>NC_084720.1:18517640-19996331 GCF_033807575.1 Cydia pomonella | reverse complement strand
TTCAGACTATTGCACATTTTTAGGGTTCTGAATATGAAGAGGGGTAAAATTTCAAAGCCTAGTTTAGTAATCAATTGGGGTTCATTTGGAAGAACTTAAGTAAGTAAGTAAATATTCTTTATTGCAACAACAATTATACATTTTACATAAATGTAAAACTAGAAATAATTTTTAATGGAAAATAGAACCAGGTTGACAGCGCTGGTGGCCTAGAGGTAAGAGCGTGCGACTTGCAAACCGCGGGTCGCGGGTTCAATTCAAACCCCGGCTCGTACCAATGAGTTTTTCGGATCTTTTGTAACAAATATCATTTGATATTTACCAGTCGCGAAAAGCGACATCGTGAGGAAACTGGGTTGGTAGGTCAAATGGCAGTCGCTTTCGTAAAAACTAGTGCCTACGCCAATTCTCGGGACTAGTTGTCAAGTGCGGACCCCAGGCTCCCATGAGCCGTGGCATAATGCCGGGACAACGCGAGAAAGAAGAAGAGGAAAATAGAACCAGGTTGCTGGCTACGTGTTGTGAAGCTCGTAGAAGAAGAGTAAAACGACAAAGAAGAAGGAAAAATTGTAATTTACATGAAAATGTAGACATAAGAACTGCCTTGTTGACTCACTGCCTTCAGAGACGTAGACGTAGATGGCGGCGGGCTCGGTGTTGGGCGCGCGGCAGGAGTAGTTGCCGGAGTGGCGCGGCGCGGCGTCGCGGATGGTGAGCGCGGACTGCGTGCGCGCGCCCGGCGCCGTCGCCACGGCCACGCCGCGCGACGCGTCGTAGTTGATCATGCGCTCGTTGTGGTACCAGAACACGTACTGCGGCGGCACTGGGCTCTGAGAACAGTATAAGATAATATGTATCAATCGATCAATAACAATGCAGTATGACCAATACGTTGCCAACACACAGATTACCTCAACTACAATAAATATGGAATATACAAGTCAACTTGCGGTCACCACAAATATGTGGTTCCGTACCTACTATTTAGTATGGGAACGCGACTGTTTTATTTGCGTAAGCATTGATGACCTCTATTCATGAAAGTTAAAATTTTTATCTTTAAAAAAATTGAAAACATAATTAAAATGATAATTTTTAATCGTCTTTGAAAGGGCTCGTATTGTATAAAATGGATGAAACTCAGCTGTATTATATCGCAGCACAACATCTCGGAAACAACTTTGCATTATATTTGTGGTGACATGGCGCGCTTCATAAATGCTTCATAATTTCTGTTTAGTCTGTGATGCTCAAACAAGGCCCAGTCAATAGACATTGTAGCACAAGTACCTTTTAACGGCCTCTTACCGTCGGTATTGCCCCTGCCTACGAAGCAGGAGGAGGCCGAGGTTGGAATACTTCGAATCTCGGTAAGGGCATTTATTCGTGTGTTCCTGATAACTCAGGATTTTGGTTTTTATAGTAAGTAGCTTTGCTTAGTTTGGGGCTAAATAAATCGATCTGTGCAATATTGTCCCCAAATATTATTTTATTTTATTTATTAAGGCCTCGGACCGAAGAACGTGCAAGTCAATCAGCTGCGATTGCGCACCCGGCCGGCGACACCTGGAGTGTACCTTCTCTATGATGCACAAAAGGCTGATGGTTGAGCCGGCGTCCACGAGACGGATAAAGGCCTCGGACAGAAGCACGTGCATGACGATCAGCCGCGACTGCGCACCCTGCCGGCGACACCCGGAGTGTACCTTCTCTATGATGCACACGAGGCTTATGGTAGAGCCGGCGTCCACGTGGTGCTCGTCAGCGCCGAGGATAAAGGCCTCGGGCACGAGCACGTGCAGGGCGACGAGCCGCGACAGCGGGCCCTGCGCGGTGGACACCTGGCACTCGTACGTGCCGTTGTCGCGCTTCTGCACGAACTTGATCTGCAGCGTCCAGTCGTCTGAACCCTCGCTATGTAACACCTGCAATAGGTTACATACTCTTGTAGGTCGTCCTTATTTAATATATATAAATGCGTGTGTCTTTACAGACTGACTCATCAACGCAGCGCCGAAACTACAAATGATAGAAATTTGAAATTTGAACACATGAGAATATAAATAAGAAGCAATTTTGAGACAAATTCTAAGGGGTAGAAATTGTCTCAAAATTGCTTCTTATTTATATTATCTTATTTATAGGGGGTTAAAAAAGTTTTATTTTGAGGCAGGAACTTGAGACTTTGTAAAAAGGTTTTTTTTTAATGAAGAATACTAATATTAGCGTTTTTAAAAAAATCACCCCTAAAGTGATTTAGATGTTTAAAAAAATTCACCCCCTAATAGGGTAGAATAGGTTGGCAGTTTGTATAGGATTCAAATTTTATTTTAAGCTAGTAACTTGAAACTTCGTAAAATAAAACGGTATTTTATAAAAAGAAAATTGATCCCGCAAGGTGGTGAAAAAGGGGTGGAAGTTTGTATAGAGATCAAACATTTTTTTTGTGTGGGACTTAAATCGTTGTATCGAGGCATATTATTATAATAAAAGAAAAGTAATTTTATAATTTTTAAAAAATAAACCCCGGAAAGGGTTAAAAAGGGGTTAAAACATTGTATGGGGTTCAAATTTTGCTCTAGAAACTTTGTAAAAAAGTATTGTATTAAAAGAAAAGAAAACTAATTTCAGCCTTTTTGTAAATTCATCCCCCAAATGTCTTAAAGAAAGGGTTGAAAATTTGTATGGAGAGGGCTGGAAATTTGTATGGAGATCAAACATTTATGTGAGTGTGGGACTGAATATTTGTATAAAGGCATATTATTAGAATGCAAGAATAATAATTTTCGTGTTTAAAAAAAATCACCCCTAAAATGGTTAAATAGGGGTTGAAAGTTTGAATCCATTACGAATGCTTTAAAACTTCTTAGAAAGGCATAATATAAGATAACAAAAAACATTTTAACGTTCTTGATAATTCAACCCCTAAGGGGGTTAAAAAGGCGATAGGAATTTATATATGGCGAAAAAAACTTTTTTTTTTGTAAACACTGAAGACAATAATAGAAAACAAGAAATGTGATTTTGGAAATGTATTCCTTAAGGGAGTTAAAATGGTTTTCATTGAAAGTTAGTATGAATGCCCTTAATTGATGAAAATAGGGATTTAAGTTTGCATCTGGAGTGTTTTTTTTTTATCATAGTGGGCTTGAAAATCTTAGGGGTTTGAGAGGGAATCGGCTCGATTCACAGAATGATTAAGACTCATTTAAGATCTTGGAAAGATCTTTAAAAGATCGATAACTATACGACATGTCAAAATTGACATTTATTTCGATTCCGCTGTGATCCCAATAAGATCTATCTACGATATTTTTAACGTCAAAGTGACATTGGTTGCCCGACTCGAGCTGCTTGTAACACTTTGGGGTATCCACCCAGTGTTATAAACAGCTGAGTAGCATATTATATAGGTACTTTATAGGTTAGAAAATGGTATGTTTGTTTTGGTAAGATTTGGTAGTTGAAATGTCTTCGACACGGATGTCATAGTGGGTCAGTCAAGGACTGAGACCTGTAGTGATATTTTCAACTTTACATATACGCTTTTAGCTATATTGAGTGGACAAAACTTACCGGAGCGGTAGGTCAGTCTGTGCGTTCACTCCGTTGCATTTTGCGCATCCATGTCGTGTTCCTGCGTTGTGCTAGGACACAGGCACTTTGTTTTCGTTGTGGTATATACATTTCACAATTGAAATACCTTTTAAAACATAGAAATACCACGTATGTATGATTTCGATAAAACCGAGCAGTTGTTTATTTCAGCGGTAGACACTGACGGCTGTCAATGTCATTTGGTTTTTTTTTTTTTGTCCATGGTTCCGTAACAGACGGTCGGTCACACTTGTTGTACGGCAATAAACATATACTTGTGGTTCTTTTATCTTTTTATAATTTCCAATTATTAATAAAGTCCGTATTATTAGCTTCCCAAAATGAGTAACTCTTTTTATTGTTGATGTTTCGAATTATCCCGAGAGTCAAACCGGTCAGTCGCGGTATCCATTGAATTGGGAAGGTTTTCATTCATCAGTTTGTCTGTGGTTTCTCGGATTGGAATTTTGATAAATCATTGTTCGATCGATCTTCAAGATGTAAAGGATATTAGAAAATCTTTCGGCAATCAATCTTAGGGGTATGTAACCTAATTGAAGGTTTTATTTCCTAAAACTGTGGTAAATTCAAGTTAGTAATCGTTAATGTAATTTTGTTACAGCTCGTCCCAAAATGTGCATAATTTAGCGTCTTAGAGCCTACCTAAAATGGCGGCTGCTAATCTTTTCCCTTCAATTTAACATAACTTGGTGAGTTTCCACACTTTTTAAATATATAAAGAAGGAAAGGCGGAGGTAGTGTGTCCTTTCGCAAATGGGTTAATATAGTGTTTTATGTGGATTTTCCAGCAAAACCTAATGTAACGTCAACCACCTCTTCGTCTTGCCACGCGGTCTGCAGGCGCCGTCGTTGGTATAGGAAATAATGGACCCGGCATAAACCCCGGTAAGTCATTTAATCGCTTCATTGCCGTAATTTAAATCGCGCTGTGCCTCAGTTTAAAATATAATTTTTCTATAAAACTAAACGTGTTAAAACATAATTTTTTTAACCTAGAACATTTTCTTTGTTCTTAGGGTTTTTTCTGGACCCTGGTTTTTTCTGGACCCTGGTTTTTTCTGGACCCTGGTTTTTTCTGGACCCTGGTTTTTCCTGGACCCTGGTTTTTTAAGGCTGTGCCATCCGGTGGCAGCGTTCTTCTTGGCAGTGTCCGTGAAGTTAAGACTTTTATGATATACCTTTAGTTAAATATGGACCCTTTATGCTGAACAGGTAACCTGTGATCCCTGTGAGCAATTGCTTACTGCTAAACATCCCCGGAGGGTGGGGCATAACTTTTACTGTAGACAGTGTTATGTTAGGAAGACAAATTTTGATATTGTTGTCCGTAGACACAGAGATGCCTATGATGTATTTAGTGTAAATTTCAAGAAATAGTGGTGTCACTAAGAAGTATTTATTATTACTTATTTACTAATAAATAACTCGTGTTGACCATAGCGGGTCATATATATTTAAGGAATAAAGGTGTTTATTAAATAAATTTGGGATTTTCATTTGGATATGTCATGCGCTTGATGAGGATAGTATCCTGGCGTCCTACCTTAAATTTTTGGATACCTATTCTCACTCCATAGTGGCCTGAACCACGACCCTATCTATGATTGTAGTTAGCCGAAGGTATTTGTGAACTTTTCAGTAGTGAAGTTTGGTGAGTTCTGGATCACTCCATAGAAACACGTTTCCTTCTATGGAAACGGTCTTTAACAATAATAGAATCAGATCTTCTCCATATCCAGAGCTCACCCACACCTATTACATGCTTCTGTCAATAATACGACATACAAACGATATCTAAACCAGAACTTATCGTTATCGTATCTCATTCTTCGAATCGGGCCGAATGTATCGAGATATTTTTTTCAGTTGGGGGCTTGAAACTTCGTAGGTTGTAACAGACAAATCTCATGCGTTGTATAATTATTGAACGTCCCTATACTGCTAACTTTTACTTCATACCTATGCTCATGTTCTCAAGTAGAATATATTATATAACAACCAACATACAAATCCACGCGTACGAAGTTGCGGGCAACAGCGAGTACATTCTATGATTCTTCTCTTTTCGGATAGACTCTATACATACATATACATACCAATTGAGGTGCGCTAATTCAATCAGGCAAACTAATTAGTATTATAAATAGGCGTGATGTTCAAAATACGATTATCTACGGGAGATAATCAATGCCCGCCTAAATTTTTCAAATTTTCTTCTCAATTTGGTTTGCCTGATTATTAATAATTGGCAGGCCATTTTTATTCTAACCACTTCAACCATTTAACCAGAAAATGTTTAAGACTATGATTGGCAACATTTTAATTCTGAAATAGGTACATACAGGTAGCGTAGCTGTTTCAATAAGTCCTAAGTTTAATACGAGAATAAGCCTACTCTTGTATTCACTGTGGATATTTTGCTTTGTACCTGGAAGCGCTCGTCGTTCGTATACATGAACAAGCCGGAGCTGATGATGTGCCAGTCCCGTCTCCGCACCCACGAGATCTGTTACGAGCAAACGTATTAAACACAACCATCAAACATTTATTCAGCAAATACTAGCCACAGGGGCATTTCTACATGTAATTTTTTTATAAGCAATAAAAATAACCAAAAATTACAAAATATAATTACAAATATGGAATCAATGAAATATTAGACATGTATAAAGTCCCTAGATGTAGTAAAATATTACTAATTATTATGTCCCTAATTACACAAAAAAACTACGATAAAAAACAACGGGTTGCACTCCGGGAGTGCCGGCCATCATAATGCGGTTCATAGAATATATCTACTTACCAAGTTTGAACAGTATAGCTTTTATAGTTTCGGAAAAAAGTGGCTGTGACAGAATCGGACAGACAGACGGACATGACGAATCTATAAGGGTTCCGTTTTTTGCCATTTGGCTACGGAACCCTAAAAAGTAGTAGATCCAGATACTCACGCTACCGCTACGCTTGACAAAACGATTTCCGAAAACAGTACCCCACTAAAAACGAGACTCACGCCACGCTCGCCGAGGTGCCGCACGGGGCAGTGCAGGAAGGCGGTGGCGCCGAGCTGCGCCAGCACGTCTTCGCGCGAGGCGTTGAGCACGGGCTGCCGCCGTCGCGCCTCCAGCGAGGCGTACCACAGCTCGCGCCACGCTGGCGCCTCCTCCGCGCCCAGCGCCGCGTCTAGCGCGTCAGGCGTGTCCAGCGCGCCCTCCAGCGCGTCCAGCGGCACGCCCACGCTCTCTACGCCGGGTGGGCTCGGCGACACCTCCCAGCTCGCGCGGGCAGCACCTGTTGCCACCAACAACATATATTTGATGGCAGCGGTAGGGTGAGTAATAAGTTCCTTTGAAGAGAAGACAGAATATTTTTAAAATTATTTATTAATTATTTTATCAGCGCGTGACGATATCAAGTTACGCGTAAACATGATGCTCGTGACTCACACTTTATTGTGTTATGCTATATTCATAGTGTGACAGTCCCGTTAGCGTGCGGCGTGCGCCGAAGGCACAATCTGGGTCCCACGTTGGGCGCCTATGTGATAATTTCGCACGTAGAATAAACTGAGTTACACGCGGCGATGTGATAGAGGCGTAAGGTATTTGTGTAGTAGGGTGTGTGGTACCATCGTCTACACTGTTAACTGTCCATCAGTGGACCTTATTCCAAAAGGTATAAGGTCCACCTTTGGACAGTTAAGAGTGTTGTTGTTTGTACTGACGTGTCCGGGGAGACGCAGGCAGGTCAGGCACGGGGCCGGCAGCCGCCAGCAGCGTCGCTAGTAGCAGCAGCGCCAGGCTGCGCGCGCCGCCCATGCTGCCGCTACTGCCGCGCCGCCGCTGTCGCCGCACCCGCCACCCGCCGCGCGCCCACACTAACAACTCTGCAAACAAATGTATGTACAGTCAATCCAATGCACCGACTTGCTAAAGCTAATATGTGGAAGTGCCAACGTCAAAATATACCAATATAATATTTATAGTGAAACTCCACACTGTGTAAAGTCGGAGCTGAGTTAGGTGTTAGCTTAGACGGACTGTACTTGGTTAACTTTAATTTATGGATGTACAGACTCGTCGGAGAACTATAAATTCTAAAAATAAAATAACGCTCTAACACAGGAGGTTCATACAAATAAACAATTGTACCTATTTATGGATTAACACTTAACAAACTTATGATCTTAAGAGATATGTAAGTCTCATATTCTGAAACCTCGTTAATCACGTTCTGCAATCTCTTTTAAATACAGGCACTCGAAAAGGATTGTGAACAATTTTTAATACTTAGCTTTAGGGCTATCTCTAATATTCCTTCCCCTCCCCATAACGCCATTTTCCTCCCCCTTTTCACCCTTATGGGGTGACTTTGACATTGAAAACTATTCTATATCCTTCCCCATAGCAAATTTCAACTAAATCAGTTCAGCGGTTACGGACTTCAGGAAGTACCCTAAGGGTTTTGATGATTACCAGTGAGTGAGTGAGTCAGTGACGAAATCGTTTTTTTTAGATTTGAATGAATTCTAAAGTATGAAAGCTATGCAATTGAATTTTTTTATGGTTAACAAGTTCACTGTTGACATTATATCCTGAGAAATTTGTTTACCTGGTATAATCTAAACCCAAGTTATGAGGGTTTAAAAAAACGACGAAGCGCTTCGAGAAAAGGTAGGTAGTGTCCTTGCGCTTCGCTAGTCTTGGCGGGGGCACTACCGTGCCCCCAGATTCGTCTTCAAATGGCTTCGTAGCTCCCCAAATGAATATATTTTAAGAACCGTATACATCTCGCTGTACCAGTCGATCATTACTTCATGTTTCAACTTGTCGACTGTAATGGTTGAATTAAGATTTCGTATACCAAACTGTAATTGGGTACTTTTCATGTATGGGCTCCCAACTCAACTATAATATTCATTTCGAAACGGTTTAGTCAACTATAATGAAATTGACCAATCACAGCTCGCCGCGTTCAAGAGGACGAAACAAAATAGTTGTATAGTAGAAACAATTGCTTCATAAGTCATAAACGCACATGTGGTACCCTTAATATAACAATATCCATTGACTACGAATACCGCTTACCGTTGCTTGTTAGTCTCCATAGGCTAGAGTGGCCAAAATTGAGAAAAAAAACTGTCTAAAAATTGAATTTACCATGGACCAAGTACCAGGGCCTCATGAGTTACGAGAAGGTGTCGTTGACCACCTCACCGGGTCCCGGCGCGGCGGCCGGGGCGCGTACGAGTATGAAGGTATCGCGGCTACTCGCGTATCTTAAATTGCTGTATACTTTTCTCTTTCTTTTTATTACGATTGTATATAATACTATGGTTACTGCATCACAGTATGGGGCAGTACGAGTAAAACAACCATGCTAGAAATCGAAAGAGCGCAGCGTTTAGTATTGAAGGTAATATTCAGAAGACCTGTCCGTTTCTCAACCTTTGCTCTCTTTGCTCAAGCTCGTGTGCTAGCTGTTCGCTAACTTTTCTTACATAAAATATCCTTACAAAAAATGTCTTTCTACAACTCATTGCTAAACAAGCGTGTTTTCAAAATAGAAGGGGTGTTTTGAATACACGCTTGTTTAGCAAGAGTTTGTGTTTAGGGGTAAGTAGGTTCTAACTTTGGGAAATACTTTGGAGACCACATCAGGGCATTCATCTACAACAATATGCTGAAACGATGTAACCTCATAGACTGTACTATACCACAAACAAAAATACTGTTTGAACTGTTAAGCTCACTCGATTATGCCGAGACAGAAATTATTTCAATAATCATGAAGATTAGTAAGATTAGTTTTTCTTTATAAGGTATTGTTTACGTTTAGTTAGATGCCAAATTGTTTAACTTTACTTTGTTACTTACCTACTTTATTACTATCATAAGTTACTTTGTAACTAAATTCTGATACCTACTTGAATTGTAAACAAAGTCAATCGAACTTGATTTTCATGAGGATCAAATGTATATAGGACTCATGGCATTTAAGCAATAGAAACTTCGAGGAACACCGGGAAGGGAGACGGCATTCATACTATTTCCCCTCTGCCGAAGCATAGGTACAATTGTACTTATGGCGGTGCATGTTGTGACTCGTCCGTATACAAAAAGAAATCGAGGTGTGCAAGATTTGTCTTTGACGTGTGTAATTTTTCTATGTATTTGTGTCGTCATTACAGATTATTTTGTATGTAGTGAGTGAGAAGTGCGACTGTGTGCACGTTTCCCCCTGCAAAAAATGGCAGAATGATTTGTTCGGTAAGATATTGCTTAGGCTCCTCCCTTCCGACGTGTCGGAAGCCGGAAGCCGGTGTTGTTCGAAGAACAGAAAGGTCAGAAGTCTGCCGCTCGCACTCGACGATTGAAACACCTCTAACAAAATGATATTGTAATGTGACGTCACGTCTGTTTTAAATATATGGAAAATCAAGAAAATTGCTATTTTGGCCCTGAAATATTGCATTTATGTAGATAGTTGTCATACGGTTTATAGACTTCTTATGGGTCTTCAACGACCTATAGTTCACGTTTGGCGATGTTTCCTCTTCGCTGTGTTTGTGAAGCAAATTAGATTTTCAAGACAATTTTTGTCAAGTTCGAGATCTGACGATGGGGTTCATGAGGAATCGAGATAACTCCTCAAATGTTAAGGCATGTATGTAGTGATCTTCGTATTTTCATCAACAAATCAAGCATAATATGAACAAATTCATATGAAATGACGTCACGGTCAACTCACCAACTTTTTTATATTTCTATCCTGTTTATTATATAGAACTTGTGTTTAAAAATAACTGCTACCTATGTTCTTTTTAATAATTATCTGGTGCTTTATTTCATGCATGGTTTGAAATAATTTATTTACAATACGGTCGAATACCCAATTGCGGGTATCTTACCAACCATAGGGCAAATCTGAAATGTGTCAAGATGCTCACTGCAGTGACAAAAAAAACATTTTACCTCCTTTTCTACATAATTAGGCGTAGGTAGCTGTCTTTTTAATTTCATTATATGAAACCCAAAATCAACAATCATCTTTCTTTCACCCGGTCTCCTTCATTGAAGTCGGTTTTTTTTCTTAGCTAAATTTTGTTATAATATTCAACATGTGTCAAGTACCCAATTTTAACTGGTTCACCGTGTTACAGGTCATGCCTAGTGCGGACAACCCTGGTAAATAAAATAGTGGATTTTGTGATTCTATGGAATAAAGATTTTATTTAACTATTTATTTTTTACATAATACTTGGATATTAATGCATGCACATACGAATAATATTAATAAATCCCATGACACGTGTCCGCTGGTTCATTTCCTGGGCTTACCCCGACCCCGACTCCCGGGAGCTCATCCAGATTCCATTCGTAATCCGAACATATCTCTGACAATGGCAGTGGCACATTCCCCTTTATCGCTCTCCTGGGTCCGAGAGACCGACGTGCGAAAATCAACACATGCAAATACTCGTAGATCATACACATCTTTCATTTTATTTCTGTTAATATCCCTACTACGAACTAAGTACGCACATTATACTCTGAGGGAAGTATAGGGACATTGTAAGCGATATTTTAAAAGCAAAGCATTTGACCTTGATGAACTCGACTCGATTCGGGATTTGATTTATCTATGCTCTCACATCTCACTCGTACTGATATAAGGGTATTTACTGCGAGTAAAAAGGAGACTTTTGAAGTCAGAATGTGTTTCTGAATTATAAATCATTGTGTGCAATATATGTGTGTGTATAGTCACAAGCAGAAATTGAAGTTTTAATATGTGGAAACTTGCGTACCAGCAAAAGGAAAAATATTTATGATATAAGTTCATTACAAGCCCTGGGCCCTTGTTAATTAAATTTATGCTGATTAAGTTATTTATGTTTTGCAAAAATACTAATTTATTACACAAGTAATAAAGAAACTTCTGGAATTGGTAAAATAAAAAAAGTACGAAATTCCTCAGGGTTGCTCGTGCCTAGCATATAAGTGCGAGAAATCATCAAACTAGTACCAAGATTTGCTTTCACTCAACTCGAAGACTGAATGATAAATATGACCTCGGTCTTTTTGAAACAAAAGTGAATAGGCTATTATTGAACCGGTGAGCTCCATCTTAGGCATCACTGTCTTCACCTTCTATCAGGTGTGACTAGAGCCAATCGCCGATCAGTTTATAATAAAAACAAAGTATGCCTACACGTGTAGGCACACTAATGCGTAATTAGACAAGACGAGATATGTTAATATTATACCTACTAATTATATTTAAATTGAAATCGTTTGACGCAAAATGAAGACTCTAGGCCACTTAAGTGCTGCTGAATTTTGTGGTGCCCTAGGAATACCTACTTAAAACATGTACTCGCACACTCGATTGTTTTCAAAATTGTTTCTCTGTGGCATATGTGAATGTTTAATTAAAGTCTTGAGAAATAGTCTTCGATTACCACCGATTCCAGGCAGATGAGAAAGGCGAGACCGCGTTTTCCGTAGATACACGCTACATGGAAACATAGTCACACGCGTCTATCATCAATATCAGTTGATATTGTGTGACGTCACCGTGACATCTCCATCCGTCATGTTAGTAGTATGGCGGGTGTAGTAGGGTCACGAGGCCGTCGGCCAGAGTAGCCGAGATTGGGTCACGCACGCGAGCGCGGGCGCGGGTGGAGGTCGCGAACGAGCACCGCACCGCACTGAGTCCCAAGTGTGCAACCACGTCATCATTTATGCTGTCCATTTGCTTCCAATATGACCTAGTTCTAGCGCGTCATAATACCGATTCGTCTAGTTTAAATTTTTGACGAAGCTGTCGCAATTTTTTTCCCAAATTATTAATAAAGTACAGTACATACTACACACCATCAACTCTTAGGAGCACCGATGGTGGCCATTGTTTATCTTAGTATTTAAAAACGCCGATGCACTGTCCCGCTTCCGAGACTTGAAATGTGATTCGAAAATTAGGTATTCAGCACACACAGCTGTTAGTGCAACCTTATATCTCTGACCTTTGAATCCGAACAGTTGTGACAAATGTAAAGGTCGTAAGGTCACCCAATCAAAATAGAGATGCTCTGAACTGAGTAGGTATAAGCCGGCTCAGGAATATCAGCGGAGGGATCGCGGCGGCGGCGGCGGCTCTACTCGTACAAATGATAAGGATTCACACGTCGTGCGTGAATGCTGCGTGAATATGAACGAGGTTCGGAGGACACGAGTAACTCGAGGCGGGGGAGACATTAGCGGGCGTCTTAAGTGGTGCGACATGAAGGGTTACCGCGGGGGTTTGCGGGTGCGCGGGGCACGAGGGGGCGGGGGTGATGGATGGCCGCAGAGGGTCCGGCGCTGAGATTGATGCGTTTTTTACGAGCCCGTACCTGCCGCCCGACGCCTAGGATTATATTTCAGCCAATGAAAAACTATTAGCTCGACCCGCTCCGATATTGAATTATGTTTCTGATCCTCTGGGCGTTTTGTTATTTTTCATAACTGGGTGCTCCAGAACCTGCCGTGTTATGAAAATGTGTCATTTCATACCACATTACGTAATTGAAGTATCAGGCCAGTTCTAGTTTTAGTTATTAAATCAGTATCATACGAGTATTGGAAACAGATCTAATAACATTTATCAGGCCAATTCAAGTTTTAGTTATTAAATTTCATTCCAATATGATATTGATCTGATACTGATCGGTCCGTGGGAAAAGTGACGTTTTTGGTTGAAGGTTGACATAATGCGCTATTCAGTAGGTCCTCTAAAGGAGATTGGAACTATCTCATATTGGAATAATGTCAGATCGATGTTCAATCAGTACCACACTATATTGTTGAAATTGGCCTGTAAAACTAGAATGGGCCTGTAAGACGTATTTGACAGGATTCAGGAGCAAGGACAACGTCTTTATAGAAAGTAGTGCGGATGAAAATAGTCATACCCGCAAAAACATTGTCATGTAAAATGTTGCTAAGACGAGGCCATATGGCTCGCACTGTCACGAAGTTATCAGATCTAGAGTAGAGCCAAGCTTCTAACTCTATACGCCCTAACTCTACAATTGGGGTGATTTACTAAAACTCCTGAAATTGTATTATATTATTTATAACAAAAGGTCCCTATATCAATATTCAGACCTCTAGAATCAAAATATGCGGAAGTCTCATACAAAGTTCCATCCCTTAGTTTAAGGGGTTGGGGGGTAAAGATTCTAGTTTTTAGTTCACCAACCCGAGGAAAATACTAACTGTAATACATTACAAATCAAATCCAAATGAAGGTTCTTTTATCATTAAAAATCATCACTTAAAGGTTATTTCTAATTTGTACTAGCAGAAATGAGGAAACCACTCAAAATGTGCATGTTTCATTTGCTTCATCACTTTTCCACTCTTATGGATAAAATGCCTTTCTTATTAGTTGTTGAAGTATCAAGAGAGCTTGCACCAGCTGGTGTGGTGAAAAATAATTGAGATCTACTTTATCCCGAAAACATTGCAACCGCAACCGCGTTTATAAAATTTGTTTCTTACTGTGGAGAAATCATGTAACAAGAAGATTTAATAACTAATCATAGTCTATCCATTCAACTTTTAATTGCATATAGATAATCGCACAATCTATCATATATTATCTACGCTTACAAACATGGTTCGTCTGTCTGCCGAGTTAACGGATGAATGTCGATTTATCAATAGTTGGTGCACACTCATCAACTCGATGCCCGCCCCCGCTGCCGCCGCCGCCGCGCGCTGCTCGGCAACTTTAGCATTCTTTGTGAGAAACTTTACACTGCAACGCTTTTCTTAAGCTGCCACATTTTCATTAGCGCCGTAAAGTAATTGGAAAAGTTGGATATATTGTGCTTCGATAATCTGTAGCCAATGTTGCTAAAAATATTGGAAAATGTTGGCGCTTACAAGAGAACATTTATATCTAATAGGGAATAAAAATATTGACAACGGCACTTAGCAAAGTATTTTATACCATGTTGATCTTTTCTGCTTTAGGTATTTGTAGAGCTATATTTACGTCATCACGGGAAGATACTTATGAATGCCGTTCGTAGTTTTATTACAATGATAAAACTCCCGCGAGACTCGGTATCTTTATTTACCCAATACCTATATTATCTTATTAACGTTTGTTAGACTCTTGTTCACCGACTTCGAGTTGTATAAACTGTCAAGCAACCTACGCGAATCTCCGATGTCAATGATCAGCGGACGGTATTCTACGAAGGCTTAAACAGGACATGTCATGTACATTTACCGGCTCCCTTCTCCCGCTACACCACCACCAACCCTGTAGCTTTTGTTCCATTCTCAAACGTGAAGGTTTTGCAAGCGGCCATAGAAACATACTCTCAAATAAAACGGTACCCAACCATACGAAAGTCCATAAGATCGTAAAACTCGCTTAAGCCGGAGGGATCACTTTCAGCAATGAAGAATAGCAAGAAAAAAAATACCGACGACTAAACCTCAGAGAGAGAATCTTCATATATTTTCTCTTTTATGGAATTCTGAATACAGTTAGGTAAATGTTTGGCTCAGTTTTAACCGACTTCAAAATTTAGAATGAGTAAGTTCGCAATTGTTTGGACCCATACGATATAACCCATACGTCACAGTCACAGCTAGTCCCATTGTCATTAGGTCAGCAAGGCCTGATACTGGATGAGATGGGAGGGGGACTCTTCAACTTCTTATCAAACACGTACTTTCCTATAAATTATTAATCGGATACTTTTGATTAGACATTATAGCATAGTCTGCGACCTTTGTTTGAACAGAAATGCTGCGGGTGTGTGATTGAATATGCATATGATGAATTTTCCGAAAAAATTTAACGCTAAAATTATGATCCAACGTGTTTCTCACACGCCATCATTCGTTGCGTTTTGTTAATAAGATGAGAAATGATTAAGCTGATTGGAGATGTTTTTGGGAACGAATTACACTGAACCATCTGTACGAGTATGTAAATTTCTAATCACTTAGTACTTTAGCTAGTTTGAATTTAAAATCAACCGATGATGATACGCGGTCCGATTCTAATTCTAATATACGTCCAAAATTACCTCTTTTTTTAAAACATCACTATATTGACACTGACATATCCAATCCATATCGTATCTAGACCTAATACTTGGCGTGTCTTAAAGTTCGAATCGGACCGTAAACGTTTACCCGTAAGATATTATAGAATTTTTCTATCTATGGATAGAATTTGGGCCGGAAACAGCACTAATCATTATCATACCGGCCCTGTAACACGAGCAAATAATTAAAACATACATATATATTGTACTCCTCAAACGATAAAATTTTTCTTTAACAACTTTTTAAACAATAATTATGAAGTCTCTAGATTTCCGCTTTTTCATACAAATATTTTCAATGTACTGTCATCACTCATTAGTGTAATTGACGTTGCCTGACACGTAACGCTTTAAACATGACAAAATTCGCAAACGTTGCGTTATAATAAATATTACAGCGTTCTATTTTGATAGCCCAGACTATGCAAGTGTTATTTTAAACGTCAAACTTCTATGAAATTATGACGTTTAAATAGCTTTAATATGGGGCTATCAAAATCACTGCCAGCTTAGCTTCGTGTAAAGAGTTAGAAATAGAGATTTTTAAAAGTCGCTGAACAAATGTTGGTCAGTTTGCGGAGTACAGCCTACAGTTTTATTTTTTGCTGGTGTTATAATAGGCCACACCCAGTATATATGATTATCTGTCCCACTGCTGGGCATAGATAGACCTTATCTCTTTCTGAAGAGGTTTGAGGGGAATAATCCCCGAGCAGACTCAAGGTTGGGTTGGGTTGTTCTATACATATATCTTTGAATTTCTTCGCAAAAGAGCTCAACGAGAGTGCGGACTGCGGAGTGTTAGGATCGGCAATGCGCATGTAACTCCTCTGGAGTTGCAGGCGTCCATAGGCTACGGAGACCGCTTACAATCAGGCGCGTCGTATGCTTGTTTGCCACCGAAGTAGTATAAAAAAATCTATACACGTTTGTCTACAATGTTTTCTTGCGCTGAAAAGCTATCTTCGCGTTCGAACTGTCACTGTACACAAGTTCCAAAAATTATCGGTAGGAGTTAGGAAGTCAGGACTCAGGATACGCCTGACCTAAACCACACAGCTATTGCCGTTTATACATCGCCTTAACAAATACACCAACTTCCCGTGGGCCGTCTTCGAAGTTCGATCTTCCAATCATTGAGAAATACAAACATCTGTACATAGTGTACATCTAATTGGATCTAAAGTTGTTGGTCACGGAGGGCGGTTCGGGAGATAACCACGTAACAAGGATAAGATTGGAGTTTGTTTGATGCGTTGGCCGAGAGCTGACCGCAAGCACCGCAAAGCCGACGGCTGCCCACCGATGTTAACCACAACACAACAAAACTCTAAAGTTAATGCTCAATTTTGCTTCCATATTTTGCAAACTACATTTTGTCCTAACGATCTACATATTTTTGCGAGCTTGAAAGGAGTTCATTCATAAGGTGGGTATGAACTTTTGAAGCTGGGTGTACTTTTATTTCTTTGATAGGTATTGGCTTGGTGGGATTTATGGAATGGATGAAATAATACAAATTATACGGTATGTCTGATGATAAGTGGTCACCGTAGCCGATGAACACTTGCAGCGGCAGATGTGTTACTCCTATCGAGTTTCCAGGATTCTATACACCTTCGGTCTATTTATATTACTTAATCAAAAGTGACACTTTCGAATGACTATATAATTTAAACATTATGTGAGAACTTGTCTGTAATTTAACACGAAAGTAAACGAGTTATAGAAGTTTTCTTCGCATGTAATACCGGGGAATGTTTGCACTAAACTAAGTTGAAAGTAACATATTAAAGAAGTGCACACACGTGGTGTTCATGCGGGTGGAGGCGGCTCACATGGTCCGCACTGCACTGGTGACGCAACCGGCGCGCTCGTGCGTGAGTCGTGGTCCAGGCGACGTGCGCTCCCGCCGACGGCGCGCGGTAGACTGCCGGACCCCGCGCCGCGCACTGCCGCCTGCCCCGCGCGCCGCCCGGGCCGCGCGGCCCGAGCTATTGTGCGACCCTTTGACCGCACCATAACAATCCATTCGACTATTTCATGGTGAGTTCGCGACACCTTGCTGTAAACGATGTTAAATAGTAAACCTCAGTTGTAGGTGAGAACGAGAACTATAAGCGCAAGGTTGCGCGAGGCCTAAATCGCGCGCGGGCGGGCGGCGCGGGCAGTGACGTCAGCCGGTGCTCAAGAGCGCGGCACGCAAACCACACGCTGCGATGATGCTAGATCAAACTGAGCTTTGGGTTTGCAAAAGTTCTTGTCCTAATCTGCACTTAGCTCAGATATGGGCAATTCATTCAGCGGCCTACTACTATATAGTGACGTATTTTCGTCACGCTTCTACGAGGAATTTACGCTACAACGCAGGAAATATTTGCTACGGGCTACAGCGTAGCACACCAGAAGAAAACAAACTGGAGGCCTATTCAGATAATAATTTCTTGATGTGAAACGGTTATCGATATGATCAGTCAACAGTCTACAGTGACATTTCTTCAACCAGAATGCCACTGTAGACTGTAGACAGGTCTTCGCTATCAAAAATTGAGTAGTTTAATAAAATACATATTTTCATTTAAGGAAAGCTTTTCGAGTAAAATTTACAAAGCTTAAATTAACAGACCTGGACCAGAACAGGCATAGGCATCTATTAAATCTTTTTTAAATATATAAAAGGAGAAACTGACTGACTGACATATCAACGCACAGCCTAAACCGCTGGTTCTAGAGATTCCAAATTTGGCACACCTACGTGCCAAAGCACCTACCTTTAGAAGGTCTAGGGGTGCACTAAGAAAGCATTTTATAATTTCACACCCTAAGGGGGTGAAATGGGGGCCAAATCTTGTATGGGGAAACAAGATTAGTTAGACTATTTTATTCGAAACTTTACAAGAGTATTTCTAACGATAAATGAGTGAACACGTGTTTCAGGTTTCTTGAGAATTCAACCCCTAAAAGGGGGAAATATGGTGACTAAGTCTAAAAATCAGCATGGCTATTAGTTCTATGGTTTATCGGGTCGCTGATTACGAAAATAACAACGATTTTAAAATCTAACGAGGAGGACGTGAAATACAAATACCCTGTTGGGGTGCGATGGGGTTGAAATGACTAAATATCAATATGGGTGTCGTTTTATGGTTATTTGGGACGTTATTTACGAAAATAGCATTGAATGATTTTACAATTTAATATTGTGGACATGAAAAATGTTGAAAGTATTTTTGCCAAATTGCAATTCAATCGGTCCACTAGTTTCGGAGCAAATCGGTTGTAGCAGATGGATTGACAGACAGCCATACGTGATCCGATAACGGTTCTTTTTTAGCTTTTGAGGTATGGAACGAGGCCCGCGTTATCCTAATAGATACTACGACAGGATTGTTCCTCCCACGGTCAGTTCTATGTGGCGTGCTCCCGTATATGTTCACCTCAAAAAAATGTTGTTCTTCAGGAAGTACTTTAACAAGTATAAAGTTGTGGAATACTTCATGCATTTTTAAGAACATGATTCTAAATCTAATAATCGCGGACAAACATACATACCTACATGCGCTCATACAAACATTCGGGGCAAACTGAGAACCTTTTTTTTGCTTTACGCGGGCGAAGCCGCGGGCTATAGCTAGTCTGATATAAAATTATTTACTGGAACCCTTACAATACAACATACAGGTAACAGACACAATGGCGATCCGTTTAAGAGATATTCGTTATCGTGTTTTGATTTGCAAAAAGTAGAACATTTTTTTGTCGTGAATTTTTTTTGGCTTTAGCGTGGAGGGATGGCCGACTTCCAAGACCATTGAACGACAAAGTTGTGTTGTAATGTAATTCAACTTTATAAAATAAATCTTTGTACACAATTTAAATAACAGGAAGTTCATTGAAGATCCACTTGACATCCCTACCTAGAAAATGAGCCTAGGCCTCAACATTGGTCCGCTCCACGACACGCGTGAAAAGAAAATCTTCTACTTTTTCCTAATCAGAACACTGTACCAAATATGCCTTTAAACGGATCGCCACTATTTTTGTTACACTCTGTATTTACCCATTAAGTGCACTGGCACAGTCTACTACATACATACCTAAAACACCGGGGTCAGTACTATCGACGGGGGTGGTATACTACCGAGGTGCCACAAACTTGTTGAATGTTGGTGAACTGTCGACAGATTGGTCAAACATTGACATTGGTCGCGCGCCGGCGCCCCCGGCGGCTCGCGCGGGTGCTCGCGGTAGTCAAACTTGACTTATACAAATTGAAGTACCTACTTTTTAAATTGAAAAAAGAAGGCGGATGGTCGTCCGTAGCGCGGGCGCGGCACGGCACGGGCACGACGCGCATCCGGCTCGTAAAACGGAATTATTAATGGTCCCGGCCGTCCCTCGGTCCCCGCCCGGCTTATGGTAATAAGCATTACGGATAAAACTTTTTAAGTACTGCATACGAGTAAATTTCGAAAGAATAAGTCGATAAAGCTGGTAAGTCGTAAACTCGTCCATAGCCGGGGCCTGTATTATTATTGTTGCGCTGACTAAGAGTGATTTGAACGAGCATTTTATATTTAAACTATTTTTTTTTCAACTAAACCTGTTGTTGAGCATGTTCTCATCGCTTGCTGGTCGTTGTATTCTCGTCTTGGTGTTTATGTGCCGCCGGTGAACGAGTAACACGGCTTATACTTTGCAGTAAAGCACAAGGAAGAACGCTCGAGATGTTCTATGTAGTAGAGCTGCTTTAAATCCTCTGTTAGCAAACGCGAGTAACAGCGGAGCGCAACATTCCAGGAAGTAATTGCTTGTTGTTTCTTACGGGTGAATTTTAATAGGGTTTTCGTACGGAACGAATGGATCTGCGTTCGTTTCGAACCCATTTCCCGACGAAATGGTCGGATTTTACAGGCAACATCACTTTCCTTTACCGGGTTTACCCCGAGCATCTTTTTATTATATCAGTTTCTCAACAAATTCTTTTTTTACAGTCGTATCTAATATTTAGGAATTACTTATTGGAAAAGGGTCTGATGAGATTTGAATATTATGGGAAATGGAACAAACAGCATTACAGATGCAAAATCGTTTTATGCAAACGCAAAACTTACCATATATGTAGGGTAGCCTTTTTACTAGGTCATGAGCATCTTTAATATTTATATTATATTGTACCTTTCATAAAAATCTACGCTTAAAGCGATAAATTGAGTTAGTACTTTTATTTTACTTTATCAGGTACACTAAACAGATACGGCTTATAAAAGAACTAGACTCGGCAGTGCATGGGATTCAGTTCCCTACATCGTGGTAATAGGGGCCGATTTCCTGTGTCCGGTTTTCTTGTATTGCCTAATTGTAATAAAATGAAGTGGTGGACAAGTTTATAGGGTTTCCTTGGAGCGGAGGCAACTCTCAACTTATTTACGAGTCGCTCCGCCGAGACCGCTTTATTTGCTGATTGACTATGACATTTGTGTTGTAACTAAACGCTTAGTAATATTAATAACTATCTAGAGCCGGACCGAGCTAACTCTGCACACACTTTGCAATACCAAAGTATGTATCTAATTGTCACCCTGAATGTCAGATTTCTATTGAGCTATGAAGATTTTGCACTGACTCTTTATATTAGATCTTAGTAATTCATGTAATTAAACCATAATAAGTAGAATATAAAGGCAATTGAAAAGCAAATAATAATGGTAATTTGGCTCTGTTAGGTTTGTTATAGCGGAACAAACAATACAAACCGCCGGAATACAATCAGCAGCCAATTAGCTGAGCTAACGCGCCCGCGGCGTCCTACACCGGCGCCGGCTACACCGCCTGTCACTGTACTGCACGGTAACACTACCAATGTCGAGGGGAAATCAACCCGTGCGTGCGTCTACTGCACCCTCCACACCACACACGCCAAACAAAACGATGGACACCTGACCAGTTTCACGAAACGACATTAGTCAGTCACCAACACACAAGTAGCACACAGACAGCGTCAGACATATTTACAGGTTTGTGTAATGTGTACATGTTGAGTTGCGTAATGAATTCCCCAGAGAAGAGGTTAGATTTAAAGACACATTCAATTACTTCTTAAAATATGTTAATGTTAATGATATGTTATTTCGTCACTTTTCTGTCGCAAAGTGCAAATTAATTAATTCAAGTAACACAATTTCCTGCTATGTATTCTTTTAATATTTGTTATATTTTAGTTACATTTTACAACAACAAAATAAATCTAAAACTCGAAATTTTTACCCCTTAACCCCTTAAACTAGGGGATGAAAGTTTATATGAGACTTCCGCAAATTTAGATGATAAAGGTCTGATAATTGATAAAGGGACTCCTTGTAATGAATAATGCAATACATACTTTAGGATTTTTGGTACATAAATCACCCCACTATTTAAATTAGGGGATGAAACAAAATAAAAAAATGTGTCTTAATAAGTAACTTACAAAAATAAATAAAATCCCACCCAAAAGATTTTCATGTAAAATGTTGTCTTGACGAGATGGCTCGAAGTGTCAAAAAGTTATCTATGAATGATATGTATGAATTTGAGTTAAATTAGTGGTCCCTGCTTGTCCTGCTGTTCCAATTCCTTATTTCAATAAATTATAAATTTGTACTTGTATTTTTTGTTCATTCGGAACCATCGCGTGTGGCCGCGCCCGCCCTCCGACGCACGTCTCAATCAGCCGGCGGGTAATTACATACAAAATGCTTCTTTATGTTTTTGTAATTCGATAATGGGACAATTACGACTAACGATATTATTACGACTATTTATTTACTATAAAATATATACCCGATATTATAAAATAGGTACCCGATCAAGCAAGTGCATTCTTAATACATAATAAATAATTTGTGAAAACATAAGCAAGTGCTGTATTTTCTTGTGTGCCATTGCTATAATATGAATATTACCAGCTATATAAGATAAAGAACCTTCACTTAATGTTATTTGGAGCCTCGTCTGCCAACAAACCATACTCTGGTTTGGCAGAAGTTGTAATTTAGTTTTAAGGTTTGTTTTTTTGAATAAACATTTATTTCAAAAACAAAAAACTATTTATATCATCAATATTACCAAGGTCGCAATAAAATATTATGATTATGAATCCTCTTGTTTATTTAGTTCTGCATAGTTCTTTGTAATACAATACACAATACAGTATTATACAAATACTTTTTATTGTACTTCTCAATTTCTCAATACAGAAAATAATATAAAGAATACAGAAAATTTAAAAGAGGTAACAATAGGTTATTGCTAAAAGCTACGAAATGTATATTTTAATTATTTAATATTAAGTATTACCTACATATTTATCGAGATACTTACTTGTAGGTACCTAAGCATAAACGGCATCTCACAATGGATAAGTTGGTTGGCACTGTCGCGGCGGGTGGCGAAAGCCGTCTATCGTATCGGATGTCGCTTATCGCTAGTTCAAGTTTTCGCTGTCACTTTTTGAATTGAATTGAATTGAAATATTTATTTCGAACTTGACGTCCATAGGGTTAGGTAACAATGACTTATGTATCTAGAGTTAGTATTACAGTTAATTAGACAAAACAAACAATTGGACAAAACAAACAAAACAAAACATTACATTATATTTATAAGTTTCGCGGCAGCACAGCAACAGGTGAGTGTAGCTGCGCGTACCGCTTGACTAGGGGCGAGTCCCAACGCTGCGCCAGCGTCCTTAGGATGCTGTTCGTGCTGCTTCGGCTGCGAGTGAGGAGTGACGCGCATCGCTTCCTCATGATGGCGAAAAAACAGTCTGTTCGTGCCTCAGCAAACATCGCTGAGGCACTACAATACCGCGGCAACCTGAACAGCATCCTAAATGCATCATTATATTGGACACGCAGAGCGCTATACGCCCGCTGCGTAAAGTTGGCCCACAGACCACACGTGTAGAAAGTTTGACAAAAAGCTTTGAACAATATTAACTTTACTTCTTTACTAACACGTGCAAACCTGCGGGACAACATGTTACAGCGGACACACAGCGCCCGGCGCTCCCGCTCGATGTCCTCGATGTCAGACAGTGTGTCCGTGACCCAGTGGCCCAGGTACTTAAATTTGTCCACTCTTTTTAACGGAGTTCCACAAAGCTTAACGTCCTGCATTTGGTAACTTTTGTTACCTGATTTAAATTGCAAGAGCTCGCTTTTAGACGCATTGTACCTGAGCCCATGGGCCTCAGCATACGTTTCACAAATGCCTAACATTTTTATTAGACCCCCCATCGAGGGGCTCAGCAGCACCATATCATCAGCATAGCTCAAGTTGTTGACACACATGTCCTCTATGTGACATCCGACACAAGCGCTGTTGAGCTCCTCGATGAGACCATTCATATATAGATTGAACAATGTAGGAGAGCTCAATCCACCCTGTCTGACCCCGCACTGCATTATGTACTCCTCAGATAAGGCGCCTGCCCATTTAACACTGTTTTTCTGGTTACCATACCAGTGCCGAAGCAGTGAGATTACGTTACGGGGGACCGTCGTATCCTTGAGTAATTTCCTCCATAATAGGTCGTAAGACACCATGTCAAACGCCTTTGACAAATCCAAAAAACAGGCAAATATCGGCGTCTCACGTGACGTATAGTAATGGACGGTCTGCTTAAGACAGAGGATTGCGCTTTCAGTCGATAAACCCGGCCTAAATCCGAATTGAGCATCATTTAGTTTAATATTTTGTCCTAAAATGTCATCAAGCAAACCGTCCAATACCTTAGCCACAACAGTGGCGAGAGATATAGGCCTGTAATTGGATATGTCAGAGGCGTCCCCGGTTTTATTTTTTATGACAGGTACAACTATTGTTTTCATAAGTTCCTCAGGTAAGTAACTATGACTAATACATAAGTTATAGAAATTTGACAAGACTACCGGTAAATGCACACCCGCATGCTTGAGATGCTCAATACTGAGGCCGTCGTGTCCAGGTGATTTTCCCCTATGCATCTTACTAATTTTACTAGCGACATGCTTGGCCGAAAATCTAACGAGCGGGGTACCGACTTCAGCCTCAGTATCAACCATCTCCAGCGTTTGACATGCGGATCCAACGGTGAAATGTTTCTGGAAAGCATTAGCAATGGCAGTGGGTTCAGAATAGTTGGCAACACTTACAGGAAGGCTCGCCCTAGAATTTAATTTGGCGGTATTTTTCCAGAATTTTCCAAAGTTCCGATTCGAATAATTTTTAGCAATAATGTCCAACTTTAGGAAGCCAGGGAATTTTCAGAAATTTTATAAAGTGGCGAGACTAGCGAGATATTTCATCATGTGTCATATTAACGATAAACGAAATAAGTCATAGGTATGACCATCTATATCTATGACCATTTGCGTACCGAATAGCCAAACGTATCTAGTTAACAAACCTATTAAAATCAAATTAATCTATTTAAAAAACTATCAAAACATCTGAAGACCCTCTGAGAGGTCGGACAACTAAAGCCATCCGAGAGGCATGTTCACGTTTAATATACTCGTAACCAGCTGCCACATTGGGCGCTAAAAAGATTTTCCAGAGAGATGATTAATCAAGGTTCATATTACGAGTTTACGAGTAGCTATTATTATGAACTCTAATGAATCATTGCAGCCGGAAGTGGGTACTTATACAGATCCTTTAAGGCAGTAATGTTGCTCTGAAATTGTTATAAAATTACATATGGCGACCGGGATATGGACCGTGATTTCTGTATGTTTTTCAGCTCGCGATATTTCGACACAGTTGCACGGATCTTGTTCACGGGTAAAGAGTTAATTTAGGTAGGTAAAGTAGGCACGATAAATATGATGCCTAAGTTTCACCTTCTTTGTATGGTAATTCAGCATGTGGACAGAAATATAGCTGGCACCGCCGCTGCCACGTGGCGTGGCATGTAATAGCTCGTCCTCAATAAAGAATGCAGTTGGCTCGAGCCCGCCTCCGAGATTCTTCGCTGGCACTCTCCGCGCATAACTCTCCGCTACTGCCCTCTGGTGTCGTGCTCTCATTTCATTTAGGTTATTTTTTGTGGATAGTTACAAATTAGGGCACACGATTTAGGGTGGAAATGTAGCTCATTTCTTCTCGTCTTTAAAAAAAAACACAGTGAACGTAAAATACCAGTTTAGTTACTTTTGCGCCAAAATTAGACAAACTATTTATTAAATTAATTGCACTGAATTTGGTTCATCTGTTTGGGAGCTTTGTTATCACATACATACATATACACATATGAATTTGAAATATTTGTATTTAAATTTTAAATTTGTTGACAAAATGTACCTATTTTATCATTACCGTGGGCCGTGTGAGTGACTTGGCTTTGTATTGTTTTATATGTGTGAAATAAATGACATTGAAATTGAAATGAAACTTATTACAACCCTCTTTTTTGTGTCAAGCCGGGAATTAAAAATGTATTTTTCTGCTCTTCGGGCGGAAAGCGTCAACTTTGCTCCCGCTGCGCTAAACGAAGTTGCAGCTTTCCGGCTCTTCTGAGCAGAAAAATAGTATGCGCACCACGGGAGGAATCGTTGGACATTTCATTCCGCGTGTTTGTGTTATATTTTGCACACGGCACGCAATGTACTACTTTTCCTCCCTTGGGACACAAATAACTAATGCATGCCTTTCTTTTATACTTTTCCAAGCGACATTAGATCCGAACCTGATTGTAATATGGCAGTTAGCCACTTTTAGTGTTTAGCAGTAACACACTGGTTTACTGCGACATAAACGCATATTGCTTGTGTCAGCGTAACCTAACGTGTATATGTATACAAGGTGCCCGTGAGCATTGCGAGACATTTTAACTAAGCATTTCTGGTAATATTTAGAAACTAAAATGTCATATAAAATTTTCTGGATTAGGCCTAGTTTCAGAGATAATTAAATGTTTTTCGCAATCATTCTTTCGCCATAAGTCGGTACAAAACACATTTTTGACTGCGGTATTGCCACTTTGAGGTCTAGTCTGGACTGGACATACCTATTGAATGACATCGAAAAATTAAAAAAATGTATTCGGGAGGCTACCCCAAAATAAAAATAAAACTTTTTAGTTAATTTTAGGTTATGTGTTTATTGATAAAAATTACGTTTTATGTACAGGAGTGTTCAAAAAAAGGGGAAAAAAAACAAAAAAACATTTTTCAAAGTCATATAACATTTTGCTTCTGTTGCCATCAGGAATGCACCATTAAAATCTCTCGCAATGCTCACGGGCACCTTGTATAGGCAGGTTTTTACAGAATATACGTTCTTATACTGTCACACATAAGGTGTATCACTGCCACTCCCTGGACCCGCTCGAAACAATAATAACAAGATTGCTCTTGTTATTTGATGATAAATACTTTGCATGTAGTATATGAACTTACCAAAGCTTTGATATGTCGGTATTAATTCTAGTACTTTATCCTCCGGGCGCCGGCACGTGTATTCGCTGTCCCGGCTAATATCTCATCTCAACTCACATAAAATCAACTACATTTCCCAAATCAAAACTATGACGCTGGCGCGGGAAGAGGGGCGGAGGTTGAAGGGGAAGGGAGGAAACATGCTGGCACACGTGTGAACTTTACACGAACAATAACTAACTCGGATTCATATTGGTTTCCAACATGCCAGTGGAAATATGACATAGCGGTGTTCACTTGAATATTGAAAGCAATTTAGCAACACTAAAATAAAAAGGGACTTTGGATAACGCAGTCCGTTCCCCGGCTGGTAAGTGTGGTGGTAATTTATTGTGTAAGTATGGAATACTATGTGCAATGCGCATTGAATAAAAGTGTAAGTAATTATGCACGTGGTGACAGACGAGACTATCCTCGTGCTGATAATGGGCCGAGAAAACCGAAGTCTAATGGTCAACACAACGTGCACTGTCATAATTTTTTGTACCACTTTTTTGGTAAGGCCATGAATGTGTCGCCTTGAATAATGCCGGCCCACTTTCAATGTAATCTGATGGTAGTGTAAATATTGCTCAAACCAGTGTTGTGGCTAGGGAGATGGTTTGCGAGGAAGTACCCTGGTCATATTAGGTAACAACCATGTAACAACCCTGCACTTTCACACTAATTATCTGGGCGCACGGTAGTGCCCGCTCCAAGCCGAGCATAAATAAACAAATTTCTCGGGATATAATGTCAATAGTGGACTTATTTACTAAGCACAAAAATTCCAATTTCATAGTTCTAATACTTTCGATTTTATTCATATCTAAAAAAAAACCGATTTGGTCACTGACTCACTCACTCACTCACTTGCTGATTATCATTGAAGTCCTAGGAAGCTGATATTTTGTATGAAGGATAGTATTAGTAGACAAACAACAAAAAAAAAAAATTTTGAAATGTTCATGGGGGTGGAATTTTGTACGGGGAATCAATAACCGTTGAACCGATTATACCGTACCGTACCGTTGAACCGATTATCGTAGATAGTTTTAATTATGAGGAAGGATATAAAACAGTTTTCAACCCTAAAATCACCACGTAAAGGCCAAAAGGAAGAGGAAGAAGGCGTTAGGTACCTATACAATACTTCTTGTAGTAACGAAACGGCCAAGCCACATATTTTGACTAAGGTTTGTGATGTTAGGGCTTGTAGAGTTAGAAGCTTGGCTCTACAAGAGATCTGATAACATTATACATGAAAATATTTTTGATGGGATAAGTAATTATGACTTAAACATATAAGTAGGTAGTAGAGTAGTAATTACGATGAATTTAAATCTTGTAAGTGAATCTGATTTCTAGTCGCTGCAAGGGCAAAATTTTTTTTTAAGAAGGCCCAGATGAATTACCGTCACGTAGTGCTCCACCCTACTCGTACGGTACAACATCCGCCGGCGCGCGACCTTGATGCGCGCGGTAGATCACGTCGCGCGAGGAATGCCCCTATTAGGCGCGTGCCGGAGTTACCTTCGCGACGTGTGCTGAGCGGTGACTCGGCATTTCGTCTGTTGGAGAGCATCCGGCTGTGAACTTATGTCGCGAACGTTTGCGGACGAGAAGTAGGCAGGAGATATCGAATAATCTGAGTGTGCCTACGATGAAGAAATACAAGAGATAGCTAACTAAATTCAGGTCTTACTCAATAACGCTGTTTACTATTTGACTGAAAATAACGCTTCGTTTAGTCACGTTTTGTTAATGGAATCACGAGCGTGATTCTGAATCTCTACTTAATGTTGTTATTAATAATATTACAAGATCTCTCGCGCTTTTTGGTGCGACAACGAGTCGTATTAAAGTTGTATTCCGACAATAAGAAAATAACAGGCCAATTCGAACGTGCACTGACATCAAACCGATATTAGAATGATATCAGAACCATATCAGTTAGCTATCAACCGCGTGTTCATTCCACTCAGACTCGTCCGCACAAGTATTAGTATGAGCGACTGGTAAATATAAAATGATATTTCTAAAAAACGCATTGATACATTAGGAGCCGGGGTTTGATCCCGCGACCTCCGGATTGCAAGTCGTGCGCTCTTCTCAAAAGATCAATATTATATTGGAATGAAATTTAATAACTAAAACTTGAATTGGCCTGAGTAAAATTGTAGCTTATTCGTAGCAATGCTACGTGTCGCTACGAATCGCTACGAATAAGCTACACATCCCCTTCATTGATAAAGGGTGCAAGTGTAATAATAATCTTAACTCACGCATTGAGATGTTTAATTTTTACCTACTCACACATTGATAGGGCGCGATCGCAAATCGCCAGTGTGCCCGCGCCCTAAACTATTTTTATTATTCTCTTTTAATTTTTTAATTTATGCTGATAAATGCTTGTTCTGTCTACAGTATATCTATATAGTTGTAATTCCGTTCTGTTTTTTTGTTTATTTGTTCATTAATATTATTATTCGTAAAAAATATTGTACCGTTTGTGCCCAAATAAACATTAAAACATCAAAACATTTATGCTAGTGCAAACGAGACGTCCGCGCGAGCTACACCTAACTGATACGAATCCAATATGAATACAATATTGTTTAGTTGTCAGGTGCACGTTCGAATTGGCCGGTGTAACATAAAACCTCTTAATTAGGTGATTTTACAATTACATTTTGTGTTATATAAAAAAGAGAATTTAGTAGCTAACCCCAATCTCTAAGAGTAAAGAAATATTGGAATAAGGTGTTAATTAGGCTATTATAATGATAGAGTTGTTGTTCTGCAGCTAATTGGCAGTTACCCCGCGAAGGCTCCGGTTGCCCCCGAGGACGAACAGGACGCCAAGGCGAGGCGGCGACACCTCCGAGATGACGACATTCATTTCGATATCGAAGAATGGCACGTGGCTCGAGAATTAATTGCGGCCACAACATCCATATTTGATAACGTGTAAAAACGCATTGCACGTATTGACGCGAGAATGAAGTGAAGGTGCAGTATGTTTGTGTTCCTCTCTCACTCTCACTGGGTCACTGGGCGTAAGCGTGAGCGAGATGGAGCTGCGTGCCCGGGAGGAGGGAGCGCGGATATCTTGTTTTATCATTAGAATCTTTTGTGTATTTTAAAAATAAAAATGTAATCGCTGCGTGCCCTCAAGGATTTTACAAATCATTTTCATATGTTTAGCTTTTGTGCAAATGTATTATAATTTTTGAATGTGCATTTAAGTGATATTTTTCTAACGACCGAAATTCAAAAACTCGGCATCGAATCGCTGAAGTCCCTCAAGAAAGGCTGAAGATTGCTCATTTAATTTATGGCAACCGTATTGTGGTCCAAAAAAACGCTACGACTTTTTTAAACCAGTTTTCTGAACCTACTACCTTAAGGGAAACACGCATGTATTATTTTTTGAATGGCAAGTGCTGTACATAATAGCCCGAGCCCTCTCGCACATGGGAGGAGGCCTGTGCCCAGCAGTGGGACGTATATAGGCTGTATTATTATTATATTATAGTACATAATTAAGGTTAATAAGTGGCATATACGATTGTTTGCCACCAATGTTAAAAACCTTTATAATGTACTGCGGGCTCATGACCCTGGCCGTTGTTGTTAGTTTAAATACCTTTTTCCAACGAAAAGGCTTTGAGAGACAGAAAGTTAGAGAACAATAGGAAAAGTATATTTTATCCATTCGTTTCAAATGCTGTCAGAATACTCCGAATACTTAGATGTTTACTGCAGTTGTAGGTATTTTACAACCTACTACTACGACCTACGAAGATACTTAATAATACATTACTGTTTCCATGAGGACGCATATTTTACTATGAAGGAGTAGTTACTGTATAACTGCAGCTATTTCCATATAATTAAATCTACTTAGATATTTTGTAGTTGCAGGGATCTTCATTTACGTTTGAATTATGACAGTTAGTTTAGATTTAATCTCATTCTACTGTGTAGCCTACAACAGATACAAAACATGTTATATAAGATAAAGTATAGAATTTACATATATGTACGAGTACCTACTTGTAGCCGCCGTGCAGGTCTCGACGACTCAAATAAAACTTCGATTAATATTCATTACGAAGTTGATAAACTTAGCAGTTTCATAAACATGCGTATATTTATAGTGATATAACTAACTATGATCGTTTTTACAATTTACTTCAGCTTTCTACTATTAAACAATTTTACAATGTTTGATCAGTCAACGTATGCCATTTCGAAGATGACGCACTCCCTTTTATATCATATTGCTAATATTGCTATCATATTCATAGCCTGTACCTATTACGTTCGGTGATATTGTCTCGCAATATTTGAACGTGCAATTTCAATATTTTTCCATCAAAAGCTCCAATTTCTGTTGTTATTGAGTTACGCTCGTTGTTTGCGTTCGAACCGCCATATTTACGGACGATACACGCGGAACCCGCGAGGCAGGCGCGGCGCGATACCTATTTCAGCTACAGACTATTTTAAAATATATATCGGAAAACTAGGTGCATTCTACTACGTCTCTCGTAATATCGACAGTTCCCAATATAAGGCCAATTAGAACGTGCACTGGCATCGAAATATTAGAATGATATTGAAATCATATCATTTAGCTGTCATTCGCGCGGCCGTCTGGCTCGTGACGTTTTTGGTTGACGAAATGCTAAGAAATGTCACTTTTGACACTGACATATCAGTCAGTATGTCAATTTTATTATGCTAATTTAGTTATGCCAATGTCATTTTTATACGAGTGAACGTTCGCCAATTGGCTTTTGTTACTCATATCGTACTGCCTTTGGTATGTAGATAGTTTTTATTACGGGGAATGATATAGAATGCACTGTCAAAAAGTTATCAGATCTCTTGTAGAGCCAAGGTTCTAACTCTACAAGCCCCTAACTTCACAAACACCTTGGTCAAAATATGTGGCTTGGCTCGTTCGTTACTACAAGAAGTATTGTATACTAAAAAATAATGAATAGGGAATACATTTTTCACCTTACGCCATATGACGATAGCGAAAGGGCCAAGCCACATTTTTTGACTAAGGCGTAGAGTTTGTGAAGTTAGGGCTTGTAGAGTTGGCTTGGCTTGGCTCTTTAAGAGATCTGATAACTATTTGACATTGCGAGCCTTATGGTCTCGTCTTGGCAACATTTTACATGAAAATGTTTTTGATGGGATTTATTTTTCACCATATCAGTTCAAATGTATTACTCATAATATACAAAACTTACAAAGAGAAATAAATTGTTTATCTATTCATATGATAACTCTAGCTGAGATTTATTTCTTGTTTCATTTTAGAGCGCGAGTTTTCAGTAGTAGGATTTTAGTTTTTAAATATATTATTTTACCTATTTTTATCGCGTTCACCACAAACAATTTTGTATTTTACTCGGCACCTAGCAATGTTTTTTGAACCTTCTCTCTACGTTCGCTACACTCGCGGTTCAATTTTGGAATCTTTCGCTTGCTCGGGTATCAATATTAGCACGATGTGTTAAATAACAACTTTGCCCCTTTGTAAAACAATAGTTATTTGTTGTATAAGGGGGCAAATTTGTCGCATTGTTTGTATTGTTGTTGATTCGAAAAGTGGAATCTTGAGCGTTGCGAGGGTTTCAAGACCCTTTTGCCACCGAGTGAAATACAATGTTTTTCACCACACCAACGCGAGGAAAACACAAACTGTAAAACATCAGATAAAATCAAATAAATGAACTTTATTAAATATATATCATTCAAAATCATCATATTCATAGTCAATTCTACCAGCGAAAATATGCAAACAACACATAATTTGCATCAAATTACTTTAGATACTCGTAAAATGCAATTTTCTCATAAGTTTTTAAACAATCAAGAGAGCCTTTACGAGGTGGTGTCGTGACAATAAATATACGCGCGCGCTCAGGTCGGCGACGGGGACTACAAGTAACGGAGCAGTAGCGGAGTACATAAATATACGCGCGCGCTCAGGTCGGTGACGGGGACAACAAGTAACGGAGTAGTAGCGGAGTACATAAATATACGCGCGCGCTCAGGTCGGCGACGGGGACTACAAGTAACGGAGCAGTAGCGGAGTACATAAATATACGCGCGCGCTCAGGTCGGTGACGGGGACTACAAGTAACGGAGCAGTAGCGGAGTACATAAATATACGCGCGCGCTCAGGTCGGTGACGGGGACTACAAGTAACGGAGCAGTAGCGGAGTACATAAATATACGCGCGCGCTCAGGTCGGCGACGGGGACTACAAGTAACGGAGCAGTAGCGGAGTACATAAATATACGCGCGCGCTCAGGTCGGGGACGGGGACTACAAGTAACGGAGCAGTAGCGGAGTGCATAAATATACGCGCGCGCTCAGGTCGGCGACGGGGACTACAAGTAACGGAGCAGTAGCGGAGTACATAAATATACGCGCGCGCTCAGGTCGGTGACGGGGACTACAAGTAACGGAGCAGTAGCGGAGTACATAAATATACGCGCGCGCTCAGGTCGGCGACGGGGACTACAAGTAACGGAGCAGTAGCGAAGTACATAAATATACGCGCGCGCTCAGGTCGGCGACGGGGACAACAAGTAACGGAGCAGTAGCGGAGTACATAAATATACGCGCGCGCTCAGGTCGGCGACGGGGACAACAAGTAACGGAGCAGTAGCGGAGTACATAAATATACGCGCGCGCACAGGTCGGTGACGGGGACAACAAGTAACGGAGCAGTAGCGGAGTACATAAAAGTTCTTACATAGTTTATGGTCTATCGCATAAAGAGTAGTGTTCTGAGAGACATGGAGGGAGCACAGCAGGCGCGCGTGAGGCGTGAAGCCTACTCGTCCACAGCTCGCCTGGCCGCTCGCGCCACTCAATAAAACAATCTTTATAGTTGTGCTGGATATTGATCGTTCAAACACTTTGACTTCTTAAAAACAAACCGTAGTGAGGCTCGAGTAATCCATTGTACATATTTGATCGGAGCTCTCTCGCTGCTACACTAGATTAAAACTGTTTGAATTGGAATCAAGGTGCATACATAACCATAACTGATCGAGATTCGTGGGCAGTAATTTTCACTTGTAATTAAAAGCAAGTTTCGGTAATACTATGCGGTTAGGCAATATCCTGGTTCCATAATCAAATAGGTAACTTATTTACGTGTACGCGAAATTAAAGTAACGATTAACATACGTAAGCCGGGGTCGGCAAAAACAATCAGACACGGCTACCTATAGCTTTACGGAATTCAAGAAGTCCAGTCTGAAGTTTCTGGAATGTTCGATATACTCCTCAATTAAGCTCTTCTGATGAAGAATGAAGAACTCCAGGATAGTACTATCGTATTTTTATTTATTAACTTAATAACTATATACAGTATTTTGGTAATATAGAATATGTGTAGCCGCTTCGGCTGTACGGTGCAGTCTGATGTAGGTACACGGAGCGGGGAGCCGTGACGTATGTGTGTGACGTCATGTGTCGTCAACCGGTCTTCGTAGGAGTACTTATGTTGCGCCAACATCCTCCCGCCTCTTAAAGCCTTGGCTTTAAGCCTTGTCTTCATCAAGGAAGGGGCAGATCCTATTGATGGCTCGTCGAATCGTGCCTTTGGTTGTGAGTATATCCGCAACTCGACTTGCGCCATCACTTCCAGGATACACTGCCTGTATTCGTCCCAATGGCCATTTCAGTGGTGAAGTCGCCTCGTCTTTTATCAAGACCATTTGACCGGGTTTGATGTCGGGGCGTCGCTGCTGCCATCGGGTACGCTGCTGCAATTCGCAGATATATTCTTGACTCCATCTCGACCAAAAGTGTTGCCTTGCTTGCTCAATCCTTGCGTATCTATGAAGCCGATTAGGATTGACATCTTGCAAATCAGGTGCCGGTTGTCAGTATTTATATGTGGGTAGATTAAGATGTAGGGTAGGTTGCAGCGGCATGCGAGAAAATAATAAATCAGTCTATACTCAGCTATGGTGGTTTCATTATACAATTCATAACACTTTACATGGCGCAGCCGGAAAAAAGACTTATATACTTAATGTAAAATTATAGATAAAGTGTAAAAACTCTGTTCGGTTATAAGTAAACTTGTGTGTCGTTATTAATAAATAAGTATTGTGAAAGTGAGGATCGTTAATCGCCACAATGGAGTCAGTGCTGCATCCGCCATTACCGTTCAAATTTGAGAACAATTTAGTGAACGTTACATCGGGAAATTTATGCAAAGAATGGGATAAATGGAAAAAAGCCTTTTTAATTTATTACGAAGCTTGTGAAATCGCGAAAAAACCACAAAAGGTTCAAATTAACATTTTACTGCATATAATAGGTGATAAGTGCCGCGAGGTATATGACCAGTTTAGCGAAGAGTCAAAAACTGTAGATGAGTTGTTAAAGAAGTTTGACGAATTTTTTGAACCCAAAAAGAACCTCGCCGTAGAGAGACACAAATTCTTCACACGGAACCAGCAGGAGTTCGAATCTATTGAACAGTATGTCTTTGAATTAAATGTGATGGCGGCAAAGTGTGAGTTTAAAGATCTGTGCAGTGACCTCGTGAGGGATCGGTTAATATGCGGTATTCAGGAGACAAGCTTGCGGGAACGACTTCTACGAGAAAGTGACTTGACGCTGCAAAAAGCTATAGAAATATGTAGGCTAGCCGAAATATCCCGTGCTCAAGCTGGTCACATAAAGCAGGACAATGTGGAACATCATGTGCATGAAATCAAAACTAAGCAAAAAATAGCGATGGAACGTCAAGGTCAACCGAGCTGTTGTTATAGACAAGAACATGAGGATACAGAGGATAAGGCGGTGCATGCGGTCAGTGCGAACAATCGCGGGCGCCGCCGCCGTGGATCGTGGCGCGGAGGGCGCCCCGGACAGGCACACGCAGCTCCCGGGCACGACAACCTGCCAGCGGCGCGCGGCAATTGGCAGCGGTCGTCACAAACCAACAGGACTGGCGGCCATAGCTGTTCGAGATGTGGGTCTACACATAAAAGATTCCAGTGTCCAGCATTTGGTCAGCTGTGTGACAGGTGCCATGGACGAAATCACTACTCGAGAATGTGTCGCGTGTATGAAATAAGAGGGGAATCCACCGATGAGGTAAATAATAAATTTAATAATGATAATGAGTGGTCTGTAACTGTATCCATTAACAATAAGAATATTATGTTTGAACTGGACACGGGAGCTGAGGTAAATGTTTTGCCAGAAAGGTACTTAAAAATATTAGGAATAGATAGGCATTCCCTTAGTACAACCGCGGTAAAAATATATGGTTATTCACAAGACTTGATACCCATTGCGGGTAAATGTAATCTAAAAGTTGTGTATAAAAATAATACTTACATTTTGGAGTTTATTGTAGCTGAGCTCAAGTCAAGTCCAATAATTGGTAGATACTCTTGTAGAGAAATGTGCTTAGTACAAAGAGTCCATGAGCTGTCTATAGGTAGGTCAAATAACGCCACCTCTGTATTGGATGAGTACCCCGACGTTTTTGACGGTATGGGGTGTCTACCAGGAGAATACAAAATACAATTACAAGACCATGCTCAACCGGTTATTCATGCCCCTAGAAAATTGCCAATTGTGCTAGTAGAACAGGTTAAAAATAAATTGAAAGAAATGCAGGATCAAGGCATCATCGCAAAAGTTGAAGGACCCACCGACTGGGTAAATAGCATGACTGTTGTTAAAAAACCGAACGGAGACCTGCGAATATGCCTTGACCCGAAGGATTTAAATAAAGTAATTAAGCGAGAGCATTTTAAATTGCCCACTTTAGATGAAATAACTTCAAGTCTAGCGGGGGCAAAGTACTTTAGCACTCTTGATGCCAAGCAAGGTTTTTGGCAAGTTAAGTTGAGCCAAGCTAGTAGTGACCTTTGCACTTTTAATTCCGCCTTTGGTAGGTACAAATTCCTACGCATGCCGTATGGAATTTCCTCCGCGTCTGAAATCTTCCATAGGAAATTATATGAACATTTTGACGACATAGAAGGAGTAAAATTATTCATAGATGATCTGTTAATTTATGCCGATACTAAAGCATTACATGACATTAGACTAAGGAAAGTGTTACAAAGGTGTAGGGAAATAAATATAAAACTAAACAAAGAAAAGTGCAAAATAGGCTTATCAGAGATAAAATACTTGGGCCATAAGATTACGCAACACGGAGTGAGTCCCGATGACTCACGCACTAGTGCTATAATGAACATGCCTACTCCTGCGAGTGTCAAGGACTTGGAGAGGTTTCTCGGATTAATCACATATGTAGGCAACTTTATACCTAACCTCTCTGAAAAAACTTATGTATTACGCGAGTTATTAAAGAAAGACGTACACTGGCACTGGGAACCAAGGCATGATAATTGTTTTAATGCTTTAAAAAAATGCTTATGTAGTCCTCCAGTTCTGCAATATTATGATGTTAAAAAACCGGTGACGATTTCAGTAGACGCGAGTAAGAACGGACTAGGTGGATGCTTACTTCAAAATGGTTTACCCGTTTGTTATGTATCTAAATCTCTGACAAAAACAGAACAAGCCTACGCACAGATCGAAAAGGAATTATACGCCTGTGTTTTCGCTTGTGAAAAGTTTTATACATACATATATGGAAAAAATGATGTTACAATCGAAACTGATCATAAACCATTAGTAAGCATAATTAAAAAACCGTTAGTTAATACGCCCGCTCGATTACAGAGGATGTTGCTAAGATTACAGCCGTACACTTTTAATTTAATATACAAGCCTGGTAGATACTTATATATAGCCGATGCCTTATCTCGTGCGGTGCAGGCCGGCGCGGGCGGCGATGACAACACACGGGCGAGCGACCTCGACGTGCGCGCGCAGGTGTGCGCCATCTCGGCAAGCAACCCGCTCACTGATACGCACTTCTTACAAATACAAAAATGCACGCAAGATGATGCTGAATTGAAAGAGCTAACTAAAACTATAAAAAGAGGATGGCCAGATCATAAAAAAGATGTTAGTGATACATTAAAACCCTATTATGCATATCAAAATGAATTATCAGTTGCTTATGGAATTGTTTGGAGGGGAGATCGTGTTGTCATACCTAAATGCATGCGATCAGAAATGATGAAACGCGCACATAGTAGCCACTTAGGAATAGAAAAATGTAAACTAAGAGCGCGCGATATCATGTTTTGGCCCCATATGAACTCACAGTTGCAAGATTACCTTTCGCATTGTCAAGCTTGTTTGACATTTAGAAAACAAAACGTCAAGCAAACATTAATGCAGCACGAACCTCCAAACAGAGCCTGGTTAAAATTAGGCATAGATATATTTCATTTTAATGGGAAATCTTATCTGATAGTAATTGACTACTATAGCAAATTTGTAGAAGTAGTCAAGGTCAAATCTATTTGTTCTGGTGTTGTCATTAAAAAATTAAAAGAAATATTTAGACGTCAAGGCATACCGGAAGTGATAATTTCGGATAATGGGCCTGAGTTTGCTTCATCTGAATTTAAAACATTTTCTAAAGAGTGGTTTTTCCAACATGTTACCTCCTCCCCCCACTACCACCAGTCAAATGGTCAGGTGGAGCGAGCAGTTCAAATCATCAAAAAAATGTTAAAGAAAACCACATTCAATCAATCTGATTTTAACATAGCTTTGTTAGAATATTTAAATACCCCGCTTGACAATAATTTGCCTTCACCTGCTGAACTATTGAATAACAGGAAACTGCGTAGTTTTTTACCATGTTCTCCAAGATTACTAGCTCCTAAAATCCCGCGAAATGTCGAACAGTACCTAAAACTGCGTCAAAGTAAACAAAAACATTATTACGATAAAGGTGCTAAGCACCTGCGAGAATTCCAAGTAGGTGATAAGGTTAAGGTAAGAATAAACAATGAATGGCAAAACGGAACTGTACATGGTATTGTAGGGCCGCGGTCATATCTTATAAAAATGATGTCTGGTAGAATTCTAAGACGTAATCGTAGACAGCTGATCGCTGACTCACCACAGCGCTCAGATCAACCTGCAAAATGTACCTATGACGATATAAATATAACGGTGCCATGTGCGTCGCAGCCTACCATCAGCTCCCGGGGTCTTAGTCCTAACCGCGAGCAAATGAATTCCGCAAATAATACTAATTATTATGTTACTCGCTTTGGCAGGATGGTGAGACCTCCTGATCGGTGGACCTACCCTGTACCTGAACCTCGTCGCAACTAGATTAAGTACCTATTCAGATGGTAAACAATGAAAATTATGTTCGCATGATTAAGATGAAAAGAATAAAGTGTAGTCTTTGTGATTAAATTAGAAAACAGCGTAAATAAAATAAAAAAGTTTAAATTAAATGTGATAAAAATAATAAGCACAATTATTTGTATATGATTTTATAAATGTGGAATGAATTTAAATTTAGATAGATACCTACACTTGCATGTGTAAGTTTATTTCTTATCTTGTATAAAAAAAAAAAAAAAAAAAAACAAAATATATACATATATAAATAAATACATGCATATAATTAATTTAATTAATGTATTATTCAAAGGAAGGAGATGGTATGAATAATGAAAATAATAATAGGAAAATACCTAAGTATATGTAATTTGCATGCTCTATAGTGTGTATATTCACTCTCACTCTTAAGTCTGTGTAATTATTTTCTTTGTTTTTTCAAAGGGGAGTTGTCAGTATTTATATGTGGGTAGATTAAGATGTAGGGTAGGTTGCAGCGGCATGCGAGAAAATAATAAATCAGTCTATACTCAGCTATGGTGGTTTCATTATACAATTCATAACACTTTACACCGGTAGCGAGACAAGGGGTCTTCCAATCAGAAAATGCCCTGGGGTGAGAGGTGCTAAATCGGTTGGAGAGGATGACATGGGACAGAGGGGCCTAGAATTAAGAACTGCCTCAATCTGTGCGAACAACGATGTCAATTCTTCGAAAGTTAAGTGAGTATTGCCTACCACCCTTTTCATATGGAATTTCGCAGACCGGACAGCTGCTTCGTAAAGGCCTCCAAAATTTGGAGCGTACGCAGGCGAAAAATGGAAGACTATTTTATCATCTACAAATGCATCTGACACAGAACTGGAGGCAGCATTGAGAAACTCGCCTATCTCGCGACTAGCGCCTACGAAATTTCTCCCATTGTCACAAAATATCTCTCGAGGCATTCCTCGTCGAGATATGAAGCGACGTAATGCTAAAATAAAATCTTCTGTGCTCAGAGAACTTACAAGTTCCAAATGAACTGCCTTTATCTTAAAATCTATAAAAACACATAGGTAACTCTTATGGAGTTTCGCACCACGACCTTTCCTGTCACTTACAAAAAACGGACCGGCAAAATCAGTACCTACCACCTCAAACGCATATCCAGGTGTTACCCGCTGAGCTGGCAAGTTTCCCATGATTTGCTGAGCTACTTCTCCTTTCATTCTTTTGCAACGAGTGCAATTGTTGTAAGTACGTCTAGCGAGTACTCTGCCATTTAAAGGCCAATAGTGTTCGCGAATGACTGACAGAAGAAGTTGTGGCGGTGCGTGTAATAGTTTGAAGTGGAAATATCTAAATAATAATTTAGTGAATTGATGTTTTGCATCTAGAAGAATAGGGTGTTTTTTATCGAAATCATAATTCGAATTATCTAACCTTCCACCCACTCGAATCAATCCTGAGTCATCGACAAAAGGAGTTAATTTCTCTGATCCAATAATAGACTTTGGATTCCTATCATAATTAGGAAAGCTTTGTTTTTGTGACAAATAAGCTAATTTTGACTCAGCTTGTTCAAGCTCGTCCACAGTTAATAAACTGTTAGCTTTACAATGTTGTTTATGCAGCAAGCTATTGATGAATCGACACATGTACGCGAATATCCTTCTAAGTTTAAGAAAACTGGAATAATTTGACATGTCGATTATCGGTACTGTCGGTGTTTCAACCCTTGCCGCATATACACGTAACTCAGGTAAGCTCTTTTCTGTCGCTTCAGTTTGCTCTGGCCACCGATCAATTGTATCCTGCAGGAATGCAGGTCCCTCCCACCACAGTGACAACGACTGTAGCTCGTCCGGAAATACGCCTCGTGAGGCAAGGTCACTTGGGTTTTGTGCCGAAGGGACATACATCCATGCAGCATCCGAACACTTATCATTTATTTCAGCGACTCGATGCGACACAAAAGTGCATAATTTGTTTGTAGGAATGCGCAACCAACCCAATACAATTTTACTGTCAGACCAAAAATATCTTTTTGCGATATTACAGCGTAACGCTTGCACAACCTTTTCGCATAGCCGCGAAACCAATAAAGATGCACAAAGTTCCAATTTTGGGATAGTCGTGGCCCTCAAAGGCGTGACTTTTGTTTTAGCGCACAAAAGTCGAACCGTACAATTCCCTAACTCATCTACTGATCTTAAATAAATACATCCTGCATATGCCTTTATAGAGGCATCCGAAAATGCATGAATTTGAATTTCAACCGCATTTCTACAGCTGGCGTGGCGTGGAATACTTATTTCCTTCAAGTAATGAATATTGTTGACAAATCTGGTCCAGATACAGTTCGGCGCCTGGGGTATTTCTTGATCCCAGTCCAATTTCTGTGACCACAACGATTGCAAAAAGATTTTGCATAAAATAACGCATACACTCAACAGCCCTAAAGGATCAAATATACTTGAAGCTACAGATAGGACGGCCCTTTTAGTGTATTTTACATGTTTATCCAGCAATTGCAACTTCGAACATTTTATTAATATACTGTCGGCATTTGGGTTCCACTCTACGCCTAGCGTGTTACTTTGATTGGATATTTTCAAGTTATCCTGTTGAGAACTATTTGTCTCCATTACTTCACAGAGAAATTGCTTAGAATTACTTTTTAACTTTCTTAAATTAAAATGAGCTGAACTCAATGTTTTGTTGACCCCTTGATAAAGGCTTAATAATTGTCCTTCATCATCTGTACCAGTTATCAAATCGTCTATGTAGAAATCATGGACAATCACTTCCTTTATCAAAGGATCACTACATTCATAGCCCAGTTGGGCTAGACATCTCGTGCTTAAGAACGGCGCACTTGACGTGCCATAAGTCAAAGTATTCAGGGCTAGATACTTTATGCGTTCGCCTTCATTTTCACGCCATAATATCATTTGAAGATGTCTCTGCGAAGGTTCCACGATTACTTGCCGATACATTTTTTCTATATCTCCCGTGAATATGAAAACGTGCTGGCGAAATCGTATTAGAATAGAAAAAATGTCGTCTTGAATCGTGGCACCAACCATGAGGATATCATTAAGCGAGTAGCCTGAATCAGTCCGAGCTGAAGCGTCAAAGACAACGCGACACTTCGTAGATTCGCTTTGCTCCTTTAAAATTGGGTGGTGGGGCAGAAAATTGGCTTTTTCAGGCTTCTTGCTTTGTGACAAGTGGTTCAGCTGCGCATATTCATTTATAAAATCTACATATTGCGATTTTACATCAGGCTGCCTTCTAAACCTGTGCTCCAAGGAATCAAACCGTTTCCTTGCTATTCTATATGAGTCACCTAGAATATCTGGTTGACTTTTCAAGGGCAGCGTGACGCAAAATCTGCTATCAGCCAAGCGTCGTGTGTTTTGCTTGAAATGTTCTTCGCACGCCTCCTCTTCTGGGGACAACACTGGTGCAGCTGGCACTTCCTCCAACTCCCAAAACTTACTTAGCTGATCGCGTATTTCTCTACTGAAACCACAATGCTCAGTTTTTGTTCTACTACTCTTAGTAGTTAACATTGTTTTTCCTACCACTAACCAACCAAATATTGAATTTTGTAATTTTGGCTTATTGTAACCGAGCTCAATTTGTCCATTGCGTATTAAGTCCCAAAATATCGCACCGCCTATTAATATGTCAATTTCAGCAGGCTTGTACCAGCCTGGGTCTGCTAATGTGATATTTTGAGGGATATCAATATTCGAAATATCCACTTCCTCTGACGGTAAGGGTTTCATTATCTGAGGGAGAATGTAGGCATCAACTTGCGCACACGGTGCCTTAACACTACGATTACGCGCTTGAATAGTTACCGCGCGGTGTTTCTTGACATCAAACGAAATACTTTTAATACCCGTAATGTTGACGTCTATATCCTCACCCTGCATGCCTAACTTCTCCACCAGCGCCTCAGATATAAAATTAGATTGAGCACCACAGTCGAGCAAACAACGTGCCTCATGCATTGCATTTGTTTTCTCGTTCTTAACTAAAATAACTGCAGTAGACAACAAGACTTCGTTATCGCCGCTGACTGATAATGATATGGGCGCAGACACATACTCCTTCTCACCTCCGTCCTTCTGTTTATCCGACGTCATAGTTTTGTGTAGAAGAGTGTTGTGTTTACGCTTACAAATAACACATGGACTCGCCTTACATTGGTGTGCAAAGTGCCCACCACGGAAACAGTTAATGCACACTTTTAAAGTTTTTATTAATACATTTCGCTCATCGACTGACATCTGATTTAATTTTTCACAGTTATAAATTAAATGATCACCATTACATACACGACAAACTCGCGCATTATTTATATTTACGTTGCTCGATGTGTTAGAATCGCTCGCCGCGGCAACAAATGATTTTTGCACTTTATCCATTCGCTTATAATTAACTTGCTTATTCTCAGTTTTTTCACTAGTAGTTGTCGCTGAAATCATTTCCAACACATCGGCCCTTTGACGTAAAAACTCACAAAAATTATCTAGAGTAGGTTTCTCCGCTAAGCTATTTCTGTACTCTTCCCACTTCGTGCATGTGGCAGTATCCAATTTACTTGCAAACATAAATATAATAAGTGTGTCCCAGTTGTCTGTTTTTTCCCCTAAACTATTTAAAGCCCTCAAATGTTTCGAAACATGATCAATTAGAAAACGCAAAGACTTATCAGACTCCCTTCCTAACAAAGACACGTTAAAAAGTGACTTAAGGTGAGTGTGAATCAGCTGGCGCTTGTTATCAAATCTATCGCAAACTAATTTCCAAGCAGCGGTATAGTTAGCCGCCGATATTTCCATTGACTGAATAACAGACGCTGCGCTTCCTAATAAGGATGCTTTTAAATATTGAAACTTACAAATATCACTGAGACTCTCATTGTTATGAACAATTGATATGTAAACATCGCGAAACTCTAACCATTTGTTGGTGGAACCGTCAAAGCTAGGAAGACGTATGGTTGGTAGACGTACACCACCCGCGTCCGTCCCACTGCGGGACGAGCGCGCGTCGTCGTCCGGGCCCCCATCCAGCGAGGAGCGAGGCTCATTAGCCGCGATCAATTCCTGCGCCTGACTAATTGCGCAAAAGAATAACTTTTCTGTATTCTCCCGCTCACTAAAATCCGACTCGCTAGCTAGTTGTCCGTCCGTTTTAACCTTGGATTCACCCACTTCAATGTTTGTCTGGATCTTATCATATTCGTCAAACAATAATTCCACTTTTCGCAATCTTAATTTAATTTCATTTAAATTTGCCTTAGATACCTGTTTTAATTTCTTAAACTCATCTAAATAGTTCCTAAATATAGTTAATCGACCCTTAATCGATGCTCTTTTCGCCTTCAATTCTGTGTCAGACATATTGTAAACTGATAACGAATATAGGTCAGGCGGTTAAATAAAAAGTGCAATAAATACCTGTTATGTACGATTGCCTTATAAGAAACAGCTATTCGTCTCACCGGCTGATAACCAGAACAATAGAACTCGGCGCAGGCGACTGAGGGGCAGGCGCGGGCGCACGGGGCGGGTAACCTGGAATATTCGGCCGAAATACTATAATTTACGTAAAACAAACCTATATCCAAAAGCTAATGCGATAAGAGATGCGATACAGTTAAGGATAATACGATTAGCAACTTTAATTTAATAATATAAATGCAATATTCAAGCACAAAGGCAATGCAGGTACCTATGTCTCGATAACGGTAAATGGCTTATGCAATCAAAAATCGTACGAGTAATTTGCAATTTTAAAGATCTTTATGTTTATTTCAATGCAGATAGCAACGTAAACAAGGAAAAATATGTAACTTAATGTATTTTAGCGGTAAAACAATAATTATTTTTGTTACTAGTGCTATTATTATTGATTAAGTGCGTTTAAAAATGCTTTAGCTGGAGAAATAACGCAGTTAAATATATAGAAATGAGATCTGCTCGCACAAACGAAGCTTTACAGGGCTAATATGTTAAAATAGGTAGGATAAGGAACGGGCTAACCTCCCTTTTGTTTCTAGAAGTCGGCTACGGCACACATTACTTTAATGCTCGGCACTTAGGTATCACAATTTCCGGTAGGTATTTCACTCCGCCTTCTCTAGATTCCGGTGGTAATTGTGCAGCTCCGTTCTTCTCCCGTAAGTTCTTGTCCAATAGATTGCAGATTCGTGCTATGCGTCCACATAGCAACAGTAAAACGGTCGCCAAAATGTTCGATATACTCCTCAATTAAGCTCTTCTGATGAAGAATGAAGAACTCCAGGATAGTACTATCGTATTTTTTTTATTAACTTAATAACTATATACAGTATTTTTGGTAATATATAATATGTGTAGCCGCTTCGGCTGTACGGTGCAGTCTGATGTAGGTACACGGAGCGGGGAGCCGTGACGTATGTGTGTGACGTCATGTGTCGTCAACCGGTCTTCGTAGGAGTACTTATGTTGCGCCAACAGCCTGTTTGCAATGATTAAATCGTAAATCAGATAGAAGTTATTAGAATTGGCGCGGATGTCAAAGGGTATGGCCAGGAAGATTAATCGAGCGGTTGTAAATCCGCTTTATCGACGGGAGGGCCATAGTTCATGAAATATGCCGCTCGCCGACACCCGCCAGGAGTCGGGGCCAATCGGGAGCCGGCGGGAATGGCGAGCTGCTGACAAATCGAACCATCTAGCTCCAGGTGCGTCATCTAGGTATAAAAGAATGCTAAGCAAACGATTTGGTCAGAATGATCTACATAATTAAGTGGAGCTTTGCATCGCGCGTGATGATTACATTTAAATTGATCCTTATTCACATAATTAATCCCATTCGCTCGTGAAGCCTCCCTGTAGAGTGTAGATCGATGACCTTAAATTTCATTAAAAGGATATCGAATAAAAATCAAATTTATTCAATTTCCTATTATTTACGCACGAAATCACGTTCGTGATTGAAAAAATAAACGCGCAGGAATAAATATAGCCACATTTTTAAGCTAAGCGTGATGATTGTGTGTGTTTCATTAGCGGTGTTTACAAGCGGCGGTTATCGGGCGTTTACAAGCGTGCCCGTTATCGCGCGATCGCAGAGGGGGCGAGGGTCGGAGGAGGGAGGTTATTTATGCCGCCGTCGGTAGCGGTCAGGCCCTGCATTCCCATTTATTCCACGGGCGCGGATTATTCAAGCTTTTTCACTTACCCGTTTAACATGACTTTAAACTCGGTAATAAAGGCGAGTGATCAGACAGCGACTTTACCCTGGCATTGCCGAGCGCAGAACTCTTCAAGCGATTAGACTCGCACCCGCAGCGGACACATTGTTGAAACGTGCGAATCCATAAATAAGGTCGAGGCGACTTTTACGGCCGCCGCTTTACAAACGGCCTCGACTGATGATTGGAAATTAACGGCTCTTTAAAACGGTCAGCGCGAGCCGTCAGCAAGTAAAAGATATTGCGATATCACGAAGAATTCGCTGACAGTAGTAAGAAAGGTGTCAAGAATAATGAAAATAGTGATGAGCTAAGGGAAATTTTCTTTGGAATTCTACTTTCTTCGTTTATTTTTTTCTTTCTCTGTTTCACTGGCTTTCACATACCTATACAGGGTGATTCATGAGACGTGAGCTGGACTAAGACTATACAATCAGTAAATGTTAATGAATCGTTCACCATCATATTTAAGTAAAACAATCACGCTTTTTATCTGTTATTTAACTTTTTCTTAAGGACAAATTTGATTATCTACAATCATGGACACCCTACAACAATTAATTAACAAAGATAAAACCTCTTTAACCGTTATGACAGCACTTTGATTATGAAGAAAATAAAATGTCACACTTGAGTAAGATACGATTTTATAAAAGTAACCACACTCCGATGACATTCAATTTGTCACTTATTATGGATAAAACAAAGAGGATGACCATAAATATCGTAAATAAAATAAAACTCTTTTTTTTACAGTTAAAATTAAATTAACGTTGGTACGAAACAGTTGCTGATAATTTACCGAATATGCAGGCTTGATCCTGCTCACGTCTCCTGAATCATCCTGTAGTAGTCTTACGTTTCTAAATTGGCAACATATATGTCATGGATTAAATATGATAATTCTAAGCCTAAGGCGAATAATTTTAACTCCTCACACTTGAAAACCCGTCAAGAATTCAATATGTTACAGACATACAAACAAACTACCTAACTTCCTCCGGTCCTAATCAGGTGACAATAATGCAATGAAAAACTGAGCTTATCTCTTTTAACTCGGATTATGTCATTTTTCATCAATGTTAGTCAAATCTAATAAAGACAAAATTTAACAGAGGTGTGTAAGAGGTTGCTCAGTTTTACGAATAAGAGGTTACATTCTTAGGTCGTCCTTCAAGGAAGTATTCTGGGCCAACTTCTTTTACTTGTTTACATTAATGTATTTGCCAAATAACTAAGTTTCACTCTTCAACTCCACCGTATAGTCTCCGGCCGTGTTACACAACATGCCCGGGCCTTGGGGCCCGGGACGGACGCGAGGCACATCATTAGGCCTGACGCGAAATCTGGAGCGAACAACGTTCGAGAGGAAAATTAAAAGGAAGCGTCTGACAACTCGTGCCGGGGTTGCCAAGTGACGAAGTGCTTATCGCAAAATTCTGTAATGTTTTTCATTAATTTATAAATTAATAATTTTAACATTTATTAGGTATTAAATGCCTTAATCACAGGGTTTTACCAACAAGGTATAAAATTAAAACTAAACTAGCCATAAAATAAAACTACTTAAAAATTAAACTAATATTAAATAAAACTAAAAGATATACTAATGAACAAATTAGTTATAAAAAGAATACCCCTTCTAAAGCCTTTATGAATTAAATGTTTAAAAAAAGGTATATTTTAAAGCAAGATGTAATTCGTATACTTGATTATAATAACATGTTCTCTGGAACACTTAAATCGACCGGGATATCCCGGTCGATTTAAGTGTAGTGAGACCAACCGTGAATCATTCAAAACTGTTATGTTCTCTGGAACTCTGTTTGTCTCATCGTCACGTCAAGACTGCTAAACTTATTTTGAAGAAACTTGACACGTAAAAAGCTAAGAATCAGGGGGTGTCATGCTTTGCCTTGCCTTTATATTTGGAAATCATACCTTACAGGGTTACTGGTTAGGTAATTCTGAATAGGCGGATTCGTGTTGAAGTAAAGCCGACAAATTAGAAAAATAGGGGTCAAAATACGGAATAGCGTGGTGTCTGGCAACACTGGGTGACCCTCGTCATGCGAGCTTCTAATTACGCGAAGGAAGGAATCTTGCTTAATGTACTCGCCGCCGATCCGACGGCAAACGTCACTTGGGACCGCGCCGATTAGGCCAAGGGGGAAATAATATTATGACTAAATATTTCGGGGTGAATCTTCCAGAGTCTTATCAAGTCTTCACTTACTCGTAGGTAAGTACCTACTACCTACGACTCTTACAAAAGTATGTATAGAGTCTGTGCAGAAAGAGAACAGTGGTAAAATGTATGGGACATTCTACGACTCCTCTCTTTCCGCACAGGCTCTATACTGTACAGTTTTCGAGCAAAAAAAATAAATAAACGCGCTAGAAATGTGGCGCTGGGTTAGAGAATAATAGTAATAATTGAACAACACTTATATAATTAGTTTAATAATTGAATCATGTTTCTCCAAGACTTTACATCAAACAACGTCTGTCTTCCACTGAAGAGGGGTACCCACCCAGGCTAGTCGGCTGACTTGCTAAGGAAGGAATCTTCTCAGAATCCTAGTGTGGGTGATCCGGATTCACTCCGCAGGGATCCCGCCGACGCCGACACTACCGACATCAACTCGGGAACTATCGGACACTTTTACACATACGTATAATTGTCTTACCTACAATTGCTCCTTACATTTTAGAATATATTAGATAGTCACGCTCCTGGAAATAAATTGGTCTAGCTAAATTGCTTTTTCAATACATACATTAAACAACCAATTTAGCTAGGACAATTTGGCTCAACACCCACGGAACGTCACACCACCGTACCTATACTGTACTGTACGGCAATCGATAATACATAAATACATGATACGGTGTTACTCTATAGTAAAAACATATCATTGGACAATGTGAAAAACGATAAACTTCCCCAGAATTAGACTGTGTTGACGCGCTCCACCATACCATTGGATCGAGGAAAGCATAATTCGTTTCATAGAAAAAATCGTTTTCTCATGTTTGCAAGGTGTAAGCTAGGATTTTTGATACAATGATGCTAATGAGGTAAATTATCAATTAAAGTGCGTATTTGATCGTCCGCCGCTTGTTGCACGCGGACGTCCCGCCGGGCTCGGTGATTGAGGCGCGACCGTGTGTGATCGATTGTGTGCACTCCAACTGTTTGATCGGCCCAAATCGACCGCATGATATGCAACTGCGGCCAACAAAATACTTCCAGGTGTTTCAGAAATACCTATAATAAATTGTGGTTCCCTCTTCCCTGCTGGTTCTCCCATAGACTAGTAATGGATTGTTGATTTATTATTTCAATCACATCGAATTTATTGTATTTAAAATTTGAATATTCCTGTGGTCATAATAATAATCATATTTTATTTGAATATTTAATTTTACTCAGATATTTCTTTATCAAGGGTGTTACGCGAAAATTTTGGTAGAATCGAATTTTGTTTACAATGCCTGCGATGGGTGCCTTACGCACTTTCGCGAGCACAGCTGTCTGTCGTAGAGCAAATGAATCGTTGTTCTATTTTTAATTTAATTCCTCCTTTTCATTTAGAAGCCACAGACGTATAGTGTGACATACGAGCGTAGAACTCACTTACCAATCCTTACCTAGTATTTTTCTTTAAGATGGACTTACTCATTACAAGAGCAGTCCCATTGCAGGTCGCGAAAACCTGGTGCGCCATTTAAGTAAATTCGTAATATTGCATTAAACTTGATTAAACCTAAATTCTTAGTCCGAATGTAAATAATAAGAGAGCATAATGCCGAGAGCATAATGCCCTCTTCTTTCAGTTATTAGCTTAAAGTGCTTAAACCGCATAGTCGACTTTCCTGAAACGCTCTATAAAGTTTAACCCAATGTGAGGGACGAATAAAAAACCTCACATGTTAAAATATGATTATGCGCCCAGAAAGGCATTGTTATTAACAAAGCGACGAGAAGAACGAAAGAAGGTTAAGAAAAAATGGGGAAGTTGTTAATTTGCAAGTTGACGATGTTATTCCTGGCGCGTGCTGATTCCCGCGCGACTACAGCGTTACGAGAGTTATCACTTCCTCTTCTGCATTATTTATGGCCTAAAGTTTCTGCCGATTAGCGTTCGACGTACCTAGCCTCAATGCGGGGCGATCGGAGCTGTCCCTTACAAAGCCAATTGCCACATGATTAATGTTAACGCTTACGTTCCCTTGCGTTGTGCGCCAGATCCACTATATCCCCGGGATCATCGAGAGACAAACTATTTGCGTCAGCCGTGTATATACGTAGAGCAGTCAGCGCTCGGGGCTTGACCTACACAAGCTAGTGATTATGATTAAATGATAAGGTGAAATTCCATAACGGCATTCGGATGCGAGAAAAACTAGTAGTGCATGCACCAGTAGGAGGTTGATTGCACGTTCTAATTGGTGCCCGCTTGTCATGTCAAAATTCGTAGGTATATATATAATTACGATGTCAAAACTTTTATCAATTGCAAAAACAGAATTCCGCTCTCGGTAACTTTTTAATTGGTGTGGTTTTGCGCAAATACGGATTTTTTTTTGCAAAAGGAAATAGATGCAACACGAATATTTGGGGAAACACAGCCGAGTTTACTGGCGTTAATTTCGGATGTTAATACACAAAGCCAATTTAAAGAAACGTTCGGAAATGCCGTGCGCTGCGATCGGCTTCCGAATTCATTTTGTGCTGAATGGAATCCGTGATTGATTAAAAATTTGGTAAAATTTTGCTGCATGTCATAGGTATAAACTTCATACATCTCCGCAATATATAGACGCTTAAAATACACACATGAAAATGACATTTATTTTGAATATCTATTCTAATTCAAATTTGTAATTCAAGGCACAATTCTGTCTGACTGATTTTGTAATTATGCATCGAACCATGTCAAGCGAAGCCGAAACCTCTGCTGAGACTCCAGTGATATTGCTAATGAATTATTTGTATTGTTGAAGCTTTGAAGTCCATTGTGAGACTCGTCATTTCAATATAATTGTCGGAGAAATGAAATTGTGATCTGCTAACGGTTGTAGACATGTGGATCATGTACCTATGCAAAGTTTCTTACGCTAAGGTTTCGGAAATTTAGACTGGAACCAGTGAAAGATTTTAATTTATGGCATTAATAAGCGCATGATGATACCTAAATCTCTAATGGGGTTTTTCTTTATCGTTCTTTTTTCAGTAGTTGTCAAAGCGGTCTCTGACCCAAAGACGTTATCCCCAAGTGCATTTATTTTGATATGTCATGTATATCGAATTGCCATCACGACTAACAACAATATTCGCTACTTGTCCGTCCGCAACTATAATAAAAGCAGTTATCGTGTGCGGGCCGGGCCGGGCCGCTCGCTGCACCGTAATAAGGTTACGCCGCGGCGACATCAAATTGCGTATTTATTGTCAGTTATTGCCCGCGGGACTACAACGCAATAACCTCGATACCGAGCAAGAAAACCTGAAATAATCGTAAATTTTGTAACGCGCCGATGGGTCACGTCGCGGGTTAACACGATCCCGAACTTTGTATAAACTGCTCTGAACACCAGAATGGAATTAATATTTTAATGGTCGAACCTCTAAATGGATAACCTAATGGTAACTAAATCCAGCTGGAAGTTTGGATCACAATTGATCTGATTGTATTAAAGCTGACTTGAGCGGCTGCTGTAACAAACTCGTGTTTGTCCTGGGCCTTTAAACTGAGGAAACATTCATAGGACCTATTTGCTAATCTCATTTCGGTTGGAATTTCTCGACGACGGAAATTAGAAAGGAATGCGGTTGGGGTTTAGGCTAATTTAAACCCGAGAGTTAGTTGACCTGCTCGGCGGATGTTTTAATTATTATTACAAACAATAGGTTGCGTGATTTTCAATATCCCAAATACACGCAATAAAGTCGCCAGGTAATTAACTTTCAGGTAAACATATATTCATTCGACAAGCTCATGACAACAAATCCAATTTTAGTGAGGGTTATCCAAGGGAAATTTAATGTTATATCAATTATGTGCACTCTCACTCTCTCACCTTTGGTCTGGCGCTCCACAATACCAGCTGCTTCCTCTTGAATCCATTCAACGGCGGGCAGTTCGTATTGTCGGCGATCCCGAACTTACTGACGGCTTATAACCTCTTAGTCTTCGGAGAGACGTTGGCTCTCTTTGCATGTTCTACTGTCTGTACAATGGGGAATGCTCCGAAGAACTTTTTGAATTGGTGCCATCGTCACGTTTTTATCATCGCACCTCCCGCCAAAGCAGCAAAGCTCATCCTCACTTCTTAGATATATGGCACACCAAGAATAAGCGGGCATCTCGCTCGTTTCTTCCTAGAACGTGCGGAATGTGGAATGACTTGCCTCCTGAGGTATTTCCTTTGCGCTATGACATGGGATTCTTCAAGAAGCGGGTATTTAGGGTTTTCAAGGGTCGGCAACGCTTAAGTGGCTCCTATGGTGTTGCTTATGTCCATGGGCGTCGATGACCGCTTCCCATCAGGCGGCTCATCTGCTCGTATGCTAACACAAAAAAAAAATTGAAATTAATTATGATGTTATGGCATCACGTTTTAAATGCGTTTTAAATGTTGACCACACCCACATATGTGAGAGCGATTCGTTATTAATGTTATTATCTTTTTTTTATCACGCTACAATGGTGTTCAGGACCTTTGGGAGGCGTATGGGATCCGAAGCCAACACGTAGATGCCCTTTTGACACTTTAATGAAATATATTATTATTTTCTCTTTATATATTTTTCTTCTTATTAAAATAATAAATTTGCTATCCTTTTTTATGTTACCAAAATTTCTCTGAAATGTCCTAATCCATCCTCCTCCGTAGTTGAATTCTCGTCCTGCGGTAGGGTCCTCGGGCCAGCGTCGGCCGCCGAAGTGCAGTCATTCTATTACAATTAACGTACTTACTTCTCGCTTAATCGTTTCCTAATTCCGCCTCATTAAGGCGAAGGAGACGCGAAATAAGCCTCTTCAAATGTAAATGTTGAGTTACTTCGCTACTGACTTTCCCCAAAAACGCTTCTTGTTCCGAGTTGTGGGTGGAGGGGGATGGGGGCGAGGAGTTGGAGTTTGCTCCACAGATGCGAAACAATCACAAAAAGAGCTCAGAGCCATATAGATAATGTAATATGTATCGCGCATGTCTATTTAAAGGATTGTGACAAACGACGCGACGTTTCGGTTGAATAACGGTTTTATTTATCGCGAAGATAATAAATCACCAGCATCCATTATGGGTTTTCATGCAGTAAAGTGACATAACTTTGCTGTGACAGGTGGAGATACAGTTCCCTTGCATTGAGGTTAAAGTGATATTCAAATATCATCTGCAGCTGCATTACTGTTGTGACATGATGGCAGCGGTGTTGATGCTGCCGATGTACCTGTCAATTTTATAGATAAAATGAGTGACGGATTGAACGTGACACTAATGCGGCGGCGATTTTATCAAAGAAATTACCAGATACAGCAGCGAGATCAACGCCGTTGCTGTAATGTCGTAACAGTAATGTAGCTGCAGTTGACATCCGAAATTCCGAATATCACCATTAATTATCACACAGAATTTATTAATCTTAGCGGGTAAGAAGCCGTCTAGGCCTTTTTTAGTCAAGGTGTGATATACCATATCTAAAATGTCGACATATGCCAGCCACCAACTTATTACTTTCACCAACTCGTCGCAATTGAATGATAGATCTATCATTCCATTGGACGTTTGGAATAAACTTTATCGTTTGAAGGAAATTAATATGTTAGTTAATGCGTTTGCATCGGGCAGTCACGAGCGGGCGGAGGCGGACCTTCAAGTTGAAACGTAACAATAATACTAGGTCGACTGGACTCGAAGATAAGCAATGCTTGTTCAATGTTCGTTTAATGAAAAAGGGAAATGGGCGCTTCGCTGTTCGCAGCTCATTAAATTCGTAAAGCGCTAAAGTTTCCGTCGTTAATATTCAGCGGCCCGTCGGTTTGAATTAACAAGCGGATTGTTATCCACCAGCAACGAATGTTGTCTTCGGCTGCACGAAGCGGGCGAGTGAACTTCTAGGGACAAGGCCCCAGTGTCGATACGATGAGATTAGGTACGTGTTCAATTAATTGTGAGGAAGTAGTAGTTTATGTCACTGCTACATAATAAAAGGCATTAAAATACACGAGTGTGGGTTTAAGAAACGAACGAAGTGAGTTTCTTAAAAGGATCACACGAGTGTTTTAATGCCTAATTATGTACAGTTACATACACTATTTTATCAAACACACATATTATAAACTAACTAAACTTACAGCCAACGTTGGGGCATATTTGCTCTCTTGGCGGAACTCGCGGATATGTGGTGGCGTCACCGAAATATTTTTATCGCTCATTTAACACGCACCTTTTTGCTATAGTTACTTTAAAAACAACAAAACATATTCATTTTATACTTAAAACGAATTAAAAGATGAACTGTACGTCAAATGGCGGTAAATGAAAACTTTTTTCACGCATGCCACGCATTCGTACTTTTTTTTAAAATCAGAGACAAACTATAGCTGTTTTTTTTTAAATTCAGAGACAAACTATAGCTGTTTGCTCGGTGTTTGTGAGAGGTATGCAGTGGACCATGGGCTCAGATATAATGCTAAGAAGAGTGAATTCCCAATCTTCAAGGCCGGTGCTAAGACGTACGAGGCTGTGCCACCAATTGCTCTATGTGGCACTTATTTAAGCCGAGTTAAGCATTTTAAGTATCTGGGCCACTGGGTCACTGAAGACCTCTCTGATAACATGGATATAGATAGGGAGAGAAGGGCGCTGTCCGTCCGCTGCAATATGTGTTGGCTCGGAGATTTGCAAAGTGTACTAGAGAAGTAAAGCTAACGCTCTTTCGGGCATACTGCCAGTGCTTTTACACCTGCAATCTCTGGGTCAATTATGCGCAGAGAACGTACAGCGCACTTCGTGTGCAATATAATAACGCGTTTAGAACATTGCTGGGGCTTCATCGGAGGTGCAGCGCTTCGGGCATGTTTACGGAGGCGGGGGTTGATGATGGTTTTCATGCGATCATGAGGAAGCGCTGCGCCACATTATGGGAAAGGATGCGGGGGAGCCCTAGTAGTCTTCTGAAGGTGTTTGCCGACAGGTGGGACTCACCCATGTTAAAAAGATGGATCAGCCTTCACACTACTTTTGTAAATTTTGATTGGTGACATGTTTTAATTATTATTATTATTTGACGAAATTTAATTTTAATTCCATACCTTTTATAATTTTCAAAATTTAATTTAATGCTTTTAATTGAAATATTTTAATTGTAATTGTTATGTTATATTGTTTAATGGACAATTTAAATTACTGTAGAGATAAGTTATTGACATTCTATTATTTTATGCTCATCCGGTTATGTCTGTGTTTGTGATCTCTGTATGTACTAACATTAGTCTTGTAAGTTATGTTGTGTAATACTAACACTTTTATGGGTTTTGCCTGAAATAAAGGATTTAATAATAATAATAATAGTCGGGGGCCTATTTCCGTATACAAACTAACATGCGAGATATGTCAAAATTGTAGCAATTGACATTTCATTTCGAACAAAAAGGCATCTCGACTGATATTAGAATAGAGGTCAAATCGAATTGCTTTTTTTCCGAGATGTTCCAAATTTGAATGAATAACCAAATCGATTTTGATGTAGTTATGAAGCATCAAGCAACAACATCATCACAGATAAGAAATTTGTTGTAACAAAACAGTTTATCGTAATGTTGGCCATTATTTACGGATTTTGGAGGCATCATAGAGGTTTATGATATGTGTGTAGATAAAACAAATTAATGAATTGAGATTTAGATATTCAATTTGATAACTTGGCTATTTATAAGTTATTTATAACTGTGAAGGTACACCTACTTTATTGAAATAAAATACCTAATAAATTATCTCGACTCAGCAAAAAACTTTACCAAGTTTTGGAAAGAAACGGGTAAACTTAATCCGAAACCAAGCCTGCCTGTGAGCATTGCGGGTAAATGTGAGCCCACTGATATAGCCAACTTATTTAAAGAGCATTTCCAGGTGAAGTCGTCGCTAAGTCGGTCGGTGCCGGTGCTCGGTGCGGGTCCATCAAGTGTGTCGGTTCGTTTCTCGGTAAGTGATGTTTCTTCTGTCATTAAAACCATGAAGACGGGGAAATCACCGGGACACGATGGACTAAGTATCGAGCACTTGCTGCATGCTGGGACACATCTTCCGCGAGTGCTTGCGTTACTGTTTAATTTGTGTGTGACTACACTCGTACCTGCCGAGTGCACTGATACAAACTATTGTTGTGCCTATAATAAAAAACAAAACGGGGGATGTGTCTGACTTGGGCAATTATAGGCCGATTTCGCTGGCGACAATTACTGCTAAGGTGCTGGACAGGCTTCTGGATAGGCAGCTTCGGAAACACTATAAGGCTAAAGATGCTCAGTTCGGTTTCCAGCCAGGAGTGTCGACGGAATCTGCCATATTTTGTTTAAAAAGTACAGTCCAGTACTATGGAAAGCAAGATAGTCTAGTGTACGCTTGTTTTCTGGACTTTTCCAAAGCGTTCGAGCTGGTCTCGTACGACATTTTGTGGAGCAAGGTGTCGTCCGAGACCAGTCTCCCTGCAGAGTTATTAGCGGCAGTGCCGGATTAAGACATTTTGGTGCCCTAAGCATTTCTAGACCATGGTGCCCCCTCATCAAGATTACATTGAATTTTCTTGGTAAATTGAGTGACGTTTATTGCCGCATTACTTCTGAGAATAGAATTTTCAATCCGTCACATCATTTTATCACGGAAATTGACAGAACTGCAGTATGGAAAAGTAAATAATAAAGACTGAATCTTCACGGATACCGCGTTGTTCGGGAAATATATATAGGTCAAATAAATACTTAACTAAGTCGCTTGTAATAAACCTTGCGTAGATAGATAGATAGATAGATGTATAAATAGAATACTCTTTATTGGAACACCTCAGTAAAAAGATACAAAAGAAAATAAAAAACAAACAATTGATTAAATGTAGAGGCAGACAACAGGCGGCTACGTAACGACTTATATATACTTATAGTACGTTATTCTTTTGTTATATAATTTATTTCATTGTCAATAATATGATAATCCGACAATATGTACGAAACGGCAGTATTTAGTTCTTAAAGCTCTGCTTCTTCTGAACATTTTTTTATTCCACTTCATTTACTATTAAAATTGGTAACAAATTCTTAGGCAACTTGTCTGGCGCTATCAACTATCTCAAGTAAAATGTGGAGCCAGCGTGACTAAAATAAATATAAGTACTATTTTTTTATTGCTTTCCACAAAACCGGCAATATGTAGAATTGTGTAGCTTTATTTACAGAAATTTGGTTTCATATAGAGATTGGCAGTCATTGTTAATTAACTTCTCTCTGCGCCGAGTAAAATATAACCCGACCAAGTAATATATTGGCTATGCCATCCATATTTAACAAACAAATTTATGACGTTTTGTAACCTTCTTGTTTTGGCAAATATATACCGACACATCCGAGCATGCACATTGCGAAGGGTGGTATTCTGGTTTTTCATCTTTCCAATATCTTGGTCCAATGTGTATTTGCGTCTGACATTTTGCTTAATGAGAGAGTGAGACGCAATGCACATTGGACAAAGATCTTAGACTAGTGGAATATCACCCGAAAGGAAGAATTGAGTCACCGGGTGGCCCGGAGGCTCCGGGAAGTCCGATTTTTGCTCATAGCATGACCGGCTAGTCTCCGGTCCGAGCCCGCACCGGGCCACTACAGAGCTCCGGTGATGACGTAATGCTTTCCATAGAAAACGAAGCGCCGGAAGCTCCGGCCCGGCCCTGCCCCTGTGTAGCGTGAGTCAACCTTTAAGGTCAAGTGTAAGCAAATTCGAAGACCGTGCTTCGCATAAGTCCGGAGGCCAAGCCAACCATGGTCCAAGTGTAAGCGAAGACGTAAGACATAGGCAGTATTCCGCACAGGATTTTGGAACCTCTAGAGCTTTCCTGCGAAGCTCATTCATGTGAGGGCAAAGGCCGAGCTTCAGTAGGGGCTTAGCCATTGGCCATTGGTTTTTGTCAGAACAAGTACCAATGGCCACAAATGTTTTAAATAGCAAATTATTGTTTACGAAAACGGGACTTAATAGGGTAAGTTTTAAAATTACATCTGACCCGACGTTTCAAGGACGGCGTTGTCCCCATGGTCTCGGAGAAGACTGTGTAAAGTCGACATCATTATCTTGACGTTGGAGGTAATTTTAGAACTTAATCAAACGCGAATAAGTTCCGTTTTCTTAAATTATAATGTGTCACAATTAGGCCAATACAATTAGATTTTTTCGACCTAAAAATACGTGTAATCCGAGTTTGCTCCACTCCAGGAGGTGTGCATAAATGTTTCCTCTTTTTCAGTTTTTTTGCTTGTAAATCGAAAACGGTACGGCTGTCGGAAAATTTGTTCTAATTACAAGTATTATTAAAATTGATATCTGAGGATCCGAAATGTAATTTAACTAAGTTCTTGCAATAAAATATATTGATTGATTGATTTATTTAAGGTACCTTAATATGTATTCGTAGTCCTAAATTGTAAATTAGGTCGACATTTTTTATTTTTGGTAAAATCATGTTAATAATCCGAAAACGCTTTCTTACCAGTGTCTGATCCACTAAGTGCTATTGTAATTGATAGTGGGTTCCTTCTACATCGAGTGGTTTGGCAATCCAAAGGAAAAAATTATCTCCTAAGGATCCCAAAATGTATGCACACCTCCTAGGATAGAGCAAACTGGGATTACACGCATTTAGGACCAAATAAATGTATTAAAACAATTTCCAGCTTGCTGGGAATTAATTCCTCAAAACGCTATTTTTGGATATAATTTGATTGGCCTAAATCGTGAAGGTGTTTTTAAAGGCAAAGTCTAAGGCTGAATGCGCGGAGCGTTCGATCAGCGCTTACGGATGAGGCCAAAGGTCGAGCTGGAAGAAAGCAAGGCTTGAATTTGACCAATGGCGAGGTATGAATAGCTGGACGTCCGCAGCGTCAGATCGCGGCGCGTTATCATATAATACAACCAATGGCGAGGTGTGAGCAAGGCAGCCCAGCTGCGAAAGAGGACAGCATGGATTTGGATCCATGAGCAAGCGAAAGTGGGGCAGTTTGCATAAAGTAGAAGGCCTGGCGTCGCATGAGACCTAACGCCGAACTGCAAAAGAGTGGCTTGAAATCGAACCTATGTAATCACGGTCCGCCTGCTGCTCGGCCTTTGCCTTAATTCGAAAGCGCAACTTGATAAGATGCTTTTGTTTTTCGGCCTTCGCAGGGCCCTTTATTACACTTTGACAATTAGGTCGCAGGATCGCGGCTCTGCAGCAACTCGGCCTGGCCGACACATCTGGTGTGCAAGAGACCAAAATACGCTACAAAATCGGTAATCTACGTCGAGAAAATCGGTTGGCCACAAGCCCGACGGTAAGATTTTTTGGCCATGAGCTTTGATCAAGGTTGGAGATGTGCTTACGTGTACTCACTCTCTTACGACCCTTCGTTATTAGATGGGTACTTGCACACGTATCAAAAAGTTTCGTGTACATAAGTGTAGTACACTACGACTGCGATGCTGATGCAGCCTGCGCGTTTTTTTTTTCCTATGATTTTGGTGCCCCCCTAGACGTGGTGCCCTAAGCAAGTGCTTATTTTGCTTAATGGTTAATCCGGCACTGATTAGCGGTCTTTGAATACTGGTACAGCAACCAAATCAACTCTGTGCGGTGGGCAGGCGTGCAATACGTGCTGAACTGTGGAGTGCGGCAGGGAGGGGGGGGGGGGGGGTAACCTCTCCGACCCTATTTAATATATATATGGACGGGCTGATTGAGGAATTCAGTGGCGCCAAGGTTGGTTGTAACATAGGCGGTACCTCCCTCAACAACATAAGTTACGCTGATGATATGGTGCTGCTGGCTCCCTCAATCAGAGCGCTCAGGAAGCTCCTAAAAATATGCCTTATACGCAATAGCATGTGTTTCTGATGACGTCTCTGCTCGCCAGCATTTCACAGAATACAGTATACTAACACTACCCTGTGTACTTATTCAGCAAATAGCGATATTTACCTACGCCAACACGAACATATTTACTGTGAAACAGGTAAATCCAAATCGCCATTTGTGTAGCAACAAGAACGCGGGCTGCCTCGCATCTGTGCCACATAAGTTAGCGAAAAGAGGACGATCAGCCTATGTACTTGGCCCACGTATATACAACCACCTACCTAAAAGTATCAAGGATGCACCTTCCTTCCATACTTTTAAAAGTAGATTAAAATATTGGTTACTGCAATCACCGTTTTACGACATAGACGAATATTTTTCTAGAGAAATTGTTGATGTACCTAAATAAAATTAACTGTAATAAATAAAAACAATTATGACATACAAATTTAATGTATAATATACTTAAAGGTACACTGTATTGAATTGATATAAAAAAATTTATGTAAACTCGACCTGTAACCTAATGTTATTAATAAATTTTCATTTTCATATGTGAGCATTATGCGGAGAGACATGGGCTCAGGTATAACACTACAAAAAGTGAACTACTCATCTTCAGGGCTGGCAACAAGAAACTAGAGGAAGTTCCTAGGGTTGAGCTAAATGGTGCCGCCCTGAGGAGAGTAGAGCGGTTTAAGTACTTGGGTCAATGGCTCACCGAAAGCCTTAATGACGATCCTGATTTGGAACAAGAGCGCAGGGCGTTGGCGGTCAGATGCAATATGCTGGTGCGCAGGTTTGCAAAGTGTAGCAATGACGTAAAGGTTACACTTTTTAAAGCTTATTGTCAGTCTCTTTATGCTTGCAGCCTGTGGACCAGCTTCTCGCAGCGATCGTACAATGCGCTGCGTGTGTAATATAATAATGCGTTTAGGATACTGATGGGTCTGCCTCGGTACTGCAGTGCGTCGGGGATGTTCGCCGATGCCCGTACGGATGACTTTTACGCTATTATGCGTAAAAGAGCGGCATCCCTATTGCATAGGTTGCAGGGTAGCACCAACAGTCTCCTAAACGTATTTGTCGTCAGAGTAGACTGCCCACTGAAGAGGCGTTGGAACCAACTGCATGAACCCAACGGATCAACGCATCATCGAAATAGATTATGTTAAGTAGTTTTAGGTATTTATTGTTTTGTTTATATTGTACTAACTTAGATATATAGGTAGATAAATAATAATTGTTGTATGTACTAACACTATATGAGTTTTTAGCTCGAAAATAAATGATTTTCATTCATTTCATTCATTCATTCATAAATAATAAAGTTTTGCAACTTGTGCGCTACGTTTTGCCATATGGCGCTTAAACTACACTATGGGCAAGTAAATGACTTCCTTCTTATGTTATTTTCGCTTTGCAGCGCTAGGTTGCTTGAAGAGGTGGTTTTTCTGGCGGGAGTCAAAGGGCCTGCAGCACCACGAAAAGCAGCATGAGGAGTGAGTGTGTACAATGTTTACTCTATCCATAGCGGCAAGAAGGCTTGTGTTGTGTGTACTCAGACAACGATATATATAATATCCAAAGTACTTAATTACATAGAAATTTTATAAATATTTTTCCAAATATTTTACAATTGTCTTAAAAAACTTAACTAGAGTCAGACCAAGATAATTTGGCAGCGATTTAGATAGCCCAGACGGTGCAAGTGCCAAGTAAACTTCATAATTTAGATAGCCCAGACGGTGCAAGTGCCAAGTAAACGTCATAATTTAGATAGCCCAGACGGTGCAAGTGCCAAGTAAACGTCATAATTTAGATAGCCCAGACGGTGCAAGTGCCAAGTAAACGTCATAATTTAGATAGCCCAGACGGTGCAAGTGCCAAGTAAACGTCATAATTTAGATAGCCCAGACGGTGCAAGTGCCAAGTAAACGTCATAATTTAGATAGCCCAGACGGTGCAAGTGCCAAGTAAACGTCATGATTTAGATAGCCCAGACGGTGCAAGTGCCAAGTAAACGTCATCATTTCATAGAAGTTTGACGTTTAAAATAATCCGTGCACCGTCGGGGTTATCAAAACGTTGCTAACTATAAGTTAGCAGCGTTTTGATAACTGTGGTTTGACTCTAAAACAAAACAAGCAATATTCTCATTTAGCTATGATACACAAACGCAAACGTATGTTAAAATTACAAACAATATGCCGCGGTAAACATGGTTGTTAACGTATTTTTGGGCTCCCTGTACAGTATTCACACCTTAACAGTATTCTGTAATGTCCGAATCTCCAACACGCCTGTCCTTGGTAAGCGTTTGTAATGCGCCCGCAGCAGTAAGTTTGCTAAAACAACTCGCGGCTCGCGGCGCGCCGGCGGTCGCTCGGCGCTCGACCGACCACTGGGGATTGTTATATTACTGTTGGATTGCCTTCATTTACGCAATCATACGCAAGCTAATTTCGTGAAGTTAAATCGAATTTGTGGAAGCTAAAATTAAAGTTACTCTAACTATGTGCATTTTATGTCGGTCGGATTAGATTTGATAAAACAACGCAACCTAATTGTGTTTGGGGTTGTTAGGATTGTCTCGATGAGTATTAGTTGCCTGTGGAAAGAAAATGACAGTCAGCGATAAAAGCTCGTACCAAAACTTGTTAAGGCCGTGCATTGAGTCATCTTTGTATATACATACGGCTGCTTCCATCCTAAATATCGTCACAAGTACTTCGCTCGTTTTGATATTAAGTAAAATAAAGTATCCGAATCCATTTTTGTATTATTATTGAATACTAAGTTAATGTAAAACAAAGACAACTTGGCAACGCTATGGTACACAGCGTAATGTCATCCGTTACGACAAATGTGGATCCCGGAGTTGGCACGGTCGGTAGGTTTTCATACGCAGAGGCGATTAGAAATATCTAACTTGAGAGTTCTGTGCATACAGAATAAAGCGATATTCACATTTTACATTTTGCTATAGTTTTGATATTGTTGTGATACGAACGTGAAACAGCTCGCACGCAGCAATACTTGCAGTTAATGGCAAGCACCGGAACCCGATTCTGATTCAGACGTTTCTTCAATCAAAATCGTCACTTTTAACACTGACAGATCAGATCCATTACTAATCCAGGTCTAATTCATATGTTGAATACGCCTGTAAAATGCACGCCAATCACAAGACGATCGTCTAGTACCCGTACCAATAATCACTGACAATGTCAAAACTGACATATACGCTATCGAGAACGTAATTTACTTTCTATACATCTCTCTTGCACTTATATGCGAGTACGAGCGAGATGCATAGAAAGTAAGTTACGTTCTCGATAGCGTTTATGTCGGTGGTAGTCACATAGGTCGTGTCAAAACCAGTTCAAACCTGTAATAAGTTGTTAGATCTGAATTGGGCTCCAGTGCCAGCGTTTGTATCGAATCAATATGAAAACTGTAACAAGTTTTGAAATCTGAATAGCGCTCTAGCTCGAGCAGCATCGCGTCGATCGAAGTGGCACTCGAAGATACAAGTACACCGGCACAGTATAATGATGCTGCAGAATTTGAATGCAGTTCACTGCATGTGAATTGCGCCGCACATCTGGGACGAGTGTTCGACTACAATGGTGGCAAGGAGTATTTCATTATACTAAATCGATGATAAATGATCACGCATAGATCGTACCTACGTACGAGTATATGCATAACCTGGGGCTAGTTAACAGGTTGTGCGTGTGTCGCGGGTGGCCTAAGACAAAATTTTTGAACCCGGACTACAAATGAAGCCTTCTCCGGCGCTCCCCGGATGCCCTCTAAACTAGGACAAATCCGGGGAAACACGGACGGATGGCAACTCTACCCGTGTATCGCCGCTCTTGTTTAAGTCATAATGCGGATAACTTTAGAAAATTGGACGGATGGAGTTGCCATTGGCGGATACAGGATTGCAAACCTACGCTATGCAGATGATACCACCTTGTTTGCAACTAGTCATGGAGATATGGATGAATTACTTCACAGGATGGAATCCGTAAGCCTTGAGTTTGGATTAAAGATTAATCGTAAAAAGATAAAGATCATGATAATTAAACACGTCGACAAGAACTCGCATAAAATAACTAAGATTGCGAACTGTGACGTGGTACAATCCTACATCTATCTTGGAGCTTTAATATCAAACACAGGCGACTGTGAAGATGAGGTAAAACGAGGAACGGGTCATAACTAGAACCGCAATGGATAAGTTGAAGAGAATTTGGAAGAACCGAAACGTCACAAACACCACGAAGGTTCGGCTTGTACGGGCCCTCGTTTTTCCCATATTCTTATATGCTGCGGAGACCTGGACTGGGAGAAAGACAGAGGACAAGAAGATAGATGCCTTAGAAATGTGGTGCTGGAGGAAAATGTTGGGGATATCCTGGACCGTCTTTCGGACTAATGTCTCCATTCTTAAAGAACTCCGTATCAAGCAGCGCCTTTTAACTCTCGTAAAGACCCGCATACTCAGTTTTTTCGGTCGCGTCTCGAGGCGAAACAACGACTCCATAGAGCGTCTAGTGGTGCAGGGTAGAATAAGACCAAACGGAATAAGACCGCGCAAAAGGCCACCTATGCGATGGACTGACCAAATCAAATCTGCCATAAAGGGACCCCTGAACGCATTTGCCAGAATGGCCACCAACCGCGAAAAATGGCGAGAAATCGTACGGCAAGCAACATCTACGCCTGATGTCAGCAGTTGACCACGACGCTCTGCAAAGAGTACAACGACAAAGAAGAGAAGAAGTAGAGATATTACAAAACAGGTTCAGGGTTGCTTAAGGTTGTAAATTTTAAAGTGCAGATGTCGCTAGTGACATTGTCACAGTTGTAATAGTACGGATGGTTAGCTGATGGAATTAGTAGCGTTCCACATAATCCCACCGTAACCCCACGTTAGCTAGAGTTGATCATAGTTCATTTTTTAATTATGATTGATATTTGTTTATACAATTTATAGATTGTGATGTGGTAGTAGTGGTCTGGGACCATTTTTTATAGGTCTCTCTTCCCTACGTCCGGTAGTGGTACTCCGATTAACCAGATAAGATATAAGTGTTATAGGTACTGAACAAGCTGACCGGGATTAAGGGGCCCATTCCCATTCGATTACTATGTAGATATAAATGTAGATAAACTGTTTTTTTCCATCGCTCTACGCCACATTTCCATCTTCACCACTTAGATAGTTGGCAGTCCTTAACTGTGCGTTTCTCCAGAAACGTCCTGCGTCGCACAGCTAAACTGTGGAATGATCTATCGCCTGCGGTATGAGCGGACCGCTATGGCCTTCAAACTTTCACGAAAAAAGTGAACTCTGGTAAAAGTTAAAGTCTGGTAACGCAATTGTAACACCTCTGAAAGTATTGCAGGTGTCTATTGGCGAGGTAATTGCCTACCATCAAGCGATTTGTCTGTTAATTTGCCTCTTGGTCTCTCTTTTATGAGCTTCTTCATTAATTTAGTGTACCATTTTTCATATACAATAAATAATAGAATTTGACGTTCAGATCTGATATAACACAGAACTTTTATTCACACGGATTCACATTTAAACGCATGTTTTACCTCTGAGAAAATTAGTCTTATAGTGTTACTGGCTGGTCGGATACTACATAAACGTTTGAATGCGGTGTCTACGGAACTAGTACATGCTCAACGCGAAAGGATCGTACGAGGAGAAATGAAGCCCACTGGCATTAGTGGCAATTAATCCGTGGTGGGCGGCGGCGGACACCATCCACCGGCGATGAATTGTAAATACGCGCGTAATTACTAGGAAACAAATCAAATTAATTTATGATTACTATATCTTAACTTGTGTTATTTTTGTGCCCAGGGCTAGATTGAGACAGCGTCCCCTGCTTTCGCGGCAGATGCCTAGACCACTCGGCCGCTCGGGCCACGGCGACTTGGGTCGAATTCTCTTAAGTATATCCAATCTCTTATGCACGTAGTTATGTTTTCTAGGAAAACAAACATTACCATTATTTGTCGCGATTACATTATCTTACGAAGGTCGAGGACATCGTATGTACGAGTCAAGTCTGGATTTGCCCTGAGGGTCGCGAAGTTGCGAATTTCAATTCTTTTGTGGTTCCGACTGAATGTCTGGTGACCAAAGGGGAGTTTTGGCTGAAGGGTGTAAAGTTATGATGGTTCCGCGGCCGGCTCTCTGACACAGCGGGGTTGCGAAATGCATCGTAGCCGTAGTGTGTGTTTTTGTTTTTAGATATATTTTATAATATGTATGCTAGTTTTAAGGTATTTATTTATGGGCCCATAGTGGCCTGATGTTGAGAATTTGGATATAGTAAAAAGTGATACCAAAGCCTTGTTTTAATTCCTACACCTGATAATAAAGATTTTCATCTATTCATTCATTATTGTTTAAAGCAGTGCCTACCGTCTTATTGAAAACAACATAAATCAAAGTTGGCTCAGACTTTCACCAAGTATTAGGTATCAATTTGTTTGAAATAGTTTCGTATATACATAATGATAATAGTTTCTCTGAGAGATAGAAATGGAAACTAGGAGATCCGCAAAAGCAAAGTCGTATAACCGACGGCAACTAGGGCAGAAATGTTTTAAAGTGGCGACCATACCGACAGATTTAGCGTTACACGGCCTCCAACAAGGCAGACCTGCGATGTAGCCGGGTTCCCAGAAAAACGTACGATGCGATGCGGGCTTAGAACGGTTTTAAGGGCTATTTTTCCGGTGTTATGGATGTTTCTCGGCTAGAGATTTAGTAGAGAGCAAATTGTGGATTAGCCGGTGCTGTCCTGCCTGGAAATTTCCATCCAAAGTGATCCGTTTTCATGGCTCTTGACTGTACAAGCCCGATGACGCAAATGCATCGACAACTGGAACTGTTTTTTTTTTTATTATTTATTTATAAAAGAGAAATTACATCGGCTATGATCACTTATCTGCCAAACTGCATAGCAGTTTGTTGGCAGAAAACTTATTCTACCCTCCAACATTGTTAAGTAAGTTATTGCTTACTTGATTTATAGCTATATTTATAGTGCGAGTGCGATGTCTTACAAACAATTGTAATAGCTTTAGATAGGCAGACTAGATAAACATTAAGCTAACATAAACATTAGTAGCAATAACAGACTATCTAACTAGGTTTGTTTACCTATTTAGTCAGTCTGTTACTGCTTACTGCATTGTCATGGGAACAGTAGGTATAGGTGCTCGATTTCATTTCAACCAGATACTGGAAAACAACAAACACACGGAGTGAAGCTAAACAAAGTGTGTGGGATAATGAAGCTATCAGGGTGCAGCATCCCTAGGCATCATCGCATTTCGCGAGCTATTTCTGAGGAACCAACAACTGACCGCATTCACCACTCACTCTATATCTATTCCATCTCTACCGACCTACCCTTACTATGTGGCTGATTCTGTACCAACCGACGAGACTCAGCCAAACTCCTTTTTGGAAAAACTATGCTATGGTAAATCTCGTTGTTTATCTTTAATACACAGACACAATTTGTTTTTACCAAATCCGCGGCTTAAGAAATGACAAAAACAAGGCGTTTATTTAAAGATCAAAGTTCAATAAACTTCCATTAGATATAACTTGCCAACAAAAAGCTTTAAGAATAAAATATTATAATTATTTTAGGAAACATAGCTACTACTCTGACAGAATAGGTATTCAATAAACTGTGATATTAAAATGAATAACTTCGCATAAAGTTAAATAAGGCCATTAAAAAGACCATAATTTTTTGATTGACAACAATTTTAATCGCCGAGTTTCTTGCCGGTCCCATATTAGGAGGGATTTAAATCTTCTCGGGTCAGAGGTGTATATAGGGTTAGAGCCGGTGTAGCTTTATTTGACGATCATAAGCGCATTGTAATATGCCTACTTGAAAAATAAACTATCTTTATTTCTATATTAATTTGATTACCATGTAAATGAACATATTATTACAATTTTTCGTGTTTATTGTCTGTATTTTATTTTTAATTTATTGTAATTCACATTTTACCTTTTATATTACTTACTTTTTTATTGCTTGTAGCGCGGTACCCCGTAATGCACACATAACTGTATGGTAAATAACGTTTATTGGTGCTCATGGTCAAGATTGTACCGAAATAAGATCAAACCCATATCCAATTGTTAAAAAAGAATCAGCCTTAATTTCACGAGTTTAATCCAGCCACTCTCGCGTCACACATACTCACTCGCATTGCATCTTTTGTTTGTACTAGTTTACGTTTATGTCCGCGGTAATCTCATGGTAAGGGTACCAGCCTACTAGCGGGGTGGCGGCGGGAGAGGGCTCGACGCGCAACAATTGATACACGTACCGACCTGAGATAAGACTATCGACCGACTTGATTATACTTGTCAAACATAGCAATAGTTTTCAGCTTTATAAATGACAAAACTGGATCCCAAATTAAAAAATTGATGAAGGATAGATATATGCGTTGACCTTCTTCTAAGAGAAGGTTCCCATTCGACTGCATTTTTACTGCCGGAAAACTTCCTAATTCACTAGTTAATACCCGATTTAAAATGCTGAAATAGTTTTCAAAATTCAACTGCAGCCAAATATTCTAGTAGTAGGTACCTTTGTTGTCGGCAAGTCAACTTCCATCATGTAGGTTTTTACGTAGAATGAGACCCTTTCGCCGTGTCTGTAATGTATTCGAATATATTCGCCCCGCATCGGAGATATTAATCTTGTACGTGAAGGTATCCTTAAAGAAAATTATATGTTCTCCATCCGACTCTCGACACGATACAGTATGGAAAACCAATGTGATCGAATATTTATACTGTGGATAGCATTAGACCTAAATAGTTAATTAAAACGGGGCGTAAAGCCAGGACATTAAAAGGGAACAAAAGATAAAGCGTGTCGCGCAAAATTTGCGACGGAAGATAAGGCCAACGCGCGGGTTTTCTCAATTCTTCTGAAAATATACTTTTGATTTAGCCCGTGACATATGACAGTGAATGTTATGCAGGGTGCCTAATGCTATTACAACTAAAAATAATTGAAAATTAGAGATGTTTTTATAATTTTTTCTATCAAATCGACTCTAATGTAGTAACGTTTTGGTCAGAGCCTGGCCTTGCAAATATAATTTTGTTTCCGTGTTAATTATATGGCATTTGTCTTTGATTGAAAAGTGTTAAAGTTACTCCTAAATACATTTTTTATTTTAACAAATTCCGTGATAGATTACCCTAGTCTTAATATTCAATAGCATTGAATTTCTGAACTGTATGAGATGAAACAATTGTACTCTCACCCGGTGCACTGTACGCTACAGCATCGGCGAGACAGAATGCGAGCTATGCCACAAGTATTTACCCGATACAACGGCAACAGGGTAATAAGTAGTTTGCACTCCCAGCTCCGGTTAATGTGGGTTATGACTCGAGTCCTTTCAGTCCTCTTCTTTAGGACTCGACTTAGTTTTTCATACTCTTTATAATTATATTGAAATTAGAGTTGTTTTTAACTTGCTAGAGTCCGAGTCTTTTGTAAAGAGTTCAGAACTTTTCAGAAAATTTATATACAAAAAAAATAATTAAAATGCATTGTATTCATGTAAAATTCATAGGATATTCAGTCACAAATAAAACAATAACAACTATTCTCTGTACCGTTAGTTGGATAAAACCTATAAAATTGTTGAGGGAGTCTTTATTATTGATTATTTTTCTTTATCTTTTTGAGTCAAAGGCAATTTTTTGTAGCGCTAACTCTCTAAAAGCAAGTCGAGTTATTCGGTTTAAAGAAATTTATTTTTCTCATAAGAATATTTACAATTCACTTACATGAGAAATTAACACTTATTTAACTATGATATGGTGAGCGTATGCATGCTTATGTTTAGATTTACAAAAATCGCCTTAAATTATCTACACTATATTATTTTACAGTACTAGAAAATTATCCATTTATAAATAACAGTATACAAAAAAAAAAGTTGGTAGGTACGTGTTCGATGGGTAGACTTTAAAAAATAATCACACGGAAATTATTAAAATTTATACCCAAAAGACTCGAGTTCCTAGCAACATTTCCAGAGTTCCGGCAAGTCGCATAATTACTCGTGTCGGGCCACACGTCGCCCGCAAGCGACACTCAATCGCACAACTCCATAACTTTGGGAAACGCATTTACAAAAGCGAATATACAATTACCCTCACACACCACGTGAAGCCAAACCGACTTATGCAACAAAATATGCTAGAGAAACTACGTCTTTACTTCTCTGTAATAAAGCAGTATGTATAAATACGATATGGTCGAGATCCGCGTGTGAGCTGGGAAGATTTTCGTGGGAATTTTATGAATACGTTCCCTTTTAACGCGCGCCCCCGGCAATCGGTAAAATTGCGAAGAAAACCTTGGCCGTGAGGGTTAGGTAACGAATGTACAGCTTTAGAGTAAATGGAGGCTGCAAGAACAAAACTCGTTAATAATTGTGGAGTTTCTTTTCGGCGGTAAATGAAAAGGCCTTAAAAGTTGGAAGTAAAAGTTAATTTTATTACAAATCATTGTCGGGCTCCGGAGGCCGGGGTGACAGGCGGCGGCGGCGGCGGCGCAGCGCTGCGCATTAACTACGAGTGTTTACTTAATTCTGTCTGCCCTTAGTTTTGTAAGACCAAGGTCAAGGTTATATCACCTCAATACAACTGTTAAGCCGAATTAAAATCAAATTCAAATAAACAGATTATCATCAGCATGACATCTGATGTCATTCAGTTATCGTGCATTTCGCTCGTACTTGTCCGTACATATATTGGCGCGGGCGAGACGCACGATAACTAAATACAAGTAACATCATTCAGATAGAATTCTGATATTCGTGTTCGTTACGCACACGCACTTCACTAAAATCTCTCTTCTTCGTATATTACAATATTTTCACTAAATCATTGTGTGTGACTGCCCATTCTCGGTACAACTGTCAATGTAAGAGTAACCCCGTTACAACATATGAGTGCAGAGTGGTGAGGTGAATGACGAGCGTTACGCCCATCTTAAAGGCCGGCAACGCACTTGCAACCCCTCTGATGATATAACCGTTGCAGTTGTCCATGGCCGACGGCAACTACTTACCATCAGGGGATTCGTCTGTTTGTGTGTTCGTGCGCTGGTGGCCTAGCGGTAAAAGCGTGCGACTTGCAATCCGGAGGTCGCGGGTTCAAATCCTGGCTCGTACCAATGAGTTTGTCGGAACTAACGTACGAAATATCATTTGATACTTACCAGTCGCTTTTCGGTGAAGGAAAACATCGTGAGGAAACCGGACTAATCCCAACAAGGCCTAGTTTACCCCTCTGGGTTGGAAGGTCAGATGGCAGTCGCTTTCGTAAAAACTAGTGCCTACGCCAAATCTTGGGATTAGTTGTTAAGCGTACCCCAGGCTCCCATGAGCCATGGCAAAATGCCGGGACAACGCGAGGAAGAAGATTCGTCTGCTTGTTTGCCTCCTATATCGTACAGTTAGAGGTCCGTGTTTCCTGCGAACACACGTTCGCCTCGTGACTCGTTGTATATGTAGGAGGATGCTGCATAAGTCGGTAGATCACGGAACACTAAAAATCGCATTGAAATAGCAGACTTCATACCTACTGCCGATGACAGCCTGATTCGAACTTGAATATGCGTCAAAAATTAACTCTAGATATGGAAATATCATTGTCAACAGTGACGTTTCTTCAAACAAAAACGTCAATTGTGACACTGACATATCCGATTCTTACCGTATCTAGAGCTAATTTTTGACGTATATTAAAGTTCGAATCAGGCCGTGACAGTGCTTTTTCAGTAGAACACTATCGAATTTTATAGGACAATCTACTTCACTTAGAATAGTATTTTTAAATACTTAACTAATGCATAATACATTTAAATTTACATTTAGAATTGAATTTTATGGAAGGTTCAGTTTCCTGTTTTTTAAAATGTAAATTTTGAATAACAAAATATACAAAAAAACCTTTGCTTTGAAATAGGAAAAAGCGTTAGCAATTATCGAGCGCGGCGCACGACGACTCGGCGGCAACGGATTTAAGTCCGGCATAGGGCGTCCTCCCGGGAAATACCGGTTCTCGATTTCCCGGGAAATCCCGGGATTTATTTGGAATCCAAAGAACCGGTACTGAGCACCGAGTCCCGGTTCTCTCGGTTCCCGCCATAACATCAAATAAACATTTATATTATCAGTAAAATTAACGCACCGGCAAGTTCGGCAGCATCGCATATATATGCAATCGATTGCGAACATCTCTAGGTGACCGTACCATAGACGCCATTAGTTTTCTTCGGACATATTATCTAGAAAAGAGATGCAAATAAAAGTACGTAAGTTTGAACTTGTAGGTGTAATTTTGCAAAAGTTTATTATTTTGTAAGATTCAAATGTTAGATAATGACCTGAAATACCTGATTATAATTTGTTAATGTTACGTTTAAGTTTCCGTAATATTGATTACTTTTTACTCATAGTTTAATAAATGTTAATGTATACACAAGACTTAAACTACAATGTTTATGTATAAAACTATAAATCACATTCTTATGTCTAATTGTTATTGATCTCCAGTTCCATCCGTTCTTAAGCCAATGATTAGATTAGGTATTTGATAAGTTCTTTATGTTAAATTATTTATTTGTGAGGTGATTATATTTTTGTTAAAAAAAAGAACTGTATTTGTTTTAAGTGTGTTGATTATTATATTACTGCAATGTTACAATTATCTTAAGTTAATCACATTTGAAATAGAAAAAATATTGAGCTATTATAATTAGACTGATTTATATTATTTAAGTTCACATTTAAAATTAAAATAATGATTAGCGTTACGTCAAGTAAATTCGACGACATCTTACATAAATAGTCAGGTTGAGATATTAAAATTTGTATAACTTTGCACAATTCGTTTTTTTTTTTAATTACAATATTATGATAATTATGATATTGTGAACATGATAATAATGTTTAAAATATTATGGTGTTTGTAAGTATTACTTACTACACATGATTCAATATTCATAACATTACGGTTATGATCAATGACACTGTTAACTGATTAATCAATTAAGACTGATTAAAGTACTATAAAGACTGATTTAAGTGTATTATTCCTAAAACTGTTTTTTATTCTATAAAAAATTCTTAATCATTCCTACGATTCCTTTTCATTAGTATTAAAGTTAGTTGCAAGATTCACAGTTAAATGATGTCAAACAAAATATATAAAAATAATTCAGCTCAGCATAAAGAACCGGGAGAACCGGGAATCCCGGTACCGGCTCCGACCCGGTACCGGGAAATGAAAAACTAGGAACCGGTCCCGGGACTGCACGCCCTAGTCCGGCACAAGAGTGTTCATCAAACAAAACTAGAAGTTTGCCGAGGAAATGGAACGGGCGCGTTGAGCCTCGCGTTACGCTTGCTTTGGCCGAGTTGCACCAAACCGGCTAAATGTCATCGTAGTTTGTTCAAATTTGCTTGTGAAAAGTTTAATAGATTTTTATTTATACAAACGGTACATGCTTACGGCCAAAATGTATGATATCGCCAAACTGTAACCGGATTATTGGTGAATGAAGAGCTCAATTACATAATCGAATCATGCACCTAAACAAAACAATGAACAGCTCAAAACTAATATGCACAAATATAAAAAAAAAATAGCAGTAGGTGGTTAACAATAGGTCTTATTATAATTATAAGTATCACACATTTACGATGACCCAAGATCAAAATGATGAGAGTGTAATAGTAAAAATATTCTTTAATATTGTAAAAAAAAATTATAATAGCCAGTTATGTAAGTACAATGTCCGTTTGAATCTTTTTATGTCAGAAATTTCCTTCATAACTAATGGTAAATGATTGAATCTTTAATTGATATTATGTGACAGTTCTTTTTAAATAATGCACTTACGAGTATACATATTGGTCCTGTCAATTTTGTAGGAGCTCTGGAGCGTAACCTTCGATTTGCAACAATGTAAATAATTTAGGGTTAGACTTAACAAAAATAACGATTTCTAAAACATACATACTAGTCAAAATCGGTAATTTAAGTTATTTAAATAAAGGTCTACAAGATTGTTAACATTTTTAATATCTATGTTTCTAAAAGATATGGTTTTAGTCGTTTCGGGCCGAGGCATTCGACACGTAATTTTCTATGACGGCTGATTGGTGGTCACGTCACTTTCCATAGAGAACGAAGCGCCGGAAGCTCCGGCCTGGCCCCCGCCCGGTCTAGCGTGAGTTATCTTTAGAGCTAAACAAAGCGCCGGAAGCTCCGGCCTGGCCTCCGCTCGGTCTAGCGTGAGTTATCTTTAGAGTTAAACGTAGCGCCGGAAGCTCCAGCCTGGCCCCCGCTCGGTCTAGCGTGAGGTATCTTTAGAGCTTAACGAAGCGCCGGAAGCTCCGGCCTGGTCCCCGCCCGGTCTAGCGTGAGTTATCTTTAGAGCTAAACGAAGCGCCGGAAGCTCCGGCCTGGCCCCTGCCTGGTCTAGCGTGAGTTATCTTTAGAGCTAAACGAGGCGCTGGAAGCTCCGGCCTGGTCCCCGCCCGGTCAAGCGTGAGTTATCTTTAGAGCTAAAATCTACTTAAGAACACTCTTAGAGATGCTACACATATAGTGTACGCGTAATGATTCGGTCAGGTTATGTTCTAATGTATGGGGAAGACAAACTAATTATATCCAGCTTGATACGAATGTAGTATGATACCTTTGGGTATGGTGCTTTATGCACACTAGCTTCCCCTCCCTTCCCCCTGCCAATTTAGCGCGAAATATGCCCCGGTTGATGGTTTAATTTTATTTTTGAGAGAGATCGTTTGCGTCGTTTGTTCCTCTGAGGCTCAATATTCACCACTTTATTAGATTTATGTCGACGACCCTTGCTCTCTTGGGATGAAGTTTTAAATACCCGTATGTAAAAGAGAAGTGTTTTCTAGAATCCAGGTTGTCCCAGATAGCATTTCCCAGCGCAGCATCTGCACGAAATAGCTACGAAGTTATTTACCACGCGCTCCTTCATTTAGGAGAGAAACAAATTAAATATTTACTTTGAGGTGGCGCTTTGTTACTTGATCAAATAACGAACGAGTGAAATGTACGTTAGTGCGATGCGGTATCTCGAAGCTGTTTAATTCGCCATGGTTTCCACCCAGTTTTTATAGAATCGTCTATCTCAATAACTGTCACACAATTGTTACAGGGACGAAAGAGACGAAACGAAACTCCGCAAACGGGCAAAGTCCCTGAATTCCACCGATACGCCGGTCGTACGTCGTACGTCACCCGTTATCGGCCTAACGTATCGAGGCTCGGAACTATCCGACAAATGCAAATACCAGTTATTTATTTGTTTTTATTCGAGGGATTAAACCGATACGTTGCCCGAGCGAATGAATAATGTACCTAGATTGAAGCACAAACAATCATTAAAATCACGCCTGCCTCGCAGAAGAGCGCAGATGTCACGGGGGTTTCTATTGCCCCTGTTTAAGTACAAACGATTTTTATGATTTGGTAAACTTTTGTTTTGTTTGGGAATGCGTTAATTACCATACAGAATGGTCGAGCATTGTGCTATTTCTCTGGCTGTAGAATGAACTGAAGTTTTTTCTGGAGTATAGAGTATGGGGTACTTCAAAAAGAAGAGAACAAGGTTCGTAGACAAGATGCCAATCATTCACGCTTCATAGCGTAGTGCATCAGGATTTCAAAGCATGTCGGCTGCGTGCACCTCTCCACCTTCTAGCGTCTATAGGCTACGGTAACTGTTTACCATCAAAGATTATGTTTGCTTGTTTACGACTGTCGTAGTATAAAAAGTCTATAAACTCTCTCCTCCTACGTATTAAATACTGTATCACTCTCTTTATCGCACACCGCAGTAAAAATAAATAAATAAATAAAAATAAATATTATAGGACATTATTACACAAATTGACTAAGTCCCACGGTAAGCTCAATAAGGCTTGTGTTGAGGGTACTTAGACAACGATATACATAATATATAAATACTTAAATACATAGAAAACTATCCATGACTCAGGAACAAATATCCATGCTCAACTCACGAATAAATGCCCTTACCAGGATTTGAGCCCGGGACCATCAGCTTCGTAGGCAGGGTCACTACCTAAACACGACAATAGATAAGTAGCATTTTTCAGATATTTAAAAGACGTAGACCACAAGCTTAGGCGGTAATGTTAGGTATCCTTCTTTTTCTAATTTCTAGGCTATAAAACTCTTCTCATGAGATTAAAATAACTGTACATAATACGAGACAGCGTGAAGCAGCTCGCAGCCGTTTGAAGAACATGAATTGTATCCGCAGCAGAGTTAATTGCCGTCGCCGCGATGGCCACGCTCTGCCGCTTCGTAGCCAGCTACAGCTTTGTGGAAATACGGCTACAAGCAGTTCATTATCGCGCCAACTTTTGGCTAGTTGAACTGTTGGAGAGAGTATTCGTGTCTTGGGACCTTCAGACATCCTTTGGGGTGCCGTTCAATTTTAATACAAACTTTTAGCATAATTTCATTTAACTACTATTGAAACTCATAATAAACATTATGTATAAAAACAAAACATATAAAGTTGTTAGTCATACTAATTTAATGACAGAATGCTCTATCATCATAAAAATATTCTTCATAACAATCCTTAGGAATAATTTTACTTGTTATAACATACATTTCGTATAATAATTAAAATATAGTACTAAATTTTAACGAATGGTGACATAGTGTTCTATGATAAATATACTTGGTGTCAATCAAACTATTAAATTATACAACAATCTACCTATTCAACTTTAAAGCTGGTCGCCGTTAGGTACGACGACGAGCGAAGCGAGGAGGAGTGTTAGGTAGAACTGCGACCATATGGGGAGAACCATATGTCTTGGAAATTGTATTTTTGCTTGTTCATTTTCACTAGGCGTTTATATGAAGTTTATCTGAATCCTTTAGGAACCACAAAGGTTCCAACTCACACTGGCCGCTGCTTTGCGGTAAAATGATATATGTCGACAGACGTAAAGTACGGATGTAGGTAAGTTTGACGCTTAGAAAAATCGATTATGTTCCATGCAAATATAATGTTTTATGCTTTTTTATTAATTAGTAATTCAGTGTTGTTAAACTTTCTGCAAACTCAATCAAATAAAGTTTATGAACGATTTCCCGTGGTTTGATTGTGAAACCACACCTTCAATATTATGCTGTTGGTTTTCATGAATAAAAAACGTTCTGAGTATAAAATAGTATACAAAGTGAACATTATACTGGTTGCCTGTTATGCAAATACATTACTATGCTACTAAACTATAATTACTTTCGAAATTATGCAATTCGTTTTTATTGTATTTGTTTTTATACCAAATCATAATTTCTGCATTTCAAAATTATGCAATTCAAATTATGCAAAATGAAATTTCGCAAATTGTTATTATTAAAAACATTACACACCCATCCTTTGTACTTAGTGCTAGTGGTACGCCAAAAAACGCTGCAAATTGTGTTAAAAGCATGAAAATCGGTACGATTGATCTTTTTTTATTTTTTATTTTTTTATACCACGACGGTGGCAAACAAGCATATGGCCCACCTGATGGTAAGCAGTCACCGCAGCCTATGGACGCCTGCAACTCCAGAGGTGTTACATGCGCGTTGCCGACCCTTTAAAAACCTGTACACTCCCTTTTTGAAGAACCCCATACTGTAGAGCCTCGGGAAAACCTCGGAAGGGAGCTCATTCCACAGCCGGAGCGTCCGTGGGAGGAAATTCCTCTTGAACCGCACAGTACGCGACCATTTAGGTTCTAAGGTGTGAGGGTGAACTCCCTGCTGACGGCGAGCGGTGCGGTGATAGAAAGTGGCCGTTGGCTTTTGGCCATTTCAATCAATTTGACCTGTAGATCCAAAAAAAATGGAGAGAAATTGTGACGTTATCTTTTTTTGTATGGTGAAAAGAAAATATTCAGAATCCTATCGTGTATACAGTATCGTATCTGGAGAGCCCCAAACTTGGTACCTATGTTTAGAAAATTATTTTTATTATAATTAAAATAAATGACTGAAATGTATTGATATGATATATTTTTAGAATCGCCTTTCATTAAATACCACACACGATAGGTTTCTGAACAGCATTTTTAAGGTTCCGTAGCGAAATGGCAAAAAACGGAACCCTTATAGATTCGTCATGTCTGTCTGTCTGTCCGATTATGTCACAGCCACTTTTTTCCGAACCTATAAAAGCTATACAGTTTAAACTTGGTAAGTAGATGTATTCTATGAACCGCATTAAGATTTTTACACAAAAATAGAAAAAAAAAACAATAAATTTTAGGGGTTCCCCATACTTAGAACTGAAACTCAAAAAATCTACATTACCATGCAAACTTCCACCGAAAATTGGTTTGAACGAGATCCAGCAAGTAGTTTTTTTTAATACGTCATAAATGGTACGGAACCCTTCATGGGCGAGTCCGACTCGCACTTGGCAGCTTTTATATTAAGTAATGTATCTTGTAATTATTATTCTGCTAATTATACAGTAACCAAAACATGACACATAATACCTTCCAGTTTCCAGGAGCAGGAATATATACGTGCTACTTGTGCTTGCATGACAATGGCTATGATAGAAAATATAACGTAAAGGGTACCTAAGTGCCCCGTGCCGCTTACAAAGTGCCGAAAAAACTCACTATATTTGAGCCAACGTCGTGCGCATAATACGGAGATGACAATAGTGTAAAGAAATTCGATGACTTGCGAGAACTTACGCACTTTCGTATCCTACAATAGCGAGGCCCGGCAATGGATGGCTTACAGAAAAATTTCGAGTCTAATGAGTGTTACAAGATGTATCCGTTCCGTTCGACTGGGAAATCTCGGCATATGTTTATTCCGAGTGTGAGCTGACAGACACTATTACGGCCGCTCGACGCCTTCTGGGACCTACATTCTCCTTGAATTTTAAAAGACGCCCGACTCATACCATATGTTCATTGTGAATAAATGATTTCATTTATTCATTCATACGAATTTAGGCCCTAGTTGCGCCCGGTCTAGCTCTGTTTTGCGTGCAGGCACAAAGGGCCTTTGATGTTAAAGACATCATTTCTGGGAGAGATATTTCTGCATTATTGATATCGGAGCATTTCGTGACTGGCGGCGCAGCGGATTCGACATTTATTCACGCGTATGTCCTTCGTTATCATTGTCCGGTCGTCTTCAATTAAACCGCGCATGTCCCCGCGCCCCGCGCACGTTATTTGTCAATGTGAGGCCGTAATCCTCCAAGATGCTGCTATTCAATTAAGATGATGAGGGTAACGTATGGAAGTTTTGTGAAGCGGAATAGAGGCTCGAGGCTCGATCCGCTGCGCTCGCCGTCACGGCTCACACATTGTGTTTGCATTTCATCAATACCTCGCACCCCTTTCATTCATAATGGGGTAGGTAATGTGATTGCGGCGTAGCGTGTAGCGTGTGTGGAGCCGAATTGTCGATAGATTGAGTCGTCGCAGTCACGTCGCAGGGAGCGTGGGAACTGTGCCAACGTTGCTTTTGAGGACGATATATTTACACAGTTTTTGTTCGATAAGCCTCACTAAAACCATACGATTATGAGAGACGTCTGTTCCGGGGAGAGTAACGTGTGTCGTGAGTTTCCGCCTACATAACGAGGTGGCATAAATCATTGTTCGTGTTAACGTAAACAGCAAGTAGCCGCGAACAACATACCCCATTAAAACGTCCGCATTTTTGCATGCCGAGTCGGCTCGCCTAGCGCGCGAAATAACGTGAAATATGGCGAAGTTTGAAACAATATCCCACGCGGCAACAATGGCAGGCGGGGGTGAGACTGAGGTGACGCGGGGAGAGGTAGGGATGGTGTAGAATAGATGTTGTTTTTAATTCTCGCCAACATTGGCCATTATCCCGGAGGCCGGACCCAGGGGACCCGCCGCCCGAGCCCGACCCAGTGAGACTTCGCTGTGAAACATTCATAATTGTACCTATTCCTGTTCAATTTCATTCCAAAACTATTTTCCGGGAACAACGTACCATATGTTGTCATGGCAGGTAGCCGCTTTAACAATTGTCCAACCAAGGACGACGGTCAGTTTCACGCTCATTACGTATTGCGACACTTGTAATAATTACATATCTTAGCCGATAAAATCTTTCACAGTTTGGTACTTCATCTATGGTTCATCCTTTTTAATTGATTAAATAGTATCGTAAGTTTAAAGTTTAAGTGTAAAGTTTAAGTCTAGATCTGAATCTGTGTGCCAAATTCAATTCAACTGCAGATCTAAAAGTTGATACCTAGATTAAGTTCGCTCATTTTCAAATTTGCTGCATGTTTGTGTGGGTCAAATTATGGAAGCTAAATTTGACCCAATTCCCGGTTTACGATTGAGATGAAATTTTGAGATTGAGAAGAAAAACAACGCAACCAAATTGTGTTTGGGATTTTTGGAATTGTCTCGATGAGTATAGTTGCCTGTGGAAAGAAAAGTACAGTCAGCGATAAAAGCTTCTTCCAAAAATTCAATTTTTGACAAAAACTTAGTTTTAAAATCTTCTACTTCTGTTATGTACACTAGATTGTAGGTGACGTGTGGTTCTCAGAAGCGGTAACTCTGGTGTCGCAACCACTGCCATAACTCCACAGTTTCCTTTAACGTGAAAATAAGCGCCTGTTCGCAAATGTGCCTTTGACTAAAATTATATTGAGAAAGAATAGGTTGCCGGCTCTTACTCTACAGTAGAAAGTAGCCTGACACCAACAAACTAATATTTATATTGACTAGTTATCTTACGGCGTTACATGATTATTTTATTTATTCTAACAAATAAATGATTTGATTGATTGATTGAAGTTGAGGATTAGTGGTTTTACGTGAAGCTACACGACCACCGCAACATGCATTTTAGGAGCCGTAAGCGATTCTACGGCGCGGAAATAAAGTTTTTCTTTACCTGTTTTTGCAGAGTTTAGTCTCTAATATGATATTTCTTTAAGTATAGATGTCTGACGAAGATGTATGTATTGGCATTGTATCTCGGTTGGAGAATCGGTCCTTGTGCTGACGCCGGCGACGGATGCACCGCGTGATTTACTCGCTCGATCTGCCCTAGATCTAGCTAAACGACACCGCAACATGCATCTTAGGAGCCGTAAGCGATTTAACAGCGTGGAGAGCGGTTCATCTTTAGTCGCGCTGGTTTATTCAGAGTATACTTTGTCAGAAATCTAAACATAATTTCTAGCAAAGTACAATGACATCAGCTACTAAAAAGCGTTATTATCACCTACTTGTAACTAATGTTTTAGAAGCCCTCGCTACGGTCAGGATTCATAAATATTCTAGAACCTTTTACCTGCGCGAAGCCCAATACATTCTCGCAAAGAAAACCAACTTTACAACTTTCGTTTTGGCTAACTTAAGATACTTGCCTAAGAAAAAATCATTTAATGATAAATTAAACGAAGATCTGGGGCCCGATTTAGATTGAATAACTTGGTACGGTTTTATTTTATTTTGATACGGTTAGCTTACCTGCGTGCTGTCTGGCTGTCTGTCTGTTAACTCTTCACGCTTAAACCGCTGAGCCGACTTAGATAAAATTTGGTATACGATAATTTAAGGCCCGAGAAAGAACAGAGGATAGTTTTATTTGTAATTATTTTCTACATCCCACGCAGACGAACTCACGGGCAGAAGCTAGTGATAACTATAACAAAGTATAATCTGAAACCCACTCTCTCCCGACGCGGTGATATCGTGAGATCTTTAGCGCGACCAGTGAGCCACGCAAACCTCGTTATTATGATCAGTATGCCATTGCCTTACTTACTACACAACCTATAAAACATTTGGTTTGCGTAAATCGACGTGTGTGTTATGTGTTTTCACTGTATGTGGATGAGGTTTTAGAACAATCGCTTCTTGGAGACAATCGCTTCATTGCAGGTAGAGGCAGAAGATGTTAATTTTACACAAGTATTTCATATTTCCTATTTCATCTAGAATCAGCCTCTAGTGTGCCTTGAATAGCAATGTGCCAAAGAGAATTTTCAAAAATTGCAAATTTCCCATAAAATGTTCTTTGTTTTCTGCACGTTTATTGTCAAGCCTTTTTAAAATTTCCATATCTATGACACTTGAAATAGATGCCAATGAGTGACTTGAATGTTTAATGAAACAGTCGTCAACAGTTAAGAACATTTAGTTATAATACCTAATCTGAACGGGAAAAAGTTCCAAGTGGAAACTTGCAAGATAATTTCCTCATGGAAGTTTCTGAAGTTTCGGAAATTTAGGTTCTGCAACTTACACATTGCTAACCTTGAGTCTGGTTGCTTGAGCTGAATACTTAATCCTAATAAATATACTTTCACTGTTGGGTATGCCCTAGGACGTATATTTATTGGAAGCCCGATGATTAACGGCACTTCCTTCCCTCCCTCCAACCCTCCGCCCTCCATACATCATCGCCGACATGCGAGATATACTCGCCAAAACTCACGTCTCAATTCCAACTGAATTATTTTTAGAAAGAATAGGCCTCGATATAATAATCTTGGTGTATGAAAGAAAACTTTAGGTTTCTGTTTTATTTTGTTCTGTGATTTATTTTCGTCTGCGTGTAGCGTGCTCCATTGGTACATTACGGGGCCTAGCCAAGTGTAAAAGCAAATTGAATCTTAATAATGTATGAAAATGATCACATGACCTTTTGTTCGCCTGCCATCTCGATACATTTTTACTTTGCCATCTTGGCTACGATCCTGGGTAACAACATGACACTGATCGTTTGTATTTTTCGCCAGAAACATGTCGTAGTGACCTGAAAAGGAAATAATATGCAATTTTCCAGATAAAAATAAATAAAACTGCTGTCTATAATTTTACATAAATTGGCATTTTTGATGAAAATGTTATTGTAAAAGACTGCTGCGGTCGTTTTATGAGCCGTACTACAAACTCAAACGTGTTATTTGTGCCTTCTAGACATGGATGCAGTATTATTACTAACTACTGTATATAGTGTGTCCCTAGCCACATATAGAACCAATATACCAAGTTTCATAACAACCGGTGTAGCGTTTACGAAGAAATTAACAAATTACATTTTTAGGGTTCCGTAGCCAAATGGCCTGACATCTTTGTGGCCCGTCAGGGCCTGAGAGCCCGTGAAGCCACGTGGTGCCGTGGCGGATCAGAATGGAGAGCTGTTCAGTCAACCAGAGTGAGTAGAAGTAGAAAAATGAGTTTTGATAATACCACGGCACGAAACGTAGATCCCCACTTAACCCATGAATTTGGTTTTATTTCCAGCTGACTGAATCATGCCTAATAGTTAGGGAGGCGAGGTAGGGTAACGGCGGCTATTAACGCGGGTATCAAAATCGACGTCTAACACCGCGGTGTTTACAAATACGCATTTTGCAAGCAAACTGATCTATTCCCTAAGAAATAAAGCATACACAAAACAAGCTCATTCATTGGTCTATCGTGCCCATTAGTATGCATTTGTGTGAGTATAACAAAAAACTCGCGATTCGTCAGTTTGTGCGACGGCGGTGCAAGAACCGGTTGTTCCATACAGACGCGTGACACCACAGGTAAGTGCACTCCAATCTTACTTAGTGTTTTACGTAATAGTTATGGCAAATAAACTAGTGCAATGCCTTTTAAGAGGTTGTGTATTGTTTTCTACACGATTTTGAATTACTTTTAACTTAGTTTTTGACCGGGAAATACGTTTAAAATTGAAAATAAAATACAGCGGTGATAGGAGCCAATTACTTCTGTGTTAAGTAATTCCGTGGTATGCCACGGTAATAGAAAAAGTGGTAGTTTTGTTATTTACTCTTTAGTTTTGCTACAAATTATCAATTTTATAATTTCTTTTATTTATTCCAATCTTGATCTATTCACGCTATTAAAGAGGTATTTCCGTGGTATGGAAAGTATTCAACTAACCCTTAATTTTTAACAAAAACTTCAGCACCGATTTCCTTGTTTCTATGGGAACCCTTAATCTGTCAACTTTTTTTTATTTTGAGTTAAAACTTAAAATTTACTTGCCAGTTATGTGATTTTGTCCTTACAAGAAGCTTGTAATATACGTGTTTGATTTGATTTGAAAAACCATCTGTATTTTATTCTTTTTATGGGTCGGAATTAGGTTGAATTAAACTCCAAATTAAGCCTATTACCGATGGTATGATCAGATTACCCTCGGTAATAGAATGTATAGAAATCTATTACCGACCCAGAGAAATATCGAATGGGTCGGTAATAGGCTCTTAAAGAGTTATCTATTACCGAGTGACTATTTGGTATTGTATTGAAATATCGCATTTAGGGTACCGCAAGTACAGATTTCGTTGATAAAATGTAGACTTCAGTTATCATTATCAGATTTAAATTCTTCTGTTTTCTGATTCAGTTATTACTCTGACAAGGAAGGGTACCCAACTGCCGGACAATTCCGATTAGATTTTTTTTTATATAATTTTATTTACACAGTAGTCCAAAATCTCAATATGATCTTTTTTTAGCTATAAGAATCAGCAATAAGAAAAGTACTGTGATTTGTTAATTATAAACGGGTAAAGTATAACACATAATATGTGAGAGACTTTATTTAACTTAATTACCTTATCAAAAATATTAGAATTAAAAAAAAATCATATTTTTATATATAGTCGAACTGTTGTAAACTTTCACTCAGGTGGTAAACGTCCAGCTTATAAAATTTCGACTATAATTTACGCTGTGCCTTATGAGAAAATGTTACTTACTTGTTTTTTTGTGCAGCTAATTATGTCAGTAAGACAAATTCTTATCAATCTTTATAGCATTTAAAAATTACTTTATTTAATAACAGGCAGGCCTATTTGTCATATACGTCCTTAGTAAAACTTTACTAACAATAATTTTTGTTGTTTTACATGTAAAACATTCAACTTATAACTTGTTAAACTCTAAGGCATCCATAGGATTTTTGTATTTTTTATAGCGAACTCTTATCTTATTTTTCTCGTTTAACGCTCGTTTTAAGTTCTTATCAAACCATGGGGGAAAACGGCTGTTTTTCGGTTTAGCAAGTGGTATATGTCTTCGAATCAGCTGTTTGACTACCTCCGAGAACGCGCTTAGCATATCGTTTACGTCGGTGAGGCCGGAAAATAAGTCATCCCACAGACAATTACTAAGATCTGCACGTATAAGGTCATATTTGGCTTTGTAAAAGTTTGGCATGGTGTTAACATTATTGTACGACAATCGAGGTGCGCTTGCAAACGTTATAACAACTTCAAGTGAAGGGTGGAAAGGGTCTATATTGCTTAGAGGACTCACATTTTGAGAAACATTACATGACGCTACTGTAGACATGACTAAATCTAAAATACGACCCATATTATTAGAGATAAAATTGAATTGTTTTAACTTGTTTAGGTGCATAAAATCGATTAAGATATTGCTAAATCCTGGCACTATGTAATTACTGTCATCTTTTTGTATAAGATCCCAGCTAATGTTTCCCAAATTAAAGTCCCCAATAATACATAAATGATGTTCTTTTTCTTCTATGATCGAATTACAGTGATCTACAAAGTATTTTAGTGAACTTCTTTGCAAGGGAGGTGGAAGATAAACTGCACAGAGAGCCATTTGACGTGTACAGTTACTTGAAATATCGATGGTAATCCATAGGTCCTCAAACTTACTTTCCCAATGAGTCATTCGTTTAGAATGTAGTGTTTTCAGAACAGCAACCAACACGCCCCCTCCCTCCTTACCCTTGCAAACGCTGGATTCCTCTCTATCCCTTCTGTAGACAACATACCTATCGTCAAATAGCTCACTGCTCAGTACAGAGTTGTTAAGCCATGTCTCCGTTAACACTATAACATCATAATTACAACATCTTAAATTTAGAGAGAATAATTCAGTTTTTGTGCGTAAACCGCGTACATTTTGATAATACATATTTAAATGAAGCTCTTTTAAAATTATACATATAAATACGTGTTTATAAAAGTTAAGGTAACTTAAATTAAATAATTACTAGTTAAGTTTATTTAAAATGTCTATGTTTTTAATGTATATGACTTCACTTTCGTCTGTTTTCCTTATAAAGATCCTCCCATTTCGAACCCAAACATATTTGAAGCCCTTATCTTTAGCAGCGTGTCTGGCCGCGGCGTGTAACTTCTTATTAGGGGATGCAAGCTGTACTACTATGGAGCGGGGTCTAGCCGATTCGGTATTTTGTTTTGCAATGCGGGTGCAGTTCGTGATGCTGCTGTTTATGTCACATCCTACTGCCTGTGCCAGGTTTTTGATAATAGTGTATAGATTTTCTTTCCTATTTTCTGGAACGCACTGTATTTCCAAATTGTTAGTACGGGATTGCTGTTCTAGATTATTAATATGCTGAGTCAAGTCTGAGACAGTATTCTTTAGGTTCCTATTTTCTGCTTCTATTTCAGCCATCTTTTTCTTCGTGTTACTGACTTCAACTTCCATGTCATCAAACTGTTTACTCATAAAATCCATCGACTCTTTCATCCCCTTCATTTCTGCTTTTATAGGTTCTAGCTGATCTGCAATAGTTTTGCGCAACGTGGTAGTGATTTCCTTTACAGTGTTGCTTAGTTCTTGCTTCAGTAGGTTCTGGACTATGGTACGGACGTGTTCAGCTGTAACGGCCGCAGCGGGTGCCGGTGGCGAGTTCAGGGCAGGCCTCTTGTTTCCTCTGACAGTGGTTACGTTACGCACAGGAGTCGAGTCATGTCTGGTGCCTTTTGGAATGACAGATATGCATGCCGGACACGTCCAGTCAGCTAAACTTGCATATTCCGGCTCAAAGCCCGGGGCCCACACGCAACTTAAGTGAAAAGACATTTTACACTTGACACAGTCAACGGACTTGCTGTCTTGCACGTCAATATTATCACAACATCCCCACGTTTTCATTTTGTAAGAATAAATGTATTTAACAGATTATATTTAAGATTGATCTCTCAGCGAGCGGAACACACAGTGTGACAGTCACAAGTCAGGCCAATATACAACTAGAGATAACAGCATAAAGCCTATAGCGCACGAATTGATAAGTAAGTCGAGTTAACGAGCGTTTTATAAGCATTTAATAAGAACGTCGTAAGCGCCGCGCCACTTCTTGCGCGTTTTGCGTTTTTGAACTGAACACTTCTAACTTGAAGAAATGACGGTGGTTTTCACTTGTTGTTCACAGTATTTTGGCAATTTTTAGTTAGTAATTATCACCAAACTTCTACACTAAGTCTTTTATTCACTGACTACACTTAATTACTGTCATTTTTGCGTATTGACAACTTCAAATAGCGATTTTAACACGATAATTTGATTTAATTTTGACGAGCATAATTTTTAGCTGTTTACTACGCGAGGCGCAGGGTGTATTGTCTATTATTAGTATTACGTTCAGCAAAAATCGATCTGCTTCAAATTACAAATATATTTAATAAATGCACGCTCATTCAATATTGAATATTTACACCTGTGTATAATAAACACACGTTCGCATTCAGAATATCGTCTCATTCATACGCCGATGAAAAGGAATTCCATTTCCACGCTAACGGCAGTTTATTTACTCTGGCGTTAATAATTTGGCACGCGCCGCCCTGAATCAAGAACGGAAAGAAATTATGAAAAATGTAACAAGGAGGAAACAGGTGGGGGAGGGGGGAGCAATTAGAGGCCGCTACACGGGAGGAAAACGGGAACGGCCGGGCTTGAGAAAACTTAGCAATTAAGAGTACAATATGGTCCGCGACTTCGAGCTGCATTCGAAATTGTAATATCGTCTTGATTTAATATTGTTTTGATATTACTGGCCGGAGTGGCCGGGCTTCTGTCTTGCATCAATGTACAGAGCAATTTTGTTATGGCCGACCATACTCTAAAGAGATGAATGCAGATCCTAAGTACAAAACATGTTTTGCTATAACCCCGAAATCACAAAAGAAAATCAGCTCTTCCATAAGGCCGTGGACTTCACGCCAGCGGGCAGTGCGCTGTTAGTAGTTATGTTTAGTTATTTTGATTATGACATTGACTTATAAGATACATAGTAGTTATGTATTCAGTATAACTAGTTTTAAGATTGTTAGCTTAACAGTCTCTTGACGTGAAACATGTATTTCTCTTTCAATTCTTCAATTTTGATTTTTTTACAGTATTAGATTTTCTACTTATAGGTATAGAACCATCACATATTGTTAAGCTATTACAGAATGGTAGGTAAATAAATATTATTAAATATTACAGGACAATATTACACAAATTTCCTAAGTCCCACAGTAAGCTCAATAAGGCTTGTGTTGTGGGTACTCAGACAACGATATAGCTATATAATATATAAATACTTAAATATATAGAAAATATCCATGACTCGAGAACAAATATCTGTGCTCATCACACAAATCAATGCCCTTACCGGGATTCGAACCCAGGACCATCGGCTTCATAGGCCGAGCCATTACCCACTAGGCCAGATCGGTCGTCATAGATACTAATGTCGCGTTGTTTGATCTGCTACTTTTGATGCTGACTATACATTCAGCAGCAGTACACCTGAGCAGATGATATGTTTAAAATTATTTGACCACTGCTGTTAAGTGAAAAAAAATATTGTTCTGTTCATTATGGTCTCCAGGGCCAGGGGCCTAGCCAAGCTTACAATCGTACATATGTAGACAACGCCAAAGGAAAAGTAACAAATGGAAAAGGATGACAGTTGCTACTACAAATGACCATGTGCTTGATAACTAAACGATATCATTAAACATCATATTGATCTCAGTGTACGTTCGAATTGGCCTCCTGATGCGCCCACTTACCTACCTTATGTCCCTATATTTATTTATAGATATACTTTAATAAGTGTGCGTAAATACGATTCTTCAAAACAGGAGTGAATAAATTTTTGAACGGACGGCAACGCGCATGTAACACCCCTGGAGTTGAAGACGCCCTTAGGCTACAGTGATGAAGCATGGTGGACCGTATATTTGCTTGACACCGACGTGGTATTAAAAAAATCCCGTATCATAAAATAGAACAATGCGTAACATGTTTCTTAATCCGAAAGGGCTTCCTCTAAATTAATCTAGCATCTAAGAGGCGAGGAATCCAGCGGAGCGGCAGCGGGCGAATGACGGACGTTTTTAATTACTGCCCAGCCCTTTGATGCTCTCCCGCCTACGCCTTCGGTGTAGATTAGCACGGGTTACTTAAAGGCACATTCTAGTTGTGACAACATTGCTGTCGACTATAAATATTGATGGAGGTAATGTGGATTTTGTGCTTTCTTGCATGTCGAAATCTGTGTTGATACTCTGCAATGTTGCACAGTATTGCTGCTGATTGCATTACTGCAAGGAATGGTTTACAGAACTGATATATCAGTAGCAAAGCACGATAATCAGTTCGGATTTCGGCCTCGACTTTCCACAGATAGTGCCATACTGTGTCTTAAGCATACGATCAGATATTATACAGATCGTCAGATGCCGGTTTATGCCTGCTTTCTGGACCTCTCCAAGGCCTTTGACCTCGTGTCCTACAAAGTACTATGGGAGAAGATGGAGAACATAAAGATGCCCAATGAATTAATTAATATCTTTAAGTATTGGTATAGATACCAGGTCAATAGGGTCAGGTGGGCAGGAGCAACATCTGAGGAGTAAGGGTTGGGGTGCGGGATAAGTCAGGGGGAGTTGACTTACCCCGCACTGTTCAATCTGTACATGAACGCGCTAATCGGCGAGCTCAGCAGTCAGCATGTTGGTTGTCATGTGGATGGCGTGTGTGTGAATAACCTTAGCTACGCGAACGATATGGTGCTGTTGAGCGCGTCGATGTGTGGTCTCAGAACGTTGTTAAAAATTTGACAGGAGTACGCCATGAGCCACGGTTTGAAATATAACGTGATTAAAAGCCAATATATGGTCTTTGAGGCCGGCAGTAATCGACCATTGCATGTATCGGAGGTAACTCTATATGGAACACCACTAGAAAGAGTAAAGAATTTTAAGTATTTAGGGCATATCATTACTGCCGACCTGAAGGATAATGTTGATATTGAACGGGAACGAAGGGCATTGTGTGTAAGGGCGAACATGTTGGCTCGCAGGTTTGCTCGGTGTTCCAGCGACGTGAAGTTGACGTTGTTCAAAGCCTACTGCACGGCACTGTACACATGCAGCCTATGGGCCAACTATACAGTGCACTTCACGTCCAATACAACAACGCATTCCGAGCAGGTTGCCTCGCGACTGCAGCGCCTCGGGTATGTTTGCGGCGGCACACACAGCGTGTTTCCATACCTAGATGTGACTGCGCGCTGCGTCCATGGTCCAGCGGGTGCGAGCCAGCCCCAACACAGTCCTAGCGATGATCGCGGACAGACTGGACTGTCCTTACATCATGCACTGTTGTGACAGGCATGAAATTAAGACTGGAATAGGATAGGGAGGGAAGTAGAAATTTATTGCATTTGTATTATTATTATTATTTTGTATTGTTTTATTTATACCCATGTTAGTTTCAATTTTAATTTTTATATATTGTATTTTGAATAATAATAATTTTAATAAAGAGCAATTTTAAATGATTGTTTATATATTTTTGTACAATATTTTTTGACATAAATTTATATGATTTAGAATTAAGACATGTTAAAACTGATTATGAACACTATGAACCTTGTAGCTTGAAATAAAGAATATTTTTATTATATTTTTTTATTATTTTTATTATTATTTTAATGCAGTATATAGCATTGCAGTGCACATTGGCTGCATAGCTGCAGGAAATGTCAACTGCTGTGGCAACTGCATCGTAACCTTTAGACTGTCAGTTTCTGATGTAAAATGAGTACGGGCCGTGTGCGGTGATTTATTACTGGTGGCTTCATAAGGAGCCGTGATTATAATTGCCTGCCGAACATTTCGCCGCCGGTTTACACTCCTCCAGTATAATAATAATACATGTCAGGGGTCTTTGTGATCAGAAGGGCCAGAAGACCAGGCCAGACCATGACCAGGACCCCGATTCAAATTTATCATCTCGTTCTGGATTTGGAGTGATTTTGATTGGCGCGCATCTTACGCACAGCTTACAACAAGTTGTTAAATCTGCGTCATTTTCGAGACGTATTTTGGAAACCCCTTGAGACATTTAGGGTTTACTATACATCGGAGTCGTCGTAGTTTTAGTATTGCCAACCAAATTAGATGGGTCAACAATTAAAGTCTGTGACCGTACTTATAAGTATACCTTTTTTGTAAGATATCATTTGGTTATCTAACCAATATGATGGTGATTCAATCTTGAAGAACTCCTCATTCTGAGCGGCATAAATATAAAATTTCAGTGTCTAAATAAAGTGTTCCTAAGTTGTCACGAAAATACCATACGTTGTTAGCAACATTACAAAAACAAACCATTTGCTGCGTTAACATATATAAAACCCATTCAACAAATCTGTTGTGTTCTTTTTATAAAACTGTTTTATTTTATTTATATTATATCGCTACTCGAAATATAAAGGCGAGATTCCACTAGTGTGCGGCACTGTGCGGCACAAGCATTTTTGTACTGTATATGCTTGTGCCGCCTTTCAAATCACTTCACTTTACCGCTACATTTTAAAAGTTGTGGAAGGTTTGATGGTTTTAATTTTTCCGCTTAGGTATATTATGGCCGAAAACCGCCTGGACGTCCTAGGTATCGCTGGAGAAACGAACTGCAAAAAGACCTTAGCGAGCACCGCGCCGTCGACTAGATTGAAACGGGTTGCGATAGAGAAGCATGGCGGTCTTTGGTGTCGGAGGCCAGGATCCACTTCGGGTTGTCGTGCCACAGCAGTAAGTATTCAAAGTACTTATTGGACCTCTACCAAATAAATGGAATTGTAATTCTACGGTGTATTTACCCATATTAATGAAGTGGATAAAACACTTGTATTAACATAAATAACATGAGAATTAAAAATTAAATCATGCTGTTTGATGGAGTGGTGGAGGATTCGAAAGTTACGAAATTGATTTGACATTTTACTCTTTGTAGTACAAAGTTCGAATGTTAGCAATAAGCGCGAAGTAGAAGGTTTGATGCCGCGGTGGGTTTTACAGTTCCTTCACAAGGAAGCCGCCCTGATGATCGAAGGCGCAGCGGCGGTGCGCGGGCGCCGGCAGCCACTGCGCCACGTCGCGCGCGTCGCGCAGCACCACGCGGTCGCGCCCGTCGAACACAAAGTCCGCGATCAACCCAGACTTATAACGCGCATAGGTTTCCAGCTTGTCCGTTGTTTTGTTGACTTTATAAATTACTTTCTCTGTTGAGTCTGCTAAAAATACATCATTATTTTTATCAACCGACAACACATAGTTTTTTCTAGCTATTAGAGTTATGTGGAAGTAAGGATGTACGTCGTTCCATACGTATTTGTACACAGTATTATTGGATACAAATAATAAATGGTAATTGTCAATGACAACAAAATCGTTAATTGAGTAATCTTCAAGATTTGTTTTGTGCCAAACTCCATTAGCTGTCGTATTATAAAGATTCACACCATTATGGTTCTTGTGTATAAAATATAGCGTATCGTCAGCATAACACATTATGTCTGACTTTCTATTATCATCACTCGTATTAATAGCTTTCGTTGTGTTACTGACTAGATCATACTCGTAATATGTATCTTTAACTTCTTTTGTACCCAAATACAAAACGGAGGTTTTCTGATCGACAGCCATGCCACTGGTTCGCATCATGTTGACCAGCCGGTGCTGCAGATCGTCAAGAAAAATGGCGGTGTTCTGGTTGCTGTTGAGCTGCAGGTACAGAACGTTGTTGGCGCGGTCGATGGCCAGCTGGTCGGTGACGGGAAACCCCGTGAGGATGGGTCGGCGCGAGTGGCAGAGGCCCGCCACGCAGGCGTCGCAGTCGGCGCGCGCGGCGCCCACGAGCGCACCAAGCGCCAGCACCAACGTGAACGTGTCTCCGGCTAGAAATACAATGAAACGGTTTCATTTGCTCTGTGATGAATCGACAGCGATGACGCACATGTAGCCTTTCGACCCACCACGAATAATCACCGTAAATTACATTGTCTTCGGTTACCGCGATAGTTCCGATAAACTGTTTAAATTGTTTCACATAAAAAGTGAAATTTTGAAAATATATTTAATCCCACCAAAAACATTTTCATGTCAAATATTGCCAAGACAAACCATAAGGCTCGCACTGTCAAAAATTTATCAGATATCTGAAACGGCCAAGCCACATATTTCGATTAAGGTGTAGAGTTTGTAAAGTTAGGGCTTGCAGAGTTAGAAGCTTGGCTCTACTAGAGATCTGATAACTTTTTGACAATACGGTCCTTACGGTTTCGTCTTGGCAACATTTTATATGAAAATGTTTTTGATGGGATTTCACTTCTTTTTGTAAGTTGCTTATGACAATCTTCCATGCCCTAATTTACAGGGTTGGGGGTGATTTACTATTAAAAATCCTGAAATACATATCTGGAGGTATATTTTATACAATCTGCTTTTTTTACTCATTCCCCATACAAACTTCAAACTCTTTTCCCCCCTTAACACCATTTTGCTCCCCCTTTTTACCCTTACGGGGTGATTTTGGGGTTGAAAATAATTCTACATCCTTTCTCATAACAAAAACTATCTACATACCAAATTTCAACTAAATCGGTTCAGCGGTTATTGATTCTGTTGTGATTTGAATAACTAACACTGAGTTTAAGATGTATATCATTTAATAAGGAACACCACACGACATTCTCATAACGTAGATGATGTGACAAGAAGAACAAAAGAACAGTACTGTCAACTCTTCAAACAGCTAAAAACTTAAATGAGGTTCATATACTATGAACACATACAAACTCCATTTATTGCATTGCTGTATTATTCTAACAGATTCCCCATACAAAATTCCACCCCCCTTTTCACTCCTTTAGGGGCATAAAATTTCAAGTTTTTGATTTTTTTGTTGTTAATGTACTAATACTATCCTACATGGGTGTGCAATGCTTAGTATAATTATAAAAATAAACTATCATACATTTGTTATAATGCCATTTCATATATTATTATATGTTATAATGTAATTTTTATTATACGATTATTTTGTTATATTGTGATTTCATCTAAACTGTCATTGATATAATGCCTATTGTAATATAATTTTTAAATAGTATATAGACATGTTTAATAATGACTTTTGTTATATTATATTTTTGTAAAACGTCATACTTTATATAGTAACTCAAGTACATATATTGAATAACATATTTTCATATATTTCATTTAATAGTAACGTAAAGTTTTACTTAATTTATATAATCAGTACGCTGGCTGTATAATTAAGTACAGATTTCATCCCACCTCCGCAAGTATGGTTGTAAAAAACATGTTTGTTAAGGTTCAATTCTCATGATGAGTTCCATAAGGAATTGAGTTGTAGAACTCCTCAATTATTTATTTATTCATTTAACATACCGAGGGAAAATTATAATAAATAACATTCCCCACACTCTCTTTTAACATAACAGTATCATTAATATAACACGAAAATTATAGGCAACTATATCTCTAATATTATGTTTATAAGTATTTATTAAATCAATTATAACGAACTTTTAATAATATTTTTGAATAAATTGATGTTGTTTGTTTTGTTAACCAGTAAACAATTATAAGTATCGTATAAGTATATTTATTATTGATGGATAAAATTGCGTGGCGCGCCGCATCCGAGGCGCGCCGGGTGTGGGACAGTCCCAGCGCCATCTTGAGAACGATCACGGACAAACCAGACTGTCCCATAATGCTCCACTGTGCGGGCCTACATTCCCCCACAAGTGTGACACAGTGGTAGCTAAAATTGAATATTTGGCTATATATTGTGTTCAACTTTAATGTGTTTACGTGTTGTATGTTTAATGCTTTGTATTTCTATGCGTACACATACATTACATAAAATAAATGAATTTTAAATATTAAATCTGATAAAAACATGAAGTAGGAATTTGTCAGAACTTACCAAAAAACATCTGGAAACAAATATTTGCAACGATGGTGACTATGATCCGTGAAGACACAACAACACTGATACTGTAGTGGTGAAGCTGGACTATTTATCCACATGATACACGTATTTGGTGACGCGATCTACTTCAACATACCTACCAGTTAAAACTGATAACCATGGATTACGCAGAAACTATATTTGGACCACAATGATACCTATTAAAAATTATTGACAGTAGATGAGTTGTAAATTACCGCATATACTATTGTTACAATATTACCATTTATAATATTGTTACCAGTACCGCAGATTGCACAGTCGCCATCAGGTAAAAATATCGAAGTGGCCTAGGCGTTCACCGGAAATTAATAAACTAGTGGATATGAAATGACGGTTTGTAGTATGAAAACCGGTGTCACCAAACTTAAACATTCATATTAAATTTACAACAACACCACACAATAATTAAATAGATTTTTATTGGTAGCAACTTTCCATTGCAATAGGGGAATTCCGGTTGACATTTCTAGAATGAATATCAACTCAACGTGGCATAGATAACGTAATATATGCCACGCTCAACCAAAAATATAATGCTTAATTTATACAATTTCTACTACAAAAACTCGCCTAGCACCAATCAAAAACTCATGGATATGAGCCGGGGGTTGAACCCGCGATCTCCTGATTCAAAGTCACACGTATGGGTTTGATGAAAAAAAAAAAATTTTTTTAAATTTTATTACGTATTAAAAAAAACCCACTTACTAGATCTCGTTCAAACCAATTTTCTGTGTAAGTTTGCATGGTAATGTATATCATATATTTTTTTTTGATTTTTCATTCTGTTATTTTAGAAGTTACAGGGGGGGGGGGGGGGGACGCACATTTTACCACTTTGGAAGTGTCTCTCGCGCAAACTATTCAGTTTAGAAAAAAATGATATTAGGAACCTCAATATCATTTTTAAAGACCTATCCATAGATATCCCACACGTATGGGTTTGATGAAAAAAGATTTTTTGAGTTTCAGTTCTAAGTATTGGGAACCCTCAAAATTTATTGTTTTTTTTTTCTATTTTTGTGTAAAAATATTAATGTGATTCATGGAATACACCTACTTACCAAGTTTGAACAGTATAGCTCTTATAGTTTCGGAAAAAAGTGGCTGTGACATAATCGGACAGACAGACGGACATGACGAATCTATAAGGGTTCCGTTTTTTGCCATTTGGCTACGGAACCCTAAAAATCATCCAAGTGTGAGTAGGTATATATTATTATATGATGTAACTAAAAATTTACGGTTTTCGCAATTTTTCCTTTATCTGTGCTATAAGGCGTTGCTTCGTACCAATTTTCAAGATACTGAGTTCACGGGAAGTACCCTGTAGGTTTTGATTCCCTTGCGTGTGTCAAAAATTAGCGGAAATTTGCGGCATAAACGGCTGTATCTTTGATTGCGTTGGCGGACGGACGGACAACAAAGTGATTCTATAAGGGTTTCGTTTTTTTTCCTTTCAAGGTACGGAACCCTAAAAAAGGGTCTGGACTAACTCGAACTGAAAAATGGGATTCCGATTAGTCTAATAATTTTTATTTCCTACTTTTTGGTTCATTTTCTGATTAAAATAAAACCGTTTAACTTTAAACTTTTTTTACTAGATTATCACATAATGTTTAAGTCATCAGTCATCACAATGAACATGCACATTACACGCTGGGAAACACAGATAGCACAAACATCTCCAAGAACTGTTATCGCCGCCTGGATATTAGGTATTGTTGCGGTCGAAATGTGTGTTATCGGTGCTTGTCATTTTTAATTGGAATAGTATACTTACCACATGACCGTTATCGCGGGCTAATTACTTCATTTCGATATGTTTTCTGAATGACCTGCGTATTTGTATGATTTGATATGACATATATATATTTTTTATCCAATTTGTATAAAGAAAAGTAGCTACTGTATGTAATTGCATGATTTCTATAGTAATCAAAATTGTTTTTTTTTCTTATTTAATGCATGTTAATTATAAGATGTAATGTTTTGAAAAGATGTGCCCCGCTGAGTTTCTTGACGGTCCATATTGAGATACCCTCCTCCAATTGAGGGGGGATTTAAATCTTCTCGGGTCAGAGGTGTAGGGTTAGAGCCGGTGGCGGTGTAGCTTTATTTGACGTTCATAAGCGCATTGTAATATGCCTATATATGTATAAGGTGCCCGTGAGCATTGCGAGAGATTTTAATAGTGCATTCCTGATGGCAACAGAAGCAAAAAAAGCGGCCAAGTGCGAGTCGGACTCGCCCAAGAAGGGTTCCTTTATGACGTATTAAAAAAAACTACTTAAACTACTAGATCTCGTTCAACATTTTACCACTTTGGACACACATTTTACCACTTTGGTAGTGTCTCTCGCGCAAACTATTCACTTTAGAAAAAAATTATATTAGGAACCTAAATATCATTTTTGAAGACCTATCCATAGATACCCCACACGTATGGGTTTGATGAAAAAAAAAATTTTATTTTATTTTATGACGTATTAAAAAAAACCACTCACTAAATCTCGTTCAAACCAATTTTCGTTAGAAGTTTGCATCGTAATGTATATCATATATTTTTTTTAGATTTTTCATTCTGTTATTTTAGAAGTTACAGGGGGGGGGGCACACTTTTTTTCACTTTGGGAGGTTCTCTCGCGCAAACTATTCAGTTTAGAAAAAAATGATATTAGAAACCTTAATATCATTTTTGAAGACCTATCCATAGATACCCCACACGTATGGGTTTGATGAAAAAAGATTTTTTGAGTTTCAGTTCTAAGTATGGGGAACCCCCAAAATTTATTGTTTTTTTTCTATTTTTGTGTGAAAATCTTAATGCGGTTCATAGAATACATCCACTTACTAAGTTTGAACAGTACAGCTCTTATAGTTTCGGAAAAAAGTGGCTGTGACAGAATCGGACAGACAGACGGACATGACGAATCTATAAGGGTTCCGTTTTTTGCCATTTGGCTACGGAACCCTAAAAATGTTATATGACTTTTTGTGGAATTAGACAAAAAAAAATTTTTTTTTTTTCCCTTTTTAGGATTCCGTTGCCAAATGGCAAACAACGGAATCCTTATAGATTCGTCATGTCCGTCTAAACTGAATAGTTTGCGCGAGAGACACTTCCAAAGTGATAAAATGTGTCCCACCCCCCCTGTAACTTAAAATAACAGAATGATAAAACTAAAAAAATATATGATATATATTACCATGCAAACTTCCACCTAAAATTGGTTTGAACGAGATCTAGTAAGTAGTTTTTTTTAATACGTCATAAATGGTACGGAACCCTTCATGGGCGAGTCCGACTCGCACTTGGCCGCTTTTTTGAACACTCCTGTACATAAAACGTAATTTTTATTGATAGACACATAAACTAAAATTAACTAAAAAGTTTTTTTTTATTTGGGGGTAGCCTCTAGAATACATTTTTTTAATTTTTCGATATCAATCAATAGGTATGTCCAGACTAGACCTCAAAGTGCAAATACCGCAGTCAAAAATGTGTAAGTGTTTTGTACCGACTTATGGCGAAAGAATGATTTTGAAAAACATTTAATTATCTCTGAAACTAAAAATCAAGAAAATTTTATATGACATTTTAGTTTCTAAATACTTAGGGCATACTGATAATTCATGGAACTGGCCACTTAGAAAACTTAAATTAAAAAAACAACTATAGGGTTTGAGAAAGGAACTCTCTGGCAGTATATTACTTTTTCATTTGTGAGACTGTCATTTGTTTTTTCATCGTGACGTTGGGTTGAAAATCGTGTTTCGTTGTTGCAATGAATTTAAGTCGTGGACATTTTCAAAGCATGATTTTTTACGATTTTCGATGTGGTTTAACTCAGCAAGAAATTTGTCAAAGACTTTAATTAGCATTTGGCGATGAAGCCCCATTTCGTAGCTCTGTTTATTCGTAGTTTAGTGAGTTTAGACGAGGACGTGACCATCTCCATGATGATGAACGTAAAGGCCGGCCGGCGACAGCGGTTACCGATTGTAATATTGATACTGTACGACAACTAATGGAAACTGACAAAAAAATTACCTGCCAGCAAATTCGTTCTACCTTAGGCATTGGAATGGGCCAGGTGCACAAGATACTGCATTTGCACCTTAAGGTTCGGAAACTTTGTATGCGATGGATACCGCACGAATTGACGGAAGACCAGAAACGACTGCGTGTAGAGTCGTGCCGTAAAATATTTAAAAAAAAATTACGGCGGACAATCAACGGCTATATATAATATCGTGACAGGTCATGAAACCTGGGTTTACTGCTTTGAACCAGAAAGGAAAAGTCAATCGGCGGAGTGGATCTTTCCTTTTGAAGACTTGCCGACGAAAGTTAAAAAAAGTCGAAGCACTGGTAAGAAAATGGTTGCTTCTTTTTTCGGAAAATCAGGGCATTACACCACTATACCGCTTGAAAACCAAAAGACAGTAACTGCAGATTGGTACACGTGCTTGCCCAGAATTTTTGACAAATTTCGTGAAAAGCGTCCCCGTAGCAAAATAGTAGTCCACCACGACAACGCATCGGCACATTCCGCCAAGGCAACGAATGCGTATTTGAAGGCCTCAAATGTGGAATTAATGACTCATCCGCCATATAACCCCGATCTCACACCATGTGATTAATTTTTATTTCCAAAAGTTAAAGATAAACTCAGAGCTTTACGATTTACAAGCCCGGAAGTGGCAGTGAATGTTTTCCACGAAGCCATCGAAGAGGTCCCTAAGGAAGACTGGACCCACTGCTTTTCACAATGGTTCCAGAGAATGCAAAAGTGTGTAAATAGTAAGGGTATATACTTCGAAAAACAATAAATATGTCATAAGGATAATAAGTCGTCTCATTTAAAAGAATCCAGAAACTTTCAGTATGGCCCACGTATTACCAGGAATGCTTAGTTAAAAATGTCTCGCAATGCTCACGGGCACCTTGTATATTTAATAATAAACTATCTTTATCTTTATTTTTATTGGTATGAAAAAAATGTTTGTCAACGTATACTATTGTTATGTTCTGCTCGCAACACCCTCTCGCATTGCTTCTAGTGCTACTAACACCTTATTTAGCCCATTTGTGCACTATAACAGCACCAAGTTACAGAATAACCACTTTGCTGCCATGTTTAATTCATAACGCATAATCTAGTTTCTGCTCGAGCACAGACGAGGGGGAATAGCTTACCGTGTCCGCAAAAAGCCAACGTTAATGCGTTCGGGATTCATGGCCACTATACTATCTAAATTCGAGCAAGAACTGACTCTAGTTACTATAAGTTCAGTCGCTTGGAGAAGTTGGAGAGCACAGGAGGCTGACTCTAAATTTGAAACTTTGATACAATTTTGTTATTGTTATGTTAATAATAATCATAAATTCTTTATAGGAATATATGTTCCTGCGTCATGGGTATTTTTTCTATTTTCTATTTACATATTCTTATGGATACGTGATTAATTTGTGAAAGTTTTTTAAATCAGTGTCATGTGCTCCAGATCCTGGACTTGAAATCAAGGAAAAGCAGTCAGGCTATCCTAACCGCCATCTGCCGAACCTGCTAGTGAATTTCGGCTCGATTCAAACTTTAATATACGTCAAATAGTAGGCATACATACGATATGGATCGGATATTAAATATCGAATCGGGCCGTTTGTAACGAAGCTTGTTTGTGTCGAAGTTGAATCTATTCATAAAGGCCAATGATAGGACCTACAATTGGGTACAAGTAATTCAATTATCCCCTACTTTGATTTCTGTTAACGACGACTAGCTTATTGTTCATGTTCATATGTTGTGGGGCAGCTATAATAATATATTCTATCTTAACTCGTACTTAAGTATACATATACTAGCGCCAGCGAGATGCACTGAGAATAATGTCAAATCAATAATACATCGGCACCAATTTTTTAAGCTGCTTCTGGTTTATGTTGAAGTTTCATGACAAACTTTAACCAACATTTATCTGGAGCCCGATTCTTATTGTTAGTTTAAACTCTCAATGCGATTTGTGTCGCGATTACATTTCGCGGGCACCAATACGAGCGAATCATCGTATCATATCAATATCAAAACGACAGCAAATTTTATAACCTTAATACCGCTGCTGTCTTTAAAACAGTATGATAATTTAATTTTGGTCTTATTACTAAACATTCAAATGTGATGTAAATGCTTATCCACAACCGAAGCAGTGAATCGCTCTGTCGCACAAATATGTATAACATAGCCAGTTTGTATTGTAGTATCTCATGTCCATGTAAACGTCACAAAAACGGTAAAGATATGTTTACATTTTCGCGTTATTACAAAGGAGTAACGTGCAAAAGTGTAAACATATCACTTCACTCTTTTGTCTGTGGCTACCGCGCAGTTAAGCACAATTCTGCCAAAATCGAGTATCGACCTTATGTTTGACGTGGACGGTACAGAGAAGGCAAAGGCAGTGCGAGGTATTTCCACGCTGTATCCTACGTCTACTGATTACGCAAGCACGAACGAGTCGAGGTCTCGGACGCCAATGTCATTTGGGCTACAGAAACGAAATGTTTTTAGGGTTACGTACCTCAAGAGGAAAAACGGAACCCTTATAGAATCACTCGTGTGTCTATCTGTCCATCTGTCACCGCCACTTCACTCTGAAACCACTAGATCGATTTACTTGAAATTTCATACACTATAAGTGGGTAACCTAAAATGGACGAGTTTCGAGACGACTTGTAGAGGAAAACAGTAGGACCGCCGGTTTATTAAACCGTTTTTGTCCAAGCTGCATACAGAGACACTTCGCTCGCCCCTCGCGCTCTCTCGGTTAACTATTTAAGGAATATCAAAGAATACATTATCAGATTAAAAAGAGGTTTTAGAGTTTTCATCTTTAGGACGAGCGATAAAACACTAGTCATAATAGAGAAATTTTATCGAACTTAAATCAAAGCTTTTTAAATTTGCTAAAAATTTAGTTTTCTATAAAATATCGCTGTTGTATTAGACTCAACTCGACCGAGTATAAGACTTGCCGATGCTCGGTAAGCATTTGGAGCGCGACCCCTAGAGCGCGATCGTTTTCAGAAAGATGTTTCGTGTTGTTTCAAATGTAGAGTTGCATACGCATCCCGCGCGCTCTGGCTATAAGCTACCTCTTCTAGATTCAGCATTTGGTAAATTTGTTTAATTTTTAATGTGAGTAAAATGCATGGGAGCTTGATTGAGACTGATTATGAGATTAGAGTATACAAGAAGGTGTAAGTTTCATCCAAATCCGTTCAATCTTTCACATAAATTGCGGAAGAGTGTACTCTAAATAGTATGGTTCACGGGTTAATATTTTATAAGTACTATGAAAAACTAAACTGGCTCCCGATCCGCGAGCATCGGTCATCTAGAATACTTTCCATGCTTTATACCATCCTCTTTGATCCAGCTGCACCAGATTACCTTAAATCAAAATTTCAATTTGTAACACCTCGTCCCGGTTGCGGCCTTCGTATCTCTCGGAGTCTTAAACTTCTATTCCTCTTTACCGCACTGGTGTCATGTCCAACTCTTTCGAACTCCAGGCAATTCGTTTCTGGAACGATCTTCCTCTCCCAATACGACAAGCACAGAGCAAATTTTCCTTAAAACGCCAATTACGTAAATACATTTCGGACGTACACCAACATTGTAAGATGGTTTTAAATAGGTACAATATTTCATATATATATATATATATATATATATATATATATATGTGTATGTATGTATATATGGTATATTCTTGTATTTATTATAATACTATGTATTTATGCAAGTTTATTTACAATAGCAGTGTTTAGATAGTGACTTTTATCTCTCTGTACCGATTTTCTTTTCCGCACCAATTGTAAGTTTCTATTTGGCCCAATGGTTGACTGGTAGAGAATGCCTTAAGGCATTAAGTCCGCCATTTGTACTTTTTTGTATTGTGCAATAAAGGTTAAATAAATAAATAAATAAAAACGTAATTTCAATTCAGATAGAATGAAGGACTTTGGAGCCAAAGGAATTCAAGCTTCTTGAGCTCTGGTCGAAGAAGCTCTTGAGTCGGCGCAAATACAAAAAAAAAAACAAAAACAAAAAGAAAAAAAAATTGTCAGAAAACTTCCTTAATAATTATTCATTCAGGCTGAGGCTATCCTGCCGAGTCTCTTATAAATGACTCATAAATGCACAAATAAGTAAAAAATAGGGGGCAATCACACAAACCATCTCCATGGGACAAAGTGAGGATACAAGGGCCCCCAAATCTTTTAAAACATGATACGAAGAGATGAGATTGCACTATCTAGGGGTAAGTGATCTCTAGCTTCCCGTCGGCTGCACTGGTGTACGTTCAAACGAGTGGCTTCCCGATATCTTTCCACTTTCCGTAAAGCTGTAGTTCGGCGGGTTTGACTCCAACTTGGTGTTTAAATAACGAAAGTTCTTTCATTTGCCGCGTCTCTCGTTCGTTAGGGCCATTCTACTTTTTAGTTCCAGGTTTACGAGATTTAGGTATAAATGTGGCTTGGATTTGAGTTAACTGTAAATTTCGATGGCATTTTTAGGTTTTTATTGGCACAATCAGAATCAGATAACAGTGAATAAAACAACTTAATAAGTTAATTTGTTGTACCTATGTAGGCTATGTATAAATATGTGTTGTATTGTAGGTAGTAAGTGGTACAGTAAAGCCGAAACTACGTTGGCTATATTGCCTCATGAATCTCATGATGCATTATAACAGCCGTAGTTAACTCTCATTCAACTTTTCTATGAATACCTATTCTCGAGCAAGTAATATTAAATTTTTCCTGTTTTTTACGGTAGATTGATAGGGCACACCTAGTAATTCGATTCGACCTTTACAGCAGAAACAATTTCAAATAAATAGGAACCTAATTGATTTACTACCTACGTATATAAAAGAAAATAGCCCCAAAGCTCAAAGTCGGCTTTGCCGGGCCCCGGGGCTTCACGTTTCAATCCACGGAGCCATCAACAACTAATTACCTGCGTGGAACAATTCCGGGAACTTGCGATAACAAAGTAAGTTTATAATTATCGTGGAAGCGCCGCGTGCAGGCGACAGCTCTGAGAAATCGCCATTTTAAAATTTCAATATCTGAGCGCTCGTTTCGATTGGAACGTAGGTAACTGAGTTATTTTTATTTTAAAACTAGGCAACAAAGCAAATTATTATTGTAAATTTGAGTGAGTGATGAGTGATTGAGTTATGAGTATATTTTCCAGCGTATGATTTATTTTATTTATTTATTTATTTAAATATGAAACAAACGGTCATACAAAAAATATTATTACAGTTTCATGTCTTAATCTAGACCTATAGTTTCCATGTTTGTTAAACATATCTTTATATAGAAGCACGAAAAGTACCTATCTACGTTTAGGTTCAGCTAAATAGTAAGAGGTTACACAGAATTTGAGAAATCAGATTTACAAAACACTCAGTGAAAAGCACAATGTAAAACACGTTCTACATTTATAACAACTTTTGAATAAGTATGAAGTATCGACAAACATGACATAATAATACTTATTATATACGCGTTAAGATTTATATGCTACTAGTCTTGAATACTGTTTTCAATGAACTTATGGTACAATTAAATATGTCTACATTTTTAACAATGTTATGATCATTATAGAGGGCACATGCTCGTTTAATAAACATATTTTTAGAATAGTTAGTTCTACTACATGGAATGGAGAATAAATGCTTGTATCTGGGACGACATCGGCGCTCTTTATTACCTGGAACTCTTATACATATGTCTTTCAACAAGCTAGGGGCATCAATATAACCATTTATTATTTTAAATAATAGAACAGAATCAACGCAGTCTCTCCGACACTCTAGTGACTGCATTTTATGACGGTTTAAGGATTCCACATAATCTTTGTATTCAATACCACATTTAAAATCAAGGGATTTTAGGAACTTTTTTTGCAATCGCTCTATCCTGTCAATATGAATGCTGTAATGGGGTTTCCAAACCGCACATGCGAACTCAAGCCGACTTCGTACATAACTGTTATAAAGAATTTTAAGTGTTAATGTATTCCTGAAAGGTTTACCAATTCGCAGGATCATACCTAATTGTTTAAAAGACTTAGCTAAAATGGAATCGATATGAGGTATAAATGATAATTTCTCGTCAATGACTACCCCAAGATCACGAATCTCCCCTACTCTTACCAGGTCCTGGTTACATAATTTGTAATTAAAGTAAGACGGTGTTTTTTTTCTAGTAAAACTAATTGTATTACATTTTTCTATGTTTAAAAACAAATTATTCTCTCTACAGAAGCGCTCAAAATTACATAGATCATTTTGTAACAGTTCGCAATCAGAAGAATTACGAATAACTTTATAGATTTTTGCATCGTCTGCATAAAGAAGAACGTGAGAGTGGGATATACATTTTACGATATCGTTTATATATAACGTAAACAATAGAGGCCCCAAATGGGAGCCTTGGGGGACGCCTGAGCTGATATATTTGCTTTGAGAGATAAACCCTGATACTACCACCGACTGTGTGCGATTTTCTACATATGACTTAATCCAACGAAACAAATCACCGTGTATACCGAGTTCCCAAAGCTTGCATAATAAAGTATAGTGACATATTTTGTCAAATGCTTTGGAAAAATCGGTATACACGGCGTCCACAGATAATCCATCATCCATAGCTTGTAATATGTCATTCGTGAAGGTTAACAAATTTGTATCAACTGAACGGCCTCTGTAGAACCCATGCTGATTGGGTATTATATGGTGTCGCACAACAGCAGCTAATTGGTCAGTAACAATTTTTTCTAGAAGTTTGCTAAACTGACATAATTTAGATATAGGTCGATACTTTTCAATATTACGGCTCACCGGACCCTTTGGCACAGGAGTTATCCAGGCTTTTTTCCAAATGGCCGGAACACAACCTTCCTTGATAGATTTTCTGAAAATTATTGTAATTGGAGCTGTTAGGGAAGTAGAACAATTTTTAATAAAAAGTGGGTGGACTCCGTCAGGTCCTGGACCCTTATTAATATTAACAGATTGGAGGTATCGTGTTACAATATCTTCACTAATTTCAATAGAGTTCATATCTATCAAGGGATTAGTTGGTGCATCCAAATTATCCGTATCAGTAGAACTTCTGTTATAAACTTCAAACACAGAATGGAAGTGGCTGTTAAATAAATTACAAATATTTTCGCCATCAGAGGTAACAATGTCTTTATAAACCATAGTTTGCGGTAGAACGTTACTTGAAAAAATTGATTTTATATATGTCCAAAAGTATTTAGGATTATTCTTTATATTGTTTTCTGAGAAAGAAATGAACTCACGGTAACAATTACGTTCCATTTTTTCGGCACGTTTTCGTAGAATTTTAAAACTATCATAATCAAGTGGGTTCCTGTACAACTTCCAACGCTTGTGAAACTTACATTTTTCCTTAAGGATTTTCTTCAAAGATTTATTATACCAAGCTGGTGATTTTGATAAATACCGTAGTTTTCTCCGGGGGACATGTTTGTCAATTAAGTGATTTAATAAATTATATAATTTCTCAACAGAAGTTTCGCAATTAATATTACAAAAATAAGTACTCCAATCTATATCTCTTAATTCTTTGTTAATGTCCTCGTAATTAGCTGAGTGAAAGTTGTAGATCTCTTTTACAAGAGGCGTTAATTGTGGCACATAGCTAAGTTCAAAATTGATTGTTAATGCCTTATGGTACAATACATCCTCAGATACCAATGGTTCATCACATGTAGATACATTACAAACCCTATTGCATAAAACTAAATCTAGTAAATTATTGTACGAATTAATTATACAATTATATTGTTTTAGGTCAGTAAAGCATAAAAAGTCTGCTAAGTTTTGCGTTGCAAAATCGTTACCCGAAGAAAGCTCCATAACACTTGACGATGTTGGAACCCATTTTGCTCGAGATACATTAAAGTCGCCCATTATGAGAAATACTTCATTACTATGGTCTACTGTTAATTGGCACACAATATCAAAAAATGATATTAATGATTCCCTATAATGAGGTCCTTGCGGTATGTAAACGCAAGCAACATTCAAATGACAGGTATTCGCGCGTATTCCCGGTCCTACGTTAGTATTATTGCTCGGCGAGGCAGTCAGAGGGACTGATACCCACACACACTCACAACCAGCCGAGGAGGGCACGGGCCAGTCGCGGCGCACTGGATTAAAGTTGGTCCGCACGGCCAAGGCCACTCCTCCACCACGTACAGTACCACTATCAACTGTAGACCGGTCGCAACGAAATACACTATATCTATTATCAAAATACTCACGGTCATAAAAATCCCCTGTTAACCATGTTTCGGATATGCCTATGAAATCATAATCGTATTGAGCTACGTGTGACAAAAATATATGAGACTTTGTGCGTAAGCCCCTCGCATTTTGGTAATAACCATTAAAAGATTGCATTAACACCATAAAATTGTGAAAACAAACTGAAATTTAAATAATTTAATGCCGACGCGTTAAAATTATAAACAGAGAACAACATTATTCGAGCATAACACTCATGCGTACTATCAACAAGCACGTATTCTCCATCCCTTTCTTTCTCGTATGAAGAGTTTATATTTTTAGTTGATATGATATTTCTTAAGATAATTATACAGACAGCCGGCTCAAAATACAACGATATCATCAAGCAAATTGCAACAATACTCACATTTATATGTGGAACTTTTTTTTCATTAGTAGCACATAAGATAGACATATAGATATACAAAAAAGTGCAGTGAACGTTTGAGACATTATAAGTAACTTGTGCGTACTGTATATGCATATTTAATATTATTTCCACAGGAAAGAAACATAACAGATGCGTTTTTTTATGAGGAAATACCGATAATAACAGACACAAAGGTCATTTTAGTTTGTCTAAATCGGCGTGACTATTTATGTAAAGTACCCTAGTACTATCCTTTTTTCGCATCAGTATTCTACAATCGCGTATCCACAAATACGAATAATGTAGTTCATTTTTAATTTCCCTGGCTCGTTTTAGGAGAAGTTTATTGTCTGGGGTAAGGTGATCGCCGATGTACACGCTGGAGGCTGGCCCTGGGAGCTCGATGTCCGTAGTGGTAATTCCACGTCTAGCCCGAACAGCAGATAAAAGCTCATCCTTGCGTTTTCGTTGGGTAAATCGGACGATAATTGCAGGTGGCCGTAGAGTTTTCTGTGTACCATTTTCAGCGTTTTGGTAGCGGCGAACCCGGTGAATCGAGTCAACATCGCTATCTTGCAGCGTAAATCCGACCTTAACGCATATGTTACGTAAGATTGATAACAAATTTTCCCCTTTGTTGAACGGGATACCCGAGATTTCCAAATTATTCATCAAGGAAAATTGTTTGGAAGTATTATTTTCTTTTATAAGCTTCGTTATGGTTTCGTTAGCCTCGGTTAAACTCTTCTTATAATCACACTCATCCACGCTCTTACGAAGCTGCTGGTACCCTGTGCGCAGCTCATCGGTTTGCGAGCGTAGGTCAGCGGTCTTCGAGCGCAGGCCCGACAGCTCAGACTGAATCTCGTCGTTATTGCTGGAGATGCTATTAATATCGTCCCGCATGTTTCTTATAGTGCCCTCGAACTGCAAGAACTTGGATGACCAGTTTTCAATTTTCTGGGCTAGCCCGTCAATTCTACCGTTGAACGTATTTCCGAGTTCAGTCATATCACAAGTTAGTTGTGCAAATTTGGCATTCATGTTGTTCATCAACGCCTCCGTATCGATAGTTAATATCGAAGGCATGTGGTCGACATTGCTGTCAAGTCGTTCGTTAATTACTACAGAGGCACCATGATAATTTATTTGGAGTACAATCAAACGTTACGTTACGTTATGTTTCGTATGAAACTTATCTTGCGCATCCTTTAGCAACGGCTGCATGGAAACTCTTCTTCTTCTTCAACCTAGCGTTTTCCCGGCCTAGCGCCAGGGTCCGCTCTCCTACTTAATCTTCTCCACTTTGCCCGATCTTCGGCATCCTCAGATGTGAGATTGCTCTCCACCATGTCCGCTCTCACGACCTCCAGCCAGCGCTTCTTAGGCCTACCGCGGCCGCGTGATCTAGGGCCTTGGACAGTGAGGTTGAGGCATCTATTTCCGACGTAGTCTACTGGTCTGCGGCTTATATGGCCATACCATCGGAGGCGACTTTCCTGCAGCTTATCCGCTACGTCACGAATTCCAAGGCTGCCACGAATGTGTTCGTTACGTATGCGATCTAATCGCGTAACGCCACACATCCATCGCAACATCTTCATTTCGGTGACGTGAAGCTGCTGGACATGTCTTCCGAGGACAGGCCAGGTCTCGCTACCATATAGTAGGACTGGTCGGATGATGCTCTTGTACACAAGGCCCTTTAGCTTCACCGGTATCCTAGGGTCGCAGATGACACCGGTTACTTCTCGCCATTTTGCCCAAGCAGCACTTATTCGGGCCTGGACGTCGTGATCGATTTCACCAGATTCGTGCAGCACGGAACCAAGGTATTTGAATTTATTCGTTTTCACGACAAATTCGTCTCCTACCTTTATGGGGTCGGGGTCCGTGCCGCCACATGCCAAGTACTCGGTCTTTGCAACATTTAGTTTCAGACCGCCATTCTCTAGCGCACCCTTCCATTTGTTCACTTTATGCTCCAGTTGGCTGCATGGAAACTATTTATTAAATATCAACATAATCATTCGTAAGGCGTATACTCGAGTCGTACCTCGGAGATGACACACGCATACAGTTTTCTTAGTTTTTAATATATTGAGATACGAACAGCTTACAATTATAAACTGAAATATATGTCATATACGAAAGAAAAAGTATCGCTATCTCTCTCGCTAGCCCGGAATGTCCTGAGTTCATTCGGATAGGATTTACGAACCATAATGCTCTAGCTTAGAGATGGCCAAAGGGATGGTCGACCCGTGTCCAAGGTGGCCGAGTGATTTCGGCATTTGCCGCGATTGCAGGGGACTCTGATTTGGTTCCAGCCCTGGCCACTGGAGGTCTTGGTCACTTTTTCTTTCGTATATTTTTTTCTACTTGAAATAACATTATATAAATATTTTCATTATATGCCCTTACCTTACATATTTATTTATTTTAAACTTTATTGCACATAAAAAAAGAGTACAACAGGCGGACTTAATGCCAATAGGCATTCTCTACCAGTCAACCATAAGGCAAAACAGAGAAACTTCAAGGTGGGTGCAGTGAGAATTAAACAAAAAAAACCGTAAATTTTAAGCGAAATAAAATTTCTAAATAAATACTATAGTACGTTTCATTATACCTTATTATGACTATGAGTACATAAATATATACATATATATGGATAAACGAGGATAGATACATATACATACAATTGCACGTGCGTTATGGGTTACTTACCGACTAATTCCCACTACGCCTGCCTTAGCAGGTGGTTATAAAGCAAACGTTTAAAAGTTAACTTGCTTGGAGCCTGTCTGATCGTCAGAGGGAGCGAATTCCAGAGACGGATTGCTTGTACGGTGAAGGAAGAAGAGAAAACCACTATGGTGAGGGATTACCGAGAGTTTAAGAGAGCGGGAGGAACGTAGTTCACAACCCGGGCGAGGGGTTACAAAGCTAAATCTTTAGATAACTGGGAGCAGAAGGCTCGAACAGTATTGAAAAAAGCAAACAAAGAATTCTGAGAGTCCTACGCTGATGAATAGGGAGCCAGTTAAGCTGGCGACGGTAATGAGATATGTGGTCGTACATAGCCTTGACCTTAGTTATAAGAAATATCCTGATGATTATCTGAGTAAAGAACTTTAACAATTATTCAAATTTCAGATGTATAAATCTTGTATATTTATCTACCTTTAATTTCTATCAGTCATGTAAGCCTTAACTGTAATTTACATTATCAATAGATTATGAGTATGAGTATTATTTATCATAAATAAATTATATATTGTGTATAATTTTGCCTGATAGACTATATCGCTATACGATTCAATAAATAAATCTGCATGTCATTTCAAATAACAAAGTGTGGCAATATTAATGTAAAAAATTTAGAAAAATATGACGTTTATAAAGACACCGCCTCACTTTGTTTTGATAAAGTCCGTGCAAAGTTTAAAGACGGACGTTAGAGTCAGAGTGTGTGCCGAAATGCGTGGATTTAACAATTTAGAACTTAATTGACCGAAGCGTTAGCAAAGGTCTCCGTTTTAGCTCGGACATTTTGCTTTCGTATGTCCGGATGTTGTCCTCTACAGGTAGCAATTCTTTACTGGTTCTCGTGAAATGTTGTGACCAGGTTCTATGATTAAATAGTTTTTTTTAATATTTATATATTATATATATCGTTGTCTAAGTACCCTCAACACAAGCCTTATTGAGCTTACTGTGGGACTTAGTCAATTTGTGTAATAATGTCCTATAATATTTATTTATTTATTTATTTTTTTGTTGAACCAGTTTTCTCTCGTCTGTCCACAGCGTCGCCCATCTCACCCGTGGCATTCTTAATGTCACCAATCCCACGGTTGTAGTTGTGGCAAGCTTGGCAGATGCAGAGTCAACTTGGAGTGCTGGAAATCCCGGCGAAAGCCCGCCTACCGAAAAAGCCTGCCAAGCAGCCTGGGATCTGATAAAAATCAAAACAACCCATAAATCCCTTTTGGACAATAGTTCGAACACTTGCGAACGTGCTAGACTGCTCGCAGTATCGGAACCTGAGTCAGGGGATTGGCTGCACGCGTTGCCGTCGCGGAACATTGGTTCCCTTTTGGATCCGGCGTCACTGCGCGTAGCCGTATGCCTCAGGCTAGGTTTAAAAGCCTGCGAGCCACACGCTTGCTCCCGCTGTGGAAGCCTTGTTGACGTTTATGGGCACCACGGACTCCACTGCCAGTCAAGCGCCGGCCGATTTTATAGATGCTCGGCCGTAAACGACCTAATCCGCAGAACACTCGGTACCGTCTCCATACCAGCAACCCTGGAGCCAGTTGGTTTATCAGCGGCAGATGGCAAAAGGCCCGACGGCTGCTCGCTCGTACCTTGGTTCCTGGGGCGGCCCCTGACGTGGGATGTAACATGCGTTGATATGCTGGCCCCATCTTATGTCCGGCGCTCTGCCAGGAAGCCGGGGACGGCAGCAGACGACGTCCAAATTGCCAAGTGTCGCAAATATGCATTTCTGAAAAGTAATTATGTATTTGCGGCACTTGCCATTGAAGCTTTCGGTCCTTGGTCGTCAGACACCAAAAAACTAGTATAAGAAATTTCTACCAAACTAGTCTGGCTGTCTGGCGACCTACGAGCTGTCGCCAGACAAGTTTTTTTTTTTTTTATTTATTTATTTATTAACACAAAAAATTTATACATTTTCAAGATAATTCCAGCGAACAAAGCCTCCTAGGGCTTAACTGCCGCTGTAATCGCTCTTACACTCTATAATATTATATAAGTAGGTTTATTATTTACATTTAAAAACCATGGAGTGTTTCATATCACGAAGTCGGCAATCTTGATCCCTATTCTAAGGTGTTAGGATCTCGGTTCCGCTTATACCCGCCTTCGTGAAATGAGATATTCTTATAAGTGTGACATACATTTAATTATCTTACCTAAGATATGCGGCTTTCAATATTTGTTTACATTTATGTGGGTTGTTAGTTAAAACTTAGCCTCACTGTGCAGAGAGCGAACGCGGCCAGGTGTCCTGGGAACAATGCCTCAGGCTAATTTAGGCTTAGTTTTTTGATAATATAGCTATTAATTGTATGTTAAATTAAATAAATATTACCAGTTTTTGTAAATTTAAAAAAAATGTGGAAATTGTCAAAAAAGACTTATGTGCCTAACGTCTATGGCGCTTCAGACCATTGTAAGTTCACTGTGATAAGATAACGATTCAAAGAACTAAGTATTTTTCACTTTAACATTTTCTAAAAAAAGAAACCTAGAATATGTTATGGTGAAGCGATCAAAAAGTGATTTGTTAAGATTTGGTTAGTGGAAACCGTTTTCTCCCGAAATGGAATTTCATAGATAAAGTACCGTTATTTTATTAGGATCGCAAAGCTATTCTTCCCTCTTAACGTGAGATCTACAGTTTACAGAACCAACAACACAAGTTTAAATTTGAAGATATTAATTTTGTGAACCAATCAAAAAGGTTAAAAAACTAAATAGTTTGGTAATCGACTAACGTGAACAAAGTAGTTTTTGCTAGGAGAACGTATTAGGCAAGTATTGAGTTATTACGTTAACAAGCTCGTCTAGTTGCTTAACTACTTACCTAACTATATTTACTCAGTAATATTGGCTAATTAAGTGCTCAGTGCTATTTCGTGTAGCTCCATAATATTCCCAATATTATGTAAAGATCTCTTCTTCAAAAAGTTTATACAAGTTTACCTACTTATAACCCCCACCCCCCCAAGGTTTATTCTTCATTTCTGTCGTTGTCGTTATATGTACGCTGCAGTGTCGTGGTCAACGGCTAATATCGGGCATAACTAGATGTTTTGCCGTACAATTTGCTCGCCATTTTCCGCGGTTGGAGGTTAGGTATTCTGGAAAATTTGTTCAGGATGTCTTTCATGGCAGAGTTGATTTAGTTTATTAGCTATACTCATTTAGTTATTAGGAAAGTTCTACAAATAGGTATAACCTGAAAATAAGTGTTCTTAAAAAATATGATTTTCTGCTGAAGTGAACCTAAAAAGCGGTAATAAACGAGTGCAGTCTAAAATACTATATTAACGAAATACTGAAAAAATGCTCTGCTCCAGTAAACTAAACATTTAGTATTGAACTAAAACAATCGAGCTGCCCCAAAACAACAGTTTTAAAGGAATACGCATTCTGTTGTATACATTTAGCAATAAACGCTGCTTATGTGCCGCCCGGGGGCAAATTTTGATAAAAAAAATTGTAAAGAGAAAATAAAAAGTATTACGATAAACACAATCCATTTGTTACTGATGTGATCTCGCTCGAGCTTATTGGTGCGCGTGAGACGCCACTAGTGACACAACTAAAGGGCTCAAATTGTTAAAAAGAATCGGCATCCTGGAAAAATTTGATTTTGACGCGAAATATTTTTGCCCTGTGTATGGAGGTCGACTTGGAACTGACCAATAGAAAAAAAAAACTCTATTTGCGTCAAAAGAGATTATCTTCTGAGTATTTTTTTCTAATTGGAATACCATACCCAATATGTCCTAAAACGGATCCCCACTATTTTTGTTACATCCCGTATACAAAACTTCATGCTCAAACTACAGGCGTATCCTGATTTTAATAACAAGTTATGAATTAGATTTGGATTAGTTAAGGATTTAATCTGTCAGTCTCAAACGTAGGTAATATTTCTTCAACATGAAACGTAAAAATTTATTATTAATTTATTACAAAAATATTATAATTATAGGCGAGCAGCTATTTAGCTGATGAGCCTATGTCACACAGTGTCCTGTATTATACAGTTCAAAGTTTGTAAAGTCGTATCACATCACTAAGTAACATCAGTCTAACTTATTGTTTAAAAGCCACTTGTCCAATCTGTTTTTAAAAACATTGACCGAGGGAGCAGTCACAACACTATCCGGTAAACGGTTCCAAGCCGCCACAACACGGTTGGACAAAGAATGATTATGCAGTTTTAATAGTGGTGGGAGTGCGAACAATTCTTAGGCTGTGACCTCGGGTCTTGCGGCTGATAGTTCTCTTATTGATTATTTATTATTTCGTGAACTTATAACATTTTTATTCCTAGCCTGTTTGAGTGTCCCACTGCTGGGCCTCTCCCCTTGATTTCCACGACTCCCGATTTGGTGTTTCCTCCAGCTAGTTGTTCAGGAAGCTGTCCAGGTCATCCTGCCATCTCCGCCTGGGCCTGCCCCGTCCACGTCCCTCTACTAGTATCCACTTGGTGGCTATGCTAGCCCACCTCTCCTCTCCTTTCTAAGATTACTAATTTATTTTTTGATTAAGAAAGATGAAATTATTAACCTGTTATTAGAATCCGAATAGGCCGCCAGAGCGGCGCCTGCCCGCAAGCTGGAAACGAGGCTAATATACTCCCCGCTGCAGAGCAAGCACATCTGCACAGTGGAGGCGCGGGTACAAATTGTCTTTTCATCTCTGCTGTTCGGTAAATTTCATGACGGCAATAAATTAAACTAGATATAGAAGTTATCCATGTAATTATTGGTTAAGATGTTTTTTAAGTCACACTTAATTATGACTCTAAAATTTTTGAAAGTTTAACGAGACATAACATATGAGCTGTTTATAGTAACTAGCAATAAGCGTTGACAGTAAATTTAAAACGGTCGCGTGTCGCTTTACATGTCGGGCCGAATTATTTTGTATGGTTAATATTTTTATTGTATTTCTAAGCAAAATTTGTCTCAACATACTTCTTAGATCCTAGCCACCGTTTAAATATTCGCCCGTGTTGGATTTACACACTGTATAATACCTAATGATATTCGGTTAAAAATATATTTATTTCGCATTTAAAAAAGTAATTATGTATTTGCGGCACTTGCGATTGAAACTTTCGGTCCTTGGTCGTCCGACACCAAGAAACTAGTAAAAGAAATTTCTACTAAACTAGTCTGGGTGTCTGGCGACCTACGAGCTGGCGCTTTTTTCGCACAAAAACTTAGCCACACTGTGCAGAGAGGGAACGCGGCCAGTGTCCTGGGAACAATGCCTCAGGCTATTTAGGCTTAGTTTTTTGATAATATAGCTATTGTAATTGATTATGTAAATATATAATTTCGCATTTTCAGTTCTAAGTACCTAAATTCAATTCTTGATACCATACATTTCTGTAGTTACTTACTTCCCCTAGTATAAATAAGTAGATTTTGCCTCACTGTTTAACCTCAATAAATCGAATTAGAATGGAAAGATATTGGTTTGCGCATAGTTACAGAATACACTCAGCAGTGTAGTAAGTGTCACAAAACGAATCAATATTCAGGCGAATACTGCCTTCCAATTAGCAGCAAATTGGGTCGCGGCGAAGATTGGCGGTTTTTATGCACCGCCGGGTTGTGTCGTGCTATACCGCACGCAGGCGAGGCGGACGCTCAGGCGGACCGGTGCTTGCACCGGTTTCAGTTAGCAGCAAGTTGGATGTTTTTGCTGAGTTTGGGCCGTTCCAATACCGAGGGCAAGCGAGGCGGACGCTCCGGCGGACCGGTGGATATACTGATTTTCCATATAGGTATTAATATTAGTAGCTTTGTGAACTGTAAACCTCGCGATAATCTTAAAAATCAGTTGGTGCTCACCGTGCTGTGCTGACCCACACATTTTTTTCAGAGGTGTATGGCGAGCAATCTGTTTGAATCAACAGCTAGGTTTGGATTTGAACCAACGGCAAGGCATTATTTATTGTTATTTTTTTATATACTATTTATGCATTTAAGTTTCAATTGCCTTTTTCCATCTCAGATTGTCATCTTGGCTAGCCCCTGAGATTTCGACTCGCCTCTTTGGGTCAGCAATTGTAACACAGCCTCTGATCAGAACCGTGATTGCAAATTAATAGGCGGGAGCGACCATTACATCACTACCGTTCACAACCATGTCTCCAACCACAAGCGGACAACCCTGACCTCCGACACCACACACTTGTAGCGAGGCTTGGATGCAATTTATACTGGGTATGGACATAAAGGCGAATGTAAGAATGGTTTGCGAAGATCGACTGGCCTTTTGAAATTCAGCGGCAATGTAATAATTTTATTCTACGTACAATTTTAGTTTTTTTTATTGGTCGGGTATGTTCGCAGAGGCGCGAATTGATGGCTTTCACGCCGTCAGAAGGAAGAGACTAGCGTCACTGCTGAACAGAGTACGCGGCAGCTCCAACACCATCCTGAGCATGTTCGCTGAGCGCTTGGACTGCCCCATGACAAAACACTGGGTAAAAATCACCACTGACCAAACAAAGTAACGATTTCCAACTAGTGCCGCTAATAATTATTTAATTTATTTGTATAATAATGAATTATCTTTGTAGCTGTTTGTTAATACTACTGAATGTAAAATGTGGTTTTATAAAATAATAAATATATATTATCGGACAATCTTATTTACTAGACGCACAGTGTTTTATAGAAGCCAAAAAAGTGACATCGCCATTTTATTCCTAATTACTGTAGTTTAGATAATTACAAATGCAAGACTAAAACTCCCGCGATTCTAATATGTGTAGTTTTTGAGAAAAAAAAAAATTGAAAATCTTGTTTGTGACCCCGGAAATTACGAAAAAAAATGTAAATTAAATAAACTTTTCTGTTGTTCAAAGTGTTGTTGGATAAACCATTCAAAGACATACATTTAGAGGTAATTACAACCTCTCTAGGTACATTTGTTACAAACATATAAATTATTTTATTGATTTTGGTTTTTTTTTTTCCATGTTCCGCCGTAGTAGGACGCGATATTTGTGCGACAGCTTCATTATTATGTCTTCTATCTACCCTATTTTTAACAATGCCTCAGCCAATAATTATGACATTTAAATAATGTCGAGACGCACGATAACTAAATGACATTATTCTTCAACGTTCTATATTCGAATGGCCTGTCAGCTGTGCTCTCTTTTCATGAATTTTCACTGATTCTTGCTGTCAGATCTTTGTTGTTACAATATGCCTCAACTCAACTCTATAATTAATTGTAAAATTGGAATCGAACTTCAGAAAATGTAATTTATCATCAATACATTTCTCTCTCGACCTGATAAATTGACACGCTTTTGAGTTTAACAAATTCGTTAAAGTTTTTATATTGTTTTGATAGAAAAATAAGCGCGAGCGATCACATCATATCAATATCAGAATAGGCTAGATGACAAGTTTTTGTTTTATCTTATACTTTTAAACGAGCAATTCTTGTATATATATTAATATCTAACGATTTCGATAAAATGTGCCATATGGGTGTTTTAGGGGCGGAAAATCTAGATATCTAGGTTTTATCTCTAGAAAATAGCGCATTTTTTTAGTTTCTATATGTTTTGCGAGCAAAACTTGATCTCCCAGATATATAACGTTATCAAACGATCTAGTTTGTTTTGAGGATCAAATGTATATATGGAACCCAGTGCATTAAAGCAATAAAAGTTGTACTTTATGCAAGATACGACGCTTACTAAACGGTACTTGATTGTGACGCCACGATCACGTCGCCGACACGACGCGAGACATGGAAAATAAGAAAATTACTATTTTGACGGTGAAATATTGCGCTTATGAATATAAGTAGGTAGTAGTTACGTTTACAATATATTTATGAATAAAATGTAAGGACTTAAATGGTACCATTTTTATTCTACTTTGGAACTTAAAATAACTTGAATATAACTAACTTGATATTTTAAGTACATGTACTTTATATTATTTTCAAATCTTTATTAATGATCAATTTATTGTGAGAAATTGATCATTTTCTATCTATGTAACTAGATTTTGTTATATGTACATAAACATAATGCAATGTTATTATACAATTAAAATTCCGCTTCAAATCCATATTTATTGCATAAAATAAATATCTGAGAAATGTGACACAGCACGTTCATCCATTCACGTTTTCAATTCAAAGTGTCATAATCTCTTTTTTTAAATCTAATTGTTGAGTCTTGTTATTCAATTGTGGTTGCTTGCTACATCTAGTACAACTTGCGGTCCGTGGCTGACCATTACAGAGTTTTTGTTTACTTATTAATGCGCGTCCCCGCTTGTTTCCGGGGCTTTGTTGGAATTAATCGGATAGGTCGGTGTTTGCGTAACATTTATAACCGTGTTGGGTCCGATTGTTCTGCAGATAGGGCTGTCCGCCGCCCTGGCCAGGGCTGCGCTAAAACTCTACTTCATGCTTGGAAAATATTTTGTGTTTTTTATTCAATAATCACGTTCAACAAGACGAAATCAATCTAGGAATGTGAAATCCGCATTTTTTTTAAACGTTTTGTACAGATATTCGATTTTCAAAACGTAAAATTATAGCATATCTTTTATTGCCATAATGTATATATACACACTTTATAAACAGCTTTTTTATGTTATAATGAGATTTTTTTTACAATAACTATAATTATATTTTCCTCAAACTTGCTATGAAATGATGACATGACTTACGTCAAATTAGGTCCGAAAATACTACATATCAGGTGCGAGGAGTAAAGATGATATGTAAAGGAATTTCATACTGCCTTACACACCTAGGACTGTAAAACAACCTTCTTTTGTTTTTTAACGTCAAATTGTGACACAACGTCTTGGCATTCAACCATCAACAAATAATATTTTTCAGTTAGCTTGGTACGGTATGGTGATCTGTTGTGCATATTGGTTGCTAAGCAACGGCGGTGGCGCGCGCATCGCGCAGGCGCGCGGACTTACGCGCGTAAGGCACCGCTGGTAGACTGGCGAGTCGAGTAGTTCGCCACAAAACAAATTGACTACAATTTTTTGTTTAAATTCCAAGTTTGAGAAAAGCACTATACAAATCTCGGCGAGAAACGGGGTTGCCGGCCGCGTATCTCTATCCGGCTATCTCTACTTGGCCTGCAACCCTACGTTTTCCGGCCTCTATAGTAATGTACTATTAACGTATTTTTTACGGCGTGAGCGAGATTATGTCACTTCACGCTCGCTTTTTGTATGGAGCGTTTTCAGTTGCGGTGCGCGCGCCTTTATTTTTGCACTTTGTAAGTTTGTGGGATACAATAGATATAAAGTTTATTAGAAACATTAGTATCTCGCGAGAGGTCGATTCGATTATCATATTTCTAAAAATTCACGCATGAAGCTAATTAATAATAATAAGTATTGTCAAGCTTTTATAATCGTTTACCTCTTTATATTAAATTTATAACAATATTGTATTGTTAATAAGATTTATTTTATCTTTACTTTCTTTAAAATAACTATTAAACTCGTTGACACATTACATTATGTAACGACGTCATATTATATTACTGTTTCCACAGCAAGTCAAAAGCAAATAGTGCATTTAGTTTAGTAGTATTTGCAATTTTCAAAATTACCCGGCATTCGAATTTATCTCATTGATTATACCTTAATTCTAATTATTTACAGCGACAGAGATACAGTCATCCCAGCTCCAGTACACTCGAGAAACTTTAGCATATCCTGAACGTTCGAGATTGTGAAAGTCGGCACCCCTATCGGACCCGAGAGGAATAATAATAAAAACAAATTGCGAAAAGTTTTTATCGAGCGAAGTTAGTGAACCTGCGGCACGTAGGGAGTAGGGACGATTGCTTTCTAATATACGCAGTTTGAATAAACAACTCCCTAACGAGCCGGGAACGGCTGTGTTTGTGCTCTTTTTATGCCATCTCGCCATATGGCCACTTTTGTATCTTTCACCCACGATTAAGCGGAGACGATATACAATATGTGTAAAGTCACCTTTACACATATTGTATATCCAAATATCACTATTTGGATGGCAACTAGAACTGCATTAAGGTGCGACCAGACCGCAGCTTAAAAAACGGTCACGATACGGAATCGCAGTGACGCGTCGTATGCGTACCGTTTTTGACGCATGCTCCCCACACCGCTGCTTAAAAAACGGTGACGGTACGGAATCGCAGTGACGTGCTTCACGCGAATCTTTTTTGTTCGCAAAACAGTTGCGTCTTTTACGTCACCGGTGTGGTGTCTGCCATAACATCTCCGTGTAATATTTTTTGCGATTTTTACGCAGATCAATTTACGGTGCGTCAGCGTATTTTAAGCAGCGGTGTGGGGAGCATGCGTTAAAAACGGTACGCATACGACGCGTCACTGCGATTCCGTATCGTGACCGTTTTTTAAGCTGCGGTCTGGTCGCACCTTTACGGTTGCGGCATCGTTGTTGCCGCCGCAATATCAATCAATTTCTTTGATAAAATGAGTGACAGAATGAACGTCGGCATCGCGGCAGCAAGGGGGCGGCAAACGTCGCACATTATATCAAAGAATTTGGGAGCTACATCGGCGGCAACAACGATGCCGCAACATAGTAATGCCGCTGCGGTTGACATCCAAAACGTCACCGTAAAAACATTTTATTTCCGACATACCAGATTTTAAATGTCGCTCTGTTCATAATTAGAGTCCACCGGGTGAACTTCATTCCAGGGCAATTGAAGTTTCGTTAATATTATTATTTGTTGTATTTCACAAAGAAAAGTAATTGATGAGTTCGATTCAAAATAACATTACGCATTAGAAGCAATTTTTGTGTCAAAAGATTTTATGCAGAAATAGTTAGGTTAGGTTTAAGTTTAAATATATTTATTCTCATAAAGGACATACTAGTCACTTACACAAGAATAAAATTATAAAGTAATATTAAAAAAAAAGTAATCTTTATTCCGATAGCATACAAAGTCGCTCGAGAGATACTCGCTCCTGCGTTGTTGCGCTCATTTTTACAAATAATTAGTGCGTTTTAGACCTATGTTCAAGTTCATGTTGATTTTCTATTGAGCGAAAGTAGATTTTTCAGATTTTGAATCAATTAAGCATAATTGTTGGTAATCGTACTATGATCTACATAAGTATTTGGAGAAAATTTCATTTTTGGTACAAGCTTTTATCACTGTCCGTGCTTTTCTTTCCAGAAGCAACTAATACTCATCAAGATAGTGTTTAGGGTTTTTAGAATTATCTTGATGAGTATTAGTTGGTAGTTGGGCTGCGTTGTTTTATCACAGAGTTCCTATGGCTATAGATCAGTTCGATGCTGAATTGTCACCCGACTTACATAATATATGTATGCAAAATTTTAGCTTCATCGAAAATCTGGAAATGGGTTAAATTTAACTTGCAAGATTTGACCTGTACAAACATAGTTAAATAGTTTAAATACCCACATAGGTGAATTGCAAGTTAAATGGAAGCGCTAGGATTTTTCGAAAACTCTACTATTGAAAGCCACTGCACCGTAGCGGTGACAGGCGGCTTGGTGCAACCGACCTTTATTTGAATATAACACTAAAAACAAACGAAGTCAGTAATACTACCAATTTCTTGCTGCGAGCAAATTGTGCATTGTTCTCCCGAGAATGGCGTTATCCCGTAAATGAGTTTGCTACGAAAGTTTGGGTCGTAGCAGCTGCTACGGCGAAGAGGCTCTACGCCGTAGACCGGTCGGTACGCGGAGCGAGAAAACTAAACACCGCCTTTGTAATTGTTTTAGGAAATGAAAATGTTTTCCTGTTGAAACAAATTTTGTTGGGATTTTTTGTTGTAAATACAACATTTTCTTTTTTTGCCAAAGTGTTCTACTTTTCTTAATTTATACACACACGCACATATACACAAACGCATTCACTCACATACAAACTTGTCTGTATAATAAGTATTCTTACATGTACCTAAATATGGTTATAATAAAATAAAAGTAATTATACAGATTACTTTTATTTTATTATAACCATATTTTGGTACAAGCCGCAACATTTCAGTATTTCTCATAGATCTAGATTGTAACGATGTGTGTGGGGGTCGCTGTAATGAATTTATATTTCGTTTAATTTTTAATTCTTAACTTGACAATAGACTTATTATACGTTTTTTTTTTCTAATATAATTTTAAATTATCGTATAGCTTCAATAGTCAAATAGTATTTTAATTTAATGGAAATCATATTAGTATATGCAAAGAAAATTTGTTTAAAATTTTAACGATAAATAAATAAAAATAAAAATCATTTATTTCGGACGACACAATCCATATTTTGTTAGTTACAAATATACTTAAATTACTATGTTAGTACCTAAACTAAGATGTTGGGAGGTCCAGTGCCTAATTAATGCACTGTCCCATCTCCCTGCTACGACGGACAGGAGACTGTGGCGGCTGTCGCGCACCCTTCGGAGCGTCGCGGCGCAGCGCTTGCGCAGCGTCGCGTGGAAACCATCCACATGCGCGTCGGCGAACATGCCCGACGCACTGCAGTATCGCGGCAGCCGCAACAGTACCCTGAACGCGTCATTGTACTGTACACGCATGGCATTCATATAACGCTGCGTGTATCTCGTCGTGACGTCATAATAGCAGTAACAAATAAACTATGAAATGAGTCGTTAAATGTGCAGTTGAAAATTATTGACCGTTGTTACAAATGTAATACTTGTTTCTGCTTACTACTTCCATATTTTAATTTTGATAGATGTAAGTATCCTCATGATGCGCAAGATTCACTGCGTGGGTGTCAAGTCAAGTATCATAATAATAAATACCTAATCCAAAAATAATTTATGGTCAATCATATATTAAATAGGTACGACAGACGACCTAAATTATGTAAGTGACGTTTAAAAAAGATAAATACTCGGCGCTGAGCGGTTATTTAAGGTAACCCCTTCCTCCGGGATCTGGGTCGTCGCCTGCTAGAAAGGGGTCTTGACCCCCGCTTCGGATTTTTCCTGATGCAAAGTCTATGTAAGTAAGTAAAGATGGAATCGTAGTACCTAAGAATAAAATTGTGAAAAGATATGTTTGTGTTATTTACGAGTGATTTGCTCCACCGGTTTAGTGCGCATTTGCGTAAAACGTATCGCTTGAGTGGACGACAGAGTTGTGTTCCGAACGTGTACAGAGGGGAGGTCAGTTCATTAAACGGGGCCATTTTGTAAGAACTCTGTGCTCTAACTAATATTTTATTTAAAAAAAAGTATGGGTTAGCAATTAGTACTGGTGAATTTACAATATAAGTAATTTGAGACTGCGGTGCGAACGAAATTGCGTTCTAGTAATGAAACGTTTTGTAGTAATGAAACCTGACTAGTTTTTTTTCCAGCCAAATTGTAGCTCAATCCGAAACCAATATAATCAAGAAGTAGTTTAAGCTGAAAGCAACTGAATTTAATGGTTCACTAATGTTTAACCAAAACAATGTTGGCAAATTTTCATTTTACAAAAAACGTTTCACCAAAGTATTATTTGGCAAATATGTTATTCCGCAAATGTATCATTTTACAAAAAGTCACTTGACAAATAATCATTTAGTAAATAATACATTATTACAATATGTCAAAATACAAAGTATCAATTTTATATTTTTCATGTCACCTAGTAATAGTTTAGCAAATTTATACATTCACCAAACTTTGAGGGAATAATTCTGCATGGTTGCAATTTTCATTTGGGCCAGATTATTTTGAGGTAAGTTACTTAGTTGCAAGACAAGCAAGCAATCGTTGCTTACATTTTTCGCGTTGTTAAAAAAGAAAATAACCTCGAAGCCTAAGGCAGGAGCAAAGCTCCCGCCTTAGGCTTCTAACCTAACCTATCCGAGTCGGATTGCCCCGACAGGTCTGGCTCGCTTACAGTTTATTAGTACAGAAACACATGTCAAATAATACATTATAGCAAACATTTTTTGACCAATGATAGATTTATTTGTTAACTTTGTTGTTAAATAACCATTTGTCAAAAAGATCTGTTATGAAATGAAATTTTATTAGTTAATTATTTGGTAATAAGAATAATTTGTCAAAAATATTGTTGTAAAAAAATGATTTGCTAAAATATAATTTTGCCAGTAGTTGGTTGCCAAGTGTCAATTTGCTAAACATCTTTTGGCCAAACGACAGGACACCGAATTTAATAGTTACATAGGAACACCGGAAGTTAAATAAAAAATTGTAAAATCATTTTGTTTATTTATTTGTACTTAAAATCTACCTCTCTTTAGATTAAATCCGCATAAAAGGGTATACGTATGTCATTAAGTGAATGTTATGTGCACACAAGTTATATGTTAACTCATGTTCACAGAATAAGCAACTTTAATTTAGAACCTATGCATGACCCATATTTAATGATAAAATTACTTAAGAGAACGTATTATTCACAAAATTATCAGCTGATCTTATTGCATCATATGTAGTACATTTGGCAGACAGATTCTTCGATTCTTACCTAGATGAAAACAACATTGGAGCTATACAAACTTTCACGTCTGCAAAAACAGATTTATATGACATTTGACCTTAAATAACTGCCGACGCGCACACGATTTATACGTCGACTTTTAAGAGAACCTCAAGAACGCCATAATGAAGGTTTATACGAGTTTCTAGTTTATTATCCCTTATGAAATTAAAAAATAAGATGTTATTCAAAGTTCGTTTGGTTTGTCCTAAAGCCCGATTTGCACTAGCTCTCCAGCAACGCGAATACATAAAACCATGTTTACGAGTGGCGCAGGGCGCGCCGCCGGCCGCAAGTGCTCGTTTACAACACGACAATAAACTGCTTTAACATTCGTTTTTCCTAAACGACCTATTTCCACCAAATATTCCAAGTACGGCAGCACGGTCATTATTTGTTTTCGCGAAATTATAAAAAAAAAAATCTATTCGTCTAGTGAAAATCCTACTATTTTCAAAAGTGTTAATAAAATTAATGTGTCTAATAAAAATTAATTATATTATAATTAATTATAATATACATTAATTATGTTACATTATAATCATAGCTGTTATTGAATTATGCAAATATAAATATGAATATGCCCAATGTATTATTATGTCATAAATAATGTATTTAATTAGAATGAATCATAGTACCTATGCATATTGTTTTATCCACAAATATGAATAATAATAGTTAATTTACCAATAAAACGTAATTTATACGGCCACAAATAAAATATTAAATGCCTTTAAGTCTGTTTGTTCATTTCTACATGGAAACGAAGTCATTTCGAAGTATAAAAACATCAACTGAAGACCTTTGCCGCCAGCAGTCACCGCTCGCCGCTCAGCTAGGGTAGGGTGGTATAAGATTGCGCAGTTTGCAATCAATAGGTCATAAAATAAAAAAATGTTAATCCTATCTGAGATCAACCATTTATTTATTTAACCTTATTAATATGGCAACAAATTATTATACGAATGGTAACTAAAAACATATTATCTTTTAAGAAATTAAACCAAAATCACAAACCGGGAATTGCGCAATTTTGTACACCCTAGTGTGTAAAATTGCGCGTTGAGATCGATAAGATTGCGCAACTATATTATTTGCACATATCACAAATAAAAGCACCAGAGCCATCGTAGTCTGAACAGTTTCATGCCACCACTCCTTACATGTAATGCACCCAATCCACTCTTCTACGATTGGCTCCTTATACACTACGTTGCACCCACCACACCTCCAAATCTTCTTTTAATTATTAGCCTTTGGTTTAGTTTCTTTTTTTATGTTTTTTGCTTCAGATCAGAGGCTTTGGTTAAGATTTAGATTTCGCTTTTTTCTGTTCATTTTCTTTCTCTAGTTGTGTTTTATGTGGTGAACTGCTAATCACTGCTAATTGTTTGTGTTTCCGATTAGAATTCCTTTTTTGTGTAGATTTTGGCAATGGAATTAGGTCAGCCAAACGGTGCTGAACTTATTTGAAGACTAGACCTCGCTTCCACAACAGGTGATGGCATCTCAGATATAGGTGCAGGTGCTATAAACGGTTTTGAAGGAGGCAATTTACCTACTAAAAATTCGGACGTGTAAAATTGCGCGCGCAATTGTACACACACCCGAAGTGCGCAATTTTACACATTGCAATACCACTCTAAACATCGCGATATTACTGCCATCTCATAAACAATGTTCGAACTACTTCCTGTCAGGTCGAAACATGAGTGATATTGCCGCGGCAAAATAATAACAAATTCCTAAAATTACTTAGAGTTTTAGTACAGTAATGCACTCAATTCATCAAAAAATAAGATCAAAAGTGAATAAAAACTTTGTACGTACGTACCTCTTTTGTGTTCCACTCATATATGATATTTTTTTGGAAGTACATGCCGGTTACGACCGCTAACAAAACACAACTGAACTTGCCTACGAAGCTCACTCCGTTGTCCTGCTATGATGTATGCGCAATTATATCGCCCGCGCAATCTTATACCACCCTACCCTACCCGCTGACATCGATACCACGGCCTTACGTTTTATGACACGACTCAGAGGCGTCGCGTCAGGGCACCGGCACGCATGGTCCGCCATTTTAGTCAGTCAGTCATTCCATTCCATGTTCGGGTGCGCTTGCGTTCAGTCGAGTTTTGGAATATAACTTAATATTTTATAATAAATGTCACAGATGACACCAGTGAGAGCTCACAGTATAGCTCCAGCTCTGACAATGATAGTGTTGATTAAACTATAAAAAAATGTATTTTCATAGTTGTAATATAAGTATTTCCACCGACTGTAATACTTCCGTAATATCATCTGGTGACTACGGCAAACCTTTTTATCGTGCTATCTCTTTCCCAACTCCATAGCTAAGTGTGTGTCAAGTGCAGGTAGTAGTAGGCACAAAAAGTGACGAGTCGACTTTCATTGCCCTAGTCGCCAAATGATAATATGTTACTTAGTGAAATTGTAATCGACACCACACGGTAAAAATAAGTGTAACAATAATTAATTAAAAATCTAATAAAAACGGTATTTCTAATATTTAACTTACTTTTTTTTCTATTCAATGAAAGAGTACTAACAAAATCCTAACTCAATTAATTAGTGCAAATATTTTAAGGTTTGCGATTCCTGCTCGGCCTTGCGTCGCAAGGTTCCCGGTACCACTGTATTGCAGCAATAACTTAGAAATGCTTACTTTGGGGAACATTAGCAACTGTCGTTATTGATAATTACAAATACAAATACAAATACAAATAATTTTATTGAAAACAGTATAAGTACAGTGTTAGCACTTAAAGACTAAGGATTAAGGATAAGGAAAAGTTTACAAATGCCTGAACTAGGAGTTCCTGTGTTTCAGGCAGAATAGGACCATAATTAATTTGTAATTATTCACTTAATTATAATTATAAATAGTACACAATAAAAATCTGGTAGGGTGATAACCTTAACAAAATAACTTATTTAAGTATTCTATATCAAAGTACAGTAAGAAATCATTTTACGACTATTAGTAAGTTCTCTGTATCATCGTATGTCATATTTTGAAGGGCGCGTCGTAGAATATTCTTACAACCATAAGTGTTAAGTAATATTGCTTGTTGGATATTTTTAATCAAGTAGAGCATACTATTTTCTGCATCAGCAGAATTATAAACGGGGCCAAAGTCAATATTGCATAAATCATCTCTAAGTTTGTTTATGTTCAATTTAGAGACAAATTGCGTGCGAGTGCATGTGTTACGTGATTTACGATATAGGGTTAGTAGGGCAGCTCTATGGTCGGTCACTGTAGAGTTAGTAACAAGTGCTAATGCCGAATAATTCGATTTTACCATAATATGATCTAAGCAAGACCCGCTTTGGTGCGTAGGAAGCGTGTGCGCTGGGAGTAAGCCATGGAAAGAGCATAGGTTAAGGTAGCTCTGGGCTGTCAAAGACGATTCGCTGCTTTCAGCTAGTATGTTGATATTAATATCTCCTATCAATATTATATTTTTAAAGGATGTTAATTTACTTAGATTTTCATCCAGAGATTCGATAAAATTACTTATATTTTTAAAGGAGGGGGGTCTATACAAGGCTAATATTGCAGTATCTGATCCGATTTTAATTAAAAGCCGATTGCAATCTAGTATATGGGGTTCCTCAACTGTGATGTTCAAGTTATTTTTAACATAAACTACTACCCCGTCGTTTTGGTTATAATTAAACTTACTGCTATACGATATGAAACCTGCCATATTTGGTAGATTAGTATGGGTATTAAGCCAACATTCTGTCAGTACAATGATGTCACAAGTAATATCCAGTCTTTGTTGAAATACATTAAAATTATCAAAATTTTTAGAAATACTGCGTATGTTTTGAGTTAAAATTGATAATTAATTCTGACAGAGACGAATGTGTTGTTTGCAAGTTTCGACATCGCATGCTTTAGACTCTGATACAGAGAAACTATCTAGGTCAGAGAATATGCTATTATTCATAGGTAGTTAAACTAATGAAAACAATAAGTGCTATATAAATATGTGAAAAGTTAGCGCTCTTAGGCGCCTTCATAATCTATGGAGTTTATATTACGTTTTAATTACGTTTTAGTGGTGCGGGGTGGTAAATGACCGCTATTGAAACCTTAAATGGTTTTTAGTGTTTTTACTATAGTAAAAAGACTTACTTTAATTAGGTACTGATTATGCAAATTTGCCTATTTGTTTAACTCGGGTGAAAGGTACCGTTTCATCCCTTGGTTAACAATTTACTATACTTTAAGCTACAGTTTAGCTTATTGTGACGTAAGGGTAACTACGGAACCCTACACTGAGCGTGGCCCGACATGCTCTTGGCCGGTTTTTAAGATTAGTACGATTTAACCGTATCCACGGGAGCGGAAAATAAATGTGGATTACAATACAATCAATGCTATTCCCGCCATCCCGACGTGCGAGGTATCAAACACCACTACCCTTTCTACACGCTGCCCCGTCCTAGTGGGCAGTATGATGGCCCATCGTGTATAGGAGCCATTCATGTGTTAGTAAACGTAAAGAGAAGAATGGCGGTCTTTGATATCGGAGGCCAAGACCCACTTTGAGTCGTCGCGCAACAGCAGTACCTAAGTAAGTAGGTACGTACTAGTAAGTAGGATGTTTTGGTCATGTTGGAGAGGCAGAGACAGATATAAGCGATGATATTGAAATAATTTTGTTATATTTTTTACATTCAGATTTCAGTTACGCCGCTGTAAATCCAGGATTGTGCCACACGGGTTATTCCAGAAATAGCTAGTGTAATGTGTAAATTGTGAAGGACGGAAGAGATGTGGCAAGTTTACATGTTATGATAAATGGGGAGCTTCAAGTTGTCAGGCGCATCGCGCGACGCGTCGCCGCCGGCCGCGCCTGACACGGTGGCTGCTCGAAACTTTAAAATAATTGTATATATGTCGCAGGGTTTCCAGAAAAAAAGTGTACTATTTGCTTTTTTAACTTTTGAATTAGTTCGACTCAGAATCATGAGATTCACGAGAGTTATTTTTGTGACAGTCCATACAAAATGTTTGTACCAATTTGTCACATAACTGTTAATTTTTGCGCAAGCGAGACGCACAAATAAATGATAACAAAATTTACACCATTTAGATATAATTTTAATCTTAAAATGTAAGTTTGAATCGTCGAGGAAAACAGCTGGACAGACAAGCGAAAGCATACTTACCGGAGCTGAAACGGACACCTTGAGCCCGATTCCAATTTAACAACTTTCTACGGTTTTGATCTTATTTTGACACGAACTTGAAGATTGCTTATATTGGTGCATGCCAAATAAAGTGAATCAAGTACATTCTGCTGATGTAATACCTACCTAATTATCTATGTAGTCAATGAATTGCGTTATTCGGGCCCGAGATAACATTCAGTCGTTCATTCACAAAGGATATTTAATAACATTCAGCCGCCCATTCACAAAGCCCGCGATACGCGATATTTAATAAGCGGTATTGTCCTGACGCGTTATTGTTCCAGATTACGCGACGCGACGCGACGCGACGCTGACCGCAACAATAGGCTTTATCTTGATCTCTGAATAATTCTCACACGAATGTACAGTCAGCATCAATAGTAGCAGATGAAACAACGCGCCAAAAGTATTTATCGCCCTGGAATAGTTGAGCAACTAGAGATAAATCTCTATAGTTCGCGTTCAAAAGTATCTGTTACGGCCTATAAGTAGTTGTTCTATAGAAGTATATTGAGGCATATATATCTTTTTGTAAAGCTGTTACAGAATGTGAAACTACGCATCAGAGTTATCTATACTTTTGATGCGTAGTTTAAATTCGACTGTTATTTTAATAAAAAAATTGCATTTTATTATGTATTTTTAGGGTTCTGTACCAAAAAGGTACAAAAGAAACCCTTATGGTGCGACTCTGTCCGTCCGTGGATCTGTTACATTGTCCACGGACGTACAGGGTCGGGTGAGGAGGGTATGGTGATAACTTGATAAGGGTTCCTTTTGTACCTTTTTAGTACGGAACTTTTTAGTAGTGACGAACTAGACGAGACTGAGAGACGTTACTTTTGACACTGATAGATCATATTCAATATCCACAGCAAATCCAATACAATCCGAGTAAACTCCTGGCTCTCCCAAAATTCTGATCGCTTACGCTCTATAGAGAACGAAACGCCAATGTCTCTGTCGCACTAATATTAGGGAAGAATGATATAGAGAGACCACCGTATCATTTGCTACGGAGCGAATGATTGGCACCTTGGCAAGACACTCAGATACGCTGTTTTGACTCTTTTTGGGCTCTTTGTACACATATGATAATTACAAAGGCAAATTTACTTACCTCTTTGAGATTTCAAGTATATTTATGATCTCGTCCTCATGGTTTGCGTTTGGACTGTGACTGCGTCACGAAGACCGATTGTGCACTTCGCGTCGAGAGCGGCCGTTAATCGAAAGCTCATTGTATCTCTTAAACTTTTACAACATACAAACTGCCACCCCCTTTTTAAACCCCTTAGTGGTAGTTTTTTTTTAAATCGCTTCATTATAATACATTATAGAACGAAGAGTATTATTAGTTATTAGTTAACGAAGAGTAAACGTAACCTGATGTGTACCTAAAATTCAACTTTCTAGCTTTTGTAGTTTCGGCTAACTATCCCATAATCACGATTGTACTCATACTCATAGCGAAACTTTACGTGGGTCTGGGGGATGGCTGGCCCCTTCAATTCGTCTGGCTGCTTACAAAATGCTTTGCAACTAGTTTCCTGAGTATCATATGAAAATCAAGAGTGAGAATATAAGTAAAGTTACAGCATTTTTTTACAGTTTTAAGCCGTCTGGTAAGAGTTACCGCCGGCGGAAATGGTCTGGCAATATTGACTATAAATTTTTAACAATATTTTCTTAATAATACATTATATCAGCCATGACAGCAAGATAAAAAAAGTTAGTATTATTTTTACCTACCTGCGGGCCAATATAGCAAGTATGCAGACATTAAAAAGTACATACCAACACTACATTATCCTGTACATTTTATCCATGAGAAAATGAGTAAGGTCTACATGTTTTTTTTTTAAAAGCCATAAGATAGCTAGTTGTATGATAGCTAGTTATTTTTAAGCTCCGTTATGGAAACAAATTGAGAGTAGACTTTAATTTTGGCCTTAAAAAGGCAGCCCTTAAATGACTACGAGTGATATTCTGATTGTACAATATGTTAGATTAAGGTTTTGTCTTCATAACCTTGAAGCGGACACCGATCTGGCTTATTGATGAAGTAAAACTCGTGATCGGGCTCCTATGACCTATGAATATTAAAGTCTTGAGTTTTAAAGATAATAATATAAATCATATATATATTATTATACCTTTTCAAAACGGTCCACCGTTTTGAAAAGGTTACATAATATTAAATCCCACTTCGTAAATAGTTACATGTTGTGTCTACATCGACAAGGGTCGAGCTCGCCCGGAGCGTTAGAATAATGTTCGGTAACTAAGCCAGAGGCGTGTTTATTTACTTTGATCCTGTTACTTCTGTTGTTACGGACCATTTGAGCGGTTTCACACTATCTGATCTGACATCGGGTATTGGATAGAAGTAAAATTAAAACAAAAAAAAAGAAAGTAAAATGTATAAAATATGTGTGTTTCTGTATTTAGCTATTTATTTAAGAAATCGGTATTGATAAAAAAATACTTAATGCAAGCACTCTTTAGCACTGTTTTTCGACAATAATTTCAGCTGTATCGGACATTGTGGATGGAGGATCCAACATCCGATATCGGATCGGACGATGTGATAACTCTCTAATTCCCGCCTCACGGTTGACAAAAAAATATGAACCCGATTCTGATTAAAAATTTCTTATGGTTTTCTCTTATTTTGATACGAATTTGATGATCGCTTCCGCTGATTAGTGCACGCGATATGAAGTGACATTGATCCACGCCAATCAGCAAGGCGATCGTCTAAATCGTGTCAAAACTAGTTCAAAACCATAAAAAAAAAACGTGAAATTCAAATCGGGCTTGTATTCATTTCTATGACAGTCTTAAAATTTAAAGATAATCAATCTAAACTATTTGATAACCCTTTCTTAAAGGATATATCGGACCGTTAACCGAAGGTTACATTATGTTAAATCAATTTAAGTTCCGCTTCGTAAATACATTTGGTGTCTTCATCAACAAGGGTCGAGCTCGCCCGGAGCGTTAGAATAATGTTCGGTAACTAAGTCAGAGGCGTGTTTATCTACTTTGATCCTGTTGCTTCTATCACCGCGAGTCATAATTCCCGCCTCGAGGCTGCAAACGCACATGATAGGATACTACCTACTCATGATACTCATGACAGTCAGAAGCCATGAAGGTACTTAACTAATTAAGTACCTAAGTATAGGCAGTTATTTTAGTTCTACCCTTCCAACGCAATGAAAAGAACGAGGTCATGGTTGTACCAATATTTAGTAACTAAGTCAGAGGCGTGATTATCTACAATTAAGCTTCTGTTGACGCCGCAGACCATAAAGGTACCGTTCAGACTACACCAGCATTCCTGCTATATTATATTTAGTCCCGCTTCGTAAATACATGTTGTGTCCACGTTACCAAAGGTCGAGCTCGCCCTAAGCGTCAGAATAATGTTAGGTAACTAAGTCAGAGTCGTGTTTATCTACTTTGATCTTGTTGTTGAATTAATTTAAAGTCTATTTTGTATGTTATCCATATAGGCATGTTAAAACCTTTTATTTTTTATAAGTAAATTGTATGATAAATGTCTAAGAAAATATATCCAAATTGTCAACTTTGTAATTTCTACTGAAAAGAAAAACTTCCTTGATAAATTGCGTTACTTTAGTTGCACTGCTGTCAAAATTAGATCATTCTATCCTTCACTCATTTTACTAATTATTTAACAGGCCGATGACAGGTAACTGATATGATTCCATTTCAAATATGGGATTGATTTCAGGTGCACGTTCAAATTGGCCAGTGTGTCTTTCGACAAGAGTAGAACTCGCCCTAAGCATTAGGATAATGTTATAGGTAACTAAGTCTGAGACGTGTTTATCTACGATAATCTTGTTGCTTCTTTCGCCGCCAGCTCTATCCCGCCTCTCGATTGATGACAAAATGAGCCCGTTCTGATGTAGGTAACATTTCGTATGGGTTTTTCTTAATTGGATACAACCTTAACGAACGCACTCACTAATCTTGTGCTGATTAGTGCATGTGAAATGAAGGGACAGTAGTGCCTGAGATACGCGCCAATCACAAATGGAACGTTGCTGTAGCTTATATCGCCGCGCCTATACGAAACTAATATACCGATCTACACATACGTCGCCCTTCCTAATGCCTAGTCCGACACGCACTTGGCCGAACATTCTTGAAGTAAGTTGAAAATATAATTATTCAGCCGCGAAAATAGTTTCAATCCTACCACAAGTTCCGATAGAGAGTTCCACCTAAATCACCGACGGAGTTCAGCACAACTATTAATCTCTACAAAAACGTTTAGATGAAATGTTTTCAATTTGCCGGAAACTTCGCTCGTTCCAAAGACAAATCTCCTTTCGAATTAGGATGATCTCGGGCGGCATTCTAAAAGAAAACGTATGTTATTGATTTATATTTAATAATGCAATTCTTTTGTTTCGACTGATTGCAATAGGGATGTTGACTGTATTTCAAATTTTTCTACTTGACTTTAATGGTAGGACGTCGTATACCAAACTGTAATCGCATTATGGACTCCCGGATCAACTATTATGACTTTTTACGACAACTGTATTGAATTCGACCAATCACATGTCGCCGCCATAAAAACGAAATGACATTAACGCGCTCCCAATTTAATAAATAAGGAGTGCGTTAATGTCTTTTGTACTGCATTTTTATCTACTGAGATACTTACCTAATTTTGTTTAATTATTTTGGTTTTATGATAGAAAAAATATTGTATACGATAGTGATATAATCAAGCTTTTCAATCGGGTCTCTATTGTTTCCCATAAAGTTTTAAATCATAATGTATTGTTTGTCCGCATATTCGTTAGCCATAATTTGGTTTTTCTCAGAAACGCGTAACTTTTCAGGATTGGCATGAAACAAACCTAACCTAACCTAACCTATCTGTAGAATAACCTAAGGAAATTCCTGAAAAGTTAATGGTTTCAGAGTTATGACGACTAATGTTAATATGACTATCATTACATTATGACTTTCAATAATTATGCCAAACAAAGGGATCCGTTTTCAATCTCGTACCTTGGTCAGCAAACCTCGTCGGCCTTAACACGGTAATCGACTGAAAAGCTTTATAAATTATCGCAATTGCATAAAGTAGTATATTTCACACACAGGCATAAAATAAATCACCATATCAATAGAGAAACGTAGAAAGAAAGACAGAACTTATTTTTAGTCACAATTTCTATTTTATTAGTTGTATACAACTTTAAAAAGCAGGTAACTTGACCGTGGCGCCATTTGCTAGTGTTTCATATAACATCCATAGTGGCAAATCTTTTTACTGTTCGAAAAAAGAAACAAAACTGACTAGTAGTTACATTTCATAATTTAAAATAAATAATAATAATTAATATATTTTTGTGTGCTGGAGGATATCAAATCAATATCAAATTTAATAAATCCGAATACCGCTCCAGGACGATTACAGAGGCGCGATTAGCGGCCGATGGAGTTTGCAACTTCGACACAGCCTTAACAATAACGTTTTGTTATTTTAATTTAATGCAAGTTGTTATGTAGGGCTTAGTCGACGATCGAGTTTGCCAGTGAAAGTTGGGTCGGGACTTTAAGTACATACCGACTCCCCATGTTACATTCCTGCTCAATATAATCACATACAATACAGCGTGCATTTGTAATATAACCCCAAATTAAACGAGCCGTAAGTTTCAGTGCTATAGCTAAAAAAGGTCGATAAGTTTTTATTTTGTTCCTGTAATAATTTGTTTTCTTTATGATGATTTAAACTTTATAGTGTGTGTTTTTGCAGCTGCCAAATAAATGATTTATCTATCTATCTATCTATAAGTCGGCGAATTACAGAAAAAACAGGTCATAAACGAAATAAACAGCCAATATTTTTCCGATTAGTTTGCCACTCCGCCAAATCCATAGTCAGTACATCACTAGTAAGTATGTTAGTGACGGTTATGGATATTTGTGGCATAGATACATATTATATGTGGCCGCCAGCGCTCTGATTAGGTACCGCTTATCACTAGGTATCAGGCTAAAAAAATATGAATGTATCTGACGTATGTTATTATCAGACATAGAAGTTTTTGTGGCACAAACGAGTGTTTGATAAAATGAGACATCAATAAATCTGTTATCGATAAGTCAGTCATAGATTAATAATTAAAAGGTGTAACTTCTACTTGCTGTAAATTACAGAGAAATAACAAGAATGAACATCAATTACAAATCGGTACATAATTTCTTTATTAACTACATATATCTAGTACATAAAAATAAAAACGTAAACTATAGTATACAATGCCAAAAGAATAGAAAACTAAACATTAAAATAATTCTACGGATTACACTTTAAAATTAAAAAATAATAATATTTTTATTTTGGTTTAAATTCGATTAATAGCAAACTACTAATATATCAAAGAAGACATCGAACGTATTGTGTATTTCGCTTTAGCTATCTTCTCATACCTACAATGTTAAAAATATCTATAACGACATGTCGATATTTCATTTTGTCAATCACTTTATTCTGCCACCAAAACTTCTATGTCTGGTTATTAATCCGGTAATTTGTGAAACGTCCCATAAACCGGACGAGACGTGCCGGTCTGTGCAAGTATAAAAGGACACGCACCAACATAAAGCCGGATAACGGTTACGTGTCCACACGGCGCAGGACAATGAGCCAGTTAACAAGCGCTGCAAAACTCGCACGTGCGAGAACAACAATGTTATGTAACTAATAACTTGACGGCCGACTTCGGCCACGGCGACTGTTGTCAACTCCGACGTCGCTGGTGTGCTCGGCAGTGGCTGACGTAGCCCATCTAAATAAAATAAAAAAAAATTGTTACGCTACCAAAGTACTACTTAGTTCAAGAAGTTGTAGACGAAGGATAACTCCCGCCGGAACGGTCTGGGTCCAGACTGAGACGTCCGACATTTGGACCCCAAGGGGACCCGCAGGACTCTTAGCTTTGGCTTGCCTTCATTGGCCGCCCAGAGAGGAGTCGTTAGAGTTAAATGCTCCAGGGGTAGAAGTGAAAATTTGGATAAGGTGTCCGGATGACTTTGCAATAACCCTGTCTCATTGTCCTCTCAAACTTCAATCCATTGACCATTACACGGTTCACTTTTTCTACAGTCCCAATGCCTGCTGCGACCGGTTCTTGGGTGTCTATTGTTGCGCTTGTGAACGGGTTCCAGCAGGCGTTCTACATGACATTAAAGCTCTCCGAGGGGTCTCTACGTGTTGTATGTCCCCACGCAAGCCTATCAAAAGACCGAGATTTGTAGACCCGTGAAATCCAAGGAGATACTTAATAAATATTTTAAAATATGTATGTCTTACGAAAGTTTAATTCCGATTATGAACGCGAATATTTGTTCCTGAGTCATGGGTCGTTTCTATGTATTTTTTGCGCTTACTGTAGGACTTAGTAAATTTATGTAATAATATCAAATAATATTTATTGATTTATTTGACTATTCCTAACATAACTTAGCGACTTGTGCATATATAACTCGGAGTGCCACTTAGGTTCTTAAGTACCTCGTGTTAAGAGTTCAGTGAGCGCTCACAATCCATTGCACATGCACAGAGAACTAAGATATCAAAGCAACAGCGTCATACAACTAAGCTGTGTTTAATATACACAGCCATATTTGTGGCGTTTGTATGTTCGTGACCTACTTCAACTACTTGTACATTCAAACAAAACTCGGGCCACTTTCCTTGCGCCTGCAGTTCAGTGAGCGCTTATACTCCGCTTCACACGTAGCCAGAGAGAAATAAACTGCCAGAGCAACATCTAATACGAATGCGTTAAAATTACCCTACGGTGTTTTTTATCGTGACCTAGAGGCCAATTAAAAGCTATCTAATGAATGGGTGATTTTGTTATCCTTATCCCTCGCCGGTTCACCTCGCTTGCGTGTTTGGACAACTACGAGCGAAATGCACGCGCGAAGGATAACTAAATTACATCACTTAGACATCAGTTTCATGCCAAATGTACGTTAAAATCGGCTTACTGCTTTAACTGCTTGTACATTATAATATTAAAGAATAGAAAAACCAATACCGGGTGTGGCCTATACCGAAGCTAATACCGGGCCCGTGGCTAATACCGGGTGTGCGGGTGTGGGTGGTTTATATGAAATACAAAAACATACAAAGATGTAGCGCAATAGTCTCCACTCAGTGCGTATGTGTCGTTGGTTGAGAGTGTAAAATATTTCTCAGTATGGATAAACTGTTGCTCTGCGGGCTCAGTACTCTGCGGCATGTCAAGACAACCAGTAAACAAACCCAAATGACAGCTCTATATACTCGTACAGACTTGCCTCTGATGAACATTTTGGTATAGCCAAGACTTGACTAAAGGAAATAGAAAGGCGAGCAAATATGAAAGAATTGTCTAGAATTTGAGCGATTTTAGCGAAGTTTATTTTTATTGAAATTTAAATAGTGCACAGATATTTTAACCAAAAATACAAAATAAGTGCAAAAGTGTCTGCCATCCCACAATTATTTTCTTAAGTATATCTTTTTATTAAGTTATTAGGGAATAATATATACTTTTAAAGTGTAGTTTGATCTGTTACTTTTGACGCTGACTGTACAAGGTTTAAGCTACCTAAACGTTGGTACTGAAAAGGTGAATTGATTTTATATTTTGTACCCGTATAGAATATTTATAGCCTCGTGACATTTCCAAAACGTTCTGTACTTCAATCAAGACTTGTTCTAAACAAGACTTGTTGTATGTATTCCAGTCTTTGTTTATTGAAAGAATTAATTTGATACAAGAAAACGATTTCTTAAATTCGATTCGCCAACAATACTTTGAGTGAAATGTATTTTTATTCGATATTTTCTTAATTATTTCAATCAGGACAGACAGGTTCTTACCGCTAGGCTACCAGCGCTTTTTAACTAAACTAAAAAATAAACTAACTAAACCACAAAAGTAAACTTATAAATGAAAATGCTCCCCAGCTCCCTGTCATGTGATACGGTGGCCAGAAGACAAGCAGCGTTACCTGTTTGGATGGCTAGATATAATCTCTACTCTGGTCACCTGTCTACAAGGCGCTCGGAAATGTCTTTCAATAGGGATTTCTCATTTGAAGATTTCAATATTTCAATTAACTTATTGTAACTCAAACGTTATGGCCGCCATGGGGTTTAACCGCCAAAAGTTTTACTTTGAGGAAGAATATTTATTTTACATTTTTTTAGGTTTGATACCATCTTGATACTATACCTACTCGTACCTACTCGCTGTGCAGTTTGCGCAAGCCAATCAGCGCGAGAGATCGTATCACACCAATATCTAAACCTAAACAAATTTTCAAATGCCGCTACATGTTGCTGTTGAAGAATCAATTAATCACCTTCGCATCTCTAGTTTACTCAGGCAGTATATATATCGATCTTCTACATAATTATCAAGTTAAGAATCATGTATTGTCTTGTTGGTCGACTGTATTCTAGCTTTCTCTTGCTTATATTAAAAATACCAACCAAAATATTAGCGCAAACTGCTCTTTAAATAATCTCAAAGGCTACTCTTAAAATGGGACATTATACGCATAAAGTTTGCGGAATTCCCTTCAAATGTAGTGTGTTCACATATTCCAGGCATCCATAGGCTACGGTGACTGCTTACCATCAGGCGGGCCGTATGCTTGTTTTTAACTGACAGGGTTTTAAAAAATCCAGATTTTTACGACAAACTTATTTAAAAGACAACTTTATTTCTTTTTCTCTCCTGCCTAGTTCCCTCTTACAAAATTCTAATACATTATGCACCGTTCAGCTAAAGCCAAGCAGTTGGTTCGATATATTCAGTTTGTGATTGGATCATATTCATAAGATTTAGTATGTATTTTATATAATCTTAACATCATAAAGAGTTCAAGTCTTCAGAAGAAAATGGACGACCGCATTTCTCCATATAAACGGTTCCCCATTTTCCCCTCTGGATATTAACATTTCCCGGTCACAAGGAAATCGACCCTACCTAAAATAATTCTCAACTTTGGAGCATTTCTTTGAAGAGCTTTTACTTGGAACTTTCTAGTTAATGCTTCATTGAGTTTATTTTAAGCTTCTGAAAAGAACATGGTGAATAAAAATCTTGGAAATATTTTTCTCTTTGTAATTAATTTAGGATTACTTAGGACTTATTTGACATGAATAGTATTTGAGATTAATTTTCTTTATTGCTTTTTAATGCTGTGTGCAAAAGAGTTATATTTGACTGTTAGATTTATTTAAATGAGATATTTATGACATACCAACAAAAAATTTCATTAAAATATAAGGAATTTGTAGGTGCATATTAATATAACTATATTGGGTTGAGAAATAACATTATCAATAATAATTCAAATAAATAGATTTTTCAAGTAAGAATGCGAGCTGCAGCACTTTTGAACTCTACAATAATTGACCTCCGTAAACATCGTATAAATGCTAAGGTTGGTAGTTAAAAATTAAAAACGTGTCGCAGTCACGTCACTGCGTTAGCGCTGCGTCAGCGTATTTTGAACGGCGGGTGCCGGCAAGCTCTTAAAAAAAACATTTCTGCGAAGAAAATACCTACGCGCTCGTATTTCGTATTTCAGCGAGGTACCCATCGCATGGCGCTTGTTCCGGCACAACGTAGTTTCCACGCTAACGACCACGGCACACTCGCCGCGGGACTAAAGTAGTTAAATATTTGTACTGCGCAATTTTCAGCGCATGTATACTCGCTTTGGAACGGAGTTACCACAAAATGATTTTTTTTGTTTAGGAAAAGTAATAAAAATGGGTTTGCGTACGTTATAGTAGTATATTTAAACTAAAACGAGACTTTTATAGTGAGTTTTTACTATACTATATTGATAAAGCCTCGTTTCAGTTTGAATAATTAGTGAAGATTGTGTAAGCTTAAACCAATATTCAAGCCGTAAAATACATACATTGCCGGCTAAAAAATACAATTTCAATTCCATTAATCCAAATCAAAACCACGTTACATCGTCGGATAAAATAAAATGAAATCCTCTTCTATCAGTTTTTTCCGGTCTTCACTCTCTCACAACAACATTCATTTTTTCCAGTATAATGGTAAAGTCTGTAAAACGGTTGCGCTGTTACAAACAGCCTTCATTCATAGTAGTCTATGAAGGTGATTCTGATTTATCCATTTGACACGGATTTCATGTTATTATGATACGACACTGATGGTTCATCACGAAATGCAATCAGGAGTCGTCTCATTGCATTTCACTCGCACATATTGGTGCAGGAGAGATAGCCGATGACTCAAGGTCTTATCAAAATGAGATGAAACCTGAATCAATTTGTTAAAACAGAATCCTCCTCTCAGGCCTCTGTGTACCTACAAAATTGTAGCGATATCGTAATTGAATCGCGCCCGTATTTCCCCACGGGGCTCCTGCGTCCCTCTCTTCCGCGAAAATATTTGTACTTGGGAAAAGTCAAAAATACAGACTGTAAATTTGCCCCGCCAGGCATAATACCTTGAGAGGTATCGAAAAAATATTTTCAACTTTACTGTGTTAAAATGCGTCCGCTAGCTGGTGCGGGTGCATGAAGCGGGCGCACGCACGCGGGTGCTATTGTAGGCAAAACCCGTCGCACGCGCCCGCGCCAGTTACCGTTGCTCATACTATTTTTCGTTATCCCGCTCACCCGCTCCATGCAACCGCGCTAACTAGCGGACGTCCTAAATATATAATATCTTGTATAAAAACTTTTTATATACTTTCGATTAGAAAATTTGCTCGGACCAATCAAATCAAAGTATACAGATTGGTAGGGGTCCTATCCACGCCTAAACCGAGTGCCATTTTGAGTTTGTTAGGACTTTTTAGGGACCGATTGAAAAAAGAAGATTACCAATCTTTATTTGTTTCTTATCCTAGTCACCAATATATTTATTCAACAAATAAATCACAGCATCCTTTTCAAATATGAAAATAGTTTAACACTTTCTTATTTCAGCTCGGGAAACCAGAGCTACGAGTAAACTAAAGCTGGTTGCTGGTGTATTTCGAGTGGAAACCAAATATGGCGTACGACGCCCAATGCTGCCGGGAAAAGCCTTTTTTCCGTGCCGATTTAAAATCGAATACAAGATGTTTTAAAACTCCGACCATTCATTCTAGGACCGATATTCTGATGGTGCTATTTGTTTTGGTTTTGATATTGAGGCGTATACTGATCATTTATTTATTTATTCAGGTATACTTAAAATAACAATATCTAAACTACATAGATTACAAAAGTATCCTTAAACCAGTAAGGGCCACTTGCACCATCCAGGGTTAGCCACCAACTCGGAGTTAACCGATAACACGGTTAAATAGTACTGGTAACTCCGGATTTGACCGGTTAACCCAAAGCTCACTCCTAATGGTGCAAGTGGCCTTAAGGTAAAGTTTGTCTCGACACCAAGGCAAGGTTTGATTGAGTGTGACGTTTCTGGTTGAAGACATGTCAGTTTTGACTCTGACATATCATATCCAGATCAAATTCAAAACATGTTGTTATAATCAGAATACGCCATTGTTCATGATACGCTAACAGTAGCTTGCAGTACATTTCAGACACCAAACAACGTGAGCAACTGTATCATATCAATGCCATAATAAATGTTAAATCAGAATATCGCTTTCGATCACAATATTCGTAATCAATATCGAATAGACACATTTTAATATATCAAAAGTTTTATAGAATTATTACATACTTAAAAACAAAAATGTAAACCTTATATCGAATATGCAGACAAAGTATTTTTTATTTAAAATTTTATGGGTTCGGTGATTTCATGTATTTCATACCCTTTTTCTTTGTCATTGAAAGATACATTATTCTTATAAATTCACCATCCCTACTGATTACGGCCGTGTGATATTGCTAAATACCTTATATGGAAATAGTTTTTTAACTATTTATGTTGAAGACTGCAGACCGCGTATTTGTATTTATCTGAAAGGAAGTAAACTGCAGCGGAATTTCCGTGTAGGATTTTAAGTGGAAACCAAATATGCCACGGGCGTGCCAGAAATGTTTCGATTTTCGTCGCTTTTAGACTTAAATTTTATCTTCTCGCTTTTCCAACATTAACAACTTCGTTCATAAACATTATTGCACAGATAAGATGCCCGATTCCGATTTAGCAACTTATTGTGGTTTTGATCAGGCTTTGATACAACCTTGACGACCGTCTTGCTGATTGGCGCGCAACTCATGCATGACTTGGTGACTGGCGCGCATCTCATGCACGACTTTTACTTCACGTGCACTAATCAGCAACCTTCAAGGTCGAATCAAAATAAGATTAAAACTATAAGAAGTAGTGAAATCTAATTCGGGCTCAAGATTAAAATTAGCGATGGTAAAAATTTGGAATATCGCCTTTGTCTATCTGTAATAAAATATTAGGTACTATTCGAAGGCCGCCAAAATATTAAAATATGCGATACGCTCTTATAGCTCTACAAATAAGATCTTGTTGGATATTTTTGCGGTCTTCGTTGTGTAACATATTGTTGCAGGTGACTGTACAAATAGAGTGTTAAGTAGACTTATTAAGGGTCGGCAACCCGTATTTGACAATTCGGGTGTTGCGTCCACAGGTTACACTGGTTACACTGACCATCGGATGGTTGTATGATAGTTTGCTGCCAATGTGTTATGAACAATGCAAAGTACGAAATGATATATGAAATGTGCGCAGCAAAAGGCTGCTTAGGTCAGTTTGCACCATAATGAAATAAGCGTAGAGTGCTCCCTCCATACATCAGTTTCTTTACATTATTAAATAATAAGTTGTATGGTAAAACACATTATTAAAAGTTTAATACTCACTTAAAAGTTAATACTTTTTAAGCTTAAACCTTATTATAAATAAGTTTTCGCAAAAACTTAGTATATATAGGTTTTTATCTTTGTATGGAGTCTGAGCTTACTTATTGCCATATATAACATCAACCTTAGATTTATGGTTTGTTGCTACTCAGATCGGCAAACTATAAAATTTTTAAACTAACTTTAACTAACAGCGTGAATAGACTGTTTGGTGCAACCGGCCCTCAGTCCACAGGCCATACCGAACGGCGGAGGGAAATAATTTACGCAAAAACAATTGCGAATAAAACAATTCGGCTTTTGTTTTTTGGCGAACAAATATCTCCGGGCCGTATATCACGCGAATGGTCAGATAACAAGTTAATTGTGTGCGCGTAAAGGGTGCCTCACACCGGGCCGAGCGTGGTACCAGGCTGTACGGATTCGGAGGAAAACTGGAACTGCCTCCTTAGTCGCTGTACAAGAAACAAGTTTAATAAATAATGAAATGAAATATGCGGTTCGTCAGGTTTTCATTTACGATTCTGAAGCAAATTTTAGACTACATCACAAAATAGAGTAGGTAGAACTAAATCGTTGAATCGAGATCTTGAATTATATAGGGCTCCACTAATGTTCATTTTTAAATATTATGCAAGCCCTAATGAAATTAGTCGAAGGCGGAGCTCATAAAATACGGCGTTGCGTGAACAGAAGATTTCCTTTGGCAGAATTGGTCTTTATAGGATCCAAGGATGGATGATGTAGATTTTTAAGGGGGCTCTCAATTGTCTTGATATCTATATCATTTAAGCTACTAGGCTAAGTTTGGTATCGTTTTTGTATAAATTGGGGATGCCAAATTCATTTATCGTATCATATTGACCTCATTCCGAAGTAAAAACAATACAAAGGTAAAATATGAAAAACTTTCTTTTGCATTTCTCTACACGCTAAAATCGCTGAATCGCTAATTCAGTTAAAATTTCATATAGGTTTAAGCATGGGATAGTTTTAGCCCAGAAATTATCCCTTAAGGGTGTGAAAAAGGGCAGTGGAAATCTTAATGGGGAATTAATAACCGCTGCACCAATTTTGATGAAATTTGATATGGAGATAGTTTGAGTCCCGGGTAAGCACATAGAGTAATTTTTATCCCAAAAAAAACCTTGAAAACTGTAAAGGGAGATGTAGGGTTGTAAGAGGAATCAATAATAGCTCAACCGATTTAGATGAAATCTACGGCTACATTTTTGATCTAGTTGAAAGTGATACCAAACTTAGAACCTATAAGCTTAAATAATGATTACTCTCAGACATCGCTGACGCTGAAAACCCCCGAACCCCCCACCTGCATCAAAAATTTGAGTGGCTCCACTTCTTAAATTAATCTTAGGAATACAAAGATTAATTCTGCCAAAGGAAATTCGTATTCCTTTTTATGCTTTCTGCGCCTTCGACTAAATAAACGCGCGAAATAGCATGGTATGTCAGTACATAAGTGTATGTAAATACAGTAAACTGCAGAGATGACTGACATGGAGACTTGTTTGCAGGGGAGGGGGGTCAGTCTGCAGCTTACTGTACCTAGCTAAAACGTGACATATCTGTACTAATAAGCGACTGTGTCCTATATTAAACGTGAAGTTTTTAACCGATCATCGGTACTTTAGGCGCGTATTTTTATCCGCAATTATAGATGCTGACTGTACTATTATCTATTATGTGGCGGGTGCCCTCCGACCCCCGGAGCCGCATTATTGTTAATTATCCGGCATGTAAAACACGACCCGCGTCATATCTCCCACTATCGCGACACCATCTTAATAAGGACCGTAAAATTTGCTATTTGAAAGGTGACTGTGCATTGCAGCCCACTCAAATATTTAATTAATAAATATGGCTATGTGAGCTGTAGACCACGCGATAAGCTTAACAAAATTTGTACTTTTTACTTTCTTCATTTAGTCACTCACAATGGTCTTAAGCGCTTAAGTCTTACTAAACTTAAATGTTGAGAAATCCAATACTTGATTAGGGCGGTTTAATGTTTACTTTAAACTTAATATGTATGAATAAAAATCTTAAATATCTTGCAACGTGATTTTTTGGTATCATGACTATAGGTAATAAAATAAATTTTCTATAGACCCGGTTATAAATGTGATTTAATATGTGTTTAAAACTCAAAAGTTGAAACTATTTTTCCAATGTAATTTATTATATGACCAGTAGCAGAGCAGGAAGCCAATTTAAACTTACTCTCGCAAACAAGCACTTGCGTCAATACCTATACATGTACGAATAAGTAACTGCGAGTGAAATGCACGCGCGAATGATAATAAAGTGACATACGGGCCATACGGCCCGATTTGAAGAATGATAAGTCACATCTTGGAAAGATCTTTAAAAGATCGATAGCTAAACGACATGTCAAAATCGACGTTTATTTCGATTCCGCTGTGATCCCAATAAGATCTATCTACGATATTTCTAACGTCAATCTAAACCAGAACTTATCGTTATATCTCATTCTTGGAATCGGGTGGATAATATAGATATCAAAATGTACGTTATTTGCCTCAGCCCTCCAGCATTCAGATTTTTCTCTAAGCTTAGTTGTAAAGGCTGCCGTGCATCGAACTCACTTTAAAGTGTCCTTAATTGACATCAGTGATTGGCCGTGAGTCTGGCGCTCGCATCTGACCGTGTGCTGTCTTTTGATGTCAAAAAATAATGCACTTTATTTAGTTGTGATAAAGTAAAAAATTGTACACACACTGTAACTTTAACTGAGGATGTCGCAGTAATGAATGAAATCAATATGGGACCGGTTAAATATCAATTTATTCTAATTGGTACCTGTTTTATCTTTATTTTTCTCTAACGCGTAGTTAATGATCTTTACCTAATTTACCAAATAATGACGACTTCAATTCGTTTTTCAAATGTACGGATCAATTGAAAAATATGTCAATAATACAAAGAAATAGCAAGAGCCTTGTGATGTGAGTGAGGTTTGAACTTCCTGAACTTTGACGGCACACGCCATTGCCACTTGATACCAGTAGCAATGGTACTAATTCCTAAAGAAATTTTATAATTTTGGGCATATTTTATTTAAAAACGGTTGTCTGTAAAGTCGATTTACTGACGATAGTTGAACGTGACAACGTCATAAGAAAATACTGATGGAATGGTTTCATTTTTCAAAAGAAAATTTTAATTTTATTTGTTTGATAGATATTTTGTATGGATATAGAGAAGGAGGTAAATGGAAATCACAATTGAATTGATCAAGTTACATTTATTTGTACGCATAAATACAATTGCTGCCGAACGCGGAGGCCGATTGTGCCTCTTTGTCGCTCGTTGCGCGCTCTCGCTTGCACTTCAAGCCTTAAATGGAACGCCTCAGAGCAAGGTAACGCCGCCGCATGAGTCATGTTTTTTCGTGCGTGCAGCCGGCTCCATCGAATTATAAGACGTTGTCACGTCAAAACTATCTATGCGCCACTACACTATCTAGACTACCAGTCTGGCCTAGTCGGTAGTGTCGGTAGGAACCCTGCCTATGAAGCCGATGGTCCTGGGATTGAATCCCGGTAAAGGCATTAATTTATGTGATGAGCACAGATATTTTTCCTGAGTCATATACAGGTGTTTTCGTTATATTTAAGTATTTCCTCGTATATATTATAATAAATCGGTGTCTGGGTACCTGTAAGATAAACCTCCTTGAGCTTATTGTGCGGATAAGTCGATTTGTGTACAAAATTTCTATAATATGTACTTATTATTTGTTTCATAAGTACCTACATACTCTATGTAAATGACACCCTTTTCTATTTAAGATTAGGTATAGTAGTAGTAGTAAACACTTTATTGCACAAAACAAGTACATAACACAGAAAGAATACAGTAAATGTGTACAAAGGCGAACTTATCCCCGTAAGGGATCTCTTCCCGCTAACCTTTAAGTGAGAGAGATACATACGAAATGGTAGTCAAACTAAGATAATATGTACATGACGGCAAGACGTAATGGCAAGATTTATATATTGTTGTTCCTACTTTAATATAAATCATAAAGCGTTCAATAAATTGGTAAGATTATAAAGTTGAAAAATGTATTAAGTTGTTTTTTAGCTTTGTCTCGATGACACAAGAATAATAGTTTTAAAAATGAAAATTGTAGCAAAACTTGATCATAATTTCCACACAGCATACGATAATCCTTCTAAATTTTCCTGACGCACAATTTGCGAACATTAGGCTGGATTATTCCGTCAAATGAAGCCGTTATGGCGTAATTGTGGGTTAAATCAGGCTTAATGTCGACGCGGTGCATCGCAGCTAGCGGCCACGGTAATGTAATTCAATATTCTGTACTTACCTGTAACGAATGAAACAACGCGCCAGAAGTATTTGCCGTCATTAAATACTTTTCAAATAGGGATATATATCTGCATTTCGCGTCAAAAATATCTGCTCCAGTCTAATTGCAAGCTTTTATCTAACTTGCCCTGTTAGTATTTATGTAGTATGGGTCAAATCTTAGAAGCTAACTTTGACCCACTCTCGATTTCCGAACGTTCTAAAATTTTGCATTCATATGCAAATCGGATGACAGTGAACTATTATGATGATAATGCAAAGTACAGTCAGCGATAAAAGCTTTTTTACCAAACGCTTTTTCATGCCAGAAACTTAGTATTCTACATATAGGGTCATACCTCTTTTTGTTTAGTTTCTAGCGAATGGTAGATTTTTGAATTACTTCATAAATTGTAATTTCGTCGAAAAAAATAGGTACCAAAACTTAGTTTTTAAAAGATTTAAAATGAAATTGTTTGGCTTTTCCGTTTTCCATTTCAAGTTGATTTGCAGAATTACTTTTCAAATTGAAAAGCTTGATTGGAGCCCGAAGCAAATATTAAGATTGAGCCTGGACAGAACGAAATGATAATTGTATTAGCGACGACGCTGGAGCGGCATTCTGACTTGAATATTTTGTGGCTATTTGATAGTGATTCTCTCTCTCGTCGCTCTTTATTACATCACATACCGGTATATAATATATGGCTATTTGCAGAAAACGATGAAAAGTGTATTTATGCGCCTAGGTTCAAAATTACTTACTTACTTACTCCGTTGGCTCAGCGACCCAAAATGAGACTTGGCCTCCGACACAAGACAGCGCCACTTTTCTCGGTCCTGTGCGACCTCTCGCCAATTGTCGACTCGAAGCTCGCGCAAATCCGCCTCCACCATGTCGCTCCAGCGATACCTAGGGCGTCCGATAGGACGTCCTCCTGCTAGGCGACCCAGGTACGCTCTTTTTACGTTCCGATCTTCGTCCATTCTCTCAAGGTGGCCCAACCAACGGAGTCTGTAGGCTTTACTTTCTCCCATAAAAAATAAAAAATAAAATAAAATAAAATATAAAATTTTCTTCAGTAAAATAAAAAATGTAAAGTTACTAGGTACTTAAAGCGGTGGTGGCCGAGTGGATATGACGTCCGACTTTCAATCTGGAGGTCGCGGGTTCAAATCCTGGCTCGTACCAATGAGTTTTTCGGAACTTATGTACGAAATATCATTTGATATTTACCACTAGCTTTTCGGAGAAGGAAAACATCGTAAGGAAACCTGCATGCATCTGCGAAGAAATTCAAAGGTGTATGTGAAGTCCCCAATCCGCATTGGCACTATAGCCCGAGCCCTCTCGCACATGAGAAGAGGCCTGTGCCCAGCAGTGGGACGTATATAGGCTGAATTATTATTATTATTATTATTACTAGGTACTTTATAAATATACAGTCATTTCTCTCTTATTTAAGCTTGGTTAGAATTTTAAAAAGCAATGGCTTTTCTGTGACCACTGTTGTAAACCTTCAGAAATAGAAAAGTCAAATAAGAACCTGCGTAAATACTGTTTTTCTTCTGCTTATGATACATATATTAATATGTTCATTGTTGTATACTTTACTTTTGAAGCTGCTCTGTTCATTTAGGTAACTGATAACTATCAGATATGCCGAAGCGTGGCAAGCGGACTTGTTTGCTAGTTTTATACGTAATTGCCGGATCCTATTAAAAGTTCGGATAATGAGGTATTCTAACTCCTACCGTAGTTGAAGGAACAGACGATTATGCAATTTGTGTAACAAAACTTTTATTGCAGAACTATGAAAGTAAAACTTTCTTAATTGGAAACAAAAACATTCGAGCAGCCGAACTCTGCTACATCTACACGTATATTTGATATGACCACATAGTCCCCAAAATAATTCAGCATGCAATGTGTCGTCACTTCTTTGTTTTTATTCAAAACATGGCACTTACTGACGCAACGCGCATTGTGAGAACCGTTACAAGTAATGACTACGCAATACATTTTTTTTTTGTTTCAAAAATTAACTACGCTCTTTTAATTAAGACTTAATTTTAAAAAATATTTTTAAATCGTTTCTTAGAATTAAAACCCTCGTTTCGTAGCATTTTGTGGTTGTGTTAAAAATACGGTGTATTCCCATCTGTGCCCATCACACGTGACTACCGCCATACAAAAGGCGGGCACAGATGAGAATTATTAGTATGTAGTGCCTATTCCCATCTGTGCCCGGAGGGGAATACACCAAAAATACACACTGTATTATGCTGCGGTGTTTTTCATAAAAAAATAAGTTAAATCATTTACGAGTAACTAAAACGAAATTTATATATATAGCCTGATTATTCCTTAAAAAATCACTTTCAGTTACATGTATACATAATTATTTTTTTGTGTAAAACGTAATATATAAATTATTAGTAATCTTTAAATTATTCTCCTTTAGCTTTGATACACAAATATTGTTAAAATTATCAACAATATACTGCAGTTCAAATTTTTATTAACGTATTTTTGTGCCATCGTGTAATATTAAAATCATCATTATCTAACCAGTTAACTGAATTTTGTTATAAAATACAAAATTATCGCACCTACTCAATCCCAAAATAGGTCAGCTCCAACAGCCAACTAGAAAACCAACGGAAATTAAATAAGAATTCAAAGTGTTTCCTGCACTTTGTACTAAATAGAATAAATAGAAAAAGAACTGAAAACACGCGGCACTTATCATAACAAAAAGAAGGAAAGGCGCATTCGGATCTTAAAATACGGGTTATTTATTCAACGTTTTAAACAGTTCTTTAAGTTGAATAAAAGGAATAACTTTTGTTTTAAGACCCACTTCAAAATCAAGAAAAAGATAGAGGTTGAACCCATAATAAAAGTTTCTTAGAACTCTGAGTAACTATTGCAATATGGTTGAGAACTATTTCAAATGTCTACATCATTATTACAGTTCTTGAATCGGTTCACACGTGTGTCTTTTAGCGGACTGCACAGATATGATGTCTATCTGACAGACGTACGTACAAGCGGGATAGCAGAGGCTTTTTAATGGGGTTCCATTTCTTGCCTTTCCGGTAACAGAAAAAAATACAGAATAAAATTTATTTGAAATGAATGTTTGTGCATCTGACGCGAATATATGTGTGGAGACAGAGAATATGAAATCAATATAATATTGTTGAAATCTGAATACTCTTCAAGCCACGAACAGAAAGTCCCCGCCTGCTTGCCTTACAAAAGTTGAGTTAAATGTCAGTTGTACCAGCTGTACACAAGTTTTCAGTAGCAGCAGCCAGAGGCACGAGGCACAATACTTATACTTACCGACAGCTTTCTTGTAGGTGGGTACGCCTCAGTTAGCCTGCCGGCTTAATTGGTAAATAGTGTTTGTAATTAAGTAAATAGTATTTTATACAATCGTGATATAATAGAGGGCTATTCAGTCGAGTACCTATCTTATTTAGGCAACGCAGCTTGCTGAGTTACCTAAGTAAAGTACGAGATTGAAAAACTTGATTATATCACTATCGTATACAAATACTTTTTCTACGACTCATCTAAAATAATACTTTTTTTACTATAAAACCTTAATAATCAATGAAAAATAGTAAGTATCTCAGTAGACAAAAATATAGTACAAAAGACAAACGCGCGAAGTCCTCCGTTTAGTCTTTTCTATGGGAGCGAGGCGGCATCGGCACGTGATTGGTCATTTTTGGGGTTCCGTAGCCAAATGGCAAAAAACGGAACCCTTATGGATTCGTCATGTCTGTATGTCTGTCTGTCCGTCCGTATGTCACAGCCACTTTTTTCCGAAACTATAAGAACTATACTGTTGAAACTTGGTAAATAAATAAATTTTGGGGGTTCCCCATACTTAAAAACTTAAACTCGATATTTTTTTCATCAAACCCATACGTGTGGGTTATGTATAGATGGTCTTCAAAAATGATATTGAGGTTTCTAATATCATTTTTTTCTAAACTGAATACTCGTAGTTTGCGCGAGAGACACTTCCAAAGTGGTAAAATATGTCCCTCCCCCCCCTGTAACTTCTAAAAAAAATATATGTTGTACATTACCATGCAAACTTCCACCGAAAATCGTTTTGAACGAGATCTAGTAAGTAGTTTTTTTTAGTAGCATTTAGCCGCTTTTTTATAGTTGACGACAGCGTATCGAAATGATTATTATAATCAAAGTCAAAGTATTCTTTATTAAAAAATAGTTGAGGTGGGAGCTACATGAAAAGTACGCATTTATAGTTTGGTATACAAAATCTTCGCTTTTCGCTACATACTCATTTTCCCATGTTATCGGCTGCTCTCGTAGCGCGTAGCATGCGCTGGCACTGAATGTGTTAATAGCCTTGCATAATAATGAAGATATACTCGTAGAGTACTTACCCAATAAAGTGGTTCCAATTTAAAAGTCAAAAGAAAAATACTGCATAGCGCAGGAAAAAATATCATAATGAGAAAATATTACCTCTTTTATATTATTTTAGCTGCAGCTCGTTAATATTTGCTTGAAAGCGGGTTGTGGCTTAATTCCGACCATAAGTTAACGAGTTTTTGGCTTATGCAGAAACATAAACCGAAGGTGACAAACAAGAGAACTGCTCTCGTGATGGACTGCGGACACCGTCAAATAGACGCTTGGAATATCAGAGGTATCATGAGCAAGTTGTCGACCTCCTCCAGGTCAGGAATATAAATCAATAAATATTATAGTACATTATTACACAAATTGACTAATAGGAACATGCATCTGACATAAAACCGATGTTTGAATCATATTGGACTCGACTCAGACACTTATTATACAAGGTGTCGCGTATAGTATGGATCAAACGAAGGCAGAAGGCAGGGTAGAATGGATAGAGAACCTTATAACTACAGATTTGATACGAAAAAAAAAAACGGTCTCGGAAAAGTTGTCGAAGTTGTCTCAGTACATTTTGGTCTCCTGACTGACTTTCTAAGGAGATGTTCTACTTTTACATATTCATAATTTTCACTTTGTTAATTTCTGCATTGCTATTGCGGTTACAACGTTCAAACTACGAGTCGTTTTATCAAAGAGACTCCTTGTATTACTGCTGAGTTTAGGGTTAGGTCGATCTGTGTAAGATTGTCTCCAAATATTTATTATTTATTTAGTTATGTTGTTGCAGACGCCATCGGAATGTCACCTTATAGTCATTTTATCGTGGAATTACCAATGTAAAGTTCCTGAATGAAATAGGCCTTTTTAGGGTTTTTTATTTATTTTGTGCGGAAATGCCGCAGCCGCAGCCACATCTTACTGCGACGAAAGCAGATAATAGCGGGAAAAATAATGCAATAAACCCGTATACGGGCGCTGTGCCAAGCCAAGTCCATAGTACAAAGAGTAGTCTATCTTTTTAATAGAGAAACCACAAGTTGTGATTAGAAGGTAACCATAGTAACGCGAGCACTACTTACTTTCCAGACAATCGTGTGGTTAACAAAGTAGTTTGTGATAATATTATGCAGATTATTATTAACTAGAAATCCTTAATAGTTTCGCCATGTCCATCTGTCTTTTCTCTATCCATTGGCCTTCAACAACCATTTTTTTTATAAATTAAATATTTTCGGAAATTATCGCTCCGAAAAAAAATGTGCTCTCCCCATTTACATTTTGGACCATGAGTCCTAAACAGGTAATTTTGCCAGGCATTTTGGTCTCATTATAAATCCGGAGATGTAAAAAGAGCCTACTTCCTTTCTGTAACTACGTAAGAGGCCAAACTGCAAGTTATCTATTGGCGCGCTGTCAGCAGCCGAGATTCATCCCGATAGCAACACTAGGTACGTGGCGCGTGGTACGGTTATGATAGCTGTAATTTTATTATCTAGCTTGTCATATGACAATCTCACATTTACATAAGTAAGTAAGTAAATTTTCTTTATTGCACCACAAAGAAAACAAACATATTTACTATAATTAAAATAGTTTTTTAAACATAACAGGTGAACACATCAATGGTTTCAATATAATACATTTTCAAGATTTTTGCATAATTACTTCTACTCTTAACAAAATCAGCTTTTCCAAATTTTGGCAGCCATTTTATTGGCCCGATTAGAAGAATAATTAAGACACGTTTAAGATCTTAGAAAGATCTTTAAAAGATCGATAGCTAAACGAAATGTCAAAATTGACGTTTATTTCGCTGCTTCTGTCAAATATACGACATACAAACGATATCTAAATGAGAACTTATCTAAACCAGTACTTATCGTTATCGTATCTTATTCTTCGAATCGGGCCGTATGAGACAGAAATTGGTTAGGGGTTCTAACTTTTCGAGCTTTTGCTCAAGCCTTGATCAACTGATTAGCACTAGGTAGGTAATTAGTGATATTGAATCTTATCCTTATCATCTGGTCTTTAACAGGCCTTGGCGTTCAGTCCGGCACTCATTTTCTTGACAGACTATACAGCGGCGGCGACAACGACGCTGCAACAGTAATGCAGCTGCAGTTGACATCCGAATGTCACCTTAACACATACCCATGTGTGAAGTACGAGCATTATGTATTGTGTTGTTTTTTTTAAAATACTATTACCTCGGTAACAAACAAGCATACGAATCACCTGATGGTAAACAGTCTCCGTAGCCTATGGATGCCTACAACTCCGCTGTTACATGCGCATTGCCTACCCTAATCCTCCGCACTCTTGTTGAGCTCTGACAACCTTACTCACTGGCAGAAAGAACACTATGAGTAGGGTCAAGTGTTATTTGGCTGCGATTTTCTGTAAGTTGGAGGTACTTTTCCAGTTGGGCTCTGGTCTAGATCTGGAATGACATCCGCTGTGCTGAGCCCTACCACACAAAGCGAGATGACATTCACAGCCTATAAACCTCTCTTTTAGACGTAGTTTAAGGACATAGGTACCCGGGTCCGCCATAACTACATATATATGTACATATGTTACATAAATGATGAGTGTCATTATTATTCACACATGTTACGGTTTACTGTTTGTTGTAAAGTTGCGCAAAATCCTCCGCTCTACGTAACCTTAGCTCGTAAGTAGACTGAAAACGGAGTCATAAACTGCAGATGCTGGCGCTGAAGTCTACTAAAATTATTGGACTGAAATATGTGTAACTACTGTAACTGATAAACTTATCATTTAGTGTTCACCGAGAAATTTGATTGATACCTAGTAAAATAAACACGAAGTATTAAAATAATCGTAAAAACTATTATGGTGCTAGTTTTAGAACTGAAGAACATATGGATGGGATGTGTCAGTGTTAAAAGTGACGTTTTAGTTTGAAGAAAGAGAAAAATGGGTACAGTTGGTATGGGTATGTCTCACGAAAGATTAACTTCGATCAGAACTCATGGAAATGATATTCATGTGTTGTCATGTCATGTGTTGTTACGTCACATATATCAGAGTCACAAATAAAAACAAATGACTGCATATAACTGAACGGAACCAACACTCCTTTACGTCACCGCGGATAAAATAGACATAAAAGTAAGTTGTAAACAAATGACTGCGCATTGTCGTCGTCCTCGGAACGGAACCAAGACTTCCTTTACGTCACGGCGGATAAAATAGACATAAAAATAAGTGGTTTGAATTAAGTTGTTCCGCTCCGGTCTCCATGCAGCGCGCTCCTTGCAATAAATCAGGCGATGAACGAACATGTTTCTTATAGTTGTGATCCGCAATGTTTTACCCTCATAGCTTGCTGATGAAAGAATATTTGTCGTATAGCCCATGGGCCTATTTTTCGAACGGTATCATCTATCATCATCAAATCGTAGGAGTTACCCTGGCAACACACTAATAATATTAGTCTAACACAATTAAAAAAACATTGTTTCCGTGTATTATTTTCATCATGACAGGAGCTGGCGATTGCGTGTTTTCATTGCGGCTTGAACTTGCCGAGCCAGACTTAGCGTGCGTTCAAAACCAGCGATGTATAAAGTCCATTTGTCATTTTTCTCTTTCAAAAGTACGAATAGTGATGTACGCTGTAATTTTGTCACTCGATTAGGGTTTTTTAGGGTTCCGTAGCCAAATGGCAAAAAACGGAACCCTTATAGATTCGTCATGTCCGTCTGTCTGTCCGATTATTTTAATATTATACCTACATAATATACGTAGTGAAAAGCAATACTAAGTACATTGTATTAATAATTATATAGTTAAGGGCGGTAAACATGATTTACGAACGAGTGGGAATTGAACCAACTAACAAACTTAATAGGTACAAATTCGTAATTTTTCATCAGGGTTGTAAGGAAACTAAAGGAATAAATAAAACTTTTAGGTTAATTTCGGACGTAAACAAACACGTAATAACACGTGCTATTATTTGATTTGTCATATATTTATCATAAAAACATATATATTTTTGCGTGCTTTGTTGGGCAAGATGTTATTTAAGGACCCTTTAGCTCTAAAAAAGCGTAAAACGATTCTTCAAGATAAGACGTTGAAGATTGAATGCAGAGCATATACCAGCTAATTTAAATGTAAATGTTATGTGAAAAGTGCGCGCATAGTAAACGAGTGCCATCCGTTTCAGCTTGCGGGGTTGTCGCTTAATACGGAAATATGTGAGCGTAATATCTGGGTCAGTATATAACAGCCAGTGGCTCAAAGCTATGAATAAAAACTGTACTATAGAGAAGTAACAGTAGATTCTTAATAAGATGGAGAAACCCAGCAGCTGGGCCAGCCACTGTGATGCTGCTGTGTTTTGTCATAATACTCAATAGTTATTGCTTTATTTTTAACTTGATCGTAGAGCGAGAAGATGGTTTAATCTTGTATAACTTTCTCATTGTGAACAAATTTTATCATTTATACAAATAATGTGGTAGAAAGACAGTAGATTAAAATAAAACTAACTAAAATCTACTATCACATTTTCGAGCCAAATACGTCAGGACTAAGCATAATTTAGCTAGTAATATAAGTAAAAGATTACCTATAGATTAAGTAGATAGGTTAAGCAGGGCTTGGAAACCGGTTAAATTTCCAACCCATTACCAAATCAAAATTCAAACCGGTTTTTAGGAGAACAATTCTATAAAGTTCTTGTCAGTTAACCGGTTTAGAACAATTCATCCTAAGTGATTAAATCAACTATGAACCTATTAAGTATTTATCTATCTGTTTAGTTGATACAAGGCAATCTAAAACAGAAATTATCACTCCTGTACAGTATATATCGTATATACTTACGTAACAAATATTTTTTAGAGTTAATTCAGAAAATTAGGTTTGGCAGATTTCTTCATATCTTTGGAAAATAGGAGAAAAGTAAATATTATTGTTGTGTAAGACCTCTTAAAGTACAGACATACATCAAGTTATTTAATGTAACTAAAATATATTCATTAACATGACGTCATTATGTTCCCTTTTCTCCATGAAGCGTTAAACTTACAGCTCTATACTGGGTATTGGGTAAGAGCCCGATCTTTTGATCAACAGTCAATGATTGTCGTGTATTGTTCAAAGTCTCAAAGCCGGTAATTAACACGCATCAAGCCTCACAGCCACATCATACAGCGCTATTTTCAATGTTGGCGAAATGTGAATAAGTACGTCGACTTGCTGAAAGCTATTGTGGGTTAGATATTGTGATTGACTACCTAAATTGAATACAGATCGAATTTGCTTATTTCTATCTCACTCATCGTTCTCAATCTTGTACAAGTTCTCGTTTACTTTACAGGCTGTTTGTCTGTGGAAGTCCTCTGTCAAATTAAAATATAAAAAACCTGCTAACTGCGTATCTGTCCGTACCTTCATACAATACCAATAGCCATATAAGTAAAAGGGCGTATCTTCGGTTTACTTACATCGTTTTAATAAGAAAATAAGTTTTTTGGTAAAAAAACTGATTAGTGGCTCAATCGATTATATTATTCAAAACATTTTGACAAACATGACCTAGAATAATGGAATTCACCTTTACTTTAGTTAGTTTGGTGAAATGATAAAAAAAAAACAGAAAAGGGCGAGTCGGCTTCGCCCACCGAGAGTTCCGTACTTTTTAGTATTTGTTGTTATAGCAGTAATAGAAATACATCATCTGTGAAAATTTCAACTGACAGACTATCACGTTTCATGAGATACAGCCTGGTGACAGACGGACAGACGGACGGACAGCTGAGTTTTAGTAATAGGGTCCCGTTTTAGTTAGTTTGGTGAAATGATAAAAAAAAAACAGAAAAGGGCGAGTCGGATTCGCCCACCGAGAGTTCCGTACTTTTTAGTATTTGTTGTTATAGCGGTAATAGAAATACATCATCTGTGAAAATTTCAACTGACAGACTATCACGTTTCATGAGATACAGCCTGGTGACAGATGGACAGACGGACGGACAGCTGAGTTTTAGTAATAGGGTCCCGTTTTACCCGTTGGGACCGGAACCCTTAAAATTAGAATTCATGGTCAGCATGAATAAATAGTGTAAGGGAAGGTGAACTCCGGAGACTATCGTCCCGCCAGCGGGGCTCCCTTCCCCCCCCCCCCCCCTTCACGGTGCCCCGCAAACGCCGCAGCGCAAGAGTCAACTCGGCCATTTGCCCGCACCCCGCCTCACGGCACGCACGTACCGTCGTCTGAGCCTTTGAGATTACGTTTACGAAAAAGTAAATAATTTGAAGCCCAAGTTTTGTTTCATTTCTGAACGCTCTTAATAATAGATACAGCCAAAGTGGCCAAATATATTGCAACACATCTATATCACCCGCTCACCACAACAGGACTAAGGACGTGCCGATATTATAGACGCTATGGCTACTAGGTATCTATTAAATTCTGACTGTAGTACCTACTCGGGCCGTATCGGCGACCGCAGCCTCGTAACGACTGACGCGTTCCTGAAGTTAACCGACCGCAGGCGAGGCGGATGCTCGCACAAACCTGTGGAACTGGAACCTCAGAGATCTGCCACAACTCAACTGTACAGTGTACAATGCACAGCGTTATTTATTATTTATAAATAGCTTCCATCAAAAGTATGATGATTTAGCTAATGTCTAAAATTTCTTCGATACGTACTTTTTTACAAGTTTTTATTTAGTTCCACCTGTCCCGTTGTCTGCCTGTCGGTCTGTAATCAAATCTTAAATGTCAAATGTTAAATTTGACCCAGTTCCCGGTTTCCAATGAAGCTGAAAATTTGCATACATATGTAAGTCGGGTGACAATGCAATATTATGGTACCATCGAGCTGATCTGATGATGGAGACAGGAGGTAGCCACAGGAACTCTGTGATAAAACAACCCAACCTAATTGTGTTTGGGGTTTTTAGAATTGTCGCGATGAGTATTAGTTGCCTGTGGAAAGAAAGTTACAGTCAGCGATAAAAACTTGTACCAAAAATTCAAATTTTGCCAAAAACTTATTTTTCAATACCACGACGGTGGCAAACAAGCATACGGCCCGCCTGATGGTAAGCAGTAGCCGCAGCCGATTGACGCCTGCAACTCCAGAGATGTTACATGCACGTTGCCTCCTTCGGCCTCGCATGTAAGCCTGTAGCAGTCAGACGCTCCGAGCTTTAGCCCTTATAAGGAGCTCGGGTTTCGACCTTCGTTCACATACAAAAAAATATCTGCCACGTTCGGGGACAAACAAGTCGCGCTGTAGGTACAGTACCATAAGATAAATTGGAGAGACCACGGTGTTCACAAATATCTGAACAAAACCTATATTATCAAGACGTTAAAGTGCATACTCAGATATGTTTGAGCAACTTGGCAGCTCGATGCTCAAACGATGATATAAATGTAACGTTCGACTAACTAAAAGACTTCTATAGTAGGCAAGCGGACGCAATACCACCGCTGGTCGAGGGAGTGGCGGTAGCGGCCGGTTGCTGCTTAATTAAAAACAAATGAACGACGCCGCTCGTCTCTTTACTTCTACTGGAGCAATGCGGGCTTTCAATTAGAGATGGGGGAAATTCCCGTAGATGACAACGGTTTTACCAAGTACCTTTATTTTACTTAAATATAGCTATGTATTTGTGTAGGTATATTATATATACTGAAAGTCGAGTTTAAACTTAAACAATTTTATGTCCATTTCATCTCATTTTAACAACAAAAGGTTAGAGCGTAGTACGTGAATAAAAATTCTAACAGGTTATTAAAGTTTTTTTTTTTATATTATTTTTATTTTTCATCGTTTGCCTCATAAAAAAGACAGTAGAATTGCCTAATTTTGTAAGTGTTCAAGTAACAAATTGATCGGACGAATTGGTCAATAAAGGCGACGTTCGGATGGTAATAAATTGAACTTCAAAATCGCGTCAGTCATGCGCCCAACGTCACACATTTTCATTTTTTAAGCTCTGGGTTTCTTAGGGTAGCGGTGCCGTCATATAGCGGCCGCCTCCATACCAAATAATACGGCTATGGATGAGTAGTATTCTGTATGGAGGCGGCTATCCTGGGAAACTTAGTATTCGGATGTAAAACAAGGATTACCTAGCCGTTCGGTATTTAAATAGGAGCTCACTAAACTTCTCAAATGAATCCTTTTACTGCGATATTAACATAGTTTTATCTATTTACGGAACGAAAAGGAAAAACTTCATCTGTTTGCGGAGCTTAAGAGCTTGAGCGGACGTTTTATGAAGTTTGCGTGTGTTTTTTGACGAGTAATATATATTGTGTCGGTTTACTTTTAACTCCATTTTATTCGTTTACAAATTTTATGTTGAATGGTATTTGACACGCGATTGGCCACGCGTTTGAGACGCGACGACGGGGATTTTGGCCAGTGTTGCCACTTTAGACTTGTGAAATCGTACCTTGTAAGTAGCTATATAAAATGCATTATAGTTGTGACTGATTTATTTCGTTCATAATTACACTTGACAAGTGTTACTGATAGTGTGTGCATAATATGATAAAAGATGCCATGAATAATCAATGTTTTTCAGAGAAATTAATATTTCTGTGCCTTTCAATTGAAATTATATATTATATGTTTAAAGTTAATAAAATAAATTACAATAGAAATATTATAATAATAACTGTTTTTTTAGGGTTCCGTACCTACCCAAAGGGTCAAACAGGACCCTATTACTGAGACTTCGCTGTCCGTCCGTCCGTCCGTCCGTCTGTCACCAGGCTGTATCTCATGAACCGTGATAGCTAGACAGTTGAAATTTTCACAGATGATGAATTTCTGTTGCCGCTATCCCCATACTTAGAACTGAAACTCAAAAATGTAACCCATACGTGTGGGGTATCTATGGATAGGTCTTCAAAAATGATATTGAGGTTTCTAATATCATTTTTTTTCTAAATTGAATAGTTTGCGTGAGAGGCACTTCCAAAGTTGTAAAATGTGTCCCATCCCCCCCCCCCCCCCCCCTGTAACTAGTAAAATAAGAGAGTGATAAAACTAAAAAAATATATGATGTACATTACCATGCAAACTTCCACCGAAAATTGGTTTGAACGAGATCTAGTAAGTAGTTTTTTTAATACGTCATAAACGGTACGAAACCCTTCACGGGCGAGCCCGACTCGCACTTGGCCGCTTTTTATTAATAATGGTACGGAACCCTTCGTGAGCGAGTCCGACTCGCACTTGCCCGGTTTTTTTTTCTACTTACTTCTAGTTAATCCAGCTTTTAAAAATATCTAGCTGGCGTGATGGTGGTAATGTTGTATGGAAATTCAGAATCATGAATCGTCATGAAAGCACCTGAAACATGGTGCTTTGCAGCTTTTTACTATATTTCCGCGTAGGCTGACAAAAACTTTGTTTTGGTCCTAGGCTCCCTAAAAGGTTCTTACAAAACACACAGTCGCATATAATATGTAGGTAAGTACTTACATGACCAGGCGCTAAAGAAGAAATGAAGACGTGGAATGTAATAATGTCCTCCGCCTCCTTAAACCCTCGCTGGCTTTAGATTTACGGCCGAGGGAGGGAAATGTATTTAGACGCCGAGAAAAACACTGCGCTGGGCACAACTCTTTACCTTGTTTTATTCTTAACGTTAAACGTCAGGAATTAAACGTGTTTGGTTCCCTGCCCTTTTTCTTAAGAGAGTATTAAAAAATAACCATCAGTACCTTTGCTGTTACAACACTTTTAAAGTCGTATACAATCATAACACGACAATTTTGTTGTGATAAAATTGTAACATCTAATATTAAATAATATTTTTAATATTTGGGTACAATCTGACTTAATTGTTTTAATAGCTAGCAGTCCTAAAAGAAAATGACGGTGGAATGTACCTCAACAATATATTTTACAAAATTAAATACTTCTCTTTCTTTCATGGTAGGTATCTAAATTGCCCGTTCTAAAAACTTTTAGTTCATATTATTTTATTTACTCCACTTCGATACTGTGCTTTGTCTTTTTTTCAGTTTATAGCATACCTACTTAGAGTTTTTTATGGATGCTACGCGTGTTGGGATTGGGAAGGCGACAGTTACAATGTACTCGACAAAGGGTTCGCAGAGGGGGTTCCTCGTTTGTGAAGTAAAATCTGCTTATGACGTTCACCCTCCGTCTCAGGCAAGCGACCCTAGTGGCAAATAACGAAGTTCACTGCCATCTCCTTATGCAAACGTGTGCGTTAAGGATAACAAAAGTAATGGCAATAAGAAACGCTTATGTAGTGATTAGCTCAAGGAAAAACCGTCGAAATATTGAGGCTTTCCTATCTGAATAAAAAACATTTCGCGAAAATACCGAGCGGTATTTTTTTTTTAATGGAGAAACACCACTAATGACTAATGACTAGTCTAGGACCTATATACCGGCGATATACACCGGATACATACCGGACCTATATAGCGAACTACACGATCGATCACTAGCTTCTATTGATTCCACAAGATTAAATTGCCGAGCGATTAACTTCATCATCAAGTGAATCGTGTCAAAATGCAGGGACAAGGCTAGATGATATGATTAAGCTGATATGTATTACATTAATTATGTGAAAAATCAATATCAATATCTTCTGGCAATATGTCTCTGTCCATCCCTCTTCACCGGACTGGGTTCATGTCAAATTCGTTCACCGTGCAGGTGGCGCGTCTTTGGAATGGACTTCCTTTTTACATCAAAAATGCACCAAATAAGTTCGCTTTCAAAAAATCATTACGTGCTTTCTTTGCTAGCAGAATGAAAGATTCTTAATGTATTTATTTATTAGCTTCAGATGTTTCGTCTTTATATACATATATATATATACATATTTATTTATATATGTATGTGTGTATTATGTTTGTATGTATATGTTATTTTATGTATTTTTGCTTGATTTGTTTTGCTATTGTAATTGTAGCACCGCTCTCAATCTCTCTGCTTAGCCTTAAGGTTGACTGGTAGAGAATGCCTCGTGGCATTAAGTTCGCCTTTTGTACTATAAGATTGTTTTCTTTTGTGCAATAAAGATTAAATAAATAAATAAATAAATAAAAATGTTATATATAAACTTGTTTTAGCCCCAAAACTAAGCTACGTTCTTCTAGAAAACTACCACACAACTTTTTTATAAACCGCTTGAGATAAGTGGTAGACTCTACTTCAATCTAGTGGTGGGTCGTTGACGGTTTTCCCTTCAACGAAACGAAACGTTAACTTAGAAAACGTCAACTAGTTGAAAAACTAGTTGATTTCGTCAACTAGGTTTATGCTTTAACTGAAGAGAAAAAGTCATTCGCGTCAACGGAATCTAGTCAGTTGAATTGTCGATCAACGAAGTATCTTTCAATCAACGTCGACTAATTCCATCTCGTTTTCGAGCCCTTGCTGTTGCGTCTTTGCTTCTCGCTCACACTGACGTCAAAGGAATCGGGTTGAGTTGAATCAATGAATGAAAGGAATGTTGATCTCAACATTACTGCCATGTCATTAGCTTAGCATTCCATTTCGATTTTGTACGTTAAAGTCGTCAACTAGTTGAGTCTGTTAAACAAAACGTTTCGTTCGCTGACGAACGAAGAACGTTTTATCAACTAGTTCGTTAAGTTTACGACCATCACCACTACTTCAATCTTCAAACCATCCGTTTTCGCTAAGCAACTCCATGCCACTTGAACAGAGCCGTATTTTTGTTGAATGTGTCAGCCGTCCGCGGCCTGAATATGCATCACCTTTGCTGTCGTCCCAGTCTCCTTTACCAGTACTACCAATCAATGTGCTAATCCCGCCTTTGTGAGCTCTTCACCAACTAGGTTTCGGGAATATGGTTAGGTTTTTTGAAAATATTGTACACATGACGGCTTCTAAACCTATTCAGTAGTGACCCTTCCTACGAAGCAAATAAGTAAGCTTAGAGTGCTCACTCCATGCATGTATAAAATCACATTTCTAATAAGTTATAAGCGAGGTTTACGAAAACTTATTTGTAAGATATAAGATTTAGGGATGACTCACGCTACACCGGGCCGGCGCCGGGCAGGAGCATCCGACACGTCATTTTCTATGACGGCTAATCGGTGATCACGTGGTGTTTTCCATAGAAAACGAAGCGCCGGAAGCTCCGGCCCGGCCCTGGCCCGGTCTCGCGTGAGTCATCCTTAAAGCTTCGTATGTGTCAACTTTTAAGCTAATTTTTAACTTATAAATAATACGTTTTACCATACCTCTCATACAACTTATTTTTTATTAATTATTCATTACTTATGTATGTAGTGAGCACTCTATGATATTTGGGATTGATAGGTACTAAATCTCAAAATCGAAACAACGGTGTCCTTAATTAGGAATATTAGCCAGAATCCTAAAGTCCCTTGGTCAATATGAGCTTATTCTTATTTACTTATATATTAAGGCGAGCGCGGGTTGCATAGTGCGAGTCAAATAAATTATATCAATTATACAAAGTTCCGTGCACGAGCGACACTCCCAGGGCTGACAAAAGCAGGTTCTCCACAGAAATAAATTTCAATAAGTACCTATTTACATTTGAGTCGTTCCTATTGAGCGCCATATTACATTAAATAGGCTACCTATTGAGACTCAGGCTTGAATGATTCAACTGTTTATTCAAAATAATTATGTTAATTATTCAGATTAGCGAGCGCCTGGGGCGTCGTGAAAAGGGACACTTTGTATGGACCTCGAAGCTTATTCCGACTTTTAAAATTGTAACCTGATTTGTTAGTGGGAGAATTGAGTAGATCCTCGAGCGGGTTTAGCAACCCGGGCAACCGGCACTGCGTCCATTTTAACCCTTTGAGCGCTAAACACGTCAACCGACGTGCGCTGCTATAGCCCAATATCAACCTTCATGCCTACCGATAAGATTCACAATGACGCGCCGCGCACGACAGGCGTGGCGTTCGAAGACTTAAACAAATGCAAACGCAGGCAATGACGAAACGAGTGATGAGAGTCCTTGGGCAGTACACGTTGCTCAAATCCCTTCGAAGCTCGACACCATGCTACATTCGTGCGCATGGGCCGAACACGTCGTTGGTCGATCGCCACTACGGCTGCCCATCCACTGAGGCGAGGATAAGAGAGGAGACGTGTGGGTACTGTAAAGGGATACGGTCTATATGAGGTGGGGAATGTAAACGCTCGAGGTAGATTTCTGATAATCTAGGTATATTAATATTTTTTCTTCAAACTAATAACAGAAATATCAACTGTCGTTGATGCTTGCCGCTTTCAGACTGAATCGCCTGCAGATCTTTATTCCTTCAGCAGGGCGATAGAGGAGAATTCAAATAATCGTTGCCAGTTATCTACCACGAGACTGTGAAGATTGGAATTAGTATTGGTTGTAATCAAAGCGTCGCGGAGAAAATACCCCAAAGCTAATAATAATTGATTAATTCTCGCACCTCTTTTCTCATCTCCGCAAACTCCGCCTCAGTAGGAACGCAGCCTTATGAAGTGCGCCTTGCTCGCATAAATGAGAGAGCTACACTGCGGGGTTTTAAAATTGTGTGATGTTAATAACAATTCAAGCAGAGATTTTAAAATCTGAATGCGCCTCAGTCAATTCAGCACCAGCGATTTGCTTTATTCTGCTCCCGAATAAAAAACTGAAATAAAATATGAATAGGGCTATAAGTAATTTGAAAGTAAAATAAAAACCCTGTCGGCTTAAACTCTAGTGCGCGGTTTTTGGTACTTGTTTTACTGTTTTAAATATTAATTAGAAATGTTATTGAAGGTCACCTTTCTGTGCCCGGTTCGAGATAAAGCCCCGAACCCGATAAGTCCGAACTAGGGTACCTACTGACCTAAACTAAGATTATCAACACCTGGTACTCGGACTTGTGAGAGGATAGGGTTGCGTACTATAGTTTTACGAAGGTAATCAACACAGACATAGGAATCCGCGGGGCAAGATTGATTGACAAGTAGGGAGTTCCTGTATCGATAAACTCAACTATCGAAGCTAGTTCTATATACCAGTGATCACTCAAGGGTTTGCTTGTAAAAATATGTTTTTATTAAGAGTAAATAAATAATGAAATAATAACTCAATGTACTCTTCTTCGTTTTTAAGACAAGACAATTTTATAATTTTACTCATCCCAATTTTTTTCTTCGTGAATGTTCCATTTACTATTATTAAAGTAAACGACCAGAATTTGTTCCATATTGTCGGGCGTTAAGCGTCTGATAAATCCATTTGAAATGCCCCTATAACCTCCACAGAAATTGAAAAATCATTTAGCCACCTGAAATGGATTTATCAGCCAAGACGGAGACGCTTATTAATGCCCGAAAATATGGTCAAATTCTGGTCATTTACTTTAACAATAGAAAATGGGATATTCACGAAGAAAAAAAATTGTCTTGTCTTGTTTTAAAAACGAAGAAGAGTACATTGAGTTATTATTTCAAAATTTTTTTTACTCTTAATAAAAACATATTTTTACAAGCAAACCCTTGAGTGATCACTAGTATATAGAACTAGCATCGATAATTGAGTTTATCGATACAGTAACTCCCTACTTGTCAATCAATTTTGCCCCGCGGATTCCTATGTCTGATTATTTATTTCACAGCATTCACGTAAAGCCGCTAGAAAGTTATTGGGAAAACTGCTGTCACTTTTTGATACGGTTTATGTTTAATATCTTCTTCGTTTTTAACCTAGCGTTTTCCCGGCCTAGCGCCAGGGTCCGCTTTCCTACTTAATCTTCTCCACTTTGCCCGGTCTTCGGCATCCTCAGGTGTGAGATTTTTCTCTTCCATGTCCGCTGTCATGACGTGCAGCCAGCAAAAGAATATATTTGATCGTGACGTCACCGCTCTTTTTACATACAGCGCCTATTTTAACACAACTGCAAAATGAAACGTAACGTAGGTGTTAGTGTTATTAACCGTTATAAAAAGAAAATTTTAATTTTGCCTACATTAAAAGAGTGTAGTTAATTTTTGAAAATATTTAGAGCGGTAATGTATTACGTAGTCATCACTTCTGACAGATGTAATCTCAGGTCAGTATTGTAAGTGAATTATTTTGTAAGGAAAAATAAATAAATAAAAGTAATATTTCTCTAGAACATAGACAGCTGTATATATCTAATTCATATAATATAAATAATCCACCTTTCTCCAATTACTAGCAAATAGATATAGACAGCTGTTTGGCAGATAATATCTGTTTTTTCTAGTCAGGCAATGATGGGCAATGTAAACAGTAAGCATGTGTTACTGGCGTAGTGGCGTAAATCCCGATATACGAGTAGCACCAAAGTGGGCCAAACGGGCCGCCGCGCCGCTGTCCTAAACCAACACGTCTAGTTGTTTCAGCCGAGAGCCTCGAATAACAAAGATTGTCTATTTCAAGACATTAGAAATAGAAATACTGCAATGTACGTTATTGCAATGTTTCCACCGTAGGTTGAGACCAAGAAGCCGATTCTGACTAAACAATTCGTTATGGTTTATTTATTTATATGACGCTAATCATGGTGATTGGTGCGTATCTTACACGCACAACTTTCATTGCAGGTCGCATGACCCACTCACAAAACAAGACCAAAATCGCAACTACGTTCTCAGAATTAATTTGCGAAATAACATTTAAAATTAAATCCTTTTTGGTAAATAAAAATATTGTGAGAAAACCTGCATTTGCTAAAAAATCTAACGTGTGTAAAACGATTCGCATAAAGCTATTGTGGATATTATAATCAGGCTGACGCAACTAGGAACAAAATAAGTTTTGTATGGAACTTGTTTCGCAAATCTTTGCCAACGAAGAAAAATAAAATGTCAGTGTCAGTGTCAAGTTTACATCGTCAACTGTCAGCCTAAATGTTTTGTTTGTTATGAAGGCTTCAATGTTTTGTTCGGGTATTTCGTGCAATTTCTTTATTATTTAGTGAAAATATCGAAAATAGTGAACCGTGATCAGAGTAAAGAGCGACTTTGTTATAATGCCATCGTGAAAATGGTTTACTAAGTGTGAAATATGTGGCAAGCGAGCCACTCGAGAAAATCACAAAAAAAGGGATTTTATGGCGAAATTTCCCTTGGATAAAGACCGGTACGTATTGCTTTAGATACTTTACCTTTACCTTAGACCTTATTTTGGTGCAGCAGGCTTTAAACACATCGAAAATTAGATATTTTATATTATTTTTAGTTGTGAACTAGGGATGTACTAAAACTATCGATAATTGTATGTTTATTTGTATATCAGTGTAAGTAATTAAATTAAATATGTGAAATTTCCTGAGAATTTGCATGCAATATGACACAAAATTAATTCGTCGAAGATTTTCAGTGGAAAATTATCTATCATCTATGCATTAATGGTCATTATTTGACATTTTTCTTTAATCTAGTAATTATTTAATATATTAATCTGAAAAGTAAGTAAATTAATCTCTCTTTTTGTGATCAATAAAAAATATTATACGACATTATTACACAAATTGACTTAATCCCATAGGAAGCTCAATAAGACATGTGTTGTGGGTACTTAGACAACGATATATACATATAAATACATAGAAAACACACATGACTCAGGAACAAATACGCATGACACAAATAAATGCCCGTGCCAGGATTTGAACCTGGGACCATCGGCTTCATAGGCAGGGTTACTGCCCAGTAGGCCAGACCGGTTCTCATGATTGACAGACATATAAATACATAAAAAGTTAGAGCATTGATAAACATGATTTATAGATGCATATTAGCGCTAAATAATCAGTTGATCATCTCATTAGCAAATACTTGGAATATAAACTGTAGATAAAGTCATGTTTGTCCAAGGCTGTATGTTTTCAGATGCAGGCAGTGGGTCAAATTTGTTGGGAACGAAGACCTGACGATACATCTTCCCATAGAAAAGTAACATTTATTGAAACATGTATGTGCAGAACATTTTGAAAATAAAGCTTTAAATAAAAAAAACACGACTTAAAAACTGTATTAAAATAATTCGGGTCCACATTAAGCCCGACCAGATATTAGTCCACTCAAAGAACTATCCACTATATAACATACAACTTAAATGTGGACTCGATGCTAACCTGCTTTCGAGTACAAAATTTGTAGACAGGAGCCTATGTTTCAACCCTCCCCATTTTATCGATATCGATAAGTGTAGCGTACTACACTATTTAAATCGGTTATGTTGGTATTATGGTTCCTTGACAGTTCTTTGTCGTAGATTTTGGTAATGATTTGCGAAACAAACTGAGTCCACTCGCTAGTATGGAAGTCCCGTCTCTTAAAACGTAGTGATTATATGCTCTTTGATTATAATGTACAATGACAAGGGGCCTGTGCTCCGTGTGAAATATTTATTTTAGGCAAGTTTTTACAAGCTTTTACTTATCTTACAATGTAATACTTATGTATGTTTGTACGGGTCAAATCTTGCAAGTTTGCAAATTTGACCCACTTCCCGACTTTTAAATGAAGCTGAAAATGTGCATACATACGTAAGTCGGGAGGCAATGCAATATTATGATACCATCGAGCTGAATTGATGATGGAGACAGGAGGTGACCGTGGAAACTCTGTGATAAAACAACGCAACCAAATTGTGTTTGGGGTTTTTAGAATTATATCGATGAGTATTAGCTGCCTATGGAAAGAAAAGTAGAATCAACGATAAAAGCTTGTACCAAAAATGATTTTTTTTAAATTAGTCACATAATATTTGTTATAATGCAACTTTTTGCTTAAAATCTTACGAGAAACTCGTGCCGTGTAAATGTTTTTTAGTGTCCTAAGCCAACATGGCAAGTTGTTTCAGCCGCGAGCCTTGGATAAGGCCGATTGTCTCTGTAATAACATTACTGCGGAAAGTTGCAGTCGGTCGCGAGAGAAGTTGTCTCTTCACTAAATTACATTTGCTAGAGCTTCCATTTGCAACGCGGCTTTGCTTCAGCTGACGTCCTATTGAAGGATTGAAAGAAAAGTGGGATTTATTATATTTATCCACAAAGAGTTACGCAAACTCAAGTATCTGCAGTACCGATACAATAAATTATGCTTTGAAATAATTCTTCATCCACATAAGTAAAGAAAGTACCACTTTCCCGCACGTACCAACTCTTTCTCTCTTTTTTTTCTACAACTCTTTCTTGTAAGCGCTCGTGGCCTAGCGGTAAGAACGTGCGACGTTCAATCCGGAGGTCGCGGGTTCAAACCCCGGTTCGTACCAATGAGTTTTTAGGAACTAATGTACGAAGTATCATTTGATATTAAATTTACTAGTCGCTTTTCGGTGAAGAAAAACATCGTGAGGAAACCGGACTAATCCCAATAAGGCCTAGTTTACCCTCTGGATTGGAAGATCAGATGGCAGTCGCTTTCGTAATAACTAGTGCCTCCGCCAATTCAGGGGATTAGTTGTCAAGAGGATCCCAGGCTCCCATGAGCCGTGGCAAAAATGCTGGGACAATGCGAGGAAGAAGAAGACCAACTCTTTTCCACCCTTGAGCCGCAAGTCGGGCATCCACCGACCTATACCTGCTTCTAATTGTTCTGTGTCTCCATGCCAATCTAATATTTAAGACGAAGTAGACCAAATCAACAACCTGCGAGTGTACGCGTGTGTCTTCACTTAGAACCGAAGTTCGCAATACATGCATCTGAGTCCATACTTGAAGTTGCGCTAGATGTATGGAATCGCGCGCGAGAACTCAACTCATGCTAACAGGTCTGCTGTATGTTGGAATTTAGTAAGCGGGAACTTACTATGATTATGAGTGACAACTTTTTATTATTTCTGAAAGTCGAACGTCTGGGTATTGTGTCCACAAAGACTTTAACTTTGAAAAAGTTTGAGTTGTCGAAAGTCGTGTGTTTAATATTTGAGTTGGTCACAGAAAATATTCTTTTGTGTCCTCCTTTTCAATCAAAGTTTGTTCCACGGCCCGAAGGTCTACAGAAATATCAAATGTCAGTTCACGCGTCGGACACTCCCTAAGTTTTTCGAAAGACGGCGAGGTCACCTAGAGATTATCTCCTATAGATATTGCATCATAAAACTATATAAAGGTATGCGTTTAATCTCACATGGGTACATTTAATTATATTATTGGTTTTTTTTCTATCATGAAGAGACCGTACCCTATCGGTACTGGACAGGTGTCAACTCCATACAATTTATAACCTTAAAATGACAAATGTCCCAAAATGTTATAGTCGCAGTCACCGTACCCTGAATCGATGAAATAAATAAATTAAATGCCGTCATGAGTCGTTCTTCCCTTGAAAAATACTATACTTAGGTAGATGATTTAAGAGGATGTTTTGATAACGTCAACGTCAAAAAAAAGTTTAAATCGGTAATGGATTTTTTTTTTAAAACCTTATTGCACAAATACAGGAATAACGTACAATAGGCAGACTTAAAGCCTTGAGGCATTCTCTACCAGTCAACCACTGGGCCAAACAGAAATTTGCTAAGGTGAAGCAAGATTCTCACGGCCCGACATCGAATGACTCACTCAATATCATTTAAGAACACAAATCAAATAGCATATATATATATATAATAAAATAGCTAAAAACCTTTCATGTACTTATGCAATATTTCCCTACTACTAAGTAAAAAGACTGTAAGTTATGGAGGAGCGGGGCATCCTGATACAGGTTTATTCACCTAAAAGGGAGCTCCAACCACTTATGCCAAATTGAAAACCTTTACTTCATAGGAAATAAATATTTTTTTCATTTTTTTTTCATTTTTCATATCAGTGACGTAGTGACCATGACATAAGCTCTTGAGACGTCAGTACACCACAAGTCATGAACACTCCATCTAAAGCGTTGGCAAGCGATCTGTGCACGAGATAAATCGAAAGAGTTTCGGGCGTAGAGCGTAGAAAAACATGTGAAAGTAGTTTGTAGCAAACAAATTAAATAGACCGAAGTTGTTTCACCGCGGGCGCGGAACAAGCAAGCTACGCCTTTTTTAAACCTTGAGCATGAGCTATTCTAAATTTACAAATCTCGTTTTGACACCGATAGGTGTATGTTACGCATGTTATGTAGTGCATGGCGCTATTTCTAACATTTCTAACAAATTTATTTTTATTGATATTTTATTTGCTTGGTTGATATTTAAATCTTATTGACATCATACAAATTTCAGTTAATATTATACATATATTTTTCAATACTTTTAATTAATATCGTCATCTTGGGATCACTAAATTAAGCTTTAATTTCTTTAATATAATGTAATGTTTTATTTTTAATTTTAAGCTATGTTCAACACAATATTTTATTGTTATGAATGAATAAAGAAAGAATAAAGAATATTCATTTAAGTCTATCATGCTTGCCGTTGATTACCGTTTGTCTTTTTCCTTTATTATTTGTGTGTTAGATAAAATTTTACCAGTTTTTGCAAAATTGTCTAAATTAGGCGCTCCGATTTTTTTTGCTTTTCTTCACAATTTATAATGTATGAATTGAACAGCAAATGTGTTACAAATTTTATAATAAGAAATGTACCTAATGTAACGTTTAAAGAAATAATTTATTGATTATTATTTACACCTTAATTCATTGAGGTATAGTACTATAGTCAGCAACTCTAACAAAATGTTTCCGCACCTCAATGACGTGCCGGCACTTCATTGCGTTTAGTACGTCTCCGGCTACTGGCGAGATGCCACACATGTAACAAAATTTAAATATAATAATAAATTCGGTTTTGAGTGATGCATTAAGAGTTTAAGATAAGTAGGTAATTGAGCCACTGACATAAATGACCTACGTACTATGACCGCGATTTTCGGCGTCTGACGGCTTTCACTAAGCTAAAGAATAAACATAGGTGGCCAGAGGCGAAACTGTTTTGACAACTGTTCATTTTCTAGATAAAATGTATTTGTTTCCTTACAAGAAGTGTATTCAAATTGTTTTACATATGTGACATTGACAATATTAAAATGTATAAAAATAGTCATAAAACTCTTTAATTCGACTCTCGTACTCGTAGCAGTTTTTACCAAATCGCGTTTGTAGTATAATATACTTTTTGAATATAAGAAAAACGCTCCAAAAATTAGTTAGCTCTAATATCAGTGTACATTCGAATTAGCCTCTGCATCACAGTGGTGGTTCGTATAGCGCTACGAAAGATCCACGCGGCGTAGTCTGTTACGACGTACGTACGCCTGGTTATGTTTTTGACGCGTCTGTGATATTTTCATTCCATCGAATGTTCTAAATAAAATACTATAGATTATAGATTAAAATATAATTGATGGTTATGACATTTTAGAGGTAGCTAAGTTGGGCAGTATTCCTATAACTTCACACGTTCACTATAATTTAACTCACAATAATCCCTACAATATTTATTTTATTTTTATTTATTTAATATTTACTATAAGTTATAGTTATAGTGAATAATAAATTTAAAAAAATAAAGTATATATATATATATATATATATATATATAGTATAAGTCGTGACATGGTCATATCAAAACCATAATAAACTGGTAAATCTGATTCGGCCTCAATATATCATATATAACCAAATAAAATTAACTCTTCAAGTCAATATGGCATTGCCGTTGTATTCACCATATTGTAATTATAATCTTTAAAAATTGCTCCAGCCATACAAATGAAAAACCAATAATTTGCCACTGAAATTTGAACCTATAGTGCAGGGAATAGAGTCGATTTTGCTTCATTTGAAATGCGACTTTGTTACATCGAATATTATTTAAATTTCATCGAACTGAATAATTACTATAGGTAGGACCTTGGGCCTTAGGAGAATAAAAGTTCCTGGGCGTAAAAGGACACTATGGTGGATGATGAAAAAAAAAATTATTTTAGGCAATTTTATTAATGAAGCTATATTTTTCAAACAACATATTTCGTACATGTATTGGCGCGAGTGAGACGCATGGGAGAATGAGAACAAAACGACACAATTTAGATATCATTTTGATAAAATGTACCGACTTAAGTTTAAATTGACACAAATTTATTCTTTTCAGTTTGGAAGCCGAAATAAGTGTTAGCACCAGCACGGGTTATAATATGCAAATAGTCGTTCCACACGCGTTTATGCGGCTACCTCACACCTCAAGATTCTTGCGTTTACGAAGGAGTACATTTCTAGCATGCTGTACAGTACCTAACTCTGAACGTTCTTACCTGAAAAGCCTGCTTTGAAAATACCACTTAAGTGCTCCGTACAAGCGTGTGTGTTATCTCCAGGTGCACCTGTACATGTGTGTGTGTAAGCACGTTTTCTCCAGGTATGTGTGTGTAATGTCAACATAATCTCCCGCGGTAATGGAACACTCGCGCGTAATACAGCGAAATGGACATTCGGAATTTACAATTTGTTTTTGATTTGATATTGATGTTTTTGATTCGATATATGTTTTGATAGATCGAATGAATTGTTCTCTATGTATAGCGCACACATCTCTCCAGTGCATTAATTTTACCCAGTGTGGAGAAAATTAATGGGCCCTGGAGGGAAAGTGCCTTAAAACCTTAAGCTAGCTCATTTTACTTAACGGAAACATTATTTTGTTTTAAAACAGAAACAAAACTGCATAGTTTTATCACAGTGTAAAAAGTAACAGTGGACCGACACTTTTGATGTTTGCGTAAATGCCGACACCGCACAAGAACACAGTAGGGTTGTCGCAGACTTACACAACTGCCCAAAAGAACAGCTGGATAAAGCAATATGAGCAGCCCTGTAAGTAGTACCGAGCTAGCAACAATGGCGATGTGTGCAGCTCGGGTGCGCACATTCATATTTTTTAAATCGAAAATCGCTAGATAAGTTTCTCTTCATAGCGAGGAGTTCAACAGGAGCACGCGTTGGTTGACCGATGCAGAGATGGTGTATTTAATGTCTGTGTCTTACAAAATTTCCGTTGTTAAGGTCCGCCATCGCGACAATATGTCCATCCTCACCACTCAGATACTCGTATAGTTGGCAGTCCTCAACTGTGCGTTTTTCCAGAAACTTCCTGCCTCGCACGGCCAAACTGCGGTATTTTCGGACCATTGCAACACTTGCGATCTTCAAACTTTCTCTTAAACCGCCAACACACTTGCAACCAACCTGGTGTTAAAGGGGTCCATGGGTGGCGGTTGGTTTCCTTCAGGAGTTTGTCTGCTCGTTTGCTCCCTATCATACTCGTATCATATTTGTAAGGTTCGCATGCCGCGTTGGGGCTTACCTCGCGAGCTTACTTTTCCACATAAGGCGGAGCTGTTATAGTGGGCTTAGTTTACAATTCTATATTGTGAGGAGCGGGAATCGATATTTAGAAGGCAGGGTACTAATACCTATATACACATATCTAAAACCTATACCACGTTTGGCAAAATCGTTAGGATCTCATAAAATTTGCCATAAAAAAATAAAATCGAAAAATTCATATTGGCCGGCCGAGATGGTTAAGTAAGGAGACGTATCAAGCAATCGACACGGATACAAACAATTCTATGGCCCAAATAAACATCTATAGACGAAATATAACCGTTGCAGCACGGTAACTTGCGGGCGTTCAAAACAGATTAACAGATTTCAGCGCTTTATTTTTTTTTTATTATATTATGATATCTCTCTTAATAAGTTTTTTGGTCTAGGTAGCAAGATATTCGTTAGTTCATGAATGTTCAGGCATTAAAATCTTTGGGAACCGATTCCTTAATTTATTATTTAATTTTTTAAAGTGATGTGGCTGTCTTCACGCTAATCACCCCAAAATCAGCGACAAACAAATAAAAATAAAAAATTGAATAAATCAACTTTTCATGCATTTTATTCGTAAATTATGCAACACGTGTACATACATTAACTTCGATCATTAGGAGCTCCCACCGGTAAAATTTCGTCCAAACCAAAGTGTACTAAGTGAAGTTAAATAGCTTGTAAAGGGATATTGTATTGAAGTTGCGGCCGCGGTCCGAAATGACCGCAGAGGGCCCACAACACACTTTTACCTCAGGTATATAATATTTTTTTTTTGATAGAGTAAAAATTTGATAGATAGATAGAATTCCCTATTCTGTAAGTACAATTTCATGTCCTAAAAAATCTTCATGTGAGTTACGGAAACCTATGGTAACTCAACGAAAAATATTATGGATGGAGATTTAGGAATACATTTATACTAAATCTGTAAAACATGTATTGCTTAAATTAATTGAAATAATACCAATAAAACCATACGTCATCAATCTTTAATTCTAATAATCTTAAAACTTCAACAACCTCGCCTCGGCCACGTTATCTCAATGAAAATTTGCGTCACCGTTTAATTTCCAAGGTTCAACTATAAAAATTTAAGGGCCAACATCGAAATCGCCGAAATAATTTCTAAGTTTCGTTAATTTCAGCATTCATATTTTTTCAACTTTTTAGAACAGTTTATTTGATAATTTCGGTAAGTACCTCCCTATTCGTCAGGAGAATAACTATTTTTGCATTGATTTGACGTACGATACGACAGTGGTTGGTAAGCTTTACGAATAGCCAGTTTAGTTGGTTCTGCTACTCGGGTAAAACGAAAGGTTACATTGATTACTAATTCGAACACAAACAGGTCAACTTAGGAGTTACATTTATGTTTAATAGTATTTTTTATTTCATTACTCAAAAATGTAAAAGCTGGGCTAAGATGGTCGGCTTTTTATCATTTGTCACCATGCCTGTCACGTTCCAACAAGTATGTAAGTGTGAAAGTGACGCATGGCATGACAGGTGATAAAAATGCGACCATGATACCGCTGCTGTAAGAGATAAATGCAGTACTTCTTTCCGTATACTTACAAAGTTATAGTTAAGTATTCATTTATAAACGTTTTGGTATTACTGACGATTTTCTTTGGGAACATCAGAAAAAAAAAGCAAGAATTGAGGAATGAAGTTCAATAAAATAGCCAATAGAATGGATTTTCTAGTAAAGTATGCAATTACCCGACCGTAGAAGTTTTACGAAATTCGCTGTTAAATCAAGCCTTAACGGTATGACTATTTGTATTTAACATTTCATGGAAACAGTAATAATGAGAAGCCAACACTTATACTTCATCTAATTTATTTTGCTATGGGTGGTACTTCAAAAGTACTTAATTTATGCTTCAGTTAATTTTTGAGGGATTTCCACGAATACTCTAGCTGTAGAAATCATACCAATAACTTCACTTCACTTCACTCACTCACGCAGGTTTTAAAATAACTGCGGAACATTTTTACTTCGCAATTCTCATCTACAAGATATCATCTTAGCAGAAAAGTCACACATAATAAATATGTTATTTATAAAAAATCAACTGAAGATTTTAAGATCGGTATATTTAAATAGGCATTCGGTAAACTAACGCGGTCATTGTGGCCGCTGCGTGGACGCGGTCACGGTTAAGATTTTGGCGGCAAAAAAGGAAAACTGAAGCGCAGAGATAACGTGGGGACACTCATGAAAGGGTTCAAATATACCTTCCGATTTGACAATGCTCCCCGCCACTGTGACCGTTGCGCTGTCGCGGTTGCGGCCAATATTTTAGCAGCAAATAAGAATAACTAAAGCGCAGGGTACGTGAAACTCATTAAATTATTACAAAATATCTTCCTCTTTGCAAGTTGTCTGTCTACGATATTTTGTTTCGTAGATTTACAAACCATCAAACAGAATCTGCGCTCGCTTCCACAAGTTAATATGTTTGAAATTACGGAAGCTAATTTAAAAGCTCACTTAAGCTAATCTCGTGGCTACGGTATGTGAGCAAAGGGGGATGCGCATATTTATAACCCTAACCTATTGATTTTCAAAATTGAAATATCTATTATTGGCCTCACCTAATTGATTGGCAATTTTATGTACTGTCTTGTCTTGGGTGAGATTTGAACTCACGACCACTGGATCACTAGCCCAGTGCTATGCCATATTAGAGCTACCGAGCCCTCATCCATGAACAGCACATATTTCCACCACATAAGCCTTTTATTAGCGTTTATGTAACTGTGAAAATGAACAGAGAGAAGTAGAATCTTCGGCCCATATAGGTCGCAATCAGCTCCATATAGAGGGAGCCTTTAGTACAATTTTTACTTATCAGCTTTGTATTAATAACTATGCAAAGCTGGGGTATATTACGGGCACAAAATTGTTGTGATTGGTCCCTAAAAGTTTTGATTGGAAATAAAATTCGATATTTTAATTAGGTATAATAATAACCCGTGGGGCAGCTTCTGGCGACCTGACAGTGAGTGACGACACCGCGGACCCCTATTCCAGAGAGCACTTTTATCTGGCCCTCGCCTCGGTGCTTGCCTACACCGGCCGGCAGCGGAACCGATGCTGCAGGTTGCCACGTGTATCCCTTGCTTTTAGATAAAATAGTCTTAAGGGGGCTCTGCGCTGTTGCTTCGGCCCCACGCACGCCTCCCAAAGGTCTGGGACCCCATGGTCTCGATATATATTTATTATGGAAAAGACACACAGTCAATCAAAGACAAAAAAAAACTACTATTATTGTTAATAAATACAGTACAATAACCGGATGAGCATAAAAATAATAAAATGTCACATATTTATCTTTGGTTTGATTTAAATTGTATCGAACATTTTATTCATTTTAGAGCTCTAGTTAAACTATAGTTATTCTAGTACCAAACAGGTCTCAATCCAATCACACATATACACAGTGGTTAACGTTAAATTTTACAGTAAGTACCAAGGTATAAGAAAGTGATGGCTCGGCCCTTTAGTTTAGGAGTGAAACAATTTACTTCAACCCAATCGCACAAATTGCCAAACGCCGAAGTGGTTGAAGTTAAATAGTCCGCGACACGTAAATCTTGCAAACTTGGCGTTGTCGGCGCCGAGAAGTAATCTCCTAGACTAGGCCGATTCTGATTTACCGATTTTATAATTATGATAAATACATATTAAATAAACTAGTGACTCTGTGATCTGTAAATCTCGCGTTAAGATTAGAAAATCTAAAAGTGAAATGTTTTGCTGTTTCACATTTTTTTGGGGAACGAAGATAAGTTCGCTCGTACGTACTTTGCCAACTCGAGTATAACCTGGGAATGCGGAAATTAATTAAAAGTTGGCGGGCAGGTGTGTCTGGGCAATTCTAGCCATTGTCCTAAATATCTTTTTCTGTATAAAAAATGAACGGTCCCTGTCTGCAGCCAGGCCCCACAGCTCTAGTCCCTATGACAAAACCAAATGACCTTGACAATGTTTGGGCATTACAGAATGACGAATGTGCAGAACTTCATTTGGCGCACCCCTTATCAATTTGACTTTACAATTGACGGCCGCGGTCAAAGATGAAACCATTAGTTGTCGTAGGGGCACATTTTCTACGTTTACCATTATAGGCTGTTTACTTATATTTAATTATCGGTCGAAGTAGCTACAGGTTGTCTAAGGTCGAACAGCTTTGCCTTAACCAGATTTAGGATCACTCCGTTTGCCTAAAACCACTCTAAAAGTCTACAGGAATTTGTTTCTGAGTCACGGGTGTTTTCTATATATTTTAGTATTTGTATATCATATATATCGTTGTCTTAGTACCCACAACACAATCCCTTTATTGTTTATTTATTTATATTTATATACACATGACAGATTGGTTGGACGCTTTCGCATAGATTTGTCCTATTTTTCCGCGTTTACTATAGCGCAAATATCGTCGGCATAGCATACATGACAAAATCAACCGTAGGTTATTGTCTACGTCTGTCCCTGGGGAACTGACCTATCACGATCGGCTCAGCTACTGACCGCTCACTGTTCACCTCTACAGGCTGATACCGATTCGCTAAAATGGAAGTAATGATCGCGAGTGGCACACCGCGGACACCATAATGTTTGAGATATATATATTATTATTACTATATAGAAAACACCATTGACTCTGAAACACATATATGTTCTCATTACACAAGTAAATGATACGACCTTGTCACGACAAGAGCGAGTGACATATCTAATGATACAGCTTCCGGCGCGTTTCTCTCTTTCACCAATCAGCGTGCGCTACCGGCAAGTCGTTTCAAAACAGTATCAAACCCATAACAAATTGTTAAATCAGAATCGACTTCAGCAGCTGCAATGATGTAGCCCCGCAAAAAGATACGATTTTGAGAGCGGTGAAACCCAACTAGCGGAGTAGCAGGTCAGCAGAGTCAGTTTTAAAATCAATCGACTGTCTGTCTTATCTGCGCCATAAAGATAAATTGATAGACATCTCTTTCATAAAAATCAACTTAATAATCTCGACGCTGCGTTATTAGAACACGCGACACAAATTTTCTTAATTGAAGTAAAATACTAATTAACGCTAGTGAATTTATCATACTCGAGGTGTACCTACAATTATTACATACCAGTACGGATAAGATGGTCATATTTGTCTATTCGACAGCGCGATAATAACAGCGTCGCATAAGCGTTGTCAAGAACAACGTAAGTGTGGTTCAGTAGCCCCTACTTACCTATCAACCTATGAACAATGCACAGAACGGATGGGCCTGTCAATCCTAAATTTATCGCCATAAGTCAAAACCGTACACTAGCTTTACAGGGTGCTACGAAGACCTGTGACCGAGTCCAAAAAGAACATTGTACTTGAGAAATTTATTGACTAATTTAATGCCACAAAACATGTTTTGTGTCAAATAAATTTCTCTTTTCTGAGCATGCTCAAAAGCCACTAAAAATCCACTAAAAATCATGTTATCAACCAGTTTTAGGAAATGGTTTTCGTAGGTTTACATACGTAGGTATATCTCTCTGTTGCCGCAGCCGCCACACAAGCGTCGATAATATTCCTTTTATCCCAGCTTTTCGTTAAGCGGCCATATTGTGAGATTGAATTTGGCTCGAGATCAGCCACAGACGCTTGCTGCTATTCAAATTTAAGGTTGCACTTGGATTACAACTGCTGCAGTGTCGACGTGGGTGATGTAATTTTTATGACATAGGAGGCAAATGAGCAGGTGAATAAGTAAGTAAGCAATTACTGTCACCTATGGACACCTAAAACACCAGACGGGTTACAAGTTGGTTGTCGGTATTTAAGATGGAAGTACGCTCTTTTCTTGAAGGTGGTATCGCTCCGGAAACACCGCGGGCGACAGTTCATTCCATAGTTTAGCTGTGTGAGCCAGGAAGTTTTGCGGAATGCTAATATTTTTGATGAAATAAGTGACGTATTATAATGTTCTAATTCCACCGTACATTTGACATGAAATTGATATCTTTCATTTTCATTTCATTTCGTTTATTTATAAACACAACATATTTACACGTCAAACAGTTCAATTAATCGCTTTACATTATACATATATCACTTTATCTTAAGATCTAAATGATGTCCTCCTTGTCCGTACATGTATTGGCGCGAGCAAGACGCACGGGCGAATAATAACAAACAGACATCATTTATATATCAAAATGTATGTTTGAATTGGCCTCTGGGTTTTTGTGTGCTTCAGTAGATATAGATAGATTATCTATAGCTAACAGCTCGCAAAAACTGCATGCTATATATGCCTTAGATATTTTTACGATTCGATTTGAATCCGGGACCTCCTGCTTCATAGGCAGAGTCACTCTCAACTAGACTGGTAGGCCGTTTGTTTTTAAACTGCCCAGTTGTACCGGACACTGTAATTATAACTAATATCTCTATTACACAACTTGTTAAGTTCATGGTGTTCCTCGCGAGCTGTAAGTGCACGAGCGAAGTAATTTGTCGCCCGCGGCTCGTTCAGATTGGTCCGCGAGCACCGGCGCTGCCAGCTCTGTACAGGATCCAGGATACCATGTTATGTAGAATGTTTCATAATCAATATGTATATGTAGAATGTTCTCATAATCAATACGTGAAACCACGAAACTATAGTCCAGTACTACAACTATGATCCGCAAATATACCTACGTAATTAAATATTATTATCAGGTATCGGTCCTAATGCCTGCGCAGCCATTACTCACGAACGTCTTACGATATGAAAGAGTTCCACTTGATATATCGTCCTGAACCGAAGCGATGAAAACTATTCCCCTCGAGTGTAGATCCCGCAAAAGGAAAACAACACTGCAGTCCGCACTAATGCCTGCACGGTCATTACTCACGAACATCTTACGATATGAAAGAGTTCCACTTGATATATCGTGCTGAACTGAAGTGACGAAAACTATTCCTCTTGACTGTAGATCGCGCAACAGGAATACAACACTGCAGTCCGTCCTAATGCCCGCGCGGCCATTACTCACGAACCTCTTACGATATGAAAGAGTTCCACTTGATATATCGTCCTGAACTGAAGCGACGAAATTAGAGCGACTAATTAATCTTGCGCCAGAACTTTATTTAACTTGTATGTTGCATCGCTTTTATTTTAAACTGAAATAAATGTCATATACGAAAGAAAACGTGACCATCTGACCAAGGCCTCCAGTGCCTAAGTTGCTCCGCTCGGTCACCTGGGTCACAGCGGCATGGCATGGGTGGAATTTGAGAGGTGGCCGAGCAGTTTTAGGCATCTGCCGCGATTGTAAATAATTATCATTGTTACTCCGTTTCATGAACTATTTTGCCTATTCTTGCTAGAAAATTCTTATAAAATCTTACATAATATATATAAAAAGTTTTTACTTTTCGATTAGCATTTGTCGATAAACAATAAATAACAAAAAACTTAGTAACGGCCTCTCATCTGTTTTTTTTTTTAATAAAAACATTAGCCGCCTTTACGTTGCGCTGTCGGGTAAAAAGAGATCTTAGTTTCTTATGTAACTTACCCGTGATGTTAACTTCAATAGTAAACGCACGAATCAGTGAGTCAGTTCCCAAAGTCCCACCCAACCAAATAAGAGCTGTGCCAGGTGCAGAAAATTGTAAAGTAGTTTAATATTCTAAAGTTAGGTGAAGTTGGCCGCAGCCCGCAGCGGTGCGCCGCGACTCAAGCAGACTCAACAAGTCGCATGCTGATGCCCGCAACTATTCAAATGAGATAAACTCATGCCAACAACTTTAAGGCGGCGGCAGCCGTGAAAAGTTTATTTTTAAACATGTTAAGCAAGGAATTATTGATTGTAGAAGAAAGTGTAAAACTTTAATAAAAAATCGTACATAGACCATACACAACCTACTACCTGTACCCCTAGTGTAAATTTGATCGACATCATAACGTGACGAACGCGTTTGCGTTAAGTCTCATTTTGTATAGGATTTTGAGTTTCCAAAACGTCCCGCTTGGCGCGCTCTTTCTAAATCCAATACAAAATGAGACTAAACGCAAACGCGTACGTCACGTTTCGAAATCGAATTTATTTACACTAGGGGTACTGATTACTGGTTAAAAAAAAGTTTAAATAAGGCTGTTATGATTTTGAAGAACGTATACTACCACTTATAAAAGCATTTTTAACTACCCCGCCACTCGCCCACCAATGGTGAACTAGGTACTTCCACAAAACATCCACAAAATTGTTTAAGTAATTTAACTGGTTTTTATCTCAAAATATTGGTAAGATTGAGTTTTAGTGTTTAGGTATTGGTAAGATTTAGTTTTAGTGGGTATTTTTGGGCTCGAACGCGATTTGCAAAACGCGGTTTTTATCCCCTCGTATGTGTAAGCACCGATCAGTGCGAACAAATTAAAATTCATATTGTATTAAGGAATCTGGGGGCACGTTGCCCCCGCAAAGACGAGCAAACCGAAGCGCAAGGGCTCTACCTATCTTTTCTCGAAGCGCTTCGTCGTTTTTTAACCTTCATAACTTGGGTTTGGATTATACCTGATAAACAAAATTCTCGGGATATAATGTCAATAGTGGACTTATTAAGCATAAAAAATTCCATACTCTGTCTACTACAAGAGATCTGATAACTTTTAGACAGTGTCACAAACCTTATGGTCTCGTATACGTCATGGCTACATTTTACATGAAAATGTTTTTGATGGGTTAATTTAAATTCATGCGTACAGACCAGTGCTTAGACATACAAAGGGTTAAAATAATACTACAGGTGCGGCGCATAATATTATATTTAAACATCTACTCACATGCTTTTATGGACTCAATGGTACCGTCATTGAGAGCCGCACACGCCTTAACAAGCGACTATGCCGGGAATTTATTGGGACGTTTTTATTGCCATGACACATCGCCAAGCATACATGCTAATAAAGACGGCTCGCCGCTCCGCTGCGTGAGCGAGACAGCGCTACGCATTTATATAGCGATCTCCCACTCTTACACTAGAGCGAAACATATGGGTTGCGGTTGGTGGAACCCACCCGTTAAGCCAGAATTACACGAAGCGACAAATGTGCCGCGACACGTGTGTCTAGCGACGTCGGTTGAAGCGGCACAACGTTGCCGGACTTCGTTCGACATCTCTGGCAACAGCGAGCGACACATGTCGCCAGTGTGTGTCATAAATTGTGCGATGCCAGTCTGTCAAACGCAGTTTCGCGAAGTCGCACAACTTCGCCTGACGTCGTTACAGACTTAATAAGCGCGATGTTGCCAGACATGTCCAGCGGAATCGCTCGAGTTCGCTTGACTTGTATGTATGTATGTATGTGTGTAAACACTTTTTTGTACATAAGACAGGTTAAGATACAATAAAACAAAAAGTCTCAGAATCAACTGGTCACCAACACATGTCGCGGGTGGAACATTGTTCCTTAGGCTTAATGCGCGGCGACATTTCATGCATATTGCCCGAGAACGGGGCTAAATGAGCTGCAGCGGAGCTTTCATTGGGCAGTAAAGTTAATAGAGGCTAACCCCTTATTGCTAAAACTGTATAAGCCTCCATTACTTCATACTTTATCTTAAATATGTTTTATCTCTTTGCAAACACATAAATCAAAATTACAGATTAAGACTAGCGATTAGTAGATTCGGATCAAGTTATTTTTTTTTTCATTTTTCATTTCATTACTAATATCGAATTTCTATGAAAATAATAAGTCATTTATAGTGACAATCCCTCACTTTGTTCTAATCAATTCGGTGCAAAGTTAGCTTAGATGGACTCTAAGGAATCAGAAGTTTTATTCTGTTCATAAAACGAATGGGTTAGAACTTTGTTAGTAATATTAATAATTAAGGGCCATTTGTCAAAACAAAACAGATATATTTATATAGATACTAAACTTTAACAAATTAAAAAAATTTAATACTTTGCGTTCTATTGGTCTGTAACATTCCTTTACGTTAATTTTGAACAAAGTGGTAAGTGGTGCAAGTGGAGAAACCTAGTTGTCAGCAGGACCGCACATGTGAGAGGTAGATCCTCGACTAGGCCTCCCCGAATTTGAGGGAAGAGCAATTTCAAAGTAGCCATCCATACCTTTAGAAAACCCTTTTGCGGTAAATTCACTCGAATTCAGAGCGATATTCTAGAGAACCCCATTGCAAACGGACGTACCTTTAGAGACTTTAAATTGAATTTAGTGAAAAGACAACTTCGAGTAGCTTTCAGTCACTGGATAAGATTTGTCTCTTTTTAGGGTTCCGTAGCCAAATGGCAGAAAACGGAACCCTTATAGATTCGTCACAGCCACTTTTTTTCCGAAACTATAAGAACTATAATTATTGTTCAAACTTGGTAAGTAGATGACTTACAATGACTTACTTACGATATAGCTCGGGCATGTTAACCCTCCTTACATTTATCGAAATACTCATGTGAATGACTTACAATTATTTATTGCACATCTGAATAACAATACACGTGACGAAAGAGGTCGTTTAACCCCAAATTTAGTTTTTTTTTTTTTTGTTAAGAGTATAGGCCACGCATCTTCTTCATACAAATGTATCATTTTTCTTTCTGGATATTTGCATAATAGAAAATGGTTTTACATATTCTTATGTATACCATAACATAACCATAATAGCTGTGCCCTTATGTTTGACTTTCTTCGATTTTTTTATTTGTGCAAAAATTACGTATGCATAGACTGATTGTATGCAGGGGTGTATGCTCTTTGCATGAAAATTATGAGAAATATTCTGTGTTCGATAAATAAGTAGGTAACGCCGAGTTTCTTGCACCAAAAGTCGATTCCAATGTAACACATAGGTACGTTACCCCGTATGTAGGGGAAATGCTACGTAGAGTCAATACGATCTTGCCAGTCGAATTGGCAATGAGGAATGCACCAATCAGCGCGAACAATCTTCAAGGTCGTTTCAAAACCAGTTCAAAACCATAACACCTAGTTAAATTTAAATCGAGTTCAGTCTTCATAGGAAAAGAAGATACAAGCCATGGATAACGCCTGGTTTACTTCGCTGTATGAAACACAGAGACAGACTTCATTTAAAATCACGAAAATATCCTGATGATGAAATTCTACAGATCTCTTATAAGAGGTATAGAAATACTTGTAATCAAATACTTAATACACTAAAGCGAAATTATGAACGCGACATGATCAATAAACACAAAAATGATTTAAAAAAGACCTGGAATATAATAAAAGAGATATGTCATATTAAAAAACCCCAAACTGAACCATTTAACCTTATTAAAATTAAATCAAATTCAACGAATATTTTACCAATATAGGACAAGACCTCGCCGCGAATATTACTACGCGTCGCATTTACTTTCCCTCTAATGTACTAAATGAAAATGAACAACCTTGTATACATACCCCGGTTAATTCACTAGTATTGCTGCCTACTGATGAAACTGAAGTACTAAATATAATTATGTCACTAAAAAATAGCTCTTCTACAGGTTGGGATGGTATACCATCTGCTCTTCTTAAGCTTTCAGCTTCCTCAGTTGCTAGACCTATTGCCCACATTTGTAACTTAGCCATATCTACTGGCGTATTCCCCAAAGCGCTTAAGAAGTCTGTGGTTGTACCTATTTACAAGGCGGGAGATAAAGACAGTGTCACTAATTACCGGCCAATCTCACTACTTCCTGTTGTATCTAAAGTTCTTGAAAAGGTTATAAATAAACGTCTTAAACATTTCCTGCAAAATTTTAACCTACTGTCCAGTAATCAATATGGCTTTCGAAATAATATCTCAACTACAGATGCAATTAATCACGTTGTCGGACATATTGTCAATAAACTCGATTCCAAATCCAAATGCATAGGAGTATTTCTCGATCTAGCCAAGGCCTTTGACACTGTCTCTATCCCAATCCTTCTTGATAAACTACAGAAGCTAGGTATAAGAGGAACTCCTCACCAACTTTTCACTGACTATCTTACTGATATAACTCAAATTGTTAAAATAGGTGAACATAATAGTCATGAGACGCTAGTAAAATTCGGGGTACCGCAGGGTAGCGTACTTGGCCCTACTTTATTTTTAATATATACATATAGATGGTCTATGTCGCCTTAAACTCCAAAATGCTGCTATTGTGACCTTTGCTGATGATACTGTGCTTATGTTTGACGGACCATCATGGCATGATGTTAAATTCACTGCAGAAAAAGGCCTATGTCATGTTATGAATTGGCTCAATAATAATTCTTTATCGCTCAATCTAAGCAAAACAAAATAAGTTACGTTTAGCATAAAGAACTCCATGCAACCTTCTAATTTTTGTATTCAAGCACACACTTGTCCGGACACTTACACAGCTCCCTGCAACTGCTACACACTTGAATCAACTAATGTCGTAAAATATCTTGGTGTAAATATAGATCAAAATTTAAAATGGAACTACCACATTAATTCCTTATGCTCTCGAGTTAGGAAACTAATGTATATATTTAAAAACATTAGACATTTAAGAGATCCTGGTATTGTCAAGAATGTATATTTTGCACTCTGCCAGTCCATCATATCATACGGCATTGAAGTTTGGGGAGGTGCCAAAAAGTCTCACATGATTGCAATAGAACGAGCTCAAAGAGCAGTTATTAAGGTAGCTACATTCAAAAACTTCAGATACTCAACAACCGCTTTATATAAAGAATTTAACGTTCTATCAGTAAGACAGTTATTTATAAAAGCAACCATCTTAAAACAACACAAGAAAGCGCCATATTCAAGAGTTTCTAAGAGAAGAAGAAACCGAATTTTTATCAATCCACCCAGTAGAACTAGTTTTGCCCATGACTTTGCTTTTTTCCTTGGTCCATTTCTGTACAACAAGATCTCCACAAGTATTAATTTAACCCAGCTTACAGTGAATCGGTGTAAAGCGGAAGTTACATCTTTTTTGAAATTATATGATTATGATGAGACCGAAAAACTTTTAAAAACTACTGTCTAAAAATGTTAACCTAACCCAACAAATTATTGCATAATTTTCTTATATACGTTGGCCTTACATATATACAAATCCATCCATACATGCTTCTCGTGGTATTTAGAATCTCACATGATATGATGACAACTACATACAAGCACACACACACACACACACACACACACACACACACACACACACACACACACACACACACACACACACACACACGCACACGCGCGCGCGCGCATATATAAACACTTATTTGAATTTCCCATACCATTTGTTGAATTTGCAACCTGTATATGTATATATACTATATTCTCTTTATCTTTATATAAATATATATAACTAGTGCTGCGGAGATACTGACTGTGTATATTGTGTCGTCTAGACTTAGATAGATTAAGTGTGTTCTGGGAGAGGTGGTGCATCCTGCCGTCATACAGTTCTTACTAGTACGGAGGAATCATTTCCTACTCTTACGAATTATATACTGTAAAGTTAAAAATGTACTAAAAGGAAATAAATAAATTGAATTGAATTGAATTTAATTTAAACTCACAAATGTCGTATTCTAACGTTACTATGTTAGACCTCGCTGCTAAATAGACAGTGGTCCCAGAGTGCCGACGGCTGTCCAGCCACAGTGTTAGTTTAGGTCATTAACTCACCTCCAGCCGACCTAATATTTACTTCTTCTCATCCAACAGGCCAATTCGACCGTACACTGATATCAGAATGACATCTAACTGATGTCATTCAGTTATCGTGCATTTCGCTCGTACTTTTCCGTACATGTGTAAAGGCGTGGGCGAGACGCACGATAACTTAATAACATGGTTCAAATATTATTCTTATCACAGTGTAGCTTCAAATTGTCGCAGATAAACATAAAAGCCTCTTCTTAATTATGTTATGTGCGCAACAAACCAAATTACGTCGAAATTAATGTAATTTGTGGAGAAAACAAAGCGAACTGAAGCTGCAGATTAATTTACTGTTGTTTTGTAGATCTAGACTCGTATTAATAATGGTCTGCCAGAATCAGAATGTAAAATAAAAGATAAGTTAATAATAAAGAGCGTCAGGATACAGAGTGTATTTTTTACAAATTAAAACAAGGCGTACCTATATTATAATGCTATGAAACAAAACGACCTTTTATTTTAGCCTTCAGAGTGCAATTAGTTTGAGATTGTTTTGGGATTTAATCCTTGTGACAATTGTGACGTTGTGTCAGTAAGTGTGATGTTTTAAATCAAAGTATTGACACATTGCATGTTCAATTATTTTATAAGGCAAAATAAAAGTCATAAATATTTAGGAAAACATATAATTCATTATGGCCAAGAAGCGGTGGTGGCCGAGTGGATATGACGTCCGACTTTCAATCCGGAGGTCGCGGGTTCAAATCCTGGCTCGTACCAATGAGTTTTTCGGAACTTAAGTACGAAATATCATTTGATATTTACCACTAGCTTTCCGGTGAAGGAAAACATCGTGAGGAAACCTGCATGCATCTGCGAAGAAATTCAAAGGTGTATGTGAAGTCCCCAATTCGCATTGGGCTAGCGTGGGGACTATAGCCCGAGCCCTCTCGCGCATGAGAAGAGGCCTGTGCCCAGCAGTGGGACGTATATAGGCTGAATTATTATTATATTATATTATTATGGCCAATATGTGAACCATGGAATATGTGGTCGTATCGAAAATACATATTGTATATGCAAATTCAAAATATTTTTTTTCATCTTGCAAATGGCGTCGCGTCACGAGAGCGATACATAGCGATGTTCAAAGAGATTGGCGATGAGAAATGTTTTATACAAAAACAATAAGCTTATGTGTCGGCTATTATTTAAAAAATAATAATGCATACGAACTTACAACGTCATAAACATATTTCAGAACTGTTATAATAAACAAGTACACAAATAGACTGTGTACATATAAAATTTATCCTATTTACAAATAGTTATTTCCGTAACTATTTGTGAAAAGTATAGGAAATAGGAAAATTAGTTGAAGCCCATGATCGCTGTTTTATTTCTGCATTGAGGAAAAAACAGTAACTAACAAACCTAACTCGGTAAGCTGCAGTTAAATTTACGTTTGCATATAATATGGATTAGTCAATTCATTTGTCATTGTTCTATTAACCTATTGACACCGCATGTTCTTTTTTTCTTCCATAATCTTATAAATCTCCCTGGCTCCACATAATTCCAGCGCCATTGACCACGGTTGCATACTAAGTGGAAACCATATCAGCTTCAAATATCGTTTTGTTTACTTCTCAAAATTAGTTACCTGTGTTATTAGTGTTGGTGCGTTGTCCGAATAAATGATTTCTATTCTATTCTATTCTATTCATTGACTTCCTTTCTTAGACACCAGTCTTTATTTGACGTGTCTGTGATAAAACCAAATGTACGCTTTCCAAAATTATGCTCCCACAACGCGGGTGTGCCCGCTATATCCATCCGGCGCGCGCTCGACTTTAAAATTAACATGATTATTCAGAATAATAAATTCGGAGCTCCAGGTAGATTATACTATATATAGGTTAGTACAAACGAATGCTCACCTCAGCGTAGCAATGTCCAAAAGAGTTTTTTTTTTTAAATTGCAAAGTCCGCGATATTATTTTAGGCACGTTTTATTGCCAAACCATCTTATATTTAGTTTCGATTTCTATGATATCTTAAATAGGGATGGGAGAGGAAAACCTAGGAAAAGGTGGATGGATTGTGTGAAAGATGACATGAAACGAACGCGAGTGAACGATGAGATGACGGGTGACAGAAAGATATGGAAGAAAAAGACATGCTGCGCCGACCCCAAATGAATGGGATAAGAGCCAGCGAATGATGATGATAATTAGTATAATATAGTAGTTCAATCAGAATTGGTCTCTATGACATGAATTAAATACGACGGTAACTAATATGTATAAGGCCACTTTGGCATATAATGGTTTACGCTTTGAAGCTATCCGATCGGAGCCAATTGATTCGAAGCAAAATAATCGTGTAACTAAACGCTACATTTGTAAACAAGATAATTGTAGGTAGATAAATGACACTACTCTTCAATTAACTCATTGTTTCTATCCACTTTATACAGTCATTGCATTACGTTAACAATACATTATCGCCCACAATACATTACTTTGAATCATCTAGTAGATGACATCCACCCACTCATATGTAGTGCTGTGAAATTCATAAATGCGTTATAAATAACTACTCATGCTTATACCTCGAAATGAACCGAAATGGACTCTAGCTTGTTTGCAGCTCCCTTATTTTTAATATTTCATGATCGGCAGATCAAAGCTCTCAACAAATCAAAGCTCGGTCTCAAAATAATTATTAGATTTGATAAAATAGTAATCAGATTTGTCCTGGCAGTGCAGTTTATCCCTGTGCATTTCACGTGTAGTAATCCCCACAGAATTTAGATTAAAGCACAACGTGACCAACCTATATATAGGTGTGCCAAATGTATTTTATGACAAACATTCGCGTTAATATTAAACCCGCATATATTAGCAGCATCTCGCAGATATTTACTAGATTTCGAGTTTAAATGTGAAGCACACAAGCACAATATTTACCACAATTTTATTTGTTAAGGGTTAAGAACGTTTCATATATTATATTTAACTTCATTGTTAAGGATATTTTTGTAAGTTATAATAATCTTTTACTTTACTAACTAACTGCTTTGGCTCAGCGATCCAAAAAGAATCTTGGCCTCCGAAACGAGAGAACGCCACCTGTCCCGATCCAGCGCGGTTTCCTGCCATGAATTGGCATTCAGCCGACGCAGGTCCGCCTCCACGATATCACACCAGCGGTACCTGGGGCGCCCGATCGGTCGACGGCCGGTTGGTCGCCCCAAGTACGCTTCCTTGACTACGCGATCCTCCCCCATTCTGAGTAGGTGACCGAGCCAGCGAAGTCTGTGGGATTTAGTTACGCCTATGATATTGGGCTCAGCCACCAACTCTTCGATCTCGGCATTTTTCCGGATCCTCCAGGAGCCGTCGTCACTTCGGACAGGTCCCAGGATCTTCCTGAGCACTTTTCTTTCCGCTATCAGGAGCTGACTTTCCTCTTTTTGAGTTAGTGTCCAGGCCTCACAGCCGTACATGAGAATAGGCCGAATGACGGTTTTATAGATTCTTAGTTTTGTACTCTTACTGAGAAGCCTGGACACCAACACTTTATGGAGGGCTGCACTACATCGTAGTGCGTTTTGAATACGCAGTGCAATCTCCTCCTCCCGGGTGTTTGTATCGGTGACTGTACATCCGAGGTAGCGGAACTTGTCAACACCCTGATAGACGGAACCCTCCACATGAAGGCTGTCACGGCGAACTCGCGTGTTTTTGTACCGTCTCATGTGAAGGTATACGGTTTTTGCTTGATTGATCCTGAGACCTATCTTGGTTGCTTCCTGCTCGAGGACCTTTACCGCCTCAACCACCTCTTCACGGCGTTCCCCTAACAAAGCAAGGTCATCCGCATACCCAATCACCTTGTGCCTCCCACCCAGCTCTACTCCTATGTCAAGGGTTATCACCTTGCGGACGACATGCTCTAGAGCCAGGTTGAAGAGTACAGGCGACAAGGCATCACCCTGCTTTAGGCCGGTTATTACCGCGAATTCGTCCGTAAGTTCTCCCCCAACTCTGACTCTCATCCTGCTCTTCTTGGTTGCCGTGGTGATTAAGGAAACTAGTTTTTTTGGGATGCCAAAATTAATGAGGATGGAATATAGGGCCCCCCGATCCACACTGTCGTAGGCTTTCGCGAAGTCCACAAACAAACAGTGGACGCTCTGCGCGTACTCCCACTTCTTCTCCATTATCTGCTTAAGCAGAAAAATCTGGTCCACTGTGCTGCGGTTTTTGCGAAACCCACATTGGTAATCGCCAAGGATTTTTTCAGCATGCGGCTCCAGTCTTTTTAACAGCACATTAGACCAGATTTTGTACGCAGATGTCAGCAGAGCGATCCCCCGATAGTTCGTGCACCTCTTCTTGGAGCCTTTTTTGTGGATCGGACAAATGACGCCCACATTCCACTCCTGTGGCTGTTCCTCAAGTTCCCATACCTTCAGCAAAAGTTCATACACTTTAGACTGAGCTAAACCACCACAACACTTCCAGACCTCAGACGGAATTCCGTCAATACCAGGAGATTTGTTGTTTTTTAGTCGCACTATGGCTTGATGGACTTCGTCAAAAGTTAGGGGTGGGACTTCAAGGTCAACAGCGTCATTGTCAGCTAAGGAAACTGGTTCGTCTAGAGGCCGGCCATTAAGAAGTTGCTGGAAATAGTCTCTCCACATGCTTTTTATGTCCTCCTTGGATGTTACGAGATTTCCGCTGTCATCTTCTAGTAGTTGGGAGACAGGTTGGTAACCTTTCTTAAAGGTGCTAAGTTCTTTGTAAAAAGTGCGAGATTGGTTTGCCCTTATCAACGTTTCCATCCCTCTGACAATGCCCTCCAGGTGCGTTCTCTTAGCTCGCCTAATGACGTTTCTGGCTTCAACTTGTATCTGTTTGTATTTACTTTCCCATCCATTATCCTGTTCTGCGAGAATTCTAAATTTCCTTCTCTCTTCCATTATTTCTCCACACTCGTTATTCCACCATTTCCTTCTCTTACGTCTTTTCCTACGCCCAATAATTTTATTTGCCGCCTTATTTATTTTACTTTTCATATTTTCCCATAATATATTTACATCGTCATCTACTGCTAGCCCACTAAAACTATTACTCAACTCTAGTTCAAATTTCTCTTTGATACTTTGGTCATTTAGTTTTTCCAGATCTAGGTGTTCCGTTTTGTCTTTATAAGATAGCTGTTTATTTACTTTAATTCTAACTTTAATTTTGATGGCTAGCATGAAGTGGTCGCTGTCACAGTCTGCACCTCTAAATGTTCTAACGTCTTGTATGACGTTTTTGTGTCTATCATCAATAAGGATGTGGTCGATTTGGTTGACAGTCTGTCCATTTGGAGACTTCCAGGTACCTTTATAGATGTCTTTATGGGGAAACATCGTGCTCTTTATTACCATTGCTTTAGATGTTGCAAAGCTAATCAGTCTCAGACCATTATCGTTAGAGTGGTCGTGCTTACTGTGTCTCCCGATGGTGGGTATGAAAATCTCCTCTTTTCCGACTTTTGCATTAAGATCTCCTGCCAGTATCTTTACGTCGTAGTTTGGCACTTGGTCATATATCATTTCTAGTTGTTCATAAAACTCATCTTTCACCTCGTCGCTTGTTACTTCCGTAGGTGCATACCCGTTGACGATTGATATATTTAATAGTTTTGTCCTAATACGAAGCACAGATATTCTGTCCGACACCGCGTCAAATCGAATCACATTCCCTACTAGTTTCTTAGACACGTAGAAACCAGTGCCACGAGTGTGCTGACCCGCATCATTGCCACTGTAAAATAATATTCCATTATCGACATTGCACTCTCCATTCCCCGGCCACCTTACTTCTTGCAGGGCTGCAACATCCACTCGGTATCTTTGCAGCTCTTTATCTAACTGGTAGAGGGCTCCAGGTCTAAATAGAGAGCGCACATTCCACGAAGCAAATCGGAGTTCCGTTTTTTCACGCCTAGAGTTGTTGGAATTGGGATCGGATCGTTTTTTCTCTTTATTCGGTTTCGTAACGTTTACTTTACTAATACATGAAATATGACTTGAATTCGTCGCTTAATAAATCCCCGATAAGAGAAACCTTCCACCGGTTCTGAATCTGAGCGCACTTTAACTAAATGGAGCCACTTTTGACATGAATTAGTACTAGCTGGAAATCTAGCTTCTTTTGACTAACATTTCCAGCTAAATGTAACGCTGTTTGCCTTTGTACGTTGAGGAATGTTGGGTCCTAGACACGTTCCATGTTGAAGTTAATTGCAAATAAATTAACATTTCCTAGCTGTCGGTGTTGGCTTAAAAGACAACCTTGTCTGGTAAACAGGACTTGAAAAGGGTATTAGCATACCTTTTACCTAAAAACAGAATGTTAACAGAACGTACAAGTTGTTTCTGTAATGATTCATTAGTAGATTATATGGCAAGGGCAATAAAGTAACCCATTTTAGTTGAATCAATTTATATAGGTTGAAGATAAAATAAGCATAAATTTATGCCCCAGTTAAATACTCTGATTATCATATTGCAAGGAAAATATTAAGACACCGTAAGTTCTATCACGCTCACTGAGCGTAAGCGCGAGCGAGATGGACGTGCATATTGTGCATGCTGGGGACCACGGATGTCATGAATTTGAATATTAATTTGTTGTAGTTTTAACAAAAAAAAAATCGATGAATTGCCTCTAAAATATTTTTTTTTTGAAGTAGGTAGCTATTTTTTATAATTTCTACTTTTGTGGAAGTGTGTTTAAGATCTATGTTCGTGATTTTTTCTATCAAGCGAAAATCAAAAAATCAGGACTCGAATGTAAGCACAGCAGTGACATGTAAGCCTATTAAGGTCTTCTTTTTCGGATGAAGGAATAATAACTTAATAATATTTTGCCAATATCTTGCCACCTCTAACCCCCAGGGGGGGGGGGGGGGGGGGGGGGGGTTTAGCTTTTATGAGGTGCACGTCATCATTATGTTGCGTTGTTTATAGGTCGCCACATTCGCAGAGCACATCACTTTGTCCCGGATTGATCGGCCAACTCCCGATATTAATCTATTTAGAGACTTCCAGGTCACCCATTTTTCTCTTGTGCCAGGGGGTAAGTGCTCGTTAGGAGTTACGTTTAGCGAGGTTATTTTACTTATTAAGGATATTTTATTGTATTTATTCAAGACACATACAGAGTACAGTACTCGGGCCCGCGCACGGCTGCGAGGGGAGGTAAGCGGTCAGCCTCAGCACAAAAAGTAAGACTGAGGTTGTCTTAAGTAGCATAACAAATACGAACATTTTCGAGAAAATACGATGGCAAAAGTAAGTTACTTTTATTATGTGTTTTTGTACAATAATGAGTTTACTAATCTCTATGTAAACTATCTCGTTTCTATGTATTTAAGTATTTATAAATATTTATATATTATATATATCGTTGTGTATGTACCCTCAACACAAGCCTTATTGAGCTTACTGTGGGAATGAGTAAATTTGTGTAATAATGTCCTATAATATTTATTTATTTATTATTTATTTATACTACTACTACAAAAGATTGTTCATTACATCATAATGTTTTACGAATGGATATAAAACTTAAAAATAATGCCATACCTATGTCATTTAGTATAATGGATTAAACTACTATTTTCTTGAAGGTGGGGTACCTCCTAGGTAGGTAGGGTACCTCCAAATTCTTGCAATTAGGTTGCTCGATTTTAAATCGACATTAAGTTCCGCAATACACACAACTGTTTGATCAGCGATATTAATTCCAAACACGTGTCGCGTCGGCAAGAGCTCCACAAAGGCAAGATTAACACATTGATTGTCAGGTGATGCATATTCACACTCGGCCCGGGGTGATACGGACCACTTACACATGGATGGAGTACACCGCATCGCACGACGTTACACGTCACGAGTGAGCATAGGTATTTCGTCAGCAATAACTTGACAAATAAACCAAATTCATTTCAACGTACACTGACATTAGAATGATACTTGAATAATGTTATCTTTGCCACATCACAGCCTTTGTTCTAGTATATTCATCGTCCCATTAGAGATACCGATAAGATAAACCGATTACTTCTAAAATTTGTTGATTGGTCTGTATTCACTTAAACATAGATGTCATACCATTTTTAAGGTGCCTACCCCAAAACAGGCCCGGCTCTAAAGGTTTGCTAACTTTCAAAATGGGTTAAATTTTACGTCCATGTTCGATAGTACAGTAGACAAAAATCGGCCAAGAGCATATCCGGGTATATAGTATATATAGGGTTCCGTAGTTACTCTTCCGTCACAATAAGCTTAAAGTATAGTAGATTATTAACCAAGGGATGAACTGTGGATAGTACGTCTTTTTACTATGAAGGGGAAACTTTTTGCGATAACTCAAAAACAGCTAAACTGATTATGTCCGTTATAGTCTTCATTTAATGTCTTTCTTAAGTTCTACTTCCACGATTTTTTTCATATTTTTTTAACCTATGGTTCAAAAGTTAAAGGAGGGACACATTTTTTTTTCTTTCGGAGCGATTATCTCCGAATATATTCACTTTATCAAAAAATGTTTGTTGAAGACCCCTATTAGTTTTGAAAGACCTTTCAAACGATATCCCACACTGTAGGGTTAAAGCAAAAAAAAAAACACCCCCATTTTACATGTAGGGGAGCTAAAAGCCGACATGTAAGACGTCAGGAAGAAGCTGTATCGCGATTACAAAAAGTACAATAATAAAAACTAAGTATACCATTTTTCAAATATGCTTTTTTGGATTCCGTAGCCAAATGGCAAAAAACGGAACCCTTATGGATTCGTCATGTTTGTCTGTCTGTCTGTCTGTCTGTCCGTCCGTATGTCACAGCCACTTTTTAATAACAGAATGATAACACTAAAAAATATGTATGATGTACATTACCATGCAAACTTCCACCAACAATTGGTTTGATCGGGATCTAGTAAGTAGTTTTTTTTAATACGTCATAAATGGTACGGAACCCTTCATAAGCGAGTCCGACTCGCACTTGGCCGCTTCTTTATTTTATTAGAATTTCTTTAACTTATTATATCAAAGTTGTGTCTTTTAAAATGTATGAAATATCAAAACAACTACGGCATATTTTACGAATATATTTTAAAATATAAGCCGGTAGAACATAACAGTGATATATTGTCTAAAATTGACACATGACGATATAATACTTCTTTAAGAAAGGAGGTGTTACATACTCAAATTCAAATGCCTTCTTAGAAATATACTTAATGTTTTCTTGGACACCTTGCCCGCTCAGATATATCTGCTGCTGACTGTACTAAGAACTACTACTGAGGTAGTACTACTGAGTAAACTAGTAGGTAATACCTAATAGTTGTTTTTTTTTTTTTGTATTTTTAACCCATTTTTATCGTCTACATCCCCCAGGGGGAAACGCGAAAATCGACGAAAATCGATAGTACATTTTAGAGCAAGAGGCAAGTACCGAGACGAAAACGGGATGGAATGTTGATAAAACTATAGCTGGATATTACTCCCCCTGATATGTTTATTGTGACGACAACATTATCTGTCTGTTCGCCTCCGGTATGCATACATGGTTGCGCAAATAAAACAGCGCTTATCCTCGTTAATGGCTCTATCGAGTGGGGATAGTGGGAGCATTAGGCCCGGCCCGCGGGCAATATCTTTGTTTCCATAGTAAGCTGCTCTCTTATATATGCCTGGACCATTCTATTATTCATAATATTGTCTTCGGTTACCGCGATAATGACTCATGAATTAATACTATATGTAAACGGATTATATCACGTATAATGAATTAAAAATACATCCCAATGGTACAAATAAATGTAGCTAAAAAAATGTTTCAAACTTTTTACACAGTTCGTGGTAAATGGGAGACTGCGAAAAAAAAAAATTAAAATGCCTAAGTTCTCCAGGTAGCTATACAGAATGTCACGATCTCATTTTAAACCTATTTGTTCGACTCAGCCGTGGACGTAGTTGGTAGCTGATTCGAGGCCAGTTTAAACTAGTCTGTGTCAAATAAAGTGTAGGTAAGCTTTAGTGATAATATCGCTGGACAACCCCCGCCCCGGGCCCACTAATACTTCCCCGGGAGAAATCTTTCCTCTAAGGAAATTACTGCTATTGTTATTTTTGCTATTGTTTACTACAGGTTTATCCTTATCGGGGGCGTATGCATTAAGGAGATATTATAAGATGACCTTTGAACATTTAACGTACCAGTGTTGGTTTTCTTTTGTTTTCTTTTATGATATAGCGATTACCGTCGCCCTTAGACACCCGCAATACCAGAGGGGTCGCAAGTGCGTTGCCCGCATTTAAGATGGGAGTACGCTCTTTTCTTAAAGGTTCGAAGGTCGTATCGGTCCGAAAATTCCGCAGGCGACAGTTCATTCCACAGTTTAGCGGTGCGAGGCAGGGAAGTTTTTGGAGAAACGCACAGCTGAGGATATGATATTTTGATGGCTGATTCTTCTGTGTTTTTTAGCATCCAGCCTCGGAATTTGAGCTAATACTAGAATTCTTCTTCTTCTTCTTCCGGTCTTGTCCCATTTCTAATTGGGGTCGGCTCTCCTAATCCTCCTTCTCCAGAGATATCGTTTTTGGATCGTCGCTGAGTCTAAATTGTTATTGGAGTGGTATTTTTTAATTACTGACATCCATGTAGTAAGGAGTCTGCCACGAGGATTTGGTCCCGATATGAGGCTTAACGCACTTTTTGTCATGATGTCATCTGGTCTTCTCATGACATGGCCGTACCAGCGCAGCGCGATTCGGTGTGTTCTGTGTCTTTGGTTTGTATTGGCCTGATCATATAGCTTCCGCGGATGTAGACATTAGGCACTTTATCGAGCATGGTCACTATATTATATCCTATAAAAAATGCGGATATAAATAATAAACGGGGTTTGTTATTGAAGTACATTATTTTATAAAGGCATGTCGAAAGACGAGATCTAAAAAGCTGAATTAGACCCCCGTTTTTATTAATTAATTAATTAATAAATAAACAATAATGTTTAGTAAAAATAACCTATAACCTGAAGACACTGGTAGGTTTCGTGGAAGAGCTGGGGTGGCTAGAGTAGTGCTTCCTCGTTTTCACGCAAAATAGGCACAATGGTTGTCGATTAGCGGAAAATGCCCAGCATAACTAACTTACCATATCACTAACCCCAATGTCCCCAATTAATTTTAAGATTCGCTGTACTGTCTTGGACCCGGGTACGTCCTTAAACTACGTCCACAAGAGAGGTATGGGCATTGTGAATGTCATCTCGCTCTGTGTGGAAGGGCACAGCACAGCGGATGTCATTCCAGATCAAGAGCAGAGCCCAACTGGGGAAGTACCTCCACCTTACAGAAAATCGCAGCCAAATAACACTAGACCCTAACGACTACTACAAAAAAGAAAAGAATATTTATTTATACATTTAGAATTACTTACTTATGCCGTCAGTGCCTCGTGTCGAACTGGGCCCTGTTCACGACAGTTCTAAGAAGTAAATAAAGAAAGTAGTTGGCTTTGGTCGCTATTGAGGCGCGTGGCTCGAGCCGAATGAAGGCTCTAACTTCAAATAGACTCGTTTCAACTTTCTGCAGGTGACAGATACGGGTATCCCTTTAAATAGGAAATACAAATGTCGAGATATTTCTTATGTTAAGAGTCACACGAACTCGTCACCAAAAAGCCACTCCGATACTATTGAAGTTCATTTTAAAACGACATGCTTCAATTACATGAAACTTATAATTTACTATAAATAGAAAATATACCAAATTGAAGTTTACTATATAAAACCTCAATTCGGCAAGGTAATTAGTAATTTCATATTGTTTCAGAATTTAATTCTGACGATTTTTTAGAGGTCGCGTGTTCAAATCCTGGCTCGTACCAATGAGTTTTTCGGAACTTATGTACGAAATATCATTTGATATTTACTACTAGCTTTTCGGTGAAGCAAAATATCGTGAGGAAAGCTGCATACATCTGCGAAGAAATTCAAAAGTGTATGTGAAGTCCCCAATCCGCATTGGGCTAGCGTGGGGACTATAGCCCGAGCCCTCTCGCGCATGAGAGGAGGCCTGTGCCCAGCAGTGGGGCGTATATAGGCTGAATTATTATAATATTATTCTCTTTATAATTGTATCTCCTTGGATTTCACGGGCCTATAAATCCCGGTCTTTTGATAGGCTTGCGTGGGGATATAGATCCAATACGTAGAGGCCTCTTGGAGAGCTTTAATGTCATGTAGAACGCCTGCTGGAACCCGTTCACGGGCGCAACAATAGACACCCATGAACCAGTCGCAACAGGCATTGGAACTATTGTAGTAAAGTGAACAGTATAACGGTCTATGGATTGAAGTTTGGGAGGATATATATATAATAATAATAATAATAAAATGCTTTATTGCACACTACAAAAAAAAAAATGGTACAAAATATGTAAAGGTATAAATATGTAGGTAACAACAGGCGGACTTATCGCTAAACAGCGATAAATACATATATATATATATATGTATTTATCTTTATACGTATGTTTTTATTAATGTATTTAATGAAGCTTTAATGTGAGACTCTTAAGGAGGGACGAGGTGAAAGGTTATCGGTTTCAAAACGGGCCCAATTTGCATTCATGTAACATACAAGGTTTCGCGTTCACAACGGATCAAACGGAAGTTAATGATAGAAGACCTTTAGACTCACCGATTTGACCCCATGTATGTTCAGTGAAAATTAACAGTTTCGAAGAGACCATGGAAATTTTGCTCCTGACATTTGTTAAATCTGCCACAGGTATTGGCCACTGTGTTTCATCTTTAGGTCATTTTTTTTAATCACCTACCCCTGTAGTAGGTGTGTACATAAAATTGTAGTTTTCTTAAAGTCTTTGTAGTTTCTCATAGCTTAGAGGTTAGTTCGAGAATAGTCACTTACTGTTTTAATTTTCATTTTGCTTTCTTGTAACTTAATGCTTGTAGTTTTTTAACATAAATACGAAATGTAAGCGCGTATTAGCAAGTTGTGTTTGTCTATAATTGAGTGAATATACCGGTATGATTTCTGTTTTATTCTCTCTTATTTAAGTCTATTTGTATGACCTGTTGGCAAACCTTAATAAATAAATAATCAGTACCTGGGCAACCGAGCTTTGCTCGGTTATAACTATTTATTGTAATATGGTGGTGTATAGGTGATAATCTTAACTACATTCTTTTACTAAATTAAACTTGTCTAAAACAATAAAAATTAAAAAATTATATATAAACTTGAACATATAAAATAAAAAAAAATAAGTCACCGGGCGAGATTCGAACCCGTAACACTCGTTTAGCAGTCCGCGTCTTAACCCGCTGGACCAGACGGACAGTGGTCGGCAACACGAAATTAGCGACCATATTCTGCGTCGTAAGAAAAACGCATGAAAACTTGAAAACACGCGTTTTCCCAAACATAAGACTAATCTAGATAGATTGTGTACCCCCAAAAAGGGTAAAACAGACAGCCCCATGTGCAGAGCGTGCATGGAAGAAGAAGAAACAACAAAACATATTCTCCTAGACTGCAAACAGGTAGAAGTATACAGGAACAAATACCTAGGGACTCCGTGCACACTAGGAGAGGCATTTAGCAACCTGAAAACTTTGCTAGGCTTCGTGGAGGAGCTGGGGTGGTTAGAGTAGCGCTACCTCGTTTCACGCAAAATAGGTACAATGGTTGTCGATTTGCGGAAAATGCCCAGAAGCACTAACTAACTAACTACCCCCAAAAACCCCCATATACCAAATTTCAGCGAAATCGTTAGAGCCGTTTCCGAGATCACAGAAATATAGAATTGCTCGTTTAAAGGTATACCTTTAAACGAGCAATTCTTGTATATATATATTTCTTATAAGATTAAAGAAAGGTTACTTTAATTTGACTATTAAGTCACCCATTGGTACAGTGGTATACTCGTAGGTAGGTACCATTGTCCTCCTTATACCACTACTATACTAGTATATTTAAAACGCAGAGAATAGCGTATTGAATCTCTCACGACGGACGCTCTCGCTCAAACAGCTCAAGTTTCACGTGTCGCCGCGGACTCGGATTTAGAGCGGGTTGGTTTCCTCGAGTTGGATATGATGAGGGTTCAAATAACGACGAAGCGCTTCGAGAAAAGGTATATAGGATAAGGCGCATAGAATAATAACTTGCTATATTTTATACACATTCCAAAAATTCTAAAAATGTTTACTTACTTTAAAATGTGTTTCTTCTCCTTAACTGTATTTTATTCTCTCCCTCAACACAAGCCTTATTGAGCTTACTGTGGGACTTAGTCAATTTGTGTAATAATGTCCTATAATATTTATTTATTTATTTATTATTTATTATTTATTTATTTATTCTGTATTTATTCTGTATTTAACCCTGCTACGAGTACTCTATAGTAAAGCTGCATGCAATCAAAAAATTGTATACCTACACTTGTGGGTAAAGCTTTGAGAAACCTGTGCATAATTTAACTACAGCTCGTAAATTCTTATCCCACCAAAAACATTTTCATGTAAAATGTAGCCAGGACGAAACCATAAGACTCGCAATGTCATAAAATTATAATATCTCATGTAGAGCCTAGCTTCTAACTCTACCAGCCCTAACTTTACAAACTACATCTTAGTCAAAATATGTGCCCTTGCGCTTCGCTTGGCTCGTCTTAGCGGGGGCACTACCATGGCCCTAGATTCTGATTCTGATCGTGATTCATCCACGTAGAAGTCGTTATTAACAGGCGGCTTTCTTTTTTTGTCTGTCTTCATGGTGCATAATAAAGAATAGGTACAAGATAATATGTAAGATAGGTATAGAATACGAGTATATTGTATTGAGACAATACTTACATGTCCGTTTATCTACATCTAACTAATACAAATCCATTATGCAGCAGACACAATGGCACGCTATATCTATATTACCGGCTCAATATATGCTAAGTATGGCGGGATAATCAGATGTTAGCGATGGGTTCAATCGGCAACGATACCTATAGATTAAGTTAATTGAATTGTTAACATGTTTGTTTACTATATACTATACTAACACGAAACTGGCAGTTTGTGGAACTAATTCGATTTAATTACATTTATTCATTGCATTCCATGGTAAATACTAAGAATGGCAAAATTATACAATCATATCCCTGGCTCTGCGGGATTTGACATATTCAACGATAGACCAGAACAGTTTAAAAGAAAGGTGATGAAATATGTTGGCTCACTGGATATCACAAAGTAATTAGCCACAGATTCACAGATGACTTAAAAATACTTAATAAAATATTTATATAAAATATTTGTATATAAGTAGTTAATAATTGTTATCAACTATTTACTCGTACCATCATCCTAGTTGTACGAATAGCATTAGTTAATGTAATGTACTAGTACTAATTAATTTAACCGTAAGATTACTGCATGTTCACTGGTAGAAGACACTTATATAAGATGTGGTTACCTATAATTAGATAAGCATCAGTCCTGATTGTCATATAGATTTAAGATCATGTAAGATGTATTATTTGTTGGTAATCCTAAATAAATAAAATTAAAATTAAATTAAATACCTATAGCTTCTTGTTTCTTGTTTACAATATAGATAAAACCCGATGTACAAACTTCAACTTTCTAGCTTTTGTAGTTGTTATATGTACTACCTATTGATTTTTTGTAGTCATATTATACCGTTCCATTTGTAACGTGTCACCTTATAAACTATACATAACAATATAATACCTTTTAACAATATTTAAAGGGCTTTTTATCTTTTAAAAATTGCTAGTTATTTACAATTTAGTTCTATGTAACCTGGCAGATCCACTCCGATTGCAAAGTTAAAGTGCAGCTACAGGAAATTAAAATACCGAGCTGCACTCAGCGCTACGGCTGCCCGAGCACGGCTGCTTAATCAAACGTCTGCGGGCGCCCTTATTGCGCAAAGTAAATGAGAAGTGGATCCCTGAGCGTTTAGGTGTAATGGCACGGAGTGTTGTTGAAAGTTCCGGTATTTGTTGAAGTGCGGGTAGAGGTTGGCGTTGGCGGTTGTGCGAGTCAGCAAGCTAGAAGGTACTCGTAAAAGTATACAAAGAAGCTTTAGTATTTAAACTAAACATTAAGTCCAGCATGACTGTGGACTATCATGAATTGTGCAATAAGTATTAAATAAATAAATGACCCTGAGTTGTGAGACTAGGTATTTTGTGTGAACTTTTTCCCATTATTTTGATCTGTAGGAAAAAATTGAAGCTAATTCATTTATGATTTCTTTTTTTTTCCGAAGTAAGGTCTTCTGTTACTGTATTGAGAAGAATATGAAATTAATATTAAATCACGATGGGATTTTTAAAGTCCGAAATCCACTACTTGGTTGTTAGTGAATTTTATAACAATAACATTCTTGAAACGATGGCGTTTTCAGTAAATATGGCCATATAGCCATTTTTTATTTTTTATTGATAAAAATGTTTACATGACATTATAGTTGAACCAATGCGTCACGAAACTTAGACTAACAGCAATCATAATTATAAGCATTAACAATTATAAAACAATAATAGCACATTGACAAATTAAATTGGAACAGTTGAGCACCTAGCATCCATCGCCTCACAGAATCTCAAGCATTCACTATACACTGCCGCCCATCGCCACGCAAATAGGTCGCATTCAGGCGTCGATGCCAGGAGCGCATTGAGCAAGAGGGCGCGGGGCAGCGGCGAGTTCCTGCGCGATACGGTGCGCACCGGCGGCACGGCCACAGCCATATAACCGGCGTTTTCAGTAAATATGGCTATGTGGCCATATCGTTTCAAGAATATTATTGTGCTTTGAAAGTTGTCACAACGAGTAGCATAAAATTCTAATATATTCATTCCTCCCCTAACTGTTACACTTAGTGGAAAACTACGTAAGTATTACAGGTTAGAGTATCAGTACCTTTTTAACCAAAGTAGCACATTAAGTTCGCCATTTGTACATTTTTATTTATTTGTGCAATAAAGTTTAAATAAATAAATTTACACGCGGCGCGGAGTATCCATCCACCATTCTTAACTCAGTTATAGTGCCCCTGCTACCAGGCCCCTACGACCTGTCCACCAGGCCCCAACGACGCGTCCACCGGGCCCCAACGACGCGTCCACCGGGCCCCAACGACCCGTCCACTGGGCCCCAACGACCCATCCACCGGGCCCCAACGTCCCGTCCACCGGGCCCCAACGACCCGTCCACCGGGCCCCAACGACCCGTCCACCGGGCCCCAACGACCCGTCCACGGGCCCCAATGACCCGTCCACCGGACCCCAACGACCCGTCCGCCGGGCCTCATCGCCCCGGCACTAACAACGTTAATATTTACGTGTACGTGACGCGAATCTCCAGCGAGAGACATGTTTTTACAAGTTTCCATTAAACTGTTATAGAGATGGAAAACACGGAGCTTGTAAGTTAATCGCTGAGTCGGACGAGGGCGGATTGCAAATCTTTGTTGTTAATATAAGACCCCTTGAGGCGAATCGTGTTATCTACTTACATATGAGTGCAGATTTTATCTGTGTAGATAGGTACCTATTCAATCAGGGAACAAATCCAACTATTTTTATTTGTGTTTTTAAGTAGTCACGACACTAATTTCAAAATGAAATAAATGTCATATTATACTGAAGAAAAAGGGCTCACGTAGCGAAGGAAAGGGCTTTTTAAATATAGTCAATAACGTGCCTCATTTCTACTTTCATAAATTATTATTAAGAGCAGTACCCCTAGTGTAAATAAATTCGATTTCGAAACGTGACGTACGCGTTTGCGTTTAGTCTCATTTTGTATTGGATTTAGAAAGAGCGCGCCAAGCGGGACGTTTTGGAAACTCAAAATCCTATACAAAATAAGACTCAACGCAAACGCGTTCGTCACGTTATGATGTCCATTAAATTTACACTAGGGGTACAGAGCTCAATAACTAAAGCGTTTGACCACGGTGTCGCTTAAAAATACTACTACTCTTTAAATCTTTCTAAGTTTTTAGGAATGACAATTTTTTTAGTCTTATAAGGTATCATCTCTCCATAATCGTATTTTGAGAATTAAGTAGGGTAGCGTTCCCAAGTGACACTCGTATACACAATGATTACAAGAATTTCGTGTTTATTTCAAAATCTTCAAGCAAATATTTTGTCACATATTTCCATGGCTTAAAACATCCTATTATCTGTGCAACACAAAGAAAATACAGAAAGGTAGAGCATAAAAAGGCCGGATCTCTTTTGCCTTTCATAAGCTCTGCGACTAAAGTCCCTATAATATTGTATATCTATGAGTACTTATAGATTTTACTGAATGGGTCATATACAGGTTTAGGGTGCACATTTGTGTTTTATGTTTCTGTACCCGGTAGTTAAGTTTACGAAACATTAGTGATATTCAATGTTTTAACAGGAACCCAACTGCTTGAAATAGCCTTTTCATTAGCTGTAGTCGAATCTATAAATAACATATCTTTAAGAGGAAAGGTGACGCCGTTTCTCCATACAAATTTCGTCCCCAATTTCCTCAAATTCTGGATATTGGTATTATGGAAAATAGTGTTTACATAATTGGATATATAATTAGAGCTCTCATAATAATAAAAAAAAAACGAAATAATCAAATGTAGGGGCATATAGGTAGCTGTGGTTAATATACAATTAATAGTGTCAAAATATTTTCAATTTTATATCCAGAGAGGAAAATGAGGACTATGTTTGTTTGGGAGTCGAATGTGCTCACGCGACGAGTTAAACTTTCCCTCTTCGAATCCACTGTGAAATCTGTGTTGCTTTTTGGCTGCGAAACGTGGAGAGTGACTAAAGGCCTAACTAATAAACTTCAGGTCTTCGTCAACAAGTCCCTCAGGTCGATCCTTCGCGTTTTCTGGCCAAAAACCATTCGAAATGAAGACCTATGGAGTATATGCCGGCAAACACCCATTGACGAAGAAATTGCGACACGGAAATGGAGATGGATAGGACATACTATTCGAAGAGGGGAAACGAATAATGCTACCATAGCTTTCGCGTGGAAACCGCCGGACGGAAGCCGTGGCTCCGGGCGTCCTGTACACTCTTGGCAACGGTCCGTCCTAAGAGAGTTACGAGCGGTCGGGTTGAGCTGGAGCGAGGCCAGAGGACGAGCTGAAGATAGGAAGGCGTGGCGCGAGCTTGTGAAGGCCCTTTGCACCTCTGGGGTGCTTTAGGACAACAGCATGTTTGTATGAAAATGTGATTTCGCGCGGGTCCTCCACTTTCATCTTAACTTTCCGCCTAGTTATCCATAACAAACTAAGCAAAGTTATGGATACCTAGGCGGCGATAATATATATATGTACAGACATACTTAGATAACAACCATAACTAAAGAATAAATATTCGTGATAAAAACAAAATAATACCCTGGCCTGGAGTTCTTAGGCAAGATCACTATCGACTAAGAGGTCATTAACTATAATAACGATAACGTCACCTATGACCCAAATTTCATCTTATAATTGTGTACAATTTCAACTTAAGCTAATTAAGCGTATAGCTAAGAGGGACAAGCGATCGCACGGAATAATTAAATTGCCACTGTCGAGTTGAAGCACAAACAGCCAGAAATTCTGAGTTACACAGTTGATTAAACTGAAAAGGAGTCCAGCGGTCCTTTGAGCCCGCAATACTTAAGAGACTTGTACTGGGGCTTGAATAAATTTAAATGACTAATATTTTGGACGCGACATGCCTTACTACATTTCTCCGTCATCTATATCATAATATTAGCCGTAAGTGACGTTCAAAACCTCGTTCAATTATGTATCGTAGTCTCGCGCATTAAATTTCAAGTTCCAATATCACTTATAGGTTGTTATGTTTGCTTGTTGCGGCAGTATATAGGTACACCGAACTGTAGAAACACTACTAAACTTCATCTTGCTGCCTAATTCTAATATTTGGATTAGGCACAAGTTTTCACAAGCATTTTACTTTCGAAACCATAGAGAAAACTGCGCATTTTTTAACAGGTTTATTACGTCATCGGGTCTATTCGGCCCAAGTTAAAAAAAAAATATATATATATTATAGGACATTATTACACAAATTGACTAAGTCCCACAGTAAGCTCAATAAGGCTTGTGTTGAGGGTACTTAGACAACGATATATATAATATATAAATATTTATAAATACTTAAATACATAGAAAACACCCATGACTCAGGAACAAATATCCATGCTCATCACACGAATAAATGCCCTTACCAGGATTTGAACCCGGGACCATCGGCTTCGTAGGCGGGGTCACTACCCACGAGGCCAAACTGGTCGTCGAAAAAAATGGCTCGATGATTTACGCTAGTTTTACCTCATAGTAAATGGCGTCAAGACTTATAGAGCTCACTAGTTCCGGTAAAGCCACACACATTCACTCTTGTTATGAAGAGTCCTAGAGCTTCTTTGCATGTGCTATATGACGATTCTAGCGAATTCAATTTAGCAGTTTGTATGTTTGTTTAGATTTTTATATTTTAAAGTATAAAAGTACTATCATTTATTGCGCTATCGTACACAAACATGACAATGTACAGGGCGACTTCAAATTGGTAATACAAAATTAATGTTTTACACACATTTTCCCTTAACTAATCCCCTTAATTAAGTCTCATGCTATTAAATTAAGCAAAAGTATTTTTTTCTTAATTTTTAATTTATCCCTTTTGTTTAGACTTCACATGGTTATCCTACCATAATAATTAACAAAGAAGTTTAGAGAATTTCAAATGAACACTTTCCTCTTTGGTTATCAATCACCTGTCACGGTATTTATGAAGAAAACGTGTTTTGATTAGTAATTGTCACTTGTCAAAGAAAATAATATTTTCCGTGAGATTTTAATTTCACAATTAAATTAAAATGCCTCTACGTTATCCGTATACTAATGTTCAAAAAATGGATATTCCTGAATTTTATTTTACTTCACAGAGTACTGTGCGAACTCAGGCATTATTTCACGAACGATACCCTGATTGCCCAACACCTACACGTGTATTAATAAACAGTACCATCCAAAATTTACGAGACTATAGTCAGTTCCAGTACGGTTCCAGTACATGCTCAAGCACAAGGCCGGCGGCCGCGGTATTCACAAGCTTTTCGGAGAAGAGTGCTCAAGTTTTTTAACCGCAACCCAGAAGCCAACACAAGGGATGCTGCTGCGAGATTCGGCACGAGCCAATTGTTTATTTGGCGGCTAATGAAAGCTGAAGCAAAACATCCCTTTAAATTTCAAAGGGTACAGGATATTGTAGTGGATGATTACCCTAGAAGAGTTATTTTTGGGCGTTGGCTGCAGCAAAACTTACACTTAAATATCCTATGGACCGACGAGGCAACTTTTACAAGAGTCGGCCTCTTTAACGTGCACAATGAACACTGGTGGGCTGATCGTGATGCAAATCCTCACGTAACTCGGCGAACTCTTACCAAACTCGTTTTTCTGTAAACGTTTGGGCAGGCATTCTGAATAATTGTGTGATTGGACCGTATTTTATTAACGGCAACTTAAATGGACCGAAATATGAAGATTTCCTGAGAAACGTGTTACCGATTTTGCTACAAGAGGTGCCGGAACAGAATTTGGAGAATCTCTATTTCCAGCAAGACGGTGCACCAGCACATTTTGCTCTAAGTGTACGAAATTATTTGGATAGAATATTCCCTGGCAGATGGATTGGACGCAACGGCCCAGTCGCATGGCCGCCTCGAAGTCCCGATCTGACGCCACTCGACTTCTTTTTGTGGGGCAAAATTAAAAGGAGATTGTACGCACGGAAATCAAATACTATCGATGAACTTCGCCAAAAGATAATTGAGGCATTTAATTCTGTAAAAGCCAATGAATTTATTTTAGACAGACTCAAAATCAACCATAGACGGCGGGCCGACTTATGAGCCGATTACAGGGAAGGCGGTGGTCATTTTGAACACATCTTAAAATACGCTTAGGTAGGTTCACACTTAAACTTTTAAAGGGTCATGTTGTTAATAAACGTGATTTATGCGTTTTAAAGTGTTTCATTCTTATAAATAATTATTGCGATAAAGAAGAGAAAATTTCGAGTTTGTATTAATCGATAGATTAGGTACAATAATAAATGATTTTAAAAAAATAATTCGGCTTATTATTACCATAAATTTATCAGGGTCTTAAAACCTCATCAAAACAATTTAGTTACACGAGTGTCACTTGTAGTGATATCAATGATAACGTACATTGACGATAAGATCGAGTGACAAGTAGGTATGACAGTTAGATATTTAATGTAGAGTAACCACACTTTGGGACTTTAATTATTGGTTTTGTTAGAAAATTTGCGAGAATTAAATGCAGCTGATTTTAACAACGGAGTGAATGTATTGTAATGTATGGTATTAACTGAGCCACAATCAAGTGTTTTGTATTACCAATTCGAAGTCACCCTGTATATTACATTAAAAATTTAACACTTCAGAACTATTACAATTCTCTCTTTAGAAATATTATTTAACATTAAGTTTATCTCTTAGAAAAATCAACTTCCATCCATAATTACAACGACTCTTACACCATCATCATTACTAGAACTATCATGGAGTTTTTCAATCAGGTCACGTGTCCGTCTTACGAAGTTTCAATCTGACGAATCTGTCGGTCTCGTGACCTGTCGCGAGTTTAAAATTTTTCCCCCATCACAAAAAGTGCACAGTGCCGCTAAAGAAGTTTTCACTTCAAAAATCCAATATGTATCACAAAAAGCTAGCATCCCTGGTAATACAGTCAGCATCAAAGGTAGTGGATCAAACAACGCTTCATTTTGTAACAGCTTAACAAAAAGTGATGGTTCTGTATGTAGAACCATTAAGACTGTAAACGATATACTTTTTAACGTGAATTTTAGAGATAGATCTATATTTGGAAAAAATATCCGGAATATCAGATACTTTTGGCGCGTTGTTTCATCCGCTACTATTGATGCTGACTGTACAATGGATAACCGAAACTGTTATTAAATATCAAATGACATTTTGCACATTATGCTGACATAATGCAGTGACCATTCTCCTGGAAATAATTGAGTGACAATTACCGGCCGATGAAATGGCGTACATTACCCACGGGCCGGCCGCGGCGCGGCGCGTTATGATCGGCGGATATTTGTATTCTGATTGGCTGCGAAAGTCGAACTGGCAGATTAACCAAATTGACATGACCGGTATATTTATTTTTATGTTTATTTTTGGGGTTCCGTAATCAACTAGGAACCCTTATAGTTTCGCCATGTCGACCTGTCTGGCTGTCTGTCCGTCCGCGGCTTTGATCCGTGATCGTTAGTGCTAGAAAGCTGCAATTTGGCATGGGTACATAAATCATACATGGCGACAGACCGGTTAAATAAAAACTAGATTTTTTTTAGGGTACCTACCATACAAAATGTATAATTTCTTGCTTTAATGCAATGGTGTGGGGTATCGTTGAATAGGTTTTTGAAAACAAATACGGGGCTTCAACTGTCATTCTTTGATAAACTCAATATTTTCGGAAATAATCGCTCCGAAATTAAAAAAAGTGTGTGTGTATGTCCCTCCTCTAATTTTTTACAGCTGAAAAAAGTGGTGGTGTTCGGCGCTATATTATCACCATGTGTTGTGGTAATTAGATTGTCAAGAGTCAACTTTTGACAACCAAAATAACTGCACAAAATCGGTGCCATAAATCGCCTTGTAATTGTAATATGACGTTTATAATGACATTAATGACACTCACTTTGTTCTGTTCAATTCGTGGAAATGTAAGTTATATAAGGCCCAATCCGAACAATGCTTATAAGAAAATATTGAAATAACACCAGTTACACTCACGTTAATACAGCCGATGTAGCCGCCCTACCAGACCTTCACCTGACAACTCCGGCTGCGGACTGCCCTGCCCCCGCCGCCCCCGCCCTGTCAGCGCGTGCGCAACGAGCGGTGAGACGGGCGGCGTGCGCAGTGCACGGAGTGGAGTTCAGCCGTCGCAAGCACTCGAGCCTGAGGAAGGGCCCCCCATGGGTTCGAAACACGTCCCCAATAGCGACAAAGACGTTACGTAAGTGTAACCGGTGTTATTTAAATATTTTGAAATATATATGTTTTATTTCGATGAATGCTTGTAAGATTAAGCGAATACAATACGATCGGCCAGTGTCCAAAGTAAAGTTTCTTAAACCAAAACTTCACTTTTGACACTGACACATCGGTATCTTATCGCTGTGACATCTTATAAGCATTGTTCCAATTGGGCCGTTAGACGGACTCTATATAGTATTAAATTTGGAATACCACTCGAGCATTCCCGTCGCGTTCCGCCAATTGATTTAAATATGAAACGGCTCGCGCGAACGCTGCATACCATTAATTGAGGATTACTGCCAGGACGTCTATTTGAGCTTATGTAACATTAAGCTAATTTAACTGTTTAATTCACGTATTTTAGTCACTCGCGCGACATGCTGCGTCACGGCCGCAGCAGCAACTAATGTCGCATCAGTAATGCGTTCCCATGCTGTTGTTTTAAAAACGTGTACCTACACTAATTTCTTTAAAATCATATACCTACTGTGACTTAAGAAAACTCAAACACTTAGCTCCTATTCCACAGCTAGAGGATGGAGACGGAGTGGGAGGGATGGTAGGAGGACGTGATGGGATTTAAAACCGCAAAGTACAATTAGGGCTCAGGGCCCGATTCGAACTTTAAGGTACGTCAAATATATGCTAAAGATACGATATGGATCGCATATGTCAAAGTCAAAAGTGACGTTTCTTCAAACAAAAACGTACTAGAGTATCGTATTGATCAGTCGATCTTACTGCCTAAAATAACTCGAAGCTGATCTTCTAAGAAAGTGACATACTTCGCTTAATCGAAAATAATGATTTGTACAGTCAGCGTCAAATACTTTGTAGCAACCAAAGTAGCCAAATAGTTCGGTACACCATATATTTAGTATGGTGTACCGAACTATTTGGCCACTTTCACTGCTAAAAAGTATTTGACGCTGACTGTACTATGAAGGAATAGAACCATAGATATACTTCGTAAAGACTGGCCTTACGAGCACTACGAATGGGGCCAATACATGGGTGTCAAAATCGCATTTAGTTACACCGCTGCGCGCGGAAACGCGTCACGTAATGCCATTACAATTTTTTTTAAACGTGTGTTGTTAATTGTGTAAAACCGATTACTGAAAATTCAAATACAGTTATGGCATTTCATATTATCGGTAAATCACTTCAAATTACATTAATTTTTTGCTTAAAACAAATTTTAAACGATAATTTTGTTTCATATTGACCTTTCACGGCGCGAGACGCGATGTGGCAGTACACAGACACATATTAAAGTAGACTGCACTCTCGCCTGCAAAAATCGTGCCGAGCGTTATTAAAATAAATGTCATTTTTATTGGTTGGGTAGGTTAGGCTAGTTTAATGACTCACTTAAGAATAGTCCTTGTAAATGTTGATATTTAGTGAATATCAAGCTTCATAACCAATATGAAGTATTTTGTATGTAATTAAAAAATAATGTATTTATCTAACACATTTTTATATGTTTTAACTCCCACTTATTCCTACTTACACGGCGAACGTGCCTTGCATTCTGGAGCCTCAAGGCTTAAGCCGTACAGACGGCAAGCGCCCCGATGGCCTAACGCTGGTTCCATGGGCCAAAGGCCGCTGCTTGCTGTGGGATGCAACTTGCGTGAGTACATTTGCGCCTACTCATCTTGCTCCCACTAGCAGGTTGGCAGGCGCAGCCGCGGAAAATGCCGCGAGGCTCAAGCGATTAAAATATGCCAACCTGGAACCAGCGTACGATTTTGTTCCGGTTGCGGTCGAAACGGCTGGGCCGTGGTGTTCGGAGGCGAAAAAATTGGTTAGAGATTTGGGGCGGCGTCTACGTGACAGAGGGTGCGATCCCCGTTCAGGCTCCTACTTAGTCCAACAAATATCGCTTGCCATCCAGCGCGGCAATTCCGCAAGTATTTTTGGTACTTTTGGACTGGGGAGTCGGAATGGGGTGGATATTTTGAGTAGGGCAGTATATTAATTAATTGTGTTTTTTTTTTATTATTTATTTTTTTAGTTTTTTTAGTTTTAGTGTTTTTGTTTGCTTTTTTTTTTGTCTTTTATGTACATGCGTTTGGTTTTTAGATTTTAAGTTTAGACATAGTGATTTTTGTGTATGAAATGTTATTTGTATTATCATTAGATTGTATATGGATAATATTTGCAATTCCTACTTAATATTCTTAAGTGAAATAAATAAATTAATAAATAATTTATTTCAGATCAAGTTGATCCCTATGTTAGTTGAACAATACAAAAAATATAAATCAAATAATAGAAAAAATTTAAACTAAATATATTACACGATATAATAATATGACACAATTGACAGTGGCAAGCAAGGCAAACAATCTGCTCTATTTGGCCCTGCCAATCACCACTTCAACCCATCAGCGAGTTAGAGGAGAGTTGAGGCGCTCCGCCAACGCCCTCAGAAGGTCGTAATCAACTAGCACGGCAAAATCTATAATAATGACATTTTATATCAATAAAAATAGTAGCGTGGCTTATTTAGCTGTGGCAACAATGATAACATTTAATCAATTTTCACTTCATCGTCACTCTGAATTATAAAAAAATCGGAAAAATATTCGATATCAGACCTGATAAATTGTGGATGTAATTGGCACTTATAAGGTCTCCCTCGAGCCATTACTTTAGACACGTTTTTTGGAGGCGAGAGTGCAGTCTACTTTCGCGTATATCTCTGGCCAAAGAGACTTGATTGTATCTTTGCTCTGAACATCGGCCTCGTAGTTTACGCAGTATACAACAGATGGTGCTGTGTTTTGCTTATCGAGACTTTTCGGTGGGAATTATTTGCATGGGCTTATCCTTACTTTTTTAGATCTATGACTAGAACACAATAACAAGTTAAAACGAGACCCAAACCACAAATAGCTACATCATGCGAAGCTAAATGGCTTTTCAACATCTATCTCTTGTTGTTAACATAATGTTAACTGAGAAACCATTTGCATAGCAAACGCAGCGACAGAAACATTCCGCACAACGCGGCCGTTAATAGTTTATTGCATTTTCTACCTCTTTATTTTAAACGAGAATAAAATGTCCGGAGAGCCGTTTAAAGTTCCGAGAAACAATAACAAAGTGCTAGAAAAGAGCGATTAGCGCTGCGGCGAAATAAAAATAAGCGGGGAAATAAAAATATAATAGAGCTGTGAAATAAAAACATAATTGAGGTCAGTAATTGCGGCGAGCCTAACGAGCGGGCCTCTGATTACGAGCCGCGCGCTGCAGTTAGGATGATGACGCTTGGAAATATCGACGTCGAACAAGCCATCGTTGTATAGCCACGCTCCTAGTGATATTAGCTCCGGGTGGCTAGCCTAGCTACGGTCCCAATATTACTAACCTTCATTTGAAAAATATTACATATGGTTTTAATTGGAGCAGAGGCCTTATTGCGAAAAGCGAAAATGGATATTTCGCTCGCATGTATATCCGAGACAGTTCGAACGTACACTGGCATTAGAATGATATTTGAATCATGTTATTTAGTTATCGTGCATTTCACTTGTCCGTGCATGTATTGGTGCAGGTGAGACAGGATAACTAAATAACGCGATTCAAATATCATTCATGTTAGTATTGACAGTGTACCTATACGTTAGAATTGTTGAAAAAAATATGTTCACACTACCACGTCGATAACGACGTAAGTAAACCTAAAGTAACCGTTATGAACTAACTGACATTAGCTCCCATTCCTTTATTTAAACTATACTATACTGCCACAAAAATGCTTTTCCAATACGTAGGTATTGGGCCATTATTTGGTTTATAGCTCGAAATAGTTGAAATCGGCAAACAATTTCAAATATAAAACTAACTCATTCGTAGATGATCTGCACAATTTCACAGTTTTTATTTCCTCATTTAATTTTGGCTGACACTAATAAATATTCAGTGTTTCCAAAAGCTATTGTGAGCCAATACAATGTATTTACGTTTCAAATAATTGCTGAAATCGCGACTAATCTGCCAATTTGCACAACTAATACAGGCAATTACGCCGGAAAATGTTTATTTTCCTGAAAATCTCGCACTGTTTTAAAGGAGCATTTAGAGGGCCGTGTCGCCGTGCGAACTGTGTTGCCTCACTACGCATAATACCCGGTACGTCGTTAGAATTTGGACTTTATTCCACGAGAATATAGTTTACAATTAAATGAATTTTCCATTGGCGTTAAGTGCTAGGGCAGTGAGTCTGCCATTAAGACCTATGCAAATACGGCTGAAATTACTATATATTTTATAAACCGATTTGAGAACAGGAAATGATTAACTTGCAACTTAGTACGCACAGTAGGTATGGTTTCACTGAAATGTTACCTTTTACAAACACTTGACTATGACATGGACTCCATTTCTGAGGTTTTCTCTGCTATATGGGATTGTCTTAAGCTTACGAATCAATAAGTGACCAAGGCCTCCATTGCCCAGGGCAGGAAAAGATCCTAGAGCGTAATGAGAACACCGGAGATTTAAAATCTTATCGTCTTTTGCATATCATCAATTTCAGATTAAAATCACCTTTCACTAAATTTTAACGTGAGTATATCATCATTTGAAAGCCGAAGTTGTTTAGCGGTTTGCTTGACTAGTTTACCATTCCAGATCTGTTACAAAGCGAGCTATCTCGGCGATGTGTACTTGTATTGCGAGTAAAGTTGCAACAAAGGCGCAGCTGCAACTCTTTAAACTCCGCCGATACACTGGAACGGATATCGCTTGCCCACTAGATAGTGCATGCAAGGTAACTCGCGCTCAGCACCTATTTGCGCTCATATTCATTTTAGCCTTTGTAACCCACACGCCTGGGTATGAGTAACTACAAACCAAACCTTGGCTTGGGTGTTTGCCATATTTTTGGGGCTGCATTGTGCTGCAAGCGGGCTGCTAGCTTGTAATGTGCATGCCGGCCCTGTTTGAGCTCTGCTATACTCCGTTTGCCGGAGGTGAGTAATGTGCTGCCTCAATCGAAATTAATAACTCCCACCAAGGCGTGTGGGTTACACTTTCTTCCTTATGGCAAATGTTCGAAAAGGTACTTAGTTGACTTTAGATCCATGAACAATGACCTGCACACTTTTAGTCGGTTATTGGATTTCAGATGTAGATATGATGGTCCCAGTTTTCTACGTGACAAGGTGAAAATGACAGCGTCTATGACTAGTTGTTGGAACAAACGATGTTAAAAATTTACATTTGCTTCGTCATGACGAAATCAGAATCTATACGGCCACTCAAATATGTTCCCATATTTCCAAGTATATTAGCATAGGTATGAGAGCACGACGACTCATTTCAATTTTTTCCATGCATACAATTTGTTCGATGTACATACCTACTTTGCTTCACGTGCATACATTTTTTTAATTAAGTAACATAGGTAAGAAATACTTTCCTGAACAATATGGCCAATTGCAGTCTAAAATTGTCTAAATGCAATTGAGTCGAGCGTAGCGTAGGATTTCGGCCTATAAAAGCATCTGTGCCTGGCGACCTCGAATCTTTATGAACTCACAATGCAGTGTTTAGATAGGAGTACTCTATGACTGGCAACAAATATATCCACGTCTGTAAGTGCCGATATCGGAACTATACTCATTTAACTTGGAGACGCCGAGCTGTGGATTCATTAATACGAGTATCTACCGCGGTCTAGGTGCTCAGTGATATATTATGTACCGCCTGAATCCCTAAGATCTTTATAAAAGACCATTTTAAATACTTACCTCGATTGAAATACCAGATGTGCTACCTATTAGTAACGGCCTCGCTTACACTCAGCCGTTCACATACCAATTTGTAAGTAATCCTTAGGGGCTTAGGGCTTGCACATGCATGTTGAGCAATTGTATTGTATGTTAAAAGCTTTTTTTAACTTGCAATGTATCAAATGTATGTTAGGGTCAAATCATGCAAGCCAGATTGGACGCCGTTCCCATTATTTGATTGAGCTGAAACGTCAAGTAAAACGTCTTGCGTAAGTTGGATGAGCCATAGGATCTCTATGATAAAACAACGCAATCTCATTGTGTCTGGGTTTGCTAGATTGTCTCTATGAGTATTAATTAGTTGATTATTGAAAGAAAAGTACAGTCAGTGACACAGGTTGTATTATAATGATTTTTTTACAAAAAACTTGTTTATTTGATTCCCAAAAATAAATATTTTCTTTTTCCATTTCACGGTCTTTCTATTCACATACAATTTCTCATATGGTAGGTATTTGTAGCAATCATTCACAGATCTCGGCCACTCGAGAGTACTCGCGCCGCTCGCTCGGCAACCTCGAGACGAAAACCTGATTTATTCTCGGCAACGATCTGAGAGCTCCGCCCACCACCTCCTGAGGGGGCTGAATAAATAATAAGTGTGTTTGTGCTTGGTTTGAGTCCATCCACTAGAAATTTTAATTTTGTGTTTTTTTGGTGGTTAGCTGCGCCGTGGGAACAAGTTGCGGTAGGATAAGTAACGATAGTTCCAAGTCCGATATGATTGTGCGCCGACTCGCCGAGGCTCGCAGCTGGCATGCGAAATAACTGTCTGCTAGTGAAACAGTACTGTAGCTACGTGGAATTACTAAAGTGTAGTTCAGATTTGGCCCACATACTGTGTTTATTAGTACAGTCAGCATCAAAAGTAGTAGAACTCTACAACTATCAGTACCTACATTACAAGTAGAACAGTAGAACAATTGGACAGTTACAGTTACTTTTGAACGCCAAATATAGAGATATACGAGTATCTCAACGGCCTCCTAGCCTCGTCGCTAGTGACCCTGCCTAGCAAGCAGGAGGTCCCGGGTTCGAATCGTTTGAATTGTTCCTGAGTTAGGAATGTATCTCATGTAGATGAGGATTTATTTATTTATATAAGCATGTATATCGTCGCCTAGTAACCATAGTATAAGCTTTACTTAGTTTGGGGTTAGGTTGTTGGGGGTGTTGTTGATCTGGTCATTTAATTTCGATATCCCAGGTTGGCAGACACTTTTCATGTACAGTGGGCAGTGCCCTTTTTATAATGAGACAGTCATTATAAAAAGGGCAGTTGTAGAAACATTTACTTGCCAGAAATATTTTTAATTTATCATTAAACAACTTAGGTTTATTTAGGTCTTTCAGGGAATTCGGAAGGTGATTATAAATTTTTATGGTCATGTAATGAGGGCCGGACGTAACAAGCTTTAATGTGGAAAGTGGCAATCTTAGTTTATTTAAGTTTCGATTGTTTCTCCTATTATTAATTAAAGGCGTATATAAATCGATGTGTTTCCTGACAAACTTGCTCGACTCGAATATGTACATAGAGGTCAGGGTGAGTATTTGGTGCTTAATGAAATAGGGGCGGCAGGAGTCTAGTTGGTCAATATTAACTAGTATCCTAATGCATGTTTTTTGTAGTATGAAAATTTTGTCTACATCACTGCTATTCGTAGTTTGCTGCTAGTAAGTTATTCGTAGCCTCTAGAAAGTTTTAGGATCCCAGTACCAAGTCTAGAAACATAATATTGGGGCTTGTTTCCGGATCTGAATCTCACTGTGTCTATCTCTTCGACTATTGGCTTCCGTAAATCCTTTACCCGAAAACCTAAGTCTCGCGCGGCTTTTTACAAACTTAGTGCAAGTAATTGAATGTGAAGCCGCGTGTGGAGCGTGGCGATGAAGTAACAACGCGGAATGAAAAATAGTCAAAGTTTATTCAGAAATGTAAAAATGAATACAAATTTAATAAAACTTATCTTCATTCTCTCCTCACATATGCCCTTAAAAGTGAGCAGGCGCGCGTGAAATTTACATTAGATGCCTTTTTTGATACAACGAACTCTCAATTTTCGAATAACCCAGAGAATGTGTGGCTCCCAGCATCTAAATGTAGCGCGAGTAACGTTTTGCTCTATCGAGAGCCTTTATGTCGAAACGTCTTTCTCTATCGGCCTCGTACCAGGAAAACGTCTTTTATTATTATGCTGAAGGAAAAATAATAAAGTTATAAGTTAGATGATATTCCGCGCTGCTGGCGAACTACGTAACTTGTTGAGGTCTAATCTGCATAATAATAAGCCGACTTTTAGTAGAAAGAATGAATTTTCCTATGGACTCTTTAACGATATTAATTTATCAGTAAATTGTGTTTACCTATTAAGCAAGTTTCTCGTAAAACTTTATGTTATAAGTTATGCAAAGAGACTCGAAATCTTTAACATGAACATAAGCAATGACGATAGTGATAAGCAAATACATATGTTTTAGAACCATTTCTTTTATTCACAGCGTTTTCTAATTCCTCCCAAATATATTGCAATAAAATTCAATGTTTAATCTGATAAGTCTAAATTTAGTTTTTAAGTCTATATAAAAAAAAAGTCATTTAATATTGCAAAAAAATTAGTACATACAGCAACGGATAAGCAAACAAAAAAGGACACAAAGCACAATACGGACAATATATATATTACATTACATTGTTGACTATATATATATTACATCGTGCATGGTTACTCGTAATACATATATACATATATATCATCGTTCATGGTTAGCACAAAACTGATTACAACTGATTATTAAGGCTTATTTGTATTAAATGTCTCTGTCTGTTAATTCTACCATTTCATGTGACGTTGAATAAAAAAAATGTATGTCTATATCTATCATTTCGTCCTTCGACACCGTTTGATACAATATCAAAAAATTAAGAAATATATCCGAAGTATACGAATTACAGCAGTTTGGAAAAGTATTTTACGGCAATAAATATGATTTAAAAATCACTTTATTTCTTAAAAAAGTCTCTAAACTTCACGTCAGTTTACTCTTTTCAATTCTCAATAAAGCTGTACTTCACAAAAATCTATTCCCAAAGCTCCTTTGAAACTCCCAAACGTTTAATAACGTCTAATTTAGAAAAACACACGAAAGTATTGTGTTGCGTATTCCGCCGACATAAACGGAGTTGGAGAAAATTGTGAATTAATATTTGGAGAGTATTCCCCGGGCCCTGTCGCTGTGCGGCAGTAATCCCGATTCCCGGTTATTCCGGGTATGAGCTTGAATTACTAGACGATATTTGACCGGATATAATTTTGCGGGAAATAATCAAGTCAGCGTGTAATGGTAGAATGTGAATTTTGTTGTTATTTTTTTTTTGTTTTAGCGGAAATAGAAATATGCCTTGTGAAATTTTCAATAGTCTCCTCATTACGCTTGGTGAGATACAGCGCGCTGACAGATGGACAGACGGACGGATAGCGGAGGTTTACCGGCTTTGTGAAAATGTCAACTGTCTATCTATTTTAGTTGGTCGGATACAGACAACTAAAAAGTTTATTTTAGTTTTCTATTTTAAATTAATATATTCTAGTTTAAGTTTAGATATAATGTATTGAAGTTTAAATTATACATGTATACTAACAGTCTAGCACTAGCTAAGTTAGGTATTTAGGTACTGACCAAGACTTTGTAGCATAGAATGATAATTTTAAACAACTATTCGGAGTCCTTTCCCAGAAGCCAAAAAAACTACCATTATCTTACTAAAAACATTTGAAAAAAACAGGTATTTAAGCCCAAAGAGGTAAGGGACAGAAAGATAAAGTTACTTTCACGTTTAAAAACAATTAAAAACTTCGGTAAGAAGTAGACATTTGTACACTTCTAATGTCGCTCCTTATCTCGCACCCCCTACTACCCTTACTGCTAACACCCATTATCACAGATAACCATTTTCCAGTACTTTGCGCCCAACAGCCGGAGCGGGAACGAGCGACATTACTTTATTATAAGCGAGGCAGCCATTACCGCCGGCGCTGCTAATTAATATAAATAATTGACCGATATTTCAGCGACGACGCCGAGCGGCGAGCGTAGGGCGAGGGCTCATACTAACTTTAAATATTTTAACTCGTTTTGATATTAGGTACCTATTACTTTGTAGCTTGTCACAATGGTAAGCCGCCAACGCCTTGGCCACAAGCGCACGCTCCAAGCGGGTGTATTTCTCTCGCTCTCACTAGGCGTAAGCGTGAGCGAGATGGAAGTGCGTGCCCAGGAACGCGGATATCATGTTTTCTAATTTGAATTTTGTACGTTTAAATGAAATAAAATTGCCCGTTTTTAGAAGCAATTTTCATATTTTTAGCTTATGCGCTAATTTTTTACAAATTTTTCAAGTGCTGTTTCTGCTGCTGCTGTTCATATTTTTTTTCTATCTAGCAAAAATCAAAAACTCAGGATTAGATACAGTCCCTCAAGAAAGGTCTCAAAATTGCTAATTACATCTATAGCAGCCATTTCGACTTTTTAAAAACTCCGTTTTCTGAACCTACTGCACCTTGAAACAAATGTATGGCGGTCGGCGCCGGCATCGAGCTTGCGTTCCGTGTCCCCGGGGTAAGGATTGAAGGTATCATTCGAAAGGCGACTGCAGCTGTATTACCTTATTCATCTTATTCATCAGTTAAGAGGCAATTTATAGCTTATTCAGAACTTTACTTGGACATTGTACTAATAGTCGTAAAATGATTTCTTACTGTACTTTGATATAGAATACTTTAATAAGTTATTTTGTTAAGGTTATCACCTTACCAGATTTTTATTGTGTACTATTTATAATTATAATTAAGTGAATAATTACAAATTAATTAATATGGTCCTATTCTGCCTGAAACACAGGAACTCCTAGTTCAGGCATTTGTAAACTTTTCCTTATCCTTAATCCTTAGTCTTTAAGAGGCTGTCAACACCCAATGTCCTTGAAATTGATGTTACTTAAACACTTTTTAAGAAAGACTTTTGTTTTAGTCAAGTAAGAAAAATATATGTTCATATTAATTATATTTCAAAGACCGTGGTTGTACTCGATACATGATTGAACGAAATCGGCTCGATAGAAAATAATTGCAAAGATTGGTCTTAAAATCACAATTAAACGGTTCTATGTCTTTATTGTTTTGACTTATGGGTCTGCAATTAAAATCACAATTTCAAAATATATATATCTAAACCGTAGTTGAGTAAAATATTACACTAATAATCCACTTTTTTTTATTTAAATATTTTTCTTATTATTCCCTTGCCCAGGCCCAGTAACATGCGACAGTGCTATCTCATTTACTCCGATACAAATAGAGAGTGTGCGCGCTTTAGGTATTGACAGCCTCTTAAGTGCTAACACTGTACTTATACTGTTTTCAATAAAATTATTTATTTGTTGTTGTTGTATTGTGAAACAGACCCTTAGTGGACAATATTTTTATTTTTCCGCCGCAGTCATGTGAGTAATATCAAATCAAGTTGAAATACTAAAAGTTAGAATGCATTTTCCAGTTAATGCGTGTGACTCCGCGATAACGAAGTGTTATTTTTACAAGCCTTTATTCCTACGATGTAAAATAAGCTGTCCATTTTGAAAAATCTATCTTCTGTTTTTTTCCATGTCGGGAGGTATATATATACCTTAGTATCTGATGGTCTAGTCTGGTCGAAGGATAGCGTCCGATGACGGAGATATAAGATACGCGTAAAAACTCTAATCAAATAAAAAACCCTGCAATATCGTATAGGCCCGCTAAAATTGTTGCTTTGTTGATAATAATAACTCCATGGCCTATTCGCCCCGGTGACTGCTATCAACTCCGCTGCCGTGTCTGGTGTGGTGTCGTGCAGCGCTGGGCGCCCGCCTGCCTATTCTACCACTTCGTCTGCTTCACCCCCTCAAAAACATACAATTGGTCTATAGGAGCACCTTAAAGTGCACGAGGTGAAAATAGCTTAGGTATTGTATGATATGTTACAACTTCGATATACAATATTTGATTTCCTGTGTCAATCACACTGACAGATATAACACATAAATGGAACGTGCCATTTCCCTCGCCCCTGAATAGATACCTCGTTTAAATAAAAGTAATGATTCTCGCTTCTCCTCATTAAGGAAGAATGTCCGCCTTAATAAATGATAACCCCGTTCCCGCACTTATTAAATAATGGAAACAGCTTCCAGGGGGCGATTCTGTTTTTTACAGGAGGCGAGGCTGCTGTTTTATTTTCATTACCTGTCACTTTCACACTTACACACTTGTTAGAACGGGAGAGGCATGGTGACAGGCGATAAAGAGGCTACCATGCTTAGACCACAGGAGGTGGGCCAAGATGACAATTGTTCATAGAAAATGCCAATTAAGACTTAAATCATGTACAGAAATAGTCATCTCAATACATTTTTAGGGTTCCGATTATAGGATTTTTTTCATCAAACCCATACGTGTGGGGTATCTATAGATAGGTCTTCAAAAATTATATTTAGGTTCCTAATATCATTTTTTCTAAACTGAATAGTTTGCGCGAGAGACACTTCCAAAGTGGTAAAATGTGTCCCACCCCCCCCCCCCCTGTAACATCTAAAATAAGAGACAGATAAAACTAAAAAAAAAATATGATGTACATTACCATGCAAACTTCCACTAAAAATTGGTTTCAACGAGATCTAGTAAGTATTTTTTTAATACGTCTTAAAAAGGTACGGACCCTTCATGGGCGAGTCCGACTCGCACTTGCCCGCTTTTTTTTGTTTGGCATTTGTCGATGTACGATTGTCACGTTGGCTTGACCCCTGGAGCCGTAACAATAATCGATCATTCTTACTGCTGCGCGTAAAATGCCTATTGAGACTACTAAAGTATCAAAACAACATATCAAATTGTTAAAACGGAGTCGACCTCCAAGGGCTGACAGGAAAACGTTTGTAAAGTCGGGTAATCGCCGGTAAAGCTGTTCGGTAAAGGTCGAATTTACCTTTATTGTGGGATTGTGAGAAATATTTGGGTGTTTCGGTGCCTGTGAGGTGTGACGCGGGGAGCGAGTGGTTAGCAACAAAGGCTTTCAAAGGCTCAAAGTTATCATGGTATGTATTGTATGTTAGTCTGTAAAGTATATATATTTTATACATGAGAGATTTCACAGAGGTAAGAAAATATGACACGTTTGCACGTTATTGGCACGTTTCTTTAGCGATAAGACCGCCTGTTGTCACCTCTGTCTGGATGTATTATGTATGTCTCTCCGCCGTAAATGTTATTTTGAAGTTGTGCAATAAAGAGGATTAGTATTGTAAAAAATTTCAACTACAGATTTACGATTATTTAATCTAATAGGATCTAAGAATTATACCTATTCATAATGCTGGGGTTTGCGGAGGCGAATAATCAGTCTAGTCAGATTTAATTCCTGGAAAATATCGTTTATTCAAGTTTCTACGCACTAGTATAAAGCAAAAAAATTCTTTTTGTTTGTACGTTACTCTGAAAATGATCATAATTTCAGTCTGATTTAGTTAACATACATAGCTACATGATAACTAAATCAGATTGGGGTAGATTGTTTGTGTAGTGTGAATATCCAGAGAGGAAAATTAGGACTACGTTTGTATAGAAAAGCGGTCACATCATCCCTTCCCTCTTACTACAACGGAACGTACTAGTAATATTTATGATGTAGGTGCTCGTGGGAAAACTATTAAATTACCCAGGTTTATGCACCTTACCGTTTCCCGGAAATTCCTACACTGTTCTAAATACGAAATGCCACTAAGATAAGGCCGGTATCCTCCAAACTGTTAACTGACTGTTCGTCAACCTTATTGCGAAGGCATAAGCTCTAGCGATGCTCAAAGAGTGTTGCCGTTACAGCCGAGGCGTTTCTCAGAGTTTGTAGCAAGCTCGGGGACCCATTAACGATAAGGCAACGTCGAGCAACTGCTAGTGTTTTAGGTTAATTTGTTACTTTAGGTATAGCTACGTAAGTATAGGTATCATCTCCATTTAGAATTATGTCCTCTGCCCTTGTATTTTGTTGTAGTGAAATGTAAAAAATAATCTTCCCCTCATCGGGAGCACTTATAAAACATGTAGGTGCTCTGATTTCGAGCTCTGAAAACGAGTAGGTTTGATATTATTATGATTATTTGCAGATCTCGCAGTGCAACCTCGTAGTGCAGTGTATTCAAATACTTAACACAACAACACATAACAGTGATATTTCTTCAACCAGACTCACTCACTGTTGACAGCTGACACATCATATCCATCCCTTTGATAACTATCTGTATAGGCCCCAGTATACAGGAGCTTTGTCACAAGCTTCACGCGGGTCGCGACCTTCATCTCTTGTGTAATATCAGCCGGGTCAGGAAACCTCAAAGCCGGAAGAGGTCAAGAAATAGAGCGAGGCATGACTAAAGCACTTGAACTCCGCAACTAGGAGGCCTATCAATTTAAACAGATCATATTCATAACTTAATACGAAGAAATTATTATCTGAATCGACGGGTACAGTGAGTCAGTGCCATATAGCAACGCATTTGTGGTATGTCTGGCAAACAGATTTGTCAAGAGAAAAAGGCGCGGAATCTGAATCCTAAATGTGTATGGACCCTTCGAGAGGAGTACGAGGTGTGTCTGACCGCATTGATGTGTGTAGTTTAACTTAAATATAAATCTATCCGGTAGAAAACGTCTTAGCATCCCTAGAATTGTGTCCTATGTATAATTATTAGACCGCAGTTTGACTTCTGACCCTTGTAGTTGTGTTCCTTTCCTAGGTCCGAACCCCGATGTTGCCAGGCCGAAAAGTGGTGCCGTTACTCCGCCAGCCCCTTAAAGTTCCCCCTTGCAATAGTCATACATTCGACGTCGACACAATGATAGAGATGTGATCACCATAACTGGTTTATCATAAAATTCATAAATAAAACTTTAACAGCTTATAAAAACATAAATTCTGCTTTCATCCTTTCATTAAACCTCTTTTTATAATATAAGTGCCTTTAGATATGAGCCGCGTGTAAGGAATCAACGGCACGGGGCGCGCTCTTTATCATACGTGAGTAATATTAATATCAGGAACGTGGAACCTCTTCAACGCCGGGAGATTCCAAGATAATAGGGCATCAGACGACCTTGGCTGAAGCTCACCAGTAAGGGCTGGCGTCCACTCCACGGTGACTGTTTGTATCTGCAATCGTAAGTGACATTAAAAACACATTTAACAGGTAGTTTACCCATAATTAAACAGAACAGCGGCTGTAGCACGATCGCATTTTTATCACTTGTCACTGTCAATATGCCTGTTATTTTCGCACTTACATACTTGTTAGAACGTGACAGGCATGGTGCCAAGCTGGCTAGTGATAAAAATACCTTGCTACAACCGCAGATGTTAATGAAGCTTGACAAGATTCTCTTTTGCCCTGAGCTTAAATATGATTGATTTTAACGTATAATTTATTTAAAAAAAAATCTTACACTGTTTTGCGGTAAAATCGTTTATAATTGCTTCTGCTATAATCTCTTCTTTTTGTTAACATTGGTGACGTTCGATGACTTTCAGCGTCTGTAATCAAAAAGTCTCCTTGTCTGTAAAATAAAATAGTACCACTGAAAATCCACAACATCAATAAAATCTTGTCAGGGTATAAGTTCCAAATACATACAGAGCTTTCAACGAGACTCACGGTTGTTATGCTTGGTGGGGCAGAGTTCTAGTGCAGTTACTCTCTCTAATAATCAAATTTTGGTGAAGAAATATGTAGGAAAACTGGATAAATTTCAACAAGGCCCATTTACTCCTTAGAGAGGGTCAGATGGCATCACACTCGTAAAAATGTGCGCTGATGAAAGATGACGATTGTGTTTACACTTCTCAATGAAAACGAGCTTGGTGAAAACTCGCAAACAACCCAAGTTTATAACACCCTTTTTAAAACTCGCCCTAAAACAAAACCGGGGAAACGGCACAATTGAGTCAATAATCAAATGAACATTTTTGGGCACTTTATCACTGGAAACATTATTCATTTCCGGGTCCCTGGTAACGAATCGCGCCCCCGAGGGCCCAGCTCGCGAAATAACAAGTTTTTGCTCGTTTGCGGAGGCGAGCAGATTTATATGCTCGCGTCGTCCATAGCTGCGTGGGCAGAGGACTCACTTGCTTAGATTTATGTGCTGGCGTTAGTCATAGCCTCGAGGACAGTGAAGTCACTTGCTAGCTCGTTCTCCAAGCAACTTATCACATACATGTAGCACCAAGCGTGTTGCAAACCACATTTTACTTGTATAGTCGAGTTCACAATGTTCCAGAAATATATTTATTCCTTGTTGTCAGTGCCTTAGCGACGTGTTAGTATATTACCCGCAACGCACTTACAACCCCTCTGATGTTGCGGGTGTCCATGGGCGGCGGTAATCGCTTACCATCAGGTGATCCGTCTCCTCATTTGCCTCCTATATCATAAAAAAGACGTTGTCTAGTAAAGAAGTTCAGGACCGTACCGTACTGTACCGCCCACACGTCATGCACCATCAAAATTAAGTCTTCCATCAGGGCTGGCTAACTGCGCATTGCCTTACGATTGTGTTCAGAATAAAGAGTAGGTACAAATTTTTAATATCAGTATAAGTACAGTAAGCAATACGGTTAGCTTAGCACCCCTGCATACATATTTGTATTGTAACTAACGTATGTACACTTGCTTTGCTGTCCGTTTTGTGAATTTACTTGCCTAGGTTTAAGGCTCCGAATTCGCCGGGACATATTTTGCCTTTGCTCCCCGATTTCACGAAGACTTGGAAATCCTTATATGTTTTTATGAGTAGTTATACATTCCAGTTACTTTTAATGTCACCAAAATCTAATAAGAAGTTTTAAGGAAATTAATGGAGCTTTTAATGTAAATTATATAATTTTAACTTGACATTGCGCCTTCGAGAGTCAAGCCGGGAGCTACGAGGAAAATCCGCGGCCTGCTTTAATGATGTTGACGCAGTAAGTGGGTCTACACCGCGCCGCCCTCTGAGCTATTTTCCTATGCAAATACCTGTTATTCCACCTATCAGCTCAGCTGTAACAAAATATTGCTACATCTTGGGAGGACCTTATTCTGTGTAATTTTGTAAATTATTAACCTTGTTTATTTATTCAAACTTTATTGCACAAAAACACACATTTTATTCGCTCGTTAATACATTATTTATTGCAAAAATAATATATACAGAACCGAGATCTAGACTCAATACCATTCAGATTACAAAACATATAAATCACAATAGGAAATCAGGTTATACGTAATGTGATGAGTTTAGTGACTCGTATGAAATGAAATAATATAAAAATAGGAATGAAAGGAACGAATAACAATGTTGTTAAATCCATTCTTAATTATTTGTCTGGATTTCATAACAATTTTCGCATCTTAAAATATTTGGCAGTATTTTCGTTACGTAGAATAACATCTTTCGCAGAAAGTGCTCAGATTGTTATACAATTAATGTCTTTCAAACATTATTAAAAGCTTCACAGAGAACCACGTAATGAAAATTCTGCGTAATCAGGTTATTGAATTGAATTGAATAAACAGTGAACGAATTGAATAAGTGTTTTGTTACAAATATCAGGCTATATTTACTTCTACAATATTAGTTTAAAATTTCATCAAAATAAAGGTTACGGGCAGGCACCGAATCATTTTCTCATTTAAAAGATTGGATTAATAGACTCCAACAGCTCCAACCCAACAAGTTTTACGTGAAGTATGGAACAGCCATCCAATATTCCGAGGAATTGTTCCCTGAAGAAATGAGCATACTCTCACCTTAAAGGTTGTCCATCTACTTCCACCCCTCTGATGTTGCAGGTGTCCATCATATCAGCCGAAAGATGTCCACTGCTAGACATAGGCCTCCTCCAGACATCTCCACAACGACCGGTCTTGCGCCGCTCTCATCCATAGGCTTTCTGCGACCTTGACCTTTTCGTCGGACAACCTTGTTGTGGTCTTCTGTGCAGGTGTCCATGGGCGACAATAATTGCTTATGTACCGTTAGGCGATATGGCTCCTCGTTTGCCTTCTATATCATAAAATATTGGCAATTAAGTGCCACTGCTCAGCCGGTAAAACATATCCGGAGTGTAATACTTAATGCTACCTCACATTTAAAAACAACACTAAACCGTTACAGGTATTTAAAGTCACACAAAACAAATTAGACAAACACATCTACAAAATACAGTTGAAAAACATCTCCCTTTTGTCAGTCGGGTAAGCACAGCCGAGTTTCCGTCTTAAATTCCGCCCGCATAGTTACATTACACGTTAGTGTATAATGTTAGTTGTGTCGCTATGAGTTGTTCCGGGGCTTGCTTACTAATTTGTTACCAAAGCGGGAGGTCGATTCTAATTTATCAATTTGTTATGGTTTGAACTGGTTTTGACACAACCTTGACAATCGTTTTGGTTAGCGCGCATTTCAAGCAGGATTTTCACTAATCAGTAAGAGCGTCTTCGTGGTCGTATCAAAATAAGATGAAAACCGTAACAAATTCTTAAATCACGATCGGGTTCGGGTGCCATTCGCACAATGGAGTTTAGACTGCACGTAGCGCTCGAAAGTTATTGGAGCACATAAAAAAATTAAACATTAAATTTAACACCTACTTATTTTAATGCGGCACGACTGTTATTTTTCTCAATTTAATTATCGCTTTCGACATGTTTCGATCCGACTGCACCGTTATTGCTCCTACAGGTATTTTTATGTTATAGGAGACAAACGAGCAGAATAATCGCCAGATGATAAGTAATTACAGTTGCCTATGGACAGAGGGCGTTGCCGGCCGTTAAGTTAGTAAGTAAATATTCTTTATTGCACCACAAAGAAAACAAATTTTAAAACAGATTGTGTGAAGAAACATAGCCACAGGCGGTCTTATCGGTGGCCTATAAGATGAGAGTACGGAGATATATTAGTCTTGGAGATGTTTCTCTCGATGATTATCCTTGATATAGATCGCACACACAAGTCGCAAGTGGGTTTTATAGGAAAATAAAATCTTAGGACCTAATAAGGTTCTAAGTAAGTATACTCCATACATGACTCCTAAATAATACAAGGGAGACATCTTACGGAGATATACATTTTTACACGCAACACGCAACTCATCATAAAACCGGCAACCGGTGTTATTTCTTACTATCAGGCAATCTTTTTTATCTCCTAACTATATTTAAACAAAAACCTTCATGAAAACTTTTAAATCAAGAAAATGTTAGTTGTTGATAAGTGTCATGCAGTTAACATATTAAATACTAGCTTCCGCCCGCAACTTCGACTCTATGGAGATGATGATGATAATGCCTTCCCTCGGGCCTCAAACTGGATAGTTACAGGAAATTGAGATCCATACCAAATTTCGTCTAAAACCGGTTCAACGGTTTAAGCATAAAGAGGTAACAGACAGACAAACGGAATTACCTTCGCATGTATAATATTACTTAAGTAGGGATAGCTTTTAATATCTACAAATACGAGAATAAAAACTCATACATAACTGGGGCGCACACATAAGTGCAAGACGTAGAAGAGGTAGGAGTTCCGGCGCGCTTTAGCCCGCCCCATGAATAATTCAACTCTTACCTTGTACAAACCCTGTGCCTCATAGCTGCCCGCTGCCGAATATGAAGTTTGGAATCTTTTCCAGGTATAAATCCGCAACGCATGGGTAACCTATAATCTCAGACTACATAGACATCGCTTTATTAAATTCAAATAAAATAAAATTATAAAGTCAGACCAAGCTAAGTTGGATGCGATATTAATAGCCCTGCCTGCGCAAGTGTAAGTAAAAGTCAGAATTTGATAGAAGTTTGTCGTTTAAAATAACACTTGCACAGCTGTGATGCGAAAATCGCTGCCGAGTTAGCTTGGCCTGACTCTACGTCATTGTCCATTTCCTGCTGCTGCGGCAACGCTGCATCACCAACGCTGCAGGTACCACTTTTAAGCAACTTGCTTGTACTTGTACAGAATGTTTTTTTCAACAATTGGTAATATTTTTTCGAGAGAGCTCAGTCTGAGAGCGTGAGAGTTAACTCAGTATGATGGGTTAGGCCACACGTTGGGCGCCACATTGTCACACGAGTTTCCGACGCCCGGCTTAGGAAAACCAGTGGAAAATCACTGACAAATTAAAGTCCTTGCAGAATAATACATAAGCTTCTGCCAAGTACAAACAAAAAGTTAACAATCAGTGCACTTACAATTAGTATCAGGCAAACTTAGGAGAAAATAAAAAATTTTTTTTTTTTTTTTGTTAGCCTAATTTAGTGTCCTACTGCTGGGCAAAGGCCTGCCCTCATTTTCTGCACTCAACCCTGTCATTTGTAGTTTTCCGCCATCTCGATTAATTCTTATGACACATTTATTTTTCAGTCTTTATATAAAGCAAATACTGTTAGCTAATGTTAAAACATAAACAAAGGGCACCTTCTTATATTCTACTTATGTCTCATTCGGCAGACCTGGTGTCGCTACAAGGGTTCTCTTATCATTATTCGCCCTAGTTAAGGGCCCTATACAATTGTTAAACCGTAGGGTTCAGTGCCATCACATTATAAATTTATTGCTAAATTTAAAATTATTTGAATAACGGAAATAATTCAACTGAGGAAAAAAAAGGAGTGTTTCACCAACATTATCAGTCTTATTCAGTTGCTGACTCATTGGCTGGTTGATTGGTCACTGCTGGGTCATTCATTTTGGCAGATCAAACGTCGATGCTTTCTATAAGACAGCCAACATTTTTACACATTACATTAACCTACACCGTGCACTAGTTTCAAGCGTACATTAAACACACAAAACCATCCGAATTGCAGCCGTTGTGACAAAACAAAGGGCCGATGAAATGAAATATTAATGAATAATTAGTGGTCGGAGCAGCGTGCGCTCTTTGCGGCTTCATTACTGCAGCTCCGGCCGATTTGTGGCATTTCCGACTCCATTTCCCATTGAGCGAACTTTATTTATACCTAAGCGTGTAATTATTTAGTGGTAGCATTAGTTGAAGATCCGAAATAGTGGCATTACTAAGTTTTCTGTGAAAACGCGTTTTTCCTAGTTGAAACTAGTTTTCCGTATCGCTCAATGAAAACTCGTTTTCACTAGACTGCCCTTTGATTAAAACGTGTAAAAAATCAGTATAATAACTACATTTTTTTTGTTAACCAGCTCTTATCGAGTCCCATTGCAATGGTTCCCTGAAGCATCTCCGTTAAGATTGTATTATGTATGTCACTCGCAGTTAATTCCACATTCTCTTAAGCCTGTTTGCACGCGTAAAGCACGTTAACTCTAAGAGGCAACGCGTGCCTCTGCATCTACACTTGCTATTTGCACACGCAAGTCAAGGCACTTAATTTGAATAATATGTATTATAAATGTTAATTATAAAGCACAAGGATTTTGTATGGAATCGTTGACGTATGAAGGAAATTGACAATAACATCATCCGCAGCAACGCCGCATCAATGACGATGCAGCAGGGTAATATACAATCATTATACTGTACCTACGTTTAACTCGTTCGCGTCTTTCCTGTAGTAATCGCAAAGTTAGTAATATAAATAAAATTGTTGTTTCCACGCACATACAAGAGAATATTTTTTTCACCCTAAAACGTGACATAATGGAATATACATTTTGACCGCGAGTCTTGCATGCTCCGTCTAATGGGCAAGTAAGTGGTCTGTGAGCGTTTCGAGCCCGAGCAGCCGTGGTGAGCTCACGACCGGGAGATTACCGGGAAATTATGTTGACATTGCCAGCATTGTGCCCACAGCAGGAGTCAATTATAATTTAGCAACTTATTGTGGTTTTGGACTGGTTCTAATACGACCTCGACGATCATGTTGGCGATTGGAAAACTAAGCACCTCACGCACAACTTTCACTTCATTTCGCATATCAGCCAGAGCGAACTTCAAGGTTGTATCAAAACGAGGTCAAAACCGTAACAAGTTATTAAACCTGAATAAGCCTCCAGGTAACCTACAGAGCAAACATTAAAATGTAATATGTATGTAATATTCACGCCGTCCATCCTGGACTCAAAGCAATTTCCTTCCGAAACGCTTAAATCATTTTCCTTATCTTAGTGTTTTCCCCCTTGAATCCTTAGGAGCCTGGGATCTTTTGGTAACCTAAGGATTTGGCGCAGACATTAGTTTTTAAAAAGCACATGGTAACGTGACATTCCAGAGTGAAAATTAAACCTTATTGGAATAATTCAGCTTTACTTTCACTGAAAAGCGATTAAAAATTTCAAATTATATTTTGTACATAAGGTCATGGATCGAATCCACGATTTTCGGTTTAAGAGTCCCACGTCTTACTGCTAGGATATTCACATTGATCATTCTTAATTCAAAGCAGAATTTTTCCGAAACATACATATTATATCATGTTAAATTACAATATACCCATTTCGAAATCATCTGTAGAAATGGTGTTAGCATAATTAGCACAATCGGATTAGCACCAACCTCGAAATCTATGGTATGTATATAAATTAAAGTTCCCTTTTTCATGCCCACAACATTTGACATTTGGCGCCCTCGAGGAATCGCAGCCATATATCATATATAGGATATCTTTGCGGAAAAAATACATCTTGTTATAGAAAATACTTGCTGAATCTAAGTTTAACGCTTATACACTTCCAGGGGACATTCTCTTAATAGGAAACTCGGAGGAATATGAATTCCATTATTAACTGTACATTTGTACGTGATCTACTCCAATATTAACATTTTACTCGACTGCGAACGACGACGAAGTCGCAGTCGAGTAAAAAGGTCCCCAAGTGTCAAATAGTGTGAGCATGAAAAAGGGGCCTTTAATTTATATACATACCAAATTTTATGACTGTTCTAGAGGTTTCGAGGTTGGTCTTAATCCGATTGTGTTAAATACGTATTTCCGATATCTGTGTAAAACCTCAACAATTCGAAACTCAATAAAAGAAATCGTCGTTAGCCTGAAATACAATGTCATTTCCTTCCTGGAATTTTCGTCACTCGAAATAATCCAATTCTTTTTGACGAATTCATCAACGACTCCTAGAGGATTCCTTTTCCAGTTACAATTTCTACTTAATTAACCGTAAATGATTACTACACGTGGCCTTTACATCTCGGAAAAAGTCAATGTGCCTGCTAAATGGAACTTACATTTTGATGTCAAAATGATGTGATTTTGTTGTTATATCATTCGCCCGCGCGTCTCGCTCTTGTCAGTATATGTAAGAACAAGTACGAGCGAAATGCCCGCGCGAATGATAACAAAATTACACCATTTTCATGTGCCTTAGTTGAACTGTGTTCATAGTAGAGATATTCGAGGCACAAATGTTACTTAAACAACCGGAAGTTATTATTACACTTGACTTGTATATTTCGAACAATTCGATGTTCCTGTAATTTTTGGACGTTATGAGGCAGCAGGCGCTCGCGCGGGCAACTTTCTCGCGCAAGTACGTACTGCCTGTGGAATAAGCACTTTGTCGAAAGGAGATTTGGAGTGTAGCTTTTAGTTCTTTCTATTTTAAAACAAAGTTTAGGTTTAATAGTTTTATATAATAAATAGAATTTCATTCATGCTGATAATTTGTTTGATATTTGTTATGTTGTTTTTAAGTCACATATTTAACCAATAAGCAGATTTTTTTCCTTCATGTTCCGGGCGCCAGTCTAGGTATGTACATCACACAAATCTAATGATATAATCAAAACTATATCAACCATTTCTGATTGTTGGTATACACGTCGTAATATAGAGATGGACATTTATACATAAGTACATACAGATCAAACACATGACCCTTTTTCGGCTTCGTCGCAGCCGGGTAACTGTGGTGAGCCGCGGTTCAAATCAAACCTTTACTGAACTGTCAAAGGCGGCGAACGCGCGTGATTGGACCGTAAACGTCAATGCGTGGGACGCGGGTTCGAACCCCTGTTTGAAAAGAGTTCGGTTGACATTTTAGACGACGGATATTTTCAGAACAATTTTTTTTGAATGGCTATAGTTTTCATTAAGAAGCTACTTTTACAAAATAAACATTGGACATTTATAATGTTGTCATTATTTTAATAAGCGAATCTTTTTGAGTTTGAGTCAAGCTCCATGAAGACTCAAAAAATGACTTGATTCACGGCTCAAAAGCCTCTGAAGAGTACGTTTTAAGCGCGAAATCTCATTAAACAAGTCAATTTCTTCTAAACTCATATTAATAAGACTTGTTTTCGTAAGGAAACGGAGAGTTACCTATTGTTTATCTTAAACAATTAAAGAATAACCCCGTTATTCATAAACGTGTACTAAAGTTATCGTTTGTCCCTTTCCATCATACCAATACGTCGGAAAGGGACAAACGATTATTAGCGCCATCGTAACTTTAGTATACGTTTATGAATAAGGAGGTTAGAAAATACGGAGCGCTTTACTGTGAATACAATATGAATTAAATCACAACAACCTTCCAAGAAATTTATCTTAAATGACAGCTTTGGATTAGACTAGATAATATAACTGAATGCTTTTGCTGAAGTTTGACTGTTCTTGGGAACTCCGAGACGCTTGACGTGTTTCTATCAATAAAAGGGACACGTCGAGTAAATTTTTATAATTATCATTTAGCGTTGAAACTCTAGAGTTTACCTAGACCTACAAGTTTTTTGTAGAAATCGCGAAACGTCTAGTTGACGTAACTGGTGACCGAAGTGCTGGCGGCTTCCTCGCACAACGTATCTGTATTGCGAACAAAGAAATGCCGCCAGCATCCTTGGTACAATGCCTTCTAAATCTATCCCTAAGCCCTTGGCTTATTTTAGATTTAAGCTAGTTATAGTAATCCTCTGTATATATTTATTATGTATATTGTTATTGTAAATTTACCGTATACATACTAAGATACTAATTCGTGCGTGTAACAAATCTTCATGATTATTTTTAATTGGTTTTCTTTGTATTTAACAGGTGCAGGAGGATATTGTGGATGCCAAAGGACAGAACAAAGCAAAAAAGATAAAAAGAAGTGAAATTCGACGCCTTTGAACTGAAAATAATGTATGCGGTAATTAATTCAATAATGAGGAAATTCGAGACCGCGATTTTGGTTAATATTATGATGATCTGCCCACCATTTTATATTAAAATAATAATTTCGTCGGTCTTTACCAAAATTATTTTAATTATATGACATAGAATGGTCAAAACATTCTATTTTTAGGGTTCCGTAATCAACTTTGTTATGTATAGTTCTTAGTGAGAGCGTTTTAGGAGGTAGGTGTTCGTATATTTTTTTAACTGTATAACTTATCATTTATACTATTACTGTACTTGCTTCTGTTGTTTCTCCAATAAAGAAAATAAATAAACTGGGAACCCTTGTAGTTTCGCCATGTCCGTCTGTGCGGCCGCGGATTTGCTCCGTGATCGTTAGTGGTCGAGAAATCTGCTATTTGGCATGGATACATAAATTCTTCATGGCGACTAACGGCAAAAAATTACAAAAAAAAAAATTTACCCAATGGTATCGCTGAATAGGTCTCTCAAAACAAATAAGGGTTTCCAACAACTATTTTTTGCCTTTTGTAAAAATATGATAAATATCTTCAAACAAAAGCTTAATAAATACTTTCAATTAAAATTATAGCGAACATGATCGTTTCAGCCGTTTTTCAGCTATTATACAGTAAAAAGCGAAGCGCTGCGAAGGTGCTCCCCTATGCTTGTAAATCTTGTAATGTACATGATACTTACTAATAGCCCCCCTTTAGCCTATTCCGATAGAATGGTAACTACGGAATCCTACAAAGGGCATGGCTCAACATGGTCTTGGCCGATTTTTGTAAAATGTGGCGACCTTTGTCATGTCTAGTTTTTAAGTTGTACGAGTATAAAATCAAACATACCTATAAAACTATATATAAATTACAATCTACCTACGGACACAACGGGAAAGGTCACCATAAATGTACTATATACAACGTGTCCCAAAACTCAACGATAAGCCGGCACCAGAGGATGGAGCTGCTTATGATTAGTCGAGAAAAAATAAGGAAAAAAATATATCTCAATTATTTTAGAAATTACAGAAAAAAAATGAAATTCATTGAAAATCGACATCCCTAATGGTATTTTTAACGACCATGTCTACAAATATTCAAATATTACTGTTTTTTATTTTGTTTTTGGAAACTTCAGTAGCCCTGCTATCTAACACAGTTCTTAAAAATACCAAAATACATGTAGTTTTTACACAAAAAATAATCAAAATTCATTTTGTCCCTACAATTTTGAAAGATTGTTTCTTACAGTCCACTTTCAATCATCATGGTGTAAAAAAATAGTATCGACACCACTATGGCAATTATTTTCAAAAGTTGACGCAACTAACCAAGATTCCAAAATGGTATAATACTTTGGGAAACCTAGTCACAACAAAAAACAACGAATTTTTAAACAAGAACCGACATTTTTAAATGTTGATATTAATCACTTTTGAAAAGGGTTGTTGTTGCAAGTTTTAAAATTTCAATGGAAAATGTGGGTAGTTAATACAATTTTCAAGTCAGTACACTCTGATCCTTTGTTCGCTGTGCACCGTTCCGTATTAATTGATGTGGCTCTCATACTAACAACTCTTGGCTTTGCTTTTTGGACTGGTGATCTGCAAACTGTACTGACCTGGCATTATTTTGGACTGTGATTGTGTTTTGTGTATTGGACTTTTTCCGTATTCTGGATTGTTTAGCGTTTATCATGCCGCTACCGTACACACCGTTGGAATACGCTAATATGCATCTCATTTATGGAGAATGCCGATGCAATGCTAACGCTGCTAGCAGATTGTATCGAGAAAGGTACCCAAATGTTCAAAGACATCCGGATTATCGAGTGTTTATTAATGTACATCAAGCCTTTGCGGAAGGTCGTTTACCATTTGATAGGAGACACACTGGAAGACCTAGATTGGAACGCGATGAAGAAGTTCTCAATGAAATAGAAAACGATTCAACTACCTCGGTACGTGCCATAGAACTAGCTACGGGAATACCAAAAAGTTCTGCACATCGAATTCTAAAACGTCACAGACTTCACCCATATCACTACAGGCGTGTGCAGACGTTACTACCGCGGGACTATCCACATCGGGTCGCATTTTGCCGTGCGATGCTGCAAAAGCACAGGGAAGATCCCCAATTCTTAGACAAAGTTCTATGGTCGGATGAATCAACCTGCAAGAAAGATGGCTATTCAAATCTACACAACTTACATAGTTGGAGCAATGAAAATCCGCACTTGATGAGAGAAGACAAATCTCAGTATCAATTCAAGGTTAACTTATGGACGGGCATCTTAAATGGAATTGTAATTGGACCCTTTGAGTTACAAGGAAACCTTAATGGTGATGGCTATTTGACCTTTTTACAAAACGACTTGCCTGAATTATTAGAAGACGTGCCTTTACGTGATTTACAAAACATGTGGTTTCAAAATGATGGTTGCCCAGCTCACTATGCCCGTGCAGTGCGAGAATACTTAAACCAAGAGTATCCAGGGCGTTAATTGGATCGGGCGACTTGGTCCTATCTTGTGGCCACCCCGTTCGCCCGACCTGAACCCCCTGGACTTCTTCTACTGGGGCTGTCTTAAAGACAAAATCTACTCAAAACCCATAGCAACATTGGACGAGCTTCGCCAAAAAATCACACAATCAATGATAGAAGATCATATCAATGGTAGAAGATATGCACGACGGATAAAACGATCATTTCTAAGGCGATGTCATGTCTGTATTAATGCCGGTGGCAGGCAATTTGAACATTTACTGTAGTATTAATAATGTAGTAAATGAATTTAAAAAAAAGGAAAAAAAATTGTACCATTTCTTTGCATTTATTCAACATTTTTCAACAACAAAAATCCTTTTTTGGGTACAGTAAAAGTGATTACCGCCAACATTAAATAATGTCGATTCTTGTTTAAAAATTCGTTGTTTTTTTTTGTGACTAGGTTTCCTAAAGTATTATACCATTTTGGAATCTTGGTTAGTTGCGTCAACTTTTGAAAATAATTGCCATAGTGGTGTCGATACTATTTTTTTACACCATGATGATTGAAAGTGGACTGTAAGAAAAAATCTTTCAAAATTGTAGGGACAAAATTAATTTTGATTATTTTTTGTGTAAAAACTACATGTATTATGGTATTTTTAAGAACTGTGTTAGATAGCAGGGCTACTTAAGTTTCCAAAAACAAAAAAAAACAGTAATATTTGAATATTTGTGACATGGTCGTTAAAAATACCATTAGGGATGTCGATTTTCGATGAATTTCATTTTTTTTTCTGTAATTTCTAAAATAATTGAGATATATTTTTTTCCTTATTTTTTCTCGACTAATCATAAGCAGCTCCATCCTCTGGTGCCGGCTTATCGTTGAGTTTTGGGACACGTTGTAGGTTACTCGGGCCACCGGACTCACCGGTGGTATCAGAACCTGACGACGTATGCTTAATCATCCCCGTATTGACGCGGAAAGCGAGTCCATATCATTATGCCTGCTCTTGGTTTGATTACAATTGACCAAGTTCGTTAAATGAGGGTCCAACGAGTAGGTTCATCCCTTTGCCACCAGTGACCCAATTTCAGAATCCTCAAAATCAAACGCTATTTCAATTAAATCAATTGGTTTGGAATATTATAATTATTCATTGGATGTTATAGATTTACTCGAGCAAATAATTGTTCCTAATTAAACTGCGTTGAGAGTTTGTATATTTGGTAAGTGAAATAGATTGTTTATTGATGTCTATCCTGACTTTTTCCTTGCAACACCTTCGTTCCTACTATTTTAGTAGTAAAACACTTTATTGTACAAAAAAGAAACATAAAACTGGAAAAAGCACACGTCATTAGCACAAAGGCGAACTTATCTCTTTCAGGGATATCTTCAAGTTGACTTTTGAGCAATCGAGGAAGAGTTGGAGACGGAAGACATCGAAACTGTATAAAACGGCATAAAAAGATAATATTTAATTTTCATAAACTAAAAGATAGGTACACCTATGTATAACCTACAATATACATACATACATATAATTATACTATGGGGTATGTACTATAATAAATATATAAACAACCATAATATATAGTTCTAATACATTCTTTACTATATAATACATACATATATGTATTGGGACCGTGCGACGTGCATGGTGGGGGTAAGTAAAGCGATCCCAGCGCATAAGGTGGTAAAAATTAGAACTAAATGCAGATATTTCGTACAAGTTATACGGTTAACTTTAATTTACGATTACTCCTGAAATATTCATTTAAATTGTATGGTATAAGGGCCCTTTGTAAGCATGAAATGCTTAATATAACTAACGTATTTAATTTGATAATTATTAATACTGTATCCGTGTAAATAGCTTTGTAAATGCCACATACTATGTGATCTTTTTCTAGAAGTTAAGAATGGATATAGTAAGTTATCCTTAAAAGATAGATATTCTGATTTTGTAGACCCATGAATAGAATAGAATAGAATAGAAGCGTTTATTTGCAAGAATACGTAGGTACAAGGTGTTACATTAAATATTGTCACAGTATTCAGCCGAAACAGCATGCAAATATTAAAATATACTTATAATCTACTTATTCTAATCCCTACATGCTAATATGACATATTCATATATTCCTTCACTGAATAAAAACAATTTTCTTGAAGCCACTTAGTCAATACATTCTTGAATTCTAAATCGTGCAAGAGCTTGATACTATCAGGTAGTTTATTAAAAATTTCTATGCAAGTATTGTAGGCATTCCGTTTATATATATCCGCACGGCAGGGAGGCTGATACAGAAGGGTCCTATATTGAGCTCTTTGGTTTCCTTTATAAATCTCTGAGCGTAATTTAAAATACTCCATATGAGTCTTTACAAAGATACAAACTTTTTTAATGTACATGCACGCTAAAGGTAAAATATTGTGTTGTTTAAAAATAGGTTTGCAACTATCTGTGTACCACGCATTTGTAATTGCACGTACGCACTTTTTTTGCAGTATAAAGGCCTTATCAACATGCACAGAATTTCCCCATATTAAGAGACCGTAGTTTAATGTTGACGACACATATCCATAGTAGGCTGTCATAGCAGCTTGTGTAGAAACAGTTTTTCCCAATCTCCTTAATGCGTATACAAACCGATCCAACTTTGTACATATTGATTCTATATGTTTTTTCCAGTTTAAATGGGTATCTATGTTTAATCCTAAAAATTTTGTACAACTTGTCTCTTCCACCGGTATTTCATTGTATTTAATATTTATGTCTTGAATTTGAATTATAAGAATGAAATTGCATACATTTTGTCTTAGTCAGGTTAATTTTAAGATTATTATTATTTGTCCATGTGTAAATGTCTGATAATGCATTGTTAATCGTTGTTTCGTAGTTACTATTTCTGTTATCTTTTACTATTAATGTAGTGTCGTCCGCAAATAAGACGCATTTTTGCGTTGTTGCCTTAGGAAGGTCGTTTATATACAGCAGGAACAGTAATGGTCCTAGATTACTACCCTGAGGTACACCTGACTTATTCACTCGAAATTGTGACCTATAAGTTTTCTTAACAAGGGTGTTATTTGTTAGGACTATTCTCGTGATTTCAGTGCATTGCTTCCTATTTGACAAATAACTCTGAAACCATTCTGATGCTTTACCACGGACACCATAGGCTTCTAGTTTCGAAAGTAGCAATGAATGATCTACAAAGTCAAAGGCCTTAGACATATCTAAGAATATAGACATAATTGGTATTTTGTTATTTATGAAAGAGTGACAACCCCAGCATACATTGTGTTGTTATAGCTCAAACGGATTAGGCAGCGTTTTCGATTAAAGCTCCTAGCCAGCGTGATTTTTTCCGACAACATCGTTATATTTCAAACAATTTACATAAAACCTTAACAAGTTATATACCTAAACCTTCTTCAAGAATCACCCTATTGATAGATCAAAGTCGTATGAAAATCTGTTCAGTAGTTTTTAGTTTTGGAGTAGTTTTATAAGATGTAGTGCATTGACGTTTTCCCCTAGACTTTGTAACGATGCACTTTACTCTAATCAAAATAGGAGTAGTTTATTAGAAATTAGGATTTAAATAAATAAAAATAATCTGTTGTCTGGAGTTGCAGGCGTACATAGGCTACGGATACTGCTTACCATCAGGGGGGCCGCATGCTTGTTTGCCAGCGACGTAGTATAAAAATTCAATGCGCGACTGTACGTCTGCGAAAGAACAGCCTCAGCAGTTTTGCCCGCGCCTAGGTTCGAGTGCGCTGGCGCACCGGCCGTCTCACTCTGCTTCCGATCGTCTTAGGGAACGGAATACGGAATAGACATTCTGTTTTGACGAAACCTGAGGTGGATGAGCTTGCTGTAATGTGACGAAGCCTGCGCTGTGGATATGATAGTATGCTATTTTTTGGTTAATACATAAATTATATATTTGAATTCTCATATAGCTTCTAGTTATGAACATGTTAAACCAGAGGCCTCGGGAATAATTATTATAGCTGGATCCAACTGACTGCGCCAGTATAAGAAAATGTAAACTGGACTTAAAAATACAGTCTAATTTACTCTTCCGAGCAACACAGGATACCTCTAGTCGGGCTTAATATTAACTAAGCTCAGTTTTTTTCGAAATAAGCCTCAAACAGAACTACCGTTCGACATACAAGTATACAGGGCGCCACTGTGCTTATAGCGTGCATTGACTTTTTTAAAAACTTTATTGCACAATAAAAATAAAACCAAACTGCGGCCTTAATGCCTTAAGGCATCCTCTACCAGTACTAAAGGGCAAAACAGAAATTCTCGAACGTGATAGGTGCAGTGTGAAAACTATTTCAAATCATAATGATTTCAAAAGCAAACAGTCATATATCTATCTCATTCTGTCACATAAGCGCGTCCTGCACATTGGCTGTTTGCCACCATGCAATGCAACAAACGGGTCGACAAGAAATCTGATTCTGATAGTTTTTCTTTATTTAATTTCAACTATTTGTTATCAGACTGAAAGTCCCTTCATTTCAACCTGTTAATCATTTAATCTCCATATTTAATACACCAAAAGAGTTTAATACATTTGCAATATTGTTTCCCAAATTGGTAAACAAGCGGATCGTTTTCCGTAAATAATTCACCGAGGACAATTAGCGGGAGCTGCACGCAAGCGCACGCCGCGGCATGCATTATTCACGCTGCAAATTGATTTAAATATTAAACAGCGACGCCATTGACGGACGGGTGTCGACGGACCGGCACATCGCGGCTAAAGTAGCATGTACAGTCAGCATCAATAGTAGCGGATGAAACAACGCACCAAAAGTATCTGATATTCTGGATAACTTTTCCAAATATTGATAAATCTCTAAAGTTTACATTCAAAAGTATACCTTTTACCGTCTTAATTGTTCTACATATGGAACCACCACATTTTGTTAAGCTGTTACAGAATGATGATGAGTAGGTAGATACTTTTGAAACCTTGTTTGATTCGCTAGTTTTGATGCTGACTGTACAAGAGTAAATTACCAAATCAAAAACATAAATGTCAAATGAGAGCCGAGTTCAATATTAAAACTATGCGTCGTTGTTGACTTCGCGGAAAAAGAATTGAGATCTAACTGTTTTTTTGGAAAATATTATTCTTTTATTCAGCATTATAGACTCCTATTGACATTTCAGTATATTTGGCATGCTGTTAATTCCGATATAAAAAAAATATATTATAAAAAAAAACCCCGACTGCACACTAAAAAGAGGAAAACAAGCCCCACAAGAATATTGTTGTTGATGGTAAGTATCGCAGGCGGGGACCAACAGAGGGTTACTTATAGTCATTTTGGTTGTTGGTACCCGCCTGCGATACTTACCATCAACAACAATATTCTTGTGGGGCTACGTTTTCTTCTTTTTTTGTGTGCAGTAAGTGTGTTTTTTTTAATAATTATTATTTTTTTATTTATAACTTTTTTGTTACCCCCAAAAAACATCCTATGATACTCCTGTGATCAAGACGAATCTCATGATACCTCATACATCAAAATCCATCAAGCCGTTTAGGCTACAGGAGGCCACAAAGAAACAGACATACATACATATATACATACATACACATATACATACATACATACACGCGAAAAACATTACCCTCCTCCCTTTCTCAGTCGGGTAAAAAAACTGTGAACAGTTTTGAGACAAGGAAACAGGCAGAGCTTTAACGCCTTTAACGAATTCTATATCTAAACATATTATATAAGAAATAGTTTTACTTCAGAAACTTACAAGCCCATCACTACTTACGGCTAGTTGTTATATAATTCTTAATAATTTAAGCGCCAAAGTTAAAAGCAAACGCTTTTACACTTTGGAACGCCTAAATATTTTAATTTAATAATAGTAAACGAAGCCACACAAAGGAGAACGATAACAACTTTACAGCTTTGTAATTTATTCCACGAAAGCCAACTGCACGAATAGTTTGTTTCAAGACCGTAAACAAGTATTCAAGAAGCCGATTCCAATATAACATTACAGTTTACAGTACATAACGGTACATAACAATATGTTACGGTGTTGATCTTATTTTAATATAACTTTAAAGACAAAGCTCATGCGGATTGGTGCATGCGAAATGCAGTGACAGTCGCGTGTTCTCTACCAATCACCAACACGATCGTCAGGGTCATATCAAAACAAGATCAACCCATAACAAATTTAAACCAGAATCGGCCTCCACAATTCCGTATTATGTTATGAGTGGGTTCCAGAATATTTCACATTTAAAGAGATACTTAAAGCTAATTCATTTTTTAGGAAGGCATATTACAAACTAGCTTTCCCAAACTGTCCCAGGTTGTCCCAGGTCCTGTAAATTCAGCCCCTAATGTTAGGTACTTAAAACACTACCGGATAATGTACCTACTCGTACAAACATCATCATCATCGGTCATCATCAATAGTACCGAATAGAACTGCGTTCCAAACGTATCTGCCGCCCCTACAAGATACAAGATACAAGAAATTTATTGGTAAAAGTCAATGTTTTACAGGTCATTTTGAGTTAGGTACATATTCAACTAATACTAGTAGGTACACAGCATTTTTTGGATAAATGTCACTTATTATAAAATAAAAAATATGTTTAAAGCAAAACAAATACATAATCAGTATTCAATAGGTCGCATATGTCTTTCAAGTCATCATGTTATTTATAAGGTAAAAAATTAAAAATTTGTTTATATATAAATTACCTACTTAGTACACGATTCAACAAATTCGTCGACGCTGTAGCATGCTAAGTCAGTTAACATTGCTTTAAGATTTTGGTCAAACTTTTTATTCGTTTTTGCTAGTTTTATTTCCTCAGGTAGCAAGTTATACAATTTTACGCCTAAGATCCCAAGTGACTTTCGGGCCCTTGCGAGCCTGCACCGCGGGACGATTAACCGGTTAATTCTACGGGCCTGCGAATGGGTAGCGTATTTATCCACGTTAGCTCTAACATACTTACATGCGCTTAATATGTAAACACTCGGAAGAGTGTTAGCGTCACATATCACGTTTTGAAAATATCTGCCGCTCTCTAATTGTTTAACATATTACCCTCCAATTTGGATTTGGACATAACATATCTAGGGTAATTATGTACAACTTAAAATTTAATAATAGAAAATGTATTTTATAGAATAAACGTAATAAAAGACGCAGACCACGGTAGACATAGATAGACTCACACCTCTTTTTGTTTAGGTATTAGAAAGTGTTGCGCAGTCTCATCCGCCACAATTGATGCTGACTACACAAACATACACAACTAGAGGGACATGCCCTCCAATTACGTACTCAGGCGAAGTGACGGACGAATCTATTGATTGAGCCGAACTGATTAAATTGTCCCTTCGCCTGACTCACCGAGAAAGCCGCAGACACCGACTGAATCGTTTGAAAGGAACATCGGACGAACATTGTATTAGTTAAGTTAGCTAGACTTCTATTGAATACGACTGAGCACTCCATTGGGAATTCTATATTGTTTCTGATAACTAGGGATTTTGAAGGATGACTCACGCTAGAACAATCCGGGCCGAGGCGTCCGACGCTTCATTTTGCTATATATAGTAAACCGCCCCTATAATGGAACAGGCAGCAGTAATGGAATGGTATAGATAAATCCTCTAAAACAAGTATTTACCATCAGTTTTTAATCGCTGGCAACATTTTACCATAAACAAGAACCAAAGAGCTGCTGAAGTTTAATTTTTCATTGCTATTTGTCATTTTGAAAATGAATGGCGCCATACGTTCCATGACTAGAGCAAAAAAATACAGATTTAATTGGCTAATGATATTGAAACTAATTGCAGTAGCTTTCATTAAATACATAGAAAACATAAAGGACGAATTGGACATTCAACTTTTAAAGCGTAAAGCGGTAGAAATTTTACAGGTGTCGGTGAAAGATCAAAAACACTACAAATTTTCTCTTAAATATTCCATGAAAGTTCCAGTTCCATGAAGTTTTCCAATGAAATATAAAAAAAAATTAAGTATGTGCCAAAATGGAAAATAAAAATAAAATAATTACAACATTCCCGCTGAATAATATCGGAAATATTGCCGACAACTGAAATATTATATTATTAAAACAATATTTTTTTATCGTGGCTTAGTTTAATCTTCATTTCGAACAGTGATTACAAGACATAAAAGTTTCAATACACATTAATCTGTATTCCAAATTAATTCAATTTCCCTTAATTATGAAGCTCTTTTGTATTACAGTTTGTGAAACTGTTTTGCAAAGTGAAACAATAAACGCGGACAGCCGTGCGCCGATTAAAATAATTGCAAGAAGGCAAAGCATTGTAGCTTACCGAGCGGACATGAGTGTCGGCAGACGCTGGAACTTTTGTGGCATATAAGTAGCAATATTATTAATTTTATTTTGTTATAAAAAAATATTTAAACTGTTAATTTTTTTCATGTTTTTAAAGTAGGAATACTAACACAAGTTTTCAATTCTACTCAACTAGATATCTATACTTATTTCGAGAGGATAAGAGAATTCTTAATCTATTGTTAATATCTATACATATTTATTCTTATTAAAAAGATAGTGGACGACCATGTTCCTATAAAAGTAGTCCCCGTTTTCCTCCCTGGATATTGATATTATGAAAAAAATTTATACAACTTATTATTGAACAAACCTATGCAATGCACCTTTGCTTGCTTTTTTTTTTTTTTTTGATATTTACAAGGGTTAGGAGCGAAAAACAAATTTCATAATTTTTTTTGTAACAATCAAAACATTGAAAAAATTTAAACGAAAGGGTATATAATATGGTTATTATATATCAAATTGCGTAAGTTTTTAATTTATGTGTTTTATTATGTTCCTACGAATTTGTGTTTCGTTGTAAATAAATCATTTATTGCGTAAAAAAAAAATATTATTAATTACATCCAAAGAGGAAAATGAGGACTACTTTTGTATGGAGAAGCGGTCGTCCCCTTTCGTCTTAAGTCTAAGTTTATATCACGCATTATATTCCTGCTCAAGTTTCTTTACTATTTGAATTAAATTTGTACGATTATTATTATTTGGATGCCCAACGCTCTTTAAATTCTTATAAGTATTCACATAATGTGATCATTCTCTTGACATTATTTTACAGTACATATGGGGCTACTTTATAGCACTAGTGCGAGAAGTAGCATATTACGTTACTGTGTCGAACATTTAAAGGGCCATATGTATTGTAAAACGTTGTACGATACATGTGCGAATAGGTAATTCGCAACTCGTGTCGATTTAAAACACTCCCTTCGGTCGTGTTTTAATTTATCGCCACTCGTTTCGAATTTCCTATTCTTCGCACTTGTATCGTAATGTACTATTAAAATACTAGTATCCTGTAATTATTTAATTTTTGAATTGAAATTTTATTGATTATGTTTTTGTATACCTGTTTTGACGATCATAATATGAATTCTTGTAGATTGACATGCCTGCAATTTATAATGTAATCTGTATTATGAAATAAATAAATCTATCTATCTATCTTAACACAAAAACAACATATTCTTCAATAATTTCTTACATAAGTTTCGAGAACAAGTCTAAGATATTTTAATTCACGAACTTCAGTTTGAAAGCCATTATTTTTACCATGCGATGTCTTTTTCACATTGAAAGATTAAAGGCCAAAAGCCTCAAAACAAAATGAGCGGGAAAATTGGAACGTTGAGCGTCGAACAACGCTTGTTCATAAATCGAAGAGATGAGAGTAATTAATATGTGTTGATGCGACACCGAGGCCGAGCAATACGTCAGGGAGAAGTAATCGCGACAGCGACAAGCTCATTAATCAAGTGTAGAGCATCAGTAGCGAGCGTCCAGCGGAGCGGGCGGCGGGGCGGAAGCGTGGCGTCAAGCGCAAAAGATTTTAAGCAACGTGCACTCGAGCCGCTCGCATGTTTGTATTTGTGTAACAATGAGACCGATTTTAACCACCTGTTTTGTTTATGATATGTCACGACCTTATTCGCACCACGACGATCATTAAGGCAGAGCGACGCCTGACGACAAGACTCACAGCGCATTTCACACGCACTAGCGATCGTATCATATCAACATCAAAATCACGATAATTATTTACACATGTCAAAATCTATACACAGGTCAAGGACGCGTATCGCACGCCCCACTGCATGCTGCGCTGAAATTACCAGTGGGATTGCACAGTGTAGCGTAAACGTGCCAGTGCTCGACGTGCTTGAGTTTGTCCTTAACTTGATCCAATAGTTGACACCCTATTGTCACTTCTATCACTGTTGACGTAGGCTTACACATGCCATTGTCCTGAGCGGACCTCCACGCGGAGCGGGCGGCGGGGCGCGCAGCGGACAAGCGTCAAAGTGTAGCGTCCAGCGACGGCTGACCTCACTGCACGCTCAAACCTAAAAAGGAAGTGAATTGTTAAAACGCGAGTAAACATTCTTTATTATGTGATAGGCAAACAATCTTGTATACACGTAAGTAGGTATTAAGAGATTAAAATACTAAAAACCGATTGAGCGAAGTGCTCCTCACCCGATAAGGGATTTCCTATTATACGCATAAGGGAGACTGAAGTGATTTGTATATAGTACTTATGATAAACCATAATACAGTATTACTGGAATTTTGTGTTAAATCTCATCCCGGTGCCTATTACACGCCTATTGCAAAGTCAAAATATTCGGCTGTCTTGGGTCTGCGCTCTATAATCGCACGCTGAATTCATGCACAAGGGGCTGAGCCAGGCTTAGCCCGTTTACCGTCTGGATCGAGACTGAAAAACTTTTATTGATATATCGGCTTTAGCGCGAATTGGTGTGACGACGCGCGACGCAGATCCAATAGTTTGAAACTTTTTTCATACCTCGATGGTGGCAAAAAAGCGTGCGACCTGGTTAATGGTAAGCTACCACTGACTCTTGTAATGGTAATGCTTAATTTATGCGGCTTAAGTTAGTATAAATATATACAATTATCTTACTTAAATATAGCGATTCTGCCCGAACAACTTGATTCCTGAATCCTGACCCACTGTAAAACCTTTTCACATGCATTACGTATTTGGCATTATATAGATACTTACATTCATTTAAAAAGTAAAATAATTATGATATTTATGGTGAAAACGTTCTATGGTGAATCACAAATCAGTTTGTTCCGTTGTACAGTCAGCATCAAAAGTAACGGATCAAATAACATCATCAAATCATCAAATAACTTCATAAGTATCTACCATTCTGTAACAGCTTAACAAAAGGGATTTATTTTTTAATATAGAACAATTAAGACTGTAAAAGATATACTTGTTAACGTGAATTTTAGAAATTTATCTACGTTTGGAGAAGTTATCCGGAATATCAGATACTTTTGACGCGTTGCTTCATCCGCTATTTTTGATGCTGACTGTACATACATATGTGAAATTCATAAATACATTCAATTCTTACAGTAATTAGTGTTTTGGGCTTTATATGCGTATTCTAATTTTAATTATAGGATATGAATTTCATCTGGATTAGATATACGAGTAGATAAGTCATATCTGTGAGTGTCCAAAGTGACATTTCTTTACCAAAAACGTCACTTTTGACACTGACAGTCCGGTCCAGATCGAACATGTATGCTATAATTAAAATTAGAATACGCTTGTAAGATTTACGAGGTGCGCGTTGTTGTATATTTCCTAAAACGCCGACGTAGGTAATAGGTATGTATTACACATACCTATTACCTAAAGTGAGTTGGTTTATGTTCACCAGCCTGTACACGAAGGGCCTAAATTACTAGACCTCCTTTTCGTCAGCGGTGCATATTCAAAGTACCTAAAAATAGGTATGTATGTGACGTTCGCGAAAAACTAAGTTACTCCAAGTATAGCGCAGCCTCATAATACCGTAGCGTATAGGTACCTTTAAATTCGTTTCGTTTTACGTACACTACAATACCTAAAAACTCTTTCAAAATTACTTCTCACCAATATTTTTATTTTAAGAAATAAAATTAACTTTTGAAAATACTCGGGTTCTTCCAAAGCGGTTCAAACCGTTTTTCTAGCAAATGACTTTACTTTTCAATTTGAAATGAACAAAAGATAATTGGTGACAAAGAAACTATTTGCGCTAACAATCGCCGCCCAGCAGATCCAACAATGCCGTGCCACGATGCCACTCTGGCATAGACTGCCTTTCACTAGATCCTGCACCACCAAGCGCATACTATGACTGGCACTAACTACTCATCAGTACACAAGCGCACAGTGGTAGCAAAGCGTTAAACAGCTACAATAACTGGAGGTACTACTTACGAGTAGCTTGCATTTTTTTTTAATCTATAGTTGATGGCTTAAAAATGATCTCATAATAAACGAATCCAATGTAACATCAATCATGTGGGATACCTAACTAATTTTACCTAACCAGGGGCCCGTTTCATATTTGACAACTTGTTACTGTTTTATCTCATTTATTTTACCAAGAAGATCGCTCACGCTGATTGGTGCATGCGAAATAATGTGAAAGTCGAAAGTGAGATGTGCGCTAATTACGAAAACGATCGTCAAGATCGTATCCAAACCAGTTCAGAAACATAACAGGTTGTTAAATCTAGAAGCGCTGGTGGCCTAGCGCTAAGAGCGTGCGGCTTGCAATCCGGAGGTTGCGGGATCAAACCCCGGCCCGTACCAATGAGTTTTTCGGAACTTATGTACGAAATATCATTTGATATTTACCAGTCGCTTTTCGGTGAAGAAAAACTTCGTGAGAAAACCGGACTAATCCCAATAAGGCCTAGTTTACCCTCTGGGTTGGAAGGTCAGATGACAGTCGCTTTCGTTAAAACTAGTGCCTATGCACATCTTGGGATTAGTTGCCAAGCGGACCCCAGGCTCCCATGTGCCGTGGCGAAATGCCGGGACAACGCGAGGAAGATGACGATGAACAGGTTGTTAAATCTGAATCCTCGTGTAGTGTCGCCAAAATGATTTTTAGTGTTTAAGATTAGGCATTATTATTTAATATGCCACTGTTAGTATATAAATAAGGTCTTTGGGTCAATTTAGTTCATACCCATATATTGATAAAAAAAATTAGATCTTTCTGATCCCTCTATCTAGCAGTGGTAATCAGTACTCAAGCTGTCTCCAATTAAACCACCGACCTATCGCGACTCCTCGGTCTCCACAGAGCTTAATCGAACGACCAAATATCAAGAGAGCGGACTCATTAGTGCGCTGACATTTATATTTGCATTGGCGCTGGGAATTGATGTTTCTAGTTTAATATTGTAATGAATTTATAATTTCAACTTCTACTTCAACATTTATTCAGCAAATAGGCCACAAGGGCACTTTTACACGTCAACATGGAATGTCAACAAGCAAAAAAAGCACATCAACAATTATCAAATACAATTAACTAAAAATATAAATGCAAACTAAAGTATTATTAAGTCCAATTGGAAACTATATACATTTCGAACATAGATCGTCCATGATAGTATTTAGTAACAAATGTATAAACTCGTAGACACTAATCAATATGTAAAAAGGCCCTAAAGTCAGTGTACACACACGTAGGGGACTTATCAGATAAGTACATTATTATTTATCTCCAAAATAGACTTAATTAGATCACCAGTGCCTTTGAGAAAGTGACTTAATTTCAGCTCAGGAATGCACCCTTGAAATTAATGGAGTTTAAAAAAAACACGGTGTATAAATAACTAAATGATCATTTTGTTCGTACCAATTACTACAAAATATCGATAGAAAGTCCTGGAGTAATTTATATTCAGTAGCAAAGTACTAAGTAATGCACTGAATTTATGTTTCCAATTACAATAGTAGAATTGGCATTTCTGATTAATTCCGTAATGAGGTATTTGCCCAAACTGATTTAGTTTTGCACCATTATATATTATCTATTTTATGTGAATGCACCTCAGTTTTAAAATCACTTATTTAAAGCATTTTCAAAACTTTTTGTGTGTGTCTGCGTCGGTTAACTAACGCGACATCAGATAAAGCTCCTCCAGTGTTGAGCGAAACATGTTGAGACATTTTCGACTTACGTCTGGCCTACTCAAGCGTTTTATTATTTCCTAATTAGGTAATTTACCCTTCATCTCATAAGTTCTCTATAGAGAGGCGAACGGTTTGTCAAATAATTTCAATGGAACGATTGATGCCATGTCATCAAGATTAACAAAAATATCGCAAATGCAATAAAACAGTTATTGAATGCAACGGTTTAGTTTAGGTACAATAAAAAAAAATTACAGATTCCTCAGATCCGCAGATCGATCAGATTCCTCGGGTTAGTTACAAGACATTTATAAAACTGCATTAGTAAACTACCTGATATTAACAGGTCCCATAAAATACCTTATATTTCTTAAGTCGTACGACACGACATGATATAAGATTTGACATCATATACCGACCTTGTATATCGGCGGAGAATATCCAAATCCCACCTCTCTGCTATCATTCAGGATGCTATTTGCGATTCTAGAATTGAAGATGAATGTCCTGCTTTTTAGGTTATATTAAAGTGCAATGTTTCGTTGCACTGAGATGTTGTTTTGAGTTAGATACACACAGAAAATGTACAAGTTTGTTGACAATAAAAGTATGTGTCCTGCATAATTATTATAATGATGATTACCTAGTTTCTAACAAGCTTATATTGCAACAGCGCAGCGACCGAAAAATATGCAAATGGTGTGAAACGCGGACAGCTGGGGAGCACCAAAAGAAACAAGTTACTTTCACGGGCCCCACGGGCAGCCTTAGCCACGCCAGATGAATAATTCATCAACTCTTCCAAACGAGTGCAGTGTGTACTGGCTACAGCATAAAGAAGCTTAATTACGTGATACAGAGACCAATTTATGTGTCACGGACTATATTATATACATGTATTCGCACAAGCGAGATGCACAGGCGACGAGAGGTATCATCTAGATATGATTTTGATGTCCCAATGTAAGGTAGAATTGTGTTCACAGACTTGTTATATGTCTCACTAACGTGTGTATGTATAAAATTGCCAAAAAAAGTTGTATTCACACGGGACCGATGGTGAAAATTAGCCACTGCTATGAATAACTCATTAGATAGTCGCCACGAGCGCACTTTATACTCACAACGGCATAAAAACCTCATTGAGTATCGTGATGCTGGCGTTGTGTATGTAGAGTAAAAAGTAGAAGTAGTAGTAAAACACTTTATTGCACAAAAAATAAACATAAAACAGGAAAAATCACATCATTAGTACAAAGGCGAACTTTTCCCTTTCAGAGATATCTTCCAGTTCATTTGTTCAGATAAATAATTCTAGGAGTGTACTAAATTATAATAAATACAAAAGGACTTAAAATTATCATTATGCCGACTATAGGTATCACATCTGACACGAACAGAGTACCATTTTGTATAATGTACAGGTAGATCATGCCATGAGTTACTTTTTCAACGTTTACATTTATATCTGGTTGTGTTTTTTTTTAATATTATAGTTTTTTTTGTAATTCGACATTAAGAGACTTCATACATCTCTTAGGAATAATAATACTTTAGTCTGCATTGATATGTTGATATGTTTTTTTTGATATGTTGATATGTTTTTTTTTGATATGTTGATATGTTTTTTTGCTTGTATGTAAATTCTATGTTGACGTGTAAAAGTTCCCTTGTAGCCTATTTGCTGAATAAATGGTGAAGTTGAAGACACTGTTTTTCCCGAAGGTTGTTGTCCCAGTAATTGGCACGGGGTCCCGCGGTCACCACTCAATATAAATAGTAATCTCACATCTCACGACTAGTAGTGCAAGTAAATAATTAAATACTTCAAAGATTATTGCGCTAAACTAAACTCAAATTTATCAAACTCAAGTTTCCATACTAGTAAGTATAATTAGTAGCTGCTGCCACTCCAAGTTGACGCAGTCATTAAGGTGTGTAAATGTTTCATGTTAGTTGGCTCCCTATTGCGACTTGGCCCTGTGTTTACTGTGCAAGCGAGTCGCATACTACGGTAAAACCAGTGTCAAGTGGCTTCGAGATCTGTAACATCAAGGCGAGATGGGCAGAAGGGAGTTCTGCAAATGGTAAAAATGTAGGTAGGTATAGGTGCAGTTACATAATTGCGTAAGAAGTTACGAAAACAAATAGTTACTTTCGCGCGGTGTGTTGCAATTGCCTATGATCATAGTAATACTATATAATCACTACAGTAAGATTAGGCAGAGTGCTCGTTCCACGGATGAGTTTCCTTAGTAATTGTTAATAATAATAATTGTATACACCTTGAAAGAGTCTCGCTGGGTGGTTGGATCAAGGGTCAGATGCAGAAGGCGGTGGTCTTGGACTCAGCGCGGATAGTCCGGCGGTTCCTCTCTCTCTCTGCCAGCCCTGACCACCGGCAGCTTGGGCCCTGCACCCACAGGTGTTTTTATAATAGATTTATATGTATTTTGTCTTCTTTTTGTATTTTACTTTTATATCCATATTATAAAAAACTATCCTAAAGATGAAAGATAAATAAAGATGAAATCGTATAAGAGGTATAGTAAAACGTGTTAATAAGTTTGAAACTCGCGTAAAGGTTTATATGTATTAAGCTTTTATTACGCTCATTTTACAAGTGATTTGTATATATATATATATATATATATATGGAGTGGGCACTCTAAGCTACACATTTCTCTATGCTATACCTAATTCTTTCATTCTAGGGATCTCTAAAATGATTAAGTGTAAGTTGTTGTACCAAATCCTCTGTCGCTGTTAAAACTACTAGAACTACGTTGAAGCGGGCGATTTTAATCACCTTCAGTTTGTCTAAGCCTTCGCAATTGGAATGTAAGTTGTTTACTAATTTGTTATCAAAGCGGTGACGGCGGTCCCGCGGTGCCCGTGACAAGCGCAACTACTACGCGTCCCAAAGTTTCCAACTTTCCCCGGTCTCCCCTCGAGCAGGTGGCAACTACAGCGTTTTAATGACAGCATCATTTGAACTATAGGGTTAATTGAAAATTCCTGACAAGCCCATAAAATTTAACCGGATATTAGATAATAAATAAATAATAATTAGGTAGGAAGGACATATACATAAGATAACATACGATAAAATAATTTGTTGGTCTACTTACTACTACTACTACACTAATCTCCTAAAAATCGAAGACATTTTAAGGCTAAAACACCTTTTGTTCTAAAAATACCACGTAGTCGTTATCCTTTTTAAAAACTAATAGTTTAGAAAAAAGCTGGTTTCTTTTCAAATATAAGTTCACCCTTTTGAGGTAGGTACCTATCTACATTATGTCGTCCTAAAATAAGGACACCGGGCATTACTTAGTGCAGCTATAGACTGCCGATGACATTCAATCAAGATCTCCTATTTTGTTAATTTCTCAAAAGTATATTTTAAACTAACTTCAGCGGTGGCATCATGGTTCCATTTTTATCGCTTGTCACTATGCCCGTCACTTTCACGCTTACATACTTGTTAGAACGTGACAGACATAGTGACAAATGATAAAGGGCCGACCATCTTAGCCCAACTACGGTGGCAGCATGGTTCCATTTTTATCACCTGTCATTATGCCCGTCACTTTCGCACTTACCTACTTATTAGAACGTGACAGGCATGGTGATAGGCGATAAAAATGCGACCGTGCTACCGCCGCTGAATCAAGAATTAATCAAAAATAATTATACAAATTTCTGAGTGACACGTAATAACTAGTAACCCACTATTACAGTAATACTCAATATTAAAGCCAAGTAGTTAGAATATATCTAAGGGCCACTTAAAAGCTTTCATTGAACATCAAAATTATTTCATTTTGTTACCATTCGGCCGTGCGTGTCAGAGGCTTATGCTGAGTGTAAATTAATTTGATCTTGGTTCAAGGAAAGTCACTTTTGGCACTGACAAATCATATCTCACGAAGGTGGATGATATCGTAAAGTATGTGAGAGTAAACTCCGGACTCGTCCTGAGGGTCGCGAAGTGGAATCTCGACACAATGCGAATTTTAATTCGTTTGTGGTGTGCGTTCCGACTGAACGTCTAGCGACCTTCAACAAGGAGGACTTCAACAAGGGTGTCAAGTTCCGGCGGTTCCGCGGCCGGCTCCCTGACACTGCGGCGTTGCGTGCATCGCAACTATAATGTGATTTGTAGTATTTAGTTATAAAATACATTTTTATAATATGTATTCTAGTTTTAAGGTATTTATCTATAGGCCTCTGGTTACCAGAAATAAAGATATTTCATTTCATTTCATATCCTTAACAAATCTACATCAATTTCGTAACCTGTTAATGCGCCTGTCGCTCGCGTCAATACAAGTACAAGTAAAATGCACACGCGAATAACATCATTTTACTATCGGGACGTAGGTTCGAATTGGCCTCCGAGTCGTCGGCTAAATCTGACCTCAGCGAGCTTGCTCCATTTAATAAAGGTTATATTTCTATTCTTGACATTTTGCTGGAAATATATAAGTTATAAATAATTTGCGAGCTCAGGCATCTGTCGGGAGTTTGTGTGAAATAATGTATATTTTAGAGGTAGAGGATGGAAGACAGATACATAGAAATAGACCACGCAATCGCATTGACTAAGAAACGGAAACTTCAAATACTCGTTCCATACAAACTGACCTGTTTTATTTGTTTCTATGTCTATAATACGTGGATATCTCCCAGAAAGTCCAAGTCACAGATTATTTTTGTTCGTATTTGAATAAACTTCTATCATAACACAAAGCGAGTGACATTCGAGTGAGAAACAAAGAACGCGTAGCCCTTTGAGCGCAAAGGCGTAGCACTCGTAGCCGGAGCGCCGTGACGCTGCTACGCGCTACGGGATAATAGCGCGATATTATGGCATTCTGCGCTTTGAACGTCTTTTAAGCTTTTCAAGAAAGTAAAATTGTATATTTTTATTTTATTTTAAGTATAAGTATGTACATCCTACTCAGACATATGTAAATGTGCTCTTGAGCGAGCGGAAGCGCCAAAACAATTTGTTTTTGAGGTTATTTTGATGCTCAATTTCGAAAAAATTACATGTGTGCTGTCTCTGAGTAATAAGACAACCACTCTTACGGAGCTTGATGTATCGCCATATATCAATATAAAATACTTATCACAGAGATACTGGTAGTGTCACAGGTGCCAAATCAAACGTATATTTGGTTTTGACAACAAAATGATAAGTACGAGCGAGATGCACGCGCAAATGATACCTAAATGACATCATTGAGATATCAAAGTGTATGTTTGAATGAATTAGCATCACACACTTATTAAACGACTCCAACAATCTTTGACACAGTTCGTAGAAGCGCGACTGCAGTAGATGACAGACAAATAAGTTCTTACAAAATACAATTTCTCTAACTCAATTCAGTTAGAAGATACAAGAATCTCAAAGTTGTTTATAAATTCGCTTTACTAGTTATTTGCTTTTAATTTAGTCTACTTAGTGCCTAAATGTTACTTTAAATTTCTTAATAAAAATTAAGTTGAGTTAGCAGATGTTTTAATAAAATGTTTGGGGACATTTAAGTGTTTCTTATTTTTTAATCCAACAAATAAACACCCGCTTGGTGGTAAGCTGTTACCGTCACCTATGAACGCTTACAAGTCAAAGAATATGAGTCCACAGTCTGGTTTTTGAGGGGCAATAACGCACCAGTGCTAGACTAGATTCATTAAATATCGACGCAAGTATCGATATTGCTGTCGATATCGATAGATAGCAATTTCTAAATTATAATAACAAATGAGACTCATTCTTGAAGTGAACAATATTAATTAAGAAACTTATGGAACTCCTTTACTATATATTTGGAAAAGCCCTTTGATTTGTTCTTATTGCAACTGTAAATATCTAACATCTGACATTGATGTAACTTAAACTATTGTCAGAATGTCTCGCAGCATTCTAACAATAATGAAAATTACATCGAATAGTATATCATTCCGTTCATTTTATTGTAAAAGCGACTATTAAGTCATATAAAAACCGTAATATAATGTACATTCCTAACCTAAAATATAACAGTTGTATTTCAACAAAGACGTCTTCATCAATTTCCCCAAACCACGTCGCAATGTCTCCGAACCTAACAATCCTCCGATACAAAGAAACGCTTCAAACAAGTAAAAGCAAATAGAATTAAACACGAGAAACTTCAATAGAGTCCTCTTATAAAGACCGCGCCACTCCGGGCGGCAATTAAACATCTCATTACGACTTGGACGGCGATCCGAACCTACTAATGTGGATTTGATCTCCTTTTGACATCAATTGCCTTAAAATCTAGCTCGTATATACCGATGGAGGGTCACGATGGGCGAGATACGATTTCTTCAAACAAAAACGTCACTTTTGGCACTGATGTCGCCGGTCGGTCGGTGTATTTGACGTATAATCTTAAAGCTCGAATCGGGCCGTGTCATAAATTTCAAATTGGATTTGAGACGAGAGACAGCTTTTCATCATTTGACGACGCAATGGTACTGAGGGTACGCGTGAGTAAACTTTGTGGTAATTAACTAGCTGTGTATCACTTGTAGGTGGGTACCGTTTTTAAGGTATGTATGCTCGGGTAAAGTGATGTCGCAGTTTCAAACAACATACAAGCGTGTAACGTGACGTGAAACTTTGCTGGTAAACTACGGAAGGTGGAGGTATTAATTCCACACTCCATATGGTAAACGAATATAGTTTGTGACACGTGGAGAAGTTTGTAGGGATTGTTGTATATGTATGCAACTATTACCTATGCATGTGTGTGTGGCTGCGCCCACGATCCATCTTTACGTCAATAAAGCAGTGTGCTATAAACCAACGCTCGTGTCACTCGTCCCCTCGGCCCTATACTTATCAGGGATAAATATCTTTCAAAAATTTTTTTGAAAGGTGAATTTATGAATATCTTTATTATAGTCCAGATTGGCAGTTGCAAAAAATAGGCTATGGATAACTATACACACGGAAATACACATAAAGAATAAAATCGTAAAATTGTATAATGTTATTATGTTTCACTAAAGTCTAAATTATAAAAAAAACTTGCTCCGTAGATTAAAAGTCAATTTAATGTTTTTTTTTCTTTTTCAAAGTAGAGTAGGTAGGTGGGTGAGTGTAGGATTATTTAAATACATATCAACATCTCATGCACTCTAATCCCACACATAGTTTCAAACTGTATTAATTTTGATTTTGTTAGGTTGGTAGCCATTAATCACAGTATTGTTTTAGCGATTTTAAAGTACAAGTCAAAGACAATATAGACTTTTCTTTAAACCTATTATGTATGTTCTTATATTAGTGTTCATGAATGTACAAATGACAGATAAAGTAGAAAAAGAATATTTACTAACTTAAATATGAGTAAAACCCACAAAAGTCATAAATTCCTTCCAAGCACCATTTGTCGCCGTCCGTCTTGCGATTGGCCACATAACTCCGCATAACTGCAGCTGCAAGCTGCATGCTTCGCCTGCTGCATGCCTGCAGGCGACCTGCATGCCTCGACGATGCACTGTGCGGGTAATCTGCCGAATTTCTCGCCGTGGAACGTTTTCTTTATTCTAAGAGCGTGTTTACAAAAGGTACTGTATAATACCAATCTGATATGTGTTTACTTTTCTTAATAAATAAAATTAAAACATGTCACTCACGTATTTTTATGTCGAAGATTCTTGGATATGTTTCGCTCCATAACGAGGACCCAATATCAAAAAAATATCTAACGCACTTGCACTATTCTTATGATAATCTGATAGATCATGCGATAGTTTAACTGTCGCTGTAAATACTTTGTCTCCAACTTTGTTATACCAGTGACAGTATATCTCTAATACCACGTACATAAATAAAAATGTGCTTTACTTTACTTTAGATACTTTAATATGTTAAAGCTGCATTTCCACTGAAGCGAAGACACACACAAATGTTATTGGTCGATTCTCGCACGTCTCCTGTCGTCTCCACCTCAATAGAATGACAGCTTAATACCGTATTCAACGAGCCAACTCAACGCGCGTTTTCAATGACACGCGAGAAATACTATCGAGAATGAAGTACCTGACTGACCCGAGCGTCTAGAAAATGGAAAAGGAATCCCGCGCTTACTCAGTGTGCGGCGGAACTCGTAAAATAGAGTAACGACTCACTGTTACTGACTATTTATTGGCAAGGTATAAAAAGAGGAATCAGAGAAAAGTTTGTACCTACGTACATGTTAGCATATTTTTCCTAAAACTTCTTTTCGTAGTTGGCTAAAACAAGCATATCGATTTACTGACATTTTGAAATCCGGTTTTGGTTCACATGTGTAAGATATTCGCTATGTGCACGACTGTCACGCAACCTAGCGTCCGCAAGTCGAGGGGAAAACGTCAATTTACTGCATCTTATAAAACTTCTCCAAAATTAAAAACTACTGAACAGATTTTCATGTGGTGGGGTTGTCTCTGTTTCATGGATCTACAAAAAAGTCCGCGATGTTGAATGTCTATCTTTTAAGGATAACTTACTATACCCATTCTTAACATCTAGAAAAAGATCACATAGTATGGGGCATTTGCAAAGCATTATTTACACGGATACAGTATTAATAATTATCAAATTGAATATGTTAGTTATATTAAGCATTTCATACAGATTACAATGGTCCCTTACACCATACAATTTAAATGAATATTTCAGGAGTAATCGTAAATGAAAGTTTCACTTCGAGCCATATAACTTGTATGTAATGTTAAAGACGCTCTCCGCAGTTAGTTCAAATTTTTAGCACCTTATGCGCTGGGATCGCTTTACTTACCCCCACCACGCACTTCGCACGGTCCCAATAGGCTCCTACGCAGATGTTAATTAAAGTAAAAACAATAAATAATACTTCTAATATTTCTACACTCTTGAGCATATTTTACCCATTTGCTAGACAACGGGAGGACGTCCATAACAACTAGTGCTCTTGCCTCGGCCAACGCCAACGGTCCTAATTTTCTTACGCTGCATTTTCCGGTACGCTGCACTATCATTTCCTCCTAAGAACATTACCTATCTTTCCCTTAGTGTTTTACATATTGGGTCATTACCTATGAAATTGGCGTTTTATATGGAGAACTGTAACGAAGTTCGGTTTTTCATACAATAAATTTTGCGGATTATTTTGTGACGGCATTTTCAAATCAAACAAATTTTGCCAGTAATCTGAGACATTTTTAAGGCACATTTTCTATCTTATTTTTTTTGAATCTGTCCCGTCAGAAAAATATAAGTCATTTAAATACTCGAGCCGGCAACACGTGAAAATAGCTGTTTTCAGGGCGGTATTCTGAATACATAAAACAATAAAAGTAGCAAATAATTGTATGTAAAATCGTTGTTATGTAGCGCATTAATGAAATTATATAGGTATTTGGATACAGATCCGTTGAGCGGCGCCTCGCCGCTTTTTTGCAGACAGTAAACTTAAGCCAGTAGAGATTGGCGTAGCTTTAAGTAACCGTTTAGGAAAACGAGCAGTTTATTTTGAAACGATAAAATTGAACTAAAAACAACAAAACCTGCACAAGTGAGAGTCGGACTCGCCCACCGAGGGTTCGGTACTTTTTACTATTTGTTTTTATAGCGGCAACAGAAATACATCATCTGTGGAAATTTCAATTGGTTCATGAGATACAGCGTTTGGGTACGGAACCCTAATACCTTTGATGCCGACATAGTATTTAAGATTTGGCTCGCTTCAATCCGTGCATTAACAACACACATTGATGAGTAACTATCATGAGTAGGTGCCTAACTATCGCGGTAACCGACGACAATAACACACATTTTTATCATCATCATATCCGCCGAAAGACGTACCGTACGCCGTACGTTCGATGAGGGATCAAACGGTTTCCAGCATCGCGTCCACCTCGTTGGGGACCTTTTCTAGATGCGTATTCCAGTTCACGCTCGCCGCTTAAGAATTTTCCTGCAACCCTGCCACTTAAGTCTGGAAACGGAACTCTTCTGATGTTTCATCGTTTTGTTACTTCCAATTGCTACTTTCGCGAGATGAAACAAGTTTCTTCTCAAAACAGTTTTTCATACTTAATGGTTTGTTAACAAAACGAAACATTGAACAACCAGACTCCGGGCACCGTTTTTGCGCGTAGGCTGTATTTGAAGCAACAAATCCTTTCAGCTGGAACGCGGGGATTAAAGGCTTAAGAGGAAAGTGGTCGGCCGCTATCCATACAAACGTAGTCCTCATTTTCCTCTCTACATATTTACATTATAGAAAATATTTTTACACAATTTAATGTTTATAAAAACTCATAGCCACCGTGGCTATATGTTGCAATTTTTCGACTTTTAATTATTATAATAGGACCGAAAACAAAATTGCGAACTAATTTTGGAACCTCCTAATTCTTATGTTAGAGAATTTTCTACAATTTCAGTATCTATAGAGGAAAACGGGGACTATGTTTATAGAGAAGCGGTCGACCACTTTCCCTTAACAACAAACATCAAAGTCGTATCGTTATGATGCGGCTTACACAAACACGCGATGAAAGATTAACCGACTTATTTACCAATGCGCCCGCACATTAATGTTACAATCGGATTAAACATATGGAATAAATAGTTGCTGGGATGAGCTTAGCTATAATTAATTTTAATAAACAATGGAGAGTGGGTAAATCAATTAGGCTTAAGGATTAATATACGCATAAAGCTGATTATGATTATCTTCTTAGGACTAGAGTCCGTCTAAACTAACTTTGCATTGATTGGAACCGACGACCGTACAACGAGGCCTTTGTTCAGCAGTGGACGTATTTCGGCTGAGATGATGTCGTTATAAACGTCATATTTTCATACAAATTTGATTTAAATGATGACATCGCCACACTTTGTTTTTGCAAATCCCATTCAGAGTCAGCGTGGTCCGACTCTACAAACCTATGATGTCGAAGAGGTTTCAATGGTTTCAATATTTTCCCAAAACAGGTGTCGGCTATTTCGGCTAGATCAAATATACGGACCAACGAATTCTAACAACGCTTTAACTAAACTGGGGTTCGCGAAAGTTGATCAACAAAGGAATTCATGAAGTAATGTCCAATTATAGTATTGTGTTACAAATGTTTATTTCTATATCATATGGCATATCTTGCAGCCTAAATGGTCATCCGAATTAATTGGAATTTAGAAGATATTTTTAAATTCCTCTCACGTCACTCTGTATTCCTGTATCTTATGTGTTCTCTGTGTTTTGTACCTCGTATAGGTGACTTTCAGATGGCAACTTCAGCTCCATTACTGTTGCGACATTCCCGCGGCGGTGTTGGTGCTGCCGCCACCGTCGTATCTTCCCTCACTACTTCCCATACCACTCGTCGAGTGTTTGGCCACGCCATATCAGATGACTCCTTATGGAATTGGGTAACGATCGGTAGCGAAGAGCTGGCCAACACCAGTGGGAAGCGACACCCCACATCGGTGGGAAGCGACCCGCCAAAGCCGAAAGACGGAAGCGGCCTCATACCTCCCTTCTAGGGAGGTATCGTACGACATCCAGTTGCAGTTGACTCCTTATTGCATTTCGTGATCACCAATCAATGTGAGCCGCTGACTCAGATTGATGCTCAAGGTCAAGGTCGTATCGAAAAAAAGGATCAAAACCTTGTCAAATGGTTACGATACAATCGGTCTCCGTAAATATAACATGAGCGCAACAAAGAGGGCGGAGGCCGCATTAATAAAGCCCGATCAGCGTTTGATGTCGCAGCATTTGCCGCTGATAAAGAGCCTTGTTAATTATTAAACACGCCCGGGCGTAAGTCACAATTTTCTTTTAATTACCGGCCTGCCTGGGTATCCATATGTTTGGATTTCTCCGGGCCGAGTGGAGTTTTTATGTTTTCTAGGTCCACGTTAGGAATATAGATGTAAAGATTATTGGATAATATTTGATTTGATTTGATTTATTTATTTTCATAACTATAAATTACAGTATAAATTATTCTTATGTTAATCTATATATGAATTTACATTATGATCGTCAATAATTTCGCATGCAAACATATAATTATAAAATGTCAATAATAATTATCCAAAAAATAAAACAAATTCAAAATTATCATGAAATTAAAAACTAAGAAACAAAGGAAACAGGAAACTAACAAGAAATGATGGAATAAATGTCAAACTATATATCTATAGGATATCTCATAATGATCGTCATTAAAACTAAGAGCAGTAATAATTAATAACAGTCATGAACCAAAGTCATCTAAAATCAATTTTACATGAACTATAATGTCAACCAGTTATTTTAATTTTAATTCCATGTATTCATCCACTGAATATAATGGGTTTTTCTATAAAAATGGGTTTTAAAATAAAAAACAAACAAGCTTAAACTTAGCTTCGTTTTGTATCTGCGCTATATGATTTACTACTTACAGAAACAGTTTATGAGCTTGTATTTTATATTTGCTATAATATAAGCATTTATTTATTTATGTCATCTTTATTGCATAATTACAGTACAAAAAGCGGACTTAATGCCACGAATAATATCATAATTATTTTGTAAAAACCTATCTACTTATAACTTTTATGACACGCGATTGGTCTTCGCTGAGTCAGCTTCTCAAGAAAAGGAAATTCTCCAGGACAATCCGTGTTAATGGTCACCCTAGCCAGCGAGGGACAAAGGGGCTTTCATTAAAAATCTCCGCGAAGTTTGAGGAAGTCGGCTATGATGGCGTCCATTAATGTGATTGGAGCTATCTGCAGAGGCATGTAGGTCGAGGCTATTCACCGTGTCTTTCACTACGTGTCGTGCGAAAAGGTAATTTACACGTGTCAGAATCAGTTAAGTGCGACTTGGAATAAAATATTGTCGTCATTTTCTCTTTTTTCGCGCATACAACGATTTTCATAGGTGCATAATAAAGAAGGGTACACGGAAAGAACGTGTTTAGTTACTGAAATAACATTTTGAGTTATGGATATATCACAAACTTAGTTAGGAACAAATGTAGTAATGTAACGTAACGTAAGTACGTACCAACATTTCCGTGTAAAGCAAAAAAAAAACTTAATGCAGAAGACTTGTTATTTAATTACGAGCTTTGCATTATGAGGTTTATGTTTTAATCTTTTGATATAAATAAATGAAATATTAGAGCACTCCAAAAAAAAAATTATACCCTTTTCCTGCGTTTTCGTGACCCTGAGACTTTTAATATTAATGTATAATTCGTGCTTGAAATTGAACGTCTCTTTTTAAAAAATCTGACAGAAGTATATATGTAGCGTTAGGCAGTAGTTTTACTAGTACTAGCCCAAAATAAAGCGACCACTAAGATTTTAGGGCCCGAAATATTTTAAACATGAAGATGCAAACGAAGCTCGGCCACGAATGTGTTAAGTGCGAAAACCAGGCAAAAATAGCGTACTAATATCGATAGTTAATTAACTACCGCGCTATTCTTCCTCGTGTTGTCCCGGCATTTTGCCACGGCTCATGGGAGCCTGGCAACTAATCCCGAGAATTGGCGTAGACACTAGTTTTTACGAAGGCGACTACCATCTGACTTTTAAACCCAGAGGGTAAAGTAGGTCTTATTGCGATTAGTCCGGTTGCCTCACGCCTTACGACTTTATAAGATTATTAGAATAGAATAGAATAATATTTATTCAGGCAACACATCAATTATTACAAAAAAGAAAATATATTAACAACAACAAGAAATAAAAAGTGGAAGTTGAAGAATGCAAAACAGACGGATAAGGATAGTTGATTATATTATTTTGATAAACGGCCCTATTCGAAGAATTAAATACGATAATGATAAGTTCTGGTTTAGATAAGTTATCATTTAGGTATCGTTTGTATGTCGTTTAATTGACAGAAGCAACTCGATTCGGGCAACCAGTGTCAATGTAAAGTTACAATATTTCTTGACAGCTTTAAAGCGTTTGGTAATAGCTACCTGTGGCGGAAATGGTCTGGCACTGTTGAGTATAAATTTATAACAATATTTTCTAAAACATGCATAAAAATCAGCCATGATAATTTAAGAAAAGTTAGTAATATGTTTACCTAATTACCACCACTATTTCTCTCGAAATATTACTTGGTGTTAGGTACTAACTGTTTTGCGATGACGGAAAACATCCCAAGGAAACCTGCATAAATCTATGAAGAACTTCAAAGCTATGTTGGGGAATCAACAATCCGCATCTCAAGAACCAATTCGAACGTACACTGGCATCAGAATGATATTTGAATCAAGTTATTCTATCGTGTGTCTCACCTGCGCCAATACATGTACGGGCACGGGCACAAACTAAGCAAACTAGTGCGAGCGAAATGCACGATAACTAAATAACGTGATCCTCCAAATTCTGATGTCTGCCTAGTCTACGTCTACGTCCGAATTGGCTTGATAGTAAATAAGCTGTTAAAATTTTCTCAAAGTGCATTTTTCTTTTGCCGCTATAACAACAAACATGGGAACGGGCATATAGTAAACGTGACTTTTTCACATATTTTTGTATTTTACTTCAGACTCTAACTGTCATTAACTCTTTATAGGAAAATATCCTGTTTAGAGTAAACACTAACTTTAATACAGTACTAGTATAACGTATTTGTCGTTTGGGACCTGCGTGGTCGGGCTACGATCTAAAGCAATTAAAACTTGGCACGAATATCACGCACGAGGCGCCACGGCGGAATACGAGTGAACTAATATGTTGGAGTTCAATCCCAGTTGGAATGTGAAGGTAATAATAATACTTAGTAGTTGAAATTCCTGTTGCCTCTAACTCGAAAGCACAAGTGAGTGATAGGTTGTATGGTGGTAACGTGAGGTTAAAAGTGATGAAGATTTGTTTGGTGATATTTTATTTATTTTCAACACACTTGCTCAAAACGACGTTTTTATTCCACCGAGTTTTGGCTCATAATCCTAGATATTAAACACGCGTGCGTTTTCAGTATATTATAACACTTGGGCTTTTTCATTATATTATCCGACTGAGTTAAGAAGGTAACTGATTGCAAATAATATGCATGGAAACGGAGTCTTCTTAATTTGGTCGAGTAATACATTTTTTTTATACCAACTATGAGGTTTCAAATGTTAGTTCAAAGAGGTTTTATCACACCAAACATTATTTATAGATTAAATTATCTCGTAAATTACATTCATGAATAAACATAAAATTTTATCGATTTGATCTCCATCCGTCGAATAGAAATACAAAAATATTAGCTTTTTTACATTTTTTAAATTGCCTGTTTGTCGATTTTGTTCGCGCCTTTGCCTTGCGCGCGCATTGGAATCGTGCGTAAAAAAAATATGGTGCCAACCATTTTCCGTATTTGTCATAAAATTGGAATAGTTTTGCATGTTTTTAGTTTATATATTGAGGAACATGTCATTTTCAAGCATTGAAAATGAAGAAAACATAAAATTGATGCTGCCAGTAATACTAATAGAGGCAAGAGCCGAGAACGATAGCTTTTTAGGGTAGTTCTATCATTTCGTGCAAAACACATGTTCGTTGAAAAAAATACATAAAATCACTAGTAAGTTAAATCTCCGTATTTTTTATATTTTTCCTTAGATACAAATGTAGACTTGGCATATATAATATATAATATTATTGCAACATAAATTATATAAATAAAATATAAACATGCCAAAAACTCATTACCATGATCGGTCAAAACTTTAAATTTGTAGTTTGAGAGCGAAAAACTAAAATATTACATGTACCGCGTCTAGTTTCGGTTTCGGTTTAAAGAATTTTTTATTTTTCATAAGAATTTTTTACAATTCACTTACATGAGAATTAGGAGTAAATAAGTTAACAATGTACGGGTGAGCGTATGCATGCATATTTACATTCACACAATACTAACAAGTGCCTTAAATTACCTTAAAATATATACATATCTACAGTTTTCATTTAGTGTAACTATGCAAAAGGCAAAACATTATTTCTGCACTAAATGCGGGTCATTGACAAACAATTAACAAACTCATTAATTTACCTTAGTAGGATTAATCTTAGCTGTAAGAAAATAAATCTAGCCATACGCGACCATATACCGCTCAGTACAAAATATAATTAGCGCAATTTTAGTATTTTTGTAAATTTTTATTGGTAAAAAATGTGATCATATAATGTTATTTACTTAAGCGTATTCGATACATATACTTACATTAGTGGGTAGACTAACAAAATATGCAGTGAGTTGATGCTTAGCTGATGTGTTTACGCCGAGCGTGCTGCACACTTACAGCGATAAGAGTCTACACAGATTAAGGATGAATGGAAGTGGCTTAAAGCGCGCTGCGGACATCAGAGCGCACTTGGTTAGTTACAAAAGATTTTAGTAATTTTTTGAAAGTGGGCATAGTTTTAGCGTCTTTTATGCTTGTTGGAAGCTTATTATATAAATTTGCTCCTTCATATAAAATAGTTTTTTTGCCATAGTTAGTACGTGGCGTACGAAGTATTAGACTATTACAATTTCTTAATTTAATTTTTTGTACGTCCTGTTTTTTTTTAAAGGATATTTGAATATGGAGGTCTTTTTGCAAGATTTTACGTATTAGTACACATGTATTGTATTTATAGCATTGATTGATGTTCAATATTCTAGTTTTTTTGTATAAAGTGTTAGAGGGTGTAAGGTAGTCATAGTTAAACAGAACTTTCAATAGTTTGTTTTGTGCTCGTTGAATAGGTTTTAAGTGTGTAGCAGCGGCAGAACCCCATATTTCGATGAGGTAGTCGATATGAGGTTTTACAAGGGTGTTATAAATAGTATATCGAACTTTCGTCGGGAGACAGCGGGTTATACCACGCAGGGCGCCGGTAAGAGAAGTCATTTTGCATTTAATTTTATCAATGTGTGTTTTCCATGTTAATTGTTTATCTAGTACAAGACCAAGATATTTTTCATGTTCAACTCTGTTAATACACTGATTGTTTATTTTTAACGGTTCTATTGAATGAAGTTTTTTATTTTTTGGTGCAAATATTATAAAATTTGTTTTTGTGACATTTATAGTTAAGAGGTTATTTAGTTTATTCTTTGGTTTTGCGTTAAATACTTATTAAGGAATAAAACTGTGAAGGTTCAAACAATATCATAATTGTTATTTCCTTTATATGTAGCAAAATGTTTTTGTAAAGACAAAAAGAACGGTAATGAAATAAGGAATATGGTAATGATAATAGATATTATGGGAATGATATCCCTCGTTGGTAATGGATAATCATGTGTATCGTAAGAAACAGGTAAATGTCGGTTAATATCCGTATGATTCATCATCATCATCATCATCATTTCAGCCATAAGACGTCCACTGCTGAACATAGGCCTCCCCCTTGGACCTCCGCATGTACCGGTTAGATGCGACCTGCATCCAGCGTCTTCCGGCGACTTTAATGAGGTCATCTGTCAATCTTGTGGGTGGACGTCCTACGCTGCGCTTGCCGTTATCCGTATGATTATACTTTTGTATTAGTACTAGGTATTAAAATTTCTAACTTCCGTAAATTTTATATTTTCGATTAATTCCTAAGGCTGATTACCGGATCTCGTAATAGTTTATTTATTAAACATTATTAAACATTTCTTATAAAGTTATTAAAATTATCTCATAATATATGGTTATTTTACTTACCTTTTCATTACCAACGAGGCATTTTCATTCCCATAATATCTATTATCATTACCATATTACTTAATTCATTACCGTTCCTTTTGGAAAAACTAAATTCCGCATATTTCGGTCAGTTTTGCGAATAATTGAAAATACATTATATAGTAGTGTTTCTTTTTCATATTTCTTCACATTGGAACATAAAAAAACCAAAAACAAAAAAATCTCCATTTACCATCAAAATCGGGTGAAAAATAATTGGCGGCATATGAAACTTTTATTCAATAGAAAATCAGCAAAAACGCCCAGTCTTTCTTGGAAAACGTGTTAGTAGCTTATTCCAATGAACTGGCGAATATGTGCCTACAAACCCAGCACGCTTTGGTGCAATTATTCCATGTTAAAACTGTAAGCCACCATTTTGAAAATTGTAGGTACCTTTACTGTTTTGACAAAAAAAGCTGATTTATAAGTTTTGTTTTTTCCTCGCAAGTGTGTTGAAAAACGTCGTATAAAACGCGTGTGCATTGGTCATTACCCACATAGGCTTTCTTATTGCGCGCTCGCTTACAGCTCGCGCGCACAATATCGCCTCGTGTATAATGACCAACTTAGCACACTTGTATCATAATGTACTATTAAACTTTATTGCACCAAATATATACAACAATGTACAAATGGCGGACTTAATGCCAAATGGCATTCTCTACCTGTCAAACATAGGGCCAAACAGAGACACTTAAAATTGCCAATATATTTCTCTCTTTAACTTTATTTACAATAACAATATACAAAATGGATATATACAGATGATTACTATAACTAGCTTATATTTGTTTTCACTCTTTATTTTACAATTAGGAAACAAATCAATTTATTTTATTAAATATTTTTTCATCAGACTCGCTCGAAAAAGACAAATGCCCATTTTGTTCCCGCGAGAGTTATGGATTGTGAAAAAAAAGCTATAACTACCTAGGGACTCCTCGCTTTTATTGTGTCACTAATTCATACCAACCAAGTAGGTATAAATGAGTTTTACTTTTAAAGCGCTGACTTTTCTAAATTATTTTTATTGTATGTTAAAATAATAATAATATACGGCCGGCCAGAGTGGAGTCGTTAGAGCTATAAGCTTCAGGGGTGGAAGTGAAAAATTGCATAAGACGCGAGTTGGCACAGTGGCTGCTCGCAGCCACTGGGTAGAAAGCGGCGTACACCTCTCGACACCCCTGAGCCGCTCACACCGGTGTTGCCCTTGAGCCATCCTAGATGTCGCTTTTTGTGGGGGCCCATCTTGTGGGGGCGAGTCACCGTCTGCCGGAAGTAAAATTGAATACCGTTTTATTAGGCAGGCGTCCGGTTTTTTATCCCATAGCCCAGTATTTAGTCCATCGCTTTCACCCAATAGCCCAGTTCATTTTAGATTCCATCAACCCTGAAATAGTCCTTACACCCTGGCGGGTGCTGCCTCTGCGTGCGTCCCATGACACGGGCAAGGGCAACATCCGCTAAGTGTACCCCTTACATTTCATTAAAGTGTCAAAAGGGCCTCTACGTGTTGGCTTCGGCTCCGCGCACGCCTCCCAAAGGTCCGGAACACCATTGTTCCGTGATGGGAAAGACATACAATAATAATAATAGCCGTTTAAATATTTTGAACCAATTTTTTTTATGGTAAAAAACAATTTTTTCAAATGTTTCAATGTTGCACATATTTTTGAATTTGGTTGCCCAACGCAGCACCGGCCCTCGGGCGAGCGCGGTCGAACTTTCCGGAATATTTAAGAGCCCTGTTTCCTGCAAACCGCCGGAACCGCGGAAAACGCGCCGAAAAAGGGTTAAACCGCGACCACAACTGCGTCCCGCGGCTTCGCCTCCGGCTCTCGATATCCATAATCAAACATTCATGACCATTTTATCCGCTTTCTTTCTACCGACGGGCGAGAGAATAATGCTGCTTAATATTTAAGTTACAATTAGGTTCCGCAGTTCCAGCATTTTATTTTAGCGGCATTTGCCTACTACTCGTTTACTTAGAAATTGTTTCAGTACTATTAGTAATTCAATCCTCCTCCTCCAATTGAGGGGGTATTTAAATCTTCTCGGGTCAGAGGTGTAGGGTTAGAGCCGGCGTAGCTTTATTTGACGTTCATAAATCGCATTGTAATATACCTACTTAAATAATAAAATACCTTTATCTTTATCAAGTATAAAGTACCTAAACAAAAATAATCATTATATTTGTCCCTTGGGTGAAAATGCCTTTGATGTTAATGAATTGTCTTAGGAACTGCTGTCAGAGACATTTTAAATTTTATTTTAGAATTTCTAAATAAATAATACTAAAACTTACATTTTGATTCTATTTTGACCAGGAGCGATTAAAATGTTGTAATGATATAAGTTTTGCTACTCAATCTACAGAATAATAATCTTTACTCTAATCTTTTACGTCATAAATATCTTAATATCTTTTCCCAATAGGTATACCTAACTGTACAAAAATAATGTGATATTGAATAACCCATAATTAATGCTGCTGGTTTTAAATTGACCTCAGTATATGGAGTCGGCTACATTCAGAACACGCTCGACTTGAACTTGCATACCCCCTATCTATTGATTCCAAGACATTTATTGGAAATGATCGAATTCCTCGTCGATTCTCTTCTGTACGCGCCCGCGGGATCGCACAGCGTATAATATCGACGATAGCGCATAAATATGTAACCACATCTTCATCGTATACCAATGATATTAGGTTCAAAAACGTGTACTTATTTATGACCGTGACTGCAACTGGCAAGCTCAGCTCATATAGATACATAATTATAATACCAGCTCAGATTTAGCCAATATGTATTTTAGGAATGAATTCGTAAAATGAATCAAATATTTAACTTTAAGAGTTAATGTTACAGCCTAGATATGTAATTATGTATACTTATTTAATATATCATGTATGTATATTTTGGCTTTAGAACACATTATTAATAATGTTACGTAAAACTCACATTTCAAGAGTTAAAAGGAGAGACCAGATTCCCGAACCATTTGCAAAAAGATTATACCTATACTCGTACTTTACAAACGCAAAGATAGGTAGAAGGTATAACTTGCATACCTACATACTAGACCCGTGCAGTTTTAGCAACAGCAGCTATGAGCTACCATATCGCATACGGCAGCCAGCAGCCAGGACTTACTGATATATAAGGTGTTTTAATTCTTCTATATTTCAGTGTGACGACAATCATCATATAAATGCAAAACTAATTTTCGTTACATAATGGTAGTTGCAGACGTAACAGAAATAGACGAATTAAGGTACAGTCAGCGTCAAATACTTTGTACCAGTCAAAGTGGCCAAATAGTTCGGTACACCATAGTAAATATATGGTGTACCGAACTATTTGGATACTTTGGTTGCTACAAAGTATTTGACGCTGACTGTACAAAGTACGGAAAATTTTAAATTCACCCTCTTTTGTTACCATTATTTTAATAATAAAACAAGGCTGCGATGTCAGCGGCAACTCAAAATTGTTAATTTAAAATTTATGACGAAGTTTAAGTATTTCTGGAACTTTGCGTCCTTGAGGTTTGCGTCGTTCCTGTGGGCCTGCTTCGGAACACGAAAATCGAAATTTCGTTATCTGTCTCTCTATCACTCTAGCCCATTCGAGCAATAAAGAGGCAGATAACGAAGGCAGTTTTTCGAGGTAGGCCCTCTGAAACGCTTTCTGCGGTGTAAACCCACATTTTCGGTTTTAACTTTTTAAGAGCAATATTTTTAAATTTAATATCTTATCGTTACTCGTGTCCACGACGGGAAGTTAGTTGGTTCGCGGGTGTAATAAAACTTTTAATAGGGTAACTCGAAGCGTAGAGTGCAACATCCGAGTCGCGATGTATCCTCGGGCCACTCTTTACAGCGAAATACCATGAGACTCGCACTGTTGCTATTTTTAACAGATAAAGTAATATTTCCTTTGATAACGAGATGTTTCTAATTTTGTTTCTATGAATTCTTAACATTTAAAAAACACCGTGATTCAAATGAATGAAATAAGTTCAAAGTGAATCTGTGCTCTCCTAAATAATTCAGACCGAAAGGCATTCTTTACAACTCCAAATGTCCTTCTGCCGAAAAACTGAAGTTGTTTTAACCCACTAAAATATTTTCATAGGAAATGGTTAAATTTATCTCACGAACGTATCCCCTAGAAAATGAAACCATTAAAGTGGTACCCAACTAAGCTACAATTAGGTTAAGGACATCTCGAGTATAACGTCTTCAAGCATGTAAGAAGGGTCGACCCGCCCGCTGACAAAGCGCTTTAACTGTCTGTGGCCGTTCGGCGTGTCGTGCGCGCCGGACCGTGCACGGTCCGATCCGGTCCGGCGCCGTCCTTTCCGGTCTCTCCCTGCACGACCACTGCACATCCTTTATTACATTATACTGGGTAACTCGCTGAAAGTAACTGGCACAAAATGACAGGTCTTTTTGAGAAAATTTTCGCAATAAAATACGAAATTATGTAGATAAGTTTACGCTCATTGAATCCTAATGAAGTACGAATTGCATTTTACGTATAAATCCTAATGTAGCTTATATCATTATAGAATTTGCTTAGAGAAGCGCCAGAAAAATCCGGGGAGATTTTTACATAATCAGGTGAGACACAAATTTGGTTATAAAAACATTGCGAGTATTTGTGACGCGGCGCGGGGCCATCGCCGGGGAAGAACATTACTTATTCTGTGCCCGTGGGAGCGGGGAGACATTTTTTCTTTCATCTATCAAACAGTTTAGGTGCTTCAAACATTATCCGCGTGATTTTTGCACCATATTAATAATAATAATAATATACTTTTATATTCATATTATAAAAAAACCTAATATAAGATATGCAATTAATAAAGAGAATGTAATAATAATAATAAAATTCTTTATTGTGCACTACTAAAGAAAAACTCATATTACAAACAAAGACAGGACTTAAATTAGTAGGACATATTGTGCGAAAATAAAATATTAAATGTGATAATTGTATTATATAAGTATTTCATACTAAAAGATTAAGGCACATTTTCAAAATGCATTATTTTTCTGGAAGACTTCGCATGAGATTCAAATATTTCTAATATATTATTTTTATTAATTTCTTTATTTCGACCAACAAGGATCATAGACACAAAGAGTAGACAATACACAATTACAATTAAAATACATTTTAGACATTAAATTAAATGATTAAACATTAAATAAAATAAAATTACATAATTTACATAACTTAATACTTAGCTAGCAATTGATAAATAAAAATTGAAATTTAATTATTGTAGTACATTGACAAGTTAGAACAAAACAAACAAAAGTTAGAACAAAATATTTACAAATCAAATCGTGCCACACCTTTAATTTGGCTTACCGAATACTCGGGCTTTGTATTATACTCGTACCCCTGAAACTTCAATATTGAACAATAATTGTAATGCATGCACCATGATTAAAAACGCCCCATAAAAAAGCATGCAGACTGTGACTTCATGCACCGGTCGCACAGGCGCGCCAAAATGTAATGTGTGTATTCAATAAGAATCGTGAAACAAGTTTTGCGTTTAGGTATGATATAGGTGCCATGCATTTATTTTCTTGTTAAGTACAATATATTGTAAGGAATTTAATAGAAGTGTTAATATACGTTTGAGCAATAAAAACCTTATACCTAACTCAGATCAGCAGATTTCACATTTTTTGTATACATTTTGTATTGTTGAACGTGTTTTGACCAAACAGTTCCTTTACAAATTTTGCCATATGTATGTACAGACATGGAAGGGTAAGTAAATTTAGCGAAAGAAACAATGGTTTGCATGATTCGGTTGGACCGATTCCCCAGATAGCACGAACACATTTTTTTGGGATAATAATGCTTGATCTTTATTAGTACCATTTCCCCATACAAGGAGGCCATATCTTAAAGTAGATTCCACGTATCCATGATATGCCGCTAATGCGGTTTTACGTTTTGTTGTTCGTCGTAATCGATTTAAGACATATACAAATCTATCTAATTTGTTACATATACTTTGGATTTGATCTGTCCATCTTAGTTCATTGTCTAATTTGATGCCTAAAAATTGATATTGACAATGTTTTCCGATTGAATTAGTAATTGATTGCGTGGGAACACTAATAATAATTGACTGTGTTTTCAAATTACTGTTAACTAAACAGAACAGAGTGGTGTGTTGGGGCCGTATACATCGATTCTCAGAGTCGGACCAAGCTAACTCGGCATAGCTTTTGTAATAACATTGTTATCCTCATCAATCAATCAATATTTCTAGTTGTTAAACATAGGTACATAGGTGTTACAATTTATCACTTAGTATCGCTCTTACCAACATTAAGTGTACAATTTTTTTCGTGTTTGTATTTTTCCTTTTTCTGCACCGCGCAGACAATCTTGCGCGCAACAGCTACAAGTTTAACAATAAATATATATCATAAATGTCCATTTTCTATGATGATATGACGCTTATAATGACTCAACCACACTCTGTTGTATTAAAGTCGATGAAGAGTTAGTGTAGTTGGACTCCATTCTGTTTTACCGAACGAGAGCTCGCTGAGTGACGATAACAACATGGCAGTGAGTGGCTTCCGCGACGCGAGCAGGGTAACTATAAATACATATAACACAATATTTACGGAAATGTACGATATGAAGCAAAGACACGCGCCGGAAGTCAAACCCGAAACATCGACGTCGCCCGAAACTTTTTTATTCGTTTGGGAATAAATGCTATTGGCTATAATTTACTGATTTAATATAATACCCGCGAGCAAGCGCGGGAAACGCGCACAGAAAGCGATTTTAGAGTTCAAAAATATATTAGTGATATTTCATGTCTATTGGTCTAGCTTGCGCATGTGTATATTATTGATACCAACTAAAATATATAAAAAATAATCAAAAAAGAATATGTTACACTCAATATAATACAGGATTTATACGAAAATTATTTAATCCCTATGAAGATTTCGAGGATGATTTTAATAACAGAAAGGCAAATAAGTTTAGTATCTTAAGCCGCCACATAATATAATATGTCCTCCTACCTCACGTCCCCAAATCTTACACATATCCTCCTACCTCACATCCCCATATCTTACACATATCCTCCTACCTCACATGCTCATATCTTACACATATCCTCCTACCTCAAATCCCCATATCTTACACATCTCCTCCTACCTCACATCCCCATATCTTACACATATCCTCCTACCTCACATGCTCATATCTTACACATATCCTCCTACCTCACATCCCCATATCTTACACATCTCCTTCTACCTCACATACCCATATCTTACACATATCCTCCTACCTCACATCCCCATATCTTACACATATCCTCCTACCTCACATGCTCATACCTTACACATATCCTCCTACCAGAAATCCCCATATCTTACACATATTCTCCTACCTCACATCCTCATATCTTATACATATCCCCCTAGCGCAAGGTATTTTATATGATTTAGATTACCCTCTTTATCAAATCAACCACTTTTAGTATGTTTGTTACCTTATAACTTCTTGTTCAAAAGTATATGTCAGTTTCAAGTTGGTCCTATCTTTGGCAAAATACAACTCTAATGGTTGGAGTCTAACCATCGCCTGGTTACTTATCCATTAAATCCATTTTTCTTTCACTTCAAAAAATGTCTTTGTCTTTTTTCGTGTTATGAATATGAGCAGTCATTTATTCGGAATGGCCGTCGTATTTCACACGAGACCTCTGTCCTCGGCATGAAACATCGTCAATCATTTCTATTCCTATTTTGATCATCGACTCATTTTTAGGGTTCCGTACCAAAAAGGTACAAAAGAAACCCTTATAGCGTGACTCTGTCCGTCCGTTCGTATGTCACATTGCTAAATATCTCGTGAACTACTTAAGCTATCGATTTGCTCTACTCCTGTCTGGGTTTAAAGTTTTTTTTATTCAGTATAGAAAATGACCAATATGAAGAGGGTGCAAAATTTCAACGTCTAGTTACTAGATCAAATGGGTCATGAGGGTGCAAGAACATTTTTTTTTAATAAAAAAAACTAGTTTGGAAGAAAAATGTGACAAAATTGAATGTGAAGAAAAGTTTGTACGGAACCCGACGAGGTAAACAAACTAGCACTTGACCGGTTTTTTTTATTTAAGCAAGCGTTTGAGTCGTCGTCCACATATTGCTGGTTATTTTTGACATGAAATTAATACGATATAGTTTACTTTTCTTATACGACAAATTACCTCTTGTCTAATCTTGACGAACAAGGCGTGGCAAAATACTTCAGTGAACCTTAAATTTCATATGATTTGACATTAGTAACTATGACAACTGTGAAATGACCCCGCAGTAGCTACATCCTACATAGGTACATAACAGCCAGGTCGTTTATTGTCAAGAGACATTAAAACGGATCACGGTTTAGGAACAGATACATAATTATATTTAATTTATCCCTTATATTTAATTTAACCGTAATTTGTACCCGAAATGTATCAATTTCCTTTGTTCCCAAGCGTACTCGTATTTGTATTGGCTAATGAATATTAAATACCTGTCAGCGCCGACGTGTCTCTTCATTCCCCGTTCATAATTACTTAAACAAGACAGAACCGTACCTAATTAAAACAGAGAACTCTGAGAATCCCCTTGCGGATCCCGCATTCTGTACTTGTGTAAACATTTTTCCGTCTACTTTAATAGAAAATATTTTGCTATTTTAGATAAACTCGAAATACAATTCGTCGGAAATTGGTTGTTCATTGCCGCCGGTAAAGACTCGCATGAAAATACATTTCTCATTTATAGCGGCAATTTCGCCCTCTCGGCTTTCTTCATTTATTAGGTTTTTCGTTTAGTTATAACAAAGTTATTGGGGAATATCCTGTACATTTTGTAGCATCAACGGCGGCAAATTGAGTCGGCGTCGCTTCATTTATAATAAACATTGAACAGTTGCCTCCTATAACGCAGATATAATTATCTCACCCAACGCTCACAAAATATATAATAAGACTAGAATTACATTGTGACTATTTTTATTTACAAAACATGGACCGTTAAAATTTCATTATATATTTGCCTTTGTAGCAGTCAAACGTCGTATGGCATACAATTAACTGAGCGGAGCACCCACATCTACGAGCGTTCTAATATTTACTCTGCCGTCACTTTGTTTCTCTGTTTACCGACCCCAAAGCGAGCGTCACTTTTCATTCCCGACGCTTTCAAATGAGAAATTCTTTTTGGAACACTCAAAAGCGTAAATGAATACACAATGGCTGTAACAAGCGGAGCCTGACAAATTGGCTTAACGGATTGCGAGGCTGTCGGCACCCGGTCCGCCGGGCGCCGGGCGCCGGGCCGGGTGCCGGACAACATTACAACGGTTTTTATGCGATCTCCGTCAGAGAGTTTACGGCTAGTGCAGAGCCTTGCTGACGCGGCTATGATGGACTGTCATCGAACAACCTATTACAGTTTTGTGTTTTGAAAAATATGAGTCCCATCGAGTTTACGGCGGATCTTCTAATAGACAGATTTTCTCCACATTAATAAGCGAATTGTTTATAAATATGCTTAAATTGATCAATAACGATCTTTGATTTTACATTCACATCTTGCGATTCTCGAAGCATTAAAGTTAACGGACAACTGAGCTGTATGTTCCATCTATACTCTACTTCAAACGCACGTCTCTCCAGATACTTAGATACCGGGGAATTGTTGAACTTTGGGAGTTCGAGAACTTTCGAGAACTGTTTACCTTATTCTGGCTCTTGGTAGATAAAATCCCTATTTAGAGGTATTCCACTATCCGAACTCGACTTTACAGTAGTATAAGTATCCCAAATATTTCTAGCCATCGTGTAGAAATTTTCTGGAACAAATACAGATTTCACTTCTTAGATAGCCATTTAGGCGATTTAGGGATTTTCTTTACATTAGAAATTTATAGCATTAAGAAAGACCCCTATTCTTTTTGAAACACCTATCCAACGACACCCCACAGCATAGTTATAGCGAAAAAAAAAACATCCTCCATTAACATGTAGGAGAGGTTACCTAGGCTAAAAATATGTAGGTACATATTTATTCTTGTTTTTATTTTACCACTTTGTCGGCATGATTGATTTATATATCTACGCTAAATTGAAGCTTTCTAGCACTAGTAATCACGGAACGAAGCCGCAGGCAGAATACAGATGGATATCGCTCATACAACTGGCTCAACAATTAAAGACCATATTAAAAAGATGAAATAATCAATGAGCCGAAAAGTAGAACCGTAAACGGCGTTCTCTACTCTAAAAATCTACAGCTATTTTAACATGAGAGCTACTACTATATTTCAAAGTTAAAAGGTTCCTTCCAGGCCTTTAGTACCCAATTTGCCGACTCGCAACAAATCGGAACGACAAGTTGGTCAGACCGCATTAAACCAGAGCAAGGTCTAATACACACAAAACATTTGACGTTATCTCGGTCCGCACAAAAATAGGAGACAATAAAGATTATGTCGCGTGGGATACACCAAGGGCGACCCCGTTTGACTATTGGTAATCCTTATCTCGTTGGTTTAAGGTTCACAATGAGTCTGTGTTATCAGTGGAATGGAAATATCCTGCAGCTCCCCCTAGGGTCTGTGCGGGCACTTTATGTCTCCATTTTATGGCTACAGAACGACTTGATTACGAGAGTAGCTTACATGCTAGCTTAAAATTATGTGCATTCGTATTTCTTCAACCACAAACTTTTGACACTGACAAATCATATCTATAACAATTGCAGATCAAATTCATAACCTGTTATTACAATCAGAATATTCTTCTTGGTCCACTTAGTCATGCTCATGTAAAGGTAGTACAGGTAGAACCATAAAAAATCGAAATAAGTTTTTGAACTTAGAGGTGCCAGAGGTGGCCTACCATTCACGCCTCTATACTTCGCTACGTAGCAGAAAAACATGGAGGCCTGTTCAGATAGTAATTTCTTGGATATGATCTGTCAGCGATAAAGTTATTTCTGCATAATAAGTTTATAAAGTTCGAATCGCCCTCATGATATCGCGTAGCGCGAACGTAACGTAGGATTGTAGAGTCTACTTATTACGAGATCTATGCGGTGGCCAGACACCTAACCAGCATCCTAACAGCAGTGATCCGTTCCACATAATAACAGGACACGCCCCGTTACATATAAGAACTCGTAAGTACTTAAAAATAATTATAAACCTACATACACAATCGAAATTTCTATTGCCAGTCGAGTTTAAGTGTAAAAATATAAAAAATATATTTTTGGCAACTTGAGTCAAAGTATATATATACACTTAAAGTATTTTTAATCCCCCGCGCACGGTGGGTTGCAAATCGGCTTTATAGAAATAGAAACTCAATTTTTAAGTGTTGTTTTTTTATATTGAAAAAGCTACATTTAACTAAGATTATATCCCAAAATGAATAAAAGTTAATTTGGTCGCGAAAATAATTTTTTTTTTTTTTTCGAAAAATATTTACTTATAGTAAAAATGGGATAGACAAAAATGCCTTATTTTTGCATAAAAAAGATTTTGTCGGCATATAGCTTTTAAATTAAAATTAAAAATATTGAATAACTATGTTCGGATATTTCGTGAAACGGGACTCTCCAACTGACCACCGGAATTCCATCCTTTTCTAATTGGTACCACCTTTCAAAAGAGACTTGAAAAAAAATACAAGCGCTTAGAGACAATGTGTCCGTTTACGTCGAATTACTGTTTAATTACTTAAATAAATGAAATATTTAAGCACAACTTAATTACTAGACCCCCTTTATCATCTAACGAAGCTTAAAAGTTAAAATTACTCGTAAATTTTGATCACTGCTGGAAGACGGCTTCATTACAAGACTTTGTAATGTTATAGTCAGCCAAGCTGGATCAGTAGCAGCCCATAATAAGAGCATATTCCAATATTTGGTTTTTATTTTCACTTTTCTTAAATAAGATAACGCTCCATGTTCAGAAATAAAACAAGCTTCTGGGGATTACGAGAAATTAAGGTAAGAGGAAAACGAAACGTGCTAGTGTCCGGCATGTTCACGTCCAATAGATGACACCCTGCTGTTACCTCTGTTGACAATTACTTAAGTTTAGAGAGGGCAAGTATTGGAACAGTGACGAAGTCTTGGACGTCTACCTTTCGGAAATCCATACCTACCCTAAACTACATATAGGTATGCTGCGTATTTTCGTAAAAATTGGCAAAGTTCTCGGAAATTTTAGGAAAATTTCACAAGAACAAAGAATTTTAGAGAATTTTTTTTAAACAAAAATAGTAGATCATTCCGATAATTTTCCGTCCGAGAATCATCTTAAATAATATATTTAAAATTAGCATATCCGGCTCTATTAATGATGAACAATGCATTTACTCATCCATTAACCCAATTCCTGAAAATTGGCACAAGAAAACCGCTTCCTCTTCGCCGCCCGCATTAAGAGCACTCTCGGGGCGTTTCACAAATCATATATCAAGACAAATTTTAAATGTGCCTCTGGAATAATTTATTGTTCGTTTATTAATTTAAGTAATAATAACCTAGGTGAAAGCCACGAATGTGAAAGTAAATATTTAGAGTCGGACCAAGCCAAATGTTCATACCAAGTGCTAAGTCAAGTATGGAGCTTATAGGTACATATAAATATGCATTCTTACTGCCAAGTGTGTGAAAAATTAGCGTGGTCAGAGTCTAATATAAAGGTCGTCACCAATCGTTCAAATGATGACCAAAGATTAGTGGTGGCATGACATGTCTGACTTCAGACTACAACTTAATAGTTGCAGTCTAAATACAACCCACAAAGCATTGCATTGTCGGTCCGATAAGAGCGCAGCTAACTTTTAAAAGCCGGGAGATGCTGAACTTTCGCCCGGAACTCGGCATAATTTAGTTAGGACCGACATACAATAGATACGCGGAGTGCTCATTCTTGTTCCTGGAGTTGCAAGTTGCAGCGAGCAACTTTATGTTGGATGTAATTTTTAACCCAGTTAGCTGAAACATGAATGGAATCTGCATGCGCTGGAAGTGTAATCGTAATACAAATATACAATGTGTTTTGGGTTGCCACACATCAGGATTTTCCTAACGTGTCAGGATTTTTACTACTTTGTCAGGATTGCTGCAAGATTTGATGACTGTCAGGATTTTTTAAGCAACCTCAATGCTAAAAGATAGCAAAATTTATGCGCAGGTGTTCAATTTTGGGGTTGGTTGAAGGGAAAGGAAGAGTAAACTTTAGCTGCAGCACATTGCACGCGGAGGTAATATAGTGGTCTAACGAAAAGTTTATTGGAAGTACTGTGCTATTTGTTTCTTTTTTGTGTTTTAATCTGTAAATTCTAAGTTACAGCACAATATATTTAATTTTTTTTCTATCTATTATTTATCTAGTCTCTACAATAAAAGGTTTTTTCCAGGAAATGTTCTAAGTATTATATTAATTGTTATTCTCATATAAATATAACATAAATCAGTTGTAAATGTTGTAATAAAGTTTTAAATGAGCACTTATTCCACGCATTTTCACAATTTTCGACACAACCATTGAACTTTGCCCTACCGTGATAATTCTAATTCCAAATGGCACATGAAGCGATAGCTCCGACTGAGGACAAATGTCACGCAACGGATGTGTCCCGCATCTCGCCTGTAACGACCACTCGTCCCGGGACAAACTCGCCAAAAGAACGGAACTGGAACATTCACCCAATCCATTACTGCTTATATTCGATACCGGAAGAACTGTATGAGTTATCAAGCAGCATTGGATCCTTGAAAAGAAGAAAGTTTCAACCGAATTGCGTGGTGGTAAATTCAGGCATAAGAGTGTATATTTATTTGTCGTCGAGATGGATATGTTTTATTAATTAGCGACCCGCGCCCTCTCTCGGTTCGCTTCTCTCGTTAATTTGCGAAATTACTTCCTCTCCGCTAAATTTTCATTAATTATTTGCATTAATATCGTGACGGAGATATATTTGGGGTGTAATGTGTCGCTGCTGTTTGTAGCTGTTAGCGGCGGCCCAGAGCCCGAATCTGATTTAACAACTTGTTACGGTTCCCATCTTAATACGACCTTGAATATCACTCACGCTCATTGGTGCACTTCATTTCGCAAGCACATAGAAGTCGTGCGTTCGATGCACGCCATCTGCCAAGATTATCGTCAAGATCGTGTCAAAACTAGTTCAAAACAGTACTCCGGGAGACGCGACACCTCACCGCAACCACAACCCACAACACTGCGGAGCGCCAGATTACTGATACTTGTATACAACTAGTTGCGCTGAGTGATTGTTGTACATCAAAATGAGCAGTTTCGCTGTAATATAGGTGCAAGTACAAGCGGATTATGAGCAAATACTGAAGTGTGGTGTGTCCTCATTCTAGTCATCCCCGCACCACTGGCCCTTAACAAAGACTATAATATGCTTATATTCGAGTCAAACGGGTTCAGAGGCGGCGCAAAGCGTGGGCGACGTGGGTGCCTCGTGCTTCAAATTCGTATAACTCGGACGCAACGTGAAAAATATTATTCGTTATTTGTTGCGCCACTAGAGGGCCTTGCCCGCACCAAATTTGGTCTTACCCTCAAATGAGGTGAACGATCCCGTATAATTACACCCCCATACGTATTTGTTTCCGTAAAAGCTCTGTTTGTTTATACATTGGTTAGTGTTTAGTGCGCGTTCATACATTTGCTACTAAACGCAAGTAGCAAATATATCAACTCACACTAAATATCAATGTGTAACCAGGACCTTACACATATGGACTGTGCAACAAGTAAAGATAACATGTATGTAACATAGCTGAGGGGCTTATAGATCCAACCTTTCGCCTGACACTTTCTGCTAAGTTACTGATAACAGATAGTTTCTGATACCTTACTGCTATTTCTGCTATATTTCTGAAAATAACATATACCTTTCTCTGGCCCTCTAGAGGTGAAAACCCCCCTATACCTTTCTTCATTCTCTGTTAAGTGAATCGTCGCCTCACCGTCTATCAGCCTATGCTTTAATCAGCTTCATTCAATATCATCTACATCGCCTATCGTATATGTATTATATTTAATGTGTAACCAAGCGAGTTCCATTAATTAATAAGCACGCTAGGCTGAGCAGGAGCCGTGTGAAGTGTTATCGTAATGTAATGTAATGACGTCTTTAGCAGCTAATATTGTTGTTTCATCTGGGCTACATTAACTGTCGGTTGCAATAGGTACATTAAAGCCGATTATCCTGATCCCTACTAATCCCTCCTAATATTATAAATGCAAAAGTTCCTTTGTCTGTTACCTCTCCAAGCTTAAACCACTGAACCGATTTACTTAGATGAAATTTGGTATGGAGATAGTCCTGCCCACGTAGCCAACGTGTATATCGTTCACGCTCCGTGGCGAATGAAACGCAACTGTCACAGTCGCACTAATATGGAAGAGTGATAGAGATGAGAGAGATGACTATGCTACGCCACGGAGCAGCGATTGTAACGGTGGCTACGCGGCCTGGCCTCAGCCCAGCAGAAATGATGATGATTGCCAAACACTATCCTATGACATGACCGTCCCATACCATCGTCTCCATACCAATTTTCGTCCAAATCGTTTCAGCGGCTTGAGCGTGATTAGGTAACAGACAGACAACAGATATTCGTTTTACATTTATAATACTCGTATTAATGACATATAATATACTAGTATCATAATTTTTAGGTAATAATTTCACGTTTTACAATCTTTTGGTCACAATGTCTTCAAAGCCCAAAAAAGATGCGTCCGTGCCATTTGTGGAATAAACATGAGGGAAAGCTGTGTTCCATTCTTTAGATCATTAAAAATCTTAACATTTCCAGCACTATATATATATGAATTAGCAAACTTTATAAAATTCAATCCACAACTATTCAAATTGATATCTCAACAAAGCAAGCTTCCCGTACGTGTACAATATCTTAATAACATCTGTAATAGTCAACACAACACAGCTTTCTTGGGTAAGAGTATACTGGGTATGGCTCCAAAAATTTTCAATAATATCCCAAATGATATAAAGTGCCTGCAACCTGACCAGTTTAAATTAAAATACGACTAAAATCATACTTAAGAGCAATTCCTAGCTGAGCAACTTTTCAAATCTCGGATTTTTGAAGCTATGTTTCTGTCGCGCTGCGGTGGGCGGGAGCCGGAGCTATCTAAGTGTGAGTGCGCGCACACAGACGCGAGACTCGGGCGCTCGCTCATTGCGCGCCGTTCCGTCGACATCGCCCGCGAGTCAGACGGAATTTATTTTGCGCTACCGAGGCGCTGCCCGACGCAAGTTGTTTTTGTTGTTACCACGTAATATTGTTTTTCATTTTTATATTATACTGTATCTATTACACCCTAATACCAAACACCCTATCACCTGTACTAAATGTATTTTACACCTATGATGACGAAATAATAAATGATTGATTGATTGATTGATATTAATTACTATATAGGTAAAAACCGCAAAAAAGAATGATGTCTCAGCACTCTCAGCTTCGGTTGTCGTCGTACAGTCAAGTGCAAAAATATGTATCGAAAGAATCGTCTCATAAAAATGGTACTACGCTCTTATGACACTGGAATAAGATGCTATGGGACATATTTTTGAGTAAGATGTGTACACCCATATTTTTACACTTGACTGTACCTATCCGTATCAGTAAGTTGGGAGTGATCATGGTGTGTTGTGAAATTTTGTAAGTAGGTATAAATATACCTATGGTTAAACTACAATCTATTTAACTTGTAGTACGATGGGGCTAAACTTGGGCCGCCTTATTGAAGAACGTATCGCAATGACAATCTGGGTAAAGTATGTTGGGATAATGCCGGACAATTTTGGGACCAATTGAGAGAACTCGTGAAAAAATGTTTTTACGAGATCTCAACACGTGATAGATTCTTGAAGTACGTAGCGAATCGTTAAATAATAACCATAGATTCGGCCTGAATTTTGGTAATCTTCAATATAGAACGGTTTTAGTTTTGTACCTGTGTAAAGATGAGACATGCTTTTTTTTAGGGTAACGAGTGTTTTGCCAACAAGGGAGAACATTGGATGGTGAAAAAAAGTTGCTTCTAATGGAAAGAGAATAAGGTATCACAAAGAAATAGGTCCGGTGTCTACCCTTTTGTATCCGATCTTAACCCTGATACAAAAATTGGTAAAATTGTGGCTCTCAAACTTTGATACCTATGTCATAAGGCAATTTGATAAGTAAACAATGTGCTAAGAAACCTCTTATTGTAAGGTTTACCCGAAGTAATAAAAAAAAACACTAAAATAATAGATACGTTGCGAAGTTTTGACAATTTAAGATTTCGTGAACTGTACAGGTTTAGGGAAAGTGTAAATGTATTGTTTATTGAATGGAATGTACCGGAAGATATTAAGTACTTAAGTAGGAGGAACAAAAACTAAAATAAAAAATAATCGTGCCCAGTCATTTTTAATGAAGGTCGCCAAAAAAATAAGAATCAAACTTAGAAATCAAAAAGACTAAGTAGTTCTTTAAAAAGGTCAAGGTCACTTCTTGAAGTATGGAAAATGATAAAAATTGCGATTTTGTTGGTTTAATTTTGCAATTATGTATATATAGTTGATATACAATCTTTTTTTTTATAAAATGTAAGGATCATATGTAAAGAGTAAAGTAAATATATAGGAAAAAAGAGCCCTCTTGAAGCATTTTAAGGAAACTAATTTCGAAGCCCTATCTCTATTTTGTATCCGAAACTAGCAATGTATGTATGCGTGCACATCTACATATGCATCCGTATATGTAGGTACTTTATTGCGAAAAATTGCTCATTTGCTATCTATTTTACTCGATTTTGTTATAAATTTCAACATGTATTATCATCTCTATACAATATAAATACTCTTTATTGCACACCTCAATAAAAGAAAACAATACAAAAGAAAACATACACCTAAGCACAGGTAAACAACATGCGATCTTATCGCTAAAAGGCAACCTTTGGGTTGCGGAAATTAAAAAAATTACATTGTCAGTAACCGTCGCGTTGGTAGTGGTACTGGATAAAAATAATGGTACGAAAGTGTGATCAAGAAAACAATAAATGTGATAATTAAGGTCAGTAGGTAAATTGAAGAAAATTTAAAGTTTGATAATCACTGCTGTTTTTTAAATAGGTAAAGATCTGATTGTTTCTGGTCCGATCTTTACCTGGAAGGGTCAAGATCGGATATCGGTCTACAGCAGTGCTAGGTCTGTTAACACAATTACAAAAACAAACACAGTTTCATCACAATACGCAAAATAAATTACAGAGCGAAGATCGGATAGAAGGAAGAATTCGCGAAATGAATGACTCTGTGATTGCACATAGCACAAGCCCGACTCCCTGAGCGACGCGGGGACACTGACAATCGAGGCGCAAAGAAATGGCGTCTTACTCAATGTTGCCAACATTAAAAAATAAAGCCAAATTAGGGGGAAATGAATGTCCTACGTTCTTCACCCGCATTCGGTATTTACCCAACATACCTTAATCGTTGAACCGCCGCATTTCAAAATGGCCCTTATTTTGATATCGGCTAGCCGTAATGTAATACGGCGGATTATACAATAAGACTGCGATACTTATATATAAATCCCCTCGTCAATGTAATTTCATTAAATTTGCTATCTAGTGGCAAACATCAAAGTAGTAATCTTTTACTTGTGACGCACAAGTGTGAGCAATGTAAAATACTATATTTCTAAAAAAAATTGCCTACTACGTAATAAAAGAAAATGTGATTATTAAATTATAATACGAAAGGTGGTCAAATCGCAAAATGCTGTCGTTTTATTTAAAATAATGAAATAATTAGACCAGTTCCGAAAGTACCGGGAAATCCCGGTTCTTTAAAACAGTACCGGTTCTGCAATCCCTAATAAGGATGTTATGCCCATCACTATTCCTTCTGTGTACGTATATTTATAAACTGTCTCCGCCTCCAATTCGTGCGATAAGGACAACTGCAGCTCGGACCGAAATTCACTCGCAAAAAACTCAAAAATCGAGGTTTCGCTCTCGACTGTTTCCTCCTCCAAAACGCAACTAATCATTATGAAATTTTGGAAATTGCAAGAGGAAGAAATAATCTATGCCGCTATGTTTTGATTTTTTGGATATTTTTTGTCATATTTGTATACTGTGCCTTTTTTTACAGCCAATTCAATTTAGCCGTTTTTGCGATTTTCGAAGCGTTTAATGTATCTTTCTTTCTTCAAAATAAAATAATCCAAAAAAGCAAAACATAGCGGCACAGATATTGATGATATTGATCTTATTTGAAAAAAATCACTGCTCTAGGTTAAAAATCCAGGGAGGAATCAGTCGAGAGCGTTTGTATGGAAAAATCGCAACTAGGAATTCCTCGCTATTACTCAATAAATGATTTTTTTGAAGATACCTGAAATAGTTATAGCTTGTCCATTTTATATAGATACTAGTTTAACATGTAAGTACTTCATCATTATATTCTAGATTTGTGAAATGTTGCTATTTTTTTCTATTATAAATATTTTTATTGCTGTAATATTACTGATAATCCTAATTTAGGTAGTTGATTTGTAATAATTTTATTAATAACATATGTATGTGACTTTTTAAAATATGTGTATGCCAATAGGCAAAACACAGAGTTCTATTTATTACTTTATATATAAGACCTTAAATGTAACACCTGTGTTCCACAAATAAAATTTACTTTACTTTACTTTACAATTATTAAGTCTAGAAGTCCCGATTCTAACCAGCCAATCACAGGCGAATATTTAACGCCAATCTTACTCGTTTCCGGCCCGGTTCTAGGCGCCATGTTGGTTGCTTAGCGGGCATTATGGTGTCCACGCTTGATGAGTGCGAACGTATTATTAAGTGCATATTTTGAGTGTATCATATTTAATAAAATCAGTTTCAACAATAATAATAATTCAACCTATATACGTCCCACTGCTAGGCACAGGCCTCCTCTCACGCGCGAGAGGGCTTGGGCTATAGTCCCCACGCTGGCCCAATGCGGATTGGGGACTTCACATACACCTTTGAATTTCTTCGCAGATATATGCAGGTTTCCTCACGATATTTTCCTTCACCGAAAAGCTAGTGGTAAATATCAAATGACATTTCGTACATAAGTTTCGAAAAACTCATTGGTACGGGCCAGGATTTGAACCCACGACCTCCGGATTGAAAGTCGGACGTCATATCCACTCGGCCACCACCGCTTCTACTAAGATTTTCAACTAAGATTGACTTTTTAATATACGAAAGTATTAGGTACTATATATACTAAATAAGGAACGGTCAAAGAATTTAATTTCAGTACCATTCGTACCTTGTCACCGCGACAATAGTATGAGGTCCCTAGCGAATTTCATATTAATTATCACAGTGACAGGGTAAGGTACAAAACGGTACGGAAATTCAATTCCTTGTTGTATAACCTACCTACTACTTTATACCTACTTGTCTCTATCTCTACCGAACGATTACTTTTGTAACAATTTGGATTTTTACCTAACAAATGGAGCGCACAAGTGCGTCGTTTGATTCCAAGCATTGCCCGTATTAGCGCGTACCTAGCCCTTATACCCGCGCGCGGAATACAAAGCGACTCATCACTCGCGGCGCGCGGCGTGACGGCACGTGACGCGGGACGGCCGCGGGACGGGCGCGTGACTGCCACACAGCGAGAATGAAAAACTAACGTAAGACCGGGAAGTTACGGGAAATATGAAGGTGATAGAAGGCATATAATTCAAATGTTAATAGGGCATATTCAAATAACCTACGATGACTACGGGTGCGGTGTAAGATTGGATTGTAACTTCCTGCCTCGAACAGCTAAACTGTGGAATAAACTGTCCCCCGCAAAGAGCACACTCCCATCTTAACGGCAACGCACTTGCAACCCCTCTGGTGTCCATAGGCGATGGTAATTGCGAATTCATCACGCGATTCCTCTGCACGACGTTTGTCTCCTAAATAAAAATAACTGTTATAGGCAAACGTTATAACTTACTTAAAATGCCGTCCTTTGCCTGTTACCGAAGCTTTCAAATTTTTGGAGCTGCACTGTGAGACGCTCGACAAGCACGGGCCGAAACGCGGAACCGCTTGATTTGTAATGTCTTACAGTTAGTATTTTCTTCGCGTTGCTGTTGTATTTTACACGGTACTAAAGTTTCTCGCTACGCTCGTGGCTCAATTTTGGAATCTTTCGCATGCTCGGGGATCAATATTAGCACGATGGTTTAAACTACAACTTTGCCGCGTTGTAAAATAACTAACTATTGAAAATTGAAAATGCATATATGCAGACCGTCGGTCTTTCTCCTTCTGTCACCGGAGTCCTCAGCGCCTTGTTATCGGCACAAAGGAGCCGCCGTGGGACGCTCGTTAGTTGTAGTATATAGTTTTAGTCCTTTATAAAGGCCTCTAGATAAGTAATCTCTCTGAGAAGCCGAAACTTGGTGAGGGAACTAATAACTATTGTTCCCTAGTTGTAAAATGTTGAAAGTTTTTGTCACCAGAGTCTTCAGCTTTGTTATCGGCACAAAGGAGCCGCTGTGGGACGCTCGTTACGGCCCTAAACGCCGTTACTGGGACTCTCTCAGACGTAACACCTGAGTGTTATTGCAATACCTCACCCAGCACGAGTTGCTCAAAACCCTTTTTATCCGTCCGGTCCGGTAAAAAAAAGGTCACCGCACAAGCGCTACAAATTTAGTATGGGAGCGCAACCGCTTAATTCAGTTTAAATTAAGTACCTATATTACAGTATAAAATGGTGTAGAATACAACTTAGTTCCGTGCTGCTCCAATCGTAGCATTTTACAAGTAAAATTGCATCTATATATGGTGATACCGAGCTCTTTGTAAACGCTTCTGCGGCGGACTGTGTAGGCTGTGGCTGTCCCCATGTTTCCCAACTCTAATTAGACTGGTAATTGAGAACTGTTGTCACAAAAACACACGCAGTCGTAGTTAGTAGACGTAGCCTTAATTTAAGACGCGTAGAAGCGAGGCTGAAGTGCAAGGATTGCATGTTTCCCATTACCAGTAGGTAGTACTTATGAGCAGACAGAGTTTTTTATTCGTCATAATCGTCAGCATTTATGTACGATCCAGAGAGCCTACCGCCAACACCGAAGTTCGCAAATATTTCTCTTTCACTGTAAATACGGATACGCCTTAATTGGAGTAAAAAAGAAAGATTGCAATTTGCGAACTTTGGTGTTCGCGATAGGCACTCAGAGCTTTGTTGTCCTTTTTAGGATGAAAAATATAATTAACTCTAAGTTTTCTATCGGGCACCCAATTTTTCTACAGTTTTGGCTGATTGAAAGATATATTTAATTACAATAATGACTAGGTACTCAAAACAGCGTAGTTGAGTTAAATAAAATAAAAAAACTTTAATACGATAATTTACATTAAAATGAACAGCATTGCGCTATAAAAGCCGCGAAACAATCATTTACTTACAGCACCGAAAACACCTATTTACCGCCAACAACGTTGATGATCAGAAGCTTTACCATCTGCGATAATACAACGTTCAAATTCTACCCAGCCTAAGAGCGTTTTCACATTATCAGATCCAATATCGGATGTCGGATTACTAGCACAAATAAATAAAATGTAAACAGTGCCTTTAATAGTGCTTGTTAAAAAGAAAGCGTTAATGCGAAAATTAAGACTCAATGCCATGGGGCACACTCTAGCGGCAGTTTTTCTCCAAAGATCATCCGACATCCGATATCGGATCGTACAATGTGAAAACGCTCTCAGGCCTCAAAAAGAGTCAGATATTTTTATAGCCTCATTCTGAAAAATATTATTGCGATGACTGCACAGCAGCAAAGGTAGCAAAATGATCCGAACGTCAGCTGTAAATAGAGAATAAATGTACAGACCATTTTGATGCCTTCGCTCAGTATTCTGCTGCTGACTCTAGGGGTTATTATACTTCTATCCTTTCGCCGGACACTTTCTGCTAAAAGGGACAGCGAAAAAACATTCCTTTCTCTGTCCCTCTCAGTAGAAAATGTCCTGAAAAAGGATAGATGTTCTCCGATCTCAGAGTTGCAGCTTGTCATCGTCGCCGTCCCTTGCGCGCAGCAGCAGGAACAGAAGCAGGTTGTACTCGGCGGAGGCACCGCGCGCGAGCTTCAGCGTGCCTTCCAGCTGCTCGCGCCGCGCATCCGCCTCGCGTAGGCGCTCCAGCGACGCTCCCAGGAACGTGCGGAGCTGATGGACAAGAGATGAAGGATCTCACTATAACGGGCTATTATCCTTTCTCAACTCAAGACAGTTTCTAATGAGAGGGACAGAGAAAGGTACCATCGTCCGCAATTTAAAGTGACTATTGTCCAACTGCAAAAACATGGTCCACTGATAATCAGTTAAAAGTGCTACTGTTATTATTAAGTATCCCACCAAAAACATTTTCATGTAAAATGTTGCCAAGACGAAATCATAAAGCTCGCACTGTCAAAAAGTTATCAGATCTCATGTAGAGCCAAGCTTCTATTTCTAAAAGCCTTATCTTCACAAACTCTACATCTTAGTCAAAATATGTGGCTTGGCCGTTTGCGCTTCGTTTGGCTCGTCTTGACCCCAGGGGGCCTACCGCGAAAACCGAAATTCGCAAATTGCAGGGATCTTTCTCTTTTACTCTCACTAAGACGTAATTAGAGTGACAGAGAAAAATGCCCGCAATTGACGAATTACGATTTTCCCGGTAGCCGCCCAGATGTTGTTTCCCTGTCCCTGTTTACAGCACGATAGCAGATAGTGACCGGCGAAAGGATACGTGCAGTAATTTGTACCAGGGGGCCTACCGCGAAAATCGAAGTTCATCAATTGCGGGCATTTTTCTTTGTCACTCTAATTGAGTCCTAGTGAGAGTAAAAGAGAAAGATCCCCGCAATTTGCGAATTTAGGTTTTCGCGGTAGGCCTCTAGGTTTAAAGTATGGATAGCGTAGTATCTACGCACGGAGCTATCTAATCCCTTTTTTAGTCGAGAGCACAGCACAACTTCGCCTAGCTCATGTTCAAAGCAACATTACTACCTACTAGGGAAGTCTGGAAACTACTTAGTAGTATTAGTATGTATTAGGTACGTTAAATAAACTCACGGCAACTTCAACTACGTATTCTATTTGTAATTATTGACTTCTAATGGTGAGCAAACCGCAAATAAACCGCGTAAGTAAATAAATTCGTCAATACATCTACATATATTTTGCAACCCTAAAATACCATTTTTTTTACGTTCACAATGGTTTAGCCAGGGACAGGCATCCTTGGCTAAATCATTGTCATGTAGATGGAGGTCTTAATTAATCTCCTAATGAAAGATGTTTATGCAAAATATGTGAGCAACGACACAACTCGGTCGCGGGCGAGCGAACTTCGAGATATCTTCCCCCAATTTGGCGACGCACCTAAAGGTCCAACTTACAAATTGCTTCGTCAAACTTCTTGCCAAATAATTTACACCCGTTGGCAAACTTCGAGTTCACAAATGCTTTCGCGGAAAGTCAGTGCCGGATTAAGACATTTTGGTGCCCTAAGCATTTCTAGACCATGGTGCCCCCTCATCAAGATTACATTGAATTTTCTTGGTAAATTGAGTGACGTTTATTGCCGCATTACTTCTGAGAATAGAATTTTCAATCCGTCACATCATTTTATCACGGAAATTGACAGAACTGCAGTATGGAAAAGTAAATAATAAAGACTGAATCTTCACGGATACCGCGTTGTTCGGGAAATATATATAGGTCAAATAAATACTTAACTAAGTCGCTTGTAATAAACCTTGCGTAGATAGATAGATAGATAGATGTATAAATAGAATACTCTTTATTGGAACACCTCAGTAAAAAGATACAAAAGAAAATAAAAAACAAACAATTGATTAAATGTAGAGGCAGACAACAGGCGGCTACGTAACGACTTATATATACTTATAGTACGTTATTCTTTTGTTATATAATTTATTTCATTGTCAATAATATGATAATCCGACAATATGTACGAAACGGCAGTATTTAGTTCTTAAAGCTCTGCTTCTTCTGAACATTTTTTTATTCCACTTCATTTACTATTAAAATTGGTAACAAATTCTTAGGCAACTTGTCTGGCGCTATCAACTATCTCAAGTAAAATGTGGAGCCAGCGTGACTAAAATAAATATAAGTACTATTTTTTTATTGCTTTCCACAAAACCGGCAATATGTAGAATTGTGTAGCTTTATTTACAGAAATTTGGTTTCATATAGAGATTGGCAGTCATTGTTAATTAACTTCTCTCTGCGCCGAGTAAAATATAACCCGACCAAGTAATATATTGGCTATGCCATCCATATTTAACAAACAAATTTATGACGTTTTGTAACCTTCTTGTTTTGGCAAATATATACCGACACATCCGAGCATGCACATTGCGAAGGGTGGTATTCTGGTTTTTCATCTTTCCAATATCTTGGTCCAATGTGTATTTGCGTCTGACATTTTGCTTAATGAGAGAGTGAGACGCAATGCACATTGGACAAAGATCTTAGACTAGTGGAATATCACCCGAAAGGAAGAATTGAGTCACCGGGTGGCCCGGAGGCTCCGGGAAGTCCGATTTTTGCTCATAGCATGACCGGCTAGTCTCCGGTCCGAGCCCGCACCGGGCCACTACAGAGCTCCGGTGATGACGTAATGCTTTCCATAGAAAACGAAGCGCCGGAAGCTCCGGCCCGGCCCTGCCCCTGTGTAGCGTGAGTCAACCTTTAAGGTCAAGTGTAAGCAAATTCGAAGACCGTGCTTCGCATAAGTCCGGAGGCCAAGCCAACCATGGTCCAAGTGTAAGCGAAGACGTAAGACATAGGCAGTATTCCGCACAGGATTTTGGAACCTCTAGAGCTTTCCTGCGAAGCTCATTCATGTGAGGGCAAAGGCCGAGCTTCAGTAGGGGCTTAGCCATTGGCCATTGGTTTTTGTCAGAACAAGTACCAATGGCCACAAATGTTTTAAATAGCAAATTATTGTTTACGAAAACGGGACTTAATAGGGTAAGTTTTAAAATTACATCTGACCCGACGTTTCAAGGACGGCGTTGTCCCCATGGTCTCGGAGAAGACTGTGTAAAGTCGACATCATTATCTTGACGTTGGAGGTAATTTTAGAACTTAATCAAACGCGAATAAGTTCCGTTTTCTTAAATTATAATGTGTCACAATTAGGCCAATACAATTAGATTTTTTCGACCTAAAAATACGTGTAATCCGAGTTTGCTCCACTCCAGGAGGTGTGCATAAATGTTTCCTCTTTTTCAGTTTTTTTGCTTGTAAATCGAAAACGGTACGGCTGTCGGAAAATTTGTTCTAATTACAAGTATTATTAAAATTGATATCTGAGGATCCGAAATGTAATTTAACTAAGTTCTTGCAATAAAATATATTGATTGATTGATTTATTTAAGGTACCTTAATATGTATTCGTAGTCCTAAATTGTAAATTAGGTCGACATTTTTTATTTTTGGTAAAATCATGTTAATAATCCGAAAACGCTTTCTTACCAGTGTCTGATCCACTAAGTGCTATTGTAATTGATAGTGGGTTCCTTCTACATCGAGTGGTTTGGCAATCCAAAGGAAAAAATTATCTCCTAAGGATCCCAAAATGTATGCACACCTCCTAGGATAGAGCAAACTGGGATTACACGCATTTAGGACCAAATAAATGTATTAAAACAATTTCCAGCTTGCTGGGAATTAATTCCTCAAAACGCTATTTTTGGATATAATTTGATTGGCCTAAATCGTGAAGGTGTTTTTAAAGGCAAAGTCTAAGGCTGAATGCGCGGAGCGTTCGATCAGCGCTTACGGATGAGGCCAAAGGTCGAGCTGGAAGAAAGCAAGGCTTGAATTTGACCAATGGCGAGGTATGAATAGCTGGACGTCCGCAGCGTCAGATCGCGGCGCGTTATCATATAATACAACCAATGGCGAGGTGTGAGCAAGGCAGCCCAGCTGCGAAAGAGGACAGCATGGATTTGGATCCATGAGCAAGCGAAAGTGGGGCAGTTTGCATAAAGTAGAAGGCCTGGCGTCGCATGAGACCTAACGCCGAACTGCAAAAGAGTGGCTTGAAATCGAACCTATGTAATCACGGTCCGCCTGCTGCTCGGCCTTTGCCTTAATTCGAAAGCGCAACTTGATAAGATGCTTTTGTTTTTCGGCCTTCGCAGGGCCCTTTATTACACTTTGACAATTAGGTCGCAGGATCGCGGCTCTGCAGCAACTCGGCCTGGCCGACACATCTGGTGTGCAAGAGACCAAAATACGCTACAAAATCGGTAATCTACGTCGAGAAAATCGGTTGGCCACAAGCCCGACGGTAAGATTTTTTGGCCATGAGCTTTGATCAAGGTTGGAGATGTGCTTACGTGTACTCACTCTCTTACGACCCTTCGTTATTAGATGGGTACTTGCACACGTATCAAAAAGTTTCGTGTACATAAGTGTAGTACACTACGACTGCGATGCTGATGCAGCCTGCGCGTTTTTTTTTTCCTATGATTTTGGTGCCCCCCTAGACGTGGTGCCCTAAGCAAGTGCTTATTTTGCTTAATGGTTAATCCGGCACTGCGGAAAGTTATAACATACTTGCTGCCAGGGTCGTTGGGGCTACATCTATATCTTAAAGAGCCTAAAGAGGGGGAGGCGCCTTTACCTTAAATATCCTTCTCTCCATTAGTTTTCTGTGTATCCACTCGAAAAGGTAAACAGTGATTCCCATGACGAGCATTATAATATGTGGAAGAAGATCTGCAGATTGATAATACGATTGAAAAAATTCAACCGTGAAAGAATTCTCCGGTGATGCGACATCAAGGTTAAGCGCGCCATTCTCTCTTACGGCAATACCATCTTGTAATGATTTCTTTGGTAGAATATAGGAAGTCGGCACAGACAGCAACACGAACGCCGCCGTCAGCACCCACAACGCGCTGCTGCTACAAGGCAGGCAGTGCAGCGCCATCGAGTCCGCTGCTCAGCAGGCTGCCTGACAAAGTCAGCGGCAACTCGACCGTGAAGCAAACATAAATTATCTTTTGGTATACTTTGAAATATAATTTATTATTATTTTGGTCAAAAATCTGGACGGCGTTATAAAATACAGTGACAAGATTTTTTCCTCTCCGGTTCGAAAAGTAACATGACAGCGACATAATGAAAGAACCGTGAAACGAAACGTAGGCGTAACTCGCGTGTTCGAAGAGACTACATTGTAACTCGCGGTTTCAAAAGCAACTCGAACATATTTTATGAAATTAAAAAACAGAGCTGCCAAACTTATGTCACTGTCACTTTGAGGAAATACGGAAACGTCAAAATACAAAGGATATTCAAAACTTTCAATTTTCTTTTCTATCTAAAAAGTACTGGGCCGAAAGGAACTCAAAGAACCGTAAGTGCTAATCGTTATTTTTCTAGCTGTACTTATTGAACACAGCCCTTTTAGCATAGTCCATAACTCGAGCTTTGTTTACAAGCAGTTTCGCGATTGCCTCATTAATTCATTTACGTCGCAAATATTCTCACGGTATTTCCTCGTTCCTCAGGGTCACCTGTCATGGGCCGCGCGACACAAAGGAGCGCCAGCTGAGTCGACGCAATGAAAAAGGTGGTGCTGTTTAAGGGCGCGTCGGAGGAGTACGAGCGCGCCTTCCGCGACCATAACTACGAGACGATTTTCGTGGAGCCGCTGCAGTTTACGTGCGTGAACCTGGAGGCGCTGGGCACGGCGCTGCGCGGCGAGTACACCGGGCTCGTGCTCACAAGCGCGCGCGCGGCCGAGGCGGTGGCACGCTGCTGGGACCCCGCCCGCTTCGTGGCCTGGAGCGCGCGCCGGGTCTACACCGTCGGCGACGCCACCGCGCACAAGATCAAGCTCCTGCTCGGCCTCGAGGCTTTAGGCACCACTGCCGGCAATGGTGAGAACCTCGCTAAGATTATTGTGAAAGAAAATGCGAGCTCTAGCAAATTCCTCTTCCCATGCGGTAATTTACGATCGGAAACCCTCCCCACCATCCTTCAATCTAAAGGTATTTCAGTAGACTCGCTAACTGTCTATGAGACCAAGGAGAATGACAATTTAAAAGCGGATTTGATGGAGCTGAATGGGTCCACACATGACCCATGCTGTATGGTGTTCTTCAGTCCCTCGGGCTGTGAGTACATCCATCGGCAACTGCAAACATTCAGCAACCGACTGACTGACCTCCCGTACTTTGCCATTGGGAACTCCACTGCACATAAAATTGAGAATTTGGGTGTAGAGATTGCGGGTGTGGCGGAAAAGCCCCGCCCCGAGAGTGTGATAGAGTCGGTTCAGAAGTATTTTGCTGCAGGCACTAGTAGTTAGTGGCACTATTAGACCACAAACAAGTAGTGCCCCTGTACCCTTAACCCTTTAATGGTTCACTTTAAAAAAAACATGATTGAAGACTCATTGCCGCTTTAAAGTCCTAAAAATTATGCATAAGAAAAAATACAAAGATATGATGTTACAGGGGTTTGCTGTATCATATCTAGTGTGCCCTATAAAGAGTTAAACCATTGGCCTTGCTTGCATAGCAGCTAAAATTTTATTATTCTTAATGATAATACTTCTTTTGAACATATGAAAAGTGCAATAAAATGGTAAATATGTATATATAAAAGACTGATATATATATAATCTGGTGGCCATATAACAGCTTTCAAATTTGCATTTCTGTGAAAGGGGCTACCATTCCATATAAAAATAGAAAAAAGTAATTATAGTGGAAAAACTCAAATATTACAGGCCATATTGTACATTAAATGAAAATTTATGAATAAAATATTCCCAGTTCAATTTTTTAGATTTCATAAGCATTAGGTGTTGGTATTGTTATATTTTTTTATTGTTTGTTGTGATTCTTACACATGTACAAATTTTTCATAAAAAATTACAAAAACTAGTAACAGTAGTTTGGTATTCACTTCACCCACATTAGTATTCTAGTCACAGGGAAACCACCTTACTGTATAATGCTTGTAGTTGGCCGGGCTGTGTAGTGTTACTTAACACAAGCTGGCGCTACATATTACAGTTCGGCATCAAGAGTAGCTAGTTAGATCAGACTATGTACTAAAAGTAATTACGTATCTTTATATGTAGAATAATTAGATTGTGAGAGCGCCTACTATTCATGCTGACAGGGTGTATTCCCATGTGTCCCCGCCAGGGATAATAGGTGCATTCATATAAAACATTCCCGTAACTGTCCCCGCGCCATGTATGGCAGCGGGAACAAATGGCAATACACCATTTAAAGACATCTTTGATTGCTCTTAATGATATCGTATCTGATAAGTGACATCTTAAAATAGCTGTCATACCTACACATATATATTTTCAGTTTTGAAAAGATTTATACTGAAATCAATACAATGTTCTTTAAGAGGAAAGGGGGCGGCCGTTTCGACTACGTCGGTAAGTCCCCATTTTCCTCTCTGGATATTGACATTATGGGAAACGTTTTTACGTAGTTTGATGTAAATATTACCCATACCTGCCTGCCCTATGTATGATTTTTTTATAAATTTTGACTAATTTAAAATTAGAAGCGGAAGTCAGATTTCATTTTTTTTAATAAATGTTTCTAACTCTTATAATAATTAAAAATTCGAAAAAAATAAAACGCAGCTGTGGTTTATACACAACAAATTGTGTCTAAATATTTTCAATAATATCTAGGGAGGAAAATGAGGACTATGTTTGTATGAAAAGGTGATCTCGCGCGGGTCCTCCACATACGTTGTAAATAAGTAGGTCAAATCCTTTAAATATATACTTACCTATGTTACAGTGGCGGATCGTTCAAAGAACTCGATTCCCACCGGCTTGTCTAATTTCAGCCCGTTGAGTACTTTCACGATCGGTTTATGGAGAAAAGGAAAGCAAAATTAGCTCCGGGTTCCCTACGAATATTTGTGACCCGCCGCCACTGCTATGTTACCCTGTTTATGTGCAATAAAGTGACATACATACATACTTACATTATTATAAATTAGGTTTATGCTGCAATCGACGCTCAAGACAACCTATCTGAAGAATCTTAGGTAATGCACGATGGCCCAGCGCTGGACCAGCGAGATGACAACTACAGGATATACTCGTAGTTCTGGAATGGGCCACGTGTAGATGCGTGCTGTCATCGCTGGCCCACTACCGACATGTGCGGACGAAAAACCGACAACGTACGGTTACGGCCATCGCATCGCCATCCCGCCGCGCCACGAACCATCCGACACCACTGCGCTCTCCACACGTTGGCGCATCTTAGTGGGCCAGTATGATGGCCCATCGTGTAGAGGAGCCATAAAATAATTAATTAATTAACCTTCTCGAATGCGCTATCTCAAGTGAAGTTTGTCGATATACATTTTACAAGCCTAACCAGTTGTTTAGGAGTGTTAGGACTTCATATACTATTCAGATACTATTTACACATAAATAACTTGTATATGTACGAGTAACTTATAGGAGTACTAAAAGAAGAGTTTGTTTTACTCTAAGTATTAAAATCACTTTATAATAATAAATATTATAGGACATCATTACACAAATTGACTAAGTCCCACAGTAAGCTCAATAAGGCTTGTGTTGAGGGTACTTAGACAACGATATATATATAATATATAAATATTTAAATACATAGAAAACACCCATGACTCAGGAACAAAATATCATGCTCGTCACAGGAATAAATGCCCTTACCAGGATTTGAACCCGGGACCATCAGCTTCGTAGGCAGGGCAGGGGCACCCACTAGGCCAAACCGGTCGGCAAGTTTGGACTTTATAAAAGTCCAAACTTACCGTCGCGTTTCGGGCATCTCTTATGTAATAATTAGCGCGTTGCCTTGCAGCCCCTGCCACTAAAATCCAGGCTCGGTGATCCGTCAGGCGTAGACATTCTGCTAGTATATTGTACGCGGCCGTGATGTACGGCCTCGTGGGCTGTCAGACATCGACATCCTGCGGCGGCTCACGGCGCGGCTCCCACGCGGGCCCGCGCGCCGCGTCCCAGCGCCGCGTCACCGCCGCGTACGTGGCCACGGCACCGCACACGACTAGTGCTGCGTTGCATGCTGCTAGCGGCTGAAAGTAAGCATAGTCATATAGTTTATCGTGTTAATAACAAGAAAAACTGTAGATGTAGACACTAAAGCTTCTTCAGGAAAAATAAACATGATCGAAGTTTATGGGTTATGGGGATCTCGTAACGGTTACTGAGCGTTTTTGGAATACCTAGTGAGTCTATCTGCAACTAAATATAGCCGCTATCGTTCCCAGTAGGCCATTAGCCGAGGATCGGCTTGAACACACGCATTTAGCTTTTGCAGCTGTTCCCCTTGACAGTGAGCTATCTCCCAAATGTCTAAAGCAATCTCAAGAAGGCTTAGCGCCTGGCTATTCTGAATGTGATAAAACCTCATAAAACTCACAGCATGCACATAGCTGACGAAGCCGCGCAGCTCGCACAGCGTCACGCTGAGCGCGCCGCTTAGCACCAGCAGCGCGCCGAGGACTGAGCTGCCCACCACATCCTGTAACAACAGTAATAAGGGTCACTATCATCCACCTTGCGAGGTCAATGCCTCGGAGAGGTACGTCTAGGTACGCAAACCGAGCTGATCCGCGCGGCAATTTCCTGGCCAGGCGTTTCGTAGTATGCGGGCCCACATAACTAATACTATCATATTATGCGTAAGCCGTCCAAGTGTGACATGACACACTTTTCCCAAGGCGTGATGCATTCTTTACCTACCTTAGTGTACATTTATATGAGTAGTAATTTCCGTATCATGTCACAGTGATGACTATCAATATGAAAGTCGCTAAAGGGACCTCATTAATACCTACTATTGTTACGAAATTGTACTGAGATTAAATTCCTTGACTGTACCTATTCTGACGACACGTTATCTAATTGATTTTTATGTAGGCAAGCCACGAACACCAGTTGGCTAGCTTGCTGCAGTTGCTACTCTTCCGTCTGTCGTACTCACGGAGTAGAGCCACGCTTGCGGCGCGTACAGCGGCGCGCCGAGCAGCGTCGCCGTCAGCTGGACAGCCAACAGTCCGACAGTGATAAAGGCGACGCTAGCGCCGCCCGCCGCCAGCCCCGCGGCGCCTGCGCAGCCCCCGCCTGCCAGGAACAGCACGGCTGAACACAGGCAGCCCAGCTAAAATGCAAGTCAGCTTTTAGGGAGTTCCTTTTATAAAATATTTGTCGAAATGATCTAGCTAACAAACCAGTTCAGCAGCTCAAACCAGCACCAACTTTACAACCAGCTATTACAGTGAGCAATACCGCGCTTTTTAGGTACCATTGTCCACACAAATGTAGTTATGAAGTAAGGACTCAATGGGTACTTATGAAAAATTACGGTCTCACGCAGCTTGTCATGTCTTAGGGCAGTTCAAAGGTGATTTAATGTATGGTGTCATGTTGATTCCTCAAATATCTTTTCGCTGCTGAAGTGAAAAATTGTATGAGCCACACGTGATCAAAGCTTTCATTTGCTCCGCGCCGCGTGCTGTTTGGTCTCTCACTATACTCAAATCTACTCGCTAAGCTCGTTATTCTTTGTTTTTTAATGGAGCTCTTAATCGGTACTTTACTACTTATAATCATGTTCTACTCAAGTGGATCAGATACACTATAATGACGTCAAGAATTCAAGAATTGCATCGATGTCAGTTCTTGGTAACATTACAGAGTTTATCGTTATCAAATCTCGCTTATTGAGATCGATTATCAACCCTAAATTATGAAATCAATAAGGCAATGATTAATATTGATTATCGTTCAACAATGACACAAATTGCCAGACTAAAAACCTAGAGTTAAAAATAAGACAGAGAATCTCATACCTACGTACCTATGTCTCTTCTTTGTCCCATGAGATGATAGAGTATACCTACCTTAATATAGGTAATCTTATATTGCAGAAAAGGTAGATTGTAATTGCACACTCCGAAGATTTAGGTAATTTAGGATGTGTATGGCAATAGGACTCCCCTAAAATTCTTATGAATTCGCGTGAAATAATCATCAATGTGAAATTTTACTGTAGTGAGTGCATTGCTGTGAGACCATAAAGTTCTAATATAACCCAATAATGTTAAAAAACATTTGCAAACGCATATGGCACGCCGATGGAAAGCGGTTACCGTTGCAACTAAAAAGGTGTAACATGCGCATTGCTGACCCTGTACCTACACTCATATAAATAATCATTTAGTACGACAAATACTCACGATAGCAATTAGCTTCATAATCCCCTCAGGAGAACTCAAGTAGTCGATGTCTGAATAATACTCCCTCAGCACTTCCGTCTCCGTGTCTGCCGCCATCTTGAATTTCACTAAAGGACACACGGGTACCGTTCTACCGGTCACTACCTTATTCTGGTCCCACACTTTATGTTGCAGGCGAAACTATCTACACAAGAAAGAGTCAAGTCATTTGTTTTTATTACGATAAGTTTTTCCAGTTTAAAACTGAAATCTAAACAGTATAATTTACACAGTTCCTGCGATTGAAAGTGACCTCCTCGTGGTTCACTACTTGGTGCAATATAGTTCGATATTCACGAGTTCAAAGAGATTTTTGTCAATAGGAACAGCAGCGGGCGCGTGTAGGTAGGTATTTGCGTAAGCAATACCAACGCTTTTCTGCGGCTTTAGATAACGCTGAATTAATGTTATTCATTCACTATTGATAACGAAAGGATATACTTAGCCGTGATTTGTTTTGATAAGTACCATTGTCCATACTGTTAATTGACGATTAAATAGTGCATGAGCCTTATATCCTAATATAAAAGGTCCACTGAGGATGGAGGAGGGTTGCTGTTAGTGCACAAAAGAACAAGCATGCTTGTGATGGGATATCCTACGTTAGCCCTTGACTGGTCAAATTGTTTGTTGTTAACAGAGACATATAAATAGAAAAAGCTGACAACCTCCTTCCCTGTTCCCTCGTCATCGATGTAACCTATCTATAGATGGCGCTATAAATGTGAACTTTGTGTGTTTATGTCTATTAGTATTACACTGCTAGATTGTTACTTCAAAAAGTTCAAAATAACACTTGCCGGACAGCTGTCACAAGTACGTAACAACCTACAAGGAAACTTATATCACCAAACGCTTTTTAGATATCTAACTTAGGTACAGTCAAAAGATTTAATTTGTGACCCATTTCGTACCTTTGTCACAGTGAAAATATTATAGGGTCTTTAGCTACTTTCATGTTGTTTGTCACTGTGACAAAGTGCGAAATGGGTCACACATTAATAAATCTTCTGACTAATACCCACAGCGCCACCTATTATAACCCTCTCAGAGAGCTCACTGAAAGTGAAATGCACTGCAATTCAATTTTGATGCCGTAAATGCTATTATGTAATTTGTAATATGTTATGAAGGAGTATTTTAAGTGTTGTCAAAAAATTACTTGATCAGTTAACAAAAGTTTGTGTTTTTAAAGAATAAAAACTTTAGGCAAAGTATACGTGAACGTGAACCTTGTTACGACGACATAACGCTTCACCTTGCCGATGGTCAGTGAAGTTCCTGGCATGGTACAGTAGAGTTCATAAATATGTATACCTACCTACATTCTTGCACTTATTGCAATGGATTACGGTGGAGAAATATATACATATTTATGAACTCGACTGTATGTGCGTGTCGACAGCTATTAACCTGGCCAAGGCGGCTCAGGATATGTACATACTTGTAACATCAAGTTATTTATTTTTCTTACGGAAAACGATGTGCTATCGGAAACTTTTAATTTAATAACAGAAAGTTATGTTTTGCAAGACTCTCGACGAATTTCTAACTATAACTATAAAAATAATTGCAATAAATTATTGTAAATTATAATAAATGGTGGCTAACATAAATAGTCATTTTCAAAACAAACCACCTCGCTTTGAAAAATGGTCGATAATCAGCCAGAGACTAGCGAAAACGCTAGTAAATAAATTGTGTACATATTTATGACATCGTTTATACCTCCCACCAACTTGCAAACGTCACTAAAATTATCGCTATGCTAGTTATACGCCGCCGTATTGGAAAGTATTAATATAAAAAAGATAAACATTTTTCTTAGAACTTGTTGTGTGTTCGCGCAAAAGGATTAGTCTCGATTGCCGATAACCGGCCTGAATCCACATTCCAACCTAATGGATTGGCACCGCATTACATTACGCTTATCGCACTATTATCTCAACGGGTCTACACAATGTGCCGTGATTTTGTGATTAGAACGCACTTGAAGATAAATAGAAGAAAAAACCGGGCAAGTGCGAGTCGGACTCGCGCACGAAGGGTTCCGTACCATTATTTATAAAAACGGCAAAAAAATGTTTGTTGTATGGGAGCCCCCCTTAAATATTTATTTTATTGTTTTTAGTATTTGTTGTTATAGCGGCAACAGAAATACATCATCTGTGAAAATTTCAACTGTCTAGCTATCACGGTTCATGAGATACAGCCTGGTGACAGACGGACGGACAGCGAAGTCTCAGTAATAGGGTCCCGTTTGACCCTTTGGGTACGGAACCCTAAAAACTACCTATCGGTTATCTACCTCACATACTAGCTCTGATACCAGTACTCGTATTAATTATCAATTAATTTGTAAAGATAACTGTCCCAATAGTACTCGTTATTAGATCAGTTACAAACAAAAAACGATCTAGCTCTAGTAGGAGCAATTCTAATACTTACCTATTTTTCAACCTCGTTCTCTACAATTTCTTCCAGGAGGGTCAATTCAGTGTTCTGCCAAGCTTGGAACACTCCTATTTTGGCTACAAGATGGCAAACCCTCCAACGCCCACGGTCTCTATAACGCTGGGCCATGTGGGCCGCCGACAGCCCACATGGGTATGGAGTCATGCATTCCCTTTGATTCAAATTGTAGCTAATTAGGATTACTATAATGTAGGTAATGTTCACATTTACTCAGGTATTGGCTGTTGTATATATACATTTATTTATTTATTTTTTATTTCCAAAATAAATAAAATGTGGCTTCGCATTTTTGTCACTGATTATGTTTCACTTTATGGTCTTGTTAAAGAGCACTTGATCTGTAATCGCACTAATCGCCAAATAATTTGTGAATTTTGGAAAATTTATAAAAAAGATAAGATCGTCCATAAATATAGTAAGATGCCAAAATAAAACAACAAATAGTATAAAAACCATATATTATAATTAAAATTGAAAAGTAAAAATCACTCGCACATAGTTTGTTTATGAGATCGTACAACCGGAGCGCACCGGGAGCCGGGCGCGGAACCAAATGTGATATGTCGATACATACGGCAAACGAAACGGCAGTCACATGAGATCGGACAGTATAAAATTATTTCCTATAACAATCTTAGAATATCTTCCCTTAAACCTAGGGCGAGTCGCCACGAACGATAAATATACCCGATTACAAGCGAACACGGCCGACCCGCGCGGCGGCCCCTAAGACTCCGCCGGGCAAGCTAAAGGACTAGGAGAATTTGTGCAACCGACTAGTCGGACCGTTCACCTCCTAAACTAACGGACTAGAGGGGCCTTCACTATAAGGGGTTCTGGCGGCTGGTGGAGGGCACGGGCGCGGGCGCGGGCGGCGCTGCCGGCACCGCGCGGTACGCGGCGCGCGCCGAGCGGCCCGACGCCGACGCCGAGCGGCCCGACGCCGACGCCGAGCCCGCCGAGCGCGCCGGCCGCGCCGCCGCCGCCGCCGCCGCGCACGCGCGCAGCCGCAGCCCCACCAGCGTCAGGCACAAGCACGCGCAGCTCAGCCCCAACCCCTGAAAACCATAAACTCGCTTATAACACTTCTAAGAGGGTACATCTAAAAAGTTCTGAGAAGCAGCCATGTGGGCCACAAGCGGCCCACAACAATCAAGAGGACACTTCGGATTTTTAGTAACTTCATATAATTGCTACGTGGACCTCTAACGCTGCACATGATTATGGAGGCCGACTCGAAATTGTGGGACACTGACAGTTCACAAGGTGCTCCGTACTAACGCAATCTGTAGGTTGACACGCATTTTATTATAGTTGGATAACTTGTATATACATATAGATTTTTTCGATATTCTCCGTTCCGTTGGTAGTCAACAACCATATACGGTAAATGTTACACATTTATCTCTTAAAATACCCTATACTGTAATACCCTTCACAAAACCTCAGCAAACAAATATATTTTTTATTGTTTCATTCGAGTATGCAGCTCAATTGCGAAGTGGCTCACCGAGGCAGTGTACAGCAGCGCCGGGAGAGACGTGGGCGCCGTTACTCGGACTAAAGTGATGCAGGAGGCCTGTTAGGAGGTGCACTGTGTACAACACTCACCGAGGCAGTGTACAACAGCGCCATGAGAGACGTGGGCGCGGGCCGGTACTCGGGCTGCAGGAGTGCGTGCAGGGAGCCCGCGCCGCCGGCTAGGAGCGTGCTGCCGCTCCACGCGTGCACTGCTAAGCCCTGAAGACACATAAAAAAAAAACATTGGTTTATGCTAATTAAGTTTAGTTTACAATTTCGATAATTTTTTACTGAGGTTGTATCTTTCTTGCATAAACTATGATCTATTTATAGAGATTCTGACAAGCATGAATTGGTAATTGCGTTTTTCCTATTCATCTGCTACTAATTTCAAACAATCTACCGCACTCGGATTAGGCAGAGCAGGTCTACTCCGAAGGCGATCGGTATAATCTGTATTTCAATATCAATTATTTATCATCTAGCTACCATACCAGCTTGTCCCAGCGCAGCGGCAGCAGCGCGTCCAGGCTGGTGATGCGCAGCAGAAGCAGCGCCAAGTGCAGCAGGGTGCTGGTGACGGCGCCCAGCTGCAGGAGCCGCACGCGCCCCCGCGCCCGGCAGCGCCCACACCTGCAGCCCCGCGCCGGCCCACACGCAGCTCGCGCAGCCGAGCGAACACAGCTACAAATAAAACAGATTTCAGTGCCTGTCTAGAATGCATATATCATTTTTACCGTACCATGACACTCAGACATGCAACAAATAATATATTTGTAGCAATGCAGACTTTCTCTGAATTTACTTATTCTAAGGTCAATACAGATAGTAGTAAAGTAGGCCCCAATGTGAAGGCCAGCCATACTTACCTGTATTGACCTTCTATAAACATATTCCTTCAGTTAGTCAATAGTATGTAGGACGTTTTTGATATCTTAGTATAGTTACTAAATAATAGCCTGATGAACGTGATTTCTTGTGGCCAGTCGGCAGCCCACATAGTTTGAAGTAATGTGATAAAAATCTAATGCGATGCTGCAAGTGTAAATGATTGCAATAATCACTTATTTTAGAATTACCTAGTGACAAAAATTTCCTTTCCAAATCAACTAATGTTTTGTTAGTAAATGTTAGAAATTAGTATTGCGATTAATTAAAACATACCACTCACATTTTGTCACTTACCAAGGACACTTAAAGATTTGATAACTAATCCAATTTGTGGCCCTTGCAGTTAGTTGCACCCGCGCGTTGTCGTACATACTTAACTGGCAGCTTACAGTATGGCCGCTGACTGGACGGACGGACGGCGCGGCGGGACAGAAGGCAACTGACCGTAATGAAGAGCATGGCCGCGCCCTGCGCGGTGAGCAGATGGCGGCAGCGGCAGTAGAGCGGCGCGAGCGGGCGCGGCGGCGGCGGCGGCGCGCGGCGGTAGTGCGCGTGCGAGTCCCACGAGCGCTCCGTGCCCGCGCCCGAGCCCGGCGAGCGCGCGCCCGAGCCCGCCGTCGCGCCCAGCCCGCTGCCCGCGATCTCGAAGTCCTGCACCAAACCCGCGCTTGAACCCTCCCCCGCGTCTACCGCCGACTATAAGATGCCAGAGATAAACGCCGCTGATGAGGCCAAAAGCGTAGGGACACTTAACTGACAATTTGTGAACCCTAATGCAATGACATAAAGTCCACAGATGTTCAGTTAAGAGTGCTGCTGTTAGTATGTTAAAGCAGAGTTCATTTAGTTAGGTATTTATTTCTGCACCAAACCCATGACAGTACCCAAGTTTAACCAAGACAATGATGATGTACAAGGCCCAAAGCAAAACACTAGTAGGTTCCTAGAGTCAGACCAACCTTACTCTGTATGGTATTAGCAATGATAAAGTGAGGCAATTTATTCATTTATTAATTTAGGTAAAACTACAAAAGATTGCTATGAAAATATGATGTTTATAATAACTTGGCATCACTTTGTTCTGTTCAAATTGGGACAGAGTTAGCTTAAACAGACTATTTTAAAGAATGTCTAATTTTGTAGATGCACATTTGATCTAAATCTGAGTATATTCTATGAAAATAAATATGATCAAAAACTTTTTATTTGATTCCTTTGCATAATTAATGCAGGTTTCCATCCCGTTTTCTTATTCAAAAAGCTAGTCATATAAAATTTTACTGTAGCAACACAGGATAACTTTAATATATTCGCCCTGTATACCTAGTTTACCCTGCTCAAATAAAATAAAGTAAAGGCAAGGGGAAAGGCAAATTGACCAATGAATTTGGTTTGCATCCACAAATTATATTATATTATTGTTTAATACACCAGGAGTTGAAAGCTGATGTGTGTATATCACTGCACTTGCTTTTTTTACAATGGTCATTTTGATAATTTCAAGTTCACTGAAATTATACTAAAACTTCTTTCTAAACCTACTAGATCAGTATAATTAAGAGCAACAACAGTAGAAATCCACTCCGCAGAAAACAATCTGTTACGTAGGGTAGACTTATAAGTATGTCGGTAGTTGCACATTGAAAATAAATCAGTCTGCTATGGATCTCGATCTTACATTTATCTAACATTGGCGCAGTCGGTAGGATAGAATTAAATTTAAAGTGCTTTACGCTCCGTTTTAACATGCCGATCGGTAAAATAGAACCATTTTCGTTAGAATCTGATTGGGACAATTACGTGCGTCGCGTAAATCAGTTTATTAAGTTGAATAACATAAGTGACGATCTAAAAGTGCCCACGTTGTTAACGGTTGTCGGTGGCGAGTGTTACAATTTACTTTGTGATTTGTGTTCCCCTGACCATCCGGAGGACAAAGGTTTTGACGATTTAGTGGCCTTATTAAAAAAACACTTAGAACCAGAAAGATCCGAGATAGCCGAGAGACATGTTTTTCGGCAAAGGGTGCAACAGCAGGGTGAAAGCATTCGTGTTTACCTTCAAGGGTTAAAACATTTGGCTAAAACCTGCAACTTCGGAACCGGCCTCGAGGAAAATCTACGAGACCAATTCGTCTCAGGTTTATACAGCGAGGAGATGCGCTCGAGATTGTTCGCCGAGAAAAACATAGATTACAAGAGGGCCGTGGAGTTGGCTAGCGCGCTCGAGGCGGCGGAGCGGCACGCGAGCACGGCGTGCGCCCCGGCCAGCGGAGCCGGCGCCGGCCCCGGCGCGGCCGACGACGGGCTGCATCGCGTGAGCGGCGGCCGCGGGGCGCGCGCCCGCCCGCCCGTCGGCGGCGGCGGCAGCGGTGCACAGCGGGCCCCATGCGCGCGATGTGGCAAATTTACTCATCCACCAAATAAGTGCCGGTACAAGAACTTTTCATGTGATTCATGTGGCGACAAGGGCCATTTAAAAGTTATGTGTACGCGCAAAGGTGAGAGTGGCGATTTTTTCAATAAAAGGACGGCTAAAGGTCAGTACTTTTTAAATAATAGTAGCGAATCGGACGACGACGATTGCCATTTTTATAATTTGATCTCGAAGGGAGATAACGATGGACCGTATTTAGTGAATTTATCTGTGAACGGTACTTTTTATAAATTTGAGGTTGATACGGGAAGTAAAATATCTGCAGTGTCCAAATTGTTTTATGAAAAACATTTGTCACATTTGCCCATTAACAAAAATCTATTGTTGTTAAAATCTTATATTAGTGATCCTATCAAGGCGCTCGGTTATATTGATGTTGATATACTTTGTGGAGAAAATTCGGCTAAACTCAAATTACATGTTATTGAAAATGGTGGGCCCCCGCTTATGGGTCGCACTTGGATAAGAAAATTAAAATTGTTGGAGTATATACAATTTCACAATATATCTGATAGCGATTCGATGGCACATCTGTTAAAAACAGAGTATCCGGAGGTATTTGCGGAGGGTCTAGGTACTTTCAAATCGCGTATTCGGTTGCATCTAACAGATGATGTCCCTGCTTTTGTGAAGGCGCGCGCGCTGCCGCTGGCGCTGCGCGAGCGCGTGGAGCGCGAGCTCGAGCGCCTGCAGCGGGAGGGCGTCATTTACAAGGTCGAGCGATCGGATTACGGAACACCTATCGTGCCGGTTATTAATTCTAACGGTGATATCCGTATTTGCGGGGATTACAAAATCACAATAAACCCTATACTCAAAGACTTTCATTACCCACTCCCGCGAATAGAAGAGATATTTGCAACGTTAGGAGGCGGCGAACAGTACACAAAATTGGACTTATCGAATGCTTTCCAACAGTGTCTGTTAGAACAAGAGTCTCAGCCAATGACGGCTATAACCACACATGTAGGAACGTTTGTTTATCGGAGGGTACCTTTTGGTATTAAATGTATACCAGAAAATTTCCAAAAAATTATGGAAGAGACACTTAGTGGCTTGCCATCTACCGCAGTATTTGCAGATGATATTTGCGTCACCGGAAAAGATAGAGCAACACATTTGGCTAATTTAAGGGCAGTTCTGCAAAGACTTAAAGAAAATGGACTCCGTATCAATTTCGATAAATGTCAATTTTTCAGAGATAGTGTGACCTACTTAGGGTATAACATTGATAAGGACGGTTTGCATACAGATACAAAAAAAATTAACGCAATAGTTGCAGCCCCTCGTCCCACAAATGTTACACAGTTGAAAAGCTTTATGGGCTTGGTAAATTTTTATTTTAAATTCTGTTCAAACATGAGTGACATCCTTAAACCATTGTATAATTTATTAAAAAAAGACGTGGATTGGGTGTGGAGCAAAGATCGCAATATTGCGTTCACCAAAATCAAGAAGGTATTAAGTAGCGCGCCAGTGCTGGCGCACTACGACCCGACGCTGCCCCTGGTGCTCTCGGTTGACAGCAGCGCGTACGGGCTTGGCTGCGTGCTGGCCCAGTGCGGCAAAGATGGCCGCGAGCGCCCGGTCAGCTGCGCCTCGCGAACGCTTAGCGCTGCGGAGCAAAACTACTCGCAGCTAGACAAAGAAGCTTTAGCTATAGTTTTTGGGGTAACAAAACATCACCAGTTCCTGTATGGCAGGCGCTTTATACTTCGTAGTGACCATAAGCCTCTCAGTTACATTTTCGGTAAAAATAAAGGCATTCCAGTCACAGCTGCAAGTAGATTACAGCGTTACGCTGTTACGTTGTCTGCTTATGATTTTAGTATCGAATTTGTAGCGTCTTCACAGAACTGCCAAGCCGATGCGCTGTCTCGTCTCCCTTTGCCCTCGACTGGCAATCGAGCTGAAAGAGAGGATGAGGCAGGCAGCTATCTAAATGTTATTCAGAGAAGTTTCCCACTTAGTTTTAAAGACATTAAAACTGAGACAGCGCGAGACCCAGTTTTGAGTAAAGTTATAGGGTATGTTATGTTCGGTTGGCCGAAAACTGTAAGCGATGATATGCTAAAATCATTTTTCATTCGTAAAGACAGCATTCATATTGATCAGGGATGTTTATTATGGGGTTATAAAATTATAATACCCATGACCTTGCAAAATGACATTTTAAAAGAAATTCATGATGGACATCCGGGGATAATTAAAATGAAACAAATTGCTCGTAATTATGTCTCATGGGGGACGCTTGAAACAGACATCGAACGAACGGCACGTGAGTGCGACGCTTGCCGCGCGGTGCGCCCGGCGCCGGCGCCGGCGCCGCTTCACTCGTTGCCGTGGCCCGAGGAACCCTGGTCCCGGTTAAATATTGATTGGTTAGGGCCTTTTAACAATAAGTATTACTTGATTGTTATTGACGCGCACTCTAAATGGATAGAAGCGGAGAAAGTCAACAATACCTCTGCGTCAACAGTTATATCGTGTTTTAGGAGAATGTTTGCGCGTTTCGGTCTGCCTAAACGGGTGGTATCCGACAACGGACCGCCTTTCAGTTCACTCGAACTGAGGACATATTTTGAGCTAAATGGCATAAAACAAACCCTAACGCCGCCCTACCACCCAGCAAGCAACGGGGCAGCCGAAAATGCTGTGCGATCCGTAAAACGAGCCTTAAAAAAGGCAGTCGTTGAAAACGAAGACGCAGAAACTGCCTTGAGTAGATTTTTGTTCAGTTATCGCAACACGGAGCACAGCACAACCGGGCGAGAACCGGCGGTCGCGCTACTGGGGCGGCGGCTACGTGGACGCCTAGACCTGCTGCGCCCTGACGCTAGTGAGGTCGTGCGTGAGCATCAGGTCGCCAGTGAGCAGCGCCGAGCCGCGCGTCTACGCCAGGCTACCGTTGGAGACCCGGTCATGATCAGAGATTACAAGAAGCAGAATAGAAAATGGACGGAAGGAGTAGTTATAGACCGTCAGAGCCCCGTATCATATTCTGTCAAAACTGGAGATGGCCAGGTACACAAACGGCACATTGACCAAATGTTACAGGACAAACGCAAGTCTCGGTTTTCTCTTACTCAAGTCCAAGAGCCTTTGGTGAACGATGACGAGCAACGAGAAGTCATTGAAAAAGAGAACACAGTAGATGAATGGCAGCTTGCAGAAGAGGAACTGAAGTCGCACTTGCCCCCTGTAAAAAGTCCAGTTCAAAATGCCGACTGTAGAATGGGGCCCTCCTCGCCGCAGGAGGTCAAAGGCCGAACTAGGCGACAGGCCGCTTTGCGTTGTATAGAACAATTACAAAAAACTAAATGATTACTAAGTATACCTAAACTCCGCAAATAACTTCAATACTTAGCTAATATTTTGTACTTAATAATAATGATTAAAGATATGAATTGCACAATGTATCAACGCAACCTTGAACTTCATTCATAATCAGATTATCGATAAGGAAAATCATGTACAAACATTAACTTCAATAACTTAGTATCTGTGGACCTTATGTCTTCGCAATAAGGTTTATGAATTGTCAGTTAACAGTGGGGATAATGGTTATAACACTTAGTAAAGCCTACTTATTTTGAAGTTATAGAATATATTCCTAAATAAAAAATATATATATATATATATATATATTGTAAAAGATACTGTGGTGGATTTTATATACCTACGTAGACTTGAATCATAAATATCATAATACATAATGTATAATTAAGAACTATAATAAGTATCTAGGTTCCGCTGTGACTATAATACTGTTTATTTCACTCGTTTAACTTTATTAGCAGTGCCATTTAAATTAGTTACATTGAACATGGTCTGATACGAGTACCTACATAATTTCTTGTAATTATAAGACCATATCTAGTTTAGGTATAAGCTATTATTGTGAAATGAGAGGGAGGTGTTACGTAGGGTAGACTTATAAGTATGTCGGTAGTTGCACATTGAAAATAAATCAGTCTGCTATGGATCTCGATCTTTCATTTATCTAACACGTTAGTTAGATTAGACCATCAAGTTTTTCATTACATACATAGATTTGTACTTTAGACCATATAAATGTTTTCCAGCTAAATTCGATTGCCTGAATAAAATAGACTAAACAAAAACAAAACATTTAAAATGATCGATGTTAACCTTTTGAATGCCAAGAACCTAAAGGCCGTGTGCCGTCGAGCCCACCATGCCAAGGACAACTATATGTGTTATGGCAGACTTTCACACTTTCGAATAAGGTCTACATTAGCTCCCTTCGGCCCGGGATCTTGGCGTTTGAGTGATGTTTGTGTTTATGACATAAAGTGTTCAAAGGGTTAAATGATTCACTGTAATCACACACCCACCTTGACAAGCAAGCAGTTAAAATAGATCTAGGGCACTGTTACCAATGCAAGATTGATATGACTATTGGTTATATGGTTCAATCCAATTTGAAGCTAGAAGGAACCCCATTACCATTAAAGATTGTCATTGAGTACAAATAGAAGTAAGCATCTAAACTTTAAATGTTAGAATTGCAGTTAGTGTTATATTTTAGCATTGGGGTAAAGGAAGGAAGGAATAAGAGGGACGGAGCGCTACAACACCTGTATGTCCTCGCCGCGACAGCTAGTGGGCTCCAGGTCGCGAATCTCGTCCAGCAGCAGCTCCACCTCGTCCGTCGAGTACAGCTCGCTCACCGACACGTAGCGCGCCGCCGCCGCGTGCATCGCGCTCTACCGCAGCCCGCAGCCCGCAGCCACGCTCCGCCTGCACCCACAACACAACATAACCAACCCAGCCACACCACCACTCCTACCGACGGTCTCCACCCACAACTGCCAGGGCCTACCTCGCCCGCACGATGACATCGAGATTTCGTCCTGTCTGTAACCACATAATCCAGAGTCGCGGCTATCGTTTTATCGACAAAAAACTAAACAATTCAATTTAATGACGCTTCATGGGGACGCCATGTTTGTTATCATGTTTTGTCTATGGGCCGACGTGAAGAGAGGAGTGGTGCCTAGGTCAGAAATAATTAATTTTATGAAAATTTCATATCATTTAGTCTTTTTAGCCGAACAAAAATATTTTCTGTAATAGTAGACATATTTCCAAATGGGAATATAAAAAGTATTATATGAAAATGCAAAGCTGTTCAAGACCATATTATTTATGTGTTAACACATAAGTGGTTGAGCAGCAAAGACAAGGAAGCGGCTCAAACGGAGATTCGGGTGAATGTCAAAGTGCTTTTGATTTATACCTCTCATGAAACTTGAAAGTTAACTTTATTTTCGTATATATAAAAGCTCTTACCATTATGAACTCCAATTTATAGCTTTAAATGTCTTAATGCTGTAGAAATTACAATGATACGTCGCCCACTATAACTTTATAAACATTCGAGTTGATGGTTGAATTTATAAAAACTGACGGTAAGATTTAAACGTTAAGAAGTAGCTTCAAATTGTTTTAAAAAACACTTTTGTTGATATTTCCACGTACTTCGTTTGTATTTGTAGTAAATAAGTTACCAAAAAGTGATACTGTTTATTTTTGTTATACTTATGAAACATAACCTACGAATGTAAACAAAGCGTTTGTTATGTGCAGATGCACATCGTGTGCACTATCTGCAGCGACCTGGTAAACCCGGCCGAGAGCCTATACGTCACCAAGTGCGGTCATCTCTTCCACCACCAGTGTCTCGCGCAATGGATCGAAAGGTACCGTATTATAAGGGCCGATTCACACCGGAATGGCAGCGGTCGTCAGCGACGTTAAATTATTTAATAGGTGGTGCGCGGCCGCCAGCTGCCGCCGGCGGCGACGAGAGCCCACCGTTGCCGGCCGCTGCCGACCGCTGCTGGCGGCTGCCGACCGCTGCCATTCCGGTGAGAACCGGCCCTTAATGTATTTTCTTTTCACATTAGTGCAATTGTTGGGAACTTACAGCCAAACCAACCAACCATCTTGTGTCCTAAGCAAAGCAGCTGAAAACATACTGTCTTCCTAATCGTTTTCTTTAAGGTGATAATGACATGACAATGCTTGCTAGATCTCAGATGGCAATAACATTGATATTGTTCATTTATATACCTTCTTCTTGGTCACGCAAAATAGGCGCAAGTCGTCGAGTTGCGGAAAAATCGCCCGAATACAATACAATACAATACCTTCTTCTTCCTCGTGTTGTCCTGGCATGTTTGTGATGGCTCATGGGATCCTAGAGTGCTTGGCAACTTCCAACCCAGAAGGTAAACTAGACATTATTGGGATTAGTCTGGTTTGCTCACAATGGTTTTCTTCACAAAAAGCGACTGTTATAATGATATTTCGTACATAAGTTCTGAAAAACTCATTGGTACAAGCCGGGGTTAGAACCCGCAACCTCCAGATTGAAAGTCGCACACTCTTATGCTAGGCCAACTGCGCCTCTAAAATAGGCCACCAGCATGCTATTCACTTATATACCATTTCACTAAAAATATAATGTTTAAAATGTAATGTAATAATGTAATGTTTTTCAATCAATCATCTATATTTCGAAAATAAAAGTAGAGGTAGATTTAACAATAGAATAGAATAGAATAATTTTTATTCGTAAACACAAACAAGACACATTATATTACATAATATAACAAAAACAAAGTGGCCTCATCTCGGCATGTTGCTGGTGGCTTCCAGCGCTGATCTTCCGATGAGACCATCAAGTGAGAAAAATCACGAAAGGTAACAGACAAGAAGGAAAAAGGCAAAATAATATAGAGTGAACAAATTGAAAAATAGATAGAAGATAATGACTAAATTAAGTAAAGATTATTTATATATAGAGCATCATAAACATAACACTGTATTGGTCCGGTCCAACCATACCTTGGCTGAACATTACATCTGCATACGCAACAAGCGCCAACGGAAGCTACACCTACACGAACTAAAACATAATAATACTGAAACAAGTATGGCATAACAGGAATGGTGAACTATTGCTATGCAGAAGGAACAAAAACTTGTGGTAAGCATAAGTAAAAATGTACAAACTACAGGCAGCTAGTATCAAGTCTGTAGCCTTCCTGGTTAAGTTGGTGATATATTTAATAACTCATTCAATAACTCATGTTTAGACTATTTCATGTCAATATTTATTTCCAGATCAAAATCCTGTCCACAATGTCGCAACAAGGTAACAGACCGGTGCATGTTCCGCATGTACCCAACGGTATCCAACGAGAACTCCGGGGAAGATGCGGCAACCCTGCAGTCGAGGCTAGATGATGCCATGCTGCAGCTGCGCACGCAGAAGACGGAGCAGAGGGAACTGATAGACAAGCTTGCTGCTGCCACGCAAGATGCTAACAAAAAAGAGTAAGGCTGACTGGTCAAATAATATTTTTTGTCAAAATCAAGGATCTAAAACGGTATAACAATGAATTTTCTTTCTTTACTGTTTATTTATTCATATACATTCTTTGCATTAATAAATATTTTACCTTGGTCTGTATCAATGTTTTTCTGGTAGAGATTAGGCGAGCATACTCGCGAGGCAATTTCCTCGTGCACAAACCGGCCAGTGTAGACATGCCTTTTTTTTTGACGCAGAGGTAATGCTTTTACGCGTCATCCCCAGGCCATGGGGTGTCGGGCCTATAGTGGGGGTATGTGGGACTCACAGCTCTCGCATCTTTCTAAATCAGAAAGGGGAGAGAAGACTACCCACTAAACCCTCTGCGGCGTTTGACTCTCCTGCCGGATTGGGGAGCATCGTGGGGTCGCTAGCATTCTTCCACGGTGCTCCCCTGAGTGTAGACGTGCCTCGGCTGAGGTATGCTCGCTCTGTGTGGACTCGCCTATTTTTATTATGTTCAAGCATTTTTTTTTACGATTATTTTTCCACTTAACCCATTTTTAGAAATATAATTGTGTGATGGTCTGCAAGTAGATGGTAGCTTAGATTTATTATTATTATTTTATTTTATTTGATACACTAACAACTCTCGGAGCTGATGCGCGTATAGTATATCGCAGCACTTGTGTTTATTTTGCACTTTTTAAAGTTCTAAAATTGGGATTAAATTGAGTTCAAATATTGCCGATGTTGCCTGTATCCAGTTATCTTCAAGATAATATACTCATACATAATTTTTTTCGTACTTTGCCACCTACCCAGGTTACAAGTAAGTGGTAGATTATCCAACTATTAAGCAGAAAAACGTGTTGGCTTTACAAACTTAATTAATTTGTCGCAGGGAGCTCCTAAAAGCGGCAGAGAAGCGACTAGTGAGCAGAGAGTCCGCCGTGTCAGCGCTGCGGGAACAGCTAGAGTACGTCAAGATACAAAACAAGGAGACACAGCGGCTGAAGGAAGAGAATGAGGGGCTCAAGAAGAATATGCAGACTCTCAAAGGGTAAATGTTACTTAAACATATTCACGATCAGTATGCTTAATTACAAGTAAACACATTTGTATGAGAGCAGCGGCTCAAAGAAGTGCATGCTGCTGTTAGAAAACGAATTTTGATTACTGCTCGCACTGATAGACCGCAAGCCAGGAACAGATTTCCATAACCAATCGCCTCCCGGGCGAAAACTCGTATAGTGGTTAACGGCTAGCTATGATGAACCCTAACACAACCGTAAAACAAAAAAAAATCATCGTCTCCGATTTGATACTTTATCAGATGATAGTTCAGATGCTTTTGTTACTTTAAAAAATCGTCAGCCGGTTATATCGCGGTGGTAAGAACATCAGCTGGTCGCATGAACATGTAAATAATAAGCGCTATACCTTTTTATGATAGCAATAAAATCGCAAGAAAATCGTGTCGATGCTAAGCCGAGTCAGAAAAAGTACCAACAGTATTCTGAGTGTATTCGCAGATCGATATGATTGCCCAATGTTAATGTACTGGGTTGGGCAGATAGGGGCTATTGCTCGTTTTAGGTCGAAATAGATAAATTCAGGTTATCTATTTCGTAGTAAAATGGTAATTGTGTTAATATAAGTTCCTTTAGTGTAGAAAAGTACAGATAAGTAGTTGTATAATTTACTAACCTATTTTTATGTCTAGTTAAGATACTTACAATCTATGGACTTACATGGTTCGAAATAAAGATTCTATATACACCGTGTTTTTTTTTGATTTGCGTTAATTTCGAGGGTGCATTCCTGAGCTTAAATTAAGTAACTTTCTCAAAGATACCGATATTCTAACTAACTCCATTTCGGAGATAATCAATCATAAATTTTTATATTATAAGGCCCTTACGAGCGTGTACACTTGCTTTAGGACCTGTTTACTTATTAGTTAGTGTTTAGTGCGAGTTCATACATTTGCTACTAAACGTACGTACTATCTCGGACGATCGATGTTAGAAATGACATTGATATGTCACAGTTTTCAATTGTTTGGTTGAGTTAAATGTAATGCCCGTGTTACAACAACGCTATATGCAACATTTAGTTACTTTTTATAAAAATAAAAATAGTAAAAAAAAAAACAAAAAAAAATATTTTTTTTTGAAAATTAACTATGCCATTTAGTTTCCTTAAACTTACTTACCGAAACCCCGGAGTTAACGCAATTCAATAAAAACACGGTGTATATATATATATATAATAACAAATCATGAAACTTTGCATGTAGCATTTCATCAAGCGTAACCCTTAAACGCCATCTACGGATTACGCAATTTACACATTACGTATTACTTTAATAATAATAATAATAATTTAGCCTATATACGTCCCACTGCTGGGCACAGGCCTCCTCTCATGCGCGAGAGGGCTCGGGCTATAGTCCCCACGCTAGCCCAATGCGGATTGGGAACTTCACATACACCTTTGAACTTCTTCGTAGATGTATGCAGGTTTCTTCCTCACGATGTTTTCCTTCACCGAAAAGCTAGTGGTAAATATCAGATGATATTTCGTACATAAGTTCCGAAAAACTCATTGGCGTACGAGCCAGGATTTTAACCCACGACCTCCGGATTGAAAGTCGGACGTCATATCCACTCAGCCAACACCGCTTTTTTTTTTTTTACTTACGTATTCCTTTACTTACTTTACTTTTTTTTACGTATTACTTTACCGCACATAAAGTGGTAAGGCGCATACTTTTAACATGTTCATTTTACAGCTGACGGTCTTTCCATCGCGATACAACCGGCTGACGGTTTTTTAAATTTAAAACATCTAAACAATTGCCGTTGCTGTATGTACTATTTTTATTTTATTTTATTTTAACTATCAGCTGACAAAGTATCAGCCGGAACGCGATGACTGACGAAATATGCTCCTGGCCCGCGGTCTATGAGGAAAAGATTGTCTCATACTGCTTATCAAATTAATTTGCTCAAGAAATAATGAAACATAAATTTGGGTATCTTATTATGTTTGGGTTAATCTCGTTAATCCGTTTAACACATTCACTGCCGGGAACCCACCTGGTGGGCGCTTGTGAACTTTGTTCAGATGCCGGACAACCCGCTGGGCGGGTTGTTTTGTACGCAGCTATAGACCACCGGTTTCTGGGGTAGTGCGCTGTTTTTTGTCTGGCAGTGAATGTGTTAAATTACTAGATTGTTTCCAGCAACACAACGCAATTCACAAAAGGCGGCCATTACCATTAGAGCTCATATTGAATGGAAATGTTCAGGCTCCAGAAGGTGCTGAACGCGACGGCGGGCGAGGTGGAGGCCACGCTGCGCGGCTACTCCGACCTGCGCACGCTCGCCACCTTCGCGGCCGCGCTCAAACGGTACCCGCGCTGCGATATATACTACCCCCACTCATAGTGTTGTGTTGTTGTGCTCCCGCCGGTGAGTAAGGTTGCCAGAGCGGACTTCTGGCCGCAAGGTGTGATATTTCGGCGGTTTCGTGGGAATCTGCCTAATCCCGCACCAGAACAGGTGGCGCAACCGAAAACTGCGTCATCAAAATATTTTAAGATTTTTATTATTGTATGTATGTTAGTCTGTAAGGTATGTATATATGGGCCATAGTTGCCTAAAAATAAATGATATTGATTTTTTTTTAATTTTTAACGAGGGAGGGGTTTAAGGGTCGGCAATGCGCATGTAACTCCTCTAGATTTGCAGGCGTACATAGGCTACGGAGACTGCTTACCATCAGGCGGGCCGTATGCTTGTTTGCCACCGACGTAGTATAAAAAAAAATCTTTTAAGCACATTCTCATTAGACACAGCTTTATAGAAATTTAATAATAGATAAAATAATTGTTACTAGTGTAGTTGCACTTGAGCCATTATTCATGTCGCATTTTGTGGGGGTCCATCTGCAAAGTTACTCCAGCTACGTATATAATGTGGTGTATTTCAGTGCACTGTGTGACTCGGAGTCCAAGAAACGCTCGTGCCGGGAACTGCAGCACAGCGCTGAACAACGGCTGGCCGCCATGCGCGTCAGATATGAAGACCTGCAGGCGAAGTTTGGGTGAGTGGACATTTTCAACCATTTCCAATTCTAGTTTTTTTTACTTTTATATCTCGGCGCATATAGAACTTTCTCCATTTATTAGTCGATTAATTAAAGTATTACAAATCAAGATTATTATGTTATACACTCATAATTTGTATAAATGAAAAATTAACGAGGAGTGCTCCGAGGAATTATTCGTATTAATCCCTGCCGCTTCTCTTCGCCATCGCCCTCCGCGACAACATTTCCATCCTCACCACTTAGATGGTAGCAGGCCTCAAATGTCGTTTCTCCAGAAACTTTCTGCCTCGCACAGCTAAACTGTGGAATGAACTGTCGCCTGCGGTATTTCCGGACCGATACAACCTTCATACTTTCTAAAAAACGGCGTACTCCCATCTTAAAGGCCGGCAACGCATGTAAAACCCCTCTGGTGTTGCGGGTGTCCATGGGCGGCGGTAAACGCTTGCCATCAGGCGATGTGTCTGCTCGTATACCTCCTATATCATAAAAAAGATCGACAGGCAAGTGCAAGAGAACCTAACCAACATGGAGCGCAAATACGAAGCGTTACAACACAAGCGGAAAGCGAGCGGCGAAGCGGAGCCGCGCGACGCCAAGCAGGCGCGCCCAGACTCCGCCTCCGCGCCCGCCCCCGTCCCCGCCTCGTCGCCCGCCCCCGCCCCCGCCTCCTCGCCCGCCCCCGCCCCCGCCTCCTCGCCCGCCTCCGCCTCCGCCTCCGCCTGCTCCACGCCCAGGCTAAGCAGCAGCTTCAACGATGCCGCCGTTGACATCGCTACTAACAAGGAAGATAGCTTTGTAAGTATACAAAGTACCTATAATTTTGAAAATAGTGAACACTTATCTCCCCCTGAATAGAAGTTTGTATGCAAAGGTGCTAAGCGAATAGCATAGCTGACTGTACAAAAGCAGGCAAATAAATACATTTTGCCAATATAGTTGTCATTCTAATGTCAAGGGATGTTGGTGAGAGTGCCCACTCCATACGTAGGTAGATACAGTAAGATAAAGTCACACACACAAAACACACACACACACACACACACACACACACACACATGCGCGCAAAACACTTAAAAGTGGCTCTTATACTTGAACATTTAAAATTACATTAGTTACTTTGCTACTCGCATCTTAGTTTAGTATTACATAGTTTACTTACATATTAATTGTTTAGTTTATACTTTGTAGCCATCATAGTTTTGCTTTTAGCTTCTAGGTGATCACTAAGGAAGAGCGGTGTTCCTTAACACAGGTATTTCTATACTTAAATAGGGACACCAACCTGTATTTTGTTAAATATGCTTGTGAGAGAATAAATCATTTTTAATTTTTTTTTTTTCATTTTCAAAGTCAGTTAGACGTTCTGTATATCAATATCGTTTAACTAAAGAGGTTGAAAAATCATTAATTATAAATCAACTCAACTCGTCACACTGCAGTGACGCATTTTTTCCTTCATCGGCGGGCCCTACTAAGCTTACTTATCAATAACACAATGTAGCATTTAAAAAAAAGAACTTAAAGTGGATAATTTCTTTTAAAAAATGATAAACTTTCCAGCCTAGGGCTTCAGCTTAGCTGAATAAAATAATTTTATAATATCTAATACTACTTGCGTGAAACTTAAAATTCTCTCAACAGGAGTGAAAATCGAAAATAAAAAACATGTTACTTGCAGAATACGGCTGTGCGACGTATCGTACAGTCGGCCTCTCCCTACCTGAACCTGAAGCAGAGCGGCCCCGCGCTGGCCACTATACATCAGTGGAGGCCTGTGCCGGCCAATCTAAAGGTATTCTCAATTTTAATTACTAATTATTTATTTTGATGAATTTGTCGCTGTTTGTATATTTAAAAAAAAGTATGTAAATTCCATTAATCGCAAACCCTTTAAGGAGTGTCGGGAATTATGCAAAATTGAACCCTATGACTTTAAAATAAAGTTTAAAATAAGGCCGCAAGCCAGTAACAGATTTCCATGAGCAATCGCCTATCTATGATGAACCCTCGTGGACGTCAGCTGCCGCTCCATTGGTGGGTTGAGGCATGGCAGACACCGAAACACGTAAAACAAAAAAAAATGTCATCACCTCCCATTTGATACTTTGTCATATGATAGTTCAGATGCTATTGTTACTTTAAAAAAATCGTCAGCCGGTTATATCGCGGTGGTAAGAACATCAGCTGGTCGCAGGAACATGTAAATAATAAGCGCTAAACCTTTTTATGATAGCAATAACAAATCATGAAACTTTGCATGTAGCATTTCATCAGGCGTAACGCCTAAAACGCCATCAACGGATTACGCAATTTACTTACACATTACGCATACTTTGCCGCACATAAAGTGGTAGGCGCATACTTTTTACATGTTCATTTTACAGCTGACGGTCTTTCCGCCGCGATACAACCGGCTGACGGTTTTTAGGGTTCCGTAGCCAAATGGCAAAAAACGGAACCCTTATAGATTCGTCATGTCCGTCTGTCTGTCCGATTATGTCACAGCCACTTTTTTAATTTAAAACAGCATCTAAACTATCAGCTGACAAAGTATCAGCCGGGAGGCGATGACTGACGATTTATGCTCCTGGCCCGCGGTCTAAAAGGGCTTTAAGATTATTTTGACGTAGCGCACGGGATCTGGTAGACGCCCTCAGTGCTCTATTTAAAAATTCCTGTTATACAATATATCTTCGGCTCAAAACTATGGTTTGCTTCGCACACAACACGCTTGGCTTAGTTCAGAACTAGGTCGATCTCAAATTGATTTAAACAATATTTTCTCAAACTTGTAATGAAATGTTGACAAGACTTACTTCAAATTAGGTCCGGAAATACTACATATCTGGTGCGATGATTGAAGATGATATGTAAAGGAATTTCATACAACCTTTCAGGCAACCTTTTTTTGTTTTTCCTCTTTTAACAACCCCAAAGTAATAATAAAAAAATACAAAAACGAAAAAAAAGAAAGAAAAAAGAGCGTAATGGCGTGCGTCGTAGTAGCGCTAAAATAATTACATTTTTGTCCTCCTTCAATACCCAACGCACTGAATAACCACATTAGGACATGAAACAATCACCATCATCCTATTTTTTTATTTCATTGCAAGTTTGAGAAAAGCACGTTACTATACAAATCTCGGCGAGAAACGGGGGGGGCCTCGCTACGCTCGGCCGTCTATATCTACTTGGCCTGCAACCCTTCGTTTCCCGTCCTCTATTATAGTAATGTACTATTCCCAGCCGTCCGAGTTCGCGATCCTCCGGAGCGCGCCAACTAGCATCTTCCACAAGCCCGCCCCCCTGGAGCCCCCCCGCGACGAGTTCAACACGGCCTTCACCTCCCCCTCCCGCTCCCCCGCCCCCGCTCCCGCCCCCTCCCCTCCCCCGTACGACGGGCTGGGCGGGCACGGCCGCCCCGACACCTTCCCCGCGCCCCTCCCCCTCCCCCACCCCCACCCCCACCCCCGCCACAGGGTGCCCAAGCTCACCAGCAAGCACAAGCTCAAGAGGTTCAACTCGGCCGGCAGTCGGGACATATCGCAGATGTTCGCCGGCCTACGGGACAAGGACTGAGGCGTAACTACCCAAAACTGGTACATCTACAAGTAGCAGTAGCTGTTCAAAATTATTTAAATACAAACTAGTGTCTGTAGATCATTTTAGACACCTGCCTCGCTTAGCCATTTCTGTCGCTGACTGTACTAAAAGCAACACAGTGATCTGAAAATGGATATCTTATGACTTGGCAATAAAGTTTGCGAATAATCAGTTAAAGGTATTGATTATGATACATTAGTAAAGCCTGGCCAGTAATATATGATCACGCGCCATATTGCGGAATTTCATTATTACTAAATTGTTCATACTAATCTGAACTGTCACCCTCTACATGAGAATAACAGCACCCTCTTCACAATGATCACATATTTCTGGTCGGGCTTTACATAATTAAAACTCACATCACAAACATTAACCCCCTTATTCATAAACGGTGTACTAAAGTTACGATGCCGCTAATAATCGTTTGTCCCTTTCCGACGTATTGGTATGATGGAAAGGGACAAACGATTATTAGCGGCATCGTAACTTTAGTACACGTTTATGAATAAGAGGGTAAATTTTCAAATCATTACTTACTGGACACTTTATAACGTCCTTTCGGCCACATTGTAACTTGCACTTCTTTTTTATTTTCCCTTTGTGTATATAAAGAATATTCAAGCAAATAATAATGTTGTTTTTGCGACTTGTTAACAATATTTTGTTGTATTATACCTAGTTAAGGCTACCTCAATTTTGATGTTAATCTTGCATATTATCCAAGATAAAATAACACTGATTTTGTAGAATATGTACAGACGACCACCAGCAGTGCTGTGTTGTTACTGTTTATAAACATTATATTAAGAACAATTGTTAATAAGAATCAAATTTGATTGATTTGTTGTATGTGGGCGGATCAACTATTTCTTGTATCGAATAAACTTTTTTTGCAAAAAAATAATGTTTTGTTTTTCCTCACAATATTATTTAATATTGATAATAATACTTCCAAAGATTGCAAATATATCTCGAGCATCGCTCGTTCTTGTGTTTTGATGGAAATTAAACATATATTTGATAACACACTCACGTAAAACGTCTACTGAGTCACAGATACAGATTTCTCGATTTAGATATGGAAACTACATTTAATTTAAAAATTCATTCCTTTATTACTGAAAGTAATTAGTAATGAACACGGTTACAAAATAAAAAGTACAAAAGTCAGTCTCAATTTCGTAATACTGGGGTTGTTATTGTCTCTTGAGTCACATGGGTAGTTTGATGTGAATATTTTTTAACGTAACTCAGTATGCACTCAATATAACTAAACAAGTATAGTGACAGTACTTAACAGAGTTCTAAGCGAAACATTATTTGTATATAATGTCAATGAATGTTTCTTATGAACCGTTTAAATGTCGGTAATCTGTTGCAATTTAGGGGGACAACACTGTAAGCGAAGAGACAAAACATGTGACTCAAGAGACACAATTACACTAACCTTGAAGATTTGGAATCAACTTATGATTACTAGATGTCTAGATGGGTTACAAAAAACACATTATATTACATAAATCTTATATATTATAACTTGTATTACTACTCTAGCTCGTGAGATCAACAAAAAATCAAACAATATTCTTTAATTAAAGTATTATATGTATTTTACGATGGCGAGTAGATTAAGCGTAATTAGAATTTAGAATCATAATAGTAAGAGCTTCGTCATTCGCTATCGTAAATGCTTGAGCAACGAATCATGCCTAAAGAAATGCTCATTATTTCGTAACTTCCACATTCTCTTTGAAAATGTAATATTGTACGCATCGTTTAATAGTAATGTTCGGCTTATCCAAAATTGTAACTATGTCTGTATAGTCTATAACAGCAATATCAGTTTTGTCTAAAACAAAAGTACTTTTATTTTTAACATAACGTAAAAACGTGACTCTTATATCACCGTCATCGTGCAGCTCATCGACAATACAGACATATTTAAAATTTTTCCCTTTGCTAGAACTTACATTTACTAATGGGAAGTCTCCACGCTGCATTCCTCGATTTTCTTTACCCGTTGCATTTGCTGATGAATTAGGTTTTGAACGTGTATGTTCATCGTCATCGGAAGTTTCAGAATAAACAGTAGGTATCATACCAGTTCTTGTTGTGGGCTTTTGTCAGTTCCAGTAAGTCAATCTCTTTAAACCTTTGCCGTGAAATCCTGTAATTACTTAATACATCATCATCGTCGGAGCTAAGTCTACTTTCATTAAAATTGTTTGCCTTCTTTTTCTTCTGCTTCTTCTCCTTTACATTCTTAGTTACAGGTCTAAGTGGTTCATAATTTTTTGGAGAATGACATTCACAAAAACCTCTACTGCAGAAACAGCTAAGGTTCCTGTATTTTAATTTTCCTACAACGGTTGTAAATGTTTATTATCGGCTATTTTTGCAGTGTCTTTGGATAAAATTTCGTAGAGTTTAATCTTGCTTATATCTTTTAGACCATCGTGAAATTGCTTACTGTTTAAAATGTCTGCACCCCAAGCTACCAACTCCTCAGCTGACCTTTTTAGGTATCTACCTATTCCATCGGCTGGCCCTTTATCATGCCCAGCCTCAAAGTAAGACCAGGACATAGCAAGAAACCCGTGTTCAAAAGTCGTGGAAGAGCTGGGGTAAAAGTTTTGTTTTTGACGATACTAACTGAAGGGACCGTCAATATAGAGATCTATGGTTGTAATATCTGTATGAGAACTACGGATGTCCCAGAAGTAGAAGAAGAAGAAGTTTGCAGCTATAATTTTCACTAAAGTCCGCAACCACAACCGCTTCAGTGTGCTGCAAATTGTCGATAGTTTGTCTAAAGCTTTTGAAATGGGAAGGTTCAATTTTACATTCTTAAAGGTTTTCAGCTGCTCTATTTCTCACCGTAGGTAATTGTAAATTTTCCCGCAATAATTTAAATCGATCTCGTCTTGTTTGTTTGCGACCTCCTTTCTTTCTGGTTGTGCTTTGAGGACTGTCGATTCCAGAAGCATTTTCATAGGCTCTATATTTTCTGGCTGAGGGACATTAGGCTCCATCATCGTCGGAGAGCTTGGAGGGGTGTCATTAAGAACTCGGTTTAAATTTTTCCTATTCCGTCTTAAATTTTGCTGGCTAAGTTTCCAAATTACTCGTGCATTTGTATCTTTCTTGTGTCGTTAAATCATTGACAAGTCTCTTTTTGCGTAATAATTTGCTCGTTGATTATTTTTGTAATTTTCATACTTTTCAGGGTCAAGTTTAAGTTTATCTTTATAGCTTTTTTGTCATTCTATCGCTGTAAGTGGCATTGCTACTGAAACAAACGAACCGACGCGACTTTTAAAATAGGTAAAGACGATGTGCCTTTGCTTTAAAAATATAATAAAGTTAAAATGTGGGGATCGTATTGTATTTTGGTTATTTAAATCGAATATTATAGTGTCAGGTTCACATTATCTATTAACATTCGTGAACGCGATACATCCAAAAAAACTATGAAATTTGAGGTTGCAGATACGAAAAAAAATATTGCGCTTAGTAGTACTATTGTAGCAACTGAAGCAATAATTATCAGGATTAAATTTAACGTATTATATAAGGATTTAAGGTTAATCAACCTAAAAATGTCTCTTAAGTCACGTAAAAAGTCTTCAGAGTCACGATTTTCGTGACTAAACGGACTGTGACTAAAGAGACATTTTAAGACTGTTTTGTTGTTTTTGTCGCAAAACTATTTAAATTACGATAAAAACTGAGCATTTCAGACTTAAAAGGAACTTAACTAAGATACAAATTAGATGTGAAATATATATACTTACCGGAATTCTAATGTCACTCAGCCGACACACAATAAACACACGCTGCCACCTCGCGAGTCACGGACGAAATGGCCGAGCCAGTATGAACCTAAAGCAAACGCAGGCGCCATCAAGCGATACTTAGATCCAGCTCTTATTGGCTGAGCCATTCATAGTCCCTCTCACACGCACATAGCAAAACAATCTATCCTGTGACTCAGCCGACTCGTGTTATCTTAACGCCTGGGGGACATAGTTTTGAAAAAATATTTTGTACACTTACATTATATATATCGTGCGCGTTAATAAGAATTTAGATAAAAGTTACTAATTTGTTTTTAAAAAGCTCGAAATATAGGAAGTCGTAATGAAATTATTTTTCAGAATTTCCAATAATAGCAAGTCAGTACGCCTGGGGGACAGTGAGATTTTGTATGAAACAAAAATTTCGTCACCCGAGTCACGAGGAATTTTCTATAAAAATGGAAAAAATTTGCTTTATAAAACTAAGGCAAACACAAAACAATAGATCTGATTAAATAATTAACATGTAATTATATATTTTATGTAATAAAAAGTAGTGTTTCATATTTTCGAAGTAAACGGGACGCGTTTATACAAAAAAAAGTTGATCGGCCCATGTATTATGTGTCATAATAATAAGGGAATAGGCGAGTGTTCTACTGCAAGACTGATATGATAACATCACAATAAATAATATATAATTACTGAATTTGCATTTTATTCTATCACTCCGTGTGATAATGAGCGTGAGTTAAAACATTGTTACATCTATATTTTATACAATGTTTATTTAAAGTCCGTTAATTTCAAGGCTGCATTCCCGAGCTTAAATTTCTCAGTAAGTTTCTTTAAGTAACTTTCTCAAAGAAACCGGTATTCTAATTCAATCAATTGTTTGGTGGATTTAAATATAATGTCCGTGTTACAACAACGCTATTAAAAAATTCGAAAATAAATTAACGATTTTTTCTATTCAGTTTCCTTAACCCTTTTCCAGGCCGCACCAATCTACAAGGTTGTCCCAAAAAATCCAAATATATTCCATTTAATCCAGCTTTGATGATTCATTTGTAGACAAGTAACATTTCCTGAAAGTGTAATCTAATTTGAACCTTAAATCGGAATGCTAAAGTTTAAATTCTGATGGCGCGTATGTGGTCGATAAATCGTACTATGCCTGGAAAAGGGTTAAATGTTCTTAACCATACCCCCGAAGTTAACGAAGTTTAAAAGAACACCGTGTAGAATCTTTTTGTGGCTGATAGCCATATACATGATATACACGATGTAGAATTAACCAAAAACAGGATTAAATAAAATAAGGGTCATTTTTTAATATTTATTGAGAAAGTTTTTATTACAATAATAGTCCAGTGGTCCAGGTTCTCTCGGCACGACACACCCAGAGGACCCACACCTACTATCACAGATCTAATCAACGATGGCTCTCAGATTTACGACTCGTTGCCGTGGAAATATTGCCTTTCAAACTTATTCCAATTATGTTTGCGGCCAACAAGCCTTCTTTGAGATATAGATTACTTATTGATAAATTCAATGTCAATTTGCACTTAACAAGATAGATTATTAGTAACAGTAGTTAAATGCGGTAAACATTAACAAGTAGATTTATACTTAATACTAAACTATTCATATCAACATTAAAAAAATTATACTTGCGGACAAGTATGTAAAAAAAACAACTGAAAACTTAAGTCAAAATGGAAGAACAAAAAGTGAAATCTAAAGAGATTAATCCAAATAATCATTTGTAATGAAATTGCTTACACTAGGGCGCCATTTAATGACTTTGTATCAGAAAAACTTACAATCACAAAATATTTTACTCACGACATTTACGCGTCGCGTATTATTAACAATAATCAGTCAATATCTTTGCTGCTTCGCGAAGATCACGGGCTGTTTCGACCCCGCTGCCTAGGCATGGCGTAGGTACTTATTATTACTTGTACAACATGAAAATATTTCAAGCTATCTAATCGATTTGTTTATTTACAAAGGTATGAGTAATACTTGAGAAGTAATTATACGGCTTATACGAGGTCGGGCGGAGCGGTGAGCACACACAATAGAACCGTCAGTAACACATTTAATTGAGCTTTTATAGTTATATAACGGCATTGAAGCGTATAAGTAAGGCACAAACTTTTATTTATCGTAAAAAAGGTCAGTTAAATGTGTTCCTGATTAGTCGGACCAAGCTGACTTTGCGCGGCATTTGTAATGATAATGTGTGGCAGTGTCAAATTTCTATGAAAATATAACGTTTATAATGGCACTCCCCCATTATGTTCTATTGAAAAGTTAGAAGGACTCTAATAGCAATAGCAGCAGGGCGCGTACTTTTCGCAACGGTTGAGGTAGGGCGGTCGCGGGGTACACTAGCAACACTTAACTGACCATCGGTAGGCCTTATGTCGTTACAATAAGGTTTACCAATGGCCGGCTAACCGTGTTTGTTACGCGCTACTTGGTACAGTTCTCAAAGCCGGGCGGCGGGCGGCAGTCCGGCTGCGCGCGGAACTCGGCCGCGTGGGGGTTGAGGCCGGGGGGCCGGTCGGGGCCTCGAGGCCGGTCGGGGCCGCCGCGCGCGCGCCGTAGCGCTGCGATCATGTAACGGTGCGCGGCGCCCGGGTCTACGCGGGAAAGCAACTCGAATATCTCGCACTCTTCTGCGCCTAGTCGCACCGAGGGGCCGTCTCCGTTTAGAGTATTCGACGACGCTCGGAGCGGCCCCGGACCGAAGTTTGCGGGTTGCGGTCCGTTTCGCGCGGGGCTCGCGAGTTGCAGATTTGGTGAACTAGCGCTATTAGGTGCAGGTCCGACGATAGACGGATTTGGTACAGGGCTAGTTCTGAAATTTGGCGAATTAGGCATAGGACTCGGGCCGAAGTTAGACGGATTCGGCGAAGGGGTCGGTCCGAAGTTAGGCGAATTCGGCGCAGGGCACGGTCCGAAATTTGGCGAATTAGTTACAGGGCCAGGCCTAAAGTTTTGAGGAACTGGATGTGGATTTGGTCCCGGGTATGGCCTGAAGTTTTGTGTCGAATTCGATACGAAGTGCTGCGGGTTATGCATCGAGTTCAGAACGAACTGATGGGGATTCTGTGCCGAATTCGGAACAAAACTTTGTGGTTGTTGCGCGGCCGGAAAGTTTTGGTGGGCCTGGTGGAAAACTGGCTGGCCGGCGTAGCAGTTCATACTAACCGGCGGTCTGAACTGGGGATAGTACTGCTGGGGGGACACGCGCGGGCGGAAATACCCGGGCGCATAATGGCGGACCATAGGTACAGAGACCGGAACTTGGACCTGCGGCTTGTAGGCCTGCGTGCACGGGCAGTACGGGAGCGCGTAGAACGACGCGGGGTGCGGCGCGGGGCAGCACGAGTTGGCACAGCAGGGCTTAGCGGGCGCGGGAGCGGGAGCGGGAGCGAGCGCGGGCGCGGGAGCGGGAGGAGCGGGCGCGGCCGGTGGCTCCGGGGCCGAGGTCACCGGGGTCATGCAACGCTCCTGAATCTCCGGCACGGGCGAGTCGAGCTCGGCCGACTGTTCGCGCGGCGACGCGGCGGGGGTGGAGTTCGGGACGGGCGACGGCACCGGCCCGAGTCCCAGGAGCTCCTCCGTCGGCGGGGAGGGAGCGAGACGGAGGAGCGACAGCGCCATCGGCACCCGGTTAGCCGCCAGCGGAGGGGGCGGGGAGGGCGGCGGGCTGGAGGGCTCGTCCGACTCGAGCGCGCCGTCCGCCTCGGCGCGCTCGGCCGGCTCGCTGCTGTCGTCGCTAGAGGTGGGTAGTAAAGCTGCGACGTGGTTCCGGTAGGAGTCGACGAAGTCGAGCGCGATGCCGTCGCGCAGCAGCGCGTGGATCTCGCTGTAGTTGGGCGTGAGGCCGGTCTCGAGCGCGTGGAAGGTGGGCAGCAGGTAGCCGTCGCGCGCCTGCAACACCCGACACGCAGTTGAGGCGCGCGCCTTAACACGGGCCCGCGAGTCGGGCGTTACCGTCACGCCATAACATTGCTTTAGCAAATTGCTTGCGGTTCAAATAGGACAGAAAAGTCGCGTGCAGTAAGTCTATTCAATTTTACAAAACATCGGCTGTTTGTTTGTGTTATGTTCGGGGGGACGGAAAGTAAAGAAAATATTCCCCGCAATTTGCTGTGGGCAAACTAAACAAGTGGATATCATTGGTTCGAGAGAACTTTTAACTTTATTACGACAACTTTAATCCGTTTCCTGTTTAGTCCACCGTGAGTATCATTTGGCGACATTTTGTTTATAGAAAAAACAATGTGAATGAAGATTAAAATTTAGCTAAATAGATAAATCGAAATTTTATGTCAAATGATACTTTTTCAATGTTATGATGCGTGACAATAAGCAGGTCGCGGGAGGCTACCACTAAATCAAATTTGGAAGCGTGCGAGGGAGACCACTCTTAAACACCGTAACCATTTGTGTGATGTCAAATGAGAGGACAGTAGTAGTACTTATAAAATTATTTCTTGTACATATTTATAATTGCCATTCAAGTATGCATTATTCGACACACACACATAAAAGCCCACTCAACTCTTCCAAATGAGATCTACCTACCCGCGCCCGCGCCCCGCCGCCCGAGTCTCGCGACCGACAATCCAAAATCAAAAATGCAATGTCACGATTGAAAAATGCGTTTATATAAACGAAAGCAAGAAAAAATATCAAGAATAAACATGAAATTAAAAAGCGTAGAGACGAAAAAATCACTATAAACCTATAACTATGTTAACAAATTATTACTAAACTTATTCAAATTGTAAACAAAACCATTCGGTAACTCTTATTTTTACACAAAAACAAAACTAAAAGAGCATCTTTCCAAATCTTTCTTAATTGTGATTGTATTAGATAAGAAAATAAATCAACACATATAAATTAATCAACTCCCGTGAACGGCCAGAAAGAAAACTCGTCGTTAGATTGGAAGAGCCATTGCTGACCTCCTAGCCGGATCACTTCGTGTCCTTACTTTTACGCGGTTATCTCACTGATGCGGCTTCGTATATAGGATGTCCCGCTCGCACACCGGAGCGGGGTGCAAATCCGCATCCAATGCGAAGACCACCTTAGGTCTGCTAAGTTTACGAAGATGATTAAGAGAAAGGAGGCCAGTATAATGACTCGAGCAGTTCTATCCACAATGTGTCGTTATATATCATTACATTACAGATCAATTAACAAAAAACTAATACAACTTTTTTTAATAAGTGTATTTTTATATTATTCAAGCGTCAGTTTTGGTTAATCTTTTCCATATCGACTAAATTAACGTACGTAAAATTTCTAACCGCCTGATACCTACCAAGTACTTAGCTTCATCAATACAGGCCTAACAATAAAAAAAAGAAAACTTTAGTTCTACACGTTACACGTAAAATACTACAGTCATTGAGAAATAAGTAAGCATAGATAGAGTGCTCACTCCATAAATCAATTTACCAAAATGCTTATTATTTTCGCAGTCGACATCTAGCGTCAAGTGGCGGATTTATCAGTACCGCTACTTGACACTAGATGTCACGGGTGTCACTGACGAAAAGTGTATTGCTCAACAATTTACAACTAATACCTATTACAAGCAGAAGGAGTGGAAAATAGAGTACCGGTCAATCCGATTATAATATTAGCTGATAATTACATTAGACTTTTCGTTCGTCATCTATCCTCCTAAAGCCCAGCCACAAAAATGCAAAATCCAAAATTTTCCACTGAAATTGGAACTTATAGTGCAGTGAATACAGTTGATTTTATTTTGTTTGAAAATTGAACGAAACAAAACAAATGCAACTCTGGTCCAATTGAATATGATTTAAATTTCATCGAACTGAATAAGTCCTATAGGTAGAACCTTGGGCCTTACGAGGCTATTGTCAAGTAGCAGTACTGATAAATACGCTACTCGACGCTAGATGGCGACTAAGAAAATAATAAGCGTTTTGGTAAAAAAAAATGATGTAAAGAGTGAGCACTCTATGCTACAGTCCAGGTCGATTCACAAAAGCTGGCGCGAATGGAATTGAGTGAATGGAAATATATGTGTGAAGTGGTGACTGGCTGTATACCGGTACATGCGTCAGGCCAACAATGACAGATATAATTCGTGTCGGTCATTTCATTCGCGCCAGCTTTCGTGAATCGACATGTACATAACTCCATATAACTTTACACGCTTTACAGAGAAAATGCCTCTATCCTCTATAAGCGTCACATTTTTTCGCATAGCCCGTTTTACACTCAGTCGTTTTGGCATTAGTGAAGATCTTTTTTTATACAATATGTCACGACCATTATCATAATATTTATATGTCTGATTACAATATAATCATCAAGCGTCATGTGTTGCGTGCAATAAAGTTGTTGGCGCTGTACTAAAGTACATGCTATACTATAATAATATTAATGAGTTCCTTCTAAATGCATTTAACTAACGGGCGGACTCTTTAAACTGGTTTCGCAGCATACGTATACAATAAACATATAATAATATAGGTATTGGAAATTTAAAAAAGGTTTTTAATTTCAATAACAGAACTTCCGTGAGCACAGACATTAAATATATCAAAACGGGTCACTCACGTATTTTATGCCGAAGAATGCTAAAAATCGGTCCATCACGAGGAACTCTAACGGGAGACCGCGTTGGCAGACCGAAGAAGACTAAGCGTTTGTGACGCGTTTTAATATATCGAACCTTATTAACACATTCACTGCCAACGTTTTCGTAGCGCTACGCTCGTAGCCGATCCCAGCGTTTTTCCGCTTTGTAGAGGTAAGCGACTACGAAAAGAGAACCCGCCGAGCAAGTTCCTGGCACTTATTGAGTTAATATTAAAACAAATTTTATTATTTTGAAATCTAGAGCCTTACTCTGAATCAACAACTTGTAACAATTTATATCTTATTTTGATAGTCGCTCGCGCCGATTCGTGCATGCGAAATGAAGTGAAAGTTGTGTATGATATGTGCGCCACTCACCAAGATGATGGTCAATATCTTATCAAGATCCACATAACATTCAAAGCTTTCGCGTTTAAGAAAGTAAACCTAGGAGTCGGAATCATTAAGAATTTTAGGATATGCAGTCTATACCCCGATTTTTTTTAATTAGAATTTTTCTAACCTCAAAAGTAGTGGTATTATTTCACTTGTTTTCGTCATGCTAGGGTTCCTATGACATCTAATATTGCCAGTACGATAATATCAAAGAGAATTTGAAATAGAGATGGATTGTCAAAGTAAATATTGTAGCCACAGTAAATTTAATGCCATCTTTTGACACATGATTAAAACTTTAAGAACGCCATTTGACTTAGCCTATGATTCTAGTATATAATCTAATTTATAAATAAAATAATGGCTGAAATATGCTTAGAAAAATATAAATAATATTTTTTTGGAGTTAAATATGAGATATGTATAAAATTATTTCATGAACTATAACTGTTTTGACATTTTGCTGGGACGTCAATAATCCGCGACAAAACGCGTAATAACATCACAATACGTGCCAAGGCAGGCGTCTTCGTGAATGACACGATCTATAATAAAATAAATTCGCGATAGAGCCGGTTTTAAATATGTTTAACACTCATCATAACCAGTTCAAAACCATAACAATTTGTTTAACACATTCACTACCAACGTTTTCGTAGCCGATCCCAGCGTTTTCCCGCTTTGTAGAGGAAAGCTACTACGAACAGAGAACCTGCCGAGCGGGTTCCGGCCACTCAATGTGTTAATTAGACTCCATCTCCTAGTTTAGATTAAACTATCATTATTGAATGTGATATTTTTATGAAATTATTGGTGCACTCGTTTCATCGTAAAAGTAATAGAAAAGCGCGAAACTGCTGGATATTGACCATTACTTAGAGTTCGTTGTTTATTTATTGTATTACGTGTAGTTGCAGTTTCTTTTTCAATAAGGACCGCATGAAAGTGAAGCTTATACTAATATTATTAACTTTACATAAGCTTCAATTTTGAGAAAATATGTTACAGGAATCCATTATAATATACACTTTACCACCCAAATATACAGATAATGTGTAAGTAAAAATACATTTTTTTTTATTTGATCAAACTATACTGTACACGGATAGTTTATAATTTATAATCTAAGAACTGAATCAACGCCTGATCACAGTGATCATGTTCGGCGCCAACAGATGGCTACAAAAATGTAAGCAAATAGTAACGACTAACGTAGGCAGACTGAGTCCGATTCGAATTTAGCATCTTGATATGAGTTTGACCTCGATTAGATACGGCTAGAAGTTCAGTCCCGTTGAAGGAGGGGAAAGCCGTGTGTGAGATGCACGCCAATAACCAATACGATCACAGTCGTATCAAAACATAAAATTATTAAATTAGAATCGACCTCTTGGTATGTTTATTATGTGGCATCTCGAATGTTAGAAAGAGAATGCGGGGGGAAGATGGTTCATTATTTATTTCGTCTGGGAGTATGGTGAAAAGTTATGAGTGGACTTTCCGATGTGACAACTATTGACGCCGAATGTGACAGACAGTAATGTAAACATTGCACCATGTGACTAAAGCAGGGTCGTTCATTACGAAAAATTTCGTACATTGATCCGACGCGCGTAACATATTACTGTCCCGCTCGCACAGTCGCATTACGGCTGGAATCATTGGAGGACTTCATATAATTGTGCGCAATACGTATGATTTTGAATAAATGTACGAAATTCTTCGCACTGATCGTCGTTACTCTACTAGTACGTATCAAATCGCGCGCAGCCGCCCGGCCAGCGCCAGCTTCTTGCGCAGCACCGCACTGGACGCCGACACCACGCTAGCACTCACCACCGTGTCCGGAGGGGACTCCACAGAAATTACGCTAGCCGTCACCACAGTACCCTCGGGGCTCGACCCCTCCTCTTTTAACTTAGCTAGCCTTTTCAGCTTAGATAATCTAGAGCTGCTAGCGCTCGACTGACTAACCACGCTTTTAGGCGCCAGCGATCTCAATTTAGCCAATCTAGAAGTGCCCCCGCTCGGGACAGGAACGTCGGCAACAACGCTAGGTTCATTCTGAGGGCACTCCCACTGCTGCAACCGTCGGGGCGGGCGGCCGACGACCTCCGAGGCGGAGGCGGACACGTCGCTGTCGGCGTCGCCGTCGCCGAGCTCGGGCGAGTGGTGCGGCTCGGGCGGGTGGTGCGGGCCGGGCGGGTCGTGCGGCTCGTGCGGCTCGGGCGGGTCGTGCGGCTCGGGCGGGTCGTGCGGCTCGGGCGGCTCGTGCGGCTCGGGCGGGTCGTGCGGCGCCAGCAGCACGCAGGACAGCAGCGAGCGCACGTCGAGCGCGCCGGCGCCGGCCCCGGAGGAGGCGCTGGAGGAGGAACTCACCCCGAGCGCGGGCAGCGGCCGCGCGTCTGCGTGCCCGGCGCGGATCATCTGTTCCGAGATGTTCACGTCCTCGTCCGTCGACGTGTCGATCAGGAACACTTCCAGGATGCTCTCCTGCGGGCCGGGGAAAACGGTTCACATCGTAACCTTTACAAAAATATTGTAGTCCCTACACCTAAAATTTTAAAGTCACATTATTTTATGGTCTTTAAATGAAACCGCCTTCAAATGTAAATTTCGCTAATAAATGAAAATGTTGTCATAAATAATACTTGAATCACTGGAGTAATATATGAAAAGTTCCCTCGTTTTTTTCCGGGGTTTTTTGAAATTCGGATCCGATGATAATAGTACTAACTGTGGTAATACATTTTCAAACTAAGAAACAAAAAAATAATAACAAAAATGTACATCGATGCCTTGAAAATGAGTTAAAAAGAATGTGACTCGTCACACGTAGCTAGTATGTAGTACCTCGTGGTCGGCGGCCACCACCAGCTGCAGGCAGTGCGCGGCGGCGGCGCGCGGCCAGCGCCGGCTGGCGGCGGCGGGCCGCAGCCCGGCCTAGTATGTACCTCATGGTCCGCGGCCACCACGTTGGCGACGAGGCGCCGCTCGCGCACCAGCTGCAGGCAGTGCGCGGCGGCGGCGGGCCGCAGCCCGGCCTAGTATGTACCTCATGGTCCGCGGCCACCACGTTGGCGACGAGGCGCCGCTCGCGCACCAGCTGCAGGCAGTGCGCGGCGGCGGCGCGCGGCCAGCGCCGGCTGGCGGCGGCGGGCCGCAGCCCGGCCTAGTATGTACCTCATGGTCCGCGGCCACCACGTTGGCGACGAGGCGCCGCTCGCGCACCAGCTGCAGGCAGTGCGCGGCGGCGGCGGGCCGCAGCCCGGCCTAGTATGTACCTCATGGTCCGCGGCCACCACGTTGGCGACGAGGCGCCGCTCGCGCACCAGCTGCAGGCAGTGCGCGGCGGCGGCGCGCGGCCAGCGCCGGCTGGCGGCGGCGGGCCGCAGCCCGGCCTAGTATGTACCTCATGGTCCGCGGCCACCACGTTGGCGACGAGGCGCCGCTCGCGCACCAGCTGCAGGCAGTGCGCGGCGGCGGCGGGCCGCAGCCCGGCCTAGTATGTACCTCATGGTCCGCGGCCACCACGTTGGCGACGAGGCGCCGCTCGCGCACCAGCTGCAGGCAGTGCGCGGCGGCGGCGCGCGGCCAGCGCCGGCTGGCGGCGGCGGGCCGCAGCCCGGCCTAGTATGTACCTCATGGTCCGCGGCCACCACGTTGGCGACGAGGCGCCGCTCGCGCACCAGCTGCAGGCAGTGCGCGGCGGCGGCGCGCGGCCAGCGCCGGCTGGCGGCGGCGGGCCGCAGCCCGGCCTAGTATGTACCTCATGGTCCGCGGCCACCACGTTGGCGACGAGGCGCCGCTCGCGCACCAGCTGCAGGCAGTGCGCGGCGGCGGCGCGCGGCCAGCGCCGGCTGGCGGCGGCGGGCCGCAGCCCGGCCTAGTATGTACCTCATGGTCCGCGGCCACCACGTTGGCGACGAGGCGCCGCTCGCGCACCAGCTGCAGGCAGTGCGCGGCGGCGGCGCGCGGCCAGCGCCGGCTGGCGGCGGCGGGCCGCAGCCCGGCCTAGTATGTACCTCATGGTCCGCGGCCACCACGTTGGCGACGAGGCGCCGCTCGCGCACCAGCTGCAGGCAGTGCGCGGCGGCGGCGCGCGGCCAGCGCCGGCTGGCGGCGGCGGGCCGCAGCCCGGCCTAGTATGTACCTCATGGTCCGCGGCCACCACGTTGGCGACGAGGCGCCGCTCGCGCACCAGCTGCAGGCAGTGCGCGGCGGCGGCGGGCCGCAGCCCGGCCTAGTATGTACCTCATGGTCCGCGGCCACCACGTTGGCGACGAGGCGCCGCTCGCGCACCAGCTGCAGGCAGTGCGCGGCGGCGGCGGGCCGCAGCCCGGCCTAGTATGTACCTCATGGTCCGCGGCCACCACGTTGGCGACGAGGCGCCGCTCGCGCACCAGCTGCAGGCAGTGCGCGGCGGCGGCGCGCGGCCAGCGCCGGCTGGCGGCGGCGGGCCGCAGCCCGGCCTAGTATGTACCTCATGGTCCGCGGCCACCACGTTGGCGACGAGGCGCCGCTCGCGCACCAGCTGCAGGCAGTGCGCGGCGGCGGCGCGCGGCCAGCGCCGGCTGGCGGCGGCGGGCCGCAGCCCGGCCTAGTATGTACCTCATGGTCCGCGGCCACCACGTTGGCGACGAGGCGCCGCTCGCGCACCAGCTGCAGGCAGTGCACGGCGGCGGCGCGCGGCCAGCGCCGGCTGGCGGCGGCGGGCCGCAGCCCGGCCTAGTATGTACCTCATGGTCCGCGGCCACCACGTTGGCGACGAGGCGCCGCTCGCGCACCAGCTGCAGGCAGTGCGCGGCGGCGGCGCGCGGCCAGCGCCGGCTGGCGGCGGCGGGCCGCAGCCCGGCCTAGTATGTACCTCATGGTCCGCGGCCACCACGTTGGCGACGAGGCGCCGCTCGCGCACCAGCTGCAGGCAGTGCGCGGCGGCGGCGCGCGGCCAGCGCCGGCTGGCGGCGGCGGGCCGCAGCCCGGCCTAGTATGTACCTCATGGTCCGCGGCCACCACGTTGGCGACGAGGCGCCGCTCGCGCACCAGCTGCAGGCAGTGCGCGGCGGCGGCGGGCCGCAGCCCGGCCTAGTATGTACCTCATGGTCCGCGGCCACCACGTTGGCGACGAGGCGCCGCTCGCGCACCAGCTGCAGGCAGTGCGCGGCGGCGGCGCGCGGCCAGCGCCGGCTGGCGGCGGCGGGCCGCAGCCCGGCCTAGTATGTACCTCATGGTCCGCGGCCACCACGTTGGCGACGAGGCGCCGCTCGCGCACCAGCTGCAGGCAGTGCGCGGCGGCGGCGGGCCGCAGCCCGGCCTAGTATGTACCTCATGGTCCGCGGCCACCACGTTGGCGACGAGGCGCCGCTCGCGCACCAGCTGCAGGCAGTGCGCGGCGGCGGCGCGCGGCCAGCGCCGGCTGGCGGCGGCGGGCCGCAGCCCGGCCTAGTATGTACCTCATGGTCCGCGGCCACCACGTTGGCGACGAGGCGCCGCTCGCGCACCAGCTGCAGGCAGTGCGCGGCGGCGGCGCGCGGCCAGCGCCGGCTGGCGGCGGCGGGCCGCAGCCCGGCCTAGTATGTACCTCATGGTCCGCGGCCACCACGTTGGCGACGAGGCGCCGCTCGCGCACCAGCTGCAGGCAGTGCGCGGCGGCGGCGCGCGGCCAGCGCCGGCTGGCGGCGGCGGGCCGCAGCCCGGCCTAGTATGTACCTCATGGTCCGCGGCCACCACGTTGGCGACGAGGCGCCGCTCGCGCACCAGCTGCAGGCAGTGCGCGGCGGCGGCGCGCGGCCAGCGCCGGCTGGCGGCGGCGGGCCGCAGCCCGGCCTAGTATGTACCTCATGGTCCGCGGCCACCACGTTGGCGACGAGGCGCCGCTCGCGCACCAGCTGCAGGCAGTGCGCGGCGGCGGCGCGCGGCCAGCGCCGGCTGGCGGCGGCGGGCCGCAGCCCGGCCTAGTATGTACCTCATGGTCCGCGGCCACCACGTTGGCGACGAGGCGCCGCTCGCGCACCAGCTGCAGGCAGTGCGCGGCGGCGGCGCGCGGCCAGCGCCGGCTGGCGGCGGCGGGCCGCAGCCCGGCCTAGTATGTACCTCATGGTCCGCGGCCACCACGTTGGCGACGAGGCGCCGCTCGCGCACCAGCTGCAGGCAGTGCGCGGCGGCGGCGCGCGGCCAGCGCCGGCTGGCGGCGGCGGGCCGCAGCCCGGCCTAGTATGTACCTCATGGTCCGCGGCCACCACGTTGGCGACGAGGCGCCGCTCGCGCACCAGCTGCAGGCAGTGCGCGGCGGCGGCGCGCGGCCAGCGCCGGCTGGCGGCGGCGGGCCGCAGCCCGGCCAGGCGCGCGCGCACGGCCTGCGCGCCCGGCGAGGCCCACTGCCGCCTCAGCGGCCGCAGGGACGAGGCCGCCACCGTGTCCACCGTGCCGTAGTCCACGTGCCGCACCTGAGGGCAACAAGCCAGGCTCACACCTCCACGCTAGCGTCGGCGTCTAGTCACAGTCACAACGTTGCGTCGACCAGCCAGTGGGGGGTCACTCTCCGAGTCAGCTTTGAGATTTAGCAAGTCGAGATATGTTATCAAATCAGTTGTGACGACGAGTCCAAATCTTCTGTTCATCCAAAATACAAGTAAAGGGGACGGAAAATAATATCTTCCGTGCTCTATTTGTCCTCCCACAATGATACCAAATAATACAGACAGAAACCATAATCTCGGCAGATGAACTTCTTTGGCTAATAACTGAGAAAAACGTGCAATATTGACAGGTTGTCTTTTGTAAACCTTTCGTGTAGTCGTACATACTGACCTTGACAGTGTCGCTGTCGACGACCTGCACGATGAGCGAGCGGTGCCAGTCGCCCTCGAACACGCTGCTGCAGTACTGGCCCGGCCGCCGCGCGCCGGCCGCGAGCACGCGCTCCACGCCCTCTCCTTTCGTGTAGTACTCTCTGTGTACACATCATTACATGTCATATTATTTTTCCAAGTATGCTAAATTATAGAAATACGTATAAACAAAATGAGCCACTAAGAAAAAAAACAAAAGGTCACACCATTCACAAAGAATCAAATAAATAAACAATGGACATTCTCACACCAAATTTACTGAATCTTACAGTAAACACAAGAAGATTTCTGTTGTGGGTAATACACTAATATACAACGTGTCCCAAAACTCAACGATAAGCCGGCACCAGAAGATGGAGCTGCTTATGATTAGTCGAGAAAAAATAAGGAAAAAAATATATCTCAATTATTTTAGAAATTACAGAAAAAAAATGAAATTCATTGAAAATCGACATCCCTAATGGTATTTTTAACGACCATGTCTACAAATATTCAAATATTACTGTTTTTTATTTTGTTTTTGGAAACTTCAGTAGCCCTGCTATCTAACACAGTTCTTAAAAATACCAAAATACATGTAGTTTTTACACAAAAAATAATCAAAATTCATTTTGTCCCTACAATTTTGAAAGATTGTTTCTTACAGTCCACTTTCAATCATCATGGTGTAAAAAAATAGTATCGACACCACTATGGCAATTATTTTCAAAAGTTGACGCAACTAACCAAGATTCCAAAATGGTATAATACTTTGGGAAACCTAGTCACAACAAAAAACAACGAATTTTTAAACGAGAACCGACATTTTTAAATGTTGATATTAATCACTTTTGAAAAGGGTTGTTGTTGCAAGTTTTAAAATTTCAATGGAAAATGTGGGTAGTTAATACAATTTTCAAGTCAGTACACTCTGATCCTTTGTTCGCTGTGCACCGTTCCGTATTAATTGATGTGGCTCTCATACTAACAACTCTTGGCTTTGCTTTTTGGACTGGTGATCTGCAAACTGTACTGACCTGGCATTATTTTGGACTGTGATTGTGTTTTGTGTATTGGACTTTTTCCGTATTCTGGATTGTTTGTGTAACATGTGGTTTCAAAATGATGGTTGCCCAGCTCACTATGCCCGTGCAGTGCGAGAATACTTAAACCAAGAGTATCCAGGGCGTTGGATCGGGCGACTTGGTCCTATCTTGTGGCCACCCCGTTCGCCCGACCTGAACCCCCTGGACTTCTTCTACTGGGGCTGTCAACATCTACTCGGACAAAATCTACTCAAAACCCATAGCAACATTGGACGAGCTTCGCCAAAAAATCACACAAGCTGCGGATCATATCAATGGTAGAAGATATGACGACACGATACGACGATATGATGACGATATGATGGTATATGATACGACGGATAAAACGATCATTTCTAAGGCGATGTCATGTCTGTATTAATGCCGGTGGCAGGCAATTTGAACATTTACTGTAGTATTAATAATGTAGTAAATGAATTTAAAAAAAAAGGAAAAAAAATTGTACCATTTCTTTGCATTTATTCAACATTTTTCAACAACAAAAATCCTTTTTTGGGTACAGTAAAAGTGATTACCGCCAACATTAAATAATGTCGATTCTTGTTTAAAAATTCGTTGTTTTTTTTTGTGACTAGGTTTCCTAAAGTATTATACCATTTTGGAATCTTGGTTAGTTGCGTCAACTTTTGAAAATAATTGCCATAGTGGTGTCGATACTATTTTTTTACACCATGATGATTGAAAGTGGACTGTAAGAAAAAATCTTTCAAAATTGTAGGGACAAAATGAATTTTGATTATTTTTTGTGTAAAAACTACATGTATTATGGTATTTTTAAGAACTGTGTTAGATAGCAGGGCTACTTAAGTTTCCAAAAACAAAAAAAAAAAACAGTAATATTTGAATATTTGTGACATGGTCGTTAAAAATACCATTAGGGATGTCGATTTTCGATGAATTTCATTTTTTTCTGTAATTTCTAAAATAATTGAGATATATTTTTTTCCTTATTTTTTCTCGACTAATCATAAGCAGCTCCATCCTCTGGTGCCGGCTTATCGTTGAGTTTTGGGACACGTTGTATAAAGACTAAAATACATAAACACTCATAACTAAGGAACAAATATCGGTGCTTATCACACAAATAAATAACCTTGCCCAGACCAGCCATCCTAAGAAGAAACTATAGCGTTTTTTTTTCAGGTTAGAAAATTTATGACTTCAAAAGTAGTGGTAATATTTTCCTCCAAAATTATATCTAACTATGCACTGAATTATAGTGTCGTTTACATACAGTGTGTCCCTAGCCATTGGACACAGCCAAATGTACATATGCATTAGGGTATTTAGAACCAGTGTACAAAGTGTCATAACAACCGGTGTAGCGGTTTCGAAGAAATTAACAAATTACCATATTTTACTTTGGAGCAGCCTGCATGTATGTGTTACGAGTAGTAGCTCCTAAGATAATATCCTAAAAGAATAGTATGGAACCTTCTTCGAACTTTTTAATTATTATTTTTATTCATGACGCTAATAAGGTTCTGACTTTTGAAAAATGTCATCATTATCAAATATTTCTAATAAATTGTCAAAAACACTGCCAAAGATTAACACCGTGTGTTTCTTTTTGTTGTCGATTATTGCAAATAACTTTTGTTCGAAAAAAATATTTTTTTTTATAATTTGTGCTAATTTAAAAAATATTAACGTCAGAGCATTCCTGAGAAGTAACCCTACGTGGGATTTCAGGGTTTGTCCAATGGCTACGGTCACCCTGTATAAATGTAGTACCGCAATAGATATCATAGGACTTCTAAAAGAAAACATAATAAAACAATTGAAAAGATTTGCTTTGTCGCCTTTTTATTTATTTTTATAAAAAACAGAAGTGTAACTGACAAAAACACGCCAACATATTTGTGACAGCTAAATAGTCGCGGTAACAACATTATAATAACAAGTACTAAAGATAAAGATAGTTACACATGTCATAAACCTTCTATGATGCATAATTTTAAAACGAATACGGGACTTAATCGCATAAACTTACGTTTATTATATGGCCTGACGTTTCGAACGTGACGTTACGTTCGTGGTCACAGACAGACTGGCCAGGAATTGTATCAACATCTTGCTGCGCGGGTTTTGCGAACTACCCGCACTTGATCTTGATTATTCACTTGTACGCTAGGATTGTCACTTTGCCCTCACGACGTCCGATGGTATGTGTTGGAATGTTTTTTCACCCTTACATTTGCTAATCACTGGATTCCATGAAGACGAAATTCCCTGTCCCTCATTTTGATTGGAATTTCTGTGTTTTCTGATTTCAATTGCTTCACGAACTTTCCTGATGTAGTAAAGAAGTTCCGTTGAGAGGACTTTGGGATTGTGGAGCTCAAAATTAGTTTTAAAATTATGAATGAAAATCGTGTTGGTTCAAATCTTCTATGATGCCTTAAAAATCCGTAAATAATGGCCAATTCAAAATTTCGAACATCTCTGAAGAAAAAGCAATTCGATTCGACCTCTACGAGTATTCTAATATCAATCGAGATGCCTTTCTGTTCAACATGAAATGTAAATTGCATACAATTTTGACAAATCTCGTATGTTGATTTGTATCGAACGATACGTAAATAGGCCCTCGACTCTAGTTTGTCTCTGAATTAAAAAAAAACTAAGAATGCAGAATGACGTATGTCACATACGTGAAAAAAGTTATTTACCGCCATTTGATGTACAGTTTATCTTTTAATTAGTTTTAAGTATAAAATGTTTTGTTGTTTTTAAAGTAGCTATAGCAAAAGTTTCGTCTAAAATGAGCGATATTTCGGCGACGCCCCACATATTCATCACGAGTTCCGCCAAAAGAGCAACGATGCCCCAATGTTGGCTGTAATCTGGGTTAGTGAATATATCATAGAAAGTTTATAATATGTGTGTAGATAAAATAGTGTATGTAACTCTACACTCACTTCGTTCGTTTCTTAAACCCACACTTATGTTTTAATGCCTTTACAATGCGCTTATAAACGTCAAATAAAGCTACACCGGCTCTAACCTTAAATACTGATCATCTGTTTGGCTGTTTAATGGATCTATGCCTTCATTTGATATGGCCAAGCCCATATCAACTTTTAAGTTTGGAACTCGACTAATAATAGAATTTGTATGCAACATTGGTTCGCGAAATAGAGACTGCAATGTTTTTAACTCTTTAATATTTGACTAAACATTAACTACGCACTTCGCGACCTATTTTTTAACCGACAGAGAGAAAACCGTTGTTGGGCGCCTTATTGATCGGTGGGCTGCTTAAGACAGCTGATCTCCAGCATAGTTACTCGCCCGAGGGCTCACTTAGTACTTACATTGTGTGGTCCATGTACTTGAGACCCCCAGCCGCTGCAGATGCAGATGGCTCGGGAAGTAAACCTCGGCCACCACTACAGGCAGCATGTCACCGGGGGCCACTCCGATGGCTCGGGGAGTACACCTTGGCCACCACTAAGGCAGCATGTCTCCAGGGACCGCTCCGGCGAGGGTACAGTACTCACGTCATTTGATCCATGTGCTCCTGCATGAGGTCATGCTCAGGCCCCAGCCGCTGCAGCCACAGATGGCTCGGGGAATAGACCTCGGCCACCACTACAGGCAGCATGTCTCCGGGGGCCACTCCGGCCAGGCTGCCCGCCGGGATGCTCTCCAGAAAGCTCAGGCAGTCAGAGGGGAACACGTCTGGGTCCTGACACACATACATGCAATTAGAAAATTCTCAATAAGTCTAATCGGACCCACTACGGTTTAGGTTCACAGCGCACACAGATCAAACTGAATGTGGACCTTCGGGAGATTTTTTTAATATACCTGGCGTGTTTGGTCGCGCTGACCTGAACCTTATTACAAGGAGACAGGGTTAGTACTTACATAGTCTATGCCAGGCAAGGCGTCATCTGCGTCGAGTAGCGTGCGACTGGAGCGCCTGCTGGCGCCCAGCGAGGCGTCCCGCGCGGCGCGGCGCAGGCGCAGCGCCGGCGCGCGGCGCGGGCCAGGCGTCTGCGGGGGGACTGGCTTGTACACGAGGGCAAGAGGCACTAATGCACAGGAGTTGATCCCACCCACTTTAGGTGGTCATGGTCACACTAGGCGAACCTGAACATTTTACACTTTGAAACAAGTGTTTTGACTTTTATGCGTTATGCCAAAATGTCTTCACATTTTATGATATTTCTGAATGTCGTCAAAAATTTGTTTAACGTAACTTAGGAGACGGAATTGCTTTCGCCCACGATAATTATAAAATGCTTATCATTACTACATACCTGTCCTCCTTGTACTGTGAGCAGCCAGTTGCCGTCCGCGGCTCGTTGCGCGCTCAATCCTTCCACCGCGCACGCGCACGCCGACACCGACGGGTAGCGGAACCGAGCGAAGTTCAGCTCGTGGCCGTATTCCTCTCTGAAACAAAACGGTTCAACGCAGATCGTTTTCAAAGCCCGTTGTATGCGCCCCTCGTGTGACACAAAACGAGGAAATGCCTCGCGAAGCAGTTAGGTTTGTGCCGACGTCCCCCGAGCGTGGCATTGTGGGCAAAACTTTTTCAACTCACTAACTAATTGAGCACAACCATTCAATAAAAATATTTGTTACATTAACTTCGACAAAGTTTAAAGTATTCTGTTGAAGCCAAATATGCGAAAATCAACTACAAAACAAAATGACCTACTTTATTACTTACTCATACAGCCGTAGAAGCTCGCTGCACCAGAGGCCTTCAGGTCGGCGCGCCACCAGCCGCAGTATCTCGGCCTGCAGGTTCGCCCACGCCGTCGCCGAACGCTCGCTCAGGCCTGCACAACAACACTTCGGTTTGCAAAGAGCAGGCAGGGTTCGATGGCGTAAGAGAAGTACTCATAATGTTTCAAAATAAACTATGTTAACTAATATGATGATAAAATAGAGGCGTTATTCATTGGTCAAACGATAGCGCAGGCCGACGGTAAAACGGAAGCATACGATGTCCTAAGACCAATCAACGAGTCCTTGGCTATAAAAAATTTTACGGACGGGTTGAGAAACCGCCGTCTTAGTACCATTCTAGCCGCTCGAGAATACAAAGAATTAAAAAAAGCTGTCAGAGCTGCCCATGACGAAGAGCTGGCGCGACCACAGCTCGAGCCAGTAGTCATAAACATGATCTACGGCTTTAGAAGAGGATACCAGCAGCCCCGGCGTTACGGTTGGCGCGGGGCGGGCCCGGTTATCAGTCCGGTCGAGCCCTAGCCTACCGCAGCACATGAGTAGTCATTCGATTTGTAGCTGGACCCAAACGGCTAATCTTTTGTCTATTGTTAAGTAAAACCGCACGTGCTACTACCTGCAGAAGAATGGTTCGGTCACTTTAACCGGTTATTGAATTGCAACTCCTACGGTAATTGCAATAAGATTCAAAATAAACAAATGGAAAAATAATTTGTGATTTCTTCTGTTGTCCCTCCACGGTTACTGAGTGCCGGCGAGTCGAACACTACAGATCCAGTCTAAAATGTGTCATTTAATAATAGACAAAGGATTCGCTGTTCGGGGCCAGCTACAAATCGAACGACTATAACGAGCTAGCCTGTACCTAGTAATCATTTTTTTGTACATAACATTTTTTTGTTTTGTTTTGTCTGTTTTATGTTAACCTGTTTACGTGCAACAAAGTGACATACATACATACATTTTCATAGGGGACGCGGTACACGCAGGAGCCGCGGGCGCCGAGGAAACATGTATAACTGTACACATATACACACGAACCGAGGACCTCCCGCAATACGGTAAGTTCAGTCCTTCAGTTTTTTCAAGCATAAAGTTTTGATTATATGTGACGGTAGTCCGTCGACTATATTACTTAGTCTTTATTATATTCTTATGATTGACAATGACGCAAGGATATCTATTCTGTAACGTTTGCTACGTTACCACTGTTACCAGTATATCTGTTCCCAGAGAATCAATGATACACGAGAAGGGTACTGTAATAGTAAAAAAAAACACTTAGCAAAACATTACGTTGATTACAGAAAAATTAGCCGAGAATATATTTTTAGCCGGACGTTAGGTAAAGTTGAGTAGAATAGCAGTCCAGATTATAAACACGAGTGATGAATGACGTTAAATTACCCATGTTTGAGCCTAGCTGGGGAAAAATCTCGCTGAGCAAAATTACAAATATTACAATACACTCACTGGAGGAAGTCTGCCGGCCTGAATCATCGTCCTGCAGCGACTCTTTGCTGCCTAACTTCTGCGACTGGTACACCGGCATTCGCTTCTTCAGGAACCGCTGCAACCGCTGGTGCGAGTCCCCTTCTTCATGCTCGCTGTGTCCGTTGCTCAATGTCTCCACCTTTAGCGTGTAAGGGGTCCAAATATACGAGAAAAATAAGAAAATCTTTTAAATCAAGAATTTGCTTAAGTTGTATAAAATTTCAATGCTTGTAAGACTCCCAGAATAAGTCGCCTCGCGAGGAAATTGCCATGTAGCACACTCTGTGAAGACGTGATAACAGCAACACTGTTGACAACTAGTGGACCCTAATATGTATTTGCAATAAGGTTTACGGATTATCAGTTAATAGTGGGGATGATGACGCTTTACGTGGCCTTCGCGCGGCAATTTCCTCGCGAGGCATCTCGTTCTATGAGGACCGCCAATTCAATAGCAATTTGGATGTCGACTTGCGGAAAATTCTCAAAAAAAACTAAATCTAAGAACTTAGCTGTTCAGTACCTTAGCTGATGGGGCAACCGACTCAGCCTTCTTGGCACTAGGTGTAGTAGTAATGCTAACAGGCTTTGTGACTTGTGGAGCCGGCTCCGGTTTCCTAGGTTCTGAATATTGTGGTATTGGTTCCAGTTTCCAGGGTTCCGTGAATCGTGCCTTTGGTTCCGGTTTCCTCGGTTCTGTCGGTGGCTCTCTTTCTGTGTATCCTCTGTTGGATGTGGTTATTGGTCTGCCGTTTGGTATTTTAGTGGCCTCTTTGTTAAACGTGGTTGCTATTAGACTAGGCTGTGGTTTTTTTATTATGGACTCTGGCACGCTTCTCCGTTTTCCCCTTCTGTGGAGTCAATTTAAGCATTTATAACTGACAAAGAAAAACAAAATAGGATATAGGTATCACTACTTTTATGAATGTTCTGTTCACACTGAGTCGAATCTGCACTATACTACTTATCAGAAGGTGCAATTGGAAAAGAAAGTAACTGGTTCTAAATAACTATTTATTGGGCGTTCTGCACTGTGTCACTAATGGGATTTAAATCACAATTTAGAAAAGTCAAGGTTATATACACTTTAAAGAATCGGTAAATCGATCGTATTATTAAAACGAGTAGCTAATAGCTAACGGAGCTCATAGCTGGGGAGCCAGCGATGCTAAATGTGTAGTTACTGTTATGATAGGAAGAAAAAAAGGTTATTAATGTTGTCTTTCCCAGCGACCAGGAAAGCGTCTACAGATTTCTAAAAAAACCGGGGGGTTGGTGGAGGGTTAAGAAAAACGTTATGTAGATTGATTGTCGATTTGGTCGTTTTGGTCCATAATATTCAGATAGTTGTAGAATTGAAGTAATAGACCCGCGCCACGTACCTAGAATCTCAAATGTGATATCAGCAAAACATTGTGTAATGCCACATTTTAGCGGCTACCATCGCTATACAGGAGATAAATCAAGTAAGGTCAACCGGACTAAATGCAACTACGGGTTTATTGTATTTATTTGAGTTCTTTTTTGAAACAACATTGAAGCATTGTTGAAGAGTGCCCACAGTCATCACAACATAATGAGGGTATGACAAAGAAAAACTGGTTTTAGAATTATTCTGATTATTCTGTTGTTGAATATCATATAAAATAAGTTTAGAATGTTTAGATATAGTTTTTGTAATTACCTGAATAAATAAATAAACATAATATACTTTTTTGTAACTACAACACAACATATAAAAGCTTGATAATAAAAAAAAAGTCTTATCAGCAGTGTTTGTTGGAATTGATAATATTTAGTCTTGTAAATAGCGTGGTCTACATATACAGTAGCGATCAGCAAGTTTTAACAACAATATAAGTTTTGATAATTTAGGAAACATAAGCTATCTCAATCAAACTAATTTGGAAGTAATTAACAGCCTAAAACTTTATCGAAACAAGCAAAAAGTTTTTTTTTTATTACTACATGAAGAATCTGGCCACAAGAAAGAGCAATTCGCAAGATCATAAGTATTTTGACAATAATTTCGTTCCGTGGCAATTGCGGACGGGCCACCATAGGATACCTATTTCATAAATAAGTATATAAGTAGAGTTTCCTTAATCAGTGTGAGTTTCCTGAGTCAGTGGAAGAAAATGGAAGAAAGAAGGAGTACACAGTGTAAGATTGTCCCCAAATATTAATTTATTATTAATACTTACCCCAGCTTTGAGGACTTCTGGCTCTGGACAAACTGGTCAATGTGTTTGATGGAGTCCGTCACAATGAGGGTCAGTATGGGATTGTTCTGCGGCCCCGCAAACTGTAACAGTACAGAACAATAGAGAGCATGTGTGTTGGAGAGTCCGCCATATCGTGACAGGAACCGAAAACAAACAATTACCGCCTCTAAGGAGATGCTGCATACATAACCCTACAGCATTAAAATCTCCCCTACTATTCGCTACAAACCTAACCTTCGCAGACCTGTGCGGTATTACTCCCGCCGTCCTCACTGAGAAAGGAACAGGCCCTGCAGGAGTTGACTACTATTTCTCTATACTCAAAGATACAATCTGTAAATAGCGTCATTGTTTTGCTCCACATTAACTTCTCTTCTCTATTCTTACTTTCTCCTTTCCCTATTTCTGTAACTTTCCTTTCTTTTCGTCTTCGGTGGTGACGTAGCCCTTTCAGCCGCAACACCAATTTTGTCATAAAAAAGACAGTCAATGGTCACTATGTCGCCAAACTGTTTAGACAGGTTAAAAAATAGCATTTAAACCTAAAAATAAAAACATGTCATTATGCTTCGCACCAATGAATAGGGGTTTTCTGTGCTGCCCCCTACAGTCTATACAATTCATACTATTATAGTGTAGATAGGTATATGATTAAGGATAGGAATAATAATTGTAACCAGAAACCATACATATACTATAGACATTGAAATGTAATACATACCATATAAGGAACAATAATATGCAATAGGATACCTACCATATTGAGTAATATGTAAACAACCATTTGACAGCGTCCACATGTAGACCTCCCAAGTAGTGTGATTCATATTTAACCTAGATAACTTAGTAAATAAAGTGACCCATTCACATTTATAAAATGTGAATGGGTCCAAATTTGCGTTTATGTTTGCTAGTACCATAAACAAAACTGCAAATCCATATTAAAAATAAGAAACTAACAAAAACAATGGGCCTTCTTAGTACTTATTACTACTTACTTACTACCTTATTCAAGTTTCTGAATGAAAATCTAGTTGCATATTTGTTTTTATTTAAAAACTTTTTGTGCCTAGTAAACTGCGTAGAATGCCATTAGACAGATCAAAATCGACCAACAGGTTCAATGGATATTACAGTTTGAAGATTTCCGAATGCATGTATTTTTTTACGTCAAGTAACTTTAAATTTAGCATCTTGGGCTCCCCTATTATTAACAATACTTGAATTATTTCGTTAAAAGCGTATTATTAAAATAATGGCAACGGAGGGCTATATGGGGATGTGAGAGAGAGAGAAGGAAAAAATATATAACTAAATAAAAAGCACTAGGTGCACTAAACTTCTGAAACAATTTTTGACACTTCAGCTTGCACAAATCGGCAAATGTTTTTATTTCGTTATTGCATTATTCCCTTCAAAATGATTGCAATTTTTTTTTCATCTTTGTGACCCTGCCACTCATTATTAACACATTCACTGCCGGGTACCCACCTGGTGGGCACTCGTGAACTTTGTTCAGATGCCGGACAAAAAACGGTGCACTATCCCAGAAACCGGTGGTCTATAGCTGCGTACAAAACAACCCGTCCAGCGGGTTGTCCGGCATCTGAACAAAGTTCATGAGCGCCCACCAGGTGGGTTCCCTGTTTCTGGTGTAGTGCGCCGTTTTTTGTCTGGCAGTGAATGTGTTAAAATAGGCACTATTTAACAAGTCTTCATCATATCATAATCAGATCTCTTGAGTATTTCAAGTGGCAATTTTTTTACTATTCTGTCAGGCTGTCCTAGACTCCCGGCTCAGTGTCAAAGGACTAGTACTTGGTGGAGGTACTCAACAGGATGCAAGGTATATATAGATTAAGATAGGGGTATCTTAATCTAATGGCTCAAGTGACTCCAAAAGTCCCCCCTTGGGCTCTTAAACCATTAATTTTTCAGTTTATAGGTCTTTTACAAAATAATGACCCTCAATTTGTAATGCAAGACTGACCTATTCCAATTTCTAATGTAAAATAATACTAGAACTGTTTAGCATAATCAGTCCGACAATTACCACAAACATTGTGCTGATTCATAAGCTTTACTTAAAAGTAAACATTTTTTAATCATTTCTGCTGTTCAATAGGTAGGTCCACACAGGGCGAGCATATGCAAGAGGCAATTTCCTCGCACACAAACTGGCCAGTTTGTGCATGAGGAAGTTAACCCACCTAATCTCTAGCCTTAATTCCTCCCAAAGACAGATAGTTGAGTTGCCTTTATGATGTTTGTATTGACTTGTTGAATATGCAAAACCAAGATACAGAGGTTTCACAGTAAAATATAAGAATAATACCAAGAAACAGTCAGAGCAGCGCTCCCGCAGAAACTGCACTGGATCGCGGAAGCCGTGCTTGGCGGAGGGCAGCGGCTCGCCCAGCATGCGCCGGTAGTCGCGCAGCAGCGACGCCGCGTCCATCGTCGTCGCCGACGACACCACCAGCGAGCGCAGCACCTTCTTCAGACCCTCCAGGTCCGCCATCGTAATCTATCGACAAATACACACGTGCTCCACCTTACGCATATTCGTAGTAGCTGTTTATGAGTTATGAGAACCACATGCATACATTTGAAGAACACAACTACAAGTTGAAACATCTTTGACGTGAAACATTTAGAGAAGTAGGTAGTTAAAACTTTATTATGAATTCAGATCAAATATAATGAAAGTTATGCACGACAGGAACGCGTTAAATAAAAATTATGCGAGATCAGCAGTTTCCAACGGTTGAAAACAAAACAAAGTTGAATCGACCTAAGTAAAGATCATGAAAGTGAGTTACCTGATTGATAAATCGAACTATTACTGTGTTAGCATTTGAGGATGTAAATTAGACATTGGAAATGATCAAAAGAACTTGCAATAGTCCAGATTTCAGCTCACAACAGCAAAATAAGATATCCCGGGCCATTAACTTGCTTTGCTTTCGAAGTGTTTTTTTCTTTTGCTATTTTTCTATACTTAAGAAATGTTTTAGCTTCATAATTTTTTGCCGAAACGAAACGACTCAGCACATACACAAAACCGTTCTAAATTTACCTTCTCAGCTGTCAGATTGACGTTACTCCATCGATGCGATGCCCTCTGTCAGTGTCAGTCGCAGTGGGTTTTGTTTTGCGATATTTCGATCGAACACGAATTACGTAAGGTTATTTTGCATTTAAAGTAAAACAAAATGTCTTTCTTTTTAAAACGCACCATCGGTGCGGGGCTGGGCCTGGGGCGCGTCGTTTTAAATAACGCCAAAGCGCCGGTCGTGCAGAGTATAGCTTGGAAGAGCGAGACCGCCGCTCCTCAAGTGGAGACTCGGCCAACATACGCGAAGCTGGATCCCCTGCAGAAGTCGCAGCTGATAGACTTTGGTAAATACGTAGCGGAGTGCCTGCCGAAGTATGTGCAGAAGGTACAGATCACGGCGGGCAATGAATTGGAGGTTTTGATTCCGCCAGAGGGTGTGATCCCCGTCCTGTCGTTCCTGAAGGATCATCACAGCGCGCAGTTCGCGTCACTGGTAGATATCGCGGGGGTGGACATCCCGGCGCACCCGCAGCGGTTCGAGATCGTGTACAACCTGCTGTCGCTGCGCTACAACTCGCGCATCCGCGTCAAGACGTACGCCGACGAGCTGACGCCTGTCGACTCGGCCTGCGAGGTGTTCAAGGCCGCCAACTGGTACGAGCGTGAGATTTGGGATATGTATGGAGTCTTCTTCGCCAACCACCCTGACCTTAGGAGAATACTCACAGATTACGGCTTTGAAGGCCACCCCTTCAGAAAGGACTTCCCTCTCAGTGGCTATGTGGAAGTGCGTTATGATGATGAACAAAAGAGGGTGGTGGTGGAGCCCTTAGAGTTGGCACAGGAGTTCCGCAGATTCGAGCTGGAAGCCCCATGGGAGCAGTTCCCTAATTTCCGAGGCAACCCTGCTGCTGAGGAGGTTACTAATCCATCTGAGGCACCTAAGAAAGAATAAATCAATCTAAGTTATATCTGATTGTACTCTGTAAATAAACAGTTTGTCTTATTAACCTATGATTAGAGATAAATAAAAAGTATATTACGAATATTATTTATTTTATTGAGTTGGAAAATCTACAAAATCTAAGATTGAGTTTTGCATGTGTGCTATAGTTTGACAGAACCAGTAGGTCTCAAGTGCCTTGGTATAAAATAATTATTGGTACACCTTTTATCACAGACTGTTCTTTTCTTACCACAGTCAACTAATACTCAGCATTGTCTCATCACATGGTCACCTCCTGTGTCCATCATCAGTTCAGCATTTAACACATTCACTGCCAGTGTGAGCTACGCCCTACGTAGCCAATAACACGATAAACCAGTATGTAGCGTTAAGCGCCTACAAACAGAGAAAGTGCCTACCGGATCGCTGGCAGTAAATGTTTTAAATATGTCTGCCTGTTGTTATTATGTTTCTTCTGCATTGGTACTCGCTCGTTGGATAAGCTTCCAGTATAGCTTATACTGCTTATAGCATAGTTATACTTGTGTTTAAAGTAAGGGTTGTGCCACACACTAGTTAAAGAATAGACCCACATTCTTCACAATTTCACACTACAATAAATTACACTTAATTTATTGAACATAGACATGTATTTTTTTTATTTAGGCAAAAGGAAAATTCAAAACAAGAATATTTTGTGTTACTTTATTTCTTAATACTCAACATAGTCAAAAATTCACTTTCAGATGATGATTACATATTTTTAAACATTCAAAGATGTTTTTACGACATTAGAGTTTTCTTGGTATGATCACAATAAAATGTGAAAGATAATTCTGACACTAGTGCTCTTCTGTGTACTGTGTTTTGACATAGTTTAATGGCGGTACCAGTATCACTTGAAGTGGAACCACAGCTGGAAGATGTTGTTGTGGAAGTGGCAGCGGAAGCCGCGCTTGTACGAGTACTCCCACTCGCGGTACTTCTGTCTGACAGTGTTAGCGGCGGTACCGGTACCGCTTGAAGTGGAACCACAACTGGAAAATGTTGTTGTGGAAGTGGCAGCGGAAGCCGCGCTTGTACGAGTACTCCCACTCGCGGTACTTCTGTCTGACAGTGTTAGCGGCGGTACCGGTACCGCTTGAAGTGGAACCACAACTGGAAAATGTTGTTGTGGAAGTGGCAGCGGAAGCCGCGCTTGTACGAGTACTCCCACTCGCGGTACTTCTGTCTGACAGTGTTAGCGGCGGTACCGGTACCGCTTGAAGTGGAACCACAACTGGAAGATGTTGTTGTGGAAGTGGCAGCGGAAGCCGCGCTTGTACGAGTACTCCCACTCGCGGTACTTCTGTCTGACAGTGTTAGCGGCGGTACCGGTACCGCTTGAAGTGGAACCACAACTGGAAAATGTTGTTGTGGAAGTGGCAGCGGAAGCCGCGCTTGTACGAGTACTCCCACTCGCGGTACTTCTGTCTGACAGTGTTAGCGGCGGTACCGGTACCGCTTGAAGTGGAACCACAACTGGAAGATGTTGTTGTGGAAGTGGCAGCGGAAGCCGCGCTTGTACGAGTACTCCCACTCGCGGTACTTCTGTCTGACAGTGTTAGCGGCGGTACCGGTACCGCTTGAAGTGGAACCACAACTGGAAGATGTTGTTGTGGAAGTGGCAGCGGAAGCCGCGCTTGTACGAGTACTCCCACTCGCGGTACTTCTGTCTGACAGTGTTAGCGGCGGTACCGGTACCGCTTGAAGTGGAACCACAACTGGAAGATGTTGTTGTGGAAGTGGCAGCGGAAGCCGCGCTTGTACGAGTACTCCCACTCGCGGTACTTCTGTCTGACAGTGTTAGCGGCGGTACCGGTACCGCTTGAAGTGGAACCACAACTGGAAGATGTTGTTGTGGAAGTGGCAGCGGAAGCCGCGCTTGTACGAGTACTCCCACTCGCGGTTGACGATCTTGAAGGCGATGTCCTCGTACGGCGGGCCGGCGCGGAAGCGCAGCACCGCGAACTCGGGGTTGTCGGCGCAGGGTTTCTGCAACGACACACAGAGTCAATATCTGATGGATATTGTAAAACCAGTTAGCACAGAAAGAGTAACAGTACTAACATACAGAAAAGAAAATTTCTACGAAACCGAAGTTCTATTCAGGGACGAATCATGCTGTGCCTTTTTAACGCATGGCACTATCCCTTTCGGATATTTAGGGTTACCTTATCTGTGGTTGTGCACGCAAAGGGACGTCAAGTTGTGCCAACCGTAATAATTACTCGTAGCAATGCTGAGCCGAACGGAGCCGAGAATGCCCGAAAAGTTCTCCAATTATGGTCCAAAATGCCCTTGAATATCTTAGTTCAGGTGTGTCTATTATTCGAATAGAGAATGCTAACGTCATAGTGCTAGATCTACATGTTCCAAACTGTGGACTTACCAGAGAAAAGTCCGGGGTAGCCTTGGGATCGATCAGATCCGGGTAGAAGATGTTGAACTTGTAGCCCTGCACGATCTTGGGCGGCGGGTTGTCCATGTCGTAGTGCGTCTGGTTGTACTTGTTCCACTCGAAGCCGGTGTGCACGCGGTTGAAGTAGCGCGGCTTGCGCGGACGGTACTTGTCCGGCCACAGCGCGGGCACGGGCAGGGCTTCGCTCCTACAGAAAAATCATAAAAGACACGTAAACAACAGAAATAAAAAGTGTGTGTATCGTAAAACACTCGGTCGGTAGAAGAAAGTATATTATTATTGATTAACAAATACAAAAAAAAACTTGATCGACAAAATTTCACAAATCAGTTCAAAAATGCGACTTACAGGCAGGGAGCTAAACATAAGAAACCATTTATGTACAAGCTGAAACTTACGACACACTTAGCTCGAGCTACACACTCGCTTAGTCAATCAAAAATATAAAATTAAAGTGCACATACACGTCTGGGGATCGAACCCGGATCGTCGCAGTTACCACCTGTTTTTAAGCGGCTGTTTGCCAACTGCATCACTATAGGATATAAATCGAGAAAGAATTTAAACAAAACTGGGCCGTGATGGAATAATCTTACACTTTTGTTTGCCTATCCGCCATCCCCATAAGGAACTTCGTAAAAATGTACTTCCCTCAGGAGAGAGTCGTGCCAGTACCTGTCTAATGCGGCCTCTACGCTGAACTGCGCCTCGTCGGTGCCCATGCCGCGCCGCGCCTCGCGCTCGAACACGGCGGCGCCCGCCTCCCCCCCCGCGCCCCCCGCCGCCCCGGCGCCCCCCGCCGCCCCGGCGCTCTGCTCGTGTGCCCTTTGTGCGTTGGCTGCGTGCGCTCGCGTTCTGAACAAACAATACTGATTTATTTTACAAGCGGGCAAAGTTGTTGTTCAACCCCGCAGGCTAATATATCCGAGCAAGCGAAAGATTGCAAAATTGAGGCGATTGCGTTGCGGCGGTTTTTTTTTTTTTTTTTTTAATTATTAAAGTACATCCACATCATACATATTATAACTTACACTAAACACATTTTAAAAGGTAATAAATACTGATATATACAACAATTATGGAGTACATAACATTGACTACTTATATTATACATAACAGTGAGATTACCTAAACTTAGCCTAAAACTAATCTTATACTAATCTAAGATTATACTAATTTTATTCTAACTACAATACTATAATTTCTGTTATTGAAATTTATAAAAGACACAAAATATAATTTAATTTAATTTAATTTAATAAATTATTTCCCTTGTTTTATTTTCTGCCCAATATTTTATTTTTGAAAGCAGGTAACCGATCATGAAAAATGTCGATGTAATCCCCGTCCTTTATAAAGGCATTGTAGGCAGCGCAAACTCGTACCATGGGAGACTGCAGTCCGAGGTTGGTCCTAGTTACTGGCAACGAGAAAGTTTTCGTTATAGGACGCCGAGGATAATTATGAGGTGTGGTTATATAGATTTTCTCAAGCAAGTTGCTGCATTTTATTTGTCCATTTACGACTTTGTGCAGAAAACACAGGTCCAACATTCGTCGCCGATCGCGCAGGCTATTCATATTATATTTGGCGAGGCGACAGTCGTAGGTGTTTCTGTGCGAAAAACCTGGAGTACTAAAAGCAAGATATCTTGTGAAAGCCCTCTGTATGCTCTCAACGCGTTGTGAGTGTACGTGATAAAAAGGACTCCACACAATTGAGGCAGATTCGAGATGGCTGCGTGCTAGCGTGTTGTAAAGTATTATTTTAGTTTTCTGATCCTTAAAACCAGTGGAATTTCTTTTAATAAATCCTAGCATCTGTGCGGCTTTTTTTACTACAAAGTCGATATGGGCATTAAATTTAAGTTCATTATCAATTATTACGCCAAGATCTCGAACTTCAGTAGCTTCCATTAAATTAACACCGCCTATCTCGTACATGTATTCAAGTGGTTTTTTTTTCCTGCAATATTTAATAAAAAAACACTTTTTTGCGTTGAGAGTCATACGATTTGTATTGCACCAAGACATTATATTGTTAAGGTCACTCTGTAGCTTTTTTGCATCTGATTCACATACCACCGATCTGTATAGCTTGAGATCATCTGCGTACAAAGAATAATTGGAGTGTTTGATATGGTCAGTAATATCATTTATAAATATCAGAAAGAGAACTGGGCCCAGGTGAGAGCCCTGTGGTACTCCTGAACCGGCGTTATAGGTTATCGATTTATAGCCATGTACAACCACATTTTGAGGCCTATTAGTGAGATAAGACTTGAACCATTTTAGCCACTTGCCACCTACCCCGAAACTGTGCAGTTTTTGTAAGAGAATTGCATGATCGACTTTATCAAAGGCATTGCTAAAGTCAGTGTAAACAGTATCAACTTGCAGGCCTTTGTCAACTTGCTGGCACAAGTCAGAAACAAATGGCACCAGATTTGACACTACTGAGCGACCAGGCCTGAAGCCGTGTTGATGGTCTGAGATAAAATTGTCCACAAGCCCTGAAAGTATTGGTTGTATAAGAGACTCGAATAGCTTTGAAAAACACGATAAAATTGAAATTGGGCGATAGTTCTGTACCGCGGTTTCATCTCCTTTCTTAAAAATTGGCACTATTCGAGCCTCCTTCCATACAAGAGGAAAACATCCGTCAGAAAGTGACCTATTAAATATTATAAAAAGAGGCAAAGACAGTGCTGAACCACAACGTTTCACAAACACAGGAGGTATGCCATCTGGACCAGCACCTTTAGAACCGTCCAGTATTTTGATTGCCCGCAATATTTCAGTTTCAGATAGATGGATTTTAGTGATGTATGCATCAGATCTATGAGGTGGGTCATCGAGCGCGTTGCTTCCATAGCTTGGTGAGCTATACACTGAAGAAAAGTGCTTAGCAAATAGGTTAGCAATCTCTGTTCCTGTTTCCGCTGTAACGTCACTGAGGTGCATTCTGGCAGGGAGGGTTGAATGGCCTCCTCTTTTGTTCTTAATAAAACTCCAAAATGCCGTTGGGTTACTTTGGATGTTTGATTCTATAGTAAGTTTGTAACGTTTATAGCATTCATCATATATTTTGTGACACCGATTACGAAGTAACTTAAACTCCAATTCGTCCCGAGGGTTTTGATATTTGCGGTGCCTTCTGCGAATTTTATTTTTCTCGTGTAGGAGTTTTATTAGCGCTCGACTAAACCACGATGGGTACTTGGAATTCTTACTACTCCGCTTTGGTACAAATCTGCAAATCAAATCATCAAGTATTCTATAAAACTCGGTAGTCATCACATCGACAGCGGTTTCAAGGCATGAGGGTTTAACAAATATTGCCACCGAGTGAAATACAAATTTTTTCGCCACACTTCGCGAGGAAAATGCTAACTGTAAAACATCGAACGAAATCAAATACGTTTATGAAATTTTGTATTTTAGACCAACTAAGTAGCGGCCGGCGCGGTACAGCGCGACGCGGGCCGCCTCGGACTAGTGTACCTCAGATACTGCAGCCTCTGCTCGTCTATGTCCGCGTCCGTGGTGAGCGTGCCGGGCTCCAGCGCGCGCGGGGACAGCGGCGCGGGGGAGTAGCGGCCGGCGCGGTACAGCGCGACGCGGGCCGCCTCGGACTAGTGTACCTCAGATACTGCAGCCTCTGCTCGTCTATGTCCGCGTCCGTGGTGAGCGTGCCGGGCTCCAGCGCGCGCGGGGACAGCGGCGCGGGGGAGTAGCGGCCGGCGCGGTACAGCGCGACGCGGGCCGCCTCGGACTAGTGTACCTCAGATACTGCAGCCTCTGCTCGTCTATGTCCGCGTCCGTGGTGAGCGTGCCGGGCTCCAGCGCGCGCGGGGACAGCGGCGCGGGGGAGTAGCGGCCGGCGCGGTACAGCGCGACGCGGGCCGCCTCGGACTAGTGTACCTCAGATACTGCAGCCTCTGCTCGTCTATGTCCGCGTCCGTGGTGAGCGTGCCGGGCTCCAGCGCGCGCGGGGACAGCGGCGCGGGGGAGTAGCGGCCGGCGCGGTACAGCGCGACGCGGGCCGCCTCGGACTAGTGTACCTCAGATACTGCAGCCTCTGCTCGTCTATGTCCGCGTCCGTGGTGAGCGTGCCGGGCTCCAGCGCGCGCGGGGACAGCGGCGCGGGGGAGTAGCGGCCGGCGCGGTACAGCGCGACGCGGGCCGCCTCGGACTAGTGTACCTCAGATACTGCAGCCTCTGCTCGTCTATGTCCGCGTCCGTGGTGAGCGTGCCGGGCTCCAGCGCGCGCGGGGACAGCGGCGCGGGGGAGTAGCGGCCGGCGCGGTACAGCGCGACGCGGGCCGCCTCGGACTAGTGTACCTCAGATACTGCAGCCTCTGCTCGTCTATGTCCGCGTCCGTGGTGAGCGTGCCGGGCTCCAGCGCGCGCGGGGACAGCGGCGCGGGGGAGTAGCGGCCGGCGCGGTACAGCGCGACGCGGGCCGCCTCGGACTAGTGTACCTCAGATACTGCAGCCTCTGCTCGTCTATGTCCGCGTCCGTGGTGAGCGTGCCGGGCTCCAGCGCGCGCGGGGACAGCGGCGCGGGGGAGTAGCGGCCGGCGCGGTACAGCGCGACGCGGGCCGCCTCGGACTAGTGTACCTCAGATACTGCAGCCTCTGCTCGTCTATGTCCGCGTCCGTGGTGAGCGTGCCGGGCTCCAGCGCGCGCGGGGACAGCGGCGCGGGGGAGTAGCGGCCGGCGCGGTACAGCGCGACGCGGGCCGCCTCGGACTAGTGTACCTCAGATACTGCAGCCTCTGCTCGTCTATGTCCGCGTCCGTGGTGAGCGTGCCGGGCTCCAGCGCGCGCGGGGACAGCGGCGCGGGGGAGTAGCGGCCGGCGCGGTACAGCGCGACGCGGGCCGCCTCGGACTAGTGTACCTCAGATACTGCAGCCTCTGCTCGTCTATGTCCGCGTCCGTGGTGAGCGTGCCGGGCTCCAGCGCGCGCGGGGACAGCGGCGCGGGGGAGTAGCGGCCGGCGCGGTACAGCGCGACGCGGGCCGCCTCGGACTAGTGTACCTCAGATACTGCAGCCTCTGCTCGTCTATGTCCGCGTCCGTGGTGAGCGTGCCGGGCTCCAGCGCGCGCGGGGACAGCGGCGCGGGGGAGTAGCGGCCGGCGCGGTACAGCGCGACGCGGGCCGCCTCGGACTAGTGTACCTCAGATACTGCAGCCTCTGCTCGTCTATGTCCGCGTCCGTGGTGAGCGTGCCGGGCTCCAGCGCGCGCGGGGACAGCGGCGCGGGGGAGTAGCGGCCGGCGCGGTACAGCGCGACGCGGGCCGCCTCGGACTAGTGTACCTCAGATACTGCAGCCTCTGCTCGTCTATGTCCGCGTCCGTGGTGAGCGTGCCGGGCTCCAGCGCGCGCGGGGACAGCGGCGCGGGGGAGTAGCGGCCGGCGCGGTACAGCGCGACGCGGGCCGCCTCGGACTAGTGTACCTCAGATACTGCAGCCTCTGCTCGTCTATGTCCGCGTCCGTGGTGAGCGTGCCGGGCTCCAGCGCGCGCGGGGACAGCGGCGCGGGGGAGTAGCGGCCGGCGCGGTACAGCGCGACGCGGGCCGCCTCGGACTAGTGTACCTCAGATACTGCAGCCTCTGCTCGTCTATGTCCGCGTCCGTGGTGAGCGTGCCGGGCTCCAGCGCGCGCGGGGACAGCGGCGCGGGGGAGTAGCGGCCGGCGCGGTACAGCGCGACGCGGGCCGCCTCGGACTAGTGTACCTCAGATACTGCAGCCTCTGCTCGTCTATGTCCGCGTCCGTGGTGAGCGTGCCGGGCTCCAGCGCGCGCGGGGACAGCGGCGCGGGGGAGTAGCGGCCGGCGCGGTACAGCGCGACGCGGGCCGCCTCGGACTAGTGTACCTCAGATACTGCAGCCTCTGCTCGTCTATGTCCGCGTCCGTGGTGAGCGTGCCGGGCTCCAGCGCGCGCGGGGACAGCGGCGCGGGGGAGTAGCGGCCGGCGCGGTACAGCGCGACGCGGGCCGCCTCGGACTAGTGTACCTCAGATACTGCAGCCTCTGCTCGTCTATGTCCGCGTCCGTGGTGAGCGTGCCGGGCTCCAGCGCGCGCGGGGACAGCGGCGCGGGGGAGTAGCGGCCGGCGCGGTACAGCGCGACGCGGGCCGCCTCGGACTAGTGTACCTCAGATACTGCAGCCTCTGCTCGTCTATGTCCGCGTCCGTGGTGAGCGTGCCGGGCTCCAGCGCGCGCGGGGACAGCGGCGCGGGGGAGTAGCGGCCGGCGCGGTACAGCGCGACGCGGGCCGCCTCGGACTAGTGTACCTCAGATACTGCAGCCTCTGCTCGTCGATGTCCGCGTCCGTGGTGAGCGTGCCGGGCTCCAGCGCGCGCGGGGACAGCGGCGCGGGGGAGTAGCGGCCGGCGCGGTACAGCGCGACGCGGGCCGCCTCGGACTAGTGTACCTCAGATACTGCAGCCTCTGCTCGTCTATGTCCGCGTCCGTGGTGAGCGTGCCGGGCTCCAGCGCGCGCGGGGACAGCGGCGCGGGGGAGTAGCGGCCGGCGCGGTACAGCGCGACGCGGGCCGCCTCGGACTAGTGTACCTCAGATACTGCAGCCTCTGCTCGTCTATGTCCGCGTCCGTGGTGAGCGTGCCGGGCTCCAGCGCGCGCGGGGACAGCGGCGCGGGGGAGTAGCGGCCGGCGCGGTACAGCGCGACGCGGGCCGCCTCGGACTCGGAATCCGGCTCCGACTCGTCGCCCGAGCCGGAGCCCGACGCCTCCGCTTCCGCTTCCGCCTCCGCGCGTGACTCCGCTTTTGGGCTTGCAGATCTGAAAAATTTGGTAAGTTAAAAAAATGTAAACTCGATGGCTACCAAATTTTGAATCAATGTTCCATTGTCACATTTTTTTATACATTGCTACACACGCCGGAAAACACGGAATTACGTCGAGTGTGATGTACCTACACATGAAGCGGGACCATTAAAGGACCATATACCTTTCTGAGCACTTTTTTTTCGAACACTGCAAGTTATATATACTTACTGTACTCTTTGACTGCAAGTTTTAGTTCGTCTCTCTGAGGTAAGGTGGTGGTTTCGCAGGCGTAAGTCACACCAGGCCTGATCATGGTGCGATAAATAATAAATTTAGATCTAATACGAAGCAGCAGCTCAAAAGTTTCCCACACTTGTAGAAACTTTTGTGCCCAGCAGCTATTCGCGCCCTTATCTCTTCGTCGGTTCTGTTCTGAGAGTTAATCGTCGATCCTAGATACTTGAAGCTGCTCACACCTTTGATGTCTTGATTGCCGAGAGAGATGTTCACCGAGGTACGTACATATGTATAATGTGTGTCAGTTTTAAATACTCTGTCACGAAGTGCTGGAATAATATACCTCCACCAGAAGCTCGCCATCGATTGGTTAATTTAAATGAAAATTTAAAAAACACGTTTTAAACTAACAAAATATATAAATATTGGGTATACTCCTGTGCCATCCCTACTAGAACGAATGCGTCCCATATAATTTATTTCACCTTGTATGGCGTATTACTGGCTGTTTAGATACCGTCATTTAAATTATTTATTTGTTATTGTAGTTTTTAATTTAATAATAATTATATCCTTATTAAATTTACTTGAAATTTTTGCACTTATATAAAGTACTTTAGCGTGTAGTGGCGCTCTCTTGGAAAGGTTTCCACGGACATCTTGATCCCAACAAAAACATAAATGTGAATTTAGAGCCAAGTTCAATATTAAGTAAGAATATGTATCGTTGTTAACTCACCGACAAAAGAATTGAGATCTATATGGGTGCCAAGTTCTGTGCTGTGTAGAAAATCCTATCATTGTACAAAAATTACTAAACTACTAATCATGAAAGTAGTTTTGCTCAAGCTGAAAAGGGGACCCATGCGCGGTCAATTGTCAAAAACTTCCAGTTTTTAGATTTTTTCCTTTGTATACGCCTAATAGTCTACCTTCATGCCAAATACCAAGTCTCTAGGTCATCTAGAAGTAGGTTAGGTTTTTGATCTATAAGTCAAATTTTCTTATCAATATATGATTTGTTTTTTTCAAACATATTTTCATTAATTTTCAATTTTTAGATTTTTCTCCTATGTACAGTCAACCAATTTGAATCCTAGGCGACCATAGAACCTTGTCGCTTTAACTAGTCTATACATGACATGCATCACTCAATAAGCACTGTCGTAGAAGTCATTTATGGCATGGTTCTATAGTGGCCTAGGAATCAAATTGGTTGACCGTACACCTAATAGCCTACCTTGGTGTCAAATATTATAAATATTATCTACTTAATAATGAATAATTTTCAGTTTTCAGATTTTTTCCTCTAAAAAAAAGTCTACCTTAATGCCAAATTTCAAGTTTCTAGGTAATCTGGAAGTGGGTTTGGTTTTTGATCTATTATTATTATTTTATTATTATTATTATAATCTTTAATTCAATAAATGAAATAAAAATAATGTTATGTAAGAGCATGGAGCCCAATCCACCTCTTCAACACTGGCGAGTCCCAGCGATCAACAACAGCGCACAGGAGCGTGTTGCGGCTGTCGCGTGTGCGCTGCATCATGGAGGCGCAGCGCGCGCGCATAATGGCGGCGAAACCCGCCGTGCGCGACTCTGCGAACATCGCAGAAGCACTGCAGTAGCGCGGCAGCTGCAACAACGCTCTGTACGCGTTGTTGTATTGTACTCGCAGGTCGCTGTATGCCTTCTGCGTATAGTTAACCCATAGGCTGCATGTATAGAATGACTGGCAGTAAGCTTTAAATAGTGTAATTTTTACTTGCTCAGTACATTTTGCAAACCTACGCCAGCATGTTGCATCGGACAGACAGCGCCCTGCGCTCCCGCTCTACATCAGCATTGTCTTTTTGGTCCGCGGTGACCCAATGACCCAGATACTTGAACTTGTCTACCCTATGTAGTTTTACACCAGTAAGTACAAACTCAGGAGCATCAGTATAACGAATTTTATCTGGTTTGAACATCATAAACTCACTCTTCTGAGCATTGTATCTGAGTCCGTTGGCCACCGCATAGGACTCACAAATATTGAACAGTTTCTTCAGTGCGCCACTCGAGGGGCTCAGCAGCACCATGTCGTCCGCATAACTAATATTATTTACACAGACTCCATTTATATGACAGCCGATACCGGTACTGCTGAGCTCCTCGATCAGCGCGTTGACGTAAAGGTTGAAGAGCGTGGGAGAGGTTATTAGCCCCCCCTGCCTCACCCCGCACTCCAACCTGTACTCATCGGAGAAAGAGCGTGCCCATCTTACACAGTTGCTCTGATTATAATACCAATGCATAAACAAGGATGTTATTTCTCCAGGTACACTAGTTTCCGTCATTAATTTCCTCCATAGTACGTCGTAGGCAACAAGGTCGAAGGCTTTTGACAAATCAAGGAAAATGGCGAATACTGGTGTCTTTCTACTAGTATAGGACTTCACAGTCTCCTTGAGACACAGGACAGCACTTTCGCAAGAAAGATTTGGCCTGAAGCCAAACTGCGCGTCGTGGAGTTTAATGTGCTTATCCAAATGCTTACCAAGAAGACTATCAAGCACCTTAGCAATGACAGTGGCTAGAGAAATTGGTCTATAGTTATTAACATCAGAATGGTCACCAGTTTTATTTTTAATTATAGGAACCACTGTAGTACGCATCAACTTTTCCGGTAAATATGAGTGGCTCAGACACAAAGTAAAAAACGTTGACAACACCCTGTGCAGATGAGCTCCAGCGTGCTGCAGGTGCTCAATGCTGAGGCTGTCATGGCCCGGCGACTTGCCTCGCACCATTCCCTTTATGACCTCGCTCACTTCCTTCGCGGTAAATATCACTTTCAGATCGCCACTGACAGCTATAAGTCAGTCACAAAAATGACAGTTTTTAAACGTTAATTTATCAATAACTGTTTGATCTACGTTTATGAAATTTCGTATTTTAGACAAGCTAGGGGGCTCAAATAATCGTGCCAAGTTTTATGTATGTAGGTTAAATAGGTTTCAAGTTGTGAAGGGGTCAAAAGTAGCTCGATATGGTTCGTGTAATATTGCACGGTTGCGTCACTAGTTCCTTTTTTTTGAACTTGGCTGGGCACGCTGCCGCGTGTCTAGATATTAAGCTGAGAGGAAACCTTTCCAGTGACGCTTAATAATAAATTGGTTCTGTAGTCTCATGTAATACCTAAATTTAAGCGTTTTATAAATAATTTTCTTCTATTCTATTCTATAATGCTTTTCTGGAAAACACGTGGAGCTACAACCTAGGCCGTTAATAGTGTACAGTCAGCATCAAAAGTAGCGGATGAAACAACGCGTCAAAAGTATCTGATATTCCGGATAACTTTTCCAAAAATAAATAAATTTTTAAAATTCGCGCTCAAAAGTATATCTTTTACAGTCTTAGTTGTTCTATATTAAAGACATCACTTTTTATTAAGCTGTTACAGAATGGTAGTTACTTATGAAACGTTATTTGATCCGCTAGTTTTGATGCTGACTGTACGTTATTCCAGTTCCGGCGCACATCACTCAAAGAAAAAGACCATATTTAAGAGAGAGAGAGAAGAAAAAAATGTTCTAGTGGCTTACCCAGTAGGCTGAGGATTTTCTTCCGGTCTCGTTTCCGGTTCAGGCTTAGCAGCAACTCCTTGCTCCTGCTTGAGAAGCTGCAGCTTTCGCCGTAGATTGTTCTGATGTCGGTCCCGAAGACGAGCGCGGGCCATGTGCGCTGTGAAACATAAACTCAAGTAAAATAACGCGAAGACATATAATAAATTGCTGTATGTCATTCAGCTTGAACTTTTTTGACGCAAATCACTCGTTTTCTCAGTCGTTCAAGTTCTATAAAAACTCTGTTCTGCAAATCGGTGTGGCAGTAAGATAGAGAACTTCTCGAAGTAGGTATTAACTTTAATTGGGTCTCTATTGCTTCCCATAAAGTTTTAAGCCATAATGTATTGTTTTCCCGCATTTTTGTTAACCATAATTTGGTTTTTCTCAGAAACGCGTAACTTTTCAGAATTTCCATAAAACAAACCTAACCTAACCTATCTATAGGATAACCTAAGAAAATTCCTGCAGAATTAACGGTTTCAGAGTTCTGACTAATGATAATATGACTATCATTACATTATGTCTTTCGATAATTATGCGAAAGAAAGGGATCCGATTTTAAATATATCTGTGACACTGACACTGGTGAATCAGAAATATCAAAACACGTACAGTCACGTCTGAAAATATCGATACGAACAAAGTTCCATAAATATGTATACACGGCCTTAGTGGGTGAATACATATTTTTGACATTTTTCGTCCATATTTATATTTTCAAACGTGACCGTACCTGCTCTAAGGCCTTGACATAACATTACCTTTAAGTTGGCTGAGCAAGCTCTCCCAGTACCCGACGTCGATGTTATCAGCGCGGGCGCTGATCTTCTGCTCAATTTGGGCTTGTAGTGCTTCTAGTTGCGCACCTGTCTTGCCCTTGAAAATCTGTAACAAATAATTTATGCTTCAGACCTTTACATAAACCGGGGATTGTTGTGTCAAAACAGCCTAAGAATATTGAGTCATAACATAAAAATAATCTATTGATGAGTAAGTTACCTGTGTGACGTCATCGGCCACGCTCTGGTGCACGGTGTCGCGATGCACCGCCTCGTGGGGCTCGGGCGCCGCTCTCCGCAGCTTTGCCAGCTCGTCCTGACAAACAAACGAGTTAGATTAGCTTTACTTTCAATGACCCTTGATTCAAAATTCAACTGGTTGCTGTATTTTGTAACAGAGTGAAATTTCCCCTCATGGGCCACCATTTTATGCAGAAATTAAAGATTTATAGTTTTGGACAATCGTAGTTGTCATCACTTTGATCCTGAGATAAGTAAATGTTAAAAATGTTACAACATATCTTGTACAAGATGTTGTCAGAGGTAGCAAATAAAAATACTTTTGTATTTGTAAGAGGCTCAACCTCAATATATGGTTTAAGACTTTTTATTATCTCATAAAGAATTTACAAAATTCACTTACATGAGATACACTTATATAACAATACTTTTAAGACTAGCGAGCACTATTTAATTTTATAAAGATTAATACGAGTATAAATTCTACATATATGGTTTTGTTATGCATGGTAAAGTGGGTAGGAATAGGAATCGGCAGCTTAGAGGACAATTTACTTCGACCGTCTTGTTCAGATGCGTCACAGCGTAGAATCGTAGATAACGAACAAGTCGTGTGAATACAAATGTTCACGAGTTATAATGTAAGTAGCATGGATGGATGCGGCATAGCTGTGCACACTACAGATGTGATAAAAATATTTGAATTAAAGGTAATATTATTAATCTTACCTGCACAATGGTCTCCACATCCTTCCAGTACCGCTGGTTTTGCTCCTGCTCTAAAGACTTGTACACAGCTATGTCAGCCAACAAGTCCTCAAGGTCCGGGGCTTGGAGACCGTTGAGGTAGGTGTAGGGCTCGTGCATTTCCAAGGCGTCGACACATTGCTCTGAGCCCACGTACCAAGCGAGTAGGTCGATCGGCTTCGCTGTGGATACAAGACGGATATTAGTATCACAGCATATAATGGGTACACACCGAATGAGCTGCCTTGCGAGGAAACTGCGTAGCAGGTTGGTTGGTGTGACCCCCCCAGGTATCCCAGCTACGCGTGAGTTAGCTTTGGGCGAGACAGGTCTCCAAAGACAATGAATACTTATTAGTTGCTTCACTCAATAGCTTATTTACAAAATAAATAACAGTCCAGAAATATCTCATCTCATAAAATCGCTTCTATTTTTGTCTCGATGAGTGTCATTATTGTTGAGTTGACAAGCGCAGCCTAAACCATAGCCTGAGCCAAGTAAAACGCGATGCTGTTATTGCTGATGCTGAAATCTTGCCTCGCAAACCTCGTATTCAGCTTTGTCTTAACCTGATACAGAATAGACTACAGGTAGACCTGTAAAATAGTCTTACCTCGACCGTCGTGGGTGCGGATTTGCGAGCATATTTAACATATCTCGCTGCAAATGGAAGTCGTCTTCTTACGCGTCCGTGAATCAAACTGTGCCACCTTGCGAGCTCGCGCCGCCGCTGCTGTTTTTACCTCCCATTCTAATCTACTCAACTTTACCTATAGAATAGTCTTATATTGTCAGATGCGGATCTGCAAGCATAACTGAGCCTGTTGCAAGTGGAATGCATCTTTTTGCCGCGCGCATGAATCAAACTACGCTACGAGGTGCGGTCCAAAAGTGTCCGGCCTAACAAAGAAAACAAGTAGATATATTTACAAAACCTTTTTTATTTTTCGATATATTCCCCCTCTATTTCAACGCACTTTGCAGATCTCGTGATAAGCATTTCTATCACCTTAAAAAAATACTCTGGAGTTTTGTCCTCAAAATGGGCGAAAACAGCTTGAGCCACTTCATCATCCGAAGAAAATCGTCTTCCCCTTAAGTCTGCCTTAAGTCTCGAGAACAGATAATAGTCGCTTGGGGCCAGGTCGGGGCTGTAAGGCGGGTGGCGAATTTCCTCGAAGCCACATTTTGTTACAGCAGCTTTGGCAATTGCAGCGGTGTGAACGGGAGCATTATCGTGGAGAAGCCGAACACCTCTACTGAGTTTTCCACGTCGCTTCTGCTTGATTGCCTCTCGTAATTGCTCAATAAGGGTGGCGTAGTAAGTGCCATTTACCGTGGTATTCCTTTCTTTTATATCAATCATTAGTATTCCGTGACAATCCCAGAATACCGTTGCCATTATCTTTTTGGTGGATTGCGTTACCTTGGCCTTTCTAGGCGGCCTTTCACCAAGACGGCGCCACTCCATCGATTCCCTTTTCGACAGAGGATCATAGTATAAAACCATGGTTTCATCTCCCGTAACAATCGACTCCAAATAACTTTTTCCGTAACGCCTATACGCATCTAAAACTTCTTGAGAACACGCTTTTCGCTCAGTTCGCTGCAAGCTCGAAAGAAGTTTGGGTACCCACCTAGCACTAACTTTATTCATGTGAAGATGTTCATGAAGAATCCTAAGTACTGAAGTTTTCGAAAGCCCGGTTCTTGCCGCTATTTCTTTAGTCTTAAGTCTTCGATCACTCAGAACTTCCTCTTCCACTAATTTGACACAGTCCTTGGTGAGTACTTCCACAGGCCGGCCGGAGCGAGGTTCGTCGTCAATGGACTCCCGCCCTAAACGAAACTGCTTACTCCATTCTTTTACCGTGGAAAATGACGGAGAAGTATCCCTGTACACGGCATCTAACCTTTTTTTTTATATCGGTCGGACTGACCCCTTCCTTTGTCAGGAATTTGAACACGGAGCGATATTCCAATTTGAACATTTCGAAAATTCTTCGACTTACTATCGTTAAAACGCCGTGAAATCAAAACAACAACCAACAGAAATCCCAAAACCATACACGAAAAAGCAGAATAAATGACAATCGCGATGATATATTTTTTTTTTTTTTTTTTAAGCCGCCAAATTTCTCCAGCCTGAAATTTTTGGACCGCACCTCGTACGTCGTGAGCTCGCGCTGCGGCTGCTGTTTCTGCCTCGCGTTCTAATCTTCACTAATTGACCTGTAGAATAATAGTAGCGAGCGCAGTTTGGCCTGCTGGAACTGGAACGCGTCTTCTTGCTGCGCCCATGAATCAAACTGCGCGGCCTCGCGAACTGTTTCTTTCTGCTCGCGTTCTAATTTAAATTACCTGTAGAAAGAACTTACCTCGTCCATCGCGGATGCGAATCTGAGAGCGTAGTCTAGCCTGCTGCAAATGGAAGGCATCTTCTTGCCGCGCCCACGAGTCAAACTGTGCTGCCTCGCGCGCTCTCGCCGCTGCTGCTGTTTCTGCCTCCCGAGCCGCGCGCTCTGCCTCGCGCTCTAAGCGACGCTGCTTCACCTACAGATGAAAAATATGGATGTTAAGTGGAAAAAAATCTCAATACAAAAAGACAAAGCGTCGATAAAGAGTGTAATAAACCTGCTAAATCCATTTTTGAAATTTATTTATTTTTAACTTTAATGTCTATAGAAATAGGTAAAAAATTTTGTTTTCATAAATGGATTTGGCAGTACCTACCTTGTACCTGATAAAAGAAACAAGTGATGGCATAATGATTGATAAAAGCCAAAAAAGAAAATAAATATGTTGATTTAACATGCAGTTTCACTTCAGCTGATCAAAGAACCACTAAATCCAACATCAGGAACCTTGAATTTTAAATTAAAAATACATAAATTTGGTGCCTCAAGTGGAAGCGGAGCAAATACCAACTTACTTCGCATTTTTGCATATCTGATCTTCAATTACCGCAATAGCCAATATTCATTAAATAAAACCATTTCAGTCATTAGTAGCCTCAGTTTCCATGGGTCCTTTAGTTTAAAATTTTTGATGTTGCTAGCAGATATACCTACTTACTATAAAAAAAAAAATTATTTACCTTTTCCAGCTCAATCTTGTTCTCAAGCTGCTTCTGCCGGTTCATGGCCTCCAGCTCATCTCTGCTGACGGCCTTCACACCTTCTTTAGCCAGCTTCTTCGTCCATACGAACGAGTGTGTGAGTGCCGAGTCCCCAAATGGGTTGTCCTGGTTGGTATAGCATTGGTACTCATTGTCCCAGCCCATGCGTTCGCGGCGTTTGCGCTCCTTTTCTTGCTTCTCTTTTAAACGGCGGGCTCTTTGTACACAAAAACAGTTGGGCATTGAAAGATGCAAAGATAAAAGTTAAAGATGGCCATCCATAGAAATGTATAAACAACCCAGCCTATAAAAAAGTCTACGCCTAAGCTAGTAGACTGGTGCTGTTCACGAGTGTGTGATTTAAATGAACAATATGGTTTGATTGATCTCACTCACTCTTCAAACCACTGAAGATTCAACTTGTTCAGTAACTCATCTATCTCAGTGTTACTTGCTTGCTCTTTCCCACTCATGATTCAAATGAGCCAGCTGAGCCAAACGAGTGAGACAATGCAAATATGCAAAACAACGGTTTCGGAGCAATTCAGAAGAATTCGGAGGGTGTTGGGAGAACAGGTGCGTCAGGCGTCCATAGGCTGCGGTGACTACTTACCATCAGGCGGGCCGTATGCTTGTTTGCCACCTTCATGGTATAAAAAAAAAACATGGCAGGATTGTATCGCATGATTTGCCATCTTGGTTGAATTTATGGCTGTGTGTATCTGATTGATTGTCATCTCTCTCTACTCACTCGTGAACAATATAGCCTATCATATATACATGGTCCGAAATAAATAAATTGTATTGAATATCTCCGTGAGCGAAAGATATGATTCAATCTCTTCAACTTAGTGAAGCGTTTTGTGCATCTCTACAAGCCAGTCTATGCTACATGCAGCCAGAAAAAAGACTCAACAGAGAGAATTTGCAGTATTGCTGAGGCATAAATAAAGTATTAATTTATATTGCATCACAAAATGCAACCTCAAGTAAAATGTGGTTTTCTTGTGCATTTACCTCCAAGAAATGGATACAAATAAAAAAAAATTGTTATTAGTAATTCTTATAATAAATTTACAACACACTCCCAGTGAAAGTATGTCACGGAAACATTTATAGAATATGTATTTAAATGAGTTATTATCTGAACTGTCTTAAAAATTCAATATTATGAAAATGCAAAACTTAAGTATTAATGCTAAAACTTTACCGTTTCTCCTCTGGAGTTTCATTAGCTTTCTGTAATTCTTTCTGCTTCTTCCTCTCCTCTTTAAGTCTCAGGCGCTCTGCCTCCAGCCGCTGCAGCAGCCTCAGCTCCTCGTCCGTGTCGCTGCTGCTTGACGAGCTGCTGCTCTTCTTCTTCTTCTTTTTCTTCTTACTTTTCTTATGTTTACTTTTCTCCCTGCTAGGTGATCTGTCTTTGGACGGCGCGGGCGACCGCGTCCTCGACCGCGCTTTGTGCTCTTTCCGTGAGCGATGGCGCTCCACCGAGTGGCTCCGCGAACGCTCTCGACGTCTACTCACTTCGTGTCTTGAAGACCTGCAAGAAACAGCATTAGATTGCAATTAGAACATTGGTTACAGTCAACACAAACATGTAAAATAAATTTTATTCTGTAGTACTTACATTTTTAATAATTAATGGTCCTTATGCGTTAACACATTACGACTATTAATTTACTGTTTAACATGGCCTTGACACAAGAAATGTGTATTTCTAATATTTTTGCAAAATATAACGCAGAATACAAAAGCCAAAGCAAAGGATCTGCCAAGTGTCACTGTCAACAGTGTCAACGGTATCTTGACAAATAATTTGTTTTTAAAATGGTTTGAGGCCTGATGGAATGACGTTGGTGCCTTGGAGTATGGGACGGCCCCTTGTCTGGGATGCTACATGCGTAGATACCCTGGCACCGTCCCATATTCCAGGCACCAAAGTTGACGCTGGTGCGGCCGCATCCTCGGCCGAAAGCCTCAAGCGTCGCAAGTATGTCAACCTCGGCAGTAGTTACATATTTGCGGCGTTTGGGGTTGAAACCCTAGGGCCGTGGGGGCCTAGCGCGCGCCGCCTCTATAAGGAGTTAGCAAAACGCCTTATAGAGGCTTCGGGTGATCAGAGGGCTGGCCTGTACTTCGCCCAGCGGATAAGCATCGCTATCCAGAGGGGCAATGCAGCCAGCCTTCTGGGCACCCTGCCAAGCGGTCTCGATCTGGGACAAATTTTTTATTTATAAGTTTTTAATTTAAGTTTTTAATTGTTTTTCCACCTATTTCTGTTTATTTTTAATATAATAAATTTGTGTTTGAACTATGATTTTTGACACTAGTATGTATGTTTTAGAACAGTTATATCGGTATTTTTAACAGATTTATTCGTAGGCTGTTTGAGGAATGATTTAAAACTCGTCTTCCTTATTCCGATGTTCCTTGTTTTGCTATCTATGGTCCCCAACGAACTGTCACTCAGTTTATCTGTCAGATGAGTCAATTTGGAATTTGTTGACGAAAGTCGAAAGCAGAGTGAACGTAACTATTAATTGGACAATGTTTATTCAGTTTCTACTTTAAAATTTACATGTAATAACTAGCGACTCAACCCCATGGTTTGAAATATAGGAGTCCGTCTTTGGAGTGACCTAATTTGTAACAATCAGCAGTGCAGTGTAACTTTCGAAAATGTCCTTCCTTCGGGGCTCTGAGAACTACGTTTGGTGCACGACTAGCGTGCTAGGTAAGGGCGCAACAGGCGCCGTGTTCCAAGGCGTCAACAAGAATAACGGCGAGCCTGTGGCGGTGAAAACATTTAACCAGCTCAGCCACATGAGGCCCCATGATGTGCAGATGCGCGAGTTTGAAGTGCTTAAAAAGGTGAAACATGAGAACATCGTGAAGTTACTCGCTATCGAAGAGGAGCAGGAGGGCCGCGGCAAGGTTTTTTACTGATCTTTGCTATATCTTCAATTGTGTTTTCATACTACTAATTTCTTTTGAATTATTTGTACAATTCTATTTTTATCTCAAGGTCATTGTCATGGAGCTGTGCACGGGCGGCAGCCTCTTCAACATTCTTGATGACCCAGAGAACACCTATGGTTTACAAGAACATGAGTTCTTACTTGTCTTAGAACACTTGACAGCTGGCATGAAACATTTACGTGACAACAATCTAGTGCATAGAGATTTGAAACCTGGAAATATAATGAAGTTTATCAATGAAGATGGAACGACAACATACAAACTTACAGACTTTGGAGCAGCTAGAGAATTGCAAGAAGAGGAACAGTTTGTTTCTCTATATGGTACTGAGGAATATTTACATCCTGATATGTATGAGCGTGCAGTGCTTAGGAAACCAGTGGGTAAGAGTTTTGGGGCCACAGTGGACTTGTGGTCTATTGGGGTGACATTGTACCATGTGGCCACAGGCCAGCTGCCCTTCAGGCCATACGGGGGCAGAAGAAACAAAGAAACCATGTTTTATATTACTACTAAGAAGGCTTCAGGAGTTATAGCCGTGAGTATATATAAAAGAAATCTAAATAGTTAATACTTGGTTATTATTTGAGAATTGCCTCTAGTAATTAAATTGCTAGAGGTATTGAGGTATTGGTATGATGATTCATTCATACTGATTTATTTCAATCAAATGTATTATAATTATTTATTACTTTTTTTATGTTAAAACAAAACAAATTGAATCTTATTTTGATACACCCCCAATTTCCCTGTTATAATATTAGGATGTACTTTACTTGTATCTTATAATCATTTACAATCTTCATTGTATTTTATTTCAGGCACACAAACAACAGAAAATGGTCCCATAGAGTGGGCAAGAGAGCTCCCATCCCACTGCCAACTTAGTGTTGGTCTCCGAAAATTAGTAACACCATTACTGGCAGGATTATTGGAAGTGGACCCTCACAGGATATGGACGTTTGAGCGGTTCTTCTCCGAGGTGCAGGCTGCCACCTCCACTACTGCTATACATGTGTTCCATGTCAACAAGGCTTGCAGTGTTAAGGTAAGTTACAATTTTATTTATACAAATCATTGAATTAAATAAATATTATAAGTAAATGGTAATGCATGGAAACAATATTCACCAGCATTTTAACATTTACCAGCAGCTGAGAACTACATATAGTGCAATTTGAGCAATATAATAGCTAGGTTCTTCTGTAAAAAAAGAAATTGTTAAATAAAATTAAATTAAGGGCCTGTTTACACATGTGCCCAATGTGATGGCCAGTCACACTTCTATTGACCTTACTACTTTTATACAAAACAATAATATTCCACACTGTTCGTTCTTACGCTAAAGTATTGATTTTAGCTGAGTGTGCTTAAACTACAATGGTCTTTGTTGTAACACCTTAAGTTACATAATGTAATTTAAACACAAAGGAAATCACTGTTTTTTTACTAGAACAATGATCTGTCAATTTTTTTTATCAATAATAATAATAACGAAACTTGTGCTTAGGTATACCTATTACACTCAACTAAAAAGTTTATTTAGTGAATAGCAGACTTATTTTGGAAATAGGTACTCAAAACAAACTACTTTTTAAACGTATAAATCCTTCAAGCCAAGTCTTTATTCTGTCAGGCGGAATTGTATTTAAAGTCAATCAAATTTATACTTTTACCCCCTTATTCATAACGTGTACTAAAGTTACGATGCCGCTAATAATCGTTTGTCCCTTTCCGACGTATTGGTATGATGGAAAGTTTATTAATAAGGGGGTAAGTTATTGACAAAAACGTAAAAATTTTAATAGGCATAACATAGATAAGCCAACAAAAGGGTTACGTCTTAAGGCCCCTAATTTGTTTCGACATTTGTCCTTGTTGAGTATCTACCGTATTGACCGACACACGGAACAACGAGAAGGTACAATTTAAAGTACAAATAATTATAATAAAGATTGAAATTGAATGTGTACATTGCCCTCAATGTACACATTAACCCTTTATAAACCATAAAAAAATATGAATTCCAGTGACCCACATTCATCCCCAACATTAATGTGTTTCTATTTACGAGTATTGTTGTAAATGTAAACATGAGCATCTAATTTCCTGGGCTTGAATCAGCGTCATTATCGTTACATTACGATTGCATAATTCATGGAGCCCTATGATATGCCCGCAAAATGCGACCGCATAAACGAATGGCAGCATTGCGACCAGTACTTTAACTTGATAATTATCATCTAAACACGTTGTCACTGTGCGCGACTGTGGCGCCCGCCTGGTGACTCTGGGACATATCATTTATGTTAAAGTTATCAGTTATGAAATAGTACTTATATAGAGCCTACAACATTTTTGCCGACATTTTCACCGGCGATCATGGTCGTATTTCCTTACACAAACTTTGTACATAGCTAACACTGCACAAGAATAAAGGCACATTTACTGGCGTCCGAAGTTCTTACCAACTACACATTTTGAGATAAGATAATGTTTGTTTTTGTTTCCTACCATATTGTAACTGCTGCTGTTAAAAAAAGTATTTTCAATTTAAGATTGTTCTTTCTGTGCAACAGCTTTACCTGTACGTTTTACTATCGACACCAGGCCGGTTAGGCCTAATCGTGAACCTTATTACAACGACATGTAATATATGACTTTGCTAATTATACTGGACAGTCGCAAGTTATTTTGAAGTCATAATACTGCGTAAAGTGTTAGCTATTGTTGCGCAAGCGGCGCGAAACAATAGCTCACCTCACCTTGGCGGAAATTTGAGCGCGGCGGTCGCGGGTGAAGGCTGACCGAAAGTCTATGGATTATGGATGCCTTGTTTACGGCGCGCTGTTTTTTTTTATAACAATTTTAACTACCTATTCTTAGTTGAAATAATTTTTTGTACTAGAAAGAATAACAAGTTTTTATTGCCGCCCGTACATTTCCTTTAACAGTCATATAATTATATATAATTATGTGTACCCCTTTTATTTAACTATAACTTTTTAGGCAAGCAACTAACTAGAGTTTCCTTAGTTCGAGACTTAGGTATCACTTTAGACTCAAAGCTCAATTTTATTTCACATATAGATCTTATTACTGCAAAAGCTTATAAGCAGTTGGGTTTGATACTTCGGCTCTCTAAACCCTTTAAAGACCCTAATACTCTAAAGATATTATATTCCTCTTACGTCCGTAGTGTTTTAGAATTCGGTTGCATCGTTTGGACTCCCCAATATACAGTTCATAAAACGCGAATTGAAAGAATTCAAAATAAATTATTAAAGTCACTTAACTTCCGCCATGGTTTGAATCTGTCTGAAAGTACCAGCATACGGCACGGTCTCACGCCATTAGTCGGACGCCGCGTATATATAGACCAAATGTTTTTATATAAGCTTTTAAATAACTATATTGACTCTCCTGATCTTCTTGAAAAAAATATTTTTAAATTGCCTCGTCGTATTCCCACTCGCCACCCCCAAACATTCCATATTAGCTTTTGTGGCTCTAATTTTGCCAAGCATACTTTTTTAGACGAGCCTGTCGTGATTACAATGATAAATTTTCAAATTTAGATATTTTTTCATTATCATTTTGTAAATACAGTAGCATTCTGCGAAGTTCAATCTTTCCTTTATAAATATTGTACGTTTTCTTTTAAGTACCTAGTAACTATATATTATTTGCACGCATAACAACTATAGCGATACATGTATTTTTAATTATTTTGTATACCACTTTAAACTCTGTACTATGTCATGCATTTATTAATTACCTACCGATGTTTTGAAATCCCTGTACGCGTGACAGACAAGAAGATGCCTAACACCTTCCCTGTTTCGATCTGTAATTTACTATGTATACTTTTATTTTCAATGGAACTAAAGGTCTGTTTGTTATCACTTAAGCTTATATAAATTAATATGTGACTGTTTGTTTCCTAAATAAATTTAAAAAAAATATATATATATATATATATATATATATATATATATTACTTACGTTTCATTGAGATGATTCTAATAAAGTCAATTAGGTTGTGTTGTTTTGTTACCTAGTTATCATCATCTTCGGTCTCATCAGCTCGACTTCACCTGGTGTCAGATGCAGGTTTTGCTGTGGGAAGGGCTGATTTAAAAATGACGATTACTTTCTCCCATGTCCGTCAGGTGTTCATGAAGCCTGAAGACCGTTTCGAGCAGCTCCAAACCGCCCTCCTCGAGCAATGCGGCGTCGTCGCCGAGTCCCAAGTCCTGCTCTACGCCGACCGCCTGTTACTGAGCGAAGTAGACGACAACACCCCCGGACGGAGTTATCCCGCCACCACCGCTACCGAGCCACTGTTGTTGTTTAATAAGAGCTCGACGAGTGTGAGCTTAGCGCCGGAGCCTGATGCTCCAAAGTTTCCCGTGTTTCCCGAATATTGTTTCAGTTGAAAATGACGCTAGTCAGGCTAAGGTAAGAAATTCACACATACGTATATCGATACATACATTAGCTCCGTAACCTACATAAGTTCCTGTTTATTTTTTAACGCGTATTTATCTGTCATCAATTATATTTTATATGATTTATTTTTATGATTTTTAAGGTTTTTTTGGTATTAACCTAGTAGATATTCCTAATTTAATAAATAAGTGATGCGCGTTATGGATTCTCCATTTTATAATACTTTTTTTGTGTAGACGGCGTGCAGCGTAGGCCACGTGATCAAGCGGCGAGTGGAAGCCCTGGCCGCAGCGTCGCAGCTGTGCGGCGCCGCCGTGGCGCGCTGGGGAGCCCTGCTCGGCGCCCGCCTGGCCGCCGCGGCGCAGCGCACCGACGCGCTGGCGGCCCACGCTCAGAGGCTGCACGACGCGGCGAGGGCGCTCGATCTGCTGACACAGGTACAGAATACCTGCCCTACTCGCACAGGCGAGTGGGAAGCTCTGCTCGGCGCCCGCCTGGTCGCCGCGGCGCAGCGCACCGACGCGCTGGCGGCCCACGCTCAGAGGCTGCACGACGCGGCGAGGGCGCTCGATCTGCTGACACAGGTACAGAATACCTGCCCTACTCGCACAGGCGAGTGGGAAGCTCTGCTCGGCGCCCGCCTGGTCGCCGCGGCGCAGCGCACCGACGCGCTGGCGGCCCACGCTCAGAGGCTGCACGACGCGGCGAGGGCGCTCGATCTGCTGACACAGGTACAGAATACCTGCCCTACTCGCACAGGCGAGTGGGAAGCTCTGCTCGGCGCCCGCCTGGTCGCCGCGGCGCAGCGCACCGACGCGCTGGCGGCCCACGCTCAGAGGCTGCACGACGCGGCGAGGGCGCTCGATCTGCTGACACAGGTACAGAATACCTGCCCTACTCGCACAGGCGAGTGGGAAGCTCTGCTCGGCGCCCGCCTGGTCGCCGCGGCGCAGCGCACCGACGCGCTGGCGGCCCACGCTCAGAGGCTGCACGACGCGGCGAGGGCGCTCGATCTGCTGACACAGGTACAGAATACCTGCCCTACTCGCACAGGCGAGTGGGAAGCTCTGCTCGGCGCCCGCCTGGCCGCCGCGGCGCAGCGCACCGACGCGCTGGCGGCCCACGCTCAGAGGCTGCACGACGCGGCGAGGGCGCTCGATCTGCTGACACAGGTACAGAATACCTGCCCTACTCGCACAGGCGAGTGGGAAGCTCTGCTCGGCGCCCGCCTGGCCGCCGCGGCGCAGCGCACCGACGCGCTGGCGGCCCACGCTCAGAGGCTGCACGACGCGGCGAGGGCGCTCGATCTGCTGACACAGGTACAGAATACCTGCCCTACTCGCACAGGCGAGTGGGAAGCTCTGCTCGGCGCCCGCCTGGTCGCCGCGGCGCAGCGCACCGACGCGCTGGCGGCCCACGCTCAGAGGCTGCACGACGCGGCGAGGGCGCTCGATCTGCTGACACAGGTACAGAATACCTGCCCTACTCGCACAGGCGAGTGGGAAGCTCTGCTCGGCGCCCGCCTGGCCGCCGCGGCGCAGCGCACCGACGCGCTGGCGGCCCACGCTCAGAGGCTGCACGACGCGGCGAGGGCGCTCGATCTGCTGACACAGGTACAGAATACCTGCCCTACTCGCACAGGCGAGTGGGAAGCTCTGCTCGGCGCCCGCCTGGCCGCCGCGGCGCAGCGCACCGACGCGCTGGCGGCCCACGCTCAGAGGCTGCACGACGCGGCGAGGGCGCTCGATCTGCTGACACAGGTACAGAATACCTGCCCTACTCGCACAGGCGAGTGGGAAGCTCTGCTCGGCGCCCGCCTGGCCGCCGCGGCGCAGCGCACCGACGCGCTGGCGGCCCACGCTCAGAGGCTGCACGACGCGGCGAGGGCGCTCGATCTGCTGACACAGGTACAGAATACCTGCCCTACTCGCACAGGCGAGTGGGAAGCTCTGCTCGGCGCCCGCCTGGCCGCCGCGGCGCAGCGCACCGACGCGCTGGCGGCCCACGCTCAGAGGCTGCACGACGCGGCGAGGGCGCTCGATCTGCTGACACAGGTACAGAATACCTGCCCTACTCGCACAGGCGAGTGGGAAGCTCTGCTAGGCGAGGCGTGGAGGGATATGTTATTATTCCAGCACTTGGTTGCGAGATACCGGAAGCAGCCCGTAAAAGCGGCGGTTTTGTGTGGGTGTGTCCATGTCATCTGTGGAATGAGGAAATTTGTATTTTTCAGTATATTTTGAGTATATATATTTTCTGATTTTTTGTCATTTATGCTGAGGCGAGCCAATTTCATGGTAAACTATTTTTTTATTCTATGATTAAATGCGATGATTTTTGAAGAGTGCTAGAGGTAGACAAACAGATATTTTTTTTCTTTTACTTCTCTAAGCTGCTAAACACAAGGAACAACGCCGTGTCTCAAAAGGATATTTAAACTCTATTCAAATTTTCATCCACATCCATTTCTAATGAGTCTGATTTAATTTATGCTAACTTATCAGGTAAACAAGCACCACGGCGGCGCGGAGTCGGAGCCGGAATGGTCGTCCATGGCGGGCCTGGTCGCGCGCGAGGCGGGCGCGCTGCGCGCCGCCGCCGCCGCCCTCGCCACCCGCCACGGCGGCGCCGGCGCGCCCGGCCTGCGCGCCGAGTGGGCCGCCGCCGCGCGCCAGGCGCCCTGCGTGCACGACCAGAGGCTGCACACCCGGGCCAGGACCCTCGTCGAGCGGTGAGTGTCCCGCCTACAGCCGCCCCGGCCACCCGCCACGGCGGCGCCGGCGCGCCCGGCCTGCGCGCCGAGTGGGCCGCCGCCGCGCGCCAGGCGCCCTGCGTGCACGACCAGAGGCTGCACACCCGGGCCAGGACCCTCGTCGAGCGGTGAGTGTCCCGCCTACAGCCGCCCCGGCCACCCGCCACGGCGGCGCCGGCGCGCCCGGCCTGCGCGCCGAGTGGGCCGCCGCCGCGCGCCAGGCGCCCTGCGTGCACGACCAGAGGCTGCACACCCGGGCCAGGACCCTCGTCGAGCGGTGAGTGTCCCGCCTACAGCCGCCCCGGCCACCCGCCACGGCGGCGCCGGCGCGCCCGGCCTGCGCGCCGAGTGGGCCGCCGCCGCGCGCCAGGCGCCCTGCGTGCACGACCAGAGGCTGCACACCCGGGCCAGGACCCTCGTCGAGCGGTGAGTGTCCCGCCTACAGCCGCCCCGGCCACCCGCCACGGCGGCGCCGGCGCGCCCGGCCTGCGCGCCGAGTGGGCCGCCGCCGCGCGCCAGGCGCCCTGCGTGCACGACCAGAGGCTGCACACCCGGGCCAGGACCCTCGTCGAGCGGTGAGTGTCCCGCCTACAGCCGCCCCGGCCACCCGCCACGGCGGCGCCGGCGCGCCCGGCCTGCGCGCCGAGTGGGCCGCCGCCGCGCGCCAGGCGCCCTGCGTGCACGACCAGAGGCTGCACACCCGGGCCAGGACCCTCGTCGAGCGGTGAGTGTCCCGCCTACAGCCGCCCCGGCCACCCGCCACGGCGGCGCCGGCGCGCCCGGCCTGCGCGCCGAGTGGGCCGCCGCCGCGCGCCAGGCGCCCTGCGTGCACGACCAGAGGCTGCACACCCGGGCCAGGACCCTCGTCGAGCGGTGAGTGTCCCGCCTACAGCCGCCCCGGCCACCCGCCGCGGCGGCGCCGGCGCGCCCGGCCTGCGCGCCGAGTGGGCCGCCGCCGCGCGCCAGGCGCCCTGCGTGCACGACCAGAGGCTGCACACCCGGGCCAGGACCCTCGTCGAGCGGTGAGTGTCCCGCCTACAGCCGCCCCGGCCACCCGCCACGGCGGCGCCGGCGCGCCCGGCCTGCGCGCCGAGTGGGCCGCCGCCGCGCGCCAGGCGCCCTGCGTGCACGACCAGAGCCTGCACACCCGGGCCAGGACCCTCGTCGAGCGGTGAGTGTCCCGCCTACAGCCGCCCCGGCCACCCGCCACGGCGGCGCCGGCGCGCCCGGCCTGCGCGCCGAGTGGGCCGCCGCCGCGCGCCAGGCGCCCTGCGTGCACGACCAGAGGCTGCACACCCGGGCCAGGACCCTCGTCGAGCGGTGAGTGTCCCGCCTACAGCCGCCCCGGCCACCCGCCACGGCGGCGCCGGCGCGCCCGGCCTGCGCGCCGAGTGGGCCGCCGCCGCGCGCCAGGCGCCCTGCGTGCACGACCAGAGGCTGCACACCCGGGCCAGGACCCTCGTCGAGCGGTGAGTGTCCCGCCTACAGCCGCCCCGGCCACCCGCCACGGCGGCGCCGGCGCGCCCGGCCTGCGCGCCGAGTGGGCCGCCGCCGCGCGCCAGGCGCCCTGCGTGCACGACCAGAGGCTGCACACCCGGGCCAGGACCCTCGTCGAGCGGTGAGTGTCCCGCCTACAGCCGCCCCGGCCACCCGCCACGGCGGCGCCGGCGCGCCCGGCCTGCGCGCCGAGTGGGCCGCCGCCGCGCGCCAGGCGCCCTGCGTGCACGACCAGAGGCTGCACACCCGGGCCAGGACCCTCGTCGAGCGGTGAGTGTCCCGCCTACAGCCGCCCCGGCCACCCGCCACGGCGGCGCCGGCGCGCCCGGCCTGCGCGCCGAGTGGGCCGCCGCCGCGCGCCAGGCGCCCTGCGTGCACGACCAGAGGCTGCACACCCGGGCCAGGACCCTCGTCGAGCGGTGAGTGTCCCGCCTACAGCCGCCCCGGCCACCCGCCGCGGCGGCGCCGGCGCGCCCGGCCTGCGCGCCGAGTGGGCCGCCGCCGCGCGCCAGGCGCCCTGCGTGCACGACCAGAGGCTGCACACCCGGGCCAGGACCCTCGTCGAGCGGTGAGTGTCCCGCCTACAGCCGCCCCGGCCACCCGCCACGGCGGCGCCGGCGCGCCCGGCCTGCGCGCCGAGTGGGCCGCCGCCGCGCGCCAGGCGCCCTGCGTGCACGACCAGAGGCTGCACACCCGGGCCAGGACCCTCGTCGAGCGGTGAGTGTCCCGCCTACAGCCGCCCCGGCCACCCGCCACGGCGGCGCCGGCGCGCCCGGCCTGCGCGCCGAGTGGGCCGCCGCCGCGCGCCAGATTGCGGTTTATCTTCCTCGCTATCTATCCCATCTCTTCTGTCGATTCTGAAAGAGACTACCCTTCATTCCCCTACTCTCAGACAGTAACAAAGTGTGTTTTGCAGATTGCGTGAATCCTGGCAGCACCTAGTCCGCGACCGAGCCACGCGCGCGCTCACATACAACGACGAGCAGTTCCACGTGCTGGAGCGGATCACAGTGGCCGAGGCGGGGCGCCGCGTCCGCGCCTTGCTGCAGAGAGCGGCGCCCATGGCGCGCGCCCGCGCCGACGCGCTGCACGACTGGTACCAGGTCAGTGCCCCGCGCAGGCCCGTATGTTGGTGAATCACCACGGCTGAAGCAGGGCGGCATAATGTACCTGAGGCTAAATTATCCTGTTTGGAACACGAGACTGAGATTTTTCGTGTCGTGTTTAGGTGGCGCAGACAGTGTGGCTCCAGACGTGCATACTGGACAAGGACGCGAGCGGCGCGGAGCTCAAGCTGCTGGCGCTGGCCGCCAGGCTGCAGGACGCCGAGCTGCGAGCTCGCGTGCAGTTGCAAGACCATGTATGTGTATATATCTATAAACCACCTTTATTATATATTTATAAACCACCTTTTATAAGACCAATACCTGAAACTGATAGGAATTCCTATGTTTAAAAAGGTCAAATTCTTCCTGCCTGCCTTCTAAACTACTACGTCTATGATGCTTTTATAAATTTGTTTTTATTTTTTTGGAGATCCAACAGCTGTGACATTAACATAAAATTTAGTAGATACTGGAAGCCAATTATAGGAACTCGCAGGTGTCAGGCACAATACTAAACTAATTATACGAAGGATACGCGAATACTTTACCTTTGTATCCTGTCTGTGGAAACCTATTGGCTTCTCTGATACTTATTTATGTTAACCTAGTTTTAATTTACTTAAGCTGTTGGTTTTCCAAATTTAAAATAAATAAATACAAATGACACCTAATAAGGGTAATTTGGAAGTAGGGATTGCAATCCGATCCGGCGGATCCGGTAATCCGGCCGGATCCGGCACTTTTCAGGAGCCACCGGATCCGGTAAAATAAAAAAACGCCTAAATACAGCACGTGCTGTGCGTTTTAGATGAGGAAAAAGCGACGGATGAGCGGTGTATGAAGTTGAACAGAACAAAAAACGAATCAACAAGTTTAAATTTAGTGAGATAAAAATATATTTATTATGACGATAACTTGGGAACAGGAGAGAATTTATTTTTCTTTCATGTTGGTGGCATGATTTGACGATTACATAAATACTGTAATAGAAGGAAAAATTAAAGTATGGAGATGCCATGGAAGGCATTTGTAATTTATGCTAGAGAGAAGGTTAATGTTGTGATAGGACATTAAAACTTAAGAAATGAACAAGGAGTTTCAAGGAGTTCCATTTCCCACCCCACATCCCATCATCAGGCTTTGGAAACTAATCAAATTCATAATTATAATCGAAAATTTGAGCACTTGGTTAAATATAATAAAAAACCGATTTCATATTTTGTTTTTAAAGTGATATTGAAATTTTAACACTTTTTACTACTAAGTTCTATTTTAATGTTAAGAACTTATTTATTAACTTCAAATTATAGATTTAGGAATACGTATTACGCAAAAAACTAGAAAACATGTCATTTAATTAACTTTAATATCCCTATACCAATCCGGATCCGGTCCGGACGGATCCTCACCAAAATCCGGCCGGATCCGGCCGGATTGGAAATCAATCCGGTTTGCAATCCCTATTTGGAAGTAACTAAAATACTAATTGACATAGTTACACAATGAGGACTAAGGAAAAAATATGAATAGATTTTTTGTTCCTATTTTATAAAAGCCTCCTTTAATAAAATAGGAACAAAAAAAAAATATTTTATTTACCTGTTAAATTTTATATGTTTTCATCAACAGCTTTTGTACCTATTTATTGTGCTAATGAATTTCAGAATGTGGCTATAATTTCTAATATTTGTAAAATTTTATTCATAACATACCTACTGTCAACATCAATAGCAGGGAATAGAACAAAGAACAACGCGCCAAAATCTGCCACAGTCTGTTTGTACCATACCTCGCTCTGTATATTAGTAGACTGTCTCAATTTTACACAAAAATGAAATAATATATACCGTGTACCTTTTCAGCTAAACAACAAAGCAGCCGATCCTCCCGTCGACAAAGCCAAAGAGACGGCGCGCAGCCGCGGCGGCGTGGCGGCCGCCGGCGCCGGCGTGCGCGCGCTGCTCCTCGCGCACGACGACCTGGCCGCCGCCGCCGCCGGCCACGCCGCGCTCGTCGCCCGCCTCGCCGCGCTGGCCGCCGAGCTGCAGCCCTAGCGCCGCGACCAATGTCAACTTAGTGAATACAGTGTGCAATACGGCAACCCGAGCGAGCCCGTTGTTCAACACGGTAATGGCAAACGTCACGGCCCGGGAAACGGTGAATGTGCTTGCGAAAATAGTGCGGAGTGTAATGGAAACTATGAAGATAAACTTGTTTGTGAACAGTGCAGTGAAAGTGATAGTAAAAAACTAGAAGCTTATAAACTTCAGGACCGATCTGAATTTGCAATAGAGTGTAATGGAAACGATAATTCTAAACCGTCTGAATGCAATGGTAACTATGCTAGTGAAACAGACAGTGAAACGACCACAGACAGTTTGAGCGACAGTGAAACTCCGTCGGTGACATCGGGTGTGGGGACAGTTATTCATGGGTCCATGAGCTCCAGGGATGTGACCTCGCCGGATGAGGAAGTCAAAGAGAAGGTTCGGAAATCGACTTGTGTTGTTACATAGAAGTTCGAAATTAAAATACTATTAGCACTTGCCATTTTGTCAATTTTAATACATATTGGCAAAAATTACATTACGATAAAACAGCAAAAAATAACCTTGTTTTTTTATGGTATAGGATGGATAGGGTCAGTCTTTAAAGTACCCACTTAAAATAAACAAAAATAAACCAACTTGAATGTAGAACGCTGGGTCAAATATTAAAAACCCTTACAGAAAGTGATTGATATGCATTTTTTTTTTAATTAAGGGTTCTTCACAGTAAGTTGCAGCCTTGACCTACACATGCCAACAGTATGAAGTTTTCAGATGAAGAAAAGCTACAATTTTAATATTATCATATTTGAGGCTACTTTTTAATGAAATTTATAAAAATGAAATGTTATTTAGGTAATAAACTAAAGATCTCTTGATTCATCCTTCCAAATAGTTCCAAGAAGATTAAACTTCCGTTTATTAGTTATTTGAACTGAGAATAGATCTCAATTATGTATTTATGCTAGGTAGCAAAAAAGTATAGAGATATTTTAGACACTGCAAAGAGGAATATATTAAGCATATTGTAGAATTTACAGACCAATACAGTTTAAGGCCAGTGTACAATTTTGCACTTAGGGTCTCGAAGGGGAAGCAAGAATAAATACCGAGTTTAATAATAAACTGACGTATATTTATCCTACTAGTAAAAATCTCCACACAAATCCTCAGAAAAATACAAAACAAGTTTAACACCTTATAAAACTACGTTGAACTAACGTTCGCTAGTTGGCCGATGTAACAGCGCCATCTACCGGGACATTGGGTAAACCAATTCCGATATGCGTTTCGTACATGCCGCCCACCAAGGACAACATGTCCTTCATCATGACCGCCCACCGTGAAGTGTCTGAACGGTTAGAGGTTAACTGTATAGAAAACTGCTCTAGTTTCTAAAACAATAATAATAAAAGGTGGGGGAACATGTCTTCTACTATGATACAATAATCTTAAAGAAAACTGTAAACTTAAAAACTAGTTAGCAACCGGCAGTATACAAAGTTTTGACGTTGGTCGCTTTATCAAAGTATTTTTACATTTGATGGTTACCACTCTGGTCAGTTGATCCGAACCAGGGTGCTTCTGCATGATTCTGCCGAAAAGCCACTTAGAAGGAGGGAGATCATCCTCCTTGACCAAAACAACGTCCCCAACGTTAGGTTCGGGAACTTGATGTGCCCACTTGTACCGCTGTAAGTAATGGGTCAAATATTCGTTTGACCAACGACGCCAAAAGTTTTGTAGCATACGCTGGGTCAGTTGCCATCGCTTAAGAGTGCTGATATTCGAGCATTCATAGTTTATTTCCGGAATCGTAACTAGAGGCTCCCCTATCAGAAAGTGACCCGGAGTTAGAGGGTTAAGCTCATTAGGGTCGTTGGGTACAACGGAGATAGGCCGTGAATTTAGGCAGGCCTCGATCTGGCTGAGTAGAGTCGCCATTTCCTCATAGGTAAGTGTCGACTCTCCAATAACCCTTTTGATGTGGTATTTGGTGGACTTAATCCCTGCTTCCCATAATCCACCGAAGTTCGGGCTTTTAGGAGGGATGAAGTGCCACGTGGTACCATTTAACACCAGACTTTCCGCTACTTCTTGGACCATAGTTGACTTCTCTGCGTTAAAAAGGTCCTTTAATTCTTTAGCAACGAAATTGGTGCCGTTGTCGCTGTAAATCTCTAAGCAACGGCCACGTCTGGAGGTGAATCTCTTGAAAGCCTCAAGAAATCCACGTGAGGTAAGTTCGCTCACTACCTCTAGGTGTATGGCTTTGGTTACCATACAGATGAACAAGCACACATAGCCCTTGTATGAGTGATGTCCTCGGCCTTTTGAAGTTCTTAAATTGATGGGTCCAGCATAATCAACTCCGCTGCGGATAAACGCTCTACCTGGTGTAACTCTAGCAGAAGGTAAGGCTCCCATCAATTGAGTTTGGATCTTAGCTTTGTGACGAATGCAGCGCACACATTTGTGAATGTGGTGTTTTACTAAGTCCTTCGCTCGTACTATCCAATAAGCTGACTTTAAGTAGTTCAGCATAGCTCGCTGGTCGCCATGAAGAGTACGTTCATGGGCATCTGCCACAATCAACTTAGTCAGATGCGAGTCATGCGGCAAGATAATAGGATGCTTGGCTATTTCTAACTCTGGAGCGTTCTCCAATCGGCCGCCCACTCGCAAAATACCTTTTTCAAGAAACGGCGTTAAAGAACGAATATTAGAGGTTTTTGAACTAATGTACCCGCTTTTGTTGATTTCCTCAATTTCGTTCTTGAACTCTGCGTTTTGACACATTTTAATGCAGGTCATGGTTGCTTCATCCAACTCCCACTTTTGCAGATATCGTGCGTGAACCTGCTTGTTCTGTACTTTATCACGCTTTCTTATAAAACGTCGGCAATAGGCAACAACACGTATAAGTCTGTTAAGAGATGAGTATTTGTCCCAGAACGTTTCTTCTACTATTCCTACATGGACTCTCGCCGACTGTTCAAGGTTTGTGTCATTGTTTTTAGGCTTTGAGTAATGAATGGTCTTATCGTGCAGAAGTTTAGGTCCAAACTTCCACAGGTCGTGTTCTTTTAACTCTTCTGGTTGCATACCACGTGAAGCACAATCTGCCGGATTTTCCTTTGTACATACGTGAGACCATTGCGCTGAATCCATAGTGGTTAATATCTCGGATACCCTGTTAGCTACAAAGGTTTTCCAGCTGCTTGGGTGCTTGTTGAGCCACGCAAGAACCACTGTGGAATCCGTCCACGCTCTTATGTTTGATCTGGGTATTTTCATTACTTCTGCAACTTCAGCCAGCAGTTTAGCCACAAGTACGGCTCCGCAAAGTTCCAATCTGGGTATGCTGACCTGCTTGACAGGTGATACTCTTGTTTTGGCTGTCACTAAAGCCACATGTATGTTTCCAGTTGAGTCAATTACTCGAAGATAAACGACAGCAGCGTAAGCGGCGTTGGATGCGTCGCAAAAGCCGTGCAGTTCATGAAGTGTGTCATCCACGTGCGTGTGAAGCCATCTTGGAATCCTGAAGTCTACAAGGTGAGCTAGCTGCTCACGGTAAGTTAGCCAATCCTGCAGTATATCCGATGGTGGTTCTTCATCCCATCCGATTCCTGCTAGCCATAGACGCTGGATAAACATTTTTGCTGCAATGACACATGGCGCTAACCATCCTAATGGGTCGAACAAACGTGAAACATCAGAAATTATTTTTCTTTTTGTTGCAGGTGGCGATAGCGGCGGCAGTTTCACCGAATACTGAAATTCATCGTCGTCCCGGTTCCAGGTAAGTCCCAGTATTTTAGTTATATTATCTGTCTTAATTTCCAGATTGCTCTTTTCTTCTTCGTTTCCTAGATTCTCTCTTTCTCTTCTATTGATCTCCTTTGACAATTCTTTCTTGTTACTAGCCCATTTCTGTAGCACGAACCCTCCCTCATTCAATAAGCCTTTCATTTCATGATACAGCTGTAGACCTTCTTCTTCTGTCTGACACCCGGTCATTAAATCGTCCATGTAGAACTCTTGGTGGACCCGTGACGCAGCTATAGGATACTGCTCTCTGTGGTCACATGCTACCTGATTGAGTGCCTTTACTGCCAAGTAGGGCGCTGAAGCAGTTCCGAAAGTGACGGTCAGCAACTTGTAATCCTTGATTTCACTTCCAGCATGTTCGCGCCACACTATGCGCTGAAAGTCGGTGTCCTCGTTGGCTACTCTTACCATCCTGTACATTTTTACTATATCCGCCACTAGACAGACGGGGGTACTGTCTCCAACGCATAATGAGGTGACGAAGTTCTGGTTGCAAGGTAGGTCCTGTCATGAGCTGATCGTTTAGTGATATCCCGTCATCATATTTACAGGAAGCGTCAAAAACGACTCTGACCTTGGTGGTGCTTTTGTCCTCGCGAATCACAGCATGGTGAGGTAAGTAGATCGCTTCTTTCTTTTTATGATCAGGTTCTGTCACGGGAACCATGTGACCGAGCTGTTCATACTCTTTTATTACTTCAGAGTATCGTGCTTTTAGGGTTGAGTCTCTGTCAAATTTTCTTTCTAATGTGTGTAACCTTTTGACTGCTATCTCACGTGACTTTCCTTTGCAGGTTGGATTGTTCCGAAACGGCAACTTCACCACGTACCTGCCCTCTGCGTCTCTCGCAGTCGTGGATGCGAAAAGATCTTCACACTTTTGTTCTTCGTCTGTTAACAACTTAGTGTGACCTGATGGCTCGGCTTCTATTTCCCAGAAACGTTTTAGCATGTCATCTTCATTAACGTGTACGTGTAAAACGGTTACGTTCTCATTTACGCTCGCGGAGCCTACTGAACCAGATAGAATCCACCCGAGGGTGGTGCACTGTGCTAATGGCGCTCCTTCTGGGCCATTGAGCACTCCATCTCTTACAATCTGGCTGTACACTTCACCGCCTAGTAGTATGTCTATTTTGTTGGGTGTACTATAGGTTGGATCTGCTAACGTCAGCTGCTGAAGCTGCAACCACTCTGGAATTACTACCTTTTTTCCAGGAAGCTCAGTTGTGATCTTGTTCCAGACATAAGCTTTCAATACGAGGCTGAAATTTGAATCGGTTATCGATTGAATCTTTATTTGAACTTGATACTTAGGCGACACCGGTAATTGACATCCACCTAATCCGGAAAGTGACTTTTTCATGGGAATTTTCTTTATCCCTAAGGCTTGTACAACAGCTTCTGTCACAAATGAAGCCTGTGAGCCTTGATCTATAAATGCTCGAATAACCTGATAGTCTCCTGTTTTAGACTCAGCCTTAATAAGCGCGGTGGGTAACAATACCTCACCTTGATCTACCCCTTTCGTAAAACAGCTGACTATCGGCGTGACCTCTTTCTTCTCTGTTGCGATATGTGTGGCTTCCCCCGACCCAGTTTCAGCTGCCTGAACTACGCTCTTAGGATTGGCAGTTGAAGTGGATACATCCTTAGGGTGAAGCAAGGAGTGATGCTTTCTCTTACAAATTCTACAACTAGTGGCTTTTTGGCAAAATCTTACATTATGGTTACCACCTAGACAATTGAAACAAATCTTATTTTTGGTAACAAACTCATGCCTTTTGGCATAGTCCTCACCAGCAAACTTTTTACAATAACAAAGCTTGTGAGGCTCGGTACAATATTCACACGCGAGTGAAGGTGCGGTTGCGACATGGAGTACATTTGGTTTGTTGTGACTACTATTACTACTATTGAACGACTTCCCATAAGCACTTGGGGTTTTACTGGCGCTTCTCGGTTCAAGAAATTCCAGTGCTCTGTATCGACTTGTTAAGAACTCTTTAAATTGGCTAAAAGTAGGTAAAGCGTCTGAAGCCGAGTTAGTCGCCACGTTAAGTTCCCATTGCCTGCGCGATTCGGGGTCTAGTTTTAACGACAGCAAATGAATGACAATAATGTCCCACGTAGAAACATCGATGCCTAGATTCGACAACGCACTTAAACAATCGGTCGATGTGTCCATCAGATCCTTAAGGAATCCTGGGGACTCCGTCGTTGCACTCTTTTGACTTAACAATCGTTTAAGTATACAATGCGATAAGTATTTTTTATTATTATATCGCTGCTCTAACTGTGTCCAGCACCTAGTATAATTAGTGTCCGAAACAGGTATGTTACGAAGCAACTGCTCCGCCTCCCCGGTTAGATAACTTTTTAAATACTGCAATTTTTGAACACTGTCTAACGACTCATTGTTGTGTATCATTGACACAAATAAATCTCTGAACGTCGTCCACTCATGATATTTCCCCGAGAAGCTAGGAATACACAACTTAGGAAGTTTCACTACATTTGGCCTAAAGGAAGCGTTATCTTGACTGTCATTACCCCTTGACTGATTAGGTAAAGAACGAGTACACTGCGCTAATCCATCTTTTAATTCGCATTTGTAATCAGTATACTCTTCCTCTGTTTTATCATATGTATCTCCCGTAACATAAGACTTTGCTTTTAAAGCTGTAAGGTCTTGCGATCGCATTAAATCCTTGTGTCCTTTTCTAAACTCAGACCAAAGTTGTTCTAAAGTTTCTAATCTACTCTCCAAGTAATTTTGAGTTATGCGTTCCTTGGGCGACTTTTTAAAGTTAACTCTTGCTTTAAAAATACGAGTACACAGATCATCTTGATAGTTAAGTAACGCGTCCATAGTGTAAACAAACGAGCAATGTCACATACAAATTTTAAAGACTTAGCAATTGTGATACGAAAAAACACTTAGAATAAATTACAAGCCAAATCCGTAAAATTTTACAAGTGTTTGGGACTTAGTAAGAATTCGAAAAAATCGGGCATAGGTTCCCCGTTCCAATAGGATTTCGCTTATAATTCTAAGTTAATGCTAACTACAAATTATTCTATGTTAATATTCAATACAAATCACTAATGCAATTATTCTAAGTTGAAAGTCCATATAAATCCTTGATGAAATTTTCTAAGTCGATGTAAACAAACCGATTCTTCTGATTGAATATGCGCTTGCAAATAAAGTTCAAACTTCCGCAATAAATTCACTAATTTGTTCGTTGTTTATAAAGTTGAAACTCGCGTGAAATATGAATTAAAAAGTACTCACGATTTCGCACTTCTCACTCACTCTGATACGTGACGTCACACTTCGTTGAACTTACTGCCGTCTGCTAATCTCGTCTCCTGTATCTGCTACTTTGGATGCTTCCAGCTACTCGTCGCTAGATGGCGCCACTCGCGCCTTCTGATGCTCCAATTCTTGAATTGATTTTACAGGAAACCGCCAGCTATCCAACGCTAGATGGCGTTGGCAACCTCAGTTAGCTGCAACTTTCCCGGCCTTTGAAGCAGCGAACCACTGCTAAGCACGGGACGCGAAGTGTAGTCCGCACAGACTACCAAAAACGCCACTCCAAATTGGCTTCCAAGGCTATCCGATTCGAGGGACCATGTACAATTTTGCACTTAGGGTCTCGAAGGGGAAGCAAGAATAAATACCGAGTTTAATAATAAACTGACGTATATTTATCCTACTAGTAAAAATCTCCACACAAATCCTCAGAAAAATACAAAACAAGTTTAACACCTTATAAAACTACGTTGAACTAACGTTCGCTAGTTGGCCGATGTAACAGCGCCATCTACCGGGACATTGGGTAAACCAATTCCGATATGCGTTTCGTACAGCCAGGATGCCAAAATCACCTCATCAATGAATTTATTGCACTAAGTATTCAGTGTCAGACATGTAGTGTAATATTCTTATTCATATAACTTTACAAGGCTCAATTAGTTCATTATTTTTTTATCTTTTTCTTACAAATACAGAAGTCAAAATGACAGATTAAGACAAACAATCAATAGCTAATTGAGACTTGTAGTGTGTTTATGAATAACACCATTAGTTTTAATTAAATTCTTCTATTATCAATATCATCATCAATGAAAGCCATTGCAAAGAACAGATATGTTAAGGTTGCATCTGTCATCCTTATTGGTGCAATATATGTATATTTGCAATGTATGTAATGGTGCACTAGTAACATTTAACCCTTTTCCAGGCATAGTACGATTTATCGACCACATACGCGCCATCAGAATTTCAACTTTAGCATTCCGATTTAAGGTTCAAATTAGATTACACTTTGAGGAAATGTTACTTGTCTTCAAATGAATCATCAAAGCTGGATTTGTTGGTATATATTTGATTTGGGAAAACCTTGTAGATTGGTGCGGCCTGGAAAAGGGTTAAGTAATAAAATTATTATGGAAATGTAATGAATTCCTATATTGAATTATCATAAGAAAATTGTTTATTGTTAAAAAATATTTTAATGTAAATAATTATGTAGTATACGATAAATAAATAAATGAATTATTATAAAGATTCTAGTTTGAATAATAAAACACAATGTGGAATGTACACATAATATATTTCTGTTTCAAATAACAGTAATAAAATAATTTATCGAGTAACCTAAGCTTAGGTACATTCAGCCGTGGGCTTCATTACACTTTGCTTATAATTATAAAACATACTCCGACAGGGAATTGTCCTCTCCTATAAACAATTCATAAATGTTTCGTGTTTTTCAGCAGGTGCTAATCAACCATTACTTATTTTTAGTGCATTATGCAATTTTACAAAAATAATAAATAATACAGACACGCTTTCATATAGATTTTCGTACATTGCCCCGCATGATGCTATCTCTATTACTCACGCATAAATATATTGCTGTCAAACTCGCACAGTGACATTGACAACTGGCGCCACGGGCGGGACGGCAATATAATTATGCGCGTGCAATAGAGATAGCGGACTTCCGGTTTGAGCGCCAGTTTGATAATCACGCCTCGTGATTAATTACTTTGTTTTATGCTCATTAATATTGTTTAAAGTGTAATATCGATAGCTTATTATACAGTAAACTAATGTGGTAGTGTGCAGTGAATGAAGAATTAATCTTGAAACGCGTTTAACCACCATTTTGGAGTCAACGGCCGGTAGTCTACGTGCTACTTGTAAAGTTCAGCTATCGCTTTACAAGTGCTGATGAAATCACCGTACACTGTCTTGTACTAACCGTACAATTTTAGTTACTATAACCGTACAAAGCTCCTAATACCTTGATACTGGCGAAATAGTCCCACTGGACTGAAGCCATATTTTTAAAAAGAAGAAGAAGAATAGAGATAGCAACAGGCAGGGCAAGTACGAAAATCTATCTTGAAAGCGTCTCTGCTTTAGGAACCCAATTAAAACCAGAAACTAAAGAGGCCAAACCCCATGTCATTCAAACATACAAAAAGTACGAATTCATTTCATAATCACTTTATCATCACAAAATCATGAAAATAAATTGGTAGATCATAGATTTCCACAGAGAAAAATCGATAAATAACGTTTTGTTCTTATTGTATAATGCCACTCATTGATTCAATAACACTTAAAATGGCTCAATTCGAAAATTCTACTAGTACACTAAAAAAATGTGACTAAAATTTCGGTTTGACCATTTAGCAGAAAGGCAGCATATGTGCAGTCTTACCTAAAACAAAATCTTTACAAATACTAAAAGCAACACCCTTTGCCGATCATGGGAGGACCTTATGTGGTTGCAATAAGGGTTACGAGTTGTAAGTTGACAGTTTGGTATTGAATCTGTAAAACTACAAAATACTAGTGCCTGTTATCATAAGAATTTATTCAATCGATGTAGCATTTTATTAAGCTGCTACAATTTCATCACTGCTATCAAAACCATGTTTTTCATCGCCAGTTGCTTTTTATTGACGCCTACTAACCTAGAAATACATTTTGTCCCACACGCCGGCAACAGAATGGAGTCGGCGTGACCGTCTAACAACACACGCCTTCATTAATATTTTCAGTTTACAAAAAGAAAACTTGACAGGCGTATTTTTATATCATCTACTTTTTATTTAGAATTAAGTAGTATACAACTGATCTCTCAAATTTGATGTGAAATATAACGACTTAACCACTTAATTTAAGAACACGTTTTGAAGCGCCCATGGTTCTACAGCATTTTATATCAAAATGCACTGAATGCATTAATTTAAATGAAGATGTTGTATAGTCAATATGAACTGTTTTGTGTCCTTTTCAATAATCAGAAGTATTCGGGGTGGGGTACATAACACAACTAGCCTTGTTCGGCACCTGGTCATGAAACTGATTTTCCATAAAAACCTAGCCACTTCAGGTGAGTTATGGTTCATATCTGTCTGAACTCGTATCCTACTTATGTTTGTATGAGTGAACGTGTCCCGCTACGAGTAGGCGGGGAGCCGCCGCGGGCGCTCCACGAGGCGGTGCGCGCGGTGCGCGGCCTGCACGCGCCGGAACTGCTGCAGGAGCGCTGGGAAGTCCGTGTCGGGCGCCGCCGCCGCCGCCGCCGGACCTATTGTTCTGTGGGTGCACACTCGATTTTATTCTATCATATAAACCGAGTGAGCAAATACGTGCTAAAACAAGTATATCATAAAAAGAGAACTCGACTCTATGTGAGAGTGATTTATTATACGTAATACTCGGAGTCTGTGATGCTGTTAAAAGTGTTATTTCTAGTTTTTTGAGTTATTGGCTCGCTTATTAAATTTTGTTGCTGACGGCGTAGCGGTTAAAAATCAACCAGAGGTAATATAAGTAATCTACGTTTAAAAAATCAAATGTATGAAGAAAACGCCGATTCGATTTGGTAAGGCGATCGCAAAAAGAATTGCATTATAATAAAGTAAGTATAAAAAAACGATCGTACAGTGCAGGTCTGTCCGGGGGCGGGGCGCACTGCAACCGGCGGCGCAACGTGTGGAAGGCCTCGCTCTGCGGCAACAACATCAGCAGCCCGTACAGCGCGCCGCGCAGCTCCGCACTTTGGGACCCGCTCAGCAGCTCTAGGCGCATGTCTGCAAATAACACAGGTGATGAATAATCTTGTCGGCGTCGAATTAAATTAAGACGCCGATTCTACCAAATTAACAATATTTTATTATTTCCCGTAAAATAAAACCGCATTGAGTATTACTGTAAGTTTATATGTCAGAGACAAAATTAAATTAGTAATAAATAATAATCCTATTTACTCACAAGCAAATATAGGCGACTCTATGAGTTGCACAAGCTTGTCTAACTCTGTTAAGAAGTCCACGGTGATTTCCAGTTCACCACTAAATTCTAGTTAAGGAATAATATAGACAATCCAAACCATACACTCTTATTGCACAGTGCAAGAAACAAATCAGAAGATACTATCACTATTAAATTAAATTAAATTACCGTTTATTTCAAGCGCATGTGGCTCATAAAATGTTAGTTATGTACAATAAAACTTAAAAACTATGTTAGTAACAATAAATATCTTAACTAAAATCATAACGATTCACCGTTACTGGGCTTATGAAGCCCGCAACAATGCGTTATGTACGGACAGTCGATCCTATCCGCAGTCATAGTTAGGATGGTGTTGGGGCTGGCGCGCACGCGCCGTACCAGCGATGCGGCTCGCAGGCGCATTGCTGCTTTGAAGCATGTTACGTGCGCGTCAGCGAACATCTGTGACGCACTGCAAAAGCGCGGCAGCCCCATCAACATCCGGAACGCATTATTATATTGAATTTGTAGGGCCTTGTACGATTTTTTTGTAAATTTGCTCCACAGGCTGCACGTGTAAAAAGTGGTACAAAAAGCCCTGAACAGGGTTATTTTACTGTCATTAGAGCAACGTGCAAACCTGCAAACTATAAGTGCCTGTTTCACAATGTCCAAGTATTGGATAGCTAATTAACAAATAAATTAACTGCTAGATAAAACTACCTTAGTTGTAAAGATATTTATCTACCAGTTAAGCTTATTTGCAGACTGTGAAACGCCAACGATGACCTTATTCGTCAGATAAGTGGCAAGTAGCTTATTCAGGACTTGGACATTGTGAAACAGGCCATAACAGACGTAACTTAGCATGATGCCAGGTCGAGTCGTTAGGTTGTTTGAATAGCGTTAGAAAAAGTCAGTTAGTAAAAAATCTTCACTTCCATAAAAAGGATACAAAGTGGATATGAGCGCATTGCAGTGCGCGTAATTGTGGGTCAGTAGACACAGCGCGAGCAGCGACACCGGCGAGTGGCACCAGCAGCGGTACAGCCCCGAGAACAGCTGCTGCGTCGCCTGGGAACCCAATACCAACATTTTGAAACTGCACTTCGGTCGCCAGGCGTTCATATTATTCTGTAACACTGGCGTTTTCATTTCGACTTTTCTTCATTTGGTTTTTTTTTTTATCGTATATTGTATCAATTGATTTTTTATTATTATTAATTAAAAAAAAAAAAACAAAATTGTTTATTTCTTTCAAAACCATGACAAATATTACAATGGCTGGTGTCTCCTTGAAAGTTATTTACACACTACATGTGCTAAAAGGCATCCGCTCTTCCATAGCTAAGTACAATCTGTATTATAGTATTCTTAAAACTATGTTCCTTAATCATTATTTGAGTATGTGTGTGCGTGTGCGTGTGTGTGTGTATGTGTGTGTGAGTGAGTGCGCGGGCGCGCGTGTGCGGCGTGTGCGTGTGTGTGTTTGATTGTGTTGCTTGGCTAGGCTACATATCCTAGTAATTATTCCACCTGATCGTAATTTTTATCTTCTAACTACTTTGTTATTAATTATTTTATTCAATAATAATATTGTTACCGGCGCAGTAAAGTTTCGCAGCTGCAGCCTCAAGTCCTGCAGCTCGGCCGCCGTGAGCAGGATGATGCTGAGCACGTCCACCACGGTCGCCGCGAACTTCAGGTTCGGTTCGTCAACGAGAATCTTCGACAGGGCTTTGTAGATGTCCTCCGCCTTTAGGAGAGCACATAGTTGCCTGTAAAGATAAGTTAGATAAAAAAAAGACACAACAAACAAAAAAACATAAATTAAGAATTCCATATCAATAATGTCAAGATTGTCAATGATAAGTACTCAATTGTCTGAAAAATATATTTATTTTTAGGGTTCCGTACCTCGAAAAGAAACAACGGAACCCTTATAGGATCACTTTGTTGTCCGTCCGTCTGTCTGTCTGTCAAGACCCTTTTTCTCAGAAACGCGTGGAGGTATCAAGCTGGAATTTATATCAAATACTCAGGTCTACTGTCCCTTGGAGCTGTGAAAAAATCAAACTTCTAAACCTACGCAATCAAAAGATACAACCGTTTATTCCGCAAATTTTCGACACTCGCAAGGGAATCAAAACCTACAGGGTACTTTCCGTGAACTCGGAATCTTGAAATTTGGTATGAAACAACGTCTTATAGCACAGATAAAAGGAAGAATTGCGAAAACCGGAAATTTTTAGTTACATCATATAATAACATATACCTACAGGTTTGTACGGAACCCTCGGTGCGCAAGTCCGACTCGCACTTGGCCGGTTTTTTTATTTAGTTAAAAGCACTGTTACATTTTAAATTGTCATTAAGGCGATGGAAACATTTTCTTCATGAGGGACATTTTAACGATGCCCACTGACTTAGGAAGAAAGATTGTTCGACACGCCGGAAACATTATTTGGAATCGGCGTAACAACAAATAATGAAATGTGGATGTTATTAACACACCACGATGTAAAAAATATAAGGATTCCCTTGAGGAGCTCCGAAATCTTTACAAATTGTATCTAGCAAAGATACCGTCAATGTAAAAAAAACATTCCATTCTAGACGGATCCGCCGACGCCGTCAAATAATGTGTTCCCACCGTAAATTCCGAAAAAAGCCGTGTACGTTCAAAATATACACTTTCGCCAACCAATACTTCGACACTTTGACCATTTCACTAGAAAATGTACCCATATGAAGTTAGCACCATGTTGATAGTGTCTCTGATAGGTTGGGCAGGGCAGTGTTTGGGTTGCGAAAGATGAAGCCACTTATCTCGAAGGAAGCTCTAAAGCAGGTGTACTTTGCTCACTTCCATTATATTATGTCGTACGGCACGCTCATTTGGGGTAACTCCACTGATGCCAGAAGAGTCCTCATAGTTCAGAAGAGAGCAATTCGTACACTTGCTGGAGTAAAACACAGACCCATGTAAAGAACTTTTTATTTAGGAACGCATAATGACTCACTACTCACAACACCTCTTTGATCTAATAATATATGTCAGAAATAATATTGCTCAATTTTCTCGTTTAGATTGTCCGGGAAAACAACTGCGTAACACAGGCCGTCTTAGAACAGTTCCTCGTCGCTTGGTGCTTTCAAAAAGGAACCCACGAATAATCGGACCTACTTATTTCGAGCACCTACCTGCCGAGATAAGAAACGAGCAATGCAACGAAATATTCAGACGTAAATTGAGAAACCTTTTGTTGGAAAACCCTCTGTACTCAGTAAATGAGTTCATGGAATTGACATTTTGATTCAGAAATTGTTTTATTCTTATTGTTTTTTATTGACGCTGATTTCTTTATCATACAGAAACAATGAAGTGTCATGAGGTATAGAGGTATTGCTAGATTCTCATACCTAATTATAAACGCTCCCCGGTCTTCTAGTAAATTTTCATCAGCAGCCAGCAGCCTTAGTAAAGCTTGTAGGAACTTGTAATAATAGGGGCTAGATTCCAAATCACCTGTAACATATTAAGATTCTTCATAAACTTTTTTTAAATAAATGTAGCTACCAACTACTAAAATTGTCACTGTTATAAAACAGTTACTGAAAATTTGCTCCAAGGTTACGTTCTCAATTGGATTTAATTCGAGGAAATTACTGGCAATTATTATTTTTAGCCTATTATTACCCGCCTAGGGGTTTGCAATATCCGTCCGATTTTCTTATTCGGATAATTCGAGTAAACAAATCCGAATATACGAATAATGTGAAACAAAATATTTATTCCAAGTAATATAATTCGTAAAACCAACGCTAAAATAAGCGTGGAGTTGATAACGACTGAGATGCTAGAGTGCCACAATGCGAAACTAGCATCTTGCTTAAAAAAAATTGCGTAATCAGCAGAACTAAACCAAAAAAAAAACGGATGCTTCTAGAACTCTCGTAAAACAAGGGGATGCTACTTTCACAGACACCTTAGTGTAAGGCCTGAGTGGACGCTCGAGTCGGGCGTGCAGCGGGGCGGGGCGTGCGGCGTGCATGTTAAACAAATGAAACTCATACTACAAAAAATATTTTGTTTAAATTTGAACTTTAATAACTGTTAATAGAGTTTAATATTATAACTGCCATATATAGTTGCATATGCGGTAAAGGGTTAATTTACCTTCCATTTATTTATACAGTCTATTTTTGTATAAAGTGTGAGTTGATAGCCAAAATGCTGGTTTATATTGTATTTCAATAATTTTTTGTTAGCACGACATGACTGCACGCTCTTATCGCCGCTGCAAATCACAAACAGGTTTGAACCTCTCCGCGACGCCGCGCTCGACGCCGCATTGCCCGCAAACTTGCCCGCTCGGCATTCGCTTTGAGCAGCGTCGACTCAGGACACCAGTATGAGTTTCATTTGTTTAACATGCACGCCGCACGCCCCGCCCCGCTGCACGCCCGACTCGAGCGTCCACTCAGGCCTTACACTTAGCAAAATTGTCTATTCCGCGCACCGGGCGTGCAGGTGCAGATCTCGGCGGCGACGGCCAGGCCGCGCCGCACCACCTCGTCGGCCGCGTCCGTCAGGCTGCCGACCGCGCACGCGAACACTCGCCCCGACTGTGCTGACATCTGCACCACAATCACAATATCTAACTTTAATAATACTAATATTTGTTCAATCTCTCTCTCTCTTTCTTTCTTACACATGTTCTGTCTTATTCTGTTGCTATTCTGTCATCTAACAAACACGGCTTATGCTGAGCGGCATCCTATGTGGTGTACATATACGTTTCATTATTAATATTTGTTATTTTTATGCCAAATAAATATTTTTCTATTCTATTTTTTGTCGACATTTTCATTTTGGATACAACTGTAAGGTCACGTCTGGAAATATCGATACGAAAAAAGTACCAAAAATATGTATACACGACTTTATTGCCCATATATTAAGGTAGTGTATATATATTTTTGGCACTTTTTTCGTATCGATATTTTCAGACGTGACTGTACTATTCCAACAAAAATAAACTTCAACGTACTTTCCGTTGTCAACATCATATTGCATTATCACTATTATCATCCAGCTTTCAAAAGTATACCCAATTTGAGCCCTATCGGATGCAAGGATCATAAAGTGGTTCTAATTTAGCTTCTGAGATTGGACTCGTAATAATGTACATACTAACTAACAGGGCAAGTTAAATGCTTGTCAAAATACTCTTTGGTTGGCGACCAAGTTTGGTAAGTGACGATACATAAACAAGAATCTAAGTCGCTTCTCGTCTATGCAATTTATCGCATAAATCTATTATGTTTTTAGGGTTCCGTAGCCAAATGGCAAAAAACGGAACCCTTATGGATTCGTCATGTCCGTCTGTCTGTCCGTTTATGTCACAGCCACTATTTTCCGAAACTATAAGAACTATACGGTTAAAACTTAAGTAGATGTATTCTATGAACCGCATTAAGATTTTTACACAAAAATAGAAAAAAAAAACAATAAATTTTGGGGGTTCCCCATACTTACAACTATAACTCAACTTTTTTTTTATCAATCCCATACGCATGGGGTATCTATGCTTCTAATATCATTTTTTTCTAAACTGAATAGTTTGCGGAAGAGACACTTCCAAAGTGGTAAAATGTCCCCCCCCCCCCCCCCCATAACTTCTAAAATAAGAGAATGATAAAACTAAAAAAAATATATGATGTACATTACCATGCAAACTTCCACCGAAAATTAGTTTGAACGTGATTCAGTAAGTAGTTTTTTTTAATACGTCATAAATGGTACGGAACCCTTCATGGGTGAGTCTGACTCGCACTTGGCCGCTTTTTAAATTGACCTAATAATTATCGAGGATCACTCACTTGAGTAGGCATCTTACTGTAAAGATGCAAGAACCACTCCAGCGCAGCCACCTTCGTGTGCACCGAGCTGTGGTGCACCATCTGTATCAAGATCCCGACCACCGCGTCCAGGTTGATGCGGCCTCTGTCTTCCTCGTCGCCCTCAGCTCCTGGGGATGATGAAGGGGATTCCGCTTCCACCAGCTTGGTTAACTGCATGTTGACTATCGTGGCGGTTTCTCTGATGCCTGGCGTTTGTCGTTAAGAATTATATGTTTAGAAACTTCGTAGACTCTGACCACGCTAACTTTGCAGCGCAGACTTTATAAATTGTTGTATTTATAAATGTTGTTATGTATTTTTCATGTCACTATATGATGTTATTATAAATGTTGTATTGACTTGTAAAACAGCTCTTGAGACCTACTTGCAGAATAAATTTTTGAATTTTGAAAAACTTGGCAGTAAGAATGCATACGTATCCCTATAAGCTCCATACTTGACGTAACACTTGGCATGAACACTTAGCGTGGTCCGACTCTGTCATTATTCATAATAATCATAATTATATTTATTTATATCTTGCAAAAAAACCTTTCATAACAAATCAATACGAGCCAAGGCGCGCGTCTTCGTGAATAACTGTGGCTGTTCGAAAATCATGGTAATCATCAAGCCATTGACAAACAGATACAACACAACGATGTAATGCTAACAAATATTAGGGCAGGTTTAACAATGAAACAGTTTACGAAATATCAACAAACATTCAATTCTAATGTAGAGGTGATTGATAATATTCACTGTAGTTAAATTTGTTTACAAATAAAAAACGAGATAGCAAGATGGGCGACGAGCTCAATTTCGACAAGATTTTAATTTTTATTAAGAAACTAAGAGCATATGTATGGTTTTGAACCCCCGATCCCTTATCTACCTCTGTCGTTAACTGGACCAGATAGCCTACCCCGAAAAACGCAAATCGAAGCTTCGTTTCGATAGAGAGGCAGGTAAAGCAATTACGATTATCTCCGTAGGTCCTCAGGTAAAGTTAATAAGTAGACCGAGTCAAATGACCGATACTATTTCATTGTTTTTTTATATTGTTGTGTGTTGACGATTCTTATTGGGAGATATTATTTGTGTTCTTTTATTAATTTATCGTTTTTATTTTTATTGTTCTCGTATTTTCGTAAGTTTTGACATTGTACATTTATATTTTGGATTTTGTAAGTATTTACCTACTTACTGTTATTCTAATTGTATTGACAATCCTTATTGGAGCTATAATTTTATTTCATTAGTACTGTTATTATTTTCATTTTTTTTTTTTGACGATCATGATAGAAATTCTTATATTTTTGACATCAATGCAAATTTATTATGTAATTGTCTTTCATGAAATAAATCATCTAATCTAAAAATGAGGCAAAGGATACTCCTTTGCGGCTCGTCGGAGTAGGCGAGGCAGGGCAGCGCGGCGGCCAGCACGCCCGACGCGGAGGGCAGCATGGCGGCGCCCGCCAGCTCCACGAACTCCTTGATCCACGTGATGGCGGTCAGCTGTCACATATACCCATATGTACAGTCAGCGTCAAATACTTCGTAGCAGTCAAAGTAGCCAAATAGTTCGGTACACCATATATTTAGTATGGTGTACCGAACTATTTGGCCACTTTGACTGCTACGAAGTATTTGACGCTGACTGTACAAGCATACCCCGAGGGATTTTGGTGCAGAAATGAATTCGTGTATTATAACTTTTTTACAGTACATATGGTGCTACTTTACCGCACTAGTGCGAAAATTAGCATATTACGTTACTGTGTCGAGCATTTAAAGGGCCATATGTACTGTAAAACGTTGTACGATACATGTGCGAATAGGTAATTCGCAACTCGTGTCGATTTAAAACACTTCAGTCGTGTTTTAATTTATCGCCACTCGTTTCGAATTTCCTATTTTTTGCACTTGTATCGTACCGTACTATTATTTCAAAATAGAATATAGATAGCACCAAATGTGCTTACAATTGTTAAAATAATTTCTGTTTTCACGGTTATAACTTTTTTTTGGCTAGCGTAAAACATTGTATGGATGGTATGGACTATGGTTATAAATCGCTGAGATACACTAACATGTTAAAAAGCGGTGGTGGTCGAGTGGATATGACGTCCGACTTTCAATCCGGAGGTCGTGGGTTCAAATCTTGGCTCGTACCAAAGAGTTTTTCGGAACTTATGTACGAAATATCATCTGATATTTACCACTAGCTTTTCGGTGAAGGAAAACATCGTGAGGAAACCTGCATACATCTGCGAAGAAGTTCAAAGGTGTTTGTGAAGTTCCCAATCCGCATTGGGCTAGCGTGGAGACTATAGCCCGAGCCCTCTCGCGCATGAGAGGCGGCCTGTGCCCAGCAGTGGGACGTATATAGGCTAAATTATTATTATTATTATTACACTAACATGTTCATTTTGTTTAGTCCACGTGAAGGATGGCTGTCAAGTACAAATAATATAGATTTGGGCCTTAACTTCTCAAGTAAACATTGCTAAATCTGAAAATTGCAAGCATTATTTATTTACGCCATCGTTGCTATCCAAGTAAAATAAGTAAAACCGCCGACGCCGTCTTAAATCGGTAAAATTACCAAAATAACAAAAAGCCGTAGATAAAGTGTGGCCATCATCGCCGACGCCGACAAATACCTGCTTTTCAAAAAATTGCTTCTGAAGATTTAGCTTTTACGATATTTTTTATTGACTGACCTGTACAAGTTCGTCGGGCGACTGTGCGTGCGTGATGAGGATGTTGATCATGGCGGCGAACTCCACGCGCGCCGGCTCCTTCTTGATGCTGCGAAGGAACTCGCCCAGCTGGATGTCGCACCTGTCCAATAAACAAAAACATTTCCGATAAGAGGTTTCATTGTTAACAGTACTTTTCTTAAGAGTAGCGCATGTAACTCCTCTGGAGTTGCAGGTGTACATAAGCTACGGAGACTGCTTACCATCAGGCAGGCCGTATGCTTGTTTGCCACCGACGTAGTATACAAAAAAATTCAATAACACATATTTTTTTTTACATACATACATACATACATATAATCACGCCTATTTCCCGAAGGGGTAGGCAGAGACCACGGATTTCCACTTGCTACGATCCTGACATACCTCTTTCGCTTCCTTCACTTTCATGACATTCCTCATACATGCTCGTCGGTTTAGGGTGCTCTTGACCTGGCCTTTTTTCAGGATTTCCCCGATTTGATCAGAGAAAGTCCGCCGAGGTCTACCCCTTCCAGCTCCCTCTTCTACTTCTCCCTTATACACTCTCTTTGTTAACCTTCTTTCACTCATTCTTTCCACGTGTCCAAACCATCTCAACATACCTTTCTCAATTTTTGTCACTACATCTTCGTTCAGTCCACACTTTTCCCTTATCTAAACTATCTACTATATATCTAATCTTATCTTAATGAAATGATTTATATATTGTAATTAATGCTGACATGTTTGAATTATTTTAATGAATTGATTTTTATATTTTAATTGGTGCTGACATGTTTGAATTATTATTATTATTTTTTATTTGTTTATTTTTTCATATCACATTTTATCATATCAAAGTGTACGTATTGCTCACCCGGTATTGTATAGTCCTAGCCCTAAGTATACGTGTTGCATGGTAGATTATAGGAAATTGTAATAGTCATAGTCATAGTTTAACATTATTATTTAAGTCTGTTACTAACACTTATATGGGCTATGCCTGAATTAAACGATTATTTAATTTAATTTTTAATTTAATTTATCACGCTGTTCCTAATTCTATCCTATTCTATTCTATTTATTAGAGATGTGCCGACTAGTCGCCGACTAGTCGGGAAAGCCGACTATCCGGCTACATTTATAGTCGGCGACTAGTCGGCGACTAGTCGGCAAAATGAGCCGAATAGTCGGCTGCCTAGATCTTCCAAAAAAATAAGGAAATAAAATAAAAAACCACCATACTCGAAGTGTTTGCCGATTGGTACCAGTCCACCTCACGAAATAAGTACTTGGCATTGATTACTTTACTTGAATCACCTTCAACATCGTCAAAAAATGTCCACACGCGTGATTTTCTTTTAGACATTATGTTTATAAAGATCACTACTTGTTTATTTAAACTTTTAAACAAAAATTACGATTCGTTTTGTATGTTTTTCTAATAATAACACACCGGAGCAACAAGTGAATCGGAAAGGTAAACAAAACTAGTCAAAACATGAAAACGCAACCACGTGCGGCAGCGAATCAGGCGACCCGAACGTTCCCGATTACGCCCGAACTTAGGCGAAGACCATAGTCGGCTACGCCGACTAGTCGGCCGACTAGTCGGCCACCTGACTGCCGACTAGTCGGCTAGTCGGCTAGTCGGCCAAAACCATAGTCGGCACATCTCTACTATTTATATATTTTTTTACAGAATAAAATTACCGAATGATAGGTTGTAACGTTCTCGTCTCAAGTTAGTATAAAGTTTCAACAGTACGCACGGCACGAGCATCAAGTTAATTACAATCTGGCAAATTTTAAATATTGCTTGAATTTGTAAGTACAGTCAGCGAAACGATTAGCTTAGCAATCTTAGCATACCTGTATATTAGTATGCAGGGGTGATACGCTAATAGATTTGCTGACTGTATATACCTACGCACGACCAAAGGAAGTTAAGTAAACATGTATATAGAGGTATGTAAACAGGCCTCTAGATTTTTTGTAATAAAGATTGTTATTGTCAGTTTTGGTTTTTTACTCAACGCATAAATAATATAGGATGAAATGATAACACTTGCCTGTTATTTAAGTGGCGCACCAGCCTCGTCACACGCAACCGACGTAAACTATTTATATCCTCCATCAAATCGACCAATAAGCACAGTGATAACTTAGTGAATAAACTAAAACAACACATTATTTTATATTTCCTCCTCACTATATTTTATATTTCCTTTAACCTATTAGGAACTATTTTCCCTTAAACCATGGATATTTTATCGACGAGTTATGGATACCGGATTTCCTGTATAAGCAAGCGCTACGATATTTTTATCGTCGTCTATATTATCAGTGTGACTTGAAATAGAAAGATGTAAACAAATCAATGTATCACTGTTGTTGCACGATCATTTGCTAACGATGACCCAGCATGGTCATAATCATAAAACAGTGTGTCAACATTCATTATACACTGGGTTTAAATTTAAAATTCTTAGTTAATTTTATTTTATAACTAACGCTTTACTGACCACAGCGGACTAGTCTTTGCAGTTTACGAATTTTTACGATGGAATAGTCGTCACCATCAGCATAGGACTAAAACATAAGTACGCGATACGACGTCGTGCCACAACACGATGCGAATTCGCGTCAGATTGCGACGTCGTACCCCGGTACGATTCGACATCGTGCCGGCACATATGAATGAAGAGAATGTAACGTACATGCGGCGGATCTCGGCGTGCACGTCGCCCAGCATGACGAGCAGCGGGTCGAGCAGCTGCGGCAGGTGCTGCCGGAGCGGCAGCGCCGGCACGGAGTCCAGCACGCTCAGCCAGGACACGCAGAACTGGCGCGCGGCGGCGTGCCGCGAGTACATGCGCTCGCGGAGCATCGGCACGAACGCGGACACGGAGAAATCGGGGCTTTCCGTCACTATCTCCTGCAGACAAATAATATGCTTGTTGACCACTGTTGTTGGTGTAATGACGATTAAATACTTACTGATATCTTTATATTGGAAAAAGAAACCATGGCAGAGCACTGATGCGTTGGGATGAAGCCATAAAAAGAACAGCCGGTACAGAATGGATGACTGTAACACGGGACACTCAGGACATTGGATAAATGGATAGCACTGGAGGAGGATTAATTAGATATGTTTTATTTTCATGATGATGATGATGATGATGAACCGTTTATAAAGAATGAAGGGCTTTTTTATTTTATTTTATCTTTTTAATAGTACATTACGATACAAGTGCGAAAAATAGGAAATTCGAAACGAGTGGCGATAAATTAAAACACGACCGAAGGGAGTGTTTTAAATCGACACGAGTTGCGAATTACCTATTCGCACATGTATCGTACAACGTTTTACAGTACATATGGCCCTTTAAATGTTCGACACAGTAACGTAATATGCTACTTCTCGCACTAGTGCTAAAAAGTAGCCCCATATGTACTGTAAAAGTATTTTAAGTATGATACAAACTGACAAGACAACTATTTTAAATTGCATTTTGATACTTTGTTTTGTACGGTTTCAACTGTTAATATTACTCTGAGATATTACTTTGTATGAAACGCTTACGCTAGCGGTCGGCAACGCGCATGTAACTCCTCTAGAATTGCAGGCGTACATATGCTACGGAGACTGCTTACCATCAGGCGAGCCGTATGCTTGTTTGCCACCGACGTAGTATAAAAAAAATGAAACGGTTTTTACGTAATTGGCTACTTGACAGTTTTAAGTAAAGTACCTGGGCGACCGAGCAAAGCTCGGTTATAACTATTTATTGTAATGTGGTGGTGTATAGGTGACAATCTTAACTACATTTTTTTACTAAATTAAACTTATCTAAAACAATGAAAATTAAAAAATTATATATAAACTTGCACATATAAAAAAAAAAACAAAAGTTAGTCACCGGGCGAGATTCGAACCCGTAACATTCGTTTAGCAGTCCGCGTCTTAACCCGCTAAACCAGACGGACAGTGGCCGGCAACACGAAATTAGCGACCATATTCTGCGTCGAAAGAAAAACGCATGAAAAATCGAAGACACGCGTTTTCCCAAACATAAGACTAATCTAGATAGATTGTATACCCCCAAAAACCCCCATATACCAAATTTCAGCGAAATCGTTAGAGCCGTTTCCGAGATCACAGAAATATATATACATATATATATACAAGAATTGCTCGTTTAAAGGTATAAGATAATGTCCATCGATCTTGCTTTTCCTGAGGATCAAATGTCTATTTTGTTTTATATATAGGACTCGTGGCATTTGAGCAACACAAAGGTCAGAAATGGGAGTTAAAATCTGACGCTCGCACTCGACGATTGAAACGCCTCTAACAAAATGATAATATGATGTGACGTCACATCATATAAGTCTGTTCTAAATGTATGGAAGATCAAGGAAATTGCCATTTTGACCTTGAAATATTGCGTTTATGTGTATAGTTGTCATACAATTTATTTTTCAATAAAATGTAAGGAATCGAATGGTACCATTTTCTTTTCTGTTTTTGAAAGACATAAAAAAAAAATTCATTTTTGAGAATTCAGAGCCTTGTTTTTTTTAAATAATCTCGATATAATTTTTTGAATTCCACTTTTTTATAATGGATGGCTCATTTTCTATCCATTTAACTAAATTTTGTTATAATATTCAACATGTGTCAAGTACCCAATTAGAAGAGATTTTGCTGGAGGATGATTATTAGCTGTTTGACAATACAAGTAAGAAGGATTTGTAATTTTATAAGGTATTTTTTTAAAGCTTGGAAAAATATGATTAATTTTGCATCCGTGATTAATCGCTGTGCTATAGGAAACCAAGTAATGGATGTAGACTGCTTTGCTGACACAAATAAAAAATGATTTGTTTCATCAGTCATGCTTTGCTTAAGATTTTCAGACTAAGCTTTGTATAAGCTTTATTAGATGTGTTGTACCTTGACAAGTCGGTCCAGCAGTTCAGCTCCCTGTTTAACTTGCGGCTCCGGGTCGGCAGCTAGCTTCGCGAGAGCATCAAAGAGCAGAGGGAAGTGTGCCAGTGCAGCACCCCGGGCCACTTTCACCACGTTGAAGAGCGCCTCGGCCGCTTGGTAGCGGACACGGGACTCACTCTCGCTGAAGCAGGCGACGATCGGCTGGATCAGCTCCGGCAGGTATGCTATGCAGCCCTGCAGACATTTACTTAGTTAGTATTGAAATACCCAGCGCAACGAAGCTGATAATGGAACTACCATGTTATAAAGTAAATTTTTGGTTTACATACCTCAAAATGAAAAATATGAACCACTAATAGGATCACAATGAATTCATTCATAGAAGTGCCCATGCAATTTTGCGGTTTGTTATACATATATATTTTTTTATTGCCTTTTTACTTCAAATTTCAAAAATATTATAAATGTGTATTATGGAACAATCTTACACAAATCGATCTAGCCCCACAGTAAGCTCAATATATAGTTAGCCCTTTAAGCTAATTATGTAAGAAGTCCTCACAGGCTCTCGTGTGTCATCTCAAGAGTAGTAAAAATTTGGAGGTGTCCATTAATTATGCGAGGTGTTCAGAGGGTCAGGGGGTTAAGCTGAAACTTGTGATTCTCATTGGGGGTGGGGGAAATAATAAAAATAGTATATGTCAGGATTACTATCAGGTGCATAATAAATGGAATAAAAGAATCAATGCAGTAATTTATTTTGCTTGTGTTAGTTCCAAGTTATGCTATCAAAATCATTGCAGGCTTATATTGGTCCAACTCTAATGCTGGTGCAGATGCGTAAAAACATGTATTTTTTTATATATTTTCTTTCCTGCTAAGGAGGTGCAAGTATATCAGGTCAGGAGTCAATCAAAATATCAGGAGAATAATGAAGAATCCTGACCATCTAGCAATCTTGATAACAAATAATAAAAATGTAAGTAATGCGACTTTTTAGCTATGGAACCCTAATATCAAAACTACTTGTAATTCAATAACCAGATGAACAGAATCTCTTCTATGAAGTCCATTTAAGGCTTAAAATTTGGTTAGTCTTTGTTGTCAGCATTATTATAAATTTTTTTTATGATCGAGGAGGCAAACGAGCAGACGGATCACCTGATGATAAGCGATTACCGCCGCCCATGGACACCTGCAACACCAGAGGGGTTGTTAGTGCGTTGCCGGCCTTTAAGATGGGAGTATGCTCTTTTCTTGAAGGTCTGAAGGTCATATCAGTCCGGAAATACCGCAGACGACAGTTCATTCCACAGTTTAGCTGTGCGAGGCAGAAAGTTCCTGGAGAAACGCACAGTTGAGGACTGCCAACCATCTAAGTGGTGAGGATGGAAATGTTAATAGACAAGTATATTCATATGAATGCCATGTGTTTCACCTTCCCAAGGCCGACAGCGACGGAGGAGAGGCCCATGAGTGCCCCATTTTTAACATTAGGGTTAGTAGACGCCATCAGGTCTTGGCCCAACACCCGCACCAGCCGCTTGATCTGGCTTGTGTTGTTCGCGTCGCTGAAGTCCTTCACCATCCTGCAAACACAACACCACACCTCTGCTTCAAACTGAACATCATCCACCTTAAACTTGTATAAAACCATGACAAACAAAGCTAAATTAGGACAAAAACAAACTTCTCTATTTCGACTCCAGCGAACTTCCTTTTATCGTATAGTTTGTCACATAGCCCACGGACGCAGGCTATGCTCAGTGGCGCGTAGTCTCTCTCCGACATTTTCAAAAATTTTAGATTATTTCAAGACATAAAATAAACAAATTATTTTGGGAAAAAATCTACAATGATGACTACAACGTCTACAACCGCGGCCCTAAGCAAATGTCAATGTCATAGTACTCATAGTGACAGTACTCTTTGGTTGAGAAATATAATTAGGAACGCCGACCGACTGGGCTGACTTCAATGCAACAAACTAAAAATGACGAGCATCAGTAACCGTTAGCATGATAATTGTTTTATAGTTAAACCTGTGCTTAGTTGTTATTTGCTAAAATTATGATTAAAGATATCGTTTCAATAAATGAATATAAGTACAAAAATATATTCGATCGAAAGTAGTGAACTTCTAAACGAAATCGTATGATGTCTATTCCTACGCCCAACATTAGAGGTTGTTCCGTTCCAAGCAAACAAAATTTGAAAGTGTATTCAGATTTTCTTTGATAATATGTTATCTATCTAAAGTGGCAAGTTTTACATTTCAATCTAAATCAATGATTGATTTATAAAAAATATAATAAAATGGGAAATTCGCAAATAATGTGGTATCAAATTGTACCGTAGTACGATGTTCTCAATAAGAACGTGTTAATAACTCAGCCATCTCTCACTCTCACTCGCACTTGTCATTCCTGTTTATCTGACGATTGGCTGATGTGTTATTAGCTCGCAATAGTTCGATAAAACTGCGTGCAAACCATTAATTACGATCAAAACTCATTAATACAGTGTTGTGATGTGTAGTGGGACGTAGTGTCGTCTTGATATACAATAGTGTTTTTTAAAATGCCTGTGACACTTATAGATCGGTTGCCCTTGCCGAACCTCAAGGTTTATACGGCGGCGAGTGTTTCCCTGCTGTCTGTGGCTGTGTACTATGCGTTGAGCGTGACGGGCGAGGCGGGCTGGCGGGCCAACGCGACGGTGGCGCGGCCGGAGGCCGCAGGCGAGGCGGGGCTGCAGCCCGCGGAGCGCCTGCAGCCCGCGCCAGGGGACCCTGAACTCCTCAACTCCTCGCGGATCATCTCCGAGCAGGTCGCCGACGTGCTAGCCTTCATGATGCAGGAGCCGCTCTGTATGTGGGTAAGTCAGCAGTCAAATCTCAAGTAGATATATATTAGAAAGTTCTTGGTTGATTCTGTGCTGTAACTCAGGTCAGGTCACGAGATGACTCACGTCAGTAAGCCAAGTCTCTTCTCAAGGAAACAGTTCATTATCCTTATTAGAGTCCTATAAAATAGCTTACAGTGGAAGTGAATAGGAATTTCAATAGATTGCAACATGTTTTGTTTATGTCATGCATGTATGTAAACAAATTATTGTTGACTAGTTTAGTTTTGTATGGTGATCTTAATGATAGAATCAAATAACATTCTTAATCTTTATGAATAGTTCCATTTATTATTTAGTGAGTAATCACTTTGTTTAGATATTTAATATAAAATTAAGTTAGCTTCGCCTATGAATTAACTAATTAATTTATATCTTGAAGGGTCATGTGCAACAGGTCTAAATGAACACCTAATTATGAATTTCAACTTTTGTTTTGGTTCACTGATTATTTGTGACATAATGATTGCATTTGCAAATTGTTAAATAATAATCAGTTATTGCACAAGTCTAAACTCATTTGCAGGAAATTGCTCACTTATCAACATGATTGTGTTTAACAGAATAGCAAATTAATGTGGTATTTGAACATGATTAGAATAAACCGAAAACATATAGGACAAAAATATAAATGAGAATGAGTGCAACTATGAAAATAAAAGTAAGTTTACAAATTAAGTAATTGAGGAGTCTTTTCTAAAGGGCTACTTTTATTAAGGTTTTCATAGACAACTAATTTTAGTATGGTTTTCATAAACAAATAAGCCCTTTTGAAAAGACACTCTACAATTGTCTTAAGATGTTTAATTATATTAAAAATCTAAATTTTATTCTGCAAGTAGGCCTCAAGGGCTCTTTTACAAGTCAATACAATATTTATAGTAACATCATATAGTGACATGATAAATACATAACAACATTTATATTTAACAGCCAATAGGTAAACATTACATTATAATAATCTTAAAATAAATAATTACTACAATACAATAGAGATGTATAGTCTCTATGGTTAAAAATACAAAAAATCTGGAGATGTAAAAGGTTTAATTATTGTTTATTAAAAAGTATTATATTTGTTCTTCTTCTCTTCATTATCTTCATTATGATGCAATTATATTATCTAATACATTAAGTAATACAATTAGTAATTATATTGTTTCCTGATAACTGATTCACCTTGAATATCTATTGGTTTAACTTGGAGTCAATTAAATTTAAATAGCCTTAGTGAACAAACATCTATTTTGATTTGATTATGCAAATTCTAATGTTGATGAAAAAGTAGACAGGATATTTGTATATCAGCTGATCATGAGTGTTTTATGTACGTTACTGCTGATAACAGATAAGGTTTTATATGGGAGTTTTCAGAAAATAGTGTTACCAATGACCACATTAGTGCGTTGTTGATAAAACTTAATCACTGTCAGTTTGGTGACATTAAAGTATTAAATCTCAATAAAAACTTGGTTTTGGTGTTCATTTCACAAACTAAATAAAAAAAATAACAACAATTTACTTTAAAAACCAGAGTCACAGCCTGGCCCTATTTTACAATAAATTGCGTAATAAATATGTAAAAATGTGACCAATCGCTGGCCGTAAGTCACCGACACGCGAACACGCGATGTCACGTTGTTTCATAAAATTGCGTATGGAGTCTGTCGGGTTTACCATTGACACAATGAATTGAGTCAACTATAAACCTTATTGCAAAGAGATAAAGTCTAGCCATGGTCAGTTCATTGTGATGCTGTTTCTACCATAGGGGAAGAACACACGGAGCGGTGGGGCACCGCCCGCCGCGAGCCGCGGTCGCGCGGACATACGAATCTGCTTCACCGCTCCGTGTGTTGTTCGCCTTAGTCGAGGGGTTACCAACATTTTTTTATACACAGGGTAGAGTTGGAATTACACTACTGTAAAAGGGTTACGGTCTAGCTGAGGTGGGGAATGTAAACGCTCCAGGTAGATTCTAATAATATTGATATATTTTTTCTTCAAGCAACACAATACAACTATCGAGTAACTCAGATGCTTGCTACTTACTGAATGAAATCGCCTGCAGATCTTTATTCCTTCAGTAGGGCGATAATTCTAAATTCAAATAAACGTTGCCAGTTATCCATCAAGAGACTGTGAAGGTTTCCAACCTTCACCCTACACACACGTTGAGACACAGTAAAGCGACTTGGTAAATATCGAAACATCATTTTGATATTTACCATTCGCTTTTTGATGAAGGAAAAAAAAACATCGTGAGGAAACCGGATTAATCCCAAATAAGGCCTAGTTGTAAAGTCAGATGGCAGTCGCTTTCGTAAAAACTAGTGCCTACGCCAATTCTTGGAATTAGTTGCCAAGCGGGCCCCAGGCTCCCATGGCAAAATGCCGGGACAACGCAAGGAAGATGATGCGTACAGGCTTGACAGGCTAGAGTTAGAGTTTGCTTACCATTTTCAAACCTTACCAAATAAAGTTTACCAAGTGTGTTGAAGCTGTGGTTCAGAGGTTACCGACATTATTGGGGTTAAAAGATTTTGATACCCCCTTGGTGTCTGAATTAAATATTTTCATTTTCATTTTTTTTTTTCATTTTCATTTAAATATTGAGATTGTAAGAAAAGAACACAACAATACTTCGAATTTCTGTACCTATCCTCTGTTATGTTAATACGCCCCCCCTTTACTATCTTGCTAGCTTGCTACACTCCCCAGAAGGGCGAGCCCCGTTGTTCGGTAACCCCTTATTTTTCAATCAGTTGTCGGTTCTGAGCGGTCATTATGCCTACACCTAGAATCTAAATCATACTATCGAGAGTATCGAGAGCATATTCTAGATTCAATATACAGACATAAATACTGACATAATGCGTCATAACACACATTTGAACAGCTGATAACATAAGTATGACAAGAATAACAGTCCAATATCAATATTATCGAAGAGCCGAAATATTTGCTCGTGGCCAAAGTTTGTTTATATCTTACACTACGTCACTGTACGTCACACTATCACATCACGCGAGTCTTATCAGCGCTTACTTTGTCCTGCTCTATCCTTGGTCTGAGAGTATTGTGTGAAAGAAATAACAACATTGAACATTGAAATAGTTTTGCGACGGTTATTCCCCTGGTCATTTGCCAACGCAGCCGTTATTGTGAAAACGTCGTATTTGTCTACAAGTCCCATTGAAACATACGACTTTGCGTTACTAAATACGCCAATAGTGCATTTCTCATATAGTTGAAAGATGCCAGCATTTAGAGCAACTTTAGAAGCATTTACGACGTTATGGTACTTAGATCGGAGCGATATTGAGTTGGCAAGCGGTGATAAACAAATAAACATTGTTTCTTGTCTATTTTTTCACGATCAACATTCAATAAAAATAATCACGTAGGTACTAGTGACTCTGAGAGCTGTACATGTTGACCTCGCGAAACCCAACCCCATGGCTCCTCCATTTAGAAAAAAATCCAAAAAATGCGACCTGTACAGGAAAACAGCCGGACAGCGTACATACGAGAACGTTTTTGTCCAAGCTGAATCAGACTCGGAGACGGCTCAGGATCGCTACCTTTATCGTTACCTTTTTTAAATCGTCCACAATGCCATGTCGTCAGCATACAATTCCTGAGTCGTCGCCTTCTTTACTCGTCCACATTATTATACATTCCTATTTTGACCACAGTGCCAGCTCGTCAACAATAAAGTACCACCCATTATCCTGACTGCCTTCTATAAATAAGACAACTTCTACACTTTTCATTTACTTTTGTATTACTTTTTCCAACTGAAAAGTTTTGTTGGCCTGTCATTTTGACCTCCACAAAACAAGCTTCAATAGTTCAGCGGCGGTATCATGGTTCCATTTTTATCACTTGACACTATGCCCATCACTTTCGCACTTACATACTTGTTAGAACGTGACAGGCATGGTGACAAATGATAAAGAGCCAATCGCCATCTTAGCCCTACAGTTGGCTAGAGCGATTGGACCGGCGGCGGCGGTATTCCAAAAGTTGAGAGTTCGAATCTCGCACGAGCCTGTGAATATTGTGCTTTTCTATTTTCCATTCTTCCTAGCGTGTCCCGGATTATCGCCACGGCTCATGGGAGTCTGGTGTCCGCTTGGCAACGAACCACAAGAACTGTTGTAGGCCCTAGTTTTTACGAAAGCGACTATATTGGGATTAGTCCGTTCCTCGCGATGTTTTTCTTCGCCGAAAAGCGACAGGTACTGTGTATCTTACAGGTATTAAATAATAATAAGTTACGAGCCGGGGTTTGAACCCGCGACCTCTGGATTTAAAGTCGCGCGTTCTTACCCGCTAAGCTACCAACTCCTATATTTTCCATTATGATTTGAAATCACAAAATAAGCTTTTTTGCGTATTTCTCGCACTCCCTAGTAAATTGGCATACACAACACACGGTAAAAATAGAAGCTAGAACACGTATTATTGATAATTTTGCGTAGTTTTCCGATCTCTTCTGTGTATTGCATAAAATGAATAGGCATTATGACACTAAACTAAAGCAAATTCATCAGCATTTGTGGCGTCATAAAAAAAAAAGTTGAGTCTAAACGGTTTTATTTCAACTACGTCAAATGAGAGATCTTGATACTAGATCCGTTCGCATGTCTTACCGCAACTCTACCGGTGCGACTCCATTCATCCATTACATGGAATGGAGTACATGTCAGATCGAACTCGATCTATAAAGTCGCGCGACTTATGTCGAGATATGTTACATATTATATTGATCTGTGTCCCATGTCCCATCTAATAATACACCACCACAAAGACGAGAGTCTTTGTCGAAATAATATTGGCAGTGCACTGTTATGTTTACACAATGTATTTTAAGTTTAATTACTATAATTTATGACATGATACACAATTGACCATTAAAACTGTGGGACAGAAATCATATAGGAAAAACACAACTGTAATAGTCTATGAATTCTTGTATCTTTCAATCATTATTATAATTAATTGAACATGAATAATCCGTCTAACTGCATTGAGTAGGCAAGCGATAGAGTGAGGGGGGCGCCACCGTAAACGTCAATACGTGGGTCCACAACACCACACGGAACGAGCCGCCTCGCGAGGAAAATAAATGGTCGCGAATCAATAGGTGGTTCGTTCTGCGTGAACCCGCCTAATTGTATAAAAGTATTACATAAAGGCGCTGCAACACTTTGTTGCTAGGTTGCTAGCAGGACAGAGTCAGCTTTTACGAACTGTAAATTGAGGAGCTCCTATTAGCTTATACCTATTATTGGCGGAGCATTAGCTAATGCAGAGACGCTTTCCAGACAGATTTTCGTACATTGCCCCGTCTGTTGCTATCTCTATTGCACGTGTATAATTATATTGCTGTCCCGCCCGTGATTCCGGTTGTCAATGTCACGGTGCGAGCTTGACAGCAATATAATTATGCGTGTGCAATATAGATAGCAACAGGCGGGTCAACGTACAAAGATCTATCTGGAAAGCGTCTCTTCTTTATCTGAAGTATACTTTGGCCTCGTAGCAGGAAATCTTAATTGTCTTATTGAATTGATTTGCTATCAAAAGTCATTATTATCGTGGCTCTGGTCGCTCTCGCGTTAACGCGAAATTTCCTGCCTCGTCTAAACTAGCAGTTTCCTCGGCTACGGCCATGAAGTGCTTAATATGCTAATTTTACACTCAAGAGCAATGTAGACAAGTCAAATTCATCGCAATAAATAACACATGCCGCATGTGTTATTTATTCTAAGCATAAAACATAGATAGTGAGAGTGGTAAAGAACGGGGCCGACTGGTTTATTAGCTCTAACCATTTATGTGTCCATAAACAACTTGCTTAGTATCATTTGGATAACTAATATAAGAAACAGTATTACGTAAGGTTAGTCAGAGCTCAACTAGATTTTCAACCCCTGGCCTGACTCGAGGTGTATTTACTCCAAATCCCATACAACAAGGACAATAAAGTTTCGATTTCTACCGATAATGTCCCAAATGCCTGTGCTGCCCTACATGAAGTTCACAACCACTTTGCTGACGAGTGACCGGTCAGTAATTTTGATCTCCGATCAGCGATCACCACCGATCACTCATCTGTCATCTCATAGTTTGTTACTAGTGTCAGACCGTCCACACATACCACAGACTCCACAGAGTAAGCTCATCTCTGCCTTAAGTGGAAAAGCAGCCTCACAGCAATTGGTCACCTTTTTATTTCTAATGCCGGGGCGATGACCCATTACGTTGATTAACCTATAGCACACTCTTTAATAAGTCGACTAATGCGATTAGCTTATTGATGACTGGCTAATGTACACCTTATTGCGAACACATATGGTCCAGTAACGTTCAGCTGTTAGAACTATCGAAGGGTTGATACGTAGATCTTATGACTAGTGGCAGAAAGTCTAGATTCATAGAGTTTCATTTGAAGAACATTAATGGCAAGACGAGTTAACCGTGGTAGCTGCAACATATGATATTGATATCATTATAGTCTGTTATGTTTGTATGTGGAATTTTCGCATGGAGTTGTAACTCTTATATGCAACATGATTTATAAATTGTGTATATAAATTCTATGATGTTATTGCTATAAGGTCCTAAATAAATAAACAAAACCTAACAATTGCATGCAAATGTAACAATAGGTTTATTTTTAATTCATTGTTGTCTAAACTCATATTGATTCTTTGTCACTTCTTTATTAGGGTTCCGTACCCAAAGCGTCAAACGGGACCCTATTACTGAGACTCCGCTGTCCGTCCGTCCGTCTGTCACCAGGCTGTATCTCATGAACCGTGATAGTTAGCCAGTTAAAATTTCTACAGATTATGTATTTCTGTTCCCGCTATAACAACAATTACTAAAAAGAAAACATTTATTTCCAATCTCGAGGTTCTCATCCAATCACCGAAGTTGAGCAACGTCGGGCAGGGTCAGTACTTGGATGGGTGACCGTTTTTATAGATAATGGTACGGAACCCTTCCTGTGCGAGTCCAACTCACACTTGCCCGGTTATTTTTAATCGTGTGACTATGTATTAGTAGGAAAGTCTACTTGTTCTTGTTACAAAATGGCAAATGTATATTTTACACTACAATTTTGTCAGAGGTTATTTTGATATATTTGGTATTGTTGTTTATAGAATACGTAACCGGTAGGTATAAATACCTACTGTATGGTATGCCAAGGAACTTACAACATCTAATAAGAACCCCTACTACTGTAATGACTGTAAGTCAACTCTGTTACTTTTGACCTCTGTCTTATAACTAATGAGTACTTAGTCTTCCTACATACTAATAAAAATGTAAGTGCATTATTGTCAGCAAAAAATCCCCTCCAGGCTCCAGGGTCTCACCCTTCGAACCATATTTTGTTGTGCGATCGTGCGTGTGGAGCTTGAACTTTACATTAGCACTCCACAGCGCAGGCTTCGCCATAGTTGCTACACACAAAAATAGTATCCACAACATGCTTCGTCAAAAGCAGTACGCTTCCGAACTAAGGGATCAGGAAAGAAAACCCAGACACAGCGAGGAAACGTTGCTTAAACTGGTTAGTCGTGACTTTCACTATCTCTGCCACTCGCTTAATTCCGCTCGTACCCAGAACACACAGCGTACAATTATTGCCTATAGGTATTACAATAAAGTTGATAACCACCTTACGCATGCCTCTTTGCGATTGTATAAAGGTGACAGAGTTTTGTTTTCTTCGACAATTTTATTATACACAAGACATTGTGTTGGGATGATTTCACCGCACATATTTAATATGGGCTCTGGTTCCCGCATACCGCCTGAAATCATATCGACTTGTGTGGAAAGTACAATATACGAGACAGACACTTTATAGAAAACAAATCGTATACATAGGTATACAACTATAGAGTTGGAAGCAAAATAAACGTTATGCTTATGCGGCGATAGAGCCAACGTAATAACTCTCATTTTTAAATTGTGAATTGTTGTGTGTTAGTCCTCCATTATTATCACTACTATCAAAGTTAGTTTGTTAGAAACTGAAATAATTGCCATAAGAACATCCTGAACTTAAGACTTTTTCTCGTGTCGGTGGAGTATCTTCCAGCTTTTCCTATCTCGCACTAGCTCTTTAACTCCTTGATACGATACGATCCCTACTTTTTCTTACACTTGATCTAAGTAACTGAATCTGGGATTTCCTCTATCTCACCTGTGTCCTATCCGCCCCTCCAGGATAGTTTTGGAAATTGTCATATTAGTAAAGTAAAAGTGACCGAGCCCTTTAGCGCCCAAGACCGGACCAAACCGGGTTCTGCAGTTTTCGCGGCACAACACAACAATCACACCAAATGCATAATAACATAATATGGTTTCTTTCTTCTATCTGTATGTACCTTCCTTGTCTTGCATTTTTGCCTTGTTTTCTTATCCAACTTGATGAGTGATATCTCCTCAAGGATAAGAAATTACACCATAAAACGAGGGAATTATAGGTTTTACTGAGTCTGAAGTCTGAATCACAACAATTACGTGTGGCCTTTACATGCTAACGTATTTTTATTGCCACTTTTCCTTGTCTTAAGAACATGTTTCAACATCATTAGTTGTTGAAGATGTTAGTATCAGTAAAATACACAGACTTGTAAACTTTTTGCTGCACTTTCACTCCTATAGCTTGGGGAGAGTTTCACCCTCCGATCTAATTGAAAACTGTATTTAGCGCTCACTAGTTAGTAAGTCTATATCACAGCGTAGCACTCTATCCAGTCGGCCATTCCGGCCATTTCCCCTGGAGTTGCAGCTTGGCGTCCATAGGCTACGGTGACAGCTTACCATCAGGCGGGCCGTATGCTTGTTTGCCACTTACGTGGTGTAAAAAAATCAGCAGCCGAAGTAGCTACGCGTGTATAGTGGTATTGTAGATGTAAAGAGAGTTCTTACTGATGTGCATCATTTTGGACACCTCACCCCACCCTCTTGGCTCAACCTACTTCTGTTGTGAGTACGATGTGGTGCTAATTGGGACTGTCATTTGTTTCAGACCGTAATCAACATGTCGTACTGCCTGCTCGCGCTCCTCGGCTGGGGCGTGCAGCGCCTCGTGTTCGGGCGCCTCCGAGTCGCTGAGGCGGCGCGCGTCCGCGACAAGTTCTGGAACTACGTCTTCTACAAGTTCATCTTCGTGTTCGGCGTACTCAACGTGCAGTTCGTCGATGAAGTGCTCATGTGGAGTTCGTGGTTCACCGCGGTCGGCTTCCTGCATCTGCTGGGGCAGCTGTGCAAGGACCGGTTTGAATACGTGAGTTTACTGTAACTTCACCTGTCTCACACTACGTGTTCTACATCTTCGTGTTCGTGGTGAATGTGCAATTCGTCGATGAAGTCCTAATGTGGAGCTAGTGGCTTACGGCGGTCGTCTTCCTGTACTTGCTGCGGCAGCTGTGCAAGGATCGGTTTGAATAACTACGTGAGTGTTTCAGTTGACAATATATATATATATATATATATATATATATGCAAGGTTGAGATCCCTTCTGATGACGGCGTTTGGTTGTCTGAAATTTGCAACTTGCAACACACTATTATGTTTGATTACATACTAAATAGCATTGGATTCTAACTGGTGGATCACCATGAATCTTAAATCTAACATTTAGATAGCCAGGAATAAGTACTTGACATGAAGATTTGGAAGGATAATTTATCAAATTATTATCAGCTTAATATAAAAAACCCCACTACTGAGCACGGCTGACTGTCCACTTTAATTAGGGTTTGTATTCAGGTATAGTCCTCACACCAGCTGTTATAAAAAAAATGTAAATCTATGTGAATAAAACAACTAGCGTGCTTTATGAGACAGCTTTAAATAGAGAACTTACATTATCAGAACTATATAATAGCTAACGAACACAGAATTCAAAACACTCAATTTTGATTTGTTAGACCTGTACCCCAAAAGCATAAAATTGTTGTAGTAATTCACCGAATCGCATTTCACCTCGATCTCATATTTAATTTTCGCATTGTGTCTCAATAGTTTTTTTTTTCTAGTGGCTATAAGTTTTAGTCGCATTTCACCTCGACCGTACATTTAAACATCGCGTTGTGACTCAATCGTTTATTACTTTAGTCGCATTTCACCTCGATATTGTATTGGCGACGTGATTCAACGCAACGTCAACGTCACATAGATACAATTTTAATGAGTTTGATAGCACTTGAGGCTTAATCCTACAAGTACAAAACGTGTTTTAAAAAAAACACTTAATTTTAGTGCAAGCATCAAATTAACGTATCAAGTTAAATAGAGTCCCAAACAAACGTCGATCGCGGCGAAATGCCTCTTCGGTAACATACTACACGAAAAATTAAATACTACAAATTAATTATACTAATGTCAAAGGCTACGGGAAAAAGTGCGTCAAGTAAAAAAGTGATATCTTTTTCATTCAAGGTGAAATGCGATTCGGTGCATTACTCCAACAATTTTATGCTTTTGGGGTACAGGTCTAACAAATCTCAATTTTTAATAAATGGCTAAAATACGATACAAAAAATGATATCATATGAAACTTTATCTCATCGAGTCCACTATGAACGTGAAATTTGCATACAGTTGTACAAACAGGTTCCGCCGAAGCGCGTAAACATAAAAACATTGCGTAACGAACTAGTCTAGCACTTCGTTATTCGTTACCGAGGCGAACCGGATGTAACAATGTTATGGTCTGGCGCGTATTTCACCAACTTGACGATTGTCGCCTGACAATCCTGGGTCCATTGACAATATACTGTACATTGCTGTTCTAACAACTGAGTCCATTGACAATATACCGTACATTGCTGTTCCAACAACTGAGTGCATTGACAATATACCGTACATTGCTGTTCCAACAACTGAGTCCATTGACAATATACCGTACATTGCTGTTCCAACAACTGAGTGCATTGACAATATACCGTACATTGCTGTTCCAACAACTGAGTCCATTGACAATATTAAATATACCGTACATTGCTGTTCCAACAACTGCCAACAAGTAAACGTTGAAGCTTTGCTTGCACGACGAGGTTCAATGATTATGTAAACGGTTAAGTAGCTCCTGTGATGTTGATTATGTCCATGGGCGACGATGACCGCTTCCCATCAGGCGGCTCGTCTGCTCGTTGGCTGACCATCACATAAAAAATATGTCGAATATTTTTGGTAATTTGGTTTTTAGGGTTCCGTAGCCAAATGGCAAAAAACGGAACCCTTATAGATTCGTCATGTCCGTCTGTCTGTCCGATTCTGTCACAGCCACTTTTTTCCGAAACTATAAAAGCTATACTGTTCAAACTTGGTAAGTAGATGTATTCTATGAACCGCATTATGATGTTTACACAAAAATAGAAAAAAAACAATAAATTTTGGGGGTTCCCCATACTTAGAACTGAAACTCAAAAAATCTTTTTTCATCAAACCCATACGTGTGGGGTATCTATGGATAGGTCTTTAAAAATGATATTGAGGTTTCTAATATCATTTTTTTCTAAACTGAATAGTTTGCGCGAGAGACACTTCCAAAGTGGTAAAAAGTGTGTCCCCCCCCCCGTAACTTCTAAAATAACAGAATGAAAAATCTAAAAAAAATATATGATATACATTGCCATGCAAACTTCCACCGAAAATTGGTTCGAACGAGATCTAGTAAGTAGTTTTTTTTTAATACGTCATAAAAATTAAAAAAAAAAAATTTTTTTCATTAAACCCATACGTGTGGGGTATCTAAGGATAGGTCTTCAAAAATGATATTTAGGTTCCTAACATCATTTTTTTCTAAACTGAATAGTTTGCGCGAGAGACACTTCCAAAGTGAAAAAAAGTGTGTCCCCCCCCCTGTAACTTCTAAAATAACGGAATGAAAAATCTAAAAAAAATACATGATATACATTACCATGCAAACTTCCACCGAAAATTGGTTTGAACGAGATCTAGTAAGTAGTTTTTTTTTTATTCGTCATGAAATTTAAAAAAAAAAAATTTTTTTCATCATACCCATACATGTGGGGTATCTATGGATAGGTCTTCAAAAATGATATTAATGTTTCTAATATTATTTTTCTCTAAGCTGAATAGTTTGCGCGAGAGAACCTTCCAAAGTGAAAAAAAGTGTGTCCCCCCCCCCTGTAACTTCTAAAATAACAGAATTAAAAATCTAAAAAAAATATATGATATACATTACGATGCAAACTTCCAACGAAAATTGGTTTGAACGAGATCTAGTGAGTAGTTTTTTTTAATACGGCATAAAATTAAAAAATAAATATTTTTTCGTCAAACACATACGTGGGGTATCTATAGGTAGGTCTTCAAAAATGATATTGAGGTTTCTAATATAATTTTTTTCTAAAAAGAATAGTTTGCGCGAGAGACACTTCCAAAGTGAAAAAATGTGTGTCCAAAGTGGTAAAATGTTGAACGAGATCTAGTAAGTAGATTTTTTTTAATACGTCATAAATGGTACGGAACCCTTCATGCGCGAGTCCGACTCGCACTTGGCTGCTTTTAATTATTATTATTTATGAGTTTTATGACGGATGCATGGGGGTGTAAGTAAGGAGTGGTGGAAGTTTACAGCTCAGAGCCACTAGTTTAGTTTAATAAGGTTTATGAATTGTGGACTACCGTCCTGTGACCTGTCCTCACAGACAATTCATAACAGATGTAAATCACGATATGTTTGCAATACCTTGTTAGGTTGTTAGTGATAACGGATATAGGGCTTTTAAATATATGTTATTTTGGTTAATATAATTTAGTTTCAATTAACATGCATATTAGAAATACGCATAAAATAAATTAAAATTGAACAGAAATACCAGTTTACCGGTCATACAGACATTTCAGTCTAAGAGCTGAAGGTCGCGTGCCTTGCTGTCCTTTTCTAACTTATAACGTGTTTTAATTTGACTCTATAAAGTTCTAAATCATGCACTGGCATGAGTGCAGTCAATGCACCGTGGTTGCACTGGCATGAGTGCAGTCAATGCACCGTGGTTGCACTGGCATGAGTGCAGTCAATGCACCGTGGTTGCACTGTTGCACCCAAAAAGTAAAGAAAATGGATGATAACCACAGCCTAATAAATAGTGACAATGCTGTGCCCTTGCAGGATCCATAATATGTTTGCAATAAATACTTTTACAGTACATATGGTGCTACTTTACCGCACTAGTGCGAAAATTAGCATATTACGTTACTGTGTCGAACATTTAAAAGGCCATATGTACTGTAAAACGTTGTACGATACATGTGCGAATAGGTAATCCGCAACTCGTTTCGATTTAAAACACTCCCTTCGGTCGTGTTTTAATTTATCGCCACTCGTTTCGAATTTCCTATTTTTCGCACTTGTATCGTAATGTACTATTACATTACATATGGTGCTACTTTCCCGCACGCGTGCGGGAATGAGCAATTTCCATACGTATGGATGTACTGTAAAACGTTGTAAGATACACGTGCGAATATGTAATTCGCAATTCCTGTCGATTTAAAACACTCCCTTCGGTCCTGTTTTAATTTATCACCACTCGTTGCGTTTTTTCCTATTTTCTGCATTTGTATCGTAAATAACTATTGAATTTAACCTTAGGCGATTTATGCGTAAAGAGACCTCGGTAAGGTCATTCTAAATATGAAATCTAATTTAAAGTTCCTGGCGTGATATTGACTGCCTTGAGCGACCGCGTAGGTATGTGTGAAGACAACGATGTGGCATAGATAATCGTGTTACTGTAGTTTGTATGTGTAGATGAATTTTCTTACTGTTTGGATCATTTTGAGCACGTCGCACGCTTAGCTTCTTCTGCTTCTACTGTATATTATACTTTATTTCATTTAAACGTCGCGAGGCACATACAAAATGTTACAGACAAGTAATGAGAGTTAGCTCGCGTCATTCAGGATCTTTGTATTCGCACACCAATTTGCATAAATAACAAGATCTTTTCGTTTTTGTTATGAAGTAATTCAAGTTAATTTGCTTTTTTTTCAAACAGCATCTGCATTGTTGCACTGTACATTAACTAATATGAGTTTGAAACAATTGACGTGTTTGTGATGCTATAGGTTTGGGACATTCGTGATGTGAACATTGCAATTAAAACATTGTTCATCTGTAAACCAAACCACAACCAACCACCAACTGACAATGTAAGCTGTGGTAATCTGACTGCTGAATAATTTTCCTTTACTAGTGTTCCTAGTGTATAATTTAATTACTTATTATTTTCAAGTTTTTAAAGCGTAATTTCCCTATAATTTTCTTGTGTATATGTTTGTTTATATTGTTTATGCTATAAATTTTGTATGTATTTATATCCTCTACTTTCTTGTACTCTCTCCTCTCAACTACTCAAAGGTTAACTGGAAGAGATCCTCAAAGGATAAGTTCGCCTTTGTACTTAGCTTTTCCTAATTGTAAGTTACTTTTATTACGTGTTTTTGTACAATAAAGAGTTACTACTACTAAAATGTTTAAAGGCAATCCGCCAGTAGAAAAATAATCTTGTTATGAGCTGTTCTTATATGTGAAAATCGTACTCGTTCGTACCGAAGCGAACGGTTCCAATGCGCAAACCTTGTTTCAAAGACAAAGGTCCGCGATGGTCCGTCATGATATCAATGATGCACGGAATGCTCTCCGTTTTTATGTGCATATTTTTATTGGAAGCAGTTGAATAGTGTTCTAGATTGCCTTTTACGCGTGTTATTAATAAATAATAATGCGTTGTTTGCGTTTTAGTGTCACCTTGGTCCTGAACCAGTTCCCAATTGTATGCTAATTGGAAATGTTAGTGACGCGGGCGCAACGCGGAAAGGGCAATGGCACCATCACACTGGTGATGTTTCTAAACATTCTATATAGTTCAGACGAGGTGGACTTTTCGGGTTTCTAGAAGGACCTGTCACTACTTTTCTACTAGGGTGGTATTGGGACATACAAATTCAGTACCGGAAGCATTCCCTTATGCCTACCAACTGATATCCATAACGTAATTTTATACTGTCTTTGCTTAGGATAGAGGTATCTATCGATATGTCTGAGAAAAAATGTCCGGCAGACACATGCATTAATAGATTTTTCCGCCAGATAAATCTGCCAGACAGGTCTGACGGACATATCTGTTCGTATAATATCGGTAGCCTGTATAAATGTTAGCGACCGTAAGAAATTAATTACGATTACATTTGGTACAGCCGGCCTTTAGGCTTGTTCCGTATGCTAATAGGATTAAGGAATTGATTGTAAGTATCAGTTCAGTTTATGCATCGCTTTGCTTCCAGAAATTCCACAAGCAATTCCATTAGTATTGTATGTAAAACGAGGGTGTATGTATAATGCGGATATATGGCACGGGTCAGAATTCGTACCGCGATAAATAGGCCTAGGTCTAGGTCCTTGTGACAATAGATGAAGTTGATTTAAATTAAACATAACGTCAATAACAGGAATATGCCCAGTAAACTGTACGGCTACCACCAGTCGAGATGTATAGAAAGTAAGTTACGCACACGTTAGTAAATATGTCAGTTTGACACTGCTAAGGCCTTGGAGGATTTAATAATAAAAAATACCGCACCCACAATTCATAAACCTTATTAAACTAAACTAGTGGCTCTGAGCTGTAAACTTCCACCACTCCTTACACCCCCATGATCCGTCATAAAACTCATAAATAAAAATAATTAAAAACCAAATTACCAAAAATATTCGACATATTTTTTATGTGATGGTCAGCCAACGAGCAGACGAGCCGCCTGATGGGAAGCGGTCACCGTCGCCCATGGACATAATCAACATCACAGGAGCCACTTAACCGTTTACATAATCATTGAACCTCGTCGTGCAAGCAAAGCGTCAACGTTTACTTGTTGGCAGTTGTTGGAACAGCAATGTACGGTATATTGTCAATGGACTCAGTTGTTGGAACAGCAATGTACGGTATATTGTCAATGGACTCAGTTGTTGGAACAGCAATGTACGGTATATTGTCAATGGACTCAGTTGTTGGAACAGCAATGTGCGGTATAACTGGAGACCTCTGTCTGTATTGTGTTTCTGCACAAAACAGACTGCCGATTTATGCGGGGGAGGGGCACGTCAAACGTACGTTACGTACCATGCCAGATAAACGTCAGTCCATACAATACATATATATGACCATTGGCTGAGGTTTTCGATAGAGGGTTAAGTTCTTAATGGCGACCCTAGTTTGCAATAAAGCATTAAATCCTCCAAGGCTAAAGAGAAAGAGTGTTGTTGTACCTCGTTTATAGAAAACGTTTGTCTAAATAACGTAAACGTGATATGGTCTGTAATAAAGACATAATGATAATGATTCTCAAGTCACGTGCCTCGATCATTATCTCAGTTCACACCCGAGGCCCGAAGCGACAGATTTAACTGACTAATGTTAGATTTTATCTCCTTGTAATAAAGGTTACAAACGGTCAAACTGTGGTACCTATAATAATGACGGTTATTACGGCAATAAAGTATATACGCGGTAACTCGGCCATCTTTAATGAACTTGTTCCTCAGGAAAATGAGACATTTTCCTTTTTCGAACGGACTTCAGTATTGGTTCCAAATGTAAATAAGGTAAATAGATAATGGAATAGAGTCCAAACGGTAAGTTTTCATGCCAAGTGCTACTTCAGGTATCTTTTGAAGTTGTTCATTAATCACATCATAAATTATTGGCCAGTTTAATGACTTTGCCATATAATGGGACATATAGGTTATGCATTGGCATTGTCGCCAACTCTAAATGCGTTTTATTCAGGTTATGTATAAATTGCCACAGTAGGAATGAAAAGAGATTATATTATAAATATTGACGCCCGAAAATGAACACCAGATGGCAGATGAAATAAATACATTGAACTATTATTACTACGTATAGAACCTGCACAGAGAACCAATTGAGTTGTTGCTGGCCGAGAAAAAACGAATGTAAGCGGAGCGTGAATCTCGCTACCTAAACGCGAAAAGCTCTGGTTTCCTATTATACAGCGGTGCCGTTTTATAGCGGCCGTAATATTGCGGACGCAAAAAAAAATCCTTCAATCACCGCTCTAGGAAACCGCGCCATTTTGATTACATAGACAACGTTCTAGTGACGTCATTCAACCGCTGTATTACGGCCGCTACATGACGACATCGCTATCCTAGGAAACCAGTGCTTAAGCGCCGTGAAATTCATGGCGCTTACGACGTTTTGATCGCGTGGTACATTGTTTCGTGTGGCAGTAATAATAACTCATCATCATCATATCAGCCCTTTGTGGCCCACTGCTGAGCAATGCCTCTCTTCCAGTACGCATACGCATAACTCAATGTAGGGCTTTGGTAATGAGTGGCCTTCACAATTCAAGATGCAATAGGGGGCTTTTAAATGCAAATGACTGAATTATTTACTCGTATGACGTTTCCGTGATTATAGAAAGAATCTACATATTGTCTACAATGAGAATTTTCATGAACAAAAAGGCTTTGCCTCACGCCAGAAGTCTAAGCCATCTATTAAATTGAGGGTTAAGTTTTATAACATCGGTATTGGAACTTCGTGGTCCTGAACTGAAGGTGCTGTTATATTGCCTCTATTCTAATATGTTTATCCTCCACTAATTTTAGATTATTCGGCAGCCAGAAAATATTTTCCTTTTCTGTTCCAGTTATCATCGTCTCCAAACTCGGCGCGCTGGGCGCACGTCCGCCTCGCAGCATTGCTGACTGCAGTCGCAGTAGCAGCCCTCGGGCTGTTAGCGGCCGCTGCAATATGGGCGCTGCCCGTCGCCAAGGACACGTTCGCGTTCATGGCCGCTGAGGTAAGCTGTAGTTTAACTAGCAGCAATGCTGACGGTCTGCGGGTTCAAGCTTCCGCTACATGTTCTATATTTTATTATGTAAAAGGTATACATATAAGATTAAACTTACCGAGCTTGACGGAAGTCAATTAAACGGTAGACACAGATAGTGTGACAGATGTCACAATCATCACATTATGTCGTTAGCTAAACGTGTGAATAAAAGAACAGCGTGGCCAAAAAAGAAGTCCATTCCATTCCCGTTGCCACTGCCAGGGAGGTTTTCGGACCCAGAATCGCACCCTAGGGGCTTTTGTTTGCCAATCAGTTCAAGTTTCGGCAGGGTCGATAACATTTTGAAATTACGTAAACGGAGTGTTCGTTGTCAAGGACCTCGTAGACAAACATGTTTGTTTTAGACAAAAAATGTTGGCATAGAAAAATTTCGTTCATTACGACTCTATTCTCATTGCTGTTAATCGGACAGCTGTGACAGTAACTAATACTGATAGGTCACGAACATAAACCTTCTTTCTTCCGCAGTGCATCCTGGTGCTAATAGGTGCCGTACACGTGATGTCCCGCTACATCCTGCGTCTCCTGGACTGCGACGCGTCGGGCCCCCCCGCCTACTACACACACCTCGCCTTCGACTCGGCCGCGCTCGTCGTGGAGGCAGCCCATGTGCTGCATATGGTAGGTGATCCTGCGTGCACTTCGACGTTAGGTCAGGCCCCCCGCCTACTACACACACCTCGCCTTCGACTCGGCCGCGCTCGTCGTGGAGGCAGCCCATGTGCTGCATATGGTAGGTGATCCTGCGTGCACTTCGACGTTAGGTCAGGCCCCCCGCCTACTACACACACCTCGCCTTCGACTCGGCCGCGCTCGTCGTGGAGGCAGCCCATGTGCTGCATATGGTAGGTGATCCTGCGTGCACTTCGACGTTAGGTCAGGCCCCCCGCCTACTACACACACCTCGCCTTCGACTCGGCCGCGCTCGTCGTGGAGGCAGCCCATGTGCTGCATATGGTAGGTGATCCTGCGTGCACTTCGACGTTAGGTCAGGCCCCCCGCCTACTACACACACCTCGCCTTCGACTCGGCCGCGCTCGTCGTGGAGGCAGCCCATGTGCTGCATATGGTAGGTGATCCTGCGTGCACTTCGACGTTAGGTCAGGTCCCCCGTCTACTACACACACCTCGCCTTCGACTCGGCCGCGCTCGTCGTGGAGGCAGCCCATGTGCTGCATATGGTAGGTGATCCTGCGTGCACTTCGACGTTAGGTCAGGCCCCCCGCCTACTACACACACCTCGCCTTCGACTCGGCCGCGCTCGTCGTGGAGGCAGCCCATGTGCTGCATATGGTAGGTGATCCTGCGTGCACTTCGACGTTAGGTCAGGCCCCCCGCCTACTACACACACCTCGCCTTCGACTCGGCCGCGCTCGTCGTGGAGGCAGCCCATGTGCTGCATATGGTAGGTGATCCTGCCTGCACTTCGACGTTAGGTCAGGCCCCCCGCCCACTAAGGACAGTGGCAGTTGGCAGTAAGAACGCATGCATATCCTTATAAGCTCCGTACTTGACGTAGTACTTTGCATGACAATTTAGCGCCTGGTCCCACATTAATATGATTAAATCTATGTCAAGCTATCGAAATAATCTGCTCCCCTCTTACTCCCTTTACAATAAAGGCGTATTTAGCTTAAAATAAATTTAAAGGCGGAAAAATTACGGCCATGTCCAGAGTCTCACCAAAGGCAATTTTTTCACTTTTAAATTTATTCTAAGCGTGATAGCATCGTTCGCAGAAGTTTCTGCTTGTTAAAAATAAAAAGACTGTGCTTGATACTTCAGGTGCTGTGGAGCAACGTGCTGCTGAGCATGGCCTCGCTGGTGCTGCTCCTGCAGCTGCGGCATCTACTGCAGCAGCTGCAGGCCAGGCTGCGGAGACATCGCAGATATACCCGCCTGCAGGCTCACATGACTACTAGGTAACACACAAATCCTACTCGTTATTTTAACCAGAGGGCCTATCGTGAACATCGAAAATTGGAATTTCATAATATGCCTCGCTTGCTTATTCAAGCGATAAAGAGACAAATAGATGAAAGAACGAAGTGGTTCCCGGTAAGCCCTGAGGACACATCATCATTATTTCAGGTTATTGTCCAGTGCCCACTACTGAGGATAGGCCCTTCGAGTAAGCAAGTCCCGGTCTTGAGCTAATCTAAGCCAGAAGTTACTCTCAATCTTCCGAGATGTTCATTTACATGGTATATTTACATATTAAGTTGTCACTCCGAGTGGAGACCAACGACAAAGCATATGTCTTGCAATTGTTTAATCAATACTAATATTATAAATGCGAAAGTAACTGTCTGTCTGTTACCTCCCCACGCTTAAACCGCTGAACCGATCGAGATGAAATTTGGTTTGGAGATAGTTTGTGGCCCGAGGATGGACATAGGAAGGTTTTGAACCTTTCATCAGCCATCATCAGCCCACGCAGACGAAGTCGCGGGCAGAAGCTTGTTACAATAACGTAACATATTCACTTGTGTTACTGAGCCTCAAAATGTCTTTGCGACAGAATATAAATTCCATTTTCATCACACTTGCTTGAAAAAGGATCTTATTTCATGCAGGTGTACTAAAGGACAAAGGCAAGGTATATTGTTCCCGCGGAAGCTATGGATTGTGAAATAAATTATATAAATCCCTAGGGAGTTAGGAGGAATATTTTACACGATTTTCAATCGAATGGATGTGCCTTCGATGCCTAACCTGTCAAAATATAATTCGTAAGAATTTCAATTACCCCCCCCCCCCCCCCCCTCGTTGCACAATATACCATTTCACTTCTCATGCTCGTAAAATTGAAGTTTAAAACACGTAAACAGTGCCGCTTACTGAATTGCTTATTATGCTCTAGAGCATAAAGTAAAATCATCTATTACGACCCTTATTCACTTAGTAATGAGGTCCTGTATCTGCCATACAAACTGCCACCGCTGCAGCTGGCGGCCGGCGCGAGTACGATTTTCTAGTCAGAAAATAAATGCCCCATTTTATCCTCGATATATATCGATAAGTTGCCTCGCATGAAGTGGCTGTATGCCCCACTTGAATAATAATCTACTATTATCCCCAGTTTGTATTAGAAAAGCTAAGGAAACCAAATCATTACGTGCAATGTTACAATAATCTGAGTGTATAAAAGGACTATTAGAATGTGAGAACTTGTTTTTAAATAAGTACACAAAAAAAAAAGTTTTCCACATCGCATTTAGGCACTACCGTCGTGTCGTTCACTCTGTTAACCGACATGACAATTAGTATAAGTACCTTATTGCAAATACATACGGTCCATCGTTGGTCAGTGTTGCGAGAACCTAAAGTTTCCAATCCCATAATAATCCAGATCTTACGACACAACTTGGCGAATAAAAACGAATAAAATATGCAAAATATATGGTAATCTGCGGCCGATCGAAAGTGGCGATACAAACAAGTCGCGCACCAAACGGACGCATTTACATATTTTATCATTTGTTAAACGATTGATGAAAACTTACTTTCAATACCTACTGACTTACTCATTTGATGATTGATGATTACATTGATCTAATACCTGTAATCGAGCAATTAATTATTGTAATTTCGAGGATATCGGAAACGGCTCTAACGATTTAGATGAAATTTGCTATATAGGGGTTTTCGGGGGCGAAAAATCGATCTAGCTGGGTCTTATCTTTTAGTTTTTATATCTCCGAGATATCATATACTATATATAATTTATGTAGTTTTCGTGGTTCTTTCTGTAAAGTATGTATAGGTAATATTTCATAAGACTTTCGAAAGTTGTGATGTGACGGTGTTTATCAAACCAAACAAGATGGACTACGAATACGTAGAGGTTGCCTTGTTGTTTTAAATTTTAAGGTTATTTTTTTAATGTTTGTGTTTGTTTAATTTAAATACTATTTTAATTACTTATGAGTTATTATGGTACTTGAAATAAATTATTTTTAATTTAATGTAATACCCACGGTTATAAACGTATCATAAATAACCTAGTTAACTTTATACAATTTGAATTGTTTTACAGCAGCCATTTAATCAGTTTTAATTAATAAAAATTCGTGTAGGTATACACGAAAAAAACATCAAATGGAACACATTACTGCGCTTTCTATGATTATAAGTCAAAGAAACTCATAGAAAAAAGTTGTGTGAACACTATATTGTGACTCTCTTACTAACTTGATAACAATAAATTAATCTTTAAAGCAGGGGTCACTACATGTCGGACCTATATTATTTTTTTTACTCATTTCATAAATTAAGGTAGAATCGGACCGCGATGGTCATTTTAATTTAAAAACCAGACCTCTGAAGAAACTAATTGGTGACCCTGCTTTAAAGAGTAACTAATTAAACTCGATATTAAAATTGATGATTAATAAATGTTATTTTTACACCAAATGGATCCATAATCGATTTTAAGTAAATTCATCATGACGGTAGTTATTTGCGACCGCAGCGGAGATTCATCACCACACCGCAGTGCCCGATAAGTAATCTGTTCAGCGTATTGTTATGTATTGCGCAACTTTCTTCAGGTTGTACAGTCGCCCTCACATATATCGGAGCGGTCAAGGTGCTCACAAATATCTGAACACGACTCTATTGTAAAGGCGTGAGAGTGCTTGCTCAGATATTTTTGAGCACCTCGGCCGCTCTGAAGCTCCGATATATCTGATGGCGACTGTACTAAGATCCTAAGACCTCTACCACACTTCCTGTACCTAAACTGAAATAGACTTTGACTGCAGTTAAAACATTATTATGTTATAGTAATTTATTGCCATGTATATTCACATTCATGAATAAAAAACATGCACATTTATGTAAAAAACTTAGGCGTAAAAAAATACTGTGACAAGGATGGAAATTTAGGAACACAAATCAAATTAGGTACTTTATCAAATATTTGGATTTGTGTTGACGTGACTGCCAGGTCCAGGGCGTTGGCCGCGAGAGCTGAAGACGCCTGTTCGGATTCGCCCCGGCCACTGGATGGCTTGGTTTCTTTAGTATATTATATCTATTTCAGTTTATAAAAGGAATGGACTTGGTAACACCGTTTGTTACGATGCAGACTAGCTCTCAAAGCGCTGGTGTTCAATTCGTCTTCACTTCACTCTATGTACAAAATAAAATACTAGAAATAATTGGAAAACGTAAACAGCAATTTTTTTACACTATTTTATTTACTAAATAATTTGTCACTAAAAGTATGTGGTATTAACTCACAAAATGAACCTTAAAATATGTCTAAAAAGGCAGATATTTTCTATTCTTTGTTGGTAGTTACTGATGATGGTGACCATTTGGTTTGGCAGTTCGTGTGATTAGCCTCCATCGGTCTCCATCTCCAGTAGCCCTCACCGCTTAATATCAATGCGTGCTATAAATACCTTATTTTATTGTTATAGAAAAAAACCTATTGTTTCATCGTATAAAGGAATATAAAGGTTTTTATTACTTGAAAAAACTCGATTATTGTCCTTGCGAGTCAATTGTGATCAACCCTGAACTGTTTACTCTGGCACGTTCATCGTTTTCTAAACTATTTACAACGATTCTGATATACTTTTAGAATAAATAAATTCCTAATAATAACCCAAAGTAGTATGCCGTAGTAAAGTATAGCATGGACGTAGGCATTGTAAGCGGTTTTGCAGTTTTTAAATCGATCAGCACATAATAATGATAACATAATATATTTTTTTATTATCCTTGCTAGGAGATTTAAATTCTAACACCAAACTAAAAGTATATTACAAAATACAAAAAACAATCCTTTCAAAACTTATACAAATATTCCGTTGCGCGAATGCGTCAACGCCTCATTACAGTAATTGTTTATTTATTTATTGTAAACAGTAAATAGACATTTAACCTCCAATAATTAAAATACCACTGGTCGAGGGCGAAACATTCAACAACTGGTTATTGTTGCGTAAATACATATATGAACGAAATGTTTATGATAATTAACTAATTAGATCAAACATTTTCTATGTTTTACTTCATTAGGACTAATGAGTCTTATGACGGTACTGACCGCTTGCGTAAGTACGAAGAATGTTCTAATGAAAAATCTATAATAAAGTAATTAATTACTTTAACAAAGAGAGCAAACATAGCCGATTTGATAAAAGAAAAGTGACGTGAATTTTTCAATTCGTAAGGAACTTTTTTATGCGTATTTTCTGACTTTTCGAATATGTCTGAATCAAATTATATGTAATTTTGTTTGAATTAAAATTGTACACTTCAAAGTGGTTAAAGTAACATAACCACTTTGAAGTGGTTAAGTAACATAACCACTTTGAAGTGGTTATGTTACTTTAACCCTTTGACATCATAGAGGATCTCACGTTTATATTTTATTAACTCGTGAATTTGCCTTGGAAGGCCTCATTTGGTGAGCTGGAACTAGGTAGTTTTCTCAGATGTGTAATTGCTGTTTGTTACAGTTACCCAATGGCGAGCAAAGAAGAGGTGGAGAAGAACCAGGACAACTGCGCCATCTGCTGGGAGCCCATGAAGGAGGCGCGCAAGTTGCCTTGCGATCATCTATTCCACAAGTAATTATCGTCTCCTTGTTTAGTTCTGTTCAAAACTTGGCTGATAGAGTATTTAATAAGAAATATGGTTTAAAGCAGTTTCCTTGTTGATTTCCCTGTTGGTATAGAAAATATAAAACGAATGCTGCGAGAGACTGGGGCCGTGTTTCTAAAAGTAAAATGACTAGGTATACGCGCGTACTGTCCGCGAAGCATAAACTTGAAACTGGCTGTCGCTTTTTTATTTGATGTCAACCGCGAATATGGCAGCTACTGAAGTGCTCGGCACGGTATTGTTTCAGCTCGTGTCTGTGCCAATGGATGCAACAAGACGCGTCGTGCCCGACGTGTCGGCGCGCGCTGGCGGCGGCGCGGCCGCCTGCCCCCGCGGCGCCGCCGCCGGCCATGGCGCCCGTCAACCACCTCTTCCAGTTCCACGGTGAGTATTACTGCCAACGGATGCAACAAGACGCGTCGTGCCCGACGTGTCGGCGCGCGCTGGCGGCGGCGCGGCCGCCTGCCCCCGCGGCGCCGCCGCCGGCCATGGCGCCCGTCAACCACCTCTTCCAGTTCCACGGTGAGTATTACTGCCAACGGATGCAACAAGACGCGTCGTGCCCGACGTGTCGGCGAGCGCTGGCGGCGGCGCGGCCGCCTGCCCCCGCGGCGCCGCCGCCGGCCATGGCGCCCGTCAACCACCTCTTCCAGTTCCACGGTGAGTATTACTGCCAACGGATGCAACAAGACGCGTCGTGCCCGACGTGTCGGCGCGCGCTGGCGGCGGCGCGGCCGCCTGCCCCCGCGGCGCCGCCGCCGGCCATGGCGCCCGTCAACCACCTCTTCCAGTTCCACGGTGAGTATTACTGCCAACGGATGCAACAAGACGCGTCGTGCCCGACGTGTCGGCGCGCGCTGGCGGCGGCGCGGCCGCCTGCCCCCGCGGCGCCGCCGCCGGCCATGGCGCCCGTCAACCACCTCTTCCAGTTCCACGGTGAGTATTACTGCCAACGGATGCAACAAGACGCGTCGTGCCCGACGTGTCGGCGCGCGCTGGCGGCGGCGCGGCCGCCTGCCCCCGCGGCGCCGCCGCCGGCCATGGCGCCCGTCAACCACCTCTTCCAGTTCCACGGTGAGTATTACTGCCAACGGATGCAACAAGACGCGTCGTGCCCGACGTGTCGGCGCGCGCTGGCGGCGGCGCGGCCGCCTGCCCCCGCGGCGCCGCCGCCGGCCATGGCGCCCGTCAACCACCTCTTCCAGTTCCACGGTGAGTATTACTGCCAACGGATGCAACAAGACGCGTCGTGCCCGACGTGTCGGCGCGCGCTGGCGGCGGCGCGGCCGCCTGCCCCCGCGGCGCCGCCGCCGGCCATGGCGCCCGTCAACCACCTCTTCCAGTTCCACGGTGAGTATTACTGCCAACGGATGCAACAAGACGCGTCGTGCCCGACGTGTCGGCGCGCGCTGGCGGCGGCGCGGCCGCCTGCCCCCGCGGCGCCGCCGCCGGCCATGGCGCCCGTCAACCACCTCTTCCAGTTCCACGGTGAGTATTACTGCCAACGGATGCAACAAGACGCGTCGTGCCCGACGTGTCGGCGAGCGCTGGCGGCGGCGCGGCCGCCTGCCCCCGCGGCGCCGCCGCCGGCCATGGCGCCCGTCAACCACCTCTTCCAGTTCCACGGTGAGTATTACTGCCAACGGATGCAACAAGACGCGTCGTGCCCGACGTGTCGGCGCGCGCTGGCGGCGGCGCGGCCGCCTGCCCCCGCGGCGCCGCCGCCGGCCATGGCGCCCGTCAACCACCTCTTCCAGTTCCACGGTGAGTATTACTGCCAACGGATGCAACAAGACGCGTCGTGCCCGACGTGTCGGCGCGCGCTGGCGGCGGCGCGGCCGCCTGCCCCCGCGGCGCCGCCGCCGGCCATGGCGCCCGTCAACCACCTCTTCCAGTTCCACGGTGAGTATTACTGCCAACGGATGCAACAAGACGCGTCGTGCCCGACGTGTCGGCGCGCGCTGGCGGCGGCGCGGCCGCCTGCCCCCGCGGCGCCGCCGCCGGCCATGGCGCCCGTCAACCACCTCTTCCAGTTCCACGGTGAGTATTACTGCCAACGGATGCAACAAGACGCGTCGTGCCCGACGTGTCGGCGCGCGCTGGCGGCGGCGCGGCCGCCTGCCCCCGCGGCGCCGCCGCCGGCCATGGCGCCCGTCAACCACCTCTTCCAGTTCCACGGTGAGTATTACTGCCAACGGATGCAACAAGACGCGTCGTGCCCGACGTGTCGGCGAGCGCTGGCGGCGGCGCGGCCGCCTGCCCCCGCGGCGCCGCCGCCGGCCATGGCGCCCGTCAACCACCTCTTCCAGTTCCACGGTGAGTATTACTGCCAACGGATGCAACAAGACGCGTCGTGCCCGACGTGTCGGCGAGCGCTGGCGGCGGCGCGGCCGCCTGCCCCCGCGGCGCCGCCGCCGGCCATGGCGCCCGTCAACCACCTCTTCCAGTTCCACGGTGAGTATTACTGCCAACGGATGCAACAAGACGCGTCGTGCCCGACGTGTCGGCGAGCGCTGGCGGCGGCGCGGCCGCCTGCCCCCGCGGCGCCGCCGCCGGCCATGGCGCCCGTCAACCACCTCTTCCAGTTCCACGGTGAGTATTACTGCCAACGGATGCAACAAGACGCGTCGTGCCCGACGTGTCGGCGAGCGCTGGCGGCGGCGCGGCCGCCTGCCCCCGCGGCGCCGCCGCCGGCCATGGCGCCCGTCAACCACCTCTTCCAGTTCCACGGTGAGTATTACTGCCAACGGATGCAACAAGACGCGTCGTGCCCGACGTGTCGGCGAGCGCTGGCGGCGGCGCGGCCGCCTGCCCCCGCGGCGCCGCCGCCGGCCATGGCGCCCGTCAACCACCTCTTCCAGTTCCACGGTGAGTATTACTGCCAACGGATGCAACAAGACGCGTCGTGCCCGACGTGTCGGCGAGCGCTGGCGGCGGCGCGGCCGCCTGCCCCCGCGGCGCCGCCGCCGGCCATGGCGCCCGTCAACCACCTCTTCCAGTTCCACGGTGAGTATTACTGCCAACGGATGCAACAAGACGCGTCGTGCCCGACGTGTCGGCGAGCGCTGGCGGCGGCGCGGCCGCCTGCCCCCGCGGCGCCGCCGCCGGCCATGGCGCCCGTCAACCACCTCTTCCAGTTCCACGGTGAGTATTACTGCCAACGGATGCAACAAGACGCGTCGTGCCCGACGTGTCGGCGAGCGCTGGCGGCGGCGCGGCCGCCTGCCCCCGCGGCGCCGCCGCCGGCCATGGCGCCCGTCAACCACCTCTTCCAGTTCCACGGTGAGTATTACTGCCAACGGATGCAACAAGACGCGTCGTGCCCGACGTGTCGGCGAGCGCTGGCGGCGGCGCGGCCGCCTGCCCCCGCGGCGCCGCCGCCGGCCATGGCGCCCGTCAACCACCTCTTCCAGTTCCACGGTGAGTATTACTGCCAACGGATGCAACAAGACGCGTCGTGCCCGACGTGTCGGCGAGCGCTGGCGGCGGCGCGGCCGCCTGCCCCCGCGGGTCCGCCGCCGGCCATGGCGCCCGTCAACCACCTCTTCCAGTTCCACGGTGAGTATTACTGCCAACGGATGCAACAAGACGCGTCGTGCCCGACGTGTCGGCGAGCGCTGGCGGCGGCGCGGCCGCCTGCCCCCGCGGCGCCGCCGCCGGCCATGGCGCCCGTCAACCACCTCTTCCAGTTCCACGGTGAGTATTACTGCCAACGGATGCAACAAGACGCGTCGTGCCCGACGTGTCGGCGAGCGCTGGCGGCGGCGCGGCCGCCTGCCCCCGCGGCGCCGCCGCCGGCCATGGCGCCCGTCAACCACCTCTTCCAGTTCCACGGTGAGTATTACTGCCAACGGATGCAACAAGACGCGTCGTGCCCGACGTGTCGGCGAGCGCTGGCGGCGGCGCGGCCGCCTGCCCCCGCGGCGCCGCCGCCGGCCATGGCGCCCGTCAACCACCTCTTCCAGTTCCACGGTGAGTTCTACGTGTGTAATTTATCAGCTGCTAAACGACTGCTACTAGTCACACACCCAGCCGAAGAAGAATGCCACCCGGACGGCCATCGCACCAGTCGACCATTATTGTTCCAAGTTCAACATTGTCCTCAGTGTCTTGATGAGTGACACTGTTGGATGTGTTTAATTTTCATAGAATGTTCAATAATTAACTTGGCCAGAAATAACAAAACAATGGACCTAGTATTTTATATATACGGGCCATACGCGTGCGTCCGTGAGGGACAGAACACACTATACGACAAAATTATAAACACGTTTTAAGATTCCTGACAACATGCCCTTACTCTTTACCACACACTTAAATTACTTTACTCTTTGCACACACAAAGACACGTCATGTCTGACGTCATGTCATGTACCAAGATCGCCACACTTAGCGGACTCCTACAACTTTTCGAGCAAAAAATCACTAATTCATTCATGAAAATATTTCTAAGCTTGAAACTTTGCAACTTGATATTTTACAACAACCATAGACAATCAACTTGCATCGATATCAAACTCTTCCCTAAAAATTTTGGACCAATCTCACCTGTTTTACTTCTTAATTTGTCAGCCATTTGACTGACGCAATATGTCAACAATCTTAATCTTGTCATAATATTGGAAACCGTTCAGTGTTCACCCAAACCGATCGCAATGGAAAAATTAGATCTACAACACCCACAGACGAAATTACGATATCCGAATGTTCTTTACAAATATATATAAAATCATTCAGCGCTCAAATAAAATACTCGTATTATCAAAAACTGCGGCCAGACAATAATACACACATATATTATGCTAATGTTTACTAAAGCCCTTTACAAAGTTTCTTAAGAAGTAAGCGTTCTTAGTTTTATATTTTAGGACATGAGTAGGCGCCTATTTTAAATGGTTACAGTATCGTGTCGAGAGTGTGGCAGAAGAAAAAAGTTTTTACACCACACTGTGGTACAAACATTAGCCAACAGGGAAATAGGTTCTTCACGTAATAAATATCGATGTTTTTCTTTATCAAATACGAAGCTAATTCACTAAATACAGCTACTTGAGTACACATAAAATTATCTTTCAAACAATATTAGTGGATGGTGAAGATAGGCGACGTGTGCGCGTTGCTGACCGTAGTGTCGGTGACTGCGCTGCTGCTGGTACATTCGGCCGCGAGCGCTGTGAGTGCCATGAGTGCCGCGACTACCGTGAGTGCCGTGAGTGCTGTGAGCGCCACGAGTGACGTTAGTACGGCGAGTGCCGCTACCAGAGTCGCAAGTGTCGGGTCGCAGATCACCGAAGCCAGCTACTGCTGCGGGGTGGAGGACTTGGATGAAGGTAGGACACGCTATGATGGGGCATTCGGCTGGCAGGCCCGTTAGTGCCGCCACAGAGTGGCAAGAGGGGCCGCAGCTCACTGAAGCTAGCTAATGAAGGTAAAACATGAGTGGATGGTGAAGATAGGCGACGTGTGCGTGTGCCTCTGACTGAGTTGCTGCTGCTACATTCGGCCGGTAGTGCCGTAACTACCAGAAGTATCGCAAGTGTCGGCTCACAGAATACTAAAGACAGATACTGCTGCTGGACAGGGACTTAGATGAAGATATCGATCGAAAGTTAAAAACAACAGCGCGTGTCGTAGATAGGCGTTTGTCTGTTGGATGATTAGTTTCACGGCTGTTTGTCTTTGTAATTCGATTTTTTTAAATCAGGGGCAGGGTAAGACATAACTTTGTGACCCAGTTACTTGGGGGGCTTTATTCCGTTTGTGTTATTGACACTGTTACTGGTGTCATTCCTGTAAGGCCCAATGCGCATAGTGGGTAGGTGATTATAAACATAACACACCTATATTTTTGAAGTGAAAACTTTGTGATGGGGAAAAAATGTTAAACTCGCGACGGGTCACGTGACCGACAGATTCGTCAGATTGAAACTTCGTAAGACGGATACGTGAGCTGATCGAAAAACTGTTACAATATCATTGTTGAAGCCAGTAGACCACCGGCGCGGCGTAGCAGACGAAGTATTGTATTTTTTCCTACTCTACTGTTATCTGTCATTTATGCATTCATTAACACGAATATATAAGAACATACATAAAAGATTTCAAGAAAAGTCTATATTGTCTATTCCTCATAAAAGCTCTTGTGCTTTTATAAGCTATTACATTACTGCGATTAATGGCTACCAACCTAACAAAACCAAAACGAATACAGTTTTAAACTAAGTGCATTGCTGCTAACTTACAAAATATTCATTTGGTTGCATAGTAAAAATAATTACTTCATAAGTCAGAAACACGCATGTGACACCCGTAATATAGCAACACCCATAGACTACGAAGACCGCTTAGCGTTGCATGTTAGTCTCCGTAGGCTACGGTGGCCAAAATTGAGAAAAAACTGTCCAAAAAATTAATTTAGCAAGTAGCAAGTACCAGGGCCTCATGAGTTACGAGAAGGTGTCGCTGACCGGCCGGCCGCGGCCCGGGGCGGGCTGGGCGCGGAACAAGGTATGCTCGCGCGTCTTGGCTATATACTTTTGCTGTAATTTGTTTACCTAAATTAAGATTTATTTTTGTTGACTCGTAGGAAAAATATTGTATGCAACGTTGTATAAGTAGGTCAAAAAATTCTCGTGGCGTATTCCTTAACTCACGCCACTCGCCTCTTTTGACCCTTCTTATACAACTGTTGCATAAAATACTATAATAGCACATAAATGATAGTGCTTTTATACTGATAATTAAAGCAATTCGTGCAAAATTATTCCCTAACCATTCAAAAAAATCAAAAATGCACAACCTTAATATTCAAGTTTTCACTTCTGTTTTTTTTTTTTTAATTTTAAGTAGTTAATAGAGTAAAAAATGAAAGATGAAGTTTAACGTATAATTGGTGCAGGTTCCCGCTACGTGTCGTGGCTGCCGAGCTTCTCGGTGGAGGTGACGCGCGTGCGCCGCGAGCCTCTGCCGCCCGCTCAGCTTGACGCGCTAGCGAGACAGGTCAGTCTATCTCTGAACCTACGGCATCTTGTACCTATCATTTAAAATTTTTATGAAGTGCCGGTCTGTCCGCCTAAAGGCTCGTTGAAGTATTTTCCTCTGTTGTTTTGTTATATGCCCGTGGTGATAAGTACGTGTTTGGAGAAATTCATTATAGTTCACTAAAGTGTTTTATAATGAATTCATTATAGTCCAGCCGAAAGTTATAGCAGAGTATGCGTTTATATAAAAAAAATGATATTTTGAATTTAAACATGGAGTCGAAGAATTTTTAAGTTATAGAAATGTATGTTTTGTGCAGGTGCAAGCGATGTTCCCGCACTACGGGCTGGCGCCGCTGTTGGCGGACCTGGCGGCGACGCGCTCGGCCGACGTGACCGTGGACAACATCCTGGAGGGCCGCCTGCCGCCAGCGCCGCCCGAGCCCGCGCCCGCTGGGCCCTCCCCCTCCCCCTCCCCGCCACCGCCGCCACCCCCGCCGCCGCAGGAGGAGGAGGAGACTGAACAGTGAGTACCTGGCGGCGCCGCGCGAGGCCCACGTGACCGTGGACAACATCCTGGAGGGCCGCCTGCCGCCAGCGCCGCCCGAGCCCGCGCCCGCTGGGCCCTCCCCCTCCCCCTCCCCGCCACCGCCGCCACCCCCGCCGCCGCAGGAGGAGGAGGAGACTGAACAGTGAGTACCTGGCGGCGCCGCGCGAGGCCCACGTGACCGTGGACAACATCCTGGAGCGCCGCCTGCCGCCAGCGCCGCCCGAGCCCGCGCCCGCTGGGCCCTCCCCCTCCCCCTCCCCGCCACCGCCGCCACCCCCGCCGCCGCAGGAGGAGGAGGAGACTGAACAGTGAGTACCTGGCGGCGCCGCGCGAGGCCCACGTGACCGTGGACAACATCCTGGAGGGCCGCCTGCCGCCAGCGCCGCCCGAGCCCGCGCCCGCTGGGCCCTCCCCCTCCCCCTCCCCGCCACCGCCGCCACCCCCGCCGCCGCAGGAGGAGGAGGAGACTGAACAGTGAGTACCTGGCGGCGCCGCGCGAGGCCCACGTGACCGTGGACAACATCCTGGAGCGCCGCCTGCCGCCAGCGCCGCCCGAGCCCGCGCCCGCTGGGCCCTCCCCCTCCCCCTCCCCGCCACCGCCGCCACCCCCGCCGCCGCAGGAGGAGGAGGAGACTGAACAGTGAGTACCTGGCGGCGCCGCGCGAGGCCCACGTGACCGTGGACAACATCCTGGAGCGCCGCCTGCCGCCAGCGCCGCCCGAGCCCGCGCCCGCTGGGCCCTCCCCCTCCCCCTCCCCGCCACCGCCGCCACCCCCGCCGCCGCAGGAGGAGGAGGAGACTGAACAGTGAGTACCTGGCGGCGCCGCGCGAGGCCCACGTGACCGTGGACAACATCCTGGAGGGCCGCCTGCCACCGCCCAAGCGGCTTCACTAAACACACTTAGGGAAGGTTTTTGACCTAGTAAGCTCGCCCTACGGGCTTCAGCTCGCGTATACTCCCCCGAACACTCCGGACTTTCGCGGATCTTGACGCTTCACCATCAGACCTTCGACCTGTTTATTCACCAATGATTTTTTTTTTTTTTATGACAGATGAACTTACGAAAGTTAGTTGCCGAAGGAAATCACGTTGCCATAAAAGTCCTAAAACGTAAAGCTGGAGTGTAAATTAAAAACAAAAGCTGCAAGCTGGTTACGTTACGACATTTCTATTACCAAACGAATGGAAAAATAAAGCGACTATAATTAATTTCCTATTGTTATTTTCAGAGAACTCACAACAGAATTTCCTCAAGATTCCTCCGAACGCGAGTCCAACCTACAACGACGCAAACAACTACTACTGGCGCGAGCGAGACGCCGCTACCTCTCCCGTCCCGCTCCCGCGACCTCTGATGCCCCCGCCCCCGCTGCCGCTCCTGAGAGCTGAGCCACACACACTGACGTAACATTCGGTATGACGTGAACATTGTACCTTAATAGGAAGTAGCTGAAATTGGCCGTCTCTTTCTTACTTTCGATGTTATCCTGCTAAATGAGATGGTCAGCATTATTGAACATCGTTAGCTGTATACTTTGTAATTTTTTTTTCGAAATTGTTAATTGATGTAAAGCATTCGAAATATGTATGTAAAAAATAAAACTAACGAATTCGCATTACACGAACCAGATGACACAGACAATTGACTTTTCGTAAACCTTATTGCAACTACATAAGGATCAGAATGGTCAGTTAACCGTGTTGCTGTTTACAATCGCCATAATAGGGGGGCGGGCGAAGTGCTCAAAAATATTTATAAGAGCATGCACCCCCACATATTTACAATACAAGCGTGTTCAGATATTTGTGAACGCCTTGCCCGCTCCGATAAATCTTGTAGCGAAAGTTGCTTAATATATTGCAACACGTGTTACATAGGAGTAGGAATGTATTGTGAATGTTGCGATATATTGGTCACTCTGGCTCTACAAGCTACCCTAACATCTTGTAAAAACAAAGCAGAAATGTATTAATGTAGCGTGCATTAATGGGCCTACTTATTACCAGTTCGCCGGACGATATCGGCAAAGTTATTCGCAAAAGCTTACGATCGCGAATAACTGGCTAGATATCGAAGGCTCTGAAAAACGCCCGTCATTTTGTAAGCATAACCCTTTTCCGTGCAACAGAGACTTTCTTACACCTATAAGTCTGTATCTTTAGGTATTTAAAAAAAGGTAAACAAGATCTACCCTCAAATGGCTCCTTAAGTTGAGGGTAGATGAAAACATTACATGATCAAATAAAGTACGTTTAAAGTCAGGTCCTTCAATGACAGATCCAGGCGGTTTTGTATTTGGTTGGTTAACCAATAAATATTAAAACTACCCGAAAATGTACAAATTGTTTGTTTACCTTTTTTTAAATACCTAAAGATACAGACTATATGTGTTGACATTGTTTAACCCTTAAATGCATAGTGATGTATGCAGCCTACACAACAATAAACATATAATTTTATACATAATTAGATGAAATTGATTTAGTTCTGTATAATTATTAATTATTTCGATCGTAAATTAATACACTTTCAGATGTTTTATTCAAATTTGCGCAGTACTTTAAAAAAAATAGTTTTAAGACGAAATGGCAGAAAACCTGGAAAAGTTGGTAATTTTTAGTATGTGATTTAGGCGGTTTATTCGAGGTTTGCAATTATTTTCTATTTAATATCTTTATGATAGCTAGGTATATCACAAATAGTTTATCTTTCTGATAGTAGTATGATTTTTCATGATTTAGCCTTTTAGCCTTTAGAATTCTAACACTTATTTAGCAGTGAAAATCGATGATTTAATTGTTGTTATTATTTTTCCCAGAAACAGTAAACAATTATGTAACACATATATTAATTTCAGGCAAAAAGAAAAAAAAACATGCATTTAAGGGTTAAATATGACGTCCATAGACTGTAAACGAAAGACTCATAAATGGGTCCTAAATTATGGTCAAAATGACGGGCGTTTTCCCGAGCCTTTTTCCTTGCTGATATCGTCCGGCGAACTGGTAATCAGTGGGCCTCTTAACTCTGTTCTTAAAACTTTGGACTGGCGATTAAACCATGCTGCAGCGATATAGGATTCATCAACAAGAATTATTTTAACTGGTCGCCACAAAGCTTAGCCTTGAATAAAATGTGCTGGGGGCCTAGCCAAGATGACAAATGTATATCGACAAACGCCAAACGGAAAGAAAAATGTATTGGATGACAGATGCTACGAAATGTCATGTGACTATTTTCATTCATACATTGTTTCTATTGGCGTTCTCTATCTGCGATTGTAATCTTGGCTAGACCCCCTGTTGCGAAAGTATCACAAACCAGTTGTAAATTAAAGTTATTTGAAGTTGTATTAACTAATATTATTTCTGAGTTATTCAGCAACTCGAACGGTACAATGGTGTAGCGAAATGTTTGAATCTTATTTTAAATATGCGCCTCACATATTAATTCAAATTGTATGGTATGTTATACTTAGAACAGCTAAATTTTAAAAGCGTGTTTGCCAGGAAAATATAATTTTAACACCTATCCAATAACATATCGTTCATGATAACTATCTTTATGAATATTGGATACAGGTCATATCAGTTGTCAAACTGCCTGCCTGCTTATTAAATAATAATAATAATAATAATAATAATATGGTCATTTATTCACTTGTGCGGCTGTTGGAAATTACATAACCATAACCAAAAAGTTCTCATTTGGTAAACCAACTTTAAATCTCAGAAATGCATTATACTAAAAAAAAAAATTTTCAAACAACATAAGTATTAGAAATTCATATCTGGTTGGAAGTTGGCGTGCCAAGTAAGACGGAATGCATAATTATGTCTTGACTTTATTTTCATAATACACAGTACAGTTGATACAAATATTGCACCTCCAATACGACCGACGAAGAAACTGGCAGATATTCGGGATGTTTCAAAGGCTATCGGTATCAATAAGGACGATTTCTAATTAAATTATTATGGTGGCAACATCCTACTGACTACTCAAAATTAGAAAGTATCCTTTAGCTTGGAAATGTCAGTTATCTTTAGAATATGTGACCTTTTTTAAACTTTTGTGATATTTTAATTAGTTTTAACAAAATAATATTAACGTTATGTAATGGCACAATCAGTGTCCCAGTTAGTGAATGCATTTTAATTTATAATCTCTAGAGACATGCGTAGACCACTGTCGACACAATTAATTTACCGTTGATAAGCCTTATTGCGTTGAAATAAGGTCTACCACCGATCATTAGCTGTCTCTGTCAGTACATTGACCTTCCTGATGAGATTGTATGAGAATATGTGATTGAGCCATTACATTACTTACGGTAGTGTTTATGAAAAGATCGGAACCGTTATCTCGCTGCGTGCTCGTGACGTCACGATGGTGTATTCCCATTTGTCGATGGTGTATACATGAGGCGGGGACAAACGGGAATAAGTTATATAAAGAGGCCTACCGCGAAAATCGAAGTTCGTCAATTGCGGGCATTTTTCTCTGTCACTCTAATTACGTCTTAGTAAGAGCAAAAGAGAAAGATCTTTGCGAATTTCGATTTTCCCGGTAGGCCCCCTGTTTCCATCTGTGCCCGACGGGGATAAAAAGAGGATACACCGTCACGACTCGGGCGTTGATTTGGCCCCAGGCCTTGTTGCTTTTAGCGGCAGAAAGTTTATTTTTCTAAGTATTTGAGAGTGTATTTTTATATTGACAATGTATAAATTTCGCGTCCATATTAACGAAATGTTGATCATTTCTTTCTACTCATCATACTAGGTGATTTTGCGGTCATGATACCGAACATCAAAAATGTATTAAAATGGTCATAACGAACAAGCTATCCATGGTACCAATATGAAAATCGTGGAAAAAAAACCTACTCATGTGCCCATACGTTTTGCCTACTTCAGGCCTTCAGGGTGTTCATTAAATTTTTTCGCGATTATGTGGCTATTCCCATGGGGATATTGGTCTAGCATAACCTCAAAACTCATTTTTGACATTCAGGATCAACCGCAAAATCACCCAGTATTATTTATTTAAGTTTTTTTGTGGCAGCAGATAGTGCAGGTCTACAAGTAATATGTTGCACTCACTGTCCGACATGTCTCCACTTACCGCTTTACCGCGACATGTCAAACTAAATGTTGTTGTGGGTAAAAATGTTGGGCCCGTGTTAGAGGCTCCGAACTAATACCATTTTTAACACCTCTTTGGACTTGATGTTGAATAGTTTTAGTATTAACAGTTTTTTTAATATAGACTATTTTTAATCCTGGGTTTTATATGGAGCAAATTTCAATAACATTTAAAATGTAAAAACTGAAATAATGTACTCTTTTTTTTACACATATTTATAGTAATATTCTTTCAAATGTATCTATACACCGTGGACCAATTAAACCCGACAGATTTTAGCCACGCATTCTTGAGGTCATAAGGAGTAAAAAATGTTATATGAGTTTTGGTCAAAGGCAAACTAATTTTGCGTGTTTTCTACACAAGACACGTTATTTATTTTAACATCATAGCGAAAAAAATAAACATTACAAGGAATAAGTAAAGTTTTTTGTTATTTACAGACAAAAATTGTGTTTCCTTTAAAACTTTTTAATGTCTGTCAGTATCAGTAGGTATGTCTAAACCAAGTCACATACTGGCAGCGCCACAGCTAAAAAGGCGTTTTTCACTAAGTTATTACAGAAACAAATTTTCAAAAACAACAATCTCTTTCATTTCTAAAACAAGATGATTACAGGAAATTTTGTTTTACATTTTAGTCTCTAAATGCGGTCAAGAATAGACCTTTAAAATCTGTCAGGTTTAATGGCCCATGCTGTATAAAACCCAGTTTTAAAGTTAAATAGGTACATATGTTATTATTATTTACTTTCATCACGTTTTTATGATGCTTGAAATGTTTTTAGTCCAATTGGACATTACTATCCCATATGCCCTAAGCGTAAAAAAGTAGGTTTCAAAAGACTATCTATAAGTTATATAAAGATTTAGGCTCCAAATTCTTTCATTGTGTATTATATCAGATTGATTTATAATTATAGATTATTTAGTACTTAAAATTGTCGGCATTCATTTACAGCTAGCCCTTTGATTTATTTACAATTATCTTTAAGGAATATTGTTTGAATAATTATTGTAAAATTGATTCAAGACTAGTCAAAGAATAAAAATAATTCAAATGAACTTGTTTTTTGCTACCTACCCAATTTCTTCCCAGTTTTTGCATTAACCTTTTGAATACTTTATGTCATAAACACAAACATCACTCAAACGCTAAGCGGTGCAAGGGAGATAATGTAAAAATAACTTGAAAGTGTAAGGGTTACTTTAACAGCGTCTGCCATAACACCTATAGTTGTCCTTGGTGCTGTGGGCATGACAAGTAACAAGGACTGTAGGTGTCCTTGGATAGGTTAACATTCCAATCCATTTTACCACTTACAAATAGACTACAATATCTACAAGTTACATAGGTTAAGATAAGGTTTACAATAGACAAATATGAAACTAAGAGGTGCCCTATCTTGCAGGCAGGCAGAAGCTAGTCTAATATAAAAAAAATATATTTATTTATAAAAAATTGTAAAGGTGAACTTAATGCCAGAAGACATTCTTTACCAGTTAACCCTTTTGCAAGTAATTTCACACTGAATCTAATCTGTGCAGTCACTTCTACATGACCAAGTGCATGAAATTAACACATTCACTGCCAGACAAACAACGGTGCACTACCCCAGAAACCAGTGGTCTATAGCTGCGTACAAAACAACCCGCCCAGCGTTGCCAGACAAACAACGGTGCACTACCCCAGAAACCAGTGGTCTATAGCTGCGTACAAAACAATCCGCCCAGCGGGTTGTCCGGCATCTGAACAAAGTTCACGAGCGCCCACCAGGTGGGTTCCCGGCAGTGAATGTGTTAACAAGCACAAGTGGCTCTGTAAGGTAATAATTGATATTGTTACTGTTAGTCTTGTAAGATATTACTGTAGGAGATTGTACCCAACAATCTGCCCCCTATATTACTGAAGTTGTGTTGATGAAAATAAATACGTGTTAGATATTATAACATGTATTTCTTAGAAAATATAAAATTAATTATAAATGAACTTAACCTATGAAGTTGACGACTACAATGTGCAAAACAAGGTGAGCGAATATGAAGTCAGCGAAGCCGCGCTCTGCACTCAGCCCTTGGAATTCGTTCTTGTTTTCGGGATTCACCTGGAGCCTCAAGCAGACTGAAAACAGATAAACAAGAGGGCTTAAGTGGAGTCAATTGATCGTAATGTACCAACTTACAAACTTGTTATTTAACTTAGAAAAAAATACGTATAAACTTACCGGCGAGCACGAACGAGCTGACGGTGGAGATGAAGCCGCTCAAGAAGGAATTGAACGGAAATGTGCCGACTAGGCAACAGTACACAAACTGAATCACAGCGGTCAAGAAAATGTACAGGAGGTAAGCGTCGATAATTTTCAGCTTCTTGGATGTCTTGGTGGTGTACTCTTGGTACAGTTTGGGAATTACGGACATCAGAGAGGTCATTTTCTTGGATTTTTGACGAATTTGTGAATAAAGTCGGCTTTCTCAATAAACTTAAATACACGTCAGCCACAAATCATAGACATTTTTTTTTGTTTTTATCTGATGTCAAAAGTTATGTTTGAGATATGTTTATAATCATCACAAAATAAGAAATAAAATCCCACGGAAATAATTTTTAATGGCAATACTTCTTTAAGTGTCAAATTTGCAATAGCTGCTTGTGCGTGAATTTTGCATGTCATCGAATTAAACAAAGTTTTGTACTCATTTCAATAATCCAATTAAATTTTAATTTAAAACAACAATGTTGAACGTCCAAGGCAACTTCCCTGAGTACGCGGTACCCGGCGCCGTGCAGCATCGCTTCGAGCCGTACGCCGACAACGGCGGCAGCGTAGTCGCGATCGCCGGCGATGACTATGCGGTGATCGGAGCGGACACCCGGCTGAGCACGGGCTTCTCCATCTACACACGCGAGCAGAAGAAGCTGTTCCAGTTGTCGTCGCGCACGGTGCTGGGCGCGACGGGCTGCTGGTGCGACACGCTGACGCTCACGAGACTGCTCGCGGCGCGCATGCAGATGTACGAGCAGGAGCACAACAAGCCCATGACGACGCCCGCGGTGGCGCAGATGCTCTCCACCATGCTGTACTACAAACGGTTCTTCCCATACTACATCTCTAATGTTCTGGCTGGCTTGGACGGAGAGGGCAAGGGTTGTGTGTACAGCTACGACCCCATCGGGCACTGCGAGCGCTCCAACTACCGCGCCGGCGGCTCCGCGGGCGCTCAGTTGCAGCCCCTCCTTGATAACCAGATTGGTCTGAAGAACATGCAAAATGTAACTGAAGCACCTCTGCCTAGGGAAAAAGCTCTAGCTCTCGTCAAGGATGTATTCATCAGTGCGGCGGAGAGAGACATCTACACAGGGGACAGCATTTATATCCTCATTATCACAGCAAATGGTATTCAAGAGGAGAAATTTGCTCTGCGTAGAGATTAAGTACTATTACTATATTACAAAATAATGAATGAAAAATTGTATTGTATGCAAACCTTGTGATAGGTATTTTTAAATAAATAACATACATAACAAAATAACTGCGTTTATTATTTAAATAATAAGGTAACTACAATAAAACTAGATATTTGTTTAATTATGTACATTCCAATAAAAACGAAAGTAACATCTCATAGATTTTATTTCTTGTACTTAGGCATAACAAATATATTATCAGGAAAAGTTTTGTCGAACATCTCCCGGAGCGCATCTTGTCCAGGGTGGTCACCTACTAGCGCTGCTTTTAGTCTCGGGGGTGACGTGTTCCCGGCTACCAGTGGGTGGATGTTGTAACACACCTCTACACAGTCGCCTGGAGGCACAGTAACAGACAGCTTCCTATACCCCGAGAACATGTAAGCATCAGACCCTTCAACTGTTAGCATGAGCCTCACTGGGCTGTTTGACTTTCCATACAATTTGCACTTAAGTGGAACTGAAGTCTGTAGCTCTACTACTTCGGGATATTTGACTTCTATGGCTATGGGACACTCTTCAATAGGCAGGCTGGATAAGGCAGTACTGCTCATCACACAGTGCCCGCTTGTGTTACTTTTCCGCCTCCACTTGATATTATACAACCCCACCCTAGTGGGATGATCTTTAGGCTTGTACTTCGCCTGAATACAAATAGCGTCCACAGCCGTATTTTTCTCCGCCACTTCTAAATTACTAATGCAAGACTGAGGTTTAATTTCATCAGCGTATTTGAAACAATCAACTACTTCTAGTTCCGTATCTACTATCACCAGATCCCAAGGACTTAGGATTTTAACATTAGGCATGACAATAAGAGGGTCATCTATGAAGCACTTAGAGATAGGTTTGAAGTTCATAGTGACGAAGTTTGTTGAAACTTCAAAAGGCTTCACTACAGGTATTTTTGTCATAAAGTCCTTGACACATTCTAGCTTGGAGACTTCTGGAAGATCAATGAAGTATGAGACTTTTATTTGGACAGTGGTTGTGGAAGTTCTGTTAGTCTTCATGAAGAATGTGCTGGAGTGTGTGGAGGACTTATCAATGCTCCCGGGCGATATCTGGAGAGGCTGGGTCTGAGGTTGTCCCTCTATAAGGCTCAACTCGGTGACCGCCTCAGGGTTCTGGTTATCAGGAGTGCTAAGCAAGGAGACAGTGATTTTGACGTCGTAAACGGACGTGTTTTCGTCGTTTGTTATGGTGAAGGTGGAGGGGAACCACTCGCCCTGCAGTGCGGGGCTCTGGTTGCTGACGCTGTTGGACAGGCGGCACTCGCGCGCCACGATGTGGGCGATCGTCGAAGGCACGACGCTATCGAATTCGTAGTCAGCTTTAGGACTGTGAATGAAGTGTAGCAGCTCTGGGTGGATGGCTGTTTCCATGTTCTTATTCTCTTCCATTTTAAAGTTCAAGACGATTTTCCGTTTCTTATCATTGTCTAATGCAAAGGAAATATTTTTGATCGTAATTTCAGAGCCGTTGTCCTTGGAGTTGCATTTGAATTGGCACAAGAACCTCTTTACTTTCCCTCCTTCTAGAGTAATGGTATTGCCGCTGCCCGTTATGGGAATCTCGATAGTTTCCGTGCGACTCGAAAGTGTAACTAGAGCTTTCTTGACCTCGAGCGTCGTAGCGTAAGAGAGTCGCACGTAAACTTCGATTTCTATAGTTTCGTCCATTTTATATCTCTGCTGGGTGAACTTGGGTTTGACCTCGAGGACGCTGGATATGTTCGCCATGTCGACGTTGACGGTAAACGGTTCGCGCTCGGCTGCTGCTCGCCAGAGCTCGGCAGCGCGTGCTGCGGCCGCCGTTGGCAAGTCCGGCTCTGCCAAGGGAACATCCAGATTAAGCACAGCCATGATATTCTTGAAGATCCTGTCCTTATCATTGTTTGGCACTTGAATGTGTTTAGACAAGGCTTCAAGAGACAGTTGGATGTAGTCCTGCACCACAGCAGAGAGATACGCGCACTGCAGTGCGCGATTCAGTACGTGTGATGCGAGGAACCACCAACGCTCGCGCCGGTAGTCCCACAACATGTGGCTGAGCAGCGTCAGTGCCTTGCCATAGTCCGCGCAGTAATAGTACTCATTCGCCATCTCCACCACAAGCTGTTTTCGCATGCGCGGCGAATGGAACGTCTTGAACTGCGAGATAGCGCTGCCAAGAAAACTGATGACTACTGTAGAGTGATTGAAGATCCTTTCATTATATTGCAGGGCCTGTACAGCTGCTTGCTCTCTCTGTGGATCGTGAGGATCGGCACTGAGACGACCAGGCCTCCATGGCCTCTGCCCGTAAAACTCTACAATACCTTCTAAAGGATCGGGCGGAGGAGGATACTGGGTTGCCTCGGCACAAACTGAGCGCATTGCTTGTCTTCTCTTCACTGTGAACTGAGCCGCATACTGGTAATAGAAGCCTGGGTGTTGTGATTGTATAGCTGGAAGCCCTGCTCGTATTGCTTCATCAAATAACTCTCCAAAGGCACTATACTGTCTCGCAATCCATGCATAATGTTCAAACAGCAGCTCTGTCGGGCCAATTCTATTTTTATACCTCTCAATGTGTGTTTTGAGCTGTGCTATAGCATCTCTTGCCATATTTAAGGCAAATAGTAGTTTACAGAGCTTGTAATTGATATAACCAGCCACAGTTCTCACTTCATGCATGTTGGTGTCTACTGCTCTGGTTTCCAGCAGGTTGTTGTAGGCATGAAGATAGTGCTTGTGTGCAGTGCTCAGGTCCTGCTTGAGTTCATTCAAGAAGCCTAACTTAAATTGGTGCCTCACAAAAAGATACTGATGTGTGGTCTTGTTCAGGTGGTCTCGGTGCTGCTTTATGTTTTTAGTTTCATGATGATAGTAGTTCTGTGCAATATCGTAGAATGCGTTTTCGAGTCGCACTATGTAGCCCATGAGATGGTCATTGTGGGGTAATACAAAAAGTGCCTTTGACTGAATTTCGCAGGCGGCACAGAGGGCCTGCGCGCGCTCAGCGCCCAGCATGTACTCGGAGGGCGGCGGCGTGAGCCCGTCCTGCACCACGACCACGGCGACGCGCGTGGCGTGACCTTCCACAGCCGCGCGAATGCTCTGCACTCGCGACGCGCACTCAATAATCTTCTCGTTCCACTGGGGGTCATTCCACTCCATGTCATAGAAAATCACGACGACGGAGGGCACTAGCGCCACTCGCTTATGAATCCAGTTCTTCTTGAGTATGCCCTTGGGAATGTACCACTCATATGAGTTCCGCTTTGGCTTGACTACGGGAAACTCGAATGTATTCTGCAACAGCTTGAAGCGCACGGCGGCGCGCTCGGAGCGGCGGTTGTTGCTGAAGGCGTCCCATACGGCCTTATGCACGGCGTTGTTCACTGTGTCCAACCCTGAGAGTCCCACCAACGCCAGGGGCTTCAAAATGATCTCGGGCGGAAACTCCGTCGGATCACTCGGCTGCGTCGCCATCTCGCTGCTGTTGTGTAACTACTACCGACACATTAACTTAAACGATCACTAGCCTATCACTGTTTACACGTCTCACTAGAAGCGTATCATTATTTTTCATCAATAATTTCTAATTTCTACATTCTCCAACACCTCCATCATTCGTCAAATTGACAGTCAGCAGCGGGCTTACCGCAAACACCGAATTTCGCGATTTCCGGGGATCTTTCTCCGTCACTCTAAATACGCCTTAATTGAAGTAAGCGAGAAAGATGCCTGTAATTTGCAAACTTCGGTATTCGCGGTAGGCCCTCAGTAATGCGTTCCGTTCTACAACAACTGAAAAAAACCGAAATCCGCACTGCGACAGCTGTCCTTACTATGTTATGTTACTGAACGAAATCAGTGATCATCCTTTTCAATGCAATTCCTAAACGCATTAAAAAAAGTTTGTCAAAGTGTTTGCATGTTTGACGTTCACGTTAACATATTTTGTCATGGCATTTTACTATTTTTTTAAAAACTTTATGTAAAATTGCCTAAATGTCCTCATTGTGTTTTACTCTCAAATATTAACTCACCATGACGTCCCAAGCCTTAGCTTCTCTCACAGCGACGTATACTGATTCCGAGGGCGAGGAAGACATCGAGGAGCAGACCCCCGAGAAGGATGAGGCCAGAACTCACTCTGCGCCGCCGAGTCCGCGGCGTGCCACGGACGGCGACGGCCCGGCGTCAGCGCCTATCAGCCCCAAGAAGCAGCTAGTGTCCTACGTGGACGAAACGATGGTGTCGGACGAAGAAGCGCTTTCTCCCGCTCCAGGCAGCCAGGACGACATGCGGCGCCTCTCCATGGAGACGGACACGGACGAGGCGGTGCCGCGCTCCGATCCCGATGACTCGCAGGACGGCGCCAGCATTCCCCCCGAGCCCCCCGGCAAGTGCCCAAAGGAGCTCCAAGAAACGATTGCCAAGTTCTACAACCGTATGCTCACAGAAGGTCTTGACATGAACCGAATAATCCAGGATAAGAAAAACTTCAGAAATCCTAGTATCTATGAGAAACTTATTCAGTTTTGTGATATCAATGAACTGGATACAAACTATCCACCTGAAATCTATGACCCTTTGAAATGGGGTAAAGAATCTTACTATGATGAGTTGGCTAAGGTACAAAAGCTAGAAATGGACAGGAGAGAAAAGGAAAAGAAAGAAAAGCTAGCTAAGATAGATTTCATATCTGGAGTGGCCAAGAAATCAGAGAGTGATGATGAGAAGAAGCGGAAATCAAAATGGGACCAGGCCGCACCTAATGTTGGATCCAAACCAACCATAAAACAGCCTGGCCTGCTGCAGCAGCCGCTCACTAGCAATGTAACCGGTACCAAAGGGACAGTTATATCTGCTTTTGGATCTTTGCCTAAGAAACCTAAAATCTGATTGCATGAATAATGTATTTGAAAATTGAACTGTGCAGTGTGAGGTTAGACTTTTCAGCACATTTATGAGACAAATAGCTTGGGCGGTGGGTGCATTCAGGGCCTGCACATAGCACATGTCAGGGTTCACCAGGGGCCGCCGGCATCTGCACCACCAGTACTTGTAAATGTAAATGCCTGTGGAGAACTAACTGTGGATACCTTTATTGTAATTCTCTGCTTTATGTCTTTTTCATAAGTATTAAATATTTAATAGAATCAATGTTTTGTTTTTAGTTTCTATCATACTGATTACTACTTCATTTAATATGTTATCACTAACATTGCATATTGGAATTAGATACTATGTTACTACTATCAACTCAACTGATATTAGAAGGATATTACATTTTACTCAATTTAATATTAACATTAACAATGTAATATTGCGGTCATAGATGGTAGGATCAACCATTTGGTGATCAGATCTCTGCTATACACGTGCGCCCGTAAGAGATAGAACATAGGCAATGCGCCAAATTAAAAACACGTTTTAACATTCCTAACAACATATTAAAACCAACCTACGTAATTTGGTCGGATTATTTGTTGCCCACCATAAGGACTGGGGGACTAAACAGAAATTGTAACAAGGACAAACAATCATAGCACTTTCTCTGCTACTCCTATTGAAAGTTCCATAAGAGCATCCCGTTCGGTCATCTGCCGGCTCTACTATTTCATCTTTATTCTTATTGTACCTCTATAATTTATATAAACAGCATTTTTCAATATACAAAATCTGGGTTAGATTTAATTTTTAATATGAAACTACGTATGAAACCATATTTGGCAATATTTTTTTTTTTCTAATGTTGGTCTTTGTGTTCTATTAGACTATTCATCAAATAAAACCGGTAAACGTTTCTCAAAACTGCTCTATCTGTCAAGTAACGTAAAATGGAACGTTTCGTCGCGTTGCGCAAAAAACACACAGGGTGGAGGGGGGCGCTATATATACAAACAAAACACGTCAATTTTATATATGTACTTTGCTTTATCTATATAGTGTAACGAAACCTTTGTTTGTGTTCATCATCTGGTGCAGTTCTCGTTTGTTTTGATTAAATCTGTGTTTGTTTACGTCGGGCAATGGCCGAGGCACCCGAGAGCGAGCCCGTGCCCTCCGCGAGCACCGAATCTGAGATCACAGCCGCCCCTCCTGATGAGAAAAACGAGGAGGGCCCGCTGCCCGAAAAGCGCAGAAAGTTAGATAAAGAGACGAGCGAGAAGCTCGAGCACAGGCTGGGCGGCATCCTATGCTGCGCGGTCTGCCTCGACCTGCCGCCCGCCGCCGTGTACCAGGTATTCCTAAAACAGCTGATCGCCGTGACAAAGCCATCAGCTGTTTTACCAAAACATTTTCTATTGCATCCTCTCTTTGTTACGTAAGGCCGGGCTCGCAAAGCGCGCCGTGGCGACGCCTACACGGCGCGCGGCGCGTGTCTCCATTTTGTGGCCGTAGAGTATTGTTATGGCGTCATGAACCTTTGTAAATGTACGTCTTAGTCGTAGGCGCGCGCGCTGCTGCGCCATTGCCCTTTGTTCCGCCCTTGAAGTGCGCATTACTAAACTGTAATTACAATTTAAAGCATATTGTGTAATTGGGCGAGTAGTTGTGTATTTATTGTTAAGACTGCTAGACTATGTACACAGGTAGTTGTAATGGACCTAGCTGTATGGACTCTTGTAGCATTTCATTTGAATAAAGAAATGTTTAAGAGATTTGGCCCTTTTTTCATTTAGAAACCCTCCCCTCATCCCTCAGACAAACATCAACAAATATGCAAAAAAAATCAATTCCTATGATTATTTAACATTCCTGGAATTTTCTTTGTTTTCATGACATTTCAAGTTCTTATGAAATTTTAAATATTTATTTCATTCTTAAATAACAATGTTTGGTGTCATTATTTTATTACAGTTTCATTGATAAGTGAATGTGAGACGAATAATATTTTATTCATGTATTTTTTTGTTGAATCACATAGTTAATATTTTTAAAGAAATTTATAGTCTTTCTATCAAAATAAATCATCAGCACTAAAACTATTTTAGACTGACTGACAGAGAAAAGTAGAATTCTTCTTTGTTTTATGAAGAGAGATTTAAGAACACTTTAATATATTTATTTTCTGTTCCAGAAGTTATCCTATGCATTAGTTTGCTTTCAGGGACCATGCAATGAAGGTCCGAGGTAGACGACACAAGACATCAGATTTTTATACCTACTAGAAAATATAATCCCATGTCTAAAATCCTGTACTATCAATTTCTTTGTATTTCAAAGAAATTAGCAGGGGTTTACACATTGGATGTCAGATAATTGATTACACACAATACATATAATATAACTTACAAGCTTTTCACAATACATGTCAACTTTACAATAAATTGTTCAACAGCATTTTACTACCAAAGTGCAGTTAAACAATATGTGTTTACCAGGTTTAAATTAAGTAAAAACATTTAGCCACACTATGTTTCTAGTTATAATTATAGTGCTGCTCATAATTTTAGCCTTTCTATGTGCTTTTTAGGGCTATGCCAAATGGCAAAAAACGGAACCCTTATGGATTCGTCATGTCCGTCTGTCTGTCCGATCATTTCGTTCAATTCAATGTTGGTAACTGGTAATGTAAAAATGTAGTTTCTCTAATTAACCTAAATTTAATCCCAAAGTTAACATTGTTTAAGTTGAGAGTTAATTCAAATATACCATTAAACATGTTATGGCTACATCACATTAGTTGTATTTTCTCACTTGTCAGTAATCTGTTCAGCGTTGTGGTTGTAAATAATAGCTGTACAATCTCCATGTTCATCAATAAAGAGATGGCTGAGCTATTTTCTATGACTACTGTTGAAATGAAAGGCATCTAACTACTGAGAAAATGCAACTTATCCTCTAGCCGCCCAGATGCCTTTAAGGACTTTCATTAAATTGTGTTTTTAATCTTAATCAAATACAATTTTCTGGGCGACTAAAGGTTATATCCAACCAAATCCCCCGCTGAACATTTTCCCGCCCACAGTGCAGCAACGGGCACTTGATGTGCGCGCCCTGCTTCACGCACCTGCTGGCTGACGCGCGCCTCCGCGACGAGGCGGCTACCTGCCCCAACTGCCGCGTCGAGATCTCCAAGACCTCGGCCTCGAGGAATCTGGCGGTGGAGAAGACAGTGTCGGAGCTGCCTTCAGAGTGCAAATACTGTGCTCAGGTGTTCCCGAGGCATTCTCTACAGCACCATGAGGAGAAGATCTGTGAGGACAGGTTAGTCATTAGACCTAAGTGAGCTTCCTCTACCGACTGCCGTAAGATCTCCCTTGGTTTTGAGGAACTTGGCCTTGCAGAAGACTGCATTATGAAAAGAGGTTTAGATCAGGTTAGTGACGTAACTTCAAAATTTTTATAGAATAGTGAAATATTAGGCAAAATTCTTTTAAAACGGTACACGTTGTGGTTAAATATTTGTATATAAAGTTATCTTACAACACTGTTTTTGAGTGTTCTGACGTTATGGCACCTTATAAAAGGAATGACCAGTGTAGTTTAATTAGCGTCTATATACTTAGCTACCCCAGAAAATAGCGACGAATAGACGCCTACTTTTTTAAATAGCTTACGCTCCGTCTCCGTACCCTCTAATAATGGGTAATGTAATAGTAATAGGCCACTTTTCAAATAAAACGCATGTAGTTATCGCAACGACGTCTTTGCTCTATTATCTATAGTATAGGCATGTATGAGGAGACGTTGACCGCATGTAACGAGATAAGGCCACATGCGAGATTTCTGTAAATGAATACCTACGTTTCAGTGAATACTACTAGTATAATGTCTATGATAACTTTGAAATTTTTTGGGCTTAAGTTATTTAACTTGCCTCGCAAGGATCCTTAGGTATTATTTCTCGGACTTGAAGTAGATGTTTTACATTTCGATAGGCCTATATAGGGTCTTCATTAGGAGTAGGTACAATATACCTCGCCGAAATAGGTATGGATTAATTATTACAAAAAAACAAAAAACCCGACTGCACACTCAAAAGAGGAAAACAAGCCCATTGACAAGAATATTGTTGTTGATGGTAAGTATCGCAGGCGGGGACCAACAGAGGGTTACTTATAGTCATTTTGGTTGTTGGTTGTTAAGTTCACCTTTTAGCAAAATCTTACTTAGGCAGATATTTTCGTTGGTGGCGGTTACCCTCCTCCCTTTGGCAGCCGGGTAAAAAACAGCTGTAGTCATTTTTATCTGCATCTTTCTTTGCTAATTTTCCTGATTAACTCCTACTTGATCCTCTTCTACTTTTCACGATCTTCCGTCGATGAAACCACTCTTTAGCTTTACACTCCGTTCTCGCTCTTGTTTTCTGTACCTACCTATACCCTACTAGTAAGGTAGACGGATTGTGAGATTGAATCAAAGTTAGGACAGAATATCGGGTTCATAATAAAAAGAGAGGCAGTGTACTAACAGTAATTTAACGGACTACGTTTAGACCTTATATTGTTGAAAAAAATTTTTTGCATATTAGTAGTCAGGCGAGTCCAAACAGACCGATCTGCTTGGCGCGGCATATTCCTCGCGAGGCTAATCATTCTGTGTGGACTGGACCCGACTAACAGTGGCAACGATGGTATCTTCCCCCAGGCAGTACAAGTTCTCCCAAGTAGTAGTGGGCGCCCCGCGGCGCTCTTGGGGCGGGCTGGGGCGCCTGGCGCAGGGGCTGTACGCGCTCGCGGCGGCGCTGCGCCCCCGCGGCGCCGCCTCCGCCTCCGCGCCTCCCCCACTGCCGCCAAGACGCAAGAGGTACCGGGACGCATCACCAAGCTTGGACTGAACACTTAACGGGGTGTATCTTGGCGAACTTGAGAAACCATCATATACTGCTTAACAATATTGAATTCATATTCAATGATATTTGTTCGCGGTGTTTTAATCATGAGTGTGTTTTGCAATGAAAACAATCAGAATCGTTTCAGGCGTATTTTAAGCTGAATAAAAAAACGATGTAATCAGAAACAACTAGTTGACTATAATGCTGGCACCAATTTTAAACCTTGCAGAGATGCGTTTGCTGCCAATTTAAAGAAAGAGTCATTTTGCGCTTCCGATCAAGAATTATAAATATCTATTTATCTTAGCTTAATATGTCTACCTAGATCTGTCTGATATGTATCTATATCTACCCATATTCCTTTTAAAAGCAATAGGTATTGTTAGCCTCGTAAGAGCGGGTACAATTCGATTACCCTATCTACCCATGCTGCCCAATCGATCTGATATTTTAAGTGCGCGATATATTAACAAAAATATTTAAATTACTTTCTCTAATGAATAGCCGTTCTGCATATCTAAATATAAGACTTATCAGAGAAAGTTCAAGTTCGCCAATGTATACTCCGATATGTAATGTAGTGATGTATATAACCATACATGTAATGCTCCCTTTACGCTACTAACGCTAGGGGATGCTTGTCCGCTTGGTGACTGCGTGTCGGTACGCGCATGGCTCTGTGCTTGTCTTGTCTCTATAAAACTTATCAATGAAATTTTCAAGTTCGCCAATGTATATTCCGATATGTAATGTAGTAATTATAACCATATATGTAAGACTCCCTATACGCTAACTAACGCTAGGGGATAATTGTCCGCTTGGTGACTGCGAGTCGGTATGCGCAGGGCTCTGTGCTTGTCTTGTGCGTGCAATTTTATTTTAACTTAGTGTTAAGTATGTTCGTCATGTTGTATCTCTTTTTACTAGCTTGTCTACTGTGTGTAATTTATTTCGGTTTATTTTATGTTTCTTTCCTTTTGTCTGTTACCTTCCATGATTATTTCTCACTCGATGGTCTCATCGGAAGCTCAGCGCTGGAAGTTGGCAGCAACATGCTGAGATGAGGCCATTTCGTGACACTTTATTCTCACCATGTTCTCTTTTATGTGTCTATTTAGTGTTTGTGTGTTTATGAATGAAACAGATTCTATTATATTCTCTTCTATCCTATTCTATCAATCTCATGTTATAAGACTTATCAGTGAAATCTTCAGGTTCGCCAATGTATACCCGATATCATAGAGAAATAAGAAGTAATAGAGTGCTCACTCCATACATCAGTTTTGGTACCAAAATGCTTATTATTTTCGCAGTCGACATCTAGCATCGAGTAGCGGAACTCTCAGTACTGCTACTCAACAATAGATATCGCGGCGAACAAAAAGTCTAATGCTCAACGATTTCCCGCTAATATTATAACCAGAGTAAGCGTAGGAGTTGAAAATAGAGTTCCGGTTGGTACCAAAACTGATGTATGGAGTGAGCACTCTATTACTTCTTATTACTCTATGCCGATATGTAACGTATAACCATACATGTAAGGCTCTCTGTACGCTACTAACGCTAAGGGGTGCTTGTCCGCTTGGTGACTGCTTGTCGGTACGCGCATGGCTCTGTGCTTGTCTTGTCTGTATGTTATAAGACTCATCAATGAAATTTTCAAGTTCGCCAATGTACTCCGATATGTAATGTAGTAATTATAACCATATATGTAAGGCTCCCTGTACGCTACTAACGCTAGGGGATGCTTCTCCGCTTGGTGACTGCTTGTCGGTACGCGCATGGCTCTGTGCTTGTCTTGTCTGTATGTTATAAGACTCATCAATGAAATTTTCAAGTTCGCCAATGTACTCCGATATGTAATGTAGTAATTATAACCATATATGTAAGGCTCCCTGTACGCTACTAACGCTAGGGGATGCTTCTCCGCTTGGTGACTGCGAGTCAATACGCGCATGGCTCTGTGCTTGTCTTGTCTATCTCAAGACTTATCAGTGGAATCTTCAAGTTCGCCAATATATACCCGATATGGAACGTATAACCATACATGTAAGGCTCCCTGTACGCTAACTAACGCTAGGGGGTGCTTGTTCGCTTGGTGGCTGCGTGTCGGTACGCGCATGACTGCTCGGTGCTTGTTTTATCGACATATATCATGTTACATTTCATGCAAGATATTAGCAGTTAATAAAGTATTCTTCGGTTCCAACATTTGCAAAGTAACTGATGATGATGTTAGCAGACTAGCCGAACATAGGTATTACGTTTCGCGTTGTTTCGAACATCGGACGGTTGTGTAAATGGAACCATAGATTATCTAGGTACTTGAGGGCTAATATTGGGAACTGAAATTTGACTGCTACTTTGAGTAAGTACCTATTTGGCCAATTGCCCATCTTTATATCACTGTATGTAATGTCAGTGTGGCGGAGACCGGCATTATAGGGCACAATATGATTTGTAGGTATACGTACATACGTCGCTCAGACATCGTCCGAAAGAAAGCTTTACTCCTGCTCTAATCGACCTTTATGTGGAGTATGTGCACAAACGCAAGAGTTAAAGACCGTTGTTTTTTTTTTTTTCGCTCTCTACAATATTAACAATTTGGTGTATTTCAGTTATTTCCAACTTACTTCGTGGAAATTTACAGCGCAAAGTATTGCTTTCAGACAAATTGTCCACGTAGAAAAACTTCTTGTTTTACGGTAGGTAGGTACATTCTTTTTTTGGCACACTATAGCGAGTGATAGCAAGAACGACATGCGCGTTAGGGAGGGACCCAAACTTAGATTTTATTAGACAGTGAAAATTCTGTAAGTACTGTTATCTTATTGTATGATATCAATCGGTGTCTTAATTCTAGATCCAGATTATAGGACGTGCCTGGTTAGGTTTGGGTACGATGACCGACAGGCCGCCAATAGCCACGATAACAGGTTAAGACGAGGCCGGTCATTTTATTTAGTTGCGGGATATTCCTAATTGGTTCTCTTATTTTATAGCTTTGCACTAAGTACGGATGGAGCATACCTCATATATATGTTCCTATATTGAATTATTTGTAAGTGTCACCTACGTTCGTGAGTCCTTTTAGATGTAATGCCTGTCTACTGCTAGTACGTTACTGCTATACCTACAATCCGCATCATTCACACTTGCATGTTCGTAGTAAGCGTGAAAGAGATAGTCATTGGCAGTTTGGTTTCCGGATAGTATATTTACCAGAAAAGTCTCGGTTGTTTTTGAACAGCATTTGTTCGAGATAAGAGTAGCATATTTAGATAGTTTGTATATCTGTTGGTAATAGATACAGAAGGCAATAAGGTATTTCTTACTTTGACCCGATGATATGCATGCTCATTAATAAAGTACCTATTTAACTTTCTAATGTAAACCTCTCATTTTAATGACTACCGACTACTGACGTGTCTATCAGCAGTATACCGACTTGGTCACGCACGCTGCTCGGTGCTCACCGGCTACATCGAAGATCGTATCCTTTGTCATGTACATTATTAGCGAATGCATTGGAGCGTAACTACAGCTTGGGACTTATGCCTCGGCCACCGAGCGCCATCGCCATATGTATATTGATATTGGTTAAGGAGATATCGTAAGTTGTAGATTCGTGTTAATCACGGGCAAATGCCATAAAAAATTAACACGTAAACTAGACTATATTTGCAAGGGCAGGAAAAATCCGCACGCTATATCTTCTGTCGCATCATGCGACATTGACTGTAAAAGCGTATACGACATAACATGGGCTCGACAACTCCACGCCTTTAGGAAAGTATAAAGCGTCACGTTCCAGGTTCGTGATAATCGTGATGGTTGTTGAAATTCCGATGCGCCATATCCATACTGATGAAGTTTGCCTTTGTTTATGAAAATGAAGAGGGTCCACGTGTATGGCGAATGATAACACGCGCCGAATGATTTGCATTGTTATCTAACAGTATTACGAGTAGATTAGTATCATTAGGTATTATAATAACGATATACGACTTAGTTCACTGACAATTCGTAAACCTCTTTTATTGAGAGATAGTAGAATTTTTAATGGTTATTTCCGTCTTCGTCTGTATGCGTGTCTTTGTTGAATCAAGAAATAGTTTCGTGCTAATATCAATACCCGAGCGTTGCGAGGGTTTCAAGGCACGAGGGTTAAACAAACTGCCTCCGAATGAAACAAAAATTTTCACCACACCAACGCGAGGAAAATACTATGAAATAAAATAAAAACAAACCAAATCAAATCCAGATGAACGTAACCAAAAAAATTTCATTCAAAATCATTATTTAAAAGTCATTTGTACCAGCTTACATAAGGAAACAACTTAAAATTTGCATCTGATTACTTTACCCTACATGTGGATAAAATGTAATTTTCTCATCAAGTGGGCCTTTACCAGTCGGTGTGGTGAAAAAAATATTACTCTGCTAATCCGCGAAATAATAACTAGTCAACGAAATACCATCAAAAGTACTTTTATTATCGCGATGGCAAGGGAACATTAATTATATACAAAAAATACGCAGGTAAACGCCGTATATACGTATAAAGAGTTTAATTATCAGTAGCACTGATTGTCTAGCTAGCACAATATTCGAATTTAAACTGTCTTCAGACATACTTACATTAAACTAATTCCACGGATTCCACTCACGTGTTTTTAGTCACTCACGCGACATCGCTCGTATCACTCGTATGTCGCGTGAGTGACTAAAAACACGTGAATGGAATCCGTGTAATTAGTTTAATGGATTTGTTAGCTGTGCATCCAATACGCAGTTCGTCCAAATGATATTTCAATTCGCATTTATTATTTCGGTGATTAGTGAAGTAATATTTTTGTTTTAATTAGTATGTATTTCCGCAAAGTAACGTCTGGTTCTATTAATTACTGACTTTGTTAAGTAAATCATGTAAAATAAATACTTGGCAAGTTTAGATAATAGGTAGTATTAGGTGTTTATTAAATCTAATTAGTAAATTATTTTTTACTGTCTTACATTGCCTATTTAAGTAAAACACTAATGTTGGTCCGATATTTTTTATAAATAAATAAAAAGTGGCCCTGCCGAGGCAACTGGAGATTTGAATCCCGTTAAAAGCATTGTCGGACGACCTAAGCATTTTTGGACCAAGGTGCCCCCCGCTTTCCGGGATCATTCATCGTATTTGATTGATTCCTAAGATTTTGTTGCCCTCCTAGACGTGATGGCCCTAACTAACTGCTTAATTTGCTTATTGTTTCATACCCATGGGAAGGGCATGTATTTCTGTGATTAGCTTATAAATCTTATAATTATTCGCCTACGTCTTCGTTTACTACCCATGTCCACAACGTCTCACTGAGGTTACCGGCGAGGCTATTTCGATTAGTATAAGATAAGACAGTGTTATTGATATAGAGCGATGTGCGCAGACTGACGGGCTGCCGCTACGCCTCCATCGGCTGCGGCTGGCGCGGGCCGGCGCACGAGGCGCGCGCGCACGAGGCGGCGTGCGCGCACCCCGGCAAGAGCGCCGCGGAGGTCGTCGACGTGCTCGCCGAGCGGGAGCGGGCGGCTAGGGACGCCAACGCGGTCTACACGCAAGTGCTTGACTTGCTGTCGTATGAGAAAATCACGATAAATGGTAAGTGCCATACAGCGTGAAGGCTAATTAAAGTGCGGCTGAGGTCGTCGGTGTGTCAGCAGAGCGGGAGAAGGCAACAAAAGATGCTAATGCGGTAATATATTTCTTAACCGAGGTAGGTATCTAGGTAATATGTAGGTACATACCGTCAATTGTACTTAGGTCAAGCAAATTTTTGTCAAGTTCGAGTTCTGACGATGGGGTTCATGAGGACTCGAGGGAACTCCTCAAATGTTAAAGGCATATATATATAGTGATCTTAGTATTTTCATTAACAAATCAAGTATTTACATTTGTAGAAATGACATTTGATGAAGTGGAACTGCTGATGATGAACAGAACGGAACTCTTCAATGATGCATAGTTCACGTTTGGCAATTTGTTCTCTTTGCCAAGCAGTTAGGTTTCAAGGCACATTTTTATATTTCTATCCTATTTAGTTTTTTTAATAATTATCTGGTGCTTTATTTCATGCATGGTGTGAAATAATTTATCTTAAATACAGTCGAATACCCTATTGCGGGTATCTTACCAGTCAACCATAGGGCAAATCTGAAATGGGTCAAGGTGGGTGCAGTGGCAAAAAAAACATGTTACCTTCTTTTCTACATAATTAGGCGTAGGACGCTGTCTTTTTAATTTCATTGTATGAAATCTAAAATCAACAATAATCGTTCTTTCACCGGTCTCCCTCATTGAAGTCGGTTTTTTTTCTTAAAAATTATTTTCTAATTTGTACGACTTAGTCAATCGTCATATTATGTTACATATGTTTTCAGATCTGCAGCTAAAACCGTACCGCACAGAAGAATTCGTCCATAAACTGTACTATGAGACGTCTCGCTTCAACGCGTTCGGTCATCAATGGGTCGTCAAAGCGTTCGTGAATCGCAACCAACGCGATCCTACGCAGAGCACACAGCGGGAGATTACATATCAGGTAAAAATAAGGACCTTCTTTTTAATCTAGCAAGATGTTCTGTTGGGGCATATATCTACGGACGAGCCTTACGGGCACTAAGAATGGTGCTAGTTCAGTGGTGTCATTCACGAATTCGAGCCAATCGTGCAGTCTAACGGAACTAGTTGCGACCAATCGCGTTGTGGCGTTAGACTGCACGATTGGCTCGAATTCGTGAATGACACCACTGAACTAGCACCATTCTTATTGCCCGTAAGGCCCGTCCTTAGATATAAGTGTCTCAATGGTTAAGGCCCTATATAGTGACCTTGAACAACACCTAATTTAATGAAATAAAACATCATTTAGCATCATTTTTCATTTAGCTAATGAGCTAAATTATAAATAGGTACTTTCAAGAGAATCGTAATTTCAGAGTCATCATTCGAGGTCATATTTCGCACCTTGAAGGTAATTTAACTCGTAATATATAGTGTTCGTAGGAACTAGAGTCTGAATTTGAAGAACTCGACTCTTTTTACGAAACTCAGCGTTTAAAAAACTTCCGAGTCTTTTAAGTCCCGAGGCGAGTAATTTATTGAGCCTCCGAATAAGGACTCCGTCAACAATTTCATAGGTTTAACCTAAATAAAGGTAAATAAATTTTGCTTTATTGTATTATTTGTGTGCTATAACTAATTTATTACTTAAAGACAAAGCATTTCGAAATTTTGCAAACAAAAAATTTTGAGTTCTCTGTAAAGAATTCAAGTCCCTACAAAAGACTCGAGTCTCTAACAAGTTGAAAAGAACTCGAGTTTAGACTTAATATGTGAGTCTGAAAAACCGAGTCGAGTTTCAAAGCAGAGGACTCGAGTCTTAACCAACCACAGAAAACCGCCTATAGAAGCCTAATATTGGCCATTTTGTTCGCGACGCGAATCACCAAACCGTGAGGTGCGGGACGGGTGCTCACGGCGTTGCGATTGGTCGCTCTAAACATGGTGCGCTGGCACGTGCATGCGTAGGGATGGGACATGTTCATTATGGGAAGTGGTACTGGTACCAAGTGGTACCATAATTTTAAAAAAGGTAAAATTGTTATCAATAAAGTCGACAGAAAAATTACTTAATAGTATTAAATCAACATTAAGTACTTTAAAAAAGCGGCCAAGTGCGAGTCGGACTCGCCCATGAAGGGTTCCGTATCATTTATGACGTATTAAAAAACTACTTACTACATTTCGTTCAAACCTATTTTCGGTGGAAGTTTGTATAGTACTGTACATCTTATTTTTTTTTAGTTTTATCATTCTGTTATTTTAGAAGTACGGGGGGGGGGGGGGGGGGGGGCATTTTACCACTTTGGAAGTGTCTCTCGCGCAAACTATTCAGTTTAGAAAAAAAAATGATATTAGAAACCTCAATATCATTTTTGAAGACCTATCCATAGATACCCCACACGTATGGGTTTGATGAAAAAAAAATTGGGGAACCCCCAAATTGTATTGTTTTTTTTTTTCTATTTTTGTGTGAAAATCTTAATGCGGTTCACAGAATAAATCACTTACCAAGTTTCAACAGTATAGTTCTTATAGTTTTGGAAACAAGCGGGTGTGACATACGGACGGACAGACAGTCAGACAGACATGACGAATCCATAAGGGTTCCGTTTTTTGCCATTTGGCTATGGAACCCTAAAAAATAGAATTTCAAAAATACACATATTCTTATACCTCGTCCGTGACTTTGGTGGCAATAGCAGCCTTTGGACAATTAGAACTAGGAGTCACATGGGCGTTCCAGACTCTGAAAGCCTGCTAAAAATTGGATTTTTATTTCATTTCTTATTTTGATACTATCTCAATAATGATCATTCTACTAACTAAAAATTCAACTACGTATACCTACTAAGATAAACTTCCTAATAAATAAAACTACATATTAATTAATCTCAATTAAAAATAAAAAAGAATCACAGTATTCTTCATATTTTTTAAAATGGTACAATATGGTACGAACGAAAGCACGAAGTTCCACAACTGACGAAACTATCATCGTCACATCACTATTCGTTTGCGTGAAAGGGATAGCACATTGCATTTTCAAGTTATCGAAAAGGGACGGGCGCTTCGTTGCTGCTTAGTACAACCATATTGACCAGTATAACATGAACCCCGCGGACAAGGAACAATTTTCAACAAAATAATGAATGAATAATGAATGTTATTCCACCTGTTTTGTATTTGGAAGTCTTAGATGACTTGCCACAAAATTTTACGCTGTAATATACCATTATTAGGGAACGTATTCAATAATTTATGATTTATTTTCGTACAGACGGCACACTGCTGACAGGTCATAAACTTGGGCGCTACTGTTCGAAGCGGCGCACATACGTAGATTTCAACTAATTAGGCGGCCAAAACTCGCTATCCGAAAAAAAAACTAATGATAAGATAACCATTTACTCAGGTAGTAAACAGTTCCGGGAATACAATGGGCACCCCCTCCCACCCTTCGTAGATGCGCAAGAGCTTCCCTCAGGTAGTCGGAATTCGATAGTCGCTTAACGTGTACGTGTCTGTTCTCGGCGCTCCTAAACTTACAACTTTTGTAAAATTCATATTTGTTTTTTAACTACTTATTTTCGAGTGTCAGTGATGGATTGCAGTAATTCAGGTAAGAACCTATGTTTTTTAATAGTAACTTTTTTAGTTTCTACTGCCTTTGATAAACTTTTAATTTTTCAAAGATAGCTCTATCAATAAGTCAGATTTTTTGTGTTTCTTACAATTAAATATGTCTTTTAACTAACTTAAGGGTCCGTCCGAGCAATGTTTTCTTTATTTTTCTATACTTTACTTATTTTTCTATCATACCAGTAAAAAATTAGCCGCGGAAACCCGCGCGTTTCCCAAATAAGAGCATTTGAATCTTAGGGGTCGAAATTGAGAAAAATACCACGTTAGTGCTAAATTGTATTAAATCTAATTATTTTTTGTTTTAGGTCCGTCTGGTACCTCGGGTACTAAAATAGTGACTCGGAAGTACCTGTTTCAACAGGTACAAAGACAAAATTTACCAAGTTTAAGGGAAAAACTCGATTCGTATGAAGATTTTCTTTTGATACGTTATGGAGACACCGAAAATGCTAAAAAGTGTTTGAAGCAAAGGTATTCTTATATCAAGACCAAATTCATGAAAAGATGGATGAAAGCCAGTAAACACGAAGAAGTTTTCCTAAAAAACAACCGAGATTGGTTAGAAGGAACTTTCGAGATTCCGATAGAATCGGCCTCTCGTCAAGGTAGGCCAGCAAAATCTTTCGAAGATTTAAGTGAGCGAAGCAAAAGAAGAAAAACGGAAGAAGTCCGCGCGACTTTGAAGCATGACGTCATCATCCATGCCGCACAATCTGTTTTACAAAACACTGGGCAAAGGAATGCTTCAAAAGTTCTCAAAGAAATTACTAATTCGCCGACACGAGCCAGCAAATATAGATCTGCCTATTCTAAAGTGAATAACGACGACGACATGTTACCTCCACTGACGCCTCTGCAAGCACTTCAGATGTTCGTGGAAGCTGATCTTTCAAGACGGCAATATGACATAATAAGAGCAACAAACCCAAAACATTTCCCTTGCTACGACTTGTTGCTAAAGGTGAAACAAGAATGTTATCCACCAGAAGAATCCATGAATGTCACAGATACTTCGGCTTTTATTAACATCAGACCCCCTGATCAGCTCAAGCAGACAAATCAAGAAACCTTGTCACAAAGCATTCCTACCTGAAACTATAGAAATGTTGATGGCTGCCAAACCAAATACTTCTAGAGATAGCCAATAATCTTTGAACTCTCTCAAAGTAAAATATGTGTTTAAGTAGTTTTATTTGTAATAAGTATATATTTAAGATATAGATATATATGATATTTTACCATATTTATGCTTGTAACTAATAATTCATACGACGTTTTTATTTTGTTGGTAATTTAAAAAATAATTTTTATTTTTTGTATTTTATCGATGTAAATATGTTGCATAATCAATAATTATATTTTTTTCGGATCAAGAGGAGTTTATTTTAATTTCCTTTTGTACGTATAGCTATTTTCCAGAAAAAAATATTTTTGGCCGCCTAAATAATTGAAATCTACGTATGTGCGGCGCGCGTACAATCTTATATGTGCCCAGTTTACCACACGGGCGGTGACCGCGAGTCGTCCTATAAGCTCAGTCTATATCTGTGTAACCAACACTAGTAATATATGTAATTTGCAGCTGATCCTAAAGAGCAAGACGCTGTCCCCGCTGCACGTGCAGTGGGTGGGGCTGCGCGGGCCGTACGGCGAGGCGGGCGTGCGCGCGCGCGTGCAGCAGCACGTGTTCGCCGACGACGGGCCCGAGGCGCCGCCGCAGCCGCTGCCGCTGCGCGACCACGCCGACACCAACAGGCTGCTCGCCAACAAGGCCATACACTTCAGGTCCCCGCCTTACAGCTTCGCCTCCGCCGTCCTGACAGCAGCACGTGTTCGCCGACGACGGGCCCGAGGCGCCGCCGCAGCCGCTGCCGCTGCGCGACCACGCCGACACCAACAGGCTGCTCGCCAACAAGGCCATACACTTCAGGTCCCCGCCTTACAGCTTCGCCTCCGCCGTCCTGACAGCAGCACGTGTTCGCCGACGACGGGCCCGAGGCGCCGCCGCAGCCGCTGCCGCTGCGCGACCACGCCGACACCAACAGGCTGCTCGCCAACAAGGCCATACACTTCAGGTCCCCGCCTTACAGCTTCGCCTCCGCCGTCCTGACAGCAGCACGTGTTCGCCGACGACGGGCCCGAGGCGCCGCCGCAGCCGCTGCCGCTGCGCGACCACGCCGACACCAACAGGCTGCTCGCCAACAAGGCCATACACTTCAGGTCCCCGCCTTACAGCTTCGCCTCCGCCGTCCTGACAGCAGCACGTGTTCGCCGACGACGGGCCCGAGGCGCCGCCGCAGCCGCTGCCGCTGCGCGACCACGCCGACACCAACAGGCTGCTCGCCAACAAGGCCATACACTTCAGGTCCCCGCCTTACAGCTTCGCCTCCGCCGTCCTGACAGCAGCACGTGTTCGCCGACGACGGGCCCGAGGCGCCGCCGCAGCCGCTGCCGCTGCGCGACCACGCCGACACCAACAGGCTGCTCGCCAACAAGGCCATACACTTCAGGTCCCCGCCTTACAGCTTCGCCTCCGCCGTCCTGACAGCAGCACGTGTTCGCCGACGACGGGCCCGAGGCGCCGCCGCAGCCGCTGCCGCTGCGCGACCACGCCGACACCAACAGGCTGCTCGCCAACAAGGCCATACACTTCAGGTCCCCGCCTTACAGCTTCGCCTCCGCCGTCCTGACAGCAGCACGTGTTCGCCGACGACGGGCCCGAGGCGCCGCCGCAGCCGCTGCCGCTGCGCGACCACGCCGACACCAACAGGCTGCTCGCCAACAAGGCCATACACTTCAGGTCCCCGCCTTACAGCTTCGCCTCCGCCGTCCTGACAGCAGCACGTGTTCGCCGACGACGGGCCCGAGGCGCCGCCGCAGCCGCTGCCGCTGCGCGACCACGCCGACACCAACAGGCTGCTCGCCAACAAGGCCATACACTTCAGGTCCCCGCCTTACAGCTTCGCCTCCGCCGTCCTGACAGCAGCACGTGTTCGCCGACGACGGGCCCGAGGCGCCGCCGCAGCCGCTGCCGCTGCGCGACCACGCCGACACCAACAGGCTGCTCGCCAACAAGGCCATACACTTCAGGTCCCCGCCTTACAGCTTCGCCTCCGCCGTCCTGACAGCAGCACGTGTTCGCCGACGACGGGCCCGAGGCGCCGCCGCAGCCGCTGCCGCTGCGCGACCACGCCGACACCAACAGGCTGCTCGCCAACAAGGCCATACACTTCAGGTCCCCGCCTTACAGCTTCGCCTCCGCCGTCCTGACAGCAGCACGTGTTCGCCGACGACGGGCCCGAGGCGCCGCCGCAGCCGCTGCCGCTGCGCGACCACGCCGACACCAACAGGCTGCTCGCCAACAAGGCCATACACTTCAGGTCCCCGCCTTACAGCTTCGCCTCCGCCGTCCTGACAGCAGCACGTGTTCGCCGACGACGGGCCCGAGGCGCCGCCGCAGCCGCTGCCGCTGCGCGACCACGCCGACACCAACAGGCTGCTCGCCAACAAGGCCATACACTTCAGGTCCCCGCCTTACAGCTTCGCCTCCGCCGTCCTGACAGCAGCACGTGTTCGCCGACGACGGGCCCGAGGCGCCGCCGCAGCCGCTGCCGCTGCGCGACCACGCCGACACCAACAGGCTGCTCGCCAACAAGGCCATACACTTCAGGTCCCCGCCTTACAGCTTCGCCTCCGCCGTCCTGACAGCAGCACGTGTTCGCCGACGACGGGCCCGAGGCGCCGCCGCAGCCGCTGCCGCTGCGCGACCACGCCGACACCAACAGGCTGCTCGCCAACAAGGCCATACACTTCAGGTCCCCGCCTTACAGCTTCGCCTCCGCCGTCCTGACAGCAGCACGTGTTCGCCGACGACGGGCCCGAGGCGCCGCCGCAGCCGCTGCCGCTGCGCGACCACGCCGACACCAACAGGCTGCTCGCCAACAAGGCCATACACTTCAGGTCCCCGCCTTACAGCTTCGCCTCCGCCGTCCTGACAGCAGCACGTGTTCGCCGACGACGGGCCCGAGGCGCCGCCGCAGCCGCTGCCGCTGCGCGACCACGCCGACACCAACAGGCTGCTCGCCAACAAGGCCATACACTTCAGGTCCCCGCCTTACAGCTTCGCCTCCGCCGTCCTGACAGCAGCACGTGTTCGCCGACGACGGGCCCGAGGCGCCGCCGCAGCCGCTGCCGCTGCGCGACCACGCCGACACCAACAGGCTGCTCGCCAACAAGGCCATACACTTCAGGTCCCCGCCTTACAGCTTCGCCTCCGCCGTCCTGACAGCAGCACGTGTTCGCCGACGACGGGCCCGAGGCGCCGCCGCAGCCGCTGCCGCTGCGCGACCACGCCGACACCAACAGGCTGCTCGCCAACAAGGCCATACACTTCAGGTCCCCGCCTTACAGCTTCGCCTCCGCCGTCCTGACAGCAGCACGTGTTCGCCGACGACGGGCCCGAGGCGCCGCCGCAGCCGCTGCCGCTGCGCGACCACGCCGACACCAACAGGCTGCTCGCCAACAAGGCCATACACTTCAGGTCCCCGCCTTACAGCTTCGCCTCCGCCGTCCTGACAGCAGCACGTGTTCGCCGACGACGGGCCCGAGGCGCCGCCGCAGCCGCTGCCGCTGCGCGACCACGCCGACACCAACAGGCTGCTCGCCAACAAGGCCATACACTTCAGGTCCCCGCCTTACAGCTTCGCCTCCGCCGTCCTGACAGCAGCACGTGTTCGCCGACGACGGGCCCGAGGCGCCGCCGCAGCCGCTGCCGCTGCGCGACCACGCCGACACCAACAGGCTGCTCGCCAACAAGGCCATACACTTCAGGTCCCCGCCTTACAGCTTCGCCTCCGCCGTCCTGACATCAAACGCGTCCTCGTCTACAAGCTCATACACTTAACGTAAAAAAAAATCTCACACACGGCCATCCTGACGTCACACGCGTCCTCTTATACGAATCCAAAGACTCCCAACTCCAGGTAACCAATCAAAAAGCACGACTCTTTTCCCTTCTCGCTAATGCAGTGCGCGAGGCAGCCGCACGTCTCGGCGCCGACAGCCGCGAGGCACGCCCGCAACCTTCACCGTTACGTGACCATGCCGATACAAACCGACTGCTCGGTTTTATTGTTTTATGTATTCAGAATACCGCGCTGACAGCTCTTTTCATGTGCTGCCGGCTCGAGTATTTAAATGACTTATATTTTTCTGACGGGAAAGATTTAAAAAAAAGTATGAGGTAGAAAATGTGCCTTAAAAATGTCTCAGATTACTGGCAAAGATTTGTTTAATTTGTCGCAAAATTTACATTGTATGAAAAATCGAATTTCGTTAAAGTTCTCCATACAAAACGCCAAATTCATATGTAATATTATTAGTGGGTTGTCATGGTAAATTTAGTATACAATTTTACAGTGTCGTGGACTTTTAGCTTAATACCGTTAGAGAAATGATCCCAGTTAAAATTAATCGACCAAAATAATAAATAAATCTGGAACTCGACCTCGACTAGGTCATCCTGATAAACGCGTCCTTGTTCACAAAGCTTCTTCTCCTAGCAAATGTATAATTGTTGGTGCAATAAAGAATATTTACTTACTTACTTCGATCGTACTTTGGGCGACCGATCAAAATAAAAATCCTACACGGCCATCCTGATACCGAGTGCGTCCTCTCCGATTAGACATACATGTAAACATATTGACTTATCTTTCCAGACTCATAATGTTCCTGACGTCGAAGTGATCATTTGTGCCCGCGCTCGACCAGCGGTTCCTGCTGCGCACGCGCCGCATCCTCCTGCTCGTGCAGCAGTGCTTCCTGCTGGTCGACGGACAACTCGACCAATATCAACGGGAAATAGTTCCGTAAAGCCACAGACATTTGAATTCAGAGCCGGATTTTTTATTGGAACTTTTTAACTCTTGACTGCCGAAGGCGTCAACTGGCGCACGCGGCTACAGCACGATATCAATCTTCGTGTATTACGACAAAATTCAGGATGACGCGTCGCACACGATAGGTGTGGCGATCAAAAGATTAATGTATTTATATAGTCAGTAAGTCACGATCTGTCCGATAGAACTGACTAAGTTCCCTGATCATAGACATAGAAAATCTGTCAGTTCTATCTGGCATATATCCGTGACTTATCCTTCCGTGATTGGCCAATAGAAGGCGCACCCCACATTACCTGAAATTATCACAAATTAAGCACCAGAATCTCTATGGTCACGGAATAAATTCCGATATTGTCTGTGGCACCTGGTTTTTCTAAGTATCAGGTGCCATAGACGATATCTGAATTTATTCTGAGACCATAAAGATTCCGGTGCTTAATTTCTGACCATTTAAGCCCGTGTAGGATGCACCGAAAATCCGGTTTTAAATTCAGGCGAGTCTGTGATGGCCCTAATACACTTGCCCATCTGCTTCTGTCCACCTATTCCCACAGATTTTAGGCTTTCAATACTATCTCCTTACTTTTGTATGTCTTGTCTGTAAATATGTATGAAGATTTTATTTTCATAAGTCGCTCTCTGGCGCTTAACACATTTTATTAGAAACAAACAACTGCTCTGCCGATAATAGCAAAATATATAATGATGAATAATGATTATATATAATATGAATTATGTACGTTCCATTGTCTATGAGCTTGATATTACGGAGCGGAGTTTGCCAAACTACAGTAAAAAAAAAATATGTCGTCGCCTTAGTATTTTATACAATGAAGACCTTATGGCATTGAACATACGTTCGAGCCATACATTTTTTGCGTACTTCTTTGTTTAAGACACTATTGCAGGTATATTGTGAAGGTAGGAAGTAACTTGTCGATATGTTTGTATTTGATAACGAAAAACTGAATGTTATGTTAATGTGTATGTAGTTGTCTATTTTTTTTTTTAATCTTGACTGCTGCTTAAATCATGGTTCGAATGACTTCACTCGTTATACTTTTTATTTTGTAAATCAAAGTGTTCGAGATTAGACTATATTTGAGTACAAATTTATATTTATTGGGATTTTATTTTTAGGCTAATTTCATGTGTGGAGTCTTAGAATAATATGTTTATATGAAAAATGTATGGAGATGGACAGAATTATAGAGCTTAAAATAATATCTCATTGATGTTATATTATATTTTAAATTGTATAATGCTTTATTAAGAAAATGATATTGTTTATATTATATCGTTTTGAAAGGAGTTCTGTATCTAATCGAATTATGAGATTTTAATTAATGTTTACAGTTTATTTTTCGGGTCCTTTTCACGAAGGTGCATCTAGATGGCGACACCGGCGTGTTTTTATCCAGTGTTGCCATTTTATATTGCAAAAGGTTACCTTTTTTATTTTTCTTACATAGTCTTTCCAACTGTCATTTAAATAGGCATTAAATTCGGTCTATAGATGGCAACATTTATTATTTGCCTTTTATATAAGACTGAAAAGGTTGGGCAGACTTTGTGGTAAAACCTTTGTGAGACGGATTCGTATAGATGTGTGCGTGGTTTAATGTATTTACACTAATAGTGTGTGTGTTCCGATAGTCGTAACAGAATCAATTCGTGTTTATTCATATTTGGCTGCTTAGTGGATATTAAAGAGATAAGTTATTGAATTGTTGATTTTTATTTATCAGCATATGGCATTTCAAATGCTCGACAGGACACTTTTATTAAGCTTTGAGGCACTTGAGGTTTAAATAAAATGTGTATATTTGTTGCGTATGTATGTATTTTTTAATAGTTTGTCAAATCTCATCGATCAGTACGAAGCCCTTCATGTGCTAGTCTAGGGGGTCATCCATGAATTACGTCACACGTTTAGGAGGAGGGAGGGGGTGGGGAAATGCGACATGTGATAAAGGAGGGGGAGTTTAGTTTTTGCGACCATAATCGTTTTGATTCATAATCGGTTTTGTGTTATAAAATTTCTAATATCGATTTAATGAAATTTTTTAAAATTCGAATTGCTGTTTTTTTTTTTTATGGAGGATAGGGAGGATGTTTCCTTGAAAACAAAATTGTCAGATAGGTGACGTCACACTAGAGGGGAGGGGTCAACAAATTATGAAATTCGTGTGCAATGAGTTACAATAATATGGAAATGAAATGGGGGAGGGTGGAGATGACCGAGCGTGATGCTCTTATGGAACTTTCAGTAGGAGTAGCAGAGAACGCGCTATTATTGTTTGTCCTTGTCAATCTCACTTGCAAACTTTTTTTGCCCACCGTTTTTATGGTGGGTAATAATGAACCCGGCCAAATTACGTAGGTTGTTTCTGGTATGTTGTCAGGAATGTTAAAACGTGTTTTTAATTTTTGTCGCATTGCGTATGTTCTGTCCCTCACGGGCGTACGCGGTATAGCACATGTATACAATCCTATACCATTTATGGTGTGACGTATTTTACGGATGGCCCCTCGCACTTGACCAGTTTTATTTCTAAAGCGCAGAAAAGAAAACAACGCAACCGTGTACATAAATATTATGTGCCTCGGTGTTCCGCATAACATCGGTAAATAATGAAACGATAGTAAACATATGTAGAATATATTGGTCAGTAAGGCTTGTGGCGCACTCTCATCTTGTCCATGGAGCGCGCCAGCGCGAGGCCGGGGCCGGGGCCGGGGCCGAGGCCGAGGCCGGGGCCGGGGCCGCGCGGGGCCCACACGCTGACGAGGCCGGACTCGCCCGTCGTCACGAGGATGTCTCTCTGGAAACATAAGGGAGCGTATATATATATATTTTTTAATGTTACCAGTTTTTATCACCGACTATTTTTTTCTTAACAAAGGTAAATTAATTTTTGAGATCATTTTACCGAGCCCAGAACTTATGATTGGCAACCTCTGGTCTAGTAGTAACTAGGTCTTGAATTAAGGATATTGAAAAAATATCAATATATGATATTGATAATTCTATACTAGTTTTATAAATTATCAACTCGCCATATAGAGATCTGGCAATTTTTATGCGTAGCCTCTATTTATGGTACGATATCTACACCAAGAAAGTCTAAGAAAAAAACGCCCCTTAGTTTGACATCCAAAAAACAGATGGCGCTGTACTGCGCCATATGTTTTGAGTATGGAAAGTGGAGGCGAGGAACAGAATCTCCTTAGACAGAACTGTTGCAGCTATAAATAATAGTTCAAAATCTCTCCAGAGTAGCGCTAGAGTAGCTAAAAACCTAGGCGTTATTGACGGAGTGAAGTGCGCTGTCTATGATTAGAATTTTTTCTCAAGTATTCTAGGTATTGTAGCGCCACCTATTTATGGTTTTTTGTCGGACACTTTTTGGCACATGGAGATTCTATTCCTTAACTCTACCTTCCATACACGAAATTATGTTAAATTTTACACTTACTCCATCAATGTATCTTTGTCTATACCAAAGAGAATTTGAAATAGAGGTGTATTGTCAAAGAAAACTTTAAACGACGTAAATTTACTGCCATCTTTCGACACATAATTAAAACTTTTAGAACGCATTTGACTTTGATCCTTATTCTTTCACTGATATGTGCTCAATTTGTTAAATATCATAAGTGGCGCCATCTAATAGATCAAACGCCAAAGGTACCTTTAGGTAGTGCCCAGTAAGATGGCATCATTTTTTAATTTTAATTTAGTTTTAATTGTGTGTCGAAAGATGGCAGTAAATTTACGTAGCTACAAAGTTTTCTTTAACAATACACCTCTATTTCAAATTATTTTTGTCTATACTTATGTGGATTATGTTAGAACCACGATTTAATTGAACATACCTCTGCGTTATAAGAGCAGCACCTGACGACCTGCTTGTTGCCGACGAAGTTGGTGGTGGGCTGCAGCTTCTTACTGGTGGCCGTCACCGAGCGGAGCACGTTGCTGAAATTATATTTTATTTAAAGTTTACGAAATCTCAGTTAATAATGTGCATATTTCACTAAGATTAGTTAAGAGATTCTTGTTTCTCATTGATTTTGTGTAAATGTTATAATGATATTAAAATAATTGTTTTTATTGTGTTTTAAATGCCGTGAAGCAGTTTACAAAAATATAATATCAACGTTCACCCTGCACTAGTACTTTGTTTACATATGCTCCTAAATATTTATTCGATTTTTTTTTTGACATGACGCACGAAGATTTACGCAAATATAGTTATATGTGTATGTAGCGGGTACTAATGGCTATCCATGCGTATTTTTTCTGGAGGTGTACCTCCGCGAAAAGTAAAAAAATAAATCTGAAGAAAAATAAAATGTTTTTTTACACAATTAAGTATACGTACATGACGTGGGTTAAAAATGTGTATTTTGTAGCCTATTTTATAATTGTCAAACATAATTTTGTTTCGTTAATCTAACTTGATCAGTTTACAAAATATGCCACTTTCAATGATACGCTGATTATTTTACATTATCCTGAATAACTCGAAAACAAAAGAAGATCGAGGTCTGATATTAAGCATAGTGTTCTTAGGACTTGCCAGTACACCACCTGAAAGAATGACCAAATCCGTCGTTGGGGGCACCTCTAGTTCGCTTAGCCTGCTAGATCCTTTGAGTGTGGAAGATATTTTAGTGTTAATATGTAACATATATGTATATACAGAGTAATTCATGAGAAGTGAGCAGGACTACAGCCTACACAATCAGTAAATGTTAATGAATCGTTCACCATCATATTAAGTAAAACAATCACGCTTCTTTTCTGTTATTTAACTTTTTAGTAAGGAAAATTTTTAGTATCTACAATCATGGATACCCAACAACACAAAGATACAATACTACACAATTAACAAAGATTAAACCTCTTTAACCGTTATGACAGCATTTGATTATGAAGAAAATAAAATGTCACACTTGAATGAGATACAATTTTTCAAAAGTATCCAGGCTTCGATGACATTAAATTTGCACGTCACCATGATGTCACGTGTCCGTCTTACGAATTTTCAATCTGTCGGTCACGTGACACCTGACGCGAGAGAACATTTTTTCCCTATCACAAAAAGTGCACAGCGTCGCTAAAGAAGCTTTCACTTCAAAAATCTATGTATTACTGTTTTAAAATTATAACTCTAGCTGCTGTGAAAGGGGGTGGTCAATGGGGGTGAATGTGAGCTAGATGTTAAAATATCCTAGTTCCAATTAACGTAGCAATGACGTCTGTTAAAGACTTTCAAGGAATTCTAAGCGCGTATATGCAACATGTAGTAAATGCAAAAGGTACTCAATCAAAAAACCTGTCATAAAAGGAACTCTCATCTCGCGCACTCGCCCCCGTGCACACCCCGCTTCCTTAACTCAAATTTTCTTAGGCGGCTCCACAGAGCGAGCACACGCACGAGGCAATCTCCTTGCGCACAAAACGGCCAGTGTAGCGCAAATTGGCTCGAGTGAGGCAAAAGTTACAAGAGCCGCGCGAGGCCGGGCGTTTGGCGCGCGAGGAAATTTCCTAGCGAGGCTGCTCGCTCTGTGTGGAGCCGCCTAATTTAGTGCTTGAACTATAGGTAAGAAATAGTTTGGTAAAGTAGCAAGTTGGAGGCTCACCCGGCGGCCGCGTGCGAGCCGGCCAGCACGACGGCCGCGCCGTCCGCCGAGCGGTACGCGTCCACCACGTAGCAGTCGTCGCCGCGGCTGCGCTGTTACACAAATTATCTTTTCATACACCACATTCAACAAGGGCTTGTGCACAAATCACGTGAGGTTTTTTCGGCTACTTTTTGAAGTGCCAAGTGAAGATTTCTGTTTAACAAAACCGAGATAAATTATGTGGTAGATATTTTTTCTTACAAGGAAAGGTACCCAACTGTCCGGTTCCGATTTGATTTATATTTATATATATATGTTATAGAGTAGTCTAAAATAACGGACACGTATTTTTTTTTAGCTGCCCAAACTCAACCTATTGGGAGAAATTGTCCTCCAAAGTACTAAAAAGTTACTAAATCTTCTAACTCCTATAGAAAGTGATGCTCAAGCAACTTGCTAGTTAAAGGCTTGTTTGAGTATATGTTTGAGAACAGGAAAAAATAATGTACACGTGTTTTGTTATATCTGCTTAAACTCAAGTTTTCCTAAAAAAATACCCGTCTTTATGTGTAACTTTAGCGATAAGGTATTATTTTTATTTATTTTATTTCAAACATATTTTCATAACATTACAGTCGCAACCAATACGTCATGAAATTATATAAATTAAAAGCGTAAAACTACACAACAACAGTTGAGGGCCTAGCATCCATCATCTCACAGAATCTCAGGCATTCCCTTCTCACAGCCTCCCATCGCCACGCAATCAAGTCGCACTCCGGTGCTAATGTCAAGAGCGCATTCAATTGTGAGAGAGAGCGAAGCAATGGCGAATTCATGCGCGACACGGTGCGCATTATAAAACTTCGAATGTCGATTTTTTTAGGAAAAAATGAGTTTTAGCCGATATAACAAAACACGTGCTCATTATTTTTTGCTGCTTTCAAACATATACTCAAACCAGCCATTAACTAGCAAGTTGCTTGAGCATCACTTTCTATAGGAGTTAGAAGATTTAGTTACTTTTTAGTACTTTGGAGGACAATTTCTCCCAATAGGTTGAGTTTGGGCAGCTAAAAAAAAATACGTGTCCGTTATTTTAGACTACTCTATAACATATATAAATATAAATCAAATCGGAACCGGACAGTTGGGTACCTTTCCTTGTTAAGTTTCGTTCACCATAGAAAAATACACGTGAGGTTTTCTTATACCCCCCCTCCCGCTACGTGATCACTCGTGAGTTTTTCGTAACCCCCTCCCCCCCTATCGAACCTTGCGTGATTTGGGCACAAGCCCCAAGTTGTAATCGTTTGCTGTTCATGATCTATGACAGAGTCACAGAGTATTTCAACCTTATTCATAATTCTTCCCCCTACATACCTACCCCATTTCCTTTAGTCAATTTAACATATATATAGTTTATAATTTCTTACTAAAGCTTTGCAAGCACTGCAAAATTATAGAAATATTATAGTAAGGTGCAACTTATAACTTATTAACTTTAAAATCGAACTTTTTACTGCATAATGGACATGGGAGTCAAAATTACTGAAAACCTCAAATGGGAAGAACATCTCACAACCATAACCAAAAGAGTTAAATCCTTGATCTACCTCGCTAGAAAAGCCTTTGGAATCCTAACGCCAGAACTCATGCTTAAGATATATAAGACATATGTTAGACCCATCTTAGAGTACGCTGTTCAAGTCTGGAGTCCTTATTTCGTCAAAGATGTTGAGATGCTTGAGAAAGTGCAACGTAGTTTCACAAAAATACCGAAACAACATATCTTATGAAGAAAGACTTAAAGTGCTGAAGCTCACAACATTAAAAGATCGTGGAGAGCGCGGAGACCTGATCGAAACGTTTAAGATTCTGACGGGACACTACGATATAGACCAGTTTCAGGACCTGTACAAGCGCAATAGTAACACCCGTCTGCGAGGCCACCAATATAAGTTAATATCTGAACTGTCTAAAAACAACCCCCGCAGACATTTTCTCAGCAACAGAGTGGTGAAAGTGTGGAACAAACTACCAGAAGACGTGGTCTCAGCACTGACTGTCAATCAGTTTAAGGACAGACTAGACAAATACTTAAGCAGCGCAAAGAATTCATTTTAAGTAAAGATCACTCAGATACAGGCCTGCCAACTGCCTGCCTGATTAATAAATAATAATAATAATAATGTTTCAGCGAACGGTCTCAAAGTGAAGAGTCTCGACCAACACCTTGAGAGACTCTCGCTAGGTGGTTGGATCACGGGTCAGATGCAGAAGGCGGTGGTCTTGGACACGGCACGGATAGTCCGGCGGTTCCTCTCTCTGCGGCCCTGACCACCGGCAGCTTGGGCCCTGCCCCGCTGCTGGCGGCACCCTAGGTTAGGTTTTTTATAATTTGTTTATATCTTTTGTATTGTTTTGTAAGTGTTTTTATATTTTACTTTTATATACATATTGTAAAAAACCTAACGTAAGAGAAAAAATGAAATAAAGGGAATAATAATGTTTTGTGATGATCAAAGATATCAGAGTGTCAATTTTGGTTGCCGCCTACCTTGATGGTCCGGGCGATCTTGTCGCGGCCGTAGCTCTGCACGAGGTCGCCGCGCTCCGTGTCCCACACTTGTAGGTCGCTGCTCTGCGTCACGCACGAAGCCTGCGCAACACAACAACAACTTTTAATGCCGATGGATGAATTGCATGGTTACTAAGATATAAGGTAGCAAATACATTCTATGTAAGTATGTATATTCTATAAACAGGGCAATTGTGAAACATCGAAAATATCCTAAATATAGAGATTTTTTTGTTAGTGCATTGACAACATTAGTCTAAACCGAATGTTTAACCAGCTATCCTTAACTTTTGCTACCATCCACAAAAAATTAGGAATACAAGCAAGTGTATAAGTAGGTGTTTATGTGTGTTATAACCCGTGAAATAACCAAATTTTAAAGCCAACTATTGTTTACAGTTTTCTGTATAACACAAAATTAATTTTATATAACACCACACTGTGGAAGTTTGCCTATTCTTTTCTATAATTTATATTACAACTAGCCTTTCTTTGTTATACCTGTGAATCACTAAGCCAAGTTATCCTCTCAATAGAGTTTTCCACATTAAGTGAATATGTGAGTGCATCATCTTCATTAGGTTCCATGATGTTGTAAACATTGAGGAGGCCATCATCAGAACCGGAAGCCAGTACACTAGGTTTTTTCTTGTGGAATTTCACCTGGAATTATTAACAGTAATTTTAGTTTATACTTTGGTATATATTACTTGTAAATTCATTCACTTGATATTTTTAAAAGGAACTGAGGGACAATATCTAATTTCTATCAAAATAAAACTTAATATTTTGCAAATATGCCACAACAATCAATTCATGAACTTTATACATAAACAAAGTTGCATTATGTTAGGTCTCATAATGCAACTCTGTTTTGGAAATAATCCACTATAATAAAAAACATTTTGCAGAACAACAATAGATCCAATCACCAATTTTGAAGAGCACTATACTGCCTGATGCTTTTGGCGCCTACCTGAGTGATGTCATCAGTGTGTGAGTTCCAGTAGCCACCCAGAGGCTTGGTGACGCGCTGATCCCAAAACACAAGGTATGCATCATTCTGTACAGTTTGGCTTCCCGCACAGAGCACTCGGCTATTGCAGGATACATCCATGCAGAGGTACGGCCGGACTATCTGTTCTTCTTCATCTGGAAAAGGTATGCCATGGGAAAAAGTCAATTGTTTAAATTTAAGCACACTTGTTGAAATAGATATTATTCACTATTAAAATAAGGACTACATGTTTACATGTATTAAGTTTAAACAATATTAAGTTGAATACTATGTTTACATTGAGTATTACGTTTTCAGCTTAGAAATTTCAAAAGCAGCCACATTTAAGTTCAATAATAATATTAGTTATTTATCAATATTGAAAATCTGTCTAGTGATTAGTTACCATGTTGATTTGATTAAGATGTTAAACAGCCATAAGCTCAGTTGCCAGGTTTTGGAGTACTAGATAGAACCAGTTTGATTGAAATGGTCTGGAGGGTCTGGACAATGGTAACCTAAAGTTACCTTTATACTCCTGCACACAACTCCCGCTTGTCCTCGTGTCCCACAGCTTCACCAGCCCGTCTTGCCCACATGAATGCAAAAGATGTTCCTCTTTATGCAAGAACACCACATCCGTCAGCTCCTTCTTGTGACCGCTGAGCTTGCACACCTTGCTCAGTGACGTGTTGCTCAGCTGGTATACCTCGATACTGTTGTCTTGTAAGCTTACGGCTATTTTTAATGACCTGGAAATCAATTTCAGGCGTAAATATGTGGTAAATGTTACAAGTGAAAAACTATAAAATAAATAAATAAAAATTGTTTATTTCGGACCATTATTAGTAGAATATGCTTTAATAAGATTAAATAACTTGAATTAGTACTTACTTAGTTGTGGCTAACTTATTTACATACGATTTCTTAAGCGACACTGCAGTTTCTGATAACAAATTGTATTTTTTACTAAACAATTGTTCTATTTCTTCTGGCCCTACTATATCTCGATCCTCTTCTTCAGTGTCAATTATGTCAGCCATTTTTTGTATATTTTAAAGGTATTTTCATATAAATTTATTTAAAAAACTGCATGTAAACAAATGGTACACAACACGTGTGTAACTAGAAATTTCACGTCAGTTTGACATTAAGTGGGCTAGTGCTAGTGTATCGGTAAATACCGAAATCAACCACTTACCATATTTGAACCGTTGTAGAGATTTCTTAAATAGTGTTGTGTTATTTTTTAAATTGTAACTTTTAATAATTTTAAAATACGGGAAATACAAAAAGAAAAAGGAGGTAATTGATATTCTTTATTAATTTGGATTAAGTATGTATGAACACTAAATTAATCATTTGTAAGTAGTTCTCCGATGAGTACTACGGGATCGCGGACCAACGCGTTCAATGTCCCCTGCAGCAAGTCTGGCGGCCAGGGTCCGGAGCGGCAACGGGCTGATGCTGCTGAGTTCCGAGACTTGGTCGGAAAACGCCCAACGGATGTTGCGCTCCATACGGATATGATCTGAACATTTATTTAACGTTGACTAGGTTAAGGGTAAAGGCATCATGATAAGAGTAGTATGTCTCTTAGGTTCAGTTACAAGGAAACATGAGATAAATCCCTAGTAGACACTGATAAGAACGTTTGAACAATATCGAAGTAGAATCGTTTAGTTAATAATAGGTAAGACAAGATTTTCCAAGATTCATATTAAATGAAATGTTTGCGATTTGCTAAATCGTTCCTATTTCACTTTTTAACAAACGTTGCACAACCGGAGCGAACTTAATTTGAAGTAGTTACTTTAAGTCTACCGTCCGCGCTCAGTTAAATATTTCTTACACTGGAAGTGAAGATTAAATACCCATCTATGACAGGGTCCACAATAGCGGACGCTAGTTCGAGTAAGTACACAGTTATCATCTTGCTACCTCGCCTTTTGCCGCCTATTAACTCCGCTAGTGCCTCCTACAGGAATTCTGGGCCTGGTCGTATCTGTGCAAACTGCATCACCAGTTACCTATCGCCTGATCAACAAAACGCTTGAACGCGTCCACTGCAATCATCTTGCTGCCCTGTTTCTTGCCGCCTGTTATATAAGAAGTAGAAGAAATATTACTCATTAGTAGGTACCTAACAGTAGTACCTCTTGCAGTTGCAGGTATCTCGGGCCTACTGTACTGTCTGTACGACTACAAGAGGTTACCTATGGCCGGGTCGACAATAGCGAAGGCCCGCTTGAGCGCGTCCACGGAGACCGCCTTGCCGGCCTGCCCCTTGCCGCCCAGCTCCGCCAGCAGCTCGCGCAGGAGCTTGTCCTGCGCTTGTTGCCGCTGGCGGTGCAGCTCCCGCGCGAACTCCACGCGGTCGAAGCCTTCCTCGTTCTGGTGGAGGGAACAATGGTTTACTTTACAAAATACCAAAATGGATTCCCCTGGGAGATGGACGGATTTTGGGGCATATCGCATGTATATAATGTCTAGGCAATATACTGAAGGCGTGTGTGATTTTAGAGTTAACGTCCACGTCGAAGGAGAAGTGTAGGTACGTTGTACATTAGTTATGTTCGTTTTTAGGGTTCCGTAGTCAACTTATAGGAACTCTTGTAGTTTCACCATGTCCGGCTGTTTGTCTGTCAGAGGCTTTATTTCGTGATCGTTGGTGCTAGATCTATTTCATTTCATTAGGACTAGGAGGCTAAGACAAGTCTCGGTAGACCTGCTGAAACCAATAACCTCAGCAATTTATGTAAATGAACTCTAACCTAAACAATCAAAAACTACTAGAGCTCAAGCAAAGGTTGGTTGAGGTGGAGTACTAGATATGTATTAAGAATAAGTAGTAAGAAGGCTCGTGGAAGATACACTGAGTATTTCAGCCGGAAGTACTTTACACAACTTACCTCTTGGAATAGTTTGTCCAGGTTAACTTCGGTGTTGTTCAGTTTCAGCTTCAGCTGCTTTCGCACTACATCGCAGAGATTGCGGATGTCCACTTCGCTCTTCAAAGGAAATTGTGCTTTGGCTACTTTCTCAAATTCTTCTATGGAAATAGTCTGAAAACAAAGTCCTGAGTTATGTAAAGGATTAATTTATGTGTAACACAGTTAGGATTAAAGCAATATTTATTTTGACACTCTTCACTCTTTTCCTGAAAAGTCAGTTGATGGGCTTTCAATGAATTAGCTATACGCCACGAGTACTCGAAATCCGACAACACTAGAGGTGAAAGAGCAGCATGCATTCATGCTTTACTATCCTAAGCTGCTGTAACTACCGTTGCAAACAAATTATTTTAGAGCAATGAGGGTGCATCCAAGGGTTCACCTCTCCATCCTTGCTGACGCGATACAGCTGGTCCCGCAGCGTCTCCCACTGCGCGCGCAGCGACCAGTAGATGTCCTCGCTCAGGTGGCCGTGCAGCACGCCCCAGAACAGCTTGACTTGTGGCTCATCCAGCATCTGTTCCGCGCCGGCACACAGGTTGTATGCCCATTCTGCACGCACTGATACTTGCTGATATCTGGAAATTGCTAGAAATTTTAATACCTGCTTTTTATATATGCCGCAGGCGGAAGCAAGCAATGTGAAGTTGATGAGAGTAAAGATTCCGCCCTCTCTTTGTTCGTGAACTAAAAACCGAAGGACGAGGCTTACAATCACGAGGTGGAAAATGTGCCAAGTTTGCGCACTACTCGCACTAATCGACAAAGGAAATTATTACTAATCTGCCAATATATAAGTACCTAGTTACCAGCGTAGATGGTTTGGTGCAAATGGTGCAATGCAATTGACCCTAAGACTGGATCGGGCTGAAAGATTTACGTTATGTCTTTGTGTCTTGGTAAAACAGTGTCAGTTAAAAAAACTATGCTCTATGTTACCTTTCCTCTAAATACTTGGTGAGGTATTCTTGCATAGAGATGGCTTGTCGTCCCTTGCCACGCCATACGTCGGTGATGAGCACGCTTACTTCTCGCCGCGAGAGCCGAATGTTGCGGACCTTGCCAGTGTAGCGAAGGTACGGCGGGATCGCCGGATCCGTGCCCTGTAGCCAATCGGAATACGTTGCTGATGCTGACTATGGGTTAGCCAATGAGACAAAAGCCAAAAAAGAAGAAAAGTTTTCCATTCGGAACTACTACTCGTACTCCAAGTCCAACACCGATGAAACCAAAGCAATAACAATAGCAATATAGCATATAAAACAGCATTGTGAAGCTGTAAATGAAATATTTACCAGGCCATCGAAATACTCCAAGTGATCGCTTTCTGCAGCTGGTCCCAGCTCTTTCAAAAGAACTCTGAGAATATCTCTCGAGGACAGACCACTTGCCAGCTGCCACCATCTAGAAAGATAATTATTGAATGGATACGGATACAGGAAACCTAAATGATCTGACAATGTCTATTTAGTGACCTCCAGAAGCTCTCCCGATCGTTAAGCTTCCACGGCTTAGCACTTTAAGGTACCTATAGCTTTTCAAAATTTTCAAACAAAATGTATAAATGATCTCAATGGTTATCCAAGAATTCTAACCTCTCCCGGCCTCCGCTGATGAAATCTGCGCAGATCTCCCACCGCGGCCGCGGCGTGCCCGCGCGTTCTAGTTCGCTACATCGCTCTTTGCACTCAGCCAGCTCCTCTTCTAGGCTTTTCTTGCTTGCTGAAGAGAAAGAGCAGGAGACAATATGATTTCAGTTTCCATAAGAAGAGTATGGTCGGCACCATGCCTCAATTCATTCAGAAGTTTTATGAAAACTTGCTACAACTTCAAACATTGCACGATTTGCGCATCACACTTTTTGTGAAAGTCCACAATTTTGATAGCACTACTCAAATTAACATGTAGTACTCATCTCACCTAAATCACTATTAGAAAGGCTCCATTATTCTTTACTTTGGGAACAGAAGTCAAAGCAAAACTATGAAGTTTTTGATAAGCTTTACTAGTCGTCAGTTAACAGAGTGAATGGTACCTAAAACCTTCTTGTATTTGTCCTGCAAAGCCCCCAGCTCCACCTGCAGCTCGCCAGCCCGCTTGTCGAGCTCCGACCACTTGGTCTCCAGGCTGTCGAACTCGCGCTGCGGGACCGTTTGCGCGTACTGCTCCGACATCTTGTGGAGCTTATGTTGCGTTGAGGATAGTTGCTCTCTGCATCAGACACAATTATCTTATTACAATTCATACTGCCCTACTACTGCTTGTTATAAGTGGTTGAGGTATAAAAAATAACCCCGACTACTACTTTTAAGTATTAATGATTGCTACCCTGTCTACACCCTGATATTGAATCTAAGAGGTGCCCGCTATTGCAAATAATAAACATGCATCTTATGCATATGTAGGTATCTACACCACACCTGCTACCTTTTGCTGCTTTTTCTTCAAGTTGTTGAGTTGATATTCGTTGTGCTGATAAGATTGAGATATATCTGCAGCGACCCATCTCGATGTGCTGCAGAATAATGGGGTATTTTTAAGCGATTTCTGTAAAGGCTGGTGTTTTCTTAATTGACTTGATATCAAATATCAAACATTTATTCAGCAAATAGGCCACAGGGGCACTTTTACATGTCCATTTTTACAAACAATAAATTAAAAAAAAAAAAAAACAATTACAAATATCGAATCTATGAAATAATAAATACTTTATTAGAGATGTATACTGTCTCTAAATGTCAAATTACACAAAAAAAACTATGATAAAAAAATAAAACCATAAAATACTAAAATTCTTTAGAGATGTATAAGTCTCTAAGTGTCAGAGATAAAATATAAAAATATATATTAAATTATCCTTGGAGATGTAGAGGGTCGCCAAGGCTTGAATTCTTATATAAATAATTAAAAGACAAAAAAATTAAAACAGACAAGAACCGAATGAAGTGTCTCACGTTAATGTCACTCAAAAGTAAAGTTACATACTTTAACATAACCTGTACCCCGTGTAAGCTTAAACAGACCGGTCTCCACAAACAGCACCCGTTCACGAGTATGACGTGTATCTCAGCCATCGCCTCCCTCAACCTTCATTCGGGAAAGTGGCGACCCGATCAACGACGCCACCGTAAGTAAAGACTTTTAAGCGAGCATGACATGTTCAAGCTGCCGGGTTGTATTAATATAAATATAATAAAAAAAAAAATGTGAGATACAACATTTGTGCTTGTAAGTTACATTAAAGACGGCATAGCGCCACATAAACGCGACTACATATTATTCATAAGGAGAGCCTACCTATAAAACTAAATTATAAATTTAAATTGACTTAGAGATGTACAGGTCTCTAAGTGTCCAAATCATTAAAATAGGTATTAAAATAAAATGAAATTTAAAATAAAATAAAATTTAAAATAAAATAAAATCTTAGAGGTGTATAAGGTCTCTAAGTGTCCAAAACTAAAATAATACAATCAAACGAGAACATGATGTTCTCTTGTGTCATGATGGTAGCAAAATCGTGATACTGTACAGTGTTATCTTTTTCCTGATCGGCACCGCCCCGCATTTACGATATTCAGGGCTGTAACCGCGAAAATCGAAGTTCTCAAATTGCGGGCATCTTTCTTGGTTACTTTAATTACGCCTTCATTGGAGTGAAAGAGAAAAATCTCCGCAATTTGCGAATTTTGGTTTTCGCGGTAGGATATAGCGCTGATGTCGCACCGGCTTCATACCGCTAAATCGAGGTTCTAAGGTAGAGAGTACCACTGCTCACCTACACCGGTCCAACGCAATGCGGAGCATGACGGGATCTTCATGCGCGGTATCAGCAGGAGCGCTCTCCAGCTCTCGCAGACGTAACTGTAGCGACAGATTCTCGAAGTAGAGAGTGTAGCGTGCGTCGCGCTCGCGCGCCAGGCTCAGGTATTCGGAGAAATGCTCGTCTTTTATCTGCAAAAAACTTGATTAAGACAATGTACATTCAATAGGAGAAATAGGGTCTCACTAATAACTTAACCCAAGGTGGCTGCGTTATCATTAATCAGTGGCGGCCGTAGGGGGTGGCGAGCAGGGCAGACGCCCGACATCAACCTAATCACATGTATCAGCCTCGCAGAGCAGATATTTAAAAGACTGCCGGGGGCCTCGCGAAAGGTTAAGGCCGCTACTGTCTTTTTTTTATACTACGTCGGTGGCAACTATGTATACCTGCAACCCCAGAGGAGTTACATGCACGTTGCCGACCTTAACACTCCGCACCCTCGTTGAACTCAATAATTAGTCTACGAAAAAAAACTCTGTTTGCCGACCTGTCTGGCCTAGTGGGTAGTGACCCTGCCTATGAAGCCGATGGTCCCGGGTTCAAATCCTGGTAAGGCCATTCATTTGTGTGATGAGCATAGATATTTGTTCCTCAGTCATGGGTGTTTTCTATGTATTTAAGTATTTATAAATATTTATATATTTATATATATCGTTGTCTAAGTACCCACAACACAAGCCTTATTGAGCTTACTGTGGGAGTTAGTCAATTTTTGTAAGAATGCCCTATATTTATTATTTAAGTACATACAAGTACCTACGTCGTAAGCAAGGATACTCGGCCGGTTACTGTACTCTAATAACGGACACATAAGCAGTAGTGCAGGAGTGCCACACATGCGCGTTGCTGCCTGCTGGCACCACCACCAAAACCAGTCAAATCTTTTTTACATAAAGTCGGCGAGGGGTTCATTCTACTACACTATTGATACCTATGTATATACCTACTAGCAAAAGGCACGTGGGAAGGCATGCGCAAGGTGTACTGATGAAAGGACGGACGGATATTCAAGTTGTGTTCGTGTAACAAAAGTATAGATGTAAATTATTATTATCTATTATTATTTATGAATGCACAGGCAGCTTATAGCTGATGCGTGCATATCAATGTCCTGCACTTGTGTGTTTTCCATTTATAAAATGTTTGTCGAGTCTGATGTAACAAAAAGTAAAATGAAAGCTTCAACGGTTGACTTCAACCTTCCCAATTTCCTTCTTGAGCTTGGAGATCTGAAGGGTGAGCTCCTGGTTCTTGGCACGCAAATCTTCCGTCTCCTTCTGCAACCCCTTCATTTTCTCATCTCTAGCTGCCTTGCGCGCCGATACGCCGAACACTCTCTGGAATGTTTTCAAACAAGGGTATCTCACGCTTTTACGGGAAAATCATTGCTGCCTAGAGGCGGGTGATGCTAACACTACACATACGTTAACTATTACGTTATTACATTTTTATGCTGTACGCTCAGATTGTAGCGTTAACCTCTTACTTCATGTCATGAATAAAAAGTATCTGTTTAAAAATGAACTTTAATAACAATCATTAGAGTTGAAAATTATAACTGCCATATAGGGCTGCGCATGCGCAAGCGTTAAGTAGATAATAATAGAAGTTTCATATAAACTACCTAGCTTAGAGCCTGGTCTGCCAACAAAACAAACCACTCTGTGGTTCGGCAGAAGAATAATGTAATTAGTTGTACCTAAGCATGATACATGAATAAACTTTTTTTTTATTCATGCTGACATACAGGGCTAGAACCATACATACCAGCTAAGAATAAATTATTATGTTTGGAGCATATTTCTATTTAGTTACGTAGATTTTAATTTCAATCACTTAAATACAAAACTGTGATAAATCTGTCAGTCTGGGTTTATCAGTTTTCGAAACGAACTAAGATTTACGATTAGATTAGACAGACAGACAGTTGGTTATCTCGCTTGCGGTTATGTCATATTACAACGGAGATAACGATTACATACATATAAAATATTTGATAATAGTACTAATAATCATTTATCAAAAAAAAGTTACTTTGTTACATTTATTTTTAACCTCGGCCAAAGACGTCAAGTGACGCGCGCTGCTACAGAGCAATATCAACCTTTGTGCATTCCGACAAGGTTCACGATGACGCGCCGCGCACGGTAGGCGTCGCGTTCAAAGAGTACACCCCATAAGGCCCCATAGAGTAAAGTCTTGGGCCCCATGTACTAACAACAACACTGTCAACAGACTATGAATGGACTTTATATCTTTGTATTAAGGTTTAAAATAGGCCAGTTAACAATGTGGGTGATGGTGTATATAAATATGTGAAGTGAAAGTAGTTTCACTACACGATAAGCAGGTCAAAATTAATATGAGGTATCAGTCGACGACGAAATGTGTCCGTAATTAATAAGTCTAGTCTGTACATACATAGGGAGATATTTTTAAAACAGGAGAAGTAAATGTTTGCTATTTGTCTAACTAAATAAACTACTGCAGTTACTTGAATGATAATTACTTAGTTATAATGATAAGAATGAGAAATAGTGTGGTGAAAATACATGGACTTTAAAACTAATGTTTGATTTTTGATAACATTTTTATTACAATGTAATAACAATCAGTTACAACAAATAATACTTCTTAGAATTAGTCATGATAACGGTATAATTATAATGTATATTAGTGAAGTTAGGCGCATGTTGAGTGTAGTAATCATATACAGAGCTCCTTGTGCTCGGAGATATGGTAAACAAGTTCCTATTGTTTCTTATCACACCAGCTCTGTACTTGTTTGCGTATACTTTTAATATCTTCCGCATACGTCCTGCAACAGCCTCCGACATATTTAACACCTAAGTCTAACCATTTGTGAACGTAATAGTCCAATCGTTGCAACTTATCACCCTCGGTCCAGCCAAGGTCCTTGTGGTACTTTTCTCCAGAATTCGGGTAGACTATAAGGGGTATGGGTACCATCCTGTCAACATTGATGCCATCTAGTAAGTGAACAATGTTAGCCGGAGCTGTGCAGTTGACTCCAATGGCTATTATTTGCTCTGGGTTCAAATCATAACATTTCCTTGCAACGGTTTGATAGTCTTCTCCATGGGCAATATGTTTCTCATCCTTACAACTGAAAGACAGCCATGCTTTAGTCTCTGGGTAATCTTTTAACAGTTCAACAAGCATCACAGCCTCCTTTTCACATGGCACTGTTTCAAATGCAAGTAGGTCAACTCCAGAGACTATTAGAGCCTCAATGCGAGGTCTATGCCAGTCTCTCATGGTTTCAGCCGACGTGGTGTCGGCATAGGCGCCGTTGTACTCTGAACCGTCGTGTAAATGCGCGCCATATGGCCCGACCGACCCCGCTATTAAAGGGTTTTGATTTGAAGTATTATTGTTAGCATATTCCTCAAGGTATACCTTTCTCGCTTCTTTTGCGAGTCCCACTGCGCTTTTGATTAAATCTAATCCCGCTTCAGGCGATATTCCAAGATATTTTACAAACCCTCCGACGGAGGCCTGATACGTGTTGGTACTGATGATGTCAGCTCCAGCCTTAAGGAAGTCGAGGTGCGTCTTGTACACATCGCGCGGGTTGGTCTGGAGGAAGCGCGCCGTCCACAGTGGGTCACCATCGACGTTGTCGCCGACGTGGCAGGACAGTTGCGACGAGAACCCACCGTCCAAAACTTTAATCTTAGACGACGCATCTGCCATTTTTAGCGCTACAAACGTTAATACACAACAAAATGTGTAATGCGCTTCCGGAGATCCTTAGACAGAATGAGTCGAGATAGTTGAATGTTTCCGCTTATATTATCAATCGTTTATCGCGATATGTTTGGTTTGGAAAATGTAAACAAAAATAAATGATACGAAAAAGTGAACGTCACAGTCCTCTCCTCACATAACCGACATATGTCACCTTGACATTTGTCAAAACCGGTTTCTTGTTTAAGGCATGAGTTAAAACGACTGCGTTTGTTGATATGTATAATTAAGGGGAAGTCCTGCAGCTATCTAACTTTTCGTTAGGCTCCATAAAGACGAGAGATTAAAAAGCGTTGCGTTAGAACCTGAGGGCCTACCGCGAACCACGTTCGACGTGTTGCCTCTCTGTCGCACTTGTTAATTCGTACGTAAGTGTGACAGGGAGGCAACACGTCGAACGTGGTTCGCGGTAGGCCCTCTGACGTTACAAGTTCAGTAAACTAAATTTGATTTAACGGCCAACGCTCAACGCCGAAAATCAGACAGCGATTGATAAAAAAGCGCTGCCCTTAAAACCCGCTTTCGTGTGAATACATACATCATGTATGATACATGGTTACCCATTAGTGACTTCAAACGCTGTTGAAAAAACGCTCGTGCTAATGAGGCTTATCTTATGAATTCTTGATAAGATGGCGGTGGCCAAAGAGTAAAGTAAGTCTTGGCGGTGGCGCTTTTTTGTCGTACGTTGTTAGATTTTCGACTTTGAGGGTTGACGATTAAATCGAATTTAGTGCACGGAACTTGTAACGTCAGGGGCCTACCGCGAAAACCAAAATTCGCAATAGCGGGTCTCTCTCTTTTACAACTTAGTAAGACGTAATTAGAGTGACAGAGAAAAATACCAGCAATTGTTGATGGTTTTGCAATAAACGTTTTTCTATTCTATTCTATTCAATTGACCGCGACCGCGAAACCGCGAACCGCGAAAATCGAAGTTCGTCAATTGCGGGCATTTTTGTCTGTCACTCTAATTATGTCTTACTGAGAATAAAAGAGAGAGATCCCCGCAATTTGCGAATTTTGTTTTCGCGGTAGGCCCCCAGGTTACAATGAAACGCTTTTTAAACTCTCGTGCGAATGAGGCCTTAAGTTAGACGCTACTACTTTTGTATTTAAGTTAGATGAGACTAACATGCGGTCCTTCTCTAACGTACTTACATCTTGAATCAAAAACTGTGATATTCGTTCATCTCTGATATGAATGGCATTATCGTAGGCTTGTTTTATATCTGTAAGCGTATTTGAATATGTGACGCTATATTTTATGAGCTCATTAAAAGCTTCCCGGTAAATCTGAAACAAAATAATAAAGTAAACTATACTAGTAAACTATATCAATATAAGATTCTGTAAAAATACGTCCACCTCGAGCACTTCGTCATGATACAGTTGCTGTGTTTGTAAAACTTCACTGGATGTTTTCTTAACATGTTTTAATTTTAATGTCACTGTAGAGTTTATCTGTTTTAAATATTTTGGAGAACTATTTCTGTCGTTCGCTGAATACATAACTTATGTTTGCTGCAAATTTATGAGAATAAAATAAATGGCAAAGGTATCTAGAAACTTTTAAGTGGTTTGTTGTAGTGATTATCTCGAGATAGTGCGATAACATTGATAAGTGGTAGACCCACATTCGTACAATTGGGCAAAAAATTACTAAGCAATGCATCCAGTCGACATTTTTGCAAATCTACCACAAACAATAGCACTAAAATTTATGAAATCCGGTAAATTTCTTTAAAGAACCATGTATTCGCGGGTCTTTTTATTTTACTTTTGACAGTTGAGGGTTGAGCCGTTTACGGGTTTTCCGGTTTTGTCTATAGTCATGCCTGCAGTGCTGCCACCTGCGGGACGATTGATGTAATGTAGTGGATATGACGTCATTGACATTACTGTCCGACGGGAATGGGAAATCAGAAATGGCTGCGATAGGTAGTGGACGGGGAACGATGGATTCCCAAAATCAAGTGCAAAGTGATACAACTGTAGACCGTTTAAAATTACTTTATCCAAATGTGAATGAAGAAGAAACCCCTTTGCCGCGATCATGGAGTGCCAAGGACAAGTTCAGCTACATCGGGCTGTCGCAAAATAATCTACGAGTGCACTACAAAGGTAGGAACTTTCGTTTGTTTATGGATTGAATAACTCGCTAAACTTCACTAAAACACTTTATACTTAATCTGATGTGTTTGAGGACGCGAGCAACTGCGTAGTTATGTTGCAAAATATCTGACGTGTCATAAATCTCGTAGAGTTCAGGCATCACATACAAACGTAGTGTAACAAAGAAATCAGCTGATCGCATACTTTGCATCAACACTTCGAAATAAATGGTGACTACTCGGTCCTGTAAATTCCGTCTGTAATCGTGTCGGCTGCGCGTTTAGCTTCGTTATAAAACCGTTATTATTGGCGTAAAATGTTGCATTACTTGCAAAGGTCTATCTGCGTTCATACTTAATTCTAGTTTTAGTAGTTAACTAGATTGAGATACAGAATTAAGGAGAATCTTAAATTAAATACCACAAAACTTTGCGATCATGCAGTGTTCTCATGAATCTAACTGATTCATATTACTGATAATTATTTAGTGTTAGTTACAGTTAAATATAAATTGGTTGGTGGTTTGTTGCTCTATAATGTGAATTTTAGTGATTAGGTAAATGCTTGACCAGGATGAGGTCTAAGATTTGATAAACATACATATTGCATCATAATAAGTCATCATTGATTGCATTAAATTCAGACTAGTTTGTATGACAATTTTTATTTAGAAATAAATGATATGGTATGTTCCTTTTGCATATCATCTTTCAAATGCATTGAAGCATTTTTTAAATATAAATACTAACATTGTGGCTCAGGAATCTATTTTTATAAATAAAAATAACAATAGAAAAGATATGCATAGGACATGCCAAGGTTGAAAGATTTGCTTTATGAACATAGTAAATACTTAACAATCAATAAAACATTCATCAAAATGAACAACCCAAAGAGTTCTTATATTAAATGTCAAAGCATGTAAGTGAGGGCCATTATTTATTGTTTTAATTAAACACAAATGCTGCTACACGCATCAGTTCTAAGAGCTGCTAGTGTATCAAATAAAATAATAATAATACGAACTATCTTTGACTCCCGCGATCCCGATGATTATAACCTTGCATCAGGTACGCAATAGGAATAGCGGTACAGAACCTGTAACGGTTTCGCACATGGCGAATCCTAACGTTTCCCACGAATTACTCCGCTGGCTACAAATTAGTTTATGACGTAAAGTTAACAATATTCAGAAACTGACAAAGAGAGATTAACACAAAGGCAAGTGCCGACAAAGGGAAGGAAACAGATTACTTATATTATTATTATTGTATGTCTTTCCCATCACGGAACAATGGTGCTCCGGACCTTTGGGAGGCGTGCGCGGAGCCGAAGCCAACACGTAGAGGCCCTTTTGACACTTTAATGAAATGTAAGGAGTACACCTAGCGGATGCTGCCCTTGCCCGTGTCATGGGACGCACGCAGAGGCAGCACCCGCCAGGGTGTAAGGACTATTTGAGGGTTGATGGAATCTAAAATGAACTGGGCTATTGGGTGAAAGCGATGGACTAAATACTGGGCTATGGGATAAAAAACCGGACGCCTGCCTAATAAAAGGGTATTCAATTTTATTTCCGGCAGACGGTGACTCGCCCCCACAAGATGGGCCCCCACAAAAAGCGACATCTAGGATGGCTCAAGGGCAACACCGGTGTGAGGGCTCAGGGGTGTTGAGAGGTGTACGCCGCTTTCTACCCAGTGGCTGCGAGCAGCCACTGTGCCAACTCGCGTCTTATGCAATTTTTCACTTCCACCCCTGGAGCTTATAGCTCTAACGACTCCACTTTGGCCGGCCGGCTAAGGCAAGCCAGAGGCAGAGAATCGTGTCCCACCCACCCTCCTTGCGGCTAACAGAACTCCCCAGGAGCACTCGGGTACGTGAGGTCGCTACTCCCCAACAGCTCGCCACAAGCTGCCCTGCGTTGACTGATTGCACTGGTAAAACCAGCGGGCGATGGGGTCGTCACATCCCTACGCCTTTTATTATTATTATTATTATTTATTAATCAGGCAGGCAGTTGAAACAACTGATAGTTGCCTGTATCTGAGCGATCTTCTTTATATTACAATGCTTTTACAAGCTCATCCCTGTAACGGTCATAATAAACAGTTACGTATGCTATAATGTTCTTCTGTTGGGCAAAGGCCACCCCTCGTTTTCTCTACTCAACCCAACTCTCATTTGCATTTTTCCATCATTCTGGGTAGAATGTGTCCAAGCCACCCCACCACGTCAGTCATAAAGTTGTTATAGTACACGATAATAAGGATTATACAGTTCACAATATGGCTTTGCCTATTAGATGACAGTTTAATAATAACAACAGTATTTATTTGGGTCCTAACCTGCACCAAGCACCATTGCGGACAGCAGGGGTTATCATATTAGCAGATAAGGTTGCTCCGGCTGTAGTAACCTTGAGTCCATTAACACTGGCTATTTTTGCCAATGTTATATGTATGTATTTTATAATATTTTTGGGCAATATTTTAAATAGTATGAATATTTTAGTATTAGTTAGATTAGGATTTTGGATCCATTAGCTCATGTAATAGCTATTTCTGAAAAATAAGAAATTTGCTCAAATCTTACAATCTAGATTTGCCTTTGTTCATTTTGACTATTTGAAAAAAAAAACTTGATTTAGCTACATTTAAACTACCTATATTGTCTGTAAGAGATTTCTTTTTAGTGATAGAAAACGCTTGTTGTTTACCTATTCTTGAGTTGCTGTATTCATTGTATTCTTTTCTTTTTTTAGGTCATAGAGGTGTGCTATAAAGAGTATTTGTATTGTAAACTACACATTTCTCTTTGAAATAAGAAAAGTTCGGACATGAGATATTAGATTATCATTGATTTGGTTGTATTCAAGATTTGACCAATTAGTTATGTAATAACCAAATTTTGTTACCAAAACTAAATGCTATTAGAATTCTTGAAATATTTAATTACGAGGACATCACACAGATAATTTTGACCTACTTACATGTGTAATTGACCTCATAAATTGTAATTATCGTATTGTTATTGCAATCCTAAAATATGTATTTACAAACAAATTATTCAGAATTACATTATATATTTGGGCTTGTGCACAACTCGCGCGAGGTTTTCTCGGCTACTTTTTGACCCCCTCATCCTCCTTGGTGATATTTGGTGAGGTTCTTGGCTTACCCCCCCCTCTACCACCTATAACCTCACGTGTATTTTTTTTCATTTTTCATTCGACCTCAATTTAAGATAAATAGTATTTATAGAGTAAATCTTGTTTAGTCTCGCTATTTTGAAGTGCCAAGTGAAGATATTTGTTTAACGTAACCGAGAAAAAGTATGTGGTAGATATTTTTCCTTAGTTTTGTTCACTATAGAAAAATACACGTGAGGTTTTCTTATACCCCCCCCTCCCCCAACGTGATCTGTCGTGATTTTTGTCGTGTTCATAAATTGAGAACAATGGTCTACCCAACAAAAAATCTCGTAGTCGGTGTTTGAATGCTGAATTACTTACAATATAAAATAACGTAATTTGCTGTCTCCGTTTTACATAATTCTATGTAATATTCGGAAAAAAGTTATAAGAAAAACATGCAAAAAATATTATGCCTAATTGTCTATTTATTGATTTTTCTGTTTTAACATCCTTGCATCTTCCGTACCGCAAAAGCTGGGTCTTTTATTTTAATTTTAATATATAGTTCGTGTGAATTGGACTAACAAGATTGCTACCATGCATGTTTTACCAAATTTACTCTTTGTATAGCATTGTTACTGAAAAGTACCCTAAGGCGTCATTCATTTATCACGTAAGACGACTTTTGACAGTTTTTGACCCCCTCCCTAAACTAAATTGCATATGTAACTATGTAAATCAGGGTGCGTAGATAAGATGTCAATCTTTCACGCTCCGTAGCGTAGCGTATTTATCTCTCTATCACGCTTCCTTATACGACATAAATATGTGGCCCAAATGTCAGTTTGCAAATAATAATTAATTTCGCCGTTACCTATATAAATTAATAATAGCTCTAGCCTTTGACGGCGTAAATTCACTTCAGTTTGTTATCTAGTTGCACTTTGCGCTAGTTGCATGCCTATCTTTGTTCAATGTAAACTGAAAGTGAAGCGACGCAACGCAATAACAATTTACGAAGCGAGTGTTCAGCTTGGGCCCGTGTCATACAACAATGTACACGTATAGGGCTTACAATTCGATTATTCGAATTTGTCGAATATTCGATCTGTTTTGATATTCGAATATTCGGCCGCTCTTTTTTCGAATATATATATATTATTTTAATAAAAATGATTTATTTTCGTAAAATATACAGGTGTTTATAAAGTAGGGAATAGTGCTACCCGGTAAGCAAAAATGTTCTTGTATTGGGCAACACCGCTCTTCCTTAATTTACAGATTGTCACACGATTTTTTTTAAAGTACTAGTTTAGTTTAAGTCTATTAATATAAGATATGTATACAATACAATTAAAATCGGGTAAGTAATAGAACGTATACAAACCTATAATATATCACTCTGAATGTATAAATTCAATTTGTATAATTTTGATCGGAATAACATTCAATTGCAATAACATGCAATATGTATAACAACGAATTCTATAATTGTAAATTGTATAATAAACACTACATATATCATTGTTTACGATAACATTAGAAAGGTATAACGTTGAAATAATATAACATACAAAACAAATATCATTAAAAACAATAAAATAACGACACGTTTTTTTAGTCAATTGCATGTATTTTTGCAAAATATAATGTACTTTTCATTGCATAATCGATTGTTTTTTTTCCTTACTACCGAAATTACATTATTTAAATATATTTTTGTGTGTTAGTTAATGAACAGATACAGTTTTTAAATTATTATGAAATGAGCAATGTATTTGAAACATCTATACTATGCGAATTAATATTTCAACGTAGTTTGCTCCGTATTTATCTATTACAGATTGCAGCTTTTTTTCTGTGGTAATTCTGGTGCTAATTTCTTTATCTAGAGGGTCACAGTTCTAACCTAACCTAACCCACTTTTCTGTTAACAGTTTCTTTTTCCGAAGCCTCAGAGTTCTAACCTAACCTGCTACCTATTCTGGAAACAATTTATTTATCTAGGGGGTCACAGTTCTAACCTAACCTAACCCACTTTTAGCAGTTTTTTTCCTAGTAGTGTGTTCTATGAGGTTTGAAATTCCAGGTCATCCTACTAATTTTACTACTTAATTATATAAGATGTTATCTATATTTTAATATGTATATATTATGACAGTTATATGAAATGAGCTTAACTTATATGTATATTATACCAAACAGCCATATGTATGTCGTATGTTATATTATTTTCATGTTATACTAATTGAAAGTATACGTTTACTTTATTATACATAAGGTTAGTATACATTTTTAACGTTTGTAAACTGAAATTATTCCAAAAGTGCGTATATATTATAGGACGCACCCATTAAAATCACACACAACAATTGTTCATAACAATTGTTTTATTACTCGAAAACATCTATTTCATCCGCTGTAGTTACAGTTTCTGTGTGTTTTGCCGGGTTTTTACAGTGAATGAGGAACGGTAGGTATCCAAATGCGAAGAAAATAATATTTTTATTGTTTTCCTCTCGATAGGCTTCGTGAAATTACAGCTGAACCTAACTAGATTTCAAAGAAAACAAATTAAAAAAATATAAGGATTTGTCCGGTTTGATCAGACAAAGTCCGCCGAGGTCTACTCCTTCCATCTCCGCCTTCTACTCCTCCCTTATACTCTCTCTTTATTAGCCTTCTTTCACTCATTATTTTCACGCTACTATCCTAGTCTGACCCTGCCTACGAAGCAGGGAAATAACATACTGCGAAGCTAGGCCGCCTTTTGTACCATAAGTTATCTTTTGTACAATAGATTTTAAATAAATAAATAATAAAGAAATAAATAGTGTTTATTTAATAAGTTTTTGGCAAAAAATTCATTTTTGGTACGAGCTTTTATCGCTGACTGTACTTTTCTTTCCACAGGCAACTAATACTCATCGAGACAATTCTAAAAACCCCAAACACAATTAGGTTACGTTGTTTTATCATGGAGTTCCTATGGTCACCTCCTGTCTCTATCATCAGATCAGCTCGATGGTACCATAATATTGCATTGTCACCCGACTTACATATGTTTGCAAATTTTCAGCTTCATCGGAAACCGGGAAGTGGGTCAAATTTAACTTGCAAGATTTGATTACAAACAGACAACGGTCAGGTGAAAGTAAATAAAAGCTTGTAAAAAAATGTGGAAAATACATTATCATGGGGTTTGACGTTTAAATGATAAGATTGACAAGTTATGTAGTCAATCAAGTACCACGTTATGCCCATGCGTATGTATTGTTTGACACGCTCTGTAGTCGACGTGACGAATTTTCATATGCCATAGTATTGTGTGTGACGTTAGATGACGTAATGGGACAAAGATTATATGACGGTAGAATAATCACATTAATTACTATAGTAAACAAATTATACATAGTATTCTTGTACGTACTACGTACAGTACAGTCCAAAAGAGAAGTCTGGGCATTGTGAATGTCATCTCGCTTTGTGTGGTAGGGCACAGCCAGGGGATGTCATTCCAGATCTAGAGCAGAGCCCAAATGGGGAAGTACCTCCACCTTACAGAAAACGGCAGCCAAATAACACTAGACCCTACTCATAGTGTTGTGTTCCTGTCGGTGAGTAAGGTTGCCAGAGCTCAACGAGGGGGGGCGGGTTTAGGGTCGGCAACGCGCATGTAACTCCTCTGGAGTCGCAGGCGTACATAGGCTACGGACACTGCTTACCATCAGGCGGGCCGTATGCTTGTTTGCCACCGACGTAGTATTTAAAAAAAAAGTCACGTCTGAAAATATCGGTACGAAAAATGTGCCAAGAATATGTATACACTACCTTAATATATGGGCAAGAAAGTCGTGTATACACTTTTTTCGTATCGATTATTTCAGACGTGACCGTACAGTAATCTACAAATAAGTCGCGCGACTTCATAGGTCTATTAAGCCCGACTAGACATGATGACCATTTTTATAATTATGAAATAATATTCGTAGTCTGCGACACGACGTTACGATATAAATACATGAAAACCAGTAGTGTCACAGCGACACGTCGTCTGCTGCTGCTATCTGCGATCGAGTTAAAACTTGCGGGATTTCACTAGTGTGCGGCACAAGCATTTTTTATTGAAAATACTTACGCCTCACAGTGCCATGCCACACACTGGTGGAATCCCGCCTTAAGGCGTTTTTAGCATTCAAAACGTTACCTGTTCACTCTGTTCAGGCTCCATTTGGAACTCGTAAGAAAACTTTTTTTCATCCCTATTCATCTAGCTCGGCCGAAGTAAAGACTTCGCATGACCAATAAAAGGTAATACGGTTAAAATAAGCTTAATCAAAGCCCACATTCTCGGGACCTCGGAGCCGGATTACCGATTCACGCCAATTATGCTCGAATGGCCGAGCATAATCTTATTTCTTATTTCGTTTATTGCAGAACCATGGTTACATTAAGGCCATTAAGGTGTTAACATGTATTGAGTGCATGCATGGTTACCCTGTCAGGGCATAGCAACATTATTGATATTCTAAAACTACTTAGTTACTAAAATAAATACATATTCAAACACAAAATAGCATTTACGTAATACTAGGAAATTCTTACAATTAAAATAAAGCAATAATACTATAATTATTAAAATATTAGTTCTAGTCACAAATCCAGATTCAAGTAATAATGAGAAATAACCATAATACATACATTAAATTGAAGTTCATTAATAATTAAATTCATAAAACATAGACATCATTCATACAAACAATCGACTGTTGAATCGATTGCGTTTTTTGTACTATACGTTGTCTGGTATTTAAAATAAATTATACTGTAACTCTGAGCTGTAGACCGTGCGAATCCCCATGACTCCCTCATTTTGAAAAAAATCCTATATCTTATAATTGAACCTGCTCACAAATTTCTTTAAACTCCTGTTCTGTAGAGCTAAGATGGTCGGCTCTTTATCATTTGTCACCATACCTTCCTGTCACGTTCTAACAAGTGATAAAAATGGAACCATGATCGCCGCAGGAGAGCTTTTCTTCCGGATATACGAAAGCGTTTTTGACCGAGCTGAAACGGAGACCTTGGCTTCGCCCCCTATTTTTTTTTTTTCTTTTGGCCCTATTGAAAAAACATTATTAATAATCACAGATCGTGTCATTCAAGACGATGCGTGTCTTGACTCGTATTATTATGTTTGACAAATCTGCGCGTCATAGTGGATGACACGAACTTTACTATATCATCAAAACTAAATATTTATCCAAATAATGTTTCGTTTTCAAACAAATACCCAAAAAAGCATGTTCAATTCAACACACAAACAGTTCACTTCATCTAAATCCATACGGAATTAAGGTAACAGCTGCATGAGCTGCAAAATCCGTCCGGTGGTACTTGATCGCGTTCCAAATATGCCCTCACTTCCAAAACGTCGCTTTTACACCTGTTTAACTGGTGATATCAATATCTATATTGGTGGTTCTCAATAAAACTCTACTATCATTAATTTGTAAACAATAGAGGAAAGTATAGGAGTGTGGATTTTAAGTTCTTGATTTATTCCAATGTTGTTTCCTAGTCTTCGAGTAACCATGATGGGGTTTTAAATTCCACTCTTTTATAAAATGGGTTCATTACATGGCATCGTGTGGTCTCATTCGCATATCTACAAGAATGAGAGCTATTATTTCTTGTCCAATGAAATTGAAGAAAAAGAGAATTTCTCTCATTTCATAAATTGACCCTAACGGCTTCCTTAAAACAATGCAGGTGTAGGATAAATTAGTCTGGCTAGGTAAGCACTAAGCAGGGAGTATGTCCTCTGGGGTGTAACCTTAGATTTTACGAGGCAACTTTTGGAGCGAGGCTGCCACGACGCACTGCGGGACTTAAAGGTCTGCTGAATGTCGAACTTGTCGGCATGTTGGAGACAAATTTGGGTTAATCTAGTTTCCGTAAAGATTTATAAGCTAAGGATGGTATTTTAGTCCCAAGTCGCTTATGTTTATTACCTAGGTTATATTTGAACCATAACCACAAATAGATAGATAGATTAAAGCTCCAATCTGAAACGAATATTTTGTTCGATACAGAAAAGTATATTTTATAGTGTTGTAATATGTGCGAGCTCTGAGGACCTTCCGCGTAAAGCTTTGCGGTAGATACACATTAAGATATGAATGCTCGGTGGAGCAAGTGCAAACAATAAAAGTATTTTTGAAAACAGCTTGGATCCCGTTTTATTAAAATTACCTCGTTTCTGCTTGAATGGAGAAGAGAAGAGGAGAGCGAACATATTTAAATAAATAAATAAATATTATAGGACATTATTACACATTTGTGTTGTGAAATATGTTGCAAGTGGTGTTATGGAATCCCAAACATTGTCAAAAGCCAACGTTTTTGTGAATACACACCTTTAGATTCATTCTTGTAGAAACATCCGTTTCTACACATTTGATACGTCTGGAGCACACAATAGGATACCGTACCGTCTCCAGCGGGCATTTTGACACGTCACACGGTGTATACCCCTTTGTTGAGTTACATTTGCCTTTTACTACTAATTCATATGTTCAAACGACAGCATTTTAGAATTTTTATACCGTTTGGCTTCTAAGTCGATCATAGTCTAGGCTTGTCTTGTGGAGACCCCAACGTCTGCTTCAAAGACCTCTGCCGGGACGTATCGACCCGCCGGTTGTTGACCGTCCCGAACCTGCACTTTCCTAATTCCGCGTCTAGACTCAGGGCAAAGACCAGACAACAATGCAGCCCTTAATGCAAATAACTTGGAATAGTCTGCGTTTTATTTCGGTCGGTGCTTGGTCCTTTGAACGCGGGGTTGTTGACCGGTAGTTGATCGACGGGTTCTGCCGATGGCCTGAGCGATGGCGCGTCCTCTGCTGTACACACGGCAACACGTTGCTGCGCTTTTTCACATTGACATAAAGTATAATTCTTTAAATATATACAGAGCTGTTTGAATGCGATTGTAAAACGCCTTTTCTCCTTATTTATAGTTTCTAAAGCTGCCAAAATGGACGTTTAACCGTTCCTGGGCTGTCAAAGCTTGTAACAGTTCGGATAAACCATTTAAGCCCCTAGAAGCGGTAATGAAGGCTCAATCACGAGTATTATTAATCTAGCGCTCGCCGCTCGAGACCTTCGGCCGGAATTAGTATTAGTAGCGTCGCAGAATTTTAATGCGAGCGACATGGCAACGCAGTGACTTGCCGTTTCAACGCTGTCTTTTGTTTACTACTTAGTCACAGTTAACTTTTGGAAAATTTGGAATAGAACTGCGTAAATAGTAGGATTTATAAAAATTGAATTGTATTCGATTAAGTGGCCATTTATTGTCCGAGCGGGAAAGGGCAATAACCGAAACTACAATGTCAAGTAAAGTCACACATAAATGTTTTCATTATACGTATTCTAGTCAATAACAGACGTAGGGGTACGTTCGGGATTTTTATATCTTGTGTAAAACTGTTATCACAGAAACCGAAGACAGTAATGATATTATAGTGCTTGGACTATTTCCTTGGGTCATTTTGATCTATTAACAAAAATACCATGATATTATAGTGTTTGCATTGGACTATTTCGTCGGGTCAATTCGATCTATCAACAAAATATTTTAATTCTTGGCTTAGTCTTGCTTGCTCAAGCTAATAAAATATTGACCCCTAGTTAACGGTAGCAGATTTCACTCAAGTATCACGTTCTACATGAAATTGCCCATATGGACGAGCTCCGGCCCGCGATGCCTAGTCCCGCTGGACCGGGTTCATTGACCTGATTACTCGCACTCCCCGATTATTGGCTCGGCTTAACAAGTTAACACGAAACCCGACCGGCGATGTTTTGAGAATGTTCCCGAATTTGCACAAGTCTTGTGGGAATTAACGTCCCAATAACTCGTCAAGGTGAGCACGTGCACAGGGAGCTATGATCCCGGCTTTGAAAACGTAAACAAAGTTGCTTACGCATAAAGTATAACTTGGGGCGTTCATGACACAGTTGACTGATGTTTACTGCAAGGAGATAAAGTTTGCTATTGGCCACTTTTAGGCAGTTTATAACTTAATTCTTCATGTGATGGTGTATTCATACGATATCCTTTAATTTGGAGGAGATTTTTAAAGTTAAGTAGCGTAGTGTAATTGTCATTCCAAATAAATAAAAAGCGGTATCAAAGAAGGTTAACGACAATACACGCCTTCGCATTTTATATTAATTAATATCTGTCGCCATATTGTCTGGACTAGACTTCAGCAAGACACGCTGGCCACCTACAGTACCTACATGATGCATGTAATTGTAAGTCGTGGCTTCTTACGGCCTGTTTACACATTGATTAGAATGATTAGTGATTAGTGAGAGTTCGTACATTTGTAACTAATGTAATGTATCAACAGCGGTGGCAGCTGGCAGCATGGTTCCATTTTGATCACCTGTCACTATACCCGTCACCTTGGTGACAAATGATAAAGAGCTGACCATCTTAGCCCAACTGGTCATATTCAATGTTTAAACATGACCTTACTGTTCCACGATAATTCTCGTATAACGTATACTGGAATACGGTCGAGTTAGAGACTTCAGTTGCTAGTGCGTCGTGTGTTATCACATCACATGCCATCCCGCGTGGTCTGCACTGCACTGCGTTCAATTAGGCCTGTCACACTTTAACTAAAGGGTTTAATGGAAAATGTTACCTATAAACGAACCGCAATCATCACCTTCCTCGCGTTGTCCCGGCTTTTTGCCACGGGTCATGGGATCCGCAATGTCAAATATACCTCAACAATAAAACGAGTTCATCTGACAGCTCATTTTGATTTGTTCTATGTAGATTTATGTAGCGGTATTGATCCATGCCACTGCCACGTAGCAGGACTCCTTTGGCCATCGCACGATGGCCTAGGCTTCATAAAGGATGCAACAACCTAAAATGCCTCCAGGACATCGTGTCAATGTATTAGTCTAGTTTGCAACATCGCTCTTGTAATTAGGCCGTCGGAAGCCTTCGATATTTTAGTTCATCGTTAGTACATACGTACCTGTCTGTTGTTTGTGACAGGTGGTTCGTTTCAGTGGAGATATTGTTTCTCTTCGTCATGCCCCTGGCAACCCCACTTCTAACTTGGTTTAAATCTACTAGAAAAACCTACTTAAATCTAAAAGAGACTAGGAGTTCTACTAGGTGTACTAGAAGGTATCAGACCAAGTGAAAGGCGCTGTTGAGAAAATTCTCAGCAGAACTCCTATAGAATTAGAATAGGACACTTGTCCTGGTCCTAATCTCAAGTCACGGCGACCTGCAATCTTCCGAATGTCATCCACCTGCCGAGCTAACTCGTTACAGGCTTGTTTTATATGAATGCTGCCACCAATTCGTGAACATTTTATTCTTATTGTAACTAAAACAATACATTCAGCCACCCTTGCCCACCGTAAACGAAACTGTTTTCAACGAAGTCTCATTAAACCCCAACGCAACCTACAGTGCGTGAGTGCATTTACTGAATCCGCCTAAAGCCTCTGGGAGCGAGGCTCACATCCAAGTCCAAACTTTATAATAGCTGTAACAAGGTTCAATTTAACTTGGCGGAGATGGAGAAGGATCTACTTCTTATTGACGCATGCCGGAAAATTGGCCCTAAAATGTGCCGTTCAGTTATATTATATTAAAGCCGGCTCTTTTTAAATGCGCACGTAAATGCTTTGTACATTCAGTGGCAGGATTTGCTGCGCAGAAGAACGTGTCCCAAGAAATTATTTAAGTTCGTTTTCTTGATATTTGAGTCGCGGGTCATTCGTAAGTCATTTTTGTGTTAAGGTACAACTTGGATCCCGGCGACGTGAGGCGACCGCACGTCGCCGCATTACAACCGGTTTCTATGTATTTCTATGTAATACCATTTGAACTCGACACGAAGTCGCGACACGATGCCTGCAGTTGTCGTCTGCGGTCGCGACGCATCGCCGGGTACCAATATGTACCTTTAGCTTGAGTTAATATGATTTCATTATAAACAACCTGATATTTTTTACTAGCCAAACATCACGTACTTTTTGTATTACCACATGAATCTCCACAAGAGTGCCTTTTTTTTCCTACATACCTACCTATGGCAGACAGCGAATCTTTTATACGTTGGTTTAGTACTTTCATTTATTTTGTGGACATACACCGTATGAATATAGGAACCCGGCTCGCCAATGATGCTCGCGGATATTTCATTACGCGCGCTGATATCGCGGCAAAAGGATTCCACTGAATGCCAAACCCGTGCTCATGTCATTCCCCATTCGAGGCCTTTCAAATTTCAATTATGCTGTACTGTCACATATAGAGATGGGTAGTGAGTAAATACTCAAGAATAAATATCGAGTAAATACTCAGTATTTACTCTAGTAAATACCTTCTTATTAAAAACAAAATGCTTACCGTTTTTTCAAAAATTAAGCGTCCTATATGCTTTTTATTATGTAAATATTGGTAATATACGTAAATACGAGTATTTATCGTAATGAGTAAATACGAGTATTCATCGGGTGCTTTGAGTAAATACTCAGTATTTACTGTATTTACTCAAATACTCACCCCTACTCATCTCTTCATTCATATACGAATACGAATACTGGCGTTTGTAAAGCAAAAATTAAGCCTGAATCAGTATTCAGAACAGTGAATTTTACAGGGATTTTGATAAATTTGTTTTGAATTTAATAACAAGGGAAATCCCTCTTGGTTAGAAAGTCAGGCCACTGTTTCACAAAATTGTACACTTCTGAGTCAGTAAGTAACGACGGTATAAGCGTCATTATTTACCAGCAATGTACGGTAAATTGTTATTGTCAAGCGACAGTTGTCAGCGTGGTGAAATAGTATGTCCAGAATCTAAATGGACTGTAGTTTTTGAAGGACGCAACCATCTAATCGCAAAATAAGGAGGTCTGGAGATATCGTGAAATTAGACTATTTAAAAAATATCTACGTAAAACGTGCAAACGTGCACATACAAATAGGAGACGAATTATTTATCGTAATTTCGCCTTTGTGGTATTTTGGTCCCGTTTCTTTGAACTAGCTCACAAATGGCGACGGATAATGATTAATTTCAGTCATCTAAACTTATGTCGCTCAAAGTTCTTAAATTCTCCAATTTAGTTGTACACAAATGTGACATTTAAGGTTAAGAGGCTGTCAACACCCAATGTCCTTGACATTGATGTTACTTAAACAGTTTTTTAAGAAAGACTATTTGTTTTAGTCAAGTAAGAAAAATATATGTTCATATTAATTATATTTCTAAGACCGTGGTTGTACTCGATACATGATTGAACGAAATCGGCTCGATAGAAAATAATTGCAAAGATTGGTCTTAAAATCACAATTAAACGGTTTTATGTCTTTATTGTTTTGACTTATGGGTCTGCAATTAAAATCACAATTTCAAAACATTTATATCTAAACCGTGGTTGAGTAAACTATTATCCACTTTTTTTTATTTAAATATTTTTCTTATTATTCCCTTGCCTAGGCCCAGTAACATGCGACAATGCTATCTCATTTACTCCGATAGAAATAGACAGTGTGCGCGCTTTAGGTATTGACAGCCTCTTAAAGCATCGGCGGCAACAGTAATGCAGCTGCAGTTGACATCCAAACGTCACCTTTATACTGTTCCTTCATAAATTAAATTCGACTAATATTTATTAACAATATTATATCTATTTCTGTATTTATTAACAATAGTCTTGCAAGTTACGCTTTGTAATACTAACACTTTTATGGACTTTGCCTGAAATAAATGATTTATTATTATTTAGCGTAGATTTCAGCAAATTTGTTACTTTCGACACGTTTGTAGATCAAGATCTCAGAAAGTTTGATTGCGTTATTGTTGCCCCTATGGATTTTAATTTATTCTGTGGCGGGATGCCTCATTTCGTCAGGAAAATACGTGCTATCCGTCAGTATATTGAACGTGCGGAAAATGGATAAACCATTTGATGTTTCAGAACGCGTTTTGGAAGGAATATTGATAAAAAATCCAAAAGTGGTTTTCTTTCGATGTTCGTAGTAGCTGAGCAATCACTAGTTGCGGTGTATTTTGTCATGGCTACTTCGGATTTTCAGTGTCTTATGCAGATTTAAATATATTTTGCGTGTGTCTGTTATAGATCTTCACTACTTCTGCATCCAATCATTAAATTAATTGCTTAGAAGATGCAAGTCGATTCTTATAGGCAGATATAGATATTCAAAGGTACCTAATGAAAGCAATGAACCCATCAGTGTTGACTATTGGTAACTTAAAGCGCTGCTAACAACAATTATTTCTTAATTTGATTCTATTAATTTTTACAGTTTTTTTATCGTCTGTTTTATTGTTTTAGTGATAAGGCCCTGACCCTGACCGATAAGGCCCATTAAGCCAGCCACAAAAATTAAGCCACTAGACATGTAGAATTTCATTTTCAAGCGGTTGCACAACGTCTATAATCTATAAGGTAACGTAGCGAAGCATAATTTACGGTTATACGACACAACCCGCTTTCTTTTTATTGTTCACGGAGCTTCATTATGATTATAAAGGTAAAGCTGTTTTCAATAGATGAGAGTATCAACAGCCTCTTGAAGTACTTGTGTATATCGCGTATGTTCCGGGTGCCTAAACGTAGGGCATTGACTCCTGGGGTCACGCGGGGATCCCCTCGTTCGCTCCCCTGCCATTCAAATGCAAGATGTGTGTTGCAGAGTTCCTTGTGCATGTGTTTTAATGAGTGGCGACAGGTTGGGGTTATTATTTTAAAGTGATTTTTAGCGCACACAGTTAAGTAATCATTAACAAATGTTATAGACCGGGCGTTGTCATTATTAGTAGGCATGTGTATGTTTGTTGAAGTAGTTTGCTAAAAATTTGGCAATAACAAATATTATCGAAGTCTGTCCAGTTATTATCCGGATAGTTATTTAGTCTCTAGTTGGGTTTTGTTTAGACGTAGGCAAATATTGTGCATTGTGCGTTTAAAATGGCTGTTCAAATAATTAAACAAAATCAATAAACTGGTATTTAAAATCAATGAAGAAATTACTGTAAAGACAATCTGTAAAAATAAATTGTTGATGACGTGTTTTACCACTACTTAATCTCGTCAGCATCGTAATAAGACAAACCACAATTCGTCCGGTAAAAAGTTATTGATTGACGTATTACGATATTACCGTCGTCCATTAAATGCTTTAATTATGTGTCGAAAACATCTTCACATCTTTGATTTCAATTGTTAGTCAATATTGATGAACATAATAGGCAATGTCGAGACTAACTATTACTACTACTAGTACTACTACTACATATAACACACCCGACTTGGGTAAATCCGTGTAAGTTCTGCTTTTTCTAGCCAAAGACAGCTCTGCAAACAGCATTGTTGCTAATAGATCCTTTGTCTGCCATCACGGATTATTTGCTTTAACTATTACAACCTGTTACAATACAACTTACATCTTTTGACGAGTTACATTATGTTAAAGGTCTGGCCCTCGGTAAAGGTTTTTAAATCTACAAAGTCTACTGGTTACAATATTTACGCTCACTGCAAGCATACACAAGCCATTTAGTTAGTTAGTCCCTTTGTAGGCTTAAATTAAAGTCGGCTCATGCAAAGTGTAGGTAATAGAGTGAGGTTGTAACTTCATTGCAGCTTTCAGCTTTTGACGTCGCATGTTGTACTCAACAATACACACAATGCATAAATAGTATGGTTTTCCAATTTCAAAATGCGAATGAATGAATGATGCTTTTATTCGAAACACACATACACAACAACATTAAAATAGACTTAAATCTAGGTAAATTAAAAGTTACAGTGCTGCGGGTGGTTCCAGAAAAGGATAACACTCAGCATGTGTCGCAGCACATCAGTAGTGTTGCGACGCTGATTTTCAGTGTACCCATTGACACGTAAAACAACACAAAACAACACAGAACATAAAAACAGAACCGAAGCAGAATACAACAGAATGTGCACTTAACATTGAAATTTATTTATAAGAAAACCAGGACATGTTTATTAATAAATACATACTTACACAATATAACATAAATGAAATGAATACTTAGAAAAGAATACTTAGAAGATGGTCAGTCATTTTTTGTATGTGATCTGTTTCTTCGATGCAATAGTATATATCTTCTAATATACATACAAAGTGTTATTTTCTACTTGTTGAAATATTTACATATGAATAATATCAGACATCGAAATCTTGTAAAATCCTTGTTTGAAGTACATGTTGATCATATTTTAACACCATCAGTATTTTTCGCGAGCTTTTAAACATAAAAGGAATAGGTACATTAAACGGCTGGTACTTATCTCTAATACAAATAGCACACATGACATGACATGGCTAAACAAAATTATAGCTGTTTTTCCATAAATATAATTTGCAAGTTATATCGCATTACAGATAACACTGTGCTGGCAATTTCCTTTTAACTTTTTATTCGTTTTGCGTGTGCCTGCACAAAATGAATTTACCGAATATTGGGCAAAGGACATGAGTACTACATGTATATTTTCCAATATTTTTAATCAGCGGCTCAGAAAATGAGGATAATTAACACTGGGATGAAAGTTTTGATTTGGGTTATATGTTGGGAATTGGAAGCGTAATTGGATTCATAACTGTCATATTTTCGAATCGAATGACCTAAAACAAAAGACCAGCAATTAAATTAGACACATATATGCCGCTGTATAGCTGATAAGCGGTCTCATGCCATATCTTGACTCCTTTTACGAATCAGTTGATGCTCAGTGGGCTGAAAGATAAACCGCCACGTCTCCAAGAATGCAAATCTTCTAATAAACTTGCACTCATGTCTAGACAGAGCCGTTTCTTAGTCTAATGACGGATCCTAGCCTACTTCCTTCAGCTATATTTTATCTCATAATCCAACATATCTTATTAATTGCTGATCCATCTTTTCCCGAATCAATACAGAGGCGATTTAACGACCACATGCGGCACTTCAAAGAGGTGTGTTGTATTCAATTAAGTAAATATCATTTATCTGTAATTTTACAACTCTGCCCGGATAAGGAATCTTACTTTTTAAATAAATTTTCGTTCTTGCCTATGTAGACTTTTAGCACAGAAATAACGGGTTTATTAAATTCCTTCACGTGTTGGTTCTATTGGATAAAAGTTGATGAATGCTGTCCGTCCGTCCGTCCGTCCGTCTGAAAACCGTCTGACCGCAAATTTTTCCAATAAATTTGCTTCTGTCGAGTTGCCGAGCTTTGCGAAAGTGTTCTTCTATTTGTTGCGTCTTGTATAAACGTTGAATTTAGAGTTTAGAATATACTATAAACATATTTTCTTAGTGAAAACCTTTTTAGGGTTCCGTAGTCAACTAGTTATTAGTCGCACTCACTCACTCACACTAGTCGTAGTCAGTCTGTTTGTCTGTCCAAACTGGCTTTGCTCAGTGATTGACCGTGATCCGTGATTTAAAAAAAATTGTATTTTTTTACAAGCACTTTGTTTACATTAGTTAGTGTTTATACACTTTAGTAAGACCCATCCCTTTTAGCGTTGCATAAGCGGTCTAAACTACTCTAATATTTTTGACTCTTGTCCCTTCCTGTCCAAACTTCAAATGACTAACTGCGAGGAAATCTGCAAGTCCATTGTCTCGTTCAACTGATGAGCCATCACCATCAGCTCAAGTGCACACTGTTAACTGACGATTTGTAGACCTTATTGCAAACATATAAGGACCATCTATGGTCAATCAAAGTGTTGAGTGTACTGGAACGCCAACGGGCCACGTCTCGCCGTCTGGGTCCTAATTGTTCACATTACAGTTGCTCTGTCGATTGTCAATCGATAAGTGTAATGGAAGAATGGAACGCCTAAGAACGAGTTTGAAATTTTCTACATAGAAATATTCCGAAATGTAAAGAACTCCAGAAATTTAATTTGCAGACACGTCTCGTTGTCTGGGTCGTAAATAGTCGTAATTGTTCAAATTATTAGTGTTGATTGTCAACTGATAAGTGATATCGAAATGTTATTAGGTTATCTATTGTAGACGATTGTTTTATTTATAACGTGCGTACGAATATTGTTTTATCTACTTTTTTCGGTAAAGATTTGTTGGGCTATCTAAAAAATCCGTTTACAAACCAGTAGGTCTACCACAGAAGTGGCGCGACAGTATCTCGCTTGCGAGACAGTCTACTCGACTTTTTCTAACTGTATTAATTAAAGAGGGACTCCAGGGAAGGACAATAGTTCAAACCTCCTTAGCGCTCAATAGGCGAAATTATTCTGGCAAGGAAATAATACTAACAGAGGGTCAAAGTCAAAGCTTATGTCTAGAATTTTTGACGTGACGTTGTCGAATAATGGAAATCTTTTTCTTTTATAATTTAAATGAAACGAGGTTTGTATTTGTACGCGGGATCTGCGAACAGTAAAGCATTAACGAGCGAGCTGATCAGCTTATGAGAGCATTACTGGAGTCTATCCTATTACGGAGCCAATTAGCCCCTCGCTGCGTCGGGCGAACGGGAAAAATGGGACTTTTACCACCCCAACAAGAGTTAAGAGGAGTTATGCGCTTCAGCCAGACGTCTTACTTAAAAGTTGAACCTTTTATTAAAAGATTCTAAGTACTGTTTTCGGCTGCTGCAATTTGAGGTCGACGACTCTCGAGTCGAGATCTGTGTTCTTTCTGTTCTTACAGTTACCTACTTGTTAAGTACTATTAGAGTAAAACACCAGGACACTTTAAATACAACATACAAAAACACCAGGACAATATTTAATTAGGGAATCACAATTATTAGTTAGATATTGAGTGTGGCTGTTTGCGCTCGAAACCGATCTGACAGTTGGATGGAAGCCACGACACCAGCGATGGGACACGGCAGTATTTGCATAGTGATGTCTGCACTTAAACCGATGAATGGTGTTGCCCTCATTCTGTCTTTTGTCAAAGTTGACAACGGTACGCATAAGCATTGATTGAAGGTTTCAGTCCTTGAAATTTAACGAGAGTCTAAGGTTCATCATTTAAATAGTCGATCTTTAACTAATGATTAAAGTTAATTTAATTTAAAGTTTTGTTAATGTTTATGTTAATCACTGCCATTTTACAAACCGGGGCTAAGTAATGTTTGGCACGGTTTGGCAAAGATGAGTAAGTTTACTTCAACAAAGGCCATATTGTATCGAAGCAACCACAGGATAGGCGTTCGTTCTGCGCCATTTGAACGATTGAATATGCATTGTTCTCTTGCGCTCGTTACATTGTTTAAAACTATATTTATTGTTGCGCTTCGCTCATAACTTGTGCATACTTGATGTTACATTACATTATCCACGCTTTTTCAACGCCGGGTTGCGACGCCTCTATAAGGGGATTGCGAAATATTCTCTCTTCTCTCTTTCACTGCAGTCAGCTCCGTATATTTCTTCCGGTCTTTGGCAAGGTTGAAAAGCTCATCGGCCTTCTGATTCTAGACCATTCCTTATGTTACCTAGACACGATGTCATTATACGTCCAGAATTTGCAGTTGCGAAAGTCTAAAAGAAAAAGGGGATGGATTTCCAAGGATAAACTAGCCTATGACCATCCCCAAGCTTCCTACAGGTTCTACATTTTTAATGAAATATGTATGTTCAGCAGTTTAGCCGTGAACAGATAACAGACAGGTATACAGTTACTTTCGCATTTATCATATCAGTATGTATTAAAAGCATAACTACACAATGTGGTGATACGAGGGATAAACATTGTGATGTGATAAAATAAACAGTAGATCTACTGTTTATTTTATCACATTATTGACATTTACTTACATACGAAAAGAAAGAGAGGTACGGGCATTGTGAATGTCATCTGGCTTTGTGTGGTAGGGCACAGCTAGTGGATGTCATTCCAGATCTAGAGCAGAGCCCAACTGGGGAAGTACCTCCACCTTACAGAAAACAGCAGCCAAATAACACTAGACCCTACTCATAGTGTTGTGTTCCTGCCGGTGAGTAAGGTTGCCAGAGCTCATCGAGGGGGGGCGGGTTTAGGGTCGGCAACGCGCATGTAACTCCTCTGGAGTTGCAGGCGTACATAGGCTACGGAGACTGCTTACCATCAGGCGGGCCGTATGCTTGTTTGCCACCGACGTAGTATAAAAAAAAAAAAAAAAAACATAACCTTAAGGAATACTATCTTCCTCTTCCATAGTTTTCATTAATGACACTGTTGTTTCTTTATTTAAATATATGTATTAGTTTTTATGTTTGTCTATGTACGTTTATGATTATACTTATTTAAGTATGTTTATTTATGTTTTGTGTTGTTTGGTTTTTTAATATTTTGCTTTGCGCTACCTACCGTATATTTTATTTTTATTGTCTCCGATACCCAAAGGATGTCTCCAATCCGCAAGAGATCGCTCTTGAGCGATAAGACCGCCTGTTGTTACCTCTTCCAATTGTCTTTGTTTATGTTTCTGTACATTTATTGTAAACTATGTAAGGTGTGCAATAAAGACTATTGTATTGTATACCCTAGCTTCGGGTTACTTGCATTCAAATGATTCATCAATTTACTCGTGTTTAAATGGGTGCCATTTTAAACCTTACTGCACTGGTGATAAGATACACTATATTTTTTAGCTTGTTTCTGTCCAGCACAGTATTAATCTATTAATGCATTCTTTTATTGCAGTAGATAATGATAAATACTTAATATACATGAAGTGTTTAGTGAATTTTATATTATACTTAAGTATACATAAAATTCGTAGATGACTTGTCATTGATTTGTCTCTGAGGGTAAAATATCTAAATATAAACATTTCTAATGATTAATCAATAAAAATAATAATATTTCATGCATTGTATGTAAATATCACATAAGGATTTCACCTTGCCGACATTTATACATTTACCTAGCGTTTTTTTTTTTATAAAAACTAATGTTAGTTTATGTCGGTCTTGGATATTCGAGTGATGTAGAGGCAAAAAAAGAAGTTTCGGTGTTCCGTATTCGCAGTAGGGCTCTCTATGGCTGGCTGGCTAACTTTTACATGCACTTTATACATAATCTCACACTGGCGGAGCGGCGGACACATTAAGTTAGTAGTAGTAGTAAAACACTGTATTGTACAGAAAGAAACATAAAACAGGACAGAACATACATCATTTGTACTAAGGCGAACTTATTCCTTTCAGGGATCTCTTCCAGTTAACCTAGGCAGGCTAGGTTAGTTTAGGCATTTCGTTTATTTCTCGTAATATTTATATTACGTCAATTCAATTGCACCTGCATCAAACCAATACTGAGCCTCTGTCGCAATCACTCCTAATAGTTTGATTATTACACGCTATGATCAAATCAACTCGCTACTGGCCTAATGAAAAGTAACCGAGTGGGAGCGAAGGGCGCCGCGGACGGAGCCGGGTCACGGTCCCTAGCTTACGAAACCTACCGCTATTACTGTTTCCGCATATAGAGTAAGCTGCAGAGATAACTGGCCCCCTGCAAACAAGTTTATATGCAGCAGGGTCAGTTATCTCTGCAGTGTCAGTTATATCTGGCTGTGTGAGCTGTAGACTTCGCAAAGTCCCATGACTCCGCCATTTTCAGAAAATAAAATCTGTATCATCAAAGAAAATTCTTACAAAATTTAACGACAATCGGTTGAGCCATGCGATCTGTAAAGAAAACAGGAGAAAACTTAACTGAACCATCAGCTTGCATGTTAATTAAGTGTATTGAAAGTGAGTGCATTATTCGCCAATAAACACTATGTTTACTTACTTACTGCTGTGGCGCAGCGACCCAAAGCCGTTTCTGTCCAGTCGACGGCGCCGAGTTCGCTAAGGTCTTTTTGCCATTGATGTAAATGCTTTTTGCACTTCATCTCTCCAGCGGTACCTAGGGCGTCCAGACGGTCTTCGGCCATTTGGAACTCTGGAGTTTCAAACACTATGTTTGGCGAATTAAATGTAAAATGAATGTACCAGACGGGGACTGGACGTTCGGGGCAATGGACATACGGAGACTGGACGTACGGGGAATTGGATATTAGAGGCCAGAATGCTTTATTTAGAAAAAAAAATTTACAGAGTCATGCATTATTAAGACCAGTCCTTTTCAGTCTCATTAAAATGTTTCAGTCCTTTAAAAAACGCGATCTCTTCAAAGTCTCCTTAAATTTAGACTCAACTCTCATACGGTACTATATACTTCTAACCAACAAATTTTTGCAGTCCTTATATGCAGAAAACAAAACTAATTCGTACTTAAAATGACAAATTGTAATTTTCCCTTTCTCTACTCGTACTATTTTATTTTATTTTATTTTATTACAAGGAGATAAAACAGAAGCATACAAGTCAAGAACAATATAGACAGTGTATACGTAACTAGTACAGTATAGATTATGATGATTCCTTAAATATATCTCACTGAGAACATAAGTGGTATCAGAATGTAAACCTAGCAACATGCAAACTCCAATTTAACCATTTCCGCTACAAAATCTATATGCATTTACAACGAATCCTACTTCTTATTGTTTTATTTTGTACAATTTTGTCACAGCAGCCTTGAATGAGGCACGGGAGCATGAGAATAAATCTACATTTGAAAGTAACTTGTTGTGGTGGTCACAAATTCTGTGTATAGGAGCCCGTTTGCCTGAGTTGGAACGCGTAATCGGTAAGCTAAATAAGTGTTTGGACCTGGTCAACTTCTGCGGAGTGCGGAACTGTAAGGCTGCGAGGAGCTGCGGGCAGTCTACATCGGCTACACAGATGTTGCGCAGCATCACTGCGTCAGCAACGGCACGTCGGTTCTCCAGAGAAAGCATATTATACCTGATCAAAAGATCAGCGTATGAACAACGTGGACTCTTCATTTTAAAATTCAGAAAACGAAGGAATTTCTTCTGCACCATCTCTATTTTATCAATGTAAATTTGATAGTATGGGTTCCACGCTATTATTAGACTATTGAGTTCGTTCAAGTAGCTACGCTACGAATTGTAGGGCTGCGGCCTGCGAATAATGAAATATCAAACTCAAGACAGACGGAGAAATGAAAATAAGCCTATACTTAGAAACCGCGAAGGTAACTACAAAGACAAAGGAAAACTAACATAAAGGCTTAAGAACGTCACGAAGTTTTGTACTCGTACTGTTGAACTTCTAATAAATACTATTCTAGTAGGTATTGCTACTACGTCGACACGAAAAAATTTCTTGATATTCTTGCATCTCTACTGAAATAATTCAAAGTACGTATATTTAATTTCCTGATGCTCTTTTAAACCTGAAGGCTTCCCGTAAGAGTAAGGGCCTGCTTTACAATGTTCAAGTCCTAAATAAGTTACTTGCTTATCTGATAAATAAAGTCATCGTTGGAGTTTCACAATCGTTAAATAAGCTTAACTGGTAGATAAATACCTTTACAGCTTAAGGTAGTTTCATCTGGCAGTTGATGTATTTGTTAATTAGCTAGCCAATACTTAACTCAGACTTTGTGAAACAGGCCCTTAAATTTCCTACATTTTCAATGCCGTAATCGATAAACTTTCTTTGAAGATAATGACGATTGATTATTTTCATTGTTTGCTGAACTAAAGGCTTGTCTATTGAGACATTTGAGACTGTAGATGACCCAAATGATTTATTAACTAAACCAATCCATAAACTAAATGCATATAGCAGGATTTGTCAAAATTGCATGGGGCATCATCCGTATTTTCCGTAACAAAATTCACCTATAGGTCAATCATTCAAAAATAACATGTCTACGTTAAAATATGTGGTTAGTTAGGTATTTGTAGAGTGTAACATTTTGAAGGACTTTTCAAATTCAATCATCCACATGAATGCTGTGCGAACGAATTGTTTTTTCCCTATCATGATAATAAATTTACGGCTTTCTGTACCGCTTAGCAACGAAGCATCTTTTGTCTCGAGTCAACAAGCCCCAAAGGCCGGGATTGAGCATCCAACAACAAAGCCACAGAGGGCCACAGAATCGATGCTAAAGGGCTGTCCTTGCTTGATGCGAGCGGCCGAAATGGTGCATCTAGCAACTGGGTCAAGCTCGGCGCGGCGGGTCGGCTGCCACGTGTTGCCCCACTCCCCTCGCTCACAAACAACCTGAAACAACTCCTAAGGCAGTTCTCTTTAAGTCTAGTTTCCTTTGAACTGCCTATTCACATTTGGCCTTGCCTGTCGCCCGCGCGTCTCGACACCCATTCCATTATAAACTCTGATGCGTTGTGAAAAGATACCATTTAGTATGCATACCTGATAGCAGTTCGAATGTTTTGATGGTGTATTTGCATTATTACAAAAATACGGAAGTCAGGATAGGTGTTATTTATGTTTGTTGTTATGTTAAGTAATATACTATTGTTGTTTCACTCAACGTTAACCTTGTACTTGATATTGCGTCATATCATAATCTGAAAATTGTTTAAAGGTACAAAGAGTGACCTAGTTTCATAGTGGAAATCAGTAGTTGGCGTCCTATCGGGCCTATTTGGGAAATATGATTTGATGTTTCTGGGTTAACTGGGATCGTATGCTCGATAACAATTATAAAGCATTCTACTGTATATTTATTTAAAGACAAGCCAAAAGCAACATTAATCATTTTGAAACCCTTTATCAATAAACAGGTCTTAGTATGTTCGTACAATCTGACTCCTAAACTTGCAGTGTTATGCTGAACTAACTATCATTTCCAGAAAGTTGATTAACCCAAGTTTCGAACAATCTAGCCCTAATTATGTACTTAGTAGTTAGATGTTTGTTCCCGAATCTACTTCCGTTCCCCAATGTTTACCAAACGCTTCTTCCACAAGTTTCCAAATAAAAACAAAGTGGCTTATCGTCTATTCCATTTCCCCGCTTTCGTCAGAGGGGAAATATGAATACCTCGAGTTAACGGTGTCAGAAGCGACTGCGTAAACAACTTTCCCTGCTTGCACCACGCGGGGAGCTCTCTTCTGCACGGAATTATATGGTCAATAAACAAGTAGATTTGGTCAAGTCACGAAGTCAAGAATGAGTGGATTCGTGAATGTAAGAGGGTACTTTAACCTGATGTAGTTTTCAGGCTGGTCATACAAACTGCAACACATAAGTGTATGTTAACTCGGAGGAATAAGGTTTACGAATGGCCTGTTATCTCTGTCGATGGTGCGTTCTAATAACCGTATGTAAAGTCAATCAATTCATAATGTAAAAAGGGTATTTTTACTGTGGACATAACTACATAAGTGTTTTGTTAAGCGTCATTAAATCCGTGTTCTGAGCTACCAAGCTATATGCCTAAAACAAATGCTCAACAGCTTACCTAATCAAAATAACAGTTACGGACCGAGGTAAGTATTTATTTGCTAACAGCTCATGAAAAGCCCGGTTCTTGTCAAAATTTAGTTCGCAAATATTTATCCAGACACGACCAATACCCAACAATAGGCCGAATGTGCTCCAAAATCCGAATATTTCGCCGTGACATTATACAGCTAAGCAGGTGAATTGTGCAGTTATCTCGCCTTTCAGCGCCCTAGTTGCTGGGGCCTTGACCGCCCCTCTCCCGGTGAGGGGGGAGGAGGCTTCAGCACATTGCCCCTCAAATTTATGTCTTGGGGGCTTAAAATATGATTCACGGATAACGCATCATGAGTTACTCGCTCCTTTTCGGTAGTTGATTTTTGGAAATTTGTGAAGGACGATAGGTAGCTAAATTGGAAGGCCTTTCATCGATATTTATTTATGATAAAAATGTAATTTATGTTGTACATAAGATCCAAAGATGTTTTTTGCTCCTATAGAATGAAATCAATTCTTATATAGTAGATACATTTACAAAAACTTTAAAGCCAGTCTTGAGACTCTTGTGTTCATTAGGTTGTACACATTCAAAATTTTGTTTATGTTTCATCGATCTTTATCTATATATCTGCTCTTTCTAAATTGAATATTTCTATTCCACTGTTTAATTATATAGTCTTTATTTTAAATTGTAACGTTAGTGCCACCCAAAGCAAAAATAAACAACTCAAGTCTTCGTCGAAAAGCGACTGGTAAATATCAAATGCTATTTCGTACATAAGTTCCGAAAAACTCATCAGTACGAGCCGGGGTTTGAAACCGCGACCTCCGAATTGCAAGTCGCACGCTCTTACCGCTAGGTCACCAGCGCTTCCAAAAAGAAACAACTCAAGTAGTTCTGGAAAATAAAATAGTAGGCAGGAATCCAGGCATTTCTGGCGCCCGCGTCGGGTAATTAGGTTTCGTAGAATGCGCAAAACTGTCGTTCTCTATCAAATTCTCGTCGTATTTATAGTCCACTTCGTTTGGTCGCTACGGAAATAATCTCCGGTGGTCTTTCTTCGTTTCATCAATACCAGAATAGCAACGTTCTGAATTATCTTTACGATCAATTTATACATTTAATTGCGTCATTTGTTTTTGTTAAACATGTAACACGATATTCTATAGAAGCCTATAGCTCGAATACTTTCGTTATTACGATTGATTATACCTTTTTCTGACTAGTCTTGTTTGTTTATTTAATCAGTATCATAAATTTCTTCTTTTTGACTCTCTATTTCCACTTCTGTTGATATATTTTGTGAATAAACATTTTATTTTGATGTCACATTATCGAAAATGTGTTTATATTTTTAATCTTCTTGTTACAGGTAAATATTATGGTATTCCTGCTACCCGGCATATGTTACGTGTATTATAGTCGACACAGTTGTGACCAATCGTAAGCCTTATAGCAACGGTATAAGCTCTACCCATGGTCAGCTAAGAGTGTTGCCGTTAGTATTTGTTGGGCGAAGCGCCGATAATACATTTATCGAAGGGTTGGTAACTTGGTACAGCGTATTTATAGATTTCAGAATTATTGGTCACCTCGTATCGAACCTCAGCGTATTTTCGTACGAGGTGAAATTAGTCATAATTTAGTTATCATTTAGCCACGGTAAGTATATTGTCCCGTAGATGAGAAGCAACATGACTATCCTCCAGCAACACGTCATATTCTAAACACATCAGTTGTTAAATGTTTAAACTGGAGACTAGCTGACTTATTTCTAAAAATACATGAAACGAAACATAAATCAAACAATAGGAGCCAGTAAATAGCAATACAAATATTTTTTATTTACTCCCAATCTTATAAATCAAATAACACTGCAGTACAGGAAGTTGATATACAACTCATACTGCATTAGTTAAAGATATTGTTATTCCATCACCGTCACCAGTTGGCATTGTTGGCAGATTGGCAATTTTTGCAGTCTCGCGACTCTTGCACCGGCCAGACTCGATGTCTCCGTTCATGTATTTTTAACTTCCCCGAGCTCCTCGAACTTGCCTTGTTTGCATTCCGGCCAATAATTGCCAATGTGTTTTTTCACCGGAACTATAATACTATATATAAAGACGTGCAAGAGGGAGGGGTCAAGAATACCGTAAAATGACGAGGACGCGTATGGATTCAAGTGACACAAAAGATGTCTAATAGCAAATTAAATTCTGTGGTCCACCAACACCAATGATTTAAAAAAAATAAGTTTGTTGATTCCTCATTCAGAACCTTTTAACACTATTTTCTCAAAGGCAATCCGCTTTATACAGACTGTTGTTTTGCATAATTCCATTGAATCCGATATTTGTTTAGGCTTTTCACCGTGTCCACAAATTAGCAACTGATGTGGGTCGAAGCCAATCAAACGCGGGTCAAGTTCGCGCTGGTCGCAATGCTGACACACGATTGCGAATCTTATTATGTTGGCTTGCGAGCCAGAACTCCTTAACCGCGAAATCCTCGCAGTCATGCGTTGTTTAACTGTATTTGTAGCGTTCTACGGTCATTAATATGCCAGTTTTATAACCAGTTTTGCGAAACACAAAGATGCAACACTTGACTGTCTCTGGTTGTTTCTGTTTAGGGAATAATATTAAGTGGATGGACACGCACATGTTCATTCATATGCGGCGACTTGTCAAGTTGTCACTTTTCAAACAGGTTTTAAAGAAAACCTGCTTATTTGCTCCATTTTTCAAGCGGTAGTTCTCTTTGTGTGGGATAGAATAACATTCGTCTAACACCATTCGGGAAATGTGAATATATGGTATGGCCAGGTTTTGTATTCACTTCCTACTATCCCCTTTGTCATCCCACCCACAGTGTCACCCCTATATCTACCTTGCGATTGCTTCTGGATCCCAAACCGTTATCATCAAGGACATAGCGTCAGAATCTCAATATAGATGTGTGTCAAGGTCGGCACGGCTAGCGACTGAATTTGACCTGTATTTTCCAACTTGGGTATAGGCGGTATAGCATTGTACGTTTTCCTCTTCCTATAAGCCCTGTGGTGTCTGATTGGGATTACACTAAATCAACACCAACTGAGAAACTAGGAAAATCTGAGCAGAAATTGAATTGCCTTACTGAAGGTATAAACTATAGAAGGATGTATTCATGTCCAGTCCTTTGAGACTTAGGCTGTCCACGCTCGGGCGGTTTCTTTACTTGACGACAACGGCAATCCGTTAAAGGTTTTCCTGCCTATTAGTAGAAGAGCTTGTAACTACAAAACTGTGTTTTATTAACTGGGACACTAAAGGTAAAGGCCCTCTTGATTGTTCAAAAATGGTTGGGAAAGTCGCATTTTATCCACAATTCCACATGTGTGGCAAAGTAATCTGACGAAAATTTTGGTAGTCTGGTTGGTTGGCTGGTAGAATTTACTTTTAAATTATGATTTTAAGTGATTAATATTTAAAAACGTTCATATGGATTTCATTTGGTTTGATTTTGTTGATATTTTACAGTTAGAATTTTCCTCGAGTTGGTTTGGTGAAAAATCTCGGTGGCAAAATTTGCCTGCGTGCCTTGAAACCCTCGCAACGCTCCAAAAGATTCCACTTTTCGAATTTTTCGATTTTGGAATATTTTGTATCAATATTGGCACGAGCGGTTAATCAACATCTTTGCCCCACCGTAAAACAAATACCTTTTTATTATTATATTCATATTTCATTGTGTTACGAATTGTTAGTACTCGAACTATTGTAATTCCAAAGCTTATATTGTAACTTGTTCTTTGTGGCTGGAAAACATACTCCAATTTTAAGCTACTAAACGTCTTTAATATAATAGCAGCCTTCAATTTTCTCCGTTCCTGGGTATCGAAGTACCCCAAATGTCGTGTCGCTTCAGTTTCACTTTCGTCGTTACTACCCACTGTGACGGCATCCGTAGCCAGATTTGCGAGGGACATTTCCATGAGCAGGAATGTCTTACGCGGCTCAAATGGCAATCGCTAAAGCATAGTTCATATAGAATTGGCACATAATTAGCAATGTTTAAAAAATAATAATTCCATGGCGGGAAAAAAATTGACAATTACAGTTCAATCACCAACCTTCAAAGTATTAATTGTCAAAATATTTTTTTCCTAGCTTTTTGCATTTTAAAGTTTTCGACCATGAAAATTGAGAACAGGAGATTGATTGTGCACAAATACTTCGAAAATTCTTATCGATCCCGGACAAAGACAGCTAAGTCGCTTAAGATGTTAAAAGCTAGTATTTGTGGGGTCATAAAACGTTACAAGGAGACTCTATCAGCTGACAGGAAAACACAAACTAATCGGAAGTCTGGTACAAATAACAAGATTTTGGGAAAAAGACCTAAGGTCACTCAAACAAAATTCAGGACGGTCTAATTACGATTTATCCCAAAAAATCAAAGAAACTTCTAGAAAGATAAAGATGATTCACCTCAGAGGTGGCTATAAGAGCTATCGAGCAATAAAACAGCCAAATCGGACTGTTAAACAGATCCGACAAGCTAAAACACTAGCTCGACTATTGTACGACCCAGTATTGACAGAATTCGAAGGTTGCTTGTAGTTGGACGACAAGACGTATGTAAAACTCGATTTTAATCAACTACTCGGTTCGAAGTTTTATATGGCCAATAATAGAGGTCATTTACCCGAAAAATATAAGTTCGTGAAACTTGACAAGTTCGCAAAAAAACATATGATATGGCAAGGAATTTATAATTGCGGCTGTAAGACGAAAAGTTTTATAACATAGTCAACAATGAAGTCGGACCTTTATATTAAAGAGTGCTTAGAGAAATGAGTATTGGCATTTATTAGATCCCATAACGGTCCTGTGAAATATTGGCCAGATTTAGCCAGCTGCCACTACTCAAAAAAAGTTTTGGCATGGTATGCTAATAATCAGGCCAAATACATACCCCGCGAGATGAATCCTTCGAATCGTCCCCAATTTCAATCTATCAAATACTATTGGGCAATCATGAAATAAAATTAAATAAGACTAGTCAAATTGTCCAGGGTATCAATTCATTGCGATCTACAAGAAATCAACACGCCAAAAATGTCGACAAAAGTGTTGTGCAGAAAATGACGGGGGTCCATTATGAAAAACAGTTCGTAATTATTAACATAACAGAGATTTTTTTTTTAATTTATACATATTTGAAAGCTAAATACATTACTATTTAAAATTCACCATTCATAACTTTCTTATTTTATTAACTTAAAAAAATAACAATCTTCTAGTGCGTACCAATTCTATATGAACTATGCTTTATTCCTTGATGTATGGCCTACAAATTATTCCTTTTTGTCTTTAAATACCGACAAGTCCAAAGTGTCCCCGATAACTTCTAACAGCTTTTCTTGTGCTCCTTCCGACCCTCGTTCAAAACTTTGAACAAAAGTTCCGACTTATTTTTTGTCCCTAAAGATTTGGAACAAATGGTGTGAATGTTTTTCGTTAATTTGACATTAACGATAAACAATAAAACATTGAAGGTTTAAATGTCGCTTCTGCAATTTTATCGCTTTTCCACAGATTGCTAATGAAATACAAATGGACTAGGATTGCTGTCCCAGTCTGTTTTCAATAAAGTTGCTAGCGACATTTACTCCTATCGGTCTATCTTATATTGTAATGCCTTGTACTTTAATTTGACGATCATTGCGAGATACTAGGTATAAGTAGCCATATTGATATCTTTTCCGTAATTATTTTATTTGACATTGTATAATTATTTCCCAATGTTTATTTGACATTGTGATGAATTTATTTTGCTATTGTATATAATAAATAGTTGACGATCATAATATAAATTCATATAGTTTAGCTTGAAATAATTTATATTGTAATTTAATATTATGAAATAAATAAATTCAAATTTATAGATTTTACGTTCAATCGTTTTTCGATTTCAAAGATTTTCAATAAAGATTTGCATTAGTTCGAATGACGCTAAAGGCGATATTTATGAGACTGGTCGGCGAGCTGTAACGTTAGAACTAGTAGTCTCCTTGAGCGCGATCTGACACCAATCGGCCGCCCCTGGGGGCTGTTTCTGGGCTAACCTAGAGTGCTCTTTACAAAGCATTATCCCTAAGACCCCTGTTTTCTTACACACGATATAAAGTGCCGCTCTGTACGTTTCTGGGTCACTAAGATTTAATTCATTTGGGGTACATCAGCTTGTTCAGTAAGATTATGACGGCATTGTTCTTGGCTTTCATAGTGACCTATATTTGCTCGCGTGCACAAAGGTTTATCGAAAAACGATATAACAGTCCAGAATCCAGATGTAAGTCTACATATACTGCAGTCAAGAGATTCTGTTGGCATTTTCGTTCAATACAGTTAATGTATTGGTCTGGAAGTTATGTTGCATTTCTTGTTCGGTGCCATTTTTCACAGACGTGACCGCTTTGAAAGCTGCCGAGTCGCGGGATTTCGCTCAGTCATTTGACGTTAATTTAAATCGGAATGATAGTACGTTTCAGAGCAAAATGTAATTCGCAAAACAACATGCAACTGACACGATACCTCCTCCGTTTTGCATATCACGTGAAATATTAAACAACAACACGCAACTGGTAAAAATTGGTAAATGTACAAAAAGCGAAATCATATTTATGTAAATCATTTATTACGGATAGGAGGAACATAAAAATTTAAAACATTTATCAATCTGTAAAAGGTGCGTGTTTTGTATGAAGCGTCTTCTTCTAAATATTTTGCGCTCTGTCACTTCTATCGTTTCCAGCTAGGGTCAGGTAATACCTACATTTGAGGTATTTTTTATGAAACCGATAGCTATCCTGTGAAATATCAACTCAGCCCAACCCAGTTTACGCTTGTTACACTTCCAGTTTCCTGTTGTCGTTTTTTATAGAGATGAAAATGTAATTTTTGCCCTGGAGCGGCCGTATATAAGCTGACGTACGATATGAACGTGAATATTCAACATCATAAATATGTGTACGTTTCTACGCTCTATTGTTAAGGAATAAGGTTTTGAATCGGTTATATATTTATGTTGACTGAACACTGTAAATGTCAGTTTGAATCTTGTTAGTAAATTCCATCCTGCTATACCTGAAGTCGTATCTCCGCATGATTCCCATCCGCATATGCTGTTTCTGTTGGTGTTGGTGACATACATGTTCGCCACTGACGCCTTTGTGGCTTAAACCGTCATGACACCGCTAATTCTTTCCGTTAAGCAATGTTCGGAACTAGGTGTGTAATCTAATTTAAAGTAATCGTTCACCGTAAGGCTGTAATAATACTAGTAACAAAAAATCTTTATTTACTTGAAATCTAATACAGAATGTGAGCCTTACATTAAATTACAAAATAAAACTTATTTTAGGTTTGTAACAGTTCTATTAGGATTGAGCCTCCATTTCCTGAACTAGGACAAAGCCTGTGACTCAGGATTCAGTGATTTCTCCGGAGAAATTGGCACAGGTTTTGTGAACCTGTACTTTAAGAAGTGAAAACACAATAATAATACTAATATAGAAAATGACAATGTAAAAAATCTAAATATTATATAAAGAAAAGAAAAGAAAAGAAAAACGGCTAAGTAGTGTGGGGGGTGCCTCTAATTATATATTTATTTACTAAATGCCTATGTTATTAATTGAATCGAGGTTGTTGGCCGGTTATCTAAATTAGGATCGTGTGATCGCAGGCTTGAATCCAAGCATTCTTGTAAATTCCAAGTTATGGGTGCCTTATGTCTATGTATTCAATTATTAATATAATTGTATAATAATAAAACCACGGTCGGTTTTCCAAGAGGCAATATTATCTGGATGAATATAATCTGTTAGTCTCAAACGTGACGTTCAAATTAATTCATGAATTTATTTCATAGAATATGGTATACATACAATTTTGGTGTAGATGTTTTTTGGTATAGAACAGCATATTCTGCCATCACTGACGCAGACTCTGTCTGAGTGACGTTTCTGGTTGCAGAAAAGGCTTCTGTCTTGATAACTTATTACGCTTTGAACACGTCTTCCATCTTCTTCTTCGTAATTGCTTCACAGATTCAAGACAATCCGAATCGTACAATACATGTATACGTCCTACTTTATTTATAATTAGGCCGCCGTTGTTGGCCGCCGCTCGTAATGAGATCTTCAAAATGTTAATTATTCAGTCCCTGACAAACTCTGAGCCTCTTCTGTGACGATATTCCCATTTCTTAGAGTTGGTCGCTCGAACGGACCATTATTACAGTGTATATTACTCTCATAACAAAACAGGACTGAATCCTCTAGCCGCTCAGACAACAAACATTGCCAAGATAAAGGTAATTTTGATGTGTCAAAATTCTTATTGGAATGGAATGGGAGACCTTTTAATCCTTATTAGTCAAATACCGTTCGAGAAATGGGCCCCTGCATGTCTAGCATAACTTACATCCGCGAGAAGGACCGCGACTCGAGTCGACATTCCCGCAGCTGTCAAATTTGTCGATTTCCGTAGCACAACTGACACCCGCGACTGCAACAGTCGCGTAGAGAACTCAAAGTCGCGGCGCGACTCGGCAGTGTTCCCCGATGAAATCAAAGTGAAAAAATAAATGCTATTTACATATGACCACACTGAATCGGAAACAGGGTTGCGCTATTTCATTCGTTCTTCGGTGGTAAAAATCAAGTTTTTTGTCGATGGTTATGTTTTTCCTGTCAACGTCAAGGAACTTTCAAATTTTGTCAACATTTTATTACGAGAATATATATGGAAAATATGTAAGTAATAGAACTTTATATACTCACTTTTGTAGCATTTATTAAAATTCATAGTCCTTATGAATGTTTTTTTAATTAAACTTAAAATAATATATTGTTATAGTAAATTAAAATTCCCGGAATTGTGATTATTGGTTTGGTTTACATATTCCTATTGTAAGTAGATTTTATTTCAGAATAAGCCCTGCATTATCCCAAACATCCAATGGAAGCTATTATTAACAGGAAGATGATATCGAGATCTCAAGTGGATAGTCAGAAAACACTAGGCAAGCAGGTATCAAAAGCGGGGCTGGCTGTCTCCGCGCTAAGCAAGGCTGCTAAGTCTGAGGACAAATTTAATATTTCTTAGAGGTAGTACTAACCTAACTTATGATTGCAGTCACTGTATCTTCTATATTTTACTAAATTAGGTATAAATAAATAGTATTATCGGGATACGTACGAGTGTAAGAATTACCAATTTCTCCCGTAATGCAATCGCATTAAAGTAAAAGCAAGCAACACGACCTGACTGGCGTCCTACCTAGGATCGTAAATTATTTGTTCCTGATTACTGCAGTCAGACTCATACTAAATTCGATTACATTTTTACGATTTAGGATCCTGAATTAATCTCTTACAGAACACTTGTGTTGTGTTGTAGGATTATTTGTGCCAATAACGTGTGTTTTTATAAGTACCTATAGCTATTTTAGATTTGACAAATGGAGATAAAAAGCTTATTTCATAGTTAGTCAAAATCATTTCTTGTTTTGTTAACAAACCGGTTCTTTTTCCAGGGTGATCTGATTGTCCTACGCCACATGTCGAAGAAAAAGCAAAATAGAAAATAATTTTAAGTTAATGTAGAAGATGCTATTTCTAGAAGATTTTAATATAAGTTGCAATAATATATACTCTGAATTTAAATATTGTTTTTTTCCTAAATTCCTGTAATTTTTACCTGCAATGAAACGAATATAAAGTAGGTGCCTTAAAGCCGTCATTAAGGTCTTCCCTGCCCACTTCATAATGCCTACCTACTGCAAAGTATCATACCATGACCGTATCAATACCTGTCAAGCACGAAGAGAAGCACCTAGAATACGGCCACGATCTCTACCGTATGATGACCGTATATATACAGCCATAACGTAATTTGACATGAGCGTAACGACACTTTCAAAATATCGGTGTTGGCCAGGGACGGAATGGTGTACTAGGTGATGACTGATAGTATTTCAATCAAAGCATAATTTTAAGCCTGACACGATCCTGTTACATAAAAGAGAAAAACCGTAGGCGAAAAGAGCTTACGAACAGTGCAACCACCCATCGGGTTGCTGGCAGTTAATATGTTTAAGTGTGTTTTGTTGAAGTCAAGAAAGGTTCCGAACGGTACCTAGTAAGAGATTGTTGAAATTAGACATTTAAGCGTAATCCTAAACACTACGGAGATTTTTTTTCTCCGTCAGTGGCAAACAAGCTTACGGCCCGCCTGATAGTAAGCAGTCTCCGTAGCCTATGTACGCCTCCAACTCCAGATGAGTTACATGAGCGTAGATATTCATATTTATAGTATTTATGTAGACTCATGCCATGCTGCTCACCATCAGTGTCGTAGATAAATTTAGTAGTCTTTGCTATAATTATGTACCGTAAATTACTAATGCGTAAAATTTCGTCTGTCTGAAAATACCTATTAGGCAATATTGTAATAATTTCGATAGTTTGTCTCCCATATTTGTACCTACCCATCTCATCGGCTCCATCTACTTACAAGCAAGTGAGCGCCGTTTGTGGATGGAAGTTGTATTAGGAAGAAGTTTTTAAAGGGGTACTTTTACAAACTTACTGGCCTGAGTTGAAATTTTGCAATTGTAAGGTCATACCTATGTACATACAGCAAACTGTCTAGGATCAAAGCTCTAAACACCTTTCGTCAAGATAAAAACAGACTCGTCGCACTTTAAATTCCGAAACTGTATTGGCATGGGATACGTGTAATAATTTTAATATACTCGTACCTATTGATGACTCCTGAAATTATTAAGGGGCTACCAAGCCGAATTATGTTAATGTTATTATGTTAAACAGTCATTTATGTACTTGTATCATCGTGCATTATGTATATGGGGTTAGTAACATGCGTTTACTGATGGGTCCATACCTACTTCTATATCCCTAATGTACGTTTCCCACCGACCGGCGGGAATCGGGCCGCGCCGGAACGCATTTTCAATATGCCTACATATTAAGTAAGGCAGAAGTGATGGAGTCCGACCGGAGCCGTCCGCTTCCGCCAGGAGCCGACCGGCTTGCGGTACTACTAATGTGAATTATTTCATGAATTTTGCAAAAAAAGTACAAGTTAACCACCCGCGAGAGCAAGTCGCGTTCTTAATGTCGCGTAGACTTCAACTCGCGGTTTGACGTAAAGACGAGAGAATATTTTGTCTCGAAAATGGCAGTTGTGCTACGGATTTTAGTTCAAAGTCGCGATATTCTGTCATTTTGTGACAGTGACATTCGATCTCGAGTTTGTCGCTTCTCTCGTGCGTGAGTTGTGCTGCCACCCCGCGACAAGCCCTCAAGTCGCGCCGATCTGTCTCTTGTCGAGCCTGTCGCGGTAAGTCATGCTAGCAGTGTTGGAGTGTAGGTTTAAACTGGATCGTCTATAAACTCGACTGGCCCTTGCTAGCAGACAATGCAAACACGAGTCTGCTCTAGACGAGATTAACTCTTGCGGTTTTGTTATGTTCTCGTTCAATTCTGTTTATCAACATTTACTCCATTATAACGTTACACGCCTGTCGTTTATTTATTTGGTGTGTCTGAAGAAGTTTCAGATCTAGGGCTGGTAATAATATTAGTTCACGAACTGTCATGTCGTATGCTGGGTTACCATGGCAACACACAAATAAAATTAGACTAATACCGTTCGAGAAATGGGCCCCTGCTATCACTTACTGCCGACGACGGACAAGAATGTCGACAAGATACTGTAAAAAAAAATTTAACACTTTTATTGCTGACTGTACTTATTCTTCTTTGCATGTCTATCAAGTACTTCTCGAGACCTTTTTTAATGAGCCTAAACTCGATGCTTTTGTCTTTTGCGTTGTGTGTCCATCGAAGAATTCTATGCTACCTTCCGACTGCATGATCAGATCAGCTCCATGTTACCGTATTATTGCATTGTCATCGGAATTAAGGAAGTACTCCAAATTGAGGTCTACATTTGAGTTACAAGATTTGAAGCACACACTAATAATTATATACAAACACTTGAATGCAAATAAGCGGTGAAGTTAAATAAAACTATAAAATCCTTTTCGTTTCAATGAAGTCGATTATTGTCAGTAAATCCCGGGCACAATTGATAATATTTTTGTTTCAAAAAATAATATCGTATGGAAAATGGAATTGTATTAACCAATATACGGTTAGAGCTATTTTATAGTCTGATCTGAATTGACGTTCGGTCTGTCTTAGTTAGTGATCCTGCCTATGAAGCCGATGGTCGCGGGTTCGAATTCCGGTGAGGGCATTTATTTGTGTGGTAAACACAGATATTTGTTCGTGAGTCATGGGTGTTCTATATGTATACAACGTGTTGGACATTGACCGAGATCCCGAGTAGAGTTCCTTCTCAGGAATGTGCTAATATGGTAAATTATTTGATTAGATAAACATTAAAAAATGTGACGTTATCTATGAAAAGGGACCTTATTGTCGATGGCGCTTCCGCCGTTATAGACGATGCTCTGATACAAATACAACGCTGCGTGACGCAGTGCGGCGTTAGCGCCATCGACAATAAGGTCCCTTTTCATAGATAATGCCACAACTATATATTTTAAACGTTAAGTTAATTCAAATAAATTATCAATAAATAGAAGCATACTGTATTAGTCGTTCACGATGACGATAAGATTAAAGTGACACTAGTGACATGACATACTCTTTAATTACCGTGTGTCTACATACAGGTTGTTCCTGTTGTTAAATCGTTAATTTCTCCGTTAATACTGTGTCGATTGGAATGAGACTACATAGGTTAGAAATACCCTAATCAACGCGTCCTATTCATCTATGTCCAGAGGGTAGAGACACTTTGTATATATATATATACGTATGTACTCGTATATCGTCGCCTAGTACCTTTAGTAAAAGCTTAGCTTGTTTGGAGCTAGATCGATCTGTGTAAGGTTGTCCCCATTCCCAAATTTTATATAAAAAAAAAAACTTGAGGTGACAGGCTCTTTCTCAAAGGTTCATCTACCCGGATACCTTTAAAAAGGAACCTAGATACACATATTAGTAGCTAACCTTTAGGGTCGGCAACGCGCATGCAGGGTCGGCAACGCGCATGTAACACCTCTGGAGTTGCAGGCGTCCATAGGCTGCGGTGACTGCTTACCATCAGGCGGGCCGTATGTTTGTTTGCCACCGTCGTGGTATTAAAAAAAAACCTAACCTAACCACGTGCAAAAACCTTCCACGTGTTGTATCAATTGTTCCTAGACACTGCAGGGTTCCAACTTAAGCCAATAACAATCACCGACACGTTTCTATTTGATAAACATCATTGCATGGATATAACATTATCATTTACTAATAGTGGCTGCCCGGTAACATCAGAAGTTCATTTCTAGATTGGTAGGTATTAGAGTAATATAGCCCAAGAACTGGCAATGAGTTTTCTATGACAACTGCAACAAAATTAATAACCATGATCTATAACGTTTTCGGCACTTTATTGTCAATATTATATGTAATATTTTCTACTGTAAATAAAATAAAATAAATCAGAACACACTATACTTTTGGTTTATCACTGTTCGATATAGGAGCGTTTGTAGACTCCCTTATCCGCAGAAGATTAAATAGCAATAAAATCATACAAAGTAATATTAACTACAAAACTCCCGTGAGACTCGCAAACAAGCAGACAAATCAATCAAAATAAACACAAATCGCAATTATATAAAATAGATGGCATTGGCAAGACTATTTAAATTATAAATTGTGAATATGCCTCGACAAATTTTCTTTGTATATGTAGATATCGATATTACCTATCCTATAGACAATTTATATTACGATAGGTGATAGTTGGTCGTTGCCTAACTACTGACCTATTTTTTTTATTGTTATGGTGTGTACTATAGATACATCAAGATCTTATGCCTAAGTAATCTGATGTGAACGTGGTACTAATGTATCAGTTTGACTCTATCTTTTTAATTTAGTGGTAATTTAGCGTATAACATAGTATTGTAGTATGTAGTTATACATCGGCTCCATAGCACCACTTGCTCTTCGCTCGTACGCAGCGCTGTGGATGGATGCATGTCGGACAGATAAGTCGACGCTTTTAGAAACAAGCATTATACTTTTCTTTTATCCACAACTTTATAATGCCTTATCGACGCATTGATATTTATCGATATCGATGAAAAACATATCAGAACGCTCAAAATACTCGTGTTCAAGTTGTGGTTAAAAGTAAAAATACAATGTCTATGAGCTTGGGTTCTTGCAAATATCGATTCTGTTCTTCAGTTGTTCCATGGTTTTAATTGTTTCAAACTAAATTGTAGTTTCACTTTACACGACGGCGTCTGTCGCTACGGAAAGCCAGTAATTTTAAATGCCACTTGCTCGAAACTTTAAAAACTTGTTTAATGTTATAATTCACTGTTTTAAAAGTGATCCATGATCCATGGTGATCATGTTGATCTAGTTTAACGGGATCGATACTTGCAATAAAATATCCTAAGCTCAATAGACACGGATAGTATCGTTTGAGAGAAACGCAAATGCCCATACGATATTGTGACGTCGGCAATCCACTTCGCTATTTGCCTAAATATTTGTATTGCATCTCTTTGAAAAGTATTGCAGATGCAGAACCGTTTTTGCGAAAAATAAGGCAAAGTGAATTGCTGGCTCAGCTACTCGCCATAAAATCGTCACATTTTTCGAGTGTTCCGTAAAGGCAGCTCGGATTCTTTCATGGCGAATTGCTACGTCCAAACATTTGCGTTTCTGGGGGTTTACAGCGAACTTTAAAATCGAAATTCGTGTGTTTCCATTTCTGTACCTCCAAGAGTGGTAGAGTTGGAAATAAATTTCGAATTTCGATGTTCGCGATAGACTTTCCGATACTAATCCACAGATATCTTCGTTCAGAAATCACCGAGTAGCCAGAAGCGTAAGTGGTGTATATGGGCCCCAACATGTTCTATATAATGGACCGTGGTTTTCTCTATTTGTTGGAAGGTGGGACGCAGGGTCCGGGACGAAGACCCCACCTGCCATATCTCCACTTACGCCTCTGGATGTATCGTATGTGAATACTATAATATCCTTAGGACTGCAGCAGAAATGTGTTTATCGATATCGATACTTTAAATGAGCGTCACTCCCTAGTTCGAGCATTTTGTTATTTTTGGGACGTGTCATTTTAGATCAATATTGGTAAATACTATGCTAAAGTCTAGAGTTTTCCCTTATCTGAGACTAACTGCTTGATATCGCGCTTTCCTTAAGGCCACCATTTCTATGTGTCGCTTCGTCCTGATTGTTCGTTTGACTTTATACTCGTACTTGAGGCTTTTACATCTCGAAATGGTACAATTGTAATGAAGCATTGTAAATAAAGACGTAAGTGACACATACAGCTGTTTAATAAAGAGATATCTGGTATGTCTTCCGTAAAGAACAGTAAACTCGCAAACAGCATGTAGCTCATTTGAAAACTAGATTATTACTCTTTTGTCCCAGAAGATTAATTTATAGAATCTATAAATTGACACGATTTTTTGTATTAAGTATGTTTTTTGAGGCTAGTCAACTGAGTTTGCGATGATTCTGTTTTTGCTGTGTGTCTCAATGTTTACCCCTATCGTTGCTTCACTTTAATAGTTCCTTGTAATATTTTGTCGTCTTCTAGATTTTATTATATGTGTACACTTTTCCCCGTTCACATCTTTGTTGTATCGTCTCATCCGTGACGAGAATACCCGTCAAACGCAACGATTGCACACGCTTCCTCTATGTTGTATTGAAAACCTATTAGCACTTAAAGAGCTGGTTGCACTAATTTTGTTAATATTTTGCTGAGTTACGTTGATTGAGTGTGGTGCAACCGGACTTAGCCTTTCTGGAATTTGCGAAAGGATGGATCACTAATATTCAAATATTCAAATATACTTTATTCATGTAGGCCTAGCAACAAGCACTTATGAATAGTAAGACAGTATTACATATAATTATCTTAATCTAATTATCAGAGCAATTTATTGATGTTGTAAATATTATTCCATATATAATACTAATGAATATAATTCATAGATCAAATTTAATACTAAAACTTTCACAAAATATAGTCATACAAAAAAAATGTATAAAAAATACTAGTCCAGATTGTTTCTAGAATAAATTCTAAATGTCTTAACAAATATAATAAAAACAACAAAGGAAATACATGCATTGGAATATCCATTTCATCATCATTATTCAAATATAATAAATAATTAATCATTTCGAATCACAATTAATCCCACGTTGTTTTATCATTCATGTAGTCTTGTGTGGTATAATAAGGTTTAGAAATAAGTTTACGCTTTACATGATTCTTAAATTTATTAATTGGTAACTCAGTAATATGGTTTGGAAGTTTATTATAAAATCTCACACAATTACCCATGAATGATTTTTTAATTTTATGGAGCCGAGTGAAGGGCACTGCGAACTTATGTTTATTTCTAGTATTAATATTATGAATGTCACAATTTTTCTTAAAATCGGCAATCTTTTTATGCACATACAGAAGTTCCCATAGTAGTCACGTTTTCTGGGTTACACTTTAACCCGCGCGTACCATGCACAACTAGAACTAGTTACTCTCCATAGCGATAGCAGTCCATTCCGCTTTCCATTCCAAACTGTCCCGTTCACAAACAATCCCACTATTAGCAAAACAACCCTTTAGTTAGAATAGAAGTACCTTTTGCAGTGCCAGCCTGCGAAAAGGTTGTTTTAGGTGTAGAAGATGCTAGCCAAAAAAACTAGTGTCATTTTTATTGTGAGAACTGCTGAATGTGTTTAATATTCTACAACAACCAAACCTTTTTCAAGGTAAATTAAAACAATAATATGTTGTGCCCATCCGCGTTAAAATTTTGCGAAAGAAATCTTTAAAAAAGAAAATTTTGTATCGATACAATTTGGATGGACATCGGCATCATCCCGAGCGACGGGAATATCACCAGGTTAATGGTACGCAGCATGATAAGCCACAAGGAACGTCTAATTCCGTCCTCGAAAAGCCAAGATGGCGGCATCTCGCCTTTTCGCTTTTCTTATTGTTCTGCTCTGCTGTTTGAGTGATTCGATAATACTGCTAATCGATTTTTAACGGCTGTTGCATTTTTTAGTTAATGTATTAATAACCTAAATAACTACTCTCGCTACACGTAAGTAAGTAATCCTCAAATGTTACAAAAAAAGCGGCTAAGTGCGAGTCGGACTCGCCCATGAAGGGTTCCGTACCATTTATGACGTATTAAAAAAAAACTATTTACTAGATCTCGTTCAAACCAATTTTCGGTGGAGGTTTGCATGATATCATATATATTTTTTTGGTTTTATCATTCTCTTATTTTAGAAGTTACAGGGGGGGGGGGGGGGGGGCGAGACACATTTTACCACTTTGGAAGTGTCTCTCGCGCAAACTATTCAGTTTGGAAAAAAATGATATTGGAAACCTATCCATAGATACCCCACACGTATGGGTTTGATGAATAATTTTTTTTTGAGTTTCGGTTCTATGTATGGGAAACCCCCAAAATTTATTGTTTTTTTTTTCTATTTTTGTGTGAAAATCTTAATGCGGTTCATAGAATACATCTACTTACCAAGTTTGATCAGTATACTTTTTATAGTTCCGGAAAAAATTGGCTGTGACATAAACCGACAGACAGACGGACATGACGAATCTATAAGGGTTCCATTTTTGCCATTTGGCTACGGAACCCTAAAAAACCTGAATTTTGCCACTTCACAGCGAAGGCAGAACCAGAGGGTCTACTGCAAAAACAAAGTTCACTGCATACTCGAGCGACATAAAGACAGATGACGAATTTTCGATTTTCGCGGTAGGCCCTCAGTTGTTGACACGATAGGAATTGAAGCCATCAATATCGTCCCTTTTCCGGAAAAGGTCAAAACAGTAAAACTCATTGTTTATTCCTCTATGGTAGACCTTCCCAGCGGTTTGACTACAGGATGCTCCCTGTTTCGAATTTCGCTGACGTCTGAACCGAACGCAATTCAGTGTTTTATGGCCGGCGCCGCCACCGTGCCGGATTCAGTTTGTTTATGCAGCTACATTTCTGTCAGCCTACATTTAATGCGGAATATCTACAGAAGGCACAGGATAGAGGTACATACTTGGAAATCGTTTCGCTGACAAGAACCCAGCTTTTGAATACCGTCAAGGAATTTAATTTCAGTATCATTTCGTACATTGTCACAGTGACAATAGTATGAGGTCTCTAGCAACTTTCATATTGATTGTCACTGAGACAGGGTCCGAAATCGGTGGTCCAATATTACAGGGTTCTATGTTTCACTTTTATCGAACTGAAATTTGAACATTGTCATAGTGAGATTGAGTCAAATTTCAACTATCTTGAAAATGTAACATAGAACCCTGTAATATTGGGCCAGCGAAATGGTACAGAAATTAAATTCTTTGACTGAACATTGAAAATACATTATGTGACATAGGTACCTTATGAAAAGGTACCTTTCGGCTTTTCCCGGCTACGTTCGGGTCAGCATTGTTTCGAGCAATTATTAGGGTTGGCACAACCTGACGTCCCTATACGTGCACGACCACAGATAAGATAATGACTTGACTTTTGACAAAACTAAATGGCCGAAAGAGATAGTGCCATACATTAGAAAGGGACAGCATAATTAGTCTCTGACTCGCTGTCAAACTTCGGTTCTGCAGGAATTCTCATTTCTGTACGGTAGTACTATTGTTTATTTTATGCTTTTGTAGGTCAAATCTAGAGATTTTTTGAAGAATCGTAACATGTATTTGCTCGAAATAGTAACCGCGATTTTACATTTCTGTTTTAGTAGGGCTAAGATGGTCGCTTCTTTATCATCTGCCATTGTGCCTGTCCCGTTCTAACAAGTATGTAAGTGCGAAAGTGACGAATGATACGGCAGGCGATAAAAACGCGACCATGGCACTTTATCGTACACAACACAAAGTTAGTACTAATATACATGTGTATATATTTTCCCTATTTTGTAAACATCACATATTATATATGCCCACAAGCTTACGATACACCTTGGGCCGCTTACCCAGTAAATGACTGCCTCGTAAAATTAATATTTGTCGATCTATCTTTACATATCGTAAACTGTATTGTCAAAGCTATAAGGTCCGCAACTGGTCAGTGACGGTTATTGCTGTCACTACGTGTGTATTTACTCTACACCTCATTAATAAATACTAAGGTACTTCTGTGGCGCAGCGACCCGAAGTGGGTCTTGGCCTCCGACACCAAAGACCGCCATGCTTCTCTGTCCAAAACCGTCATTAATAAATAATACATAGATTTCTCTGTGAAGTTATTTTAGGGTTGGTTTTTCCCAATTAAGTAGAAAAGGCCCGACGTATTAGTCATAGCAAACTTCCCAGCAGTGTTTGCTTGTTGTATTTTCTTTTTCACAAATCTTACGCTTTTCAATGTATTTATGATGTCCAATAGGCTACCAGATTTTAACGTGTCGTCATGTGCAAGAGTGAGATGCAAGTCGGCCAATAATATACGATTAGGCTTTATTGAAATTGAAGTCCACGGGTGAAATTAAATCGACGTGGCTTGTATGACTTGTGGTTTCATGTCTCATTTCACTTGCTTCCAGTGAATGCTGTGTAATTACGATTGGCTATTACGTTTAATATCAGTTCCCTGAGTGAGGCGATTGCTCAAGCAAGATATTATACGATGGAACTTTGGAGGCCTACAATGGAACTTTTTAGAAAAGCGACTGCCTTGTCACCTTAGCACCCAGAGGTTCGTAATCGTAATTGCCTTCAGGCTTCTTCACAATGTTTTTATTCAGCGAAAAAACTATGGTTATCGTACACATATGCATTTGCACATGGATATATTACATTACAAGACTTTTTTTTCATACGAATGATAATGTGTGAATCCTGTTTCGTTATATTTGCCGGCCACTACCTGTTTGACGCTAACCGTATCAGTCAGCTTTGGACCAGATTTTGACCAAGTTTGACTATTCTACTACGAGATTCTAGATTCCCTAGCCGTGGAAGTCATTAGGGGTGGTCGCTGATCGCACCAGTCGTGTTCCAGACTTTATCTATTATCTTTGCTCTCTGAGTCGTTTGTTTGCTGAGCAACGTCAATACACAAGCCGTGAAAGTCATTAGGGGCGGTGACTCAACCTTTCTCGTGGATCAAGACTCAAGGGCCGTTGATGGCACCTTTCGTGTTGCAGACTATTTTATTTACGGAACCCTATTATCGTTGCTTTACTTGAGTCGCTTGCTTGCTAAGAAACGTGCACAGAAACCGTGGCCGTCATTAGGAACGGTGAATCAATCAACCTTTCCCAAGTTTTCGTGGGTCAAGACTCGAGAGCGGCTGTTGATCGCACCAATCCTGATGCAGACTTTATTTTATTTTCGGAATCCTGTTATCGTTGCTCTCCCTGAGTCGTTTGCTTGCTAGGCTACGTGCACACAGCCGTGGCAGTCATTAGGGGCGGTGATTCAACCTTTCCCAAGTTATCGTGGGTCAAGACTCGAGAGCAGCTGTTGATCGCACCAATCCTGTTGCAGACTTTATTTTTATTTTCGGGGTCCTGTTATCGTTGCTCTCCCCGAGTCGTGTGCTTGCTAAGAAACATGCACACAGCCGTGGCAGTCATTAGGGGCGGTGACTCAACCTTTCCCAAGTTATCGTGGGTCAAGACTCGAGAGCAGCTGTTGATCGCACTAATCGTGTTGCAGACTTTATTTTATTTACAGAATCCTTTTATCTTTCGGCTTTATCTTTTATGGGCTTTATGTGAATTATAGCAGCTATCTTGATGAACGTTTCATTTGCTTGCAGTTTTATATACCATCTGTGTATTGGCAGAGCAAATAGAACAGTTTGGGGGCATTCCAGAAGAGTGTCGGGTACGTGACGCTATTTCTTCAACACTTCGGATAAAGCTATGAAGCCGGTATTTGGCATGATAACGCTTGCTAGCTTAGCTTTAAAATCAACGGTATGTAATGCAATACAGTTTTCTGCAAGTTAATAAGGTAGCTGCCATACGTGTCACGTCCCCGATAGAGTAGACCTTATTGTGGAATGACCCTGAAGTCTCTTAGCATATCAGGTCTAAAGTTTTGTTTGATACTTGTTAAAACATGACAGGCGATAAAAATGCGACCGTGCTACGAATGCTGTAGATGCTTATTTCGCATATTATTATTTATTATTTTCTAAAGTCGCAGACATACACGAGTATTATAGAAAATTAAACATTATATTATCTGAAGTTGTTAGTCCATTACGGCGAGCCAGATGGCCTACGGCAGCCGCTTAGTTGTTTATCGCTATGGATAAAATTGCAAAGTTCTTTGTTTGCATTTGTGTACAAAATTATATGATGATGTTTTCGTCTTAATACCTATATACTCAATTACTCATGCATGTCTATTTCAGAGCACTTTTATGGTATAAACTTAAAGTGGAAGCTGTTTTGGCAAATATTTTATCTTCTTATTATTAAGATATGTGTTATTGATGCTTTATGTTTCCCAACACAATAAATAAATAAATTTAAAAAAAAGTACCAATTACGCGACTCGAATATTCTATCTTTATATTCACGCGGCCATCGTATCATATCCGAGTAATAAGTTGAAAGCGCCATCCGTCACAGTTTAGTGCGCTTTATTCTAAATGTGTGGCGTAAGTTTAACTCGAAAAAAATTGTCATCAACATAAATTGGGACGCAGTCCCAGCCAAGAGATTTTAGGGAACGGCCTAAGGGCCTATCGCGAAAATCCGAAGTTCAGTATTTGCCTCTGTATCGACCGAATCCGAAACAGAGATAGAGAGGCAAATAATGAAGTCTAATTTTCGATTTTCACGGAAGGCCCCAGTTCTCTAAATGTAGCGTAGTATAGTGAAGACTAGTGTCCGACCGAAACCCAATTATTTGCCGAAACCCAAGATTCGGTTTTGACTCAGATTCGGCCGAAAGAGAAATTTCTAATAGACGTAAATTGTATATACAGATGTCAATCACAATTAAAAAACGTGGCTTAAGTGGGGTTCGAACCCACATCTTTGGATTGCCGGTTCAACGCGTTTTCTATAGACGTGTTAATTTTTTTGATAAAAAGTGGCCTTTCTTTTTAGGCACGTACAATGAAATACCTATAAATCGTGCATGGTATAAAAAACCGGCCATGTGATTGTCGTGCCGGAAATTGCAATATTGTAAGTTTAGGCGCGGCCGAAAGGTTCGGTAGTTTTTCGACTGATTCCCGAACCTTCGGCCAGGCGCGGATACAAGATTTGGCTTAGGGGGGGGCCATTTTGAGAAAATCATATATTTTTGGTAAAAAATAAAATTTACTCAATTTAGTAATGTGAGAGCCAGGGTTTTAGGGGGGGGGGGGGGGCATTGCCCCTATGGCCCCCCCCCCCTTGTATCCGCGCCTGCCTCCGGCCGAAACATGATTTTAAAGCCCCTAGTAAAGTGTGTCATAGTGATGTAGGTGTATTGTATTATCAACACTAGAGCTTGAATTATCTTCGCACACGTGCCGGGTCGGTAACCTGTTGTTTGCTCCTGCGCAGCCCGCTATTCACAATGCTTACACCAACGCGGTTCTCAAGCTAACCATTTTAACTTGACCCTTAAATCAGTGAGAACCATAGAGCGTACTTATACTGGTTTATTCAGTCTGTGACTCTGCAAATAGCTGGAATACCTCAAAACCCAACCGCCCACTCTCGAAGCGATGCGTAGTAGCACGTAATGGATAAAACTGAACTGCGCCGCCACGCCATTGTTACGGCCCGGCGGTTTGTTGGTAAACTGACCAGATATTTTGGTCGTTTTGGTCGACATTCGACAGAGTATGATGTTTGCTCGTGCATTCAATAGTGCGTAATACGGTCAGAACTGATGAAAACGAGTAGCCTATTTTTATTTGAATTTCTATAAGTAGAGTTTTCATGACAAGTGCTATGTCAAAGTACATTGTCACTGCCATGTTGGTGCAAATTAAGCGTGGTCGGAGTCTACTCTGTTCACACTTAAATAATAAATGTATTTATTATTCGGGGAATAGTCTAACCGACAGCCAATTATAGGTTTCCATTTACTCAAATATATTTGTTTATGCTTAGAGGACTGCTTGGCAGCAGTATTGAGATGAAATAAATTGCCTACGAAGCGCTGAAAATGCACGACAAGCAAAATTATTTTGCTAATTCAATCTAAAATTATCCACAGTCAATCACGGGATAACAGTAGGTAACAGAGCCGAAATCTCATATCAGAATCGAATATCTTGATGTCGCTCGTGCCGCAACAAATGTTCACGGCAAACTCACTGCGACATATGGTTCACTATCCTGTGTTCTGCCTGGCTACTTTTGCTGACTATGCGGAACTCAACAGATTTTTTTTTAACTAACTTGGACCTTATTTCCTTGCGACAAATCGGCAGAAGTTTACAGTGTGGACGATGCTGCATGGCTACAAGGCCCCGGGGTTCAGGTTCTTCTCTCACTCTCACTGAGCGCAAGTGTGAGCGAGATGGCTGTGGATTGCGGTTATATTAACACATTCACTGCCAGGAATCCACCTGGTGGGCGCTTTGTTCAGACGCCGGACAACCCACTGGGGCTTCTGGGGTAGTGCGCCGTTTTTTGTCTGGCAGTGAATGTGTTAAGTTAAATTAATTTGTTTGTAAGTTTAAACAAAAAAGGAATCGATGAGTTCCATCAAATATAAAAAAGCGGCCAAGTGCGAGTCGGACTCGCCCATGAAGGGTTCCGTACCATTTATGACGTATTAAAAAAACTACTTACTAGATCTGGTTCAAACCAATTTTCGTTGGAAGTTTGCATGGTAATGTATATCATATATTTTTTTTAGATTTTTCATTCCGTTATTTTAGAAGTTACAGGGGGGGGGGGACACACTTTTTTTCACTTTGGAAGTGTCTCTCGCGTAAACTATTCAGTTTAGAAAAAAATGATATTAGAAACCTAAATATCTTTTTTGAAGACCTATCCTTAAATACCCCCCCCACACGTATGGGTTTGATGAAAAAAAAATTTTTTTTTTAATTTTTATGACGTATTAAATAAAAACTACTAACTAGATCTCGTTCGAACCAATTTTCGGTGGAAGTTTGCATGGCAATGTATATCATATATTCTTTTTAGATTTTTTATTCTGTTATTTTAGAAGTTACGGGGGGGGGGGGGACACACTTTTTACCACTTTGGAAGTGTCTCTCGCGCAAACTATTCAGTTTAGAAAAAAATGATATTAGAAACCTCAATATCATTTTTAAAGACCTATCCATAGATACCCCACACGTATGGGTTTGATGAAAAAAGATTTTTTGAGTTTCAGTTCTAAGTATGGGGAACCCCCAAAATTTATTGTTTTTTTTTCTATTTTTGTGTAAACATCATAATGCGGTTCATAGAATACATCTACTTACTAAGTTTGAATAGTATAGCTTTTATAGTTTCGGAAAAAAGTGGCTGTGACAGAATCGGACAGACAGACGGACATGACGAATCTATAAGGGTTCCGTTTTTTGCCATTTGGCTACGGAACCCTAAAAATGCGCATTTTTGGACCAATTTTCATAATTTTAGGTTGTGTGCGAAATTGTTACAATTTTTTTAAGGTGCGATTTAGAGCTATAATCAGACCAAGATATGTTGGCAGCGATTTTGACAGCCCAGACAGTGCAAGTGTTATTTTAAACGTCAAACTTCTATGAAATAATGACATTTACTTAACACTTGCACAAGCTGGGCTATCAAAATGGCTGCCAAGTTAGCTTTGTCTGACTTCGTGATTTTTTTCTATCGAGCGATAGACAAGAAATCAGGTTTCGAATCGATGAAGTTCCTATAGAGAAAGGCCCCAAGATTGCTAATTAAATTTATGGCAGCCGTATTGTGATCCAAAAAAGCGCTACGATTTTTCACAAACTGCCGGCTCAACCTACTGCTCATAACATTCATCATACACGCTTATAGGGGTACCTAGACCTCGGCGGACTTTCTCTGATCAAATCGGGGAAATCCTGAAGAAAGGCCAGGTCAAGAGCACCCTAAACCGACGACCGTGTATCTTAATTCCCAAATACCCATGTCCACGTTACCCAATATAAAACGTACTAGGACTAGGGAAGTATAGTGTCATCCACGATGACGCGCAGATTTGTCAATTCTAACCTTTAATAACATGAAATTACGAGATAAGGCACGCGTCTTTGTGAATGACACGATCTATGAATTGTCAGTCCCTTTCGATCCCATTGCTGCTTAACTCAATAATAAAACGTGTTTACTTACGAAGCAAATAGCGTAGTGTTATGTGACCTTGTTCGATATCTCGTGACGTAGAATTTCGAGCATACCTACACGGTTAATTGATATTCGTAAATCGTATTGCAAAGTGATAAAGACTATTGGTATGAGATCAAAGTGTGTAGTGGTATTGTCGATACGTTTAAAGGTTTTCTGCTTTATTTCAATGCCATGAACGCTCAAATAGTGATAAAGCTTTATGTACTTACGCGACGTAGGTACCTATCATTTTATTTTATCATTTATTTATATATTGCATCCATAGTGTGGAACAGATCTTAATAAGTAAGTACATTCAGAGTCATGGGCCCTGGCAATGCCATACATATTTTATTTACAATAATCTCAATAAAATGATAGGAAATAGGTAATATTCTTATTAGGTACTTATTATGAATGCATATCATTTTTATAAACCCATGTATAGTCATAATATTAAACATTATGTCAGATTTCTTATTTATACATATGTTAACAAACATCATCGTTCACTGTTAGCTGAAAATTCGACGGCAGAGCGATAGGCATATAGTGAATAGTCCATCGACGGGTTATTAAGTGGTATAAGAGAGGCTCTCCTCTTAATACATTTGATATATGCGCAATGTCATTCAACTCTTCTTTGTTTATGAAATATTTTAAAGATTTCTCGGAATATGAATTTTTCATTGTTTTCGTACCACAACTTGGCACTGAAACGTTCATAACAGGTCGAAGCCCAACTGCAATTGAATTTATAATTATACTTGCCGCAGAACTAAATAGCCAGTCAGGTCGTAATGCCATCTCTATCACTCTTGGTTGTTCTTAACAAGGGTAAAGGAGATAGCGTAATGATCTCAGTCGCGAGTTAGTTTTGCGGCAAGTATCGTTGAATCCTACTATGCCTACTTCCCACTATTATTCATTTGAGCAATGCGATGTGATGTATTAAGGCATTCAAGGTTCCTCAAAGAAATTACTTAGATAGGAAGGAAATCCACCTTATGCCTCCGGCACCTCCGGTGTACAAGCGGGACATTGCTTTCATACGTACTGTCTCGCTCACACACAAAAGCGGCATTCGGATCCGCATCTATTTGATAACCGCGTCTTACGTTTATCAGTAAAATACCCCGACTGCATCCTTATTAATATCCTCGCATCAGCTAGTCCAAGTATTCGCTCGTTCCGCCGTTTGCAGCCTCGGTATGCGCCGTCAGCTGTCTAAGGGTTTGCGACGTCAGCGACCATTATAGCATCACTGCCACTGCTCCACAGTCAACCTTATGTCTTCACTGACAAGGTTCAATTTACAAGCGGTGTTATGTGCAGCTTTAATTCGCCTCCGATATTCAATCGTTGAGTAAAGTTATGGGATAACGGTAGGACAATGAGCTTCGCCTACTGCTAATACAATGTGTTTGTGCACGTATAGTGGAGCCGTTAACCACGTATAGTACGATGAATTTTATCGACAAATCACCCCCCATACCTATGTTTTTTCTCAACCATTTTAAAACTGCACCCCTTCAAAGTTTTATGCTGCCAAACATGACTGCACTTGGTTAATGTACCATTATATGCACAAACACATTGTATATCAGACAATAGTTGTAGACCCATGTGGGAACGGGTGTGGATGTTCAAATCAGGCTCTAAAATCAAAACTGGCGACCCGCCCCGGCTTCACACGGGTAGAACCTTAACAAATTATGCACCTAAACCTTCCTCAAAAGTCACTCTATTGATAAGTGAAAACCGCATGCAAATCCGTTCAGTAGTTTTTGAGTTTATAGCGAACATACTGACAGATAGACGCGCGGTCGGCGACTTTGTTTTATAAGGTGTACTCCTGTACTAATACTGTACCCGTGAGGGAAGGGACAGAACATAAAGTACACAATGCGCCAAATTAAAGACACGTTTTAACATTCCTGATAACATACCAAAAACAACCTAATACGTAATTTGGTCGGGTTATTTGTTGCCCACCATAAACCATACTAAAATTTACGGTGGGAAAAAAAAAAGACTGACAAGGACAAACAATCATAGCGCTGTCTCCTACTGACAGTTCCATAAGAGCATTTCGTTCGGTCATCTGCCGGCTCTACCATATCATCTCTATACTTATTGTACCTCTTTGACTAATATCTATTATACTAATTCTTTGGCTATTAAGCTTACAAAACGTTTCTTTCCCTTATTGCTTATCCTGAACGGATTAAGAACGTGCAGGCACTCGCTAGCGACACTTTAATATAAGAGACGTCAGGTAGAGGGCGACGAGGGTAGTTGCGGAATTTACTGCGATCACAAAATGAACGGGGGACATCGTTTATGTTGTTTCTGCACGTACAGCTGTTAACGTTAATGTTGGGTCTTAAACTAAAGAAAAGTTTCGAACTCGACCCGGCGTCTTCAGCAATACACTCGAGAATTTGGGACGGGTACCGCCGGGGCCACCCGGTCAACCGCCCTAGAGGTCGTGGCGTTAGCCGAAGACGCGGCTTCGATTCCGGCCTCGGCTACTGGACGGGACTGGCTTACGGCCCGATTCGAAGATTGATTAAGACACGTTTAAGATCTTTAAAAGATCGATAACTAAACGACATATCAAAATTCCGTCAATTATACGACATACAACCGATATCTAAATGAGAATTTATCTAAACCAGAACTTATCGTTATCGTATTTCATTCTTCGAATCGGGCCATTAGTCATTTTTTCTTTACTATATGACATCTTTTTCAGTTCATCCTTGAATTAAACTCTGAATAAAACAATCTAACTTGTCATGTCAATTTTCTTACAAATATTAACAAAAGTTTACGAACCACATGACGACGTCTAAAATATATTCTTTCTATTTCGTTAAGAACCCTCCTTCATTCCGCCCTCCACATTCATAGTAGGTACTACAATCTACTATTTGAATCAAATGTAATTCCAATACACACTAGCTATCAGCAGTGCGTCTAATTGATATCGGATATGGAATCGCGAAGGATGCGTGTAACATGAGCGTGCACGACGCTAAGTGGCTTGTTGCGATCCGAGTGCAGAAAACTCTACACTGTAGGTATTTCTGCGCTGTTGAAGAATACTATGCCGTTAATCGCTTCTATGGAGGAATGTGTTGAGGTGGTTTCTAGTACCTATTTTTTACTGTCTCATTGTAATCCCTTCACTGCAACAGCGATCGGCGTTACAAATGCTTGGTTCGTCAGAAACACTACATACCTACACAGTGGGGGGCGCATGTCAGCGTAAGTTCCCGTTGGCCTGGTTTTTTTTAAATAAGCATCTAGTCTATACGGCTCTCAAAAGGTACCATTTTGTAGGGAACTCTTCTGGTGTAGAAATGTAATTGGTATTTTTATGATCGTTCTCAATACTAGAGACAAAAACTGTCGATGCGATTTTATTTTACGTAATGAACATTTGTAGTGCAACGGTTGTAAACCCTAGTAAGTTGCAGCAACCTTGCATGCTGACCGTGTGTTACATCACGCATGACAATGGTTATTGTTAACTAAGTGCTAAAAGCCCTTCGCGACACGGAACCAGTGGCCTTCAATCCTAGACATCCTAGTCCTATTAGTCCTATCTTAGTCTAAAATATTTTTTCTAAACTTCTTTCGTACTCAATCTTATTGAATGATATTGAGTATCTCAATTTGTAAACTGCTTACTTATTTACAATACATATCCCCAATTGCGGTGTCTTACCCAAGTTACCCAACCAACTTCTGATACCCATTGATATTTAATTTCTGATACTCTTATATGTCGTGTACTATTTAGTCATGCTTATGTTCCTGACGCTGCGCTGCCGGCATGTTTATACGACAGAATCTAAATACATACTAACATGTCGCTACAGGCGTTGTAAACTCATTACTCATGGCCCTGTTCATGTCATGACAGTACTCAACTCACTTTTAATGCTGCTGGAGAAATCGCCTAGTGTACAACCATGAAGCTGCATGATTATTAGCGGGTCCCTGATCCCTGCTCTGCTTACCGCACTAGAGTCTGTATCATATATCTATCTTATTTCGCTATGTATATATATGTATATATATATATATATATCTTATACATCTCCAAACTTAATGTATTAACCGTGGAGACTATACGTCTCTGTCATATTGTATAATATACTTGACTTGGTACATACTAGTTATGTACAGAATGTAGCATTAGTTTATGAGACTGCTAGTTTAACAGTCCAGACGCGGTTTATTTACTTAGTATAAATTTTATTTTGACACTTGGAGAGACTTTACACCTCCAAATTTTATTAGTATTAGTACTCTGACATTGGGGACCTTTTACATCTCCAGATTTAATGTGTTTTTAACCATAGAGACTATACATCTCTATTGTATTGTATTAATTATTTATTTTAAGATTATTATAATGTAATGTTTACCCAGGTATTGGCTGTTGTATTTATAAATGTTGTTATGTATTTTTCATGTCACTATATGATGTTACTATAAATGTTGTATTGACTTGTAAAAGAGCCCTTGAGGCCTACTTGCAGAATAAATTTTTGAATTTTGAATTTTGAATTTTGAATGTTTTTGTTGCAGGTCATGGCAAAACACACAAGGATGCGGCGAGCGTCCGCGCCACACACCCCATACCTGCAGCCTGCGGGCTGTACTACTTCGAGGTGCGGATCGTGTCCAAGGGCCGCGACGGGTACATGGGCATCGGACTGTCGGCGCACGGGGTCAACATGAACAGGCTGCCAGGTGAGACACACAAACATACACGCAAGGAGTGGGGTATCCCACACACTACTTAATACCAGCGTATTTGGTGAAGTGGTTATGGGGATATTTGGGAGCAGTAATAAGAAATTTAGAGGTACTTAATTAAGGAACGTGTATTCACAGGATTGCGACCGGGAGACAACTAAGGAGCGAGCTATTATGCGTTGGACCTTCCGTAGGCGCGCGGAATGCTAACAACCCATAAGCTGTCTAATATAGTGATTCGTATCCAAAGACCACAAGGAGTGCCTTCTTGGACATTTTATTTAAAGAAGCGAAGCTCAACCCTTGTACATACGTATATAAACCAGAGCACTATGTTCGTAGAACTGAAACTTCGGAAAACTAAACACGCTCGACCCACATCAAAATTTACGCCACGCAGCAAAAAGATAATCCGCTGACTAGAAGAAATTATGTTCCAGGCTGGGACAAGCACTCATACGGCTATCACGGCGACGATGGGCACTCGTTCTGCTCGTCCGGCACCGGTCAGCCGTACGGGCCCACGTTCACCACCGGCGACGTCATCGGCTGCGGCGTCAACCTCGTCGATAACACCTGCTTCTACACCAAGAATGGCCACCATCTGGGCATCGCCTTCCGGGGGCTGCCTGTGAGTGCATATCCTTATCAAAGTCATGGTGTTTAGACTTCGTTTACCCAATTTAGTCTTTAGAAAGTCGCTCTTTCCATCCGATATGACGCGGTATACAGCGCTATGACAACTGGAAACTAACGCCTTGATTTTGTGCCTTAGGACTGTCTCGGGTTATTGTTTCCCTCCGATTTCTATGTACTGATTAGCCCAGATGAAATGGCAATCAGAGGCGTACCTATTCCAATCGCGACCGTGGCAAATTCATAGAACGGAAGGAATGGATGCAATGAGGGTCTGTGTCAAATTGGGGCCCTCTTGTGCTAGGGGCCCGTGGCATTACGCCACGCCATACTTGCTACCAAATAGTTACGCCACTGATGGCGATCGGCAATTTCTTTCATGTCATTTTTCTCCAAATAGTATACCTGTTTCCAGCCCAACCTATACCCGACGGTGGGCCTGCAGACGCCGGGCGAGGTGGTGGACGCGAACTTCGGGCAGCAGCCGTTCGTGTTCGACATCGAGGACATGCTGCGCGAGCTGCGCGCGCGCACCCGGCTCACCATCGACGAGTTCCCGCTCCCGGACGCGCAGGGCCAGTGGCAGCAGGTGTTGCACAGGCGAGTTTTACTAGTTTTTTTTATCTCAAAACTGCCATCTGACGTTTCTGAGGAGAAACTACACACAAACATTATTAGTCCACAAAATTCAAAGATTTGTTTACGATTTAATTGTCATATCACGTCTACTGTTGTACATAAAGCTTCACGGGGATCGAACGAGAAAATAAACAATTCTTTGCCGGTCCTATCCCATGTTTTCCGCAACCTTAAACCACGATTTTAAAAGGATTTCTCTGTTCGGTAAGTGATCGGAATTTCAGAAGTTTTAGGCCTTGATGGGCATCCCTTTTACAAACAATACGCCCTACCCACTATCGACGTTGTCACTCCAACTCTCCTTGATTCTGTTCAATGTTGTCACTTCAACTCGCCTTGGTTTTGTTCAACGTTGTCACTTCAACTCACCTTGGTTCTGTTCAGCGTTGTCACTTCATCTCACCTTGGTTCTGTTCAGCGTTGTCACTTCAACTCACCTTGGTTCTGTTCAACGTTGTCACTTCAACTCACCTTGGTTCTGTTCAACGTTGTCACTTCAACTCACCTTGGTTCTGTTCAACGTTGCCACTTCAACTCACCTTGGTTCTGTTCAGGATCGACTTTTCCAACTTACAGGAAGCGGTCAAAATTTCAACATATTTACTAGTTTATTTTGCCTATAACCAGATTTTTTAATTTTAGTGTATCTATTTCGACATCTTCACAATACGTCGATGTTCATTACTTTCATTAGCGATTTGAACATTGCAGGATGGTATCGACATACCTAGTCCACCACGGGTACTGCAGCACGGCCACGGCCTTCTCCCGCGCCACCGGACAACCCATACAAGAAGACATACAGTCTATTAGGAATAGACAGAGTGAGTCATTTTAATAAAGAATATTTTAGCGTTACTTAGTCTTTCTTAAGTATCTTTTGATTGACTGATGATTTAGGCAGTTTTTATACTCAAGGGACAATGCCGCTTGTGAACTCCTTAAAGCTAATGCGGAAACGATGTTTAGAAGAAAATCTCAATCTGTCCTTTCAAGTTAAGACAAATTCCGAATATCTTGTTTGTATGCCAACGTTACAGCAACATGTTTTTCACATTTTCCGAAAATTACCGTTTTCGCTTCCAAGATAATCGCCTTGCTGTTTGTTTAAAATTCTTCGTTTGAAGGATTCTATTATGATAATTTCAGATACCAAAATGATCTTTATGTGCCCATTTCTGTCAGTTAAAATGATGAAAATCACGGTCACGTTTGTACTGACGTTGGCTTAATGCATATCATAAAAATCATAATTTATTACTTATGTGTATCAACTGCTTTGAAATATTAATAATAAAATTAAATCATTCATGTTTCGTGTGTTACAGAAGTATCGAAGTTAGTGTTATCGGGTCGCATCGGCGAAGCGGTGGAGCTGACTCGGAGACTTTATCCAGGTCTCTTAGAGCGGGAAAAGGAGCTGCTGTTCCTGCTGCAGTGTCGGCAGTTCGTGGAGATGGTCAACGGCACGGAGCAGGGGGAGGCTGTGAGTTAAATGATAATTGTGTGCTCCGCCAAGTGTGACATTTCTCTGAGATCGTATGATGCAGACGTGGTGCGATGGGAGTTTATTTCAAAAAGAAAAAAAAAAAAAACATCTAAATGTATGCTAAGTTTTGTAGATCGGTAGGGTGTGTTATTTTCTTAGAATTTTTAAATTTCATGTGTAATACCTCTCAAAATTTGCCTAACTAAATTCAATTACGTTCTGTTTTGAAAAAGAATATGTTTCTAAACTGCAATAAAGATAATATCCGTGTTTGGTGTTGCAGGGCGCGGCGACGGAGAACGGCGCCAGCAACGGCGTCGCCACCTCCGTCATCTCGCACACCAGCCGCGCGCCGAGGCACACCAATGGTTAGTCTCTCATATTACTGTAGCGACGGAGAACGGCGCCAGCAACGGCGTCGCCACCTCCGTCATCTCGCACACCAGCCGCGCGCCGAGGCACACCAATGGTTAGTCTCTCATATTACTGTAGCGACGGAGAACGGCGCCAGCAACGGCGTCGCCACCTCCGTCATCTCGCACACCAGCCGCGCGCCGAGGCACACCAATGGTTAGTCTCTCATATTACTGTAGCGACGGAGAACGGCGCCAGCAACGGCGTCGCCACCTCCGTCATCTCGCACACCAGCCGCGCGCCGAGGCACACCAATGGTTAGTCTCTCATATTACTGTAGCGACGGAGAACGGCGCCAGCAACGGCGTCGCCACCTCCGTCATCTCGCACACCAGCCGCGCGCCGAGGCACACCAATGGTTAGTCTCTCATATTACTGTAGCGACGGAGAACGGCGCCAGCAACGGCGTCGCCACCTCCGTCATCTCGCACACCAGCCGCGCGCCGAGGCACACCAATGGTTAGTCTCTCATATTACTGTAGCGACGGAGGACGGCGCCAGCAACGGCGGCGCCACCTCCGTCATCTCGCACACCAGCCGCGCGCCGAGGCACACCAATGGTTAGTCTCTCATATTACTGTAGCGACGGAGGACGGCGCCAGCAACGGCGGCGCCACCTCCGTCATCTCGCACACCAGCCGCGCGCCGAGGCACACCAATGGTTAGTCTCTCATATTACTGTAGCGACGGAGGACGGCGCCAGCAACGGCGGCGCCACCTCCGTCATCTCGCACACCAGCCGCGCGCCGAGGCACACCAATGGTTAGTCTCTCATATTACTGTAGCGACGGAGGACGGCGCCAGCAACGGCGTCGCCACCTCCGTCATCTCGCACACCAGCCGCGCGCCGAGGCACACCAATGGTTAGTCTCTCATATTACTGTAGCGACGGAGGACGGCGCCAGCAACGGCGGCGCCACCTCCGTCATCTCGCACACCAGCCGCGCGCCGAGGCACACCAATGGTTAGTCTCTCATATTACTGTAGCGACGGAGAACGGCGCCAGCAACGGCGGCGCCACCTCCGTCATCTCGCACACCAGCCGCGCGCCGAGGCACACCAATGGTTAGTCTCTCATATTACTGTAGCGACGGAGGACGGCGCCAGCAACGGCGGCGCCACCTCCGTCATCTCGCACACCAGCCGCGCGCCGAGGCACACCAATGGTTAGTCTCTCATATTACTGTAGCGACGGAGGACGGCGCCAGCAACGGCGGCGCCACCTCCGTCATCTCGCACACCAGCCGCGCGCCGAGGCACACCAATGGTTAGTCTCTCATATTACTGTAGCGACGGAGAACGGCGCCAGCAACGGCGTCGCCACCTCCGTCATCTCGCACACCAGCCGCGCGCCGAGGCACACCAATGGTTAGTCTCTCATATTACTGTAGCGACGGAGAACGGCGCCAGCAACGGCGTCGCCACCTCCGTCATCTCGCACACCAGCCGCGCGCCGAGGCACACCAATGGTTAGTCTCTCATATTACTGTAGCGACGGAGAACGGCGCCAGCAACGGCGTCGCCACCTCCGTCATCTCGCACACCAGCCGCGCGCCGAGGCACACCAATGGTTAGTCTCTCATATTACTGTAGCGACGGAGGACGGCGCCAGCAACGGCGGCGCCACCTCCGTCATCTCGCACACCAGCCGCGCGCCGAGGCACACCAATGGTTAGTCTCTCATATTACTGTAGCGACGGAGGACGGCGCCAGCAACGGCGGCGCCACCTCCGTCATCTCGCACACCAGCCGCGCGCCGAGGCACACCAATGGTTAGTCTCTCATATTACTGTAGCGACGGAGGACGGCGCCAGCAACGGCGGCGCCACCTCCGTCATCTCGCACACCAGCCGCGCGCCGAGGCACACCAATGGTTAGTCTCTCATATTACTGTAGCGACGGAGGACGGCGCCAGCAACGGCGTCGCCACCTCCGTCATCTCGCACACCAGCCGCGCGCCGAGGCACACCAATGGTTAGTCTCTCATATTACTGTAGCGACGGAGGACGGCGCCAGCAACGGCGGCGCCACCTCCGTCATCTCGCACACCAGCCGCGCGCCGAGGCACACCAATGGTTAGTCTCTCATATTACTGTAGCGACGGAGAACGGCGCCAGCAACGGCGGCGCCACCTCCGTCATCTCGCACACCAGCCGCGCGCCGAGGCACACCAATGGTTAGTCTCTCATATTACTGTAGCGACGGAGGACGGCGCCAGCAACGGCGGCGCCACCTCCGTCATCTCGCACACCAGCCGCGCGCCGAGGCACACCAATGGTTAGTCTCTCATATTACTGTAGCGACGGAGGACGGCGCCAGCAACGGCGGCGCCACCTCCGTCATCTCGCACACCAGCCGCGCGCCGAGGCACACCAATGGTTAGTCTCTCATATTACTGTAGCGACGGAGGACGGCGCCAGCAACGGCGTCGCCACCTCCGTCATCTCGCACACCAGCCGCGCGCCGAGGCACACCAATGGTTAGTCTCTCATATTACTGTAGCGACGGAGAACGGCGCCAGCAACGGCGTCGCCACCTCCGTCATCTCGCACACCAGCCGCGCGCCGAGGCACACCAATGGTTAGTCTCTCATATTACTGTAGCGACGGAGAACGGCGCCAGCAACGGCGTCGCCACCTCCGTCATCTCGCACACCAGCCGCGCGCCGAGGCACACCAATGGTTAGTCTCTCATATTACTGTAGCGACGGAGGACGGCGCCAGCAACGGCGGCGCCACCTCCGTCATCTCGCACACCAGCCGCGCGCCGAGGCACACCAATGGTTAGTCTCTCATATTACTGTAGCGACGGAGGACGGCGCCAGCAACGGCGGCGCCACCTCCGTCATCTCGCACACCAGCCGCGCGCCGAGGCACACCAATGGTTAGTCTCTCATATTACTGTAGCGACGGAGGACGGCGCCAGCAACGGCGGCGCCACCTCCGTCATCTCGCACACCAGCCGCGCGCCGAGGCACACCAATGGTTAGTCTCTCATATTACTGTAGCGACGGAGAACGGCGCCAGCAACGGCGGCGCCACCTCCGTCATCTCGCACACCAGCCGCGCGCCGAGGCACACCAATGGTTAGTCTCTCATATTACTGTAGCGACGGAGGACGGCGCCAGCAACGGCGGCGCCACCTCCGTCATCTCGCACACCAGCCGCGCGCCGAGGCACACCAATGGTTAGTCTCTCATATTACTGTAGCGACGGAGGACGGCGCCAGCAACGGCGGCGCCACCTCCGTCATCTCGCACACCAGCCGCGCGCCGAGGCACACCAATGGTTAGTCTCTCATATTACTGTAGCGACGGAGGACGGCGCCAGCAACGGCGTCGCCACCTCCGTCATCTCGCACACCAGCCGCGCGCCGAGGCACACCAATGGTTAGTCTCTCATATTACTGTAGCGACGGAGGACGGCGCCAGCAACGGCGGCGCCACCTCCGTCATCTCGCACACCAGCCGCGCGCCGAGGCACACCAATGGTTAGTCTCTCATATTACTGTAGCGACGGAGAACGGCGCCAGCAACGGCGGCGCCACCTCCGTCATCTCGCACACCAATGGTTAGTTTCTCATTTTTTAAGGAGCTTTATACAATGTCCTGAATTTAGTAACAAATACGACACAATGAAGATTACGTCAATACGTAGAAGTCAGATGGAGATATTTTCATTTTGTTTCACGTGTAGCGACGGGGGATGTTTTTACTTATATTTATGAAAGTCGTACAAGGAGAGATTAAACTGCTAAGGCGGAACTATGATGTGATGATTTCTTCATATTTACGTGTGACTAGAATATATTTGGAAGTTTAGGACGAGCGGTAATCCTGTCTGCATACAGTGCGAAGTCTGGTCGTTGGGAAGACAATTTTGTTTTTCTATACACTTGGTGTATATATAGTTCAACGAGGCAATGCCTACTTTGTCATAGTGGCGATAGTATGAGGTTTCTAACGACTTTCATGTTGTTTGTCACGAGGTCCGACATGGGTCACAAAGGAAATTTTTCGACACTAAATATGTTGTTAAAATGGGTCGTTAATAAGATATTTATTTATTTAAACTTTATTGCATAGTAAAAATATACAGTTACAAAAGGCGGACTTAATGCCCCAAGGCATTCTCTACCAGTCAACCTTTGGGCCAAACAGAGAAGCAAAGTTGGTGCGGGGTATGTAAATATGGATATGTAGATATGTTATATGTTGTATTGCAGGGGTGTCAGAGGGCGGGTCGCGGTCGACGCCGACGAAGGACGGCGACGTGGAGATGGCGGCCGAGCCCGACGCGCCGCACGGTACGTGTGTGTACATGTCCAGGCAGCCCGCTGGCCGAGGCCTGCAGAGTGCCAAGCGAGTCCCACCTGGTCCGACACTATTTATTTATACTTTATAGGACCATGTCGGCCTATGCTCAGTGTGGGGTTCCGTAGTTACCATTCTGTCAAAAAACGCTAAACGGGGACTGTTAATAAGTATGATGTCCAGTCCCGGACTTTAATTGTTGTCGCATTTAGGGTTTGCTTTACATTCAAAATATCATAGCGTTAATATTGACAATTGACTTCAACATAGATGGTTAAACAATGTACAATACAATACATTACAAGCATACGAAAGTACTTTCGCAGCGCCTTGTACAACTTTATACTATGAAGAAAAGACTTTGCAATAACTCAAAAACGCCTGGACCGATCATGTTTCCTATAATCTTCATTTAAAGTATGATGACTAATTAACGAGAGATTTATCCGAAAAGAAGAATCTTAGACGTTGCGAGAGTTTCCAGGCACGAGGATTAAAGCGACTTATGTGTCCATACTAAATTGCAGCTTTCTAGCACTAACGATTACAAAACAAAGCTACAGACGGACAGACAGGATATGGCGACAATATAAGGATTCCCAGTTGACTACGGAACCCTAAAGAAAAAAATTCAAATGAATGCTAAATGACATCTTCTGGCGGTCAACCATTAGGTCGAATTGAGACAACCATCGAGACAGATATGTTGAACACCAAGTTAATACACTGTTCCGATGGAACGGGTACATAAAACCTGCCAATAATGCCTAGTATTTTGGCTCATATATACAAGGAACGTAAAATACAACGATGTTATATACCAGGTTTAGTTGATACATATTCACGGAACAGATAGTGTCATTTATAAATTGTTATTTTCTCTTTACTTAGGATATTTAACATCAAAGCACACCTTTTATTTCATTAAGCTACTCCACTTTGTTAATGACCTCAAAAACGAATAAAAAAGGTGTATTTTGAAGTTAGATTACTTACCATATAAAGCAGATAAAGTATACTTCTATAAGTGTGAAATTAAGAAGATTTAAAACGTATTACGTCATGATAACGTACCTTACGCAGTGCGCAAATACGTTTAACACCACTGATAAACATGCATTTTTTCTACAACAGTGAATTGACTATAATTATTGCCATGTATGTCTAACATGGAAAATGAAAAAATACCATGAACAAAAGAATATGTGATACCTAAAATAAAGTATGTGTATGTTGGGATGGACCTGGTCTAATCGGCCCAAAATACCAAAATTGGGGGTGATATAGAGGGTTTCAAAATTTATTATATCTATAAACAGTACACTTTACATATAAAAAGTTGATATTATTTTATACTAGTAATATTAATTATAATGATTTTATTATAAACAATGTATTACTAATGTGTACATTATTATTTGTATGTAATTCCGCATTTGATTTCCAATTATGAATTATTTGCACTACACGCCATTCATACATATAATTTTATTAGAGTCATACAATAACATTCGACATTATTTATTTTATTATTTGCTAGTCGCTTTGTGTTTTGCCTGAACGTTACAGTAAAGTGGATATCAAATAAATAACAATTAACCGCATTCATGTTTGGTGAAGGCCAAAATATTAATATGTATGCCAAAATATGGTTCTATACGTTATATCATCTTATGATTTATTTATTTTATTTTAAACATAAATATTAAACTGAAAATGCAGTTCGCTGCGTAAATTGATTGGAAACAAAAATCCAAAAACCGTGACTTGAACGAAAGTCCTTATTTATAGTAAATAAATTATTGATGGTAGAGGAGATAAAGTGTAAGAAAAGGTCGTGTTTCCGAGTTCGACGGCTGAAGTAAATAGCGCTGCACGTGGTCTTGTCTTGCAGTAACTGAAATGACAAACTTTTGACAGCCACAGGTACCACATAATGTACAGTAGGGTTCAAAAGTGAATTTATGAATGAAATCATTCACGACCCGTCTGGTCTAGTGGCTAGTGACCCTGCCTATGAAACCGATGGTCCCGGGTTCAAATCCTGGTAAGGGCATTTATTCGTGTGATGAGCATGAATATTTGTTCCCGAGTCATTGGTGTTTTCTATGTATTTAAGTATTTATATATTATATAATTATATCGTCGTCTAAGTACCCTCAACACAAGCCTTATTGAGCTTACTGTGGGACTTAGTCAATTTGTGTAATAATGTCCTATAGTATAAATTGTCCATGTAAATTTGAACAAGGAAATGGTACTGAAATTAAATTCCTAGACCGTACCTTGTCACAGTAACGATAGTGTGCGATCCGTAGTAGCTTCCATATGTATTCCCAGTGATAAGGTACAAAGTGGCACAGACATTAATTTCCTTGTCTGTATGGGATGTACAGCGACATCTACTACGTCGAATTCGATTCACGAATTTTCGATATAGTTTATACCTCTTCTACTATTGATGAGTCGTGTCTGATAGTATTGAGTTAGCATGGTTTAGTCGAAGTCCTGGCTACGTGGCACCGCATTAGAGCATCTCATCGCACCTAGTCGCATGCTATTTATTTACGCCTACTGAGTCATCGCTTGCTTGCAAATCTGCGTCTATGGTTTCGGTACAAGATGTTGGTTTCCTAAAATATTCTATATCCTAGGCATCAGTTTTCTCTGATAACCAATTTTTTTTCAACAGCCCCTGTCCAATAATATTTAAATCTTAGGAGACGGAATCCTGTTTAATCCATTCCAACGAATCCTTCACTGTGTTCCAATCCAAATAATATTTTGAGAAACGAATGTTTCGTATCGAAAACCTATGCGCAGAGCTTATCTCCTACTCCTACAGCACGAAGATTTGACCCACTAATGTGACAATTTGACATATATTTTGTAAAAATGTCAATTTGTGACATTGCGTGGGGTCTAAGGAAAATGTATGCCAGCCCTCGCACGAGAAGACAACCCGTGGCTTATGCCTTTTACAGTCCTTGGATTAATAGTAGTTACTCAACATTTTCTTCAACAATTACTGGAGATCGCGTTATAATTATATCTTTAATATTCCGACAAATGATTAGGAATTTGTTAAGCTACTAAACTTGGGAAATAAAACTGTTTTAGAAATTCTCCTGAAATAAAACTTTTTGTATCCTGATCTAATTTATGAACATTTGCTAAAAAACCGTGTCTGAATACTGTAATACTACTAACCTCGGTCGGATTCGTCCGCGTCGGAATTGTTAAATATACCTTCAACCTAATTTTACTTTCTTTGAGGTCGAATATAAAAAAATAACCTTTAATAATGTAGCTACAACGTCTGAAGAATATATTTTTTAAATTGTAAGTTCCCACTTGGAAGGGGTTGTGTGTCGTGCTGGGGGTCGTCTGTCAGAAATGGGATATTAGCCATTATAAATTATACCGTAAATTCTCCCTGAATTATCTGTAGGTAATTTACCATAGCGCCATCTCCAGTGGCATCGGCCACCGTTTATGCCGTGTTTGCTAGCTACTCGCTATTTAGTAAGTGTAGCGCCGGGTTGCCGTGCGGCGAGGGCCGGCCGGAGCCGCTAGCCGCGGGTGACGGTGAGCGGGCGCGTGGTTGTAGGTGCGGAGCCGGTGAAGGGCATGCCCGGCGTCACGGCCAGCGTGCACCAGCTCATGCCGGACTTCCACAAGGGTTGGTATCCTAGAACACTACGGACGAACGCTCTCATGTGATCAGGCGTCGTATGTTGGGACCGACCGTAGAATGGTGCGACTGGTTGTCGAATATTTGTGACTAAATGTCGAATATTGTGAGATATCGTCGAATATTTGTGACTAAATGTCGAATATTGTGAGATATCGCCGAATATTTGTGACCAGTTGTCGAATATTTGTGACTAAATGTCGAATATTGTGAGATATCGCCGAATATTTGTGACCAGTTGTCGAATATTTGTGACTAATTGTCGAATACCGGAAGATATACTCGAATATTTTGGGCTTCTTGTCGAATATTAGGAAATATCGTCGAGAGACAGCGTCACATATAACTAAATGTCGAATGCTTGGAAAAACCGTCGAATATTTGTGACGAATCCTCTAATGTTATATTATATGTAATTGACGACCGGTCTGGCTTAGTGGGTAATGACCCTGCCTATGAAGCCGATGAGACCGGATTCGAATTCCAGTAAGGGCATTTTTGTTCTGATGAACACAGATACTTGTTCCTGAGTCATTGGTGTTTTCTATGTATATAAGTACTTATGTATTTATCTATATATGTATCTTTGTCTAGGACCCATAATATAAGCTTTGCTTAATTTGGGTTTGGGTGGGTAAAAAAATAAACTGTTGGGTGTTATGAGGATCGATAATAACATACTCTCGATTTTGGTTTTAGTAGTAGTAATCACTTTATAAGGGATCTCTTCCAGCTAACCTTCGAGTAGATAAGGGATTTCAGAATTCAAAATAGATAGAAAAACTTACGGTTATCGTGGTAAACTTGACGAACAGTCGCATACACATAGTGAAGAATTTTACATGTGCATTTATGACGCTCAACATGATCACGTGACTGCGTTCGTCACGAGACAGCGGTTCGGTGTGTTGGTGGGCTCGCTTCAATCTCATCATTCTCATGGACGTCGGCCATTCCTTGACTTATATGTCATTAATTTTTGACTTGTAATATACTGTCACAGGTGTCTGACCATTCGTAAAGCTTATTGCTACTATTGGTCAATTTATGATTGTAAGTTGAGGAATTGAAAAGGTTCGTCTTTATCATTTTTACCTCTTTCCTCCCGGAATGATAATCCCCTTAAAGTATGTATACCAATTCTCTTCAATATATGATTTTTATTGTGTTTCTTCGGCTTTACTAATTAACGGAAATGACTTGTTTTTTTCAACTTTACCAATATTTTTTTGTAATTGTATTTGTTTTGCTTTTTTATTAACCAAGCTACATTCAATAAGATTTTTTTGTTGGAGCAATGTGTTAAAATTTTGTTTACTTCTTCGGTTACAATATTAAATTCCATATTTTCTTTAACTTCTTATTAGTAAATCCTAACTCCTCTCTTTTACTATCTTTTGTATTCCTTATTTAACTCCTTCTTTACGTCCATCGTAAACCATAAAATATTCTTAGCTTGGAAACAGTAAGTACTTTAGTTAAGTTTTATTTTTGAAAAACAAAACTTATTTGCTTGAAGTATGTTTTTGTAGTGTAGCTGTGTCAGTTGGGACTTATTTTTGCATGGTGTTGACCTATTAGAATAAAACAAATATCTATTTTAAAGAGTATACAATTATTATGGTTTCCTGTTTTCAATTAAAATGAAGTCGGTATCAAGACCGTATGAATTCATCTGTCTAACTGGACTACAATTGTGTTATATGTAATAGAACATTAATTAATTCTTCGTTCTTACTCACTGAAAGCAACGTATGTTTAATGATTATTGCCAAGTTTAATAAAATAATTATATTGACATTGGTAAAGCAAAGCGTGTGCTTTTTTCCTTTTGAAATTTTACAATTTGCGGCTTTCCATCACAGAAGAGTCCTTATACTTCAAGTGCATAAGATCCATTTTATCTATAATTCTAACAGAAATTCTGATAAAAAGGTTCTTATTGCACTTGAAGCATAAGGACCCTTCTCTGATGGAAGCCACATTTATGATCACAAGTGTAAAGAAATATTAATATCAGAATGACTTCAAAGTCTTGAAGTTAATGGATGAATTATTACTGGTATTCTTATTTATGGTCGACTAAACTAACAACGATATGAGCATGCAACAAGGTACGTCTCGCATGCCGATATGCTTTATATCTATCTACGTATAGTATCGTATGTATGACTCCTACAGTATCGTCATGTTATTGGTCTCGGGGTTCGAGTGCATGGGTGTGGCGGGCGACCCTTCAATCCACTGGTTTTCTTGCACAGTTTCACAAGTGTCTATTAGAGCTAGTGCCATAATAAGTTTGTTACGTTGCGAAAGTGACAACAGTTTTTGGTGGCATTAAATATAATTAAGTATCATTATTTGTACAAGATATGTGCTTAAAATTTAAGAAGCACGCTGAGGGCTACTGCTATCCGATACTGACAGCTGAAAAGATGGGTACCGCGTGATATTTTTTGTGGTCCGCATAATGTACAGAGCCGTAAGGGACATCAATATTAACTATCTAATTCGAAGCACGAATTCGTCTTAGACTTTAAACGTCCGATAAAATTAATGAATGTTTGATTCGAGTGAACGTCATATTGAGGATTGCTGTTTCTTAAAGTTGCATTAGATTTTTGTGGCATTGGATATAATGGACGTTTGTAACACTAGCCTGGGATTTGTATGATTCTTTAGTAAAAATGTCCAAGTATGAATTACTAACTTGGTTATAACACTTGCCAACCAGTGACATTTTACCCAGGAACCCTAATACCGACTACTGGGTTAAACCGGTGTTCTATTCTCAATAAACTCCAACCTTGCACCGTTTGTGATAAATGTTAAAATAGTTACATCTCTGAATATGCAATTCATTTCGAGACTATGTGTGTTGTCAAGTCTTGTCAAGTGAAGTCAGACCAATGTGACCATATAATGTACAAATATCTATGGGCAAAAAAACCCTTTAGGTAAGGAAGATACCAAGCTTATATGCATTCAGATCAGAATATAGTTTTGCCAACTATCCAGACTTTAGTGGTCTTTAGACGCTCAAGTATTTATTTAGGCTTACAAAATGCTTACATTAACTCACTTATACTTTCGAAACGATTGACCTTCTAAAGACAATTTTTTAATCTCCATTAATTCACGAACTCATTGCACTTTCGTCTCAACTTAATATTTTGAGGCCATACTTTTCTATGAAAACCGGAGAAGCACACAGTTTTTAACCACTAAATTGTTATAGGAACATCGTCTTAATTATAACTATTCAAGCAAGGCCAATTCGTAAAACTTAAAAAACTTGACCTTTGATCTAAATGAAATAATTGTTTTTATCCATGGCAATTTACTAATTCAAGGATATAATATATAAACTGCTTCTTTCTCCGTTCTATCATTGTCCACATGTTTTCGACATTGTTGTAATATAATGTCGTGTGCAGACGCAGAGGGTTGCGGGAACCGCGCCTCCGTGGAGAGGATGCTCGCCTTCGGGCGCGAGCTGTACGCGGCGAGCCAGAAGCTGAGCCAAGACAACTACCACAAAGCCATGCTGGAGGTATGTGCCATACAACTATCCCAAAGCCATGCTGGAAGTATGGGCCAAAGGTACAACAGAAAGAAAGTGGCCATGGAAAAAAATGTAAACCTTGTCTGGAATAAATGATTTATTATTATTACAAAGGCTCTATAAATGGGCAAGGAAAATCCTTTCTCATCTTAGCGTTGTCCGGCTTCAGCATTCTGAGAATCGTTATACAGAATTGGCTGGGGTTCGAACTCGATACCTTCCCAATTTGAAAGCCGCCCTTTTTTGAATGAGTAAATATCCTAATCAAACTTAGCGAACTGTTTGGTGTAGGTTCGTTCGTTGACCAAACTTAAAAATTGAATTTAGTAATGTTGTGACCAACTGTCGAATATTGTGACCGGCGGTCGAATATTGTGACCAATTGTCGAATATTGTGTTTACTTATCGAATATTATGGTAAATATGGTATGTGGTCGCTCGTGTTGTCGACCAGTAAAATACTTTTGAGAAATTGTATACTACGTTAATTTTTATTGAATATTGTGACTTTTTAAATTTGGTGATGTGCATGACATTTTTTTTTTATACTACGTCGGTGGCAAACAAGCATACGGCCCGCCTGATGGTAAGCAGTATCCGTAGCCTATGTACGCCTGCAACTCCATAGGAGTTACATGCGCGTTGCCGACCCTAACCCCCTCCCGCCCTCGTTGAGCTCACATGTAATAAAATGTTTTTTTTTTCGTTTGTAATTTCAGGACGCGTTCAGTTTGTTGGCGTACAGCAACCCGTGGGACAGCCCCGTGGGCTGGCAGCTGCAGCCCGTGCGGCGCGAGGCGGTGTGCGCGGCGCTCAACTCCGCCATCCTAGGTACGGCGCCCGGCGCAGGCGTCCGTCCTTGCACGCTCGTCGCCCCCGCACGTGGTCACTGATGACCGCGGCGAGACTTAAAATGTGGTATAGTTATTTAAAGAACCGTTTGTCGTTCCAGAATCAATGGGCATGCAGTGGACGTCGCCGGTGGAGGCGTGCGTGTCGCACTCGCGAGCACTACTGCGTCGCATGTCGCGCGCGGGGCTCGGCGCCTGCGCCTTCGCCGACCTGCCCGCCTTGCTGCGCCGCTGACTGTGCTCGCCCGCGACCACACGCCGCGCCCGCCCGGGTACGTCACTGACTGTACTGCACTGTACCCCCCAGGTACCGCCTTGCTGCGCCGCTGACTGTGCTCGCCCGCGACCACACGCCGCGCCCGCCCGGGTACGTCACTGACTGTACTGCACTGTACCCCCCAGGTACCGCCTTGCTGCGCCGCTGACTGTGCTCGCCCGCGACCACACGCCGCGCCCGCCCGGGTACGTCACTGACTGTACTGCACTGTACCCCCCAGGTACCGCCTTGCTGCGCCGCTGACTGTGCTCGCCCGCGACCACACGCCGCGCCCGCCCGGGTACGTCACTGACTGTACTGCACTGTACCCCCCAGGTACCGCCTTGCTGCGCCGCTGACTGTGCTCGCCCGCGACCACACGCCGCGCCCGCCCGGGTACGTCACTGACTGTACTGCACTGTACCCCCCGGGTACCGCCTTGCTGCGCCGCTGACTGTGCTCGCCCGCGACCACACGCCGCGCCCGCCCGGGTACGTCACTGACTGTACTGCACTGTACCCCCCAGGTACCGCCTTGCTGCGCCGCTGACTGTGCTCGCCCGCGACCACACGCCGCGCCCGCCCGGGTACGTCACTGACTGTACTGCACTGTACCCCCCAGGTACCGCCTTGCTGCGCCGCTGACTGTGCTCGCCCGCGACCACACGCCGCGCCCGCCCGGGTACGTCACTGACTGTACTGCACTGTACCCCCCAGGTACCGCCTTGCTGCGCCGCTGACTGTGCTCGCCCGCGACCACACGCCGCGCCCGCCCGGGTACGTCACTGACTGTACTGCACTGTACCCCCCAGGTACCGCCTTGCTGCGCCGCTGACTGTGCTCGCCCGCGACCACACGCCGCGCCCGCCCGGGTACGTCACTGACTGTACTGCACTGTACCCCCCAGGTACCGCCTTGCTGCGCCGCTTACTGTGCTCGCCCGCGACCACACGCCGCGCCCGCCCGGGTACGTCACTGACTGTACTGCACTGTACCCCCCAGGTACCGCCTTGCTGCGCCGCTGACTGTGCTCGCCCGCGACCACACGCCGCGCCCGCCCGGGTACGTCACTGACTGTACTGCACTGTACCCCCCAGGTACCGCCTTGCTGCGCCGCTGACTGTGCTCGCCCGCGACCACACGCCGCGCCCGCCCGGGTACGTCACTGACTGTACTGCACTGTACCCCCCAGGTACCGCCTTGCTGCGCCGCTGACTGTGCTCGCCCGCGACCACACGCCGCGCCCGCCCGGGTACGTCACTGACTGTACTGCACTGTACCCCCCAGGTCCCGCCTTGCTGCGCCGCTGACTGTGCTCGCCCGCGACCACACGCCGCGCCCGCCCGGGTACGTCACTGACTGTACTGCACTGTACCCCCCAGGTACCGCCTTGCTGCGCCGCTGACTGTGCTCGCCCGCGACCACACGCCGCGCCCGCCCGGGTACGTCACTGACTGTACTGCACTGTACCCCCCAGGTACCGCCTTGCTGCGCCGCTGACTGTGCTCGCCCGCGACCACACGCCGCGCCCGCCCGGGTACGTCACTGACTGTACTGCACTGTACCCCCCAGGTACCGCCTTGCTGCGCCGCTGACTGTGCTCGCCCGCGACCACACGCCGCGCCCGCCCGGGTACGTCACTGACTGTACTGCACTGTACCCCCCAGGTACCGCCTTGCTGCGCCGCTGACTGTGCTCGCCCGCGACCACACGCCGCGCCCGCCCGGGTACGTCACTGACTGTACTGCACTGTACCCCCCAGGTACCGCCTTGCTGCGCCGCTGACTGTGCTCGCCCGCGACCACACGCCGCGCCCGCCCGGGTACGTCACTGACTGTACTGCACTGTACCCCCCAGGTACCGCCTTGCTGCGCCGCTGACTGTGCTCGCCCGCGACCACACGCCGCGCCCGCCCGGGTACGTCACTGACTGTACTGCACTGTACCCCCCAGGTACCGCCTTGCTGCGCCGCTGACTGTGCTCGCCCGCGACCACACGCCGCGCCCGCCCGGGTACGTCACTGACTGTACTGCACTGTACCCCCCAGGTACCGCCTTGCTGCGCCGCTGACTGTGCTCGCCCGCGACCACACGCCGCGCCCGCCCGGGTACGTCACTGACTGTACTGCACTGTACCCCCCAGGTACCGCCTTGCTGCGCCGCTGACTGTGCTCGCCCGCGACCACACGCCGCGCCCGCCCGGGTACGTCACTGACTGTACTGCACTGTACCCCCCAGGTACCGCCTTGCTGCCCTGCCTGCGTCGTAGCGCAAAAAAAGCATACTGGCAGAATTTTGCTTATAGGTTTTTTTTTCATCTTCACTCATCGCACCTGATATCTATGTAGTATTTCCGGGTCTAATTTGACGTAAGTCATGTCATCATTTCATAGCAAGTTTGAGAAAAAATGTATTATAGATTAAGTTTGTTATATGAATTGACAGCAAACAATAAATTAGAAACCCATTCCCGTTTGCAGGCCGCGGGCGGGGGCGGGGGGTCGTCGGAGGATGCCGAATGTGACCCAACTACTGATTGCCAACTAATTATTCTACACTGGACCGGTCCGATGTAACGCCGACTTCCGATTGCATAATGAAGTAAAAGTAACACAGTCTGTTGCCCCCGCCTAATGTCTCAATTGTTCCCATTGGACGATGACAGTAGGAATAAATGGAAATAGGCCTTAGGGAGTCATAAAATTAATCAAAAAGTAGCCAGAAGGATAACTTTCAGAATAGTTGCTTACGATACAAGTGCGAAAAATAAGAAATTCGTAACGAGTGACGATAAATTAAAACACGACCGGAGGCAGTATTTTAAATCGACACGAGTTGCGTATTACCTATTCGCACATCTATCGTACAACGTTTTACAGTACATGTGACCCTTTAAATTTTCGACACAGTTACATAATGTGCTAATTTTACGCACTAGTGTGGAAAAGTAGCACCATATGTACTGTAAAATACATTTCAAAAATGCTGCATTTTTACAGGAATGTTCTGTGGTTTGGTAAAAGAAAGAAGGTTTTGAACTGACAATAAAATTATAACGACCTATAGATACTAAGTAATCCACAACTTTCGCCACCTTGTTGCAAAATACTTTCATCAAAAAGAAAGGACACCTAAAAAGAAGCGCAAACCAGGTTTCCAAAAGCCAAAGTTATACGATGGTATATAAAAAAACACGATAAAATGGTATCTTGTTAAAAAAATACTTTCAACCTCTACAACAAATAGCAGCAAATTTAACATAGATATAACTATATGTGACCTGCAACTTACTATACATTTCCAAACTTTTACTTCAATATGCAACCCCAGGCGAGGACAGTGCCGTGCGGAAACAAGCCGAGTGACTTTGTAAATAAAGATCAATTTACCTTAACGAATTAACGCACACTCAATGCCTTAAGTGACGTGTGGAGTGAACAAGTGAGTGGAGGACTTTACGAGTACGAGTGATCGTTGTGGTTTAATTTTAAATAATGACTGCGTTGGCTACGGTGCATCTAGAATTGGTCATCTGTGGCGAGATATTTTAACATGTTTTATGTTAAAAACTGGTGCAAAATCAATACACTTTATAATTTATTTGATGTATCAGGTAAATGGTAACTTTTTGATGTCAACATCATTATAAAAAAATGGGTATACTTTGATTTGAAAAAGTAATACCATTTGCCTGAGAAATTTACATATGTCAATGTGAAAAAGCTTTACTATTTTTCACTATAGAGTGTTGATTTTAGTACCAGCAGCCTAAGCAAATAGATTGCTGGAGAAGGTTTTTTTATGTAGATTCAACTTGCATTAGGCTACCAATCATACTAATTCATAGATTACACATTCTAGATTCATCGGCAACCTCCTTGTAATAATAAATAATTGCGTTGGTCCATATTGTTGGTTCGTCAATCAATTTTTGTATAAGTTTTATGCGTAGGTTTAGACTGGCGAGCGCCAGTCGCAAGTCGCAGTCGCACAACGCCGCAGTCGCACGATAATCGCATTTTCATTGTGTAATCAAGTTAACCATACAAATATTTTTTATTGCACACTTAATTCAAAAATAGGAGAAAACAGTACGTGGAAAAAAATTCCAAACTACCTACACAAGCTTTATGCTTTTGACCGTAGAATCGTTTTCAGCGGTAGCAGCATGGTTCCATTTTTATCGCCTGTCACTATGCCTGTCAGTTTCATACTTAAAACGTGACCGGCATGATGACGGGCTATAAATATGAGACCGTGCTACGGCCCCTGGTCAATTAAAGCAATCGATCTGTTTAGTTATTTTTGCAGCTGTCTACACTACATTGTGTACACTACACTGTATACAGTATATTCCATACCTGATTGCGAGACTTCGGCCTTTCTAATGACCGAGTCCAAGATATTACCCAATGATTGGCATTGAAAAGCAGTTATTGGTATTAAACTAATTCTACGGATTCCACTCAGGTTTAGTCACTCGTGCGACACAGCGTGCGACGCGGCGCGCAGCAGTACGCGAAGCACGGCCGTCGTGAACGCTCGCACTGTTAGTGCTTGAGATAGAGACCTAGGCTCTCCGAAACATGTCGCGCGAGTGACTAAAAACACGAGACTGGAATCCGTAGAAGAAGTTTAATGTTTAAATTCAGTCATCGGTATATTATTTATATTATAAACATGTGAATATTAGAATGTGCGTGTCGGCGTCGTGCGGCGGCGAGCGCGTCGTGTACAGCGTACGAGTATAAGAGCGTAGTACCATATTTATGAGACGATTCTTTCGACACATATTTTTGCACTCGACTGTACACGTGCAGGGAGCCCGGGCGGGGCCGCGGGGGCTGCTTCTTTAATATAGCTATTTGGCTATGGAAAGCGATGCTTTTGGAAATTAACGTCAAATAAAAAAAAAATATTAAAGGACATTATTACACAATTTGACCAAGTCCCACAGTAAGCTCAATAAGGCTTGACAGTGTTTTTCACCTGTTACTTTCACTATGAGAAGTCGCGATTTCTTTTACCCTACGGGCGATAAAATTCGACAATGCTATCCTGCACGGATAGAATTGTCAAGTTTTATCGCCCGTAGTGTCATGTGTCACTTTCCCACTTATTTGGTTAGAACGTGAGAGGCGTGGTGACACGATAAAAAGGCGACCATCGTAGCCCTGCTGATCAGCCGAAATGTATTGAAATAATGTTTACAGTACATATAGCACTAGTGCGGGGCTACTTTATAGCACTAGTGCGAGAAGTAGCATATTACGTTACTGTGTCGAACATTTAAAGGGCCATATGTACTGTAAAACGTTGTACGATACATGTGCGAATAGGTAATTCGCAACTCGTGTCGATTTAAAACACTCCCTTCGGTCGTGTTTTAATTTATCGCCACTCGTTTCGAATTTCCTATTTTTCGCACTTGTATCGTAATGTACTATTTTCGCGATGGCGCGGTCGGTTCCATAGTAACAGCTGTTCATTTTGCCTCGTGCAATTACATTAGGCCCCGGCGCCTTTACGGGACGCAACTTTGCATCGAGAAGAAATCGCAATATCCCTTATTCCCTGTAACGTATAATGGCCAAGAATGGAAAACTAGCTTAAGAATGTTTCTAAAATATATACTGCCATGCAATAAAGTCGACTACGTTCCATAACAAATTATTGGGAATAATTGTATCAGTTAGTTATGTACAATGTTTTTTTGTATCAAAGGTTTGAGAATGGATTACTTATTTCTTTAACACATTCACTGCCAGACAAAAAACGGCGCACTACCCCAGAAACCGGGAACCCACCTGGTGGGCGCTCGTGAACTTTGTTCAGATGCCGGACAACCCGCTGGGCGGGTTGTTTTGTACGCAGCTATAGACCACCGGTTTCTGGGGTAGTGCGCCGTTTTTTGTCCGGCATCTGAACAAAGTTCACGAGCGCCCACCAGGTGGGTTCCCGGCAGTGAATGTGTTAATATTTTGTAGAATTCATGATAGTATTGTCTCTATGAAATGTAAAATGTGTTCATAACATAAGCTACTTAAGAGTTGCAATTATTGTGTAATCATAATTTCGCTAGGGTAACTTCTATAAATTTTTATAAAACTCAGTCTAGCATGGTATCTTAATAATAATAAACCACCTTTCGAACGCCAGTGACATTTATAGACGAGTGAGTGAGATATTACAACCCGTATATTTGTCAAACTAAGATCTCATACATATTAGTGATTTTTCTTAGCGGCGTTCAATTGCTTACAATGTGACTAAATTTTAATTCTAACCATATTATAACTTGAAGAAATCGCTTTATTACCTTAAGTCAGACGCGGGCCCCGCCAAGATTAACATAGTTATATTTATATGATACGCCAGAATCCTGCGTGTATATGCTTAGTATAGTGCTGCTCTCTCTCCGCGACATATATCGCAGGCGTATGGTTTCGCCGATGTACCGCGGGGCTATTCTGCTCTGCGCCGATATGTCGCGGTGGTTCCGAGGGCGGCGGCGGCGACGCGCTGCAGAGATCGAAACCAGCAATAAATTAGGCGTTTTTAGAAATATTTTCTTATTAGGCTTATGGAAATGTTATGTTATTTATACTTCCATATATTCGTACATTTTATTTGTAATCGTAATTTACGTTGTATAAAAGTTATATTGTAATATTTGAGAGAACAGGGGAATGACAGCAATCAATGTGACTCTTTATTCAGCGGGGGACTCGCATCCCCAAATTATAACTACAAGAATTTGCCAATACAACGTAGTTGCTAACAACAAAATATAGTTCTACTGTTCTAATTTTGGCAGTATATTATATTGAATTGAATTGAATTGAATTTTTGAATTGAATTGAACTATTTATTTCAGGTAATATACCCATATATGTAAATTAGTTACAAATTTTCTTTAACAATATTATAAAGATGCCCGAAATTTGCGAACTTCGGTGTTCACAGTAGGCCCGAGGAGACTGGTAAAAACAAAAATAGATTTATTTTCTCCAATTATATGTAAATAACAATAACATAACATTACCAAAACAAAAAAAAATATCTCTTAAAACGCCCTCTAGCTTTGTGTGTAAACTTTTGTAACTATGTATAACAAAGCTTCATGTATATATCAGCGTGTGTGTATTGTACGCTTGTCGTGTCGTGTCCGTGTCGTGCCGTGTGGCGCGCCGCCGCCGGGACTGTAAATGATCCACAATATTGTTCTTATATTGTATTGTTTTCTTTTTTAATAATATATTGTGTTTAAACGGCGTTGCAGTATTTTATTTACGCCTGAATCCTTCACACATTCACTGCCAGGAACCCGCCTAGTGGGCGCTCGTAACAGTTACTCGGATATCAGACAACTAAGCGGGTTGTTGCTCTAGGTACCCATAGATGACAACAGCCAAAGAGCCCGCCTAGCGGGCGCACATCGCCACTGCTAGCAGGGTTGACACCACCAACAAGTTTAATTATTATATTATTTAGTCACGCACCAGTATGACTGATACGTCGTAAATGACTTCGTGCGTGGTACCACAATATACCTACTCGTAACCAATTTAAATTAGAACTGGGAGTTGGTTTAATTTACAATTTTCGTGGCAACTATGAGGTTTAAAAAAATTTACTAAACAAAATTAACTTATTTATTTGAGAATAAAATTACAAGTAATTTCTCCAACCTCGTTTTGCTGGAAATGCGGTAGGGGTTGCTGGTGAGATGTACTACAAAACCCCAATTTTATTTGGCTTTTACTCCTAAACTGAGATGTACAATTTTTTTTCACCTAATTACAAATTAAGTACCAATTGTGTACTAAATAGGGACCGTGCGTGTTGGAGGGTCTGCCATCTTGTGGCCTGAATCAGAACAATAAACATGTAAATTTACACGTCACGTGTTTTGTTTTGCATGGTAGGTTCTGCCATCTTGTGGGCTACATTGGAACAATAAACATCACATTTACGCCTCGCGCCAAAAATCTGACGGCTCCTGTGCTGCCTCCTACAGTTCATGCACGCTCCCTATCAACTCCCTATCCTCATATGGTAATAAAAAAAAGACAATGTGGGGTTGCCAGGGAGTATGACGGTCAATAACGTCCTACCTTAGTTCTCATGTTAGCCCAATGCCAAGGGCGTAGTCAGTGAACTAGGAGGGGACTTGATCATTCCTAGCAATTCGGGACAAGGTATATTTTTTTTACTCCCGACACAAAAAGAGGCGTGTTTATATTTAACGCCAATAATGTCTGTCCATCTGAGGCATTGTAGGTCTTCAACGGATGGGATGATTTCGATGCGGTTTTTTTGCGTGAAAGCGAGATTTCTTGCGGTGGGTCTTAGCTATGTTTCATAAAAATTGATCCAAAGTTTAAAAGAGTATCAGATCTTTTCCAAAACTTAAGGCATTTATGGCATAAAATGGGGTTTGTTGGGGGTTTTATTTTTTATTTATTTATTAGTTATTACGTTACCGGCGTCAAATATTATTAAACATTCTTATATTTCGTGAAACGGAAAACAACCCTTGTTCGTATCCGACATCGGATCCGTTTGCAAGTATCCGGAGGCCGTATGGATCTAAAAGTTCTTTAACGATATGATAGAATGAATAATACAATTCATAAGTATAATTGATTACCAATTTTATCCCCTTCTACAGTCAAAATTCACGCTTCATGACTAATAAAACCTAATGGTTTATAATTCTAATGAATGGTGGTGGTTGGTAATTCTAATGAATTAGAATAACTGCGTCCCAATATTTAAGGTGATAATTTCAATGACAAACCTTTTGGCTTAGAAAGGCATAGATTACTCCCCCTTTGAAAATATGGCATGAACCAGGCTTTTAGGGCTATTCCTACCTGTTACCCCTAAATTGTTACCACAAAAAAACGAGAAAACAAAATTCGGTGCGTTCCTATTTGACCCCGCCGGGAATGTGTTTTTATAGAAATTATTCTCATTTACCCCCGCCTCATATATAGCGGCAGTTAAGTGGGGCGGGACAAATGGGATTACACCCAAAATTCCCGCATTGGTACCTGTGCTTACCAATTCACTAAAGTCTCGCCTAGCTCGGATGCCCCAGTCATAGCTGGAGCGACATGGTGGAGGCGGATCTGCATGAACTTCGAGTCGACAATTCGCGAGATGTCGCACAGGACCGAGAAAAGCGGCGCTGTCTTGTGTCGGAGGCCAAGTCTCATTTTGGGTCGCTGAGCCAACAGAATAAGTAGTGTTTGGGAGGTTAGCGAATCTGAATTACTTTCAGGAGCAGCAGACGGGTCTCTTCAATGACTTGTTTATATTTTAATTTTACAAATTGTTTTTATTTTAAATTATATTAAATGAAATTAACAAAAGTTAGAACGTTGGCGATTCTATATAAAAAGGCAAAAAAATCGCGAGAGCGGCTTGTGTGCCGTGTCGTATGAGGTCGTAAAGTGATGGCTATCGCCGCGCCCCCGCGCGGCCGTGCTTGGAACTCCGCCTCTTCTTGTGATGCCCGCTAGATGGCGTTAGACTCGCGAACATGCCCCCGGCCTTGAAAGCACCCGCTTTCAATGTGGTTGTGGTGATGTGGATGGGGTTGGCGCAGCTTCACTCTCTGGCGGCATCAAGAGAGGGCAAAGCTTAGTGAAAGCCCTGCGTATGACCCCGCTCGCTGTTTTTACGTCAGCGACGCGAGAAACTCCGTCGTTTCCTGTGAACAAAGCTACCACCCGTCCCAAACGCCATTTGAGGGGTGGTAGATTATCTTCCTTGACCAGAACTAGGGAGTTGTGAACGATATCCTGGCCGTGAGTCTGCCACTTCGTTCTGGTTTGAAGCTCAGAAATATATTGTTTTGACCACCGCTGCCAAAAGTGTTGTCGCATTTTCTCCAGCATCTTGTAGCGTGGGAGCCGACCCGTCTCTGTCGTCAAGTCCTTGTAGGGCGGCGCTGTCAGCGGTCGGCCAATAAGGAAATGCGCTGGAGTTAATGCGGAAAGGTCGTTTGGGTCTGTGGAAAGAGGATGCATGGGTCTGGAATTCAGTAGGGCTTCGGACTGTGCCAAAACCGTGCTAAATTCCTCAAAAGTTAAATTCGCGTTGCCAATAACGCGCTTCAGGTGATATTTGCAAGACTGTACAGCTCTCTCACACAAACCTGACATATGTGGAGCATAAGGGGGGTTAAAATGCAAATTAATGTTATCATTAGCGGCGCACTCAATGATATTACTCGCGTTACCCTGTAGGAACGACGAAAGTTCTTTCATTGCCCCTACAAAGCAACGGCCATTGTCGGAATATATGACGTTAGGCTTACCACGGCGCGAAATGAAGCGTTTAAGTGCGAGTAGGTATCCTTCGGTACTAAGACTTGTGACCAAATCAAGATAAACCGCGCGCGTCGTGAAGCATACTATCAGACAGATGTAAGCCTTTTGAGGTTTAGCTCCCCTACCTCTACGATTAAGTACATATACTGGCCCCGCGTAGTCTACCCCGCAGCTCATAAAGGCGAACCCAGGTTCCAAACGTAATGAAGGTAAGTTACCCATAATAGGTGCAAACGTTTTCGCCTTCATGCGGATGCAGGTTACACAGGTGCGTACCACACGCTTTGCTAAATTAGTGCCTCCGAGAGGCCACCAGCAGTCTTTGATAGTAGCAAGCAGAAGACTAGGTGGAGCATGCAGTAATCGTATGTGTTCACTCTGAAACAAAAGCTGTGTGAAATGATGTTTCGAACAAAGCAAAATCGGATGTTTTTTGTCGTATGTAAAACTAGTCGCATTACTAATACGACCACCGACCCTTATCAGACTATCTGTGTCTAGAAATACATTTAATTTATGAATCCCGCGCGTGTGTTTAACAGGTAAGTTATTTATCATCTTATCATACTCAACAGGAAAAGATTTCATTTGCGAAAGACGCGCCAGTTGTTGCATCGATGCATTCAATTCGTCAACAGTCAGCGGGCCAGTTTTACGATTTATTTTGTTTTTAATGCGTGTGTTGTTTACAAATCGTAAAACATAAGCACCCGCGCGCCTTAAGCGGTTAAATGACGAAAACCTGTCGAATTGGAATACATCGGTGTTAATTTGGCCTGTCATACTAATTGTGTTTGTTTTTATTTCAGGTAAATCAACCGGTATTATTTTGGAAGTGCGCGATAAAGTACTAGGTAACCAGTTAGATTCTGGTTCATGCAAAAAGGGCGGTCCATTGAACCAGAACGAATTGTTGATAAGCGCGTCAAGTTCAAGGCCGCGGCTAACTAAATCAGCTGCGTTATTCTTGCTACTTACATGTAACCACTGCGCGCTCCCGGTTAACTCGTTTATTTCCGACACTCTGTTTTGAACAAACGTTTTAAGCGTGTGGGGTGACATTCGGATCCACCCAAGAACGATTGTACTATCACACCAAAAATAAACAGAATCGAATTTCACTTTAAGCGATTTCATTATTTTTGAGTACAACCTAGCGGCTAACAGCGCGCCTAGCAATTCAAGTTTCGCGATACTGACGGATTTCAAGGGAGCGACTTTACTCTTAGAACACAACAGATGCACTGTAATGACCTCATTATTATCTCCCGAAAGCGTACGCACATATGCACAGGCCCCATAGGCCGCTTGACTAGCATCACAAAAAAAGTGCAACTGTGTGCAGTGCGCATACGCATTCATTACATAACGAGGAATGCGGAGGCTATGTATGTGTTGTGTATGTGTGAGTATGTATGTACGCCAGGCTGATGCGACATCCTCAGGCACTTCCGAGTCCCAATCTAAGCGGCAAAGCCATAGTTTTTGGAGTAAAATTTTTGCAATGATTATGGCTGGCGAAAGTAGCCCGAGAGGGTCATACATTTGTGAAATGACTGATAATATTTTGCGCTTTGTTATAGGTTCGTTATTATTATCCTGTTGTATTTTTGCCGTGTAATGAAATTCGTCAGTGTTGTTAGTCCATCCTAAGCCGAGTGTTTTACTTTGACAGTTATCGCCTAAACACAATTCACGTGACGTAATTTTTGACGAGGAAAATTGCGAAACGTCAAAGTTAAACACCCATTTTCGGAGTGGGAAACAGCCTGACTGCAGTACGTCGGTGACCTTTTCACAGATATCAATTAAAACGTGTTTATCATTATTTCCTGTAATTAGGTCATCTACGTAGCAGTCTTCTAGTATAGTGCGAGAGACCGCTTCGTCAGCACATTCTTTTGCCAGCTGATTGAGACAGCGGATGGCCAGAAAGGCCCCAGAAGAAGTACCAAAAGTTACCGTGTTAAGTTGGTAAATATTTAGCGGCTCCGAAGGGTTCTCTCGCCACAAAATTAGTTGAAGGTTCCGTTGGTCTGGTTGAATAAGGATTTGCCTGTACATTTTTGCTACGTCTGCGCAGGCAACGTATCTATGCTCGCGAAAACGTAACAATATAGAAAAAATATCGTTTTGTATGGTCGGCCCGACTAATTGCAAATCGTTCAGGGATTTCCCAGAACTAGTGGGCATTGACCCATTAAAAACAACCCTTAAGCGTGTAGTGAGACTATCCTTTAACACAGAGTGGTGTACAAGAAAGCAATAAGGCTTTGTGTATGTGTGTATAAGTGACATGTGCCCTAGCTCAATGTATTCGCGCATAAAATCGCAGTACATTTTTTTGTGCTCCGGGAGACGCTCGAGTTTGCGTTCTAAAGATAAGAACCTACTCCTAGCTATATCGTAGGTATCGCCGAGCGCATCAGCAGATTCCTTTAAGGGTAAACGTACCAAAAAACGACCATCTTTATCGCGTTGCGTAGTCGAAGCGAACAGCTGTTCACAGGCGCGTTCGTCGTCAGTCAGTCCGTCTCCTATCTTAGGAACCTCCTCGAGCTCCCAAAACTGTTTTAATTGTGCGTCTAAAGTTTGCGTGAAATGACAAGTAGTTTTATTTAATTTAATGCGTTTATTATTAATCGGACCCACGACGATCCAACCAAGTTTAGTATCTTGTAAATAAGGCCCTTCTGCGAGAGGAATACGATCCTTATTTAACAAGCCCCAGAAATAATCACCGCCTAACAATATATCAATATCTGACGATTTGAAATAATTAGGGTCCGCGAGTTGAATATTATCTGGAATGCAAATGGAATGCGCGCTTATTGCTGCTGTCGGCAGCGGTTCCGTTAAGACAGGGAGTACCATGCAATTGATGCGTGCATGGTAGTCACCTGTAATAGACTGTAGGTTAAGTTGACACGAGTGTGTGGTTTGCGTGATTAATTTACTTAACCCTGAAATATTGTAAGTGGACTGTACTAAAGGCGTTTTTAATTTATCTATAAAAGATTGTGCGACATAACTGTGTTCTGAGCCATTATCAAGAAAAACTCTAGCCCTATGTAATTTATTGTTGCTATCGGCAACTACTGCTATTGCAGTACATAATAATACCGGTTTTAACGGCGGTGAGAGTGTGTGCGAATTAAGTGTAAGAGTGTGATGAGTCGAGGTGGCGGGGACAGCGCTTGTCGGTGGCTTGTTGTTTACATTGCCAGCCGAAGCTGATGCACCGTCACTGTCACTACTCAAGCTATGTATCAAGCTATTATGTTTTTTCTGGCAGATCCTACACGGGCCAAAAAAGCAGTTGTCAACTGTGTGACCAGCGCGAAGACAATTGTGACATAGTTTCTTATCTTCAATCAATTTAACTTTGTCGGGAACAGTTAAATCAAGGAAACTATTACACGAATAAAGCGGATGATTAGCGCTGCACATTTGACAAATGCGAGGCGAAGTGCGTTTGGAACTGGATTTGTTTATGTGTGACTGTGAAACTGTGGAGCTAGAAGCATAGCTATGCGTTGCGTTTAAATTGTGTGATTGTGACTGATTTGATGGCTTTTTAGTGTCATGCGAATTTGAGTGCGTATTTTTGGAATGATTAGCCGAAATAGATTCCAACATATCTGCACGATTTTGTAAAAAAGTAATCAAATCAGTTAGCTTAATGTGAGAGGTAGAATCTTGCCGATTAAAGTTGATTGAGCCCTTGTGCTCCTCCCACTCGCGTTCCGTAGATGCGTCTAGTTTCGTGACAATTAAATAAATGACTAACGTGTCCCAGGAATCCGTAGGTTCTCCTAGGGTCTTTAGGGCACGAAGGGAACGTAGCACAGAGTCAATCAGCCTTCTAATCTGTGTAGCAGATTCCTTATTTAATGATTGCGTGTTAAAAAGTGACTTTACGTAATTGTGTGTTAGTAACCTATGATTATTGAAACGGTTTTCGAGAAGCTCCCACGCGGTCGTATAGTTCTCTGCTGAAAATTCCAAGGACTTTATTACTTGCAAAGCGGTGCCGGTTAAGGCTGCGCGCAGGTAATGGAACTTTTGTATGGCACCCAGGTCCTTAGAATCGTGTATCAGAGAAGTATACGTGTCCCTAAACCCTAACCAATGCTCGTACGAACCGTCGAAGGTGGGGAGTGATATTGTAGGTAATTTAACCTTATAACCCACGGAATCTGTGCTGGCAGGGGCAGCGGCGCTGCCGTTAGCAACAACGAGACTGTTGCCAACGTCAGCTAATTCGGACGCTGCGGCCACTGTCTGATAATATTGCCCCTCGAACTCTTCGCGGTAATCTAAATGCTTAGGAAGGTCACTCGGATCTGCTAACTCCTCGATTCTAGTTTGAACGACATCGAAATCTTGATAATAGCTCGCGGCATTATTTATGCGTAATTGTAACTCAACTTTTTGGATATTCGTTAAATTAGCCTGATTAAGCGTAGCGACATATTTAGCGAACAACGTGAGTTTACCCTTGAGTGTGCCACGTCTTTGTGTCAAGGTACGCGAATCGTTCATATCGAGAGTTAAAGTACTTGGAGTCACTGATGTTTTAGGAGTAGTCATGGTGTGTGTGAGAGAATGTAAAGCACTTACAGTTTAATCCCGAAACTCGTTGTTGACTCGTAATGGCGGCCGTGTGCACCACGCGGCACGTGCTCGACACTGGAAGGTTACAAAATAGACACGGTTTTAGCACAATGACGATTGAAGGGAGAAGGTGAAGAATGGATGGCCTGACCGTTTCTTGCTGATCCTGGCGCTGGTTGATAGCTTCCGGCTCGGAGGTCCAATGTTTGGGAGGTTAGCGAATCTGAATTACTTTCAGGAGCAGCAGACGGGTCTCTTCAATGACTTGTTTATATTTTAATTTTACAAATTGTTTTTATTTTAAATTATATTAAATGAAATTAACAAAAGTTAGAACGTTGGCGATTCTATATAAAAAGGCAAAAAAATCGCGAGAGCGGCTTGTGTGCCGTGTCGTATGAGGTCGTAAAGTGATGGCTATCGCCGCGCCCCCGCGCGGCCGTGCTTGGAACTCCGCCTCTTCTTGTGATGCCCGCTAGATGGCGTTAGACTCGCGAACAAGTAGTATTACAATTTTTCCTCAGTAAGTAGTTACCACCGGAAAGGCAGGAAAAAAAAGTTCATTTTCAAAATCAAGTAACTAGGTATTGGCATTATTTTCGTAGCTATTTTAGCTATTTTCAGTAGTTACAAATGAAGAATGCCCCTGTTGTTCTAATGGTAACAACTTGGTGGTATCATCCGGTAATAGCCCTGTGGTACATCATGTACATGTGAAATTATATCGTTCTCATAATACAACGATTCATTAATTATGTTAATTGTTGCAGTTATGGATAAAATCGATAAAGAAAGGGAAATGATTGGCGCACGCACGGGGGACTGTCCATAATTTATGTAGAGGGTGATAAATCGAGCTGGATCGCGATTTTATTATAATTTTGTGAGGTTAATGGTTCGATAGAATCCAGTAGGTAATATTTGGGTAGCTTAATATTTAATGTCTGCCCTAGGTAATGGGCCAATGGTAGAATTAGGTATAGTTTTTTAAACGACGTCCCATGTTGTAAGGTCGATTGAGGTATCTAAGTAACTTTGAAAGCGGGGACTTTATCGCTAATTAATTGCTTTGACAACACTTAGCTACTTCGACTGTCAGAACTTAGTGGAAAGTGCTTCTAATTTATAATTGCAATTTTTCGAAGCCACGCGATTCGTCTTGCATTGCCCCTCGCAGCTTGTCGCCCCGGACCATGGCCACTTTAGGCCATATAGCAAATACGTCCCTGTCAATATCGTATACCGCATCAAAACCACATCCCAGTAAACACTTTAAAATTGACCTATACCTATATAGACTTTCACGCGTAGTTCGTTCGTAGTGACACTAGTAACTACTGTACATACTAACATTACTAACTTGTGTTTTACTATTTTATGTAAGGATTAGTAGGTAAAAACACATGTTGGGTACAAACAATTATTTAAAAATCGTTAATTTCCCACCAGTTGATTTATATCAAATATCAAATATCAAACATTTATTCAGCAAATAGGCCACAGGGGCACTTTTACATGTCCATTTTTACAAACAATAAATTAAAAAAAAAAAACAATTACAAATATCGAATCTATGAAATAATAAATACTTTATTAGAGATGTATACTGTCTCTAAATGTCAAATTACACAAAAAAAAACTATGATAAAAAAATAAAACCATATTTATATGTATAACTAGAAAACTTACACCCGATGTTAGTACTTAAATAAAAACACTTACGAGTAAAACTAGGACTACGGGCAGAGAGGAACATATACAAACTAAATACTTATATAACAATAATAATACCGTTTATAAAAATCAGCATGTAAAAATCTAAACAAAGTACCTATTCAAATAATATTATTTCATCTAAATGTTTTGGTTATGTTTACACCTCAGTTGTAGTATTTGTTTCACTCGAGAAAAACAAAATCCATAAGTAGTAGAGATGGAGATGAAATCGATCACAGCGCACGCCGTGGAATAAAATGCTAATAATGCGTCATAGCCAACACAAGCCATATATTTAATCCAATACCGACCGTCATGAGTACGACGAGGCCAATTAACAGTAATAATCATACAACTTCTCATTTAAACACTTGCTTAAACTTCGCTGGCCTATAATCTCATTTCACTCGTGCATCAAACCATCGAAACCACCTGGAGCGCAGTCAAAAATGCACGTATTGGCAAAGTTGGTAGTATTGAGCAAAGTTCCTTGTCCGTATATATCAGGAGCGGGGAATAAAACGCGCACGTGGTATCTTGTTGCGATAGCGGTCGGCTGAAATTGAATGAAAACATTGAATATTTATTCTGAGACGATGCCGCGCTGCAGCGCTCGGGGCGGCCAAAGAGGGCCGACGCCAGAGGGGATCTGATTTAATGTACAAATGTGGGATTCTTTGTTTTGCTTTATTAAAACTTACAATATATATATATATTGCACAGCAATATACAGGGCGGAAAAATCGAATGCCACATGGATGGCAACTACCTTAAATATTGTAAATAGCACATTTTGTGTAAGGGAGACTTTCCTTTGTTTTTAAAAACAATAAATACTGCATTTAAGGATTTATGAAAAATCGCTTGCCTCAGTCGGGACTCGAACCGGTCAAATGTGACAAAAAATAATGTGCTGTATTTTATGATGCAGATTGAAAGGGTTACTGATAAGGTTCATTTTTCTCTAAATAACAAATACAATCAGAATAACGGAAGGCCATGAAAATTAACAATTACCTTTGAAATTTGATTTCACCCGTCACGTGAATTAAGACGTAATCCTTGGAATACAAGGAAAATAAAGACGTTTAAATGACATGATAATGATGAGCTACACTTATGTTTACTTATCACTTTAGTTGCGATTACTAATGCCACTTTAGTAACCTACCTACTTCCTTTGATAGGAAAATTGCATCAATTATTCTCTAGTCATCATAGTAGAGAGCTAGGATAGGTAAATTTTTTAAAAAGGAACATTTTAACGAACCGTTTTTGTTTTTTAAGTGCAATCTTTTTAATTTAAAACAAATAATGCCCGACTTGTTGAACGCATTCTTTTCTTTTTTTTCGAATTGTGTTTATTCCATTTTCAAATATTAGAGCTACTATTTTACGTAGATAAATTGAAATTGTGACTTGCAAGTGCTTTTACATTATAAATGGCTGACGATTATCAAGAACAGTTCGATTTATTAGAAGCGTACTTTGTTAATGCAAAAAATGTAACACGAGCAATCTGCATCATAAAATAGAGCACATTATTTTTTGTCACATTTGACCGGTTCGAGTCCCGACTGAGGCAAGCGATTTTTCATAAATCCTTAAATGCAGTATTTATTGTTTTTAAAAACAAAGGAAAGTCTCCCTTACACAAAATGTGCTATTTACAATATTTAAGGTAGTTGACATCCATGTGGCATTCGATTTTTCCGCCCTGTATATACGTGTCCTGACTGATTGACTCATCAACGCAGAGCCGAAACTACAAATGCAAGAAAGTTGAAATTTACACACAAGAGCTAGAGAAGCGATTTTGTTAATTAAGTATTAGTATTTCCGGGAGAATTACGAAACTTTTGTAATTATTAGTAAGTAATACTACATAGCAAACCCTAACTGAAGCGAGGCCCACATGGGGCGAGGATAAATGGATATTAATGCTAGTTTTTTATTTATTTTGATGACCAGTGTTTTATATCCAGGAATATTATATTACACATATTTCAACGAGGTACCGCTGGTGTGATGTCGTGGAGGCGGACCTGCGTCGGCTGAATGCCAATTCATGGCAGGAAACCGCGCTGGATCGGGACAGGTGGCGTTCTCTCGTTTCGGAGGCCAAGATTCTTTTTGGATCGCTGAGCCAAAGCAGTTAGTTAGTTATTTCAACGACATCATGACGAAGTTCGCGTCTGGGACGCTATAGTCTCTGCGCGCCCCGGGATCATCTTGCGGCTCTCCTTTTAATATTTGATCTGCATATTTATAAATCGCGGACTGTTGGCTGTTGGACCCGCGTGTTTGCGGATTTGTAGTTTATTTCGTGCTCGTTTGTGTTACACACGGACAGCTACGAAGGACTAGCTCGTTTGGGCTTTGAGAAGCTTTGATAGCGAAGAAACGAAATTTTGTATCACTACCTACCTTATATTCTACTTCAGTGTGAAGATTGTGTAACTTGTGTAATGCAGAAATATGAAATAGTTATCATGAAAATGTATCTATTTATGCTAGTTAATGCTACCCTTTTAGAAGCTCGGTGCCTAACTCGTTATAAAGATTACAAACGTTGGATTAGTTAAAATGAAAACAATTTGTATTTATTATGTACCCCTGCTGCTGTTGTCCATGCTTGTATATTATGTAGTCAGTTACAGCAGGCGACGTTGACGCGATTCTGGAGTGGATACCACAGTGGATTAGTTGCCAAGGCGCAGCCATAGCAGCTGTACTACACGAGGGATAAGTAACGTGAGGATCCTATTTTCTTCCACAAATTATTTCTTCGTTCTTACATAACGCTAACCCCTTCACGGGACCTTGGTGCGGCTCTCGAGCGGGGATCGCGATGAATGTTTTGCCCAGGCGCAACGTGAACAACTGAATTACACAGTATGTACTGTAAAAGGTTTTGTAGTGTTGATTGAAGACACAGGGCCCTCGCTAATGATACGGGCGACCCTGTGTCCGCGGTGACATTTGCGAAGGGTTTTCATGACTTATGCGATGCCGGGTCCGGCATCACCATCAGACAAAACAATGGTGATGCTCAGTTTTTAGAGACCCGGCGTTGTTTCTGTGTTTGAGCTTTGATGGACCCATGGTCCCCGCATTGAGTACGGGCGGCCATGGGCCCTGGAGTTGGTGGTTGAGATTTTTTTTCTGTGTTGCGAAATATTTAAAGTTTTGATATTTTAGGTTGGTTGTGCGAGTTGGGACCGCAGTAGATGTTGATAACACTACTCGACGAACGCTGCTGCCCATACGTCGGTATTCCCTTAGTCGCCTTTTACGACACCCACGGGACGAGATGGGGTGGTGCTATTCTAAACGCCGGCACCACACGGCAATGTACTGTAGGGTTTAAAAGTGCATGGACAAGTTATGAATGAAATGGTACCTACAACTCTAACACATGACACAAACTTATTCACTCTCACAAGAGACAAAACATTACTGTCCATATCTGAACAACAGTCGACCTTGGTCTGCCCATACCATCGCAGTTTGAACAGCGACCTTGGTGAGACTCTGGTTTGCCATCCACTGTATAAGATATACCTACCCCTACCCTTTTCCACAAAGTTCTTCACTCTCACAAGGCACAAACCCTTTCTGGCCGTACCGGCACAGCAGTTTCAACAGTAAACGGCCTTGATGCGACTCTGGGGCGGGTACTACGGTGAACTGGCTGTCCAGGCGCAACGTGGGCGGGCTGAGAGATGCGTTGGCGCGGGGCCAGGGTACTGGGAGGAGTGGAGTCCGATGTGGAGTGGGATCCCTAGAAAATAAAGTAAGAAGTACCGTAACTCATTATTGTAAATCATTGTATCTGCACACAGATACAACAAAGCATACCCAATTTAAAACTTTTGCAGTTTGCTATGCATAGGTTGTTACGAATATAAAAGTTTTACATGGACCCCGGTTCTAAAACAAATCTGGGTGCCTAGCTAAGATGCCAATCGTTCGCTCCGTAGCGAACGATATGGTAATCTCTTTCTATCACTCTTCCATATTAGTGCGACAGAGTTTCGTTCGCTACCGAGCGTAAACTATTTGTATCTTGGCTATGCACCCAGCTAGAACCTTAATTTTTTAGTTAAGTATTTTATTTAGCCGGGGATTATGGAGGGTGCTTTTGATCAATTGCATTGATTCAAATTATCGTAGAACATTAAATTATACTTTTAAAAATTTGCAGTTGTAGGACTTGTAGGTTTTAATCACAAAATTCACTGACAACCTTAACGAACAAATGATATTATTATCTCAGTTCTTGTAAGAATGAGTGCATATATTTAGGTATAAGTATGTATAGGTCTTACATTTTAAGAGGGAAGAATAGCTTTGCGATCCTAACCGTACATTTTTAATTAAATTTCCATTTCGGGAGATAACGGTTTCCACTAACTAAATCTTAACAAATCACTTTGATATTGCTGTCGTTTGCTTCAGCTTAATATATTCTAGGTTTATAAGTTACGCTTAAAATGCGCTTAAATTGAAAAAAAAACATAATTTATGTAAAACAAACTTATAAAATGTGATAAAAACTTGGTCGATTTAAGCCGTTCGGCTAGGATCGCAAAGCTATTCTTCCGTCTTAATGCAAGAGAGAGTACTTCAGGTACTTTTAACTTAATATTTCCAGCCCACAAAGTAACCTACCGGTCGTGTCATAGGGCACGCCAACATACTTATCTGCATGTGTATGCTGACCACATCGCAGGCGAAATTGCGCAAGCAGTTTGCAGTATCGTTACCGCGTTTGCGCACTGCTGCCGTTTACGTTTGTACATGTTTAGCTTTGTGACTTTGCGTTTCGCTACTTGTGATTCATCGCCATGCCTCATCGTTGGCCCGAGGTGTGAATATCTAAATATCATACCCCGTCCCCAAAAGTGAGAAAATCATCCACAAAATTTATAAAAATGATCCAAGATTATTGAAACTGTTAAAAATCTGGGAACAAAAGACATGCTCCGTAATTTATCGCGCATTCGATTCACGCACTAAGTGAAGAGGGCTTAAGATTTTACAAAACTTACCCAAATTTCATAAAGTTAGCCAGCATTGTAGTGAATCGCTCTATGAACAGCCTATCCTCAGACGACACCGGCAGCCCCAGCCCCGCCGGCTTGAAGATGTAGAAGATGTCATCAGAGTGCGACGCGCCTTTCAACCCTGCCTTATACCCTATCAGCCCCTTGGCAAAGTTCCGCCCGCCTACGTACGAAAACATGTAATTATACACAGGCACTGACTTTTCCACCATTAGTTTCGAAAACGCATTCACTGATGCGTAAGCGATCCAGTCTGAATAATAGTTCACTACACCTTTCACGTTTTTACTGCTAATTTTCTTACCCCCAAAATAATATGAGCGTAGTTTTTTGACTATCTTCATCTTCTCTAGTTTAGAACACAAGGAGAAAACTGATGGTAGTCTTTGGTCGAATTGAGAGTCCCACTCTTGAAAGTCCCGATCGCTGTTTAGTCCGTAGAACAACATGCCTTCGAGATCGGCATACCCTAAAATCATAGGGATTTGTCTAAAAGAATCAGACTCAATTATTTCGTAAGGAGTACCCTCAAAGAAAGACCCTGGAAAATTGATATCTATACACGGAGAATATTTGAAATATCTGGTGCTTACTGATCTATCATGTGTGCTTTTCAATAGATCTTTCAACGTCGCGTTCATAAAAGTATTGTATACATCTCGTTCAGTTTTGACTAGACCGAGTTTTCTAGCGTCTTCAAAAGCTGGTTTAAGAGGCTCCAGGTTAAACGCCCAAGGGCTTAAAGGTGTTCCACTCATAAAGATAGCTTTATGAAATAAACCATTGCTGGATTTTGAGAGTAAATGCATAGCAGCTGCACTAGCCCCTGCACTCTGCCCCGCTATCGTCACATTGTCCGGATCTCCTCCAAACGCAGCTATATTCTTCCTTATCCACTTTAGAGCAGCAACTTGGTCTTTCAAGCCTAAATTGGCGACTCCATTCAAGCATAAGAAGCCTAACACTCCGACTCTATAGTTGATAATGACTGCTATTACATTTTTAGCGACTAGATACTCAGGATCGTAGTGTGCTTTCGTGCCGTAGTAGTAGGCGCCTCCGTGGATGAAGACCAGGACTGGCAGCTTGGGGGTGGTGTGCGGTGGGGTGTAGACGTCGAGATGGAGGCAGTGCTCGGAGCCAAGCGTGAGGAAGGAGACGCTCTGTGCGCACGCGCCGAACCGGCTGACGGCGAGCAACGTGCCTCGCCAAGGAGGAGGGTCTTTCGGGGGCTGGAAAGAAAGGAAAACATATAAATAAATTGCGTGTATGACTGCTGTTGTTATCAAGGAACAGTTAATTCACATCTTGAAAATCATTGTCATCTAATATTGCCTGCCGCCTGCTCTTTAACCTATAACTAAATAATACTGCGATTTTAGAATTTTTGATTACAAAAGTCGGTTAGAATTTTAATTAAATTTTAATGTTAATATTTCTCAAATCGGCTTACTCTTAAAGTAAGCTAAATTGTGACCGCGGCCGGGAAAACGTCCCATTTTGCCATAAGGACGAGATTTGCTTGTATCTTTAAACGAATAATCTGTGAAGGCGTCTTTATGGTGAGTGATAAAGTGGGACGTTTTGCCGGCCGCGGTCACAATTAGGCTTCAACAGTACTTGTAAGCGAAATAAAATATAAAAATACTATCTAATGAGTAGAGCATTCATTCTTAATCGTAGTAACAAAGATATAATGGGGTAGGTCGGTTGAAGTATTTTGGTATCAGTATAGATTTCAAACGCTTCACATACCTTACTTAATTCTTGCGTCCTAACTTAGGATGCCGCTTACTAGGATCTTGAAAAAAAGTCCTAGTCTGTGGAGTCAGACTCTTACTAAATGCGGTTACAGTTATTTTTTTTCTGGAATCGTATGGCCTGTATAGAACAAAGCTAGAGACAGGTAAAACCTACGCTGGCGCCATCTATAAAAACCTTTGAAAGTTGCCAACTCCATTGAAAACTTGTTAGTAATAGTTATTTACGATACAAGTCTGGGAATGAGCACTTTCCGTGCCTATGACGAAAGTTTAAAGAGCCATATGTATAAGTACTGTAAAACGTTGTACGATACACGTGCACATAGGTAATTCGCTCCCTTCGGTCGTGTATTAATTTCTCACCACTCGTTGCGGATTATAGAACCGTAGATAGGTTATATCAGCGATTCCGGGTTAGACTCATATAATAAGCACAAAGATACTTCCATATCTATTTTTATACCTATAAACATAAAAAATATTTTTTTTATGTCACCCGGGATGATATAAGGATCCTAATGATATATTATGCATCTAAATTGGTTAAGGCATTCAGAAGTTATGGTAGAATAAAGAAACTCACATACATAGGTACATACAAACATGAACTCTGAAAACAACTCCTTTTTTCAGGCAGTCGGGTAAAACAAGGCTGTAAGCCCCAAAAATACTATGCATTTGACATTTTTAAAGACCCCCGTCTTCACTAGCAGCCCCTGCGGCGAAATTAGACGCGCCAGCCCTCAATGAAGCATGTCATTTTAAAATGAAAGCTTAACTGCGATTGTGTGGGATCGGTTGTTGGTGGCGGGTGCGTGTAACTTTTAAGAAACAAATGGACCGCTTTTCCTTACATACGTAATCCCTTTTTCATAAAACTTAGCAACCTTTATCAAATTTTGTCTCTTTCTAACAAACAGAACTGTCAAAATGACGTATAGGGACAAACGTTTATCAACGATTTATTATATTCGACACATTATTGTTCGTTTTTTAGCATTAGAACAAAGGTAAACAATCTTAACGTGTCTTTTTATTGAAAATTATCAAAAAACGCTTTTTAATTTTAATATTTGGTTTAGTCCAAAGCAAAGTAATGTAAATAATCGTATTTGATTTACAATTGATACTTATTTTCTGTGACTTATTTTTCAATAAAAAGACACGTCTAGATAGCTTATCTTGTTTCTAATACTAAAATAAACGAACTATAATATGTATAACGAATACAGTTTTACATAGCTAGGTGTATCATGCTCCATAATATCCCTTTTAGTTTTCTTCTCTAGCCTGTCAGCAAACTACGTTGCGCAGGACATCAAAAAATGTGCAAAACTATTTTTCAAGTTTCGACTTTGACTTTGACTTGCAACATTTGAGTAGTGTCGCATCCCCTACATCGCAGGAAAAATCTTAACACCGCGAGTCAGCCCTGCCGCTCGGGGGAGATAGCGACATCTCTCGGCAATTCGTGTTAGTTTGAGTTTCGACTTGATTTTGATTGCTGATTATAAACGAATTTTACTAATTGTACTAGTTTAGGTGTCACTTGAAAAATAATTAACTGTAATATTTTGTATATTGTAAAGGCGGTCACATATATTTAAACTGATTTGAACCCAATACAGATACTCGTATTCCTGTACAAAAACACAGGTGTCACATACAGATATTATTAAATCTATTGGTGGACTCACCTAATATTGGTGGGTGTCATAGACTATTATTTTTTCGTATGGTTTAATGGTATGTATACTATCAAATACAATGTATGTATTCAGAAAATAAATGCGTCAAATGGTATTCGACAGAAAACAAAATATAAATAAAAAACAAAAACCTATTATGTTAACTGTTTGTTTACACTGAAATAAACATTGAATTGAGTTTTATAGAAAACCAGGATAAAATAAGGTTATTCTTTGATATTATACCTAGATATGTTATGTAAGGGTTTCAGTACCTAATTGTTCATTATTTTTATAATTTAGTTAAAAATACCCGTCAGCAAACTTATTAGCACACGTCGACAAAAAATAAACTTTGATTTAGATTTTTAACCATGAATTATAGCTGCCGACGTCCATAATAATACTGGAAATATTTCATCAGCGGGAGTCAGCCGCACCGCTGCGCGACGCTAGCGACATCTCTTGGAAAACTCAGATACTTTACTCTAAGAGTTAGTTTAGTACATACATAGTTTTGATTATTTATTAAGTTTTTAATTAATTTATTATAAATTACAATTAAATGTTACAGTTACAGTAACCCGAAGTTCCACCAAACTACATACATTTTTGACTGTGGATGAGTTTCGGTCACATTTTCTACTTTTTGTAACTAAATACAAAATGAGAAGTATATTACAGTTTTATACCATAATTTAAAATAACGTATTCAGTACCCCTAGTGTAAATAAATTCGATTTTGAAACGTGACGTACGCGTTTGCGTTTAGCCTCCTTTTGTATTGGATTTAGAAAGAGCGCGCCAAGCGGGACGTTTTGGAAACTCAAAATCCTATACAAAATGAGACTTAACGCAAACACGTTCGTGACGTTATGATGTCGATAAAATTTACACTAGGGGTACTGAAATTAAGTGAATATAAAACTTGAGTATGTATATAGACGCTGTCGGGAAAATAGACATCGAAGATATACCTTTTTAAATGATTTATTTATATATATATTTTCCCAAATGCTAAAAAAAAAACAAAGTGTAGTTTGTTCCGACCCGTCTCTATAATGTAGTGGTTCCCAAAGTTGACTGGGCTCTGACCCACCTAGCAAATACTGCTAAATTCAGGACCCGCCTCTTGGGCGTCTTAAAAAAAGGGCATAAAACATTATTATACACTCGTTTCCACGTATAGTAGTTTCTGGGCCCACATTCTGCTATATTATAATACAACCCTTATACAAGCTAATTGCTTAGGGAGTCAAAAATTTATCATAACTTCTTATATATTTATGGGATTAACACGCGTTTAGCATCGTTTTGATTAGTTCCGACCCCTATACCGCAGGGAAAATCTTAACAGCGCGAGCTAGCCGCGGAGCTTCATCTTAATCCCAAGACCAAGTACCGTTTGGTGAAGGACTTTTGTCAGACTTTTGCTATCATTTTTGACTTTTGTATTGTTATAAATATTATTTTGATCCTTAAAACCGGATCCACTGATACTTATTAAAAACTTGTCATATAAATATATATACGCACCTGAAATCTCTCACTAACAGCATAAGGTATCCCGTAATACCTCCGCTGCCCAGACAGGCTGCGTAGACCTCTCAGCACGCCCTGTTCGACCCGGATCTCGGGCGTGAAGATACACACCACCGCCTTCACGCAACACAGTGCTAGAATACTCCTGCTTCTCATTATGTCCATTCAATGTTAATGTTTACTTGTCAATGCATTTTTTTCACTTGCATTTGTCTACTTACGAGCAAGAGGCAAGTTGAGTGGTCATCTCTCCAAGCTCGATTGTGATTTACGTGATCGATTCTTTCCACCATGGTTTTTAATCGTAGAATAATGATGTCTTAGTCGGAATTTTTGCTGTTTTGATATTTTTGATATTCACATACAAGGATAGGGGAGGGTTTAGAAAAAGACGCTTTTTTAATTATTCTGCGTGACGTAGAAAATATGTTCCGGCTTAACAATAGGGTTGTTTCCATCTACAAATCTTAGGGCAGAATTGTATCCCAATAAATTCTTTTGGATTATAAGAACATGTTAAACTACTTTTACCTGGGGGGGACCTGTAATGACCATATTTTTGTAAATATTGAATTTAAAATATCTTTTAGCACACGTCACGTGACCAAACTCGAAACGTCTTTGAAGATTCTGATGACGTCACAACTCTCGGTATGACACTGTTGACAGTTAGGCGATAAACAACAAATGACAAATGTCAGTTGACAGCTCGTATCTTCTACGTGTGTATGTAGTTATGTGTCAAACCGTAAACTGTGACGTCACACAATTTTCAAAGAGCGTTTCGGGCGTGAAAGCATCCGTCAAAGTATATTTTGTTAATTTAACATATTTAGTTAATATAGAACGTAATACAAGCGTTTCAAAAAATTGGAAACAACCCTATTTGTTTTAGGCATCCAATATACTCATGTACACGACACATGGCATTTTCTAGACTAAGTAGGAAACACTGAACAAACTTCAACTTAAAGATAATATTGTCAAAGAAAAGTAGTCCAAGAAGCACAATCTATGCGGCGGCAATATTGTCCAACACGAACCTGAACACAATAACGACTTCACTTTTGTCTGCACTTCCTATCAAACTTGCCTTTGTGAGATAAAACGAAGTCTGTGCGTCTAGCGAGATGCAACTGCGAGTGCACCGAGGGAAAGTGCAGTGGTTATGCAAGCCAGCTGCAGTGTGCCAGTGTGGGACGCTGATGGCGGTGGAAGGTCAAGTTGTTCTAGAATCAGGATTCAAAAACTGGTTGGACAATTTTATTCTAATAAGGTCGTAGGTTATTTGGTAATAATATAATGATGCTTGTTTTAAGTGCGTTTAAAAAAACTACCTAAAAATCAATGTCGATAGCTAGTAGACTAAGAAATATAATATTTAGTAAAAGGTATTCAAATCGTTTACTCTCAGCCAAAGCGTCCGCAGTGGACGACGACGTTTCATAGTTTAAGTCATTGCTCGGCAGCGGTCGCGTCTTATGAAACCCTATCCATTTGCTCAGAGCCAATTTCATTTCATTTTCAATAGACTGAGCCGAGCTCGACAAACTGTCGAAGGAGCATTCGGAATTTTGTTAATGTTTTTACCCTGGTGTGTACCATAGACTACCTAATGTAACGGCATGTTTGTCGTATACTGAAATGATAAGTATGTCGTATATTAAACGTTTTCACTGCTTCTATCATTACTCGTAGCTCGTCTTTTTCTGTAATTAATTTCACCATTTTACACGACCTCTGTACGCGACGTACGAATGTTTACTATGGAAATGCACTATAGTGGTCTCTCTCACACGCCGGACGCGACCTACGGCATTTGTTGCAGACCCGGGCCTAAAAAGCATTGTGACGCAGCATACGACGTGACGCTGTAAGCGTCCGATGGCGTTTATCGGAGATCACTGTCTAATGTCGACTGGAAAGCCATCCATTTTATCGAACGTTTTGACCAAGGTAGGTCTTATACGACCGGTTTGGCCTAGTGGGTAGTGACCCTGCCTACGAAGCTGATGGTCCCGGGTTCAAATGCTGGTAAGGGCATTTATTCGTGTGATGAGCATGGATATTTGTTCCTGAGTCATGGGTGTTTTCTATGTATTTAAGTATTTATAAATATTTATATATTATATATATCGTTGTCTACGTACCCTCAACACAAGCCTTATTGAGCTTACCGTGGGATTTAGTCAATTTGTGTAATTTGTGTAATAATGTCGTATAATAAAATTTATTAAACGATAAGCAGCTGATTTTGCTAGGTCCCTTGTAATTATTTTAATTTTAATGATATTTCATGTAATATTAAGCTGTTTAAGTGTGTATTAAATAGTTTTAACATTAAGTTTTATGTATACATAATAAGTGAAGTGCTTTAGTGACGTTTACGTGTCTTGTAATATCTCAAATTTGTAGCCGTTATAGGTTATACATTTGAAATCTGTGTTCGCCTTAAAATCCTTTCTGGTTGTTTTTATCACTAGTAATTACTAAGTGTGCGTATAATAAAGCGTAAATCATTGCACAGGGTTAGAACACAGTGTAGACATAGTCAATCGTCACTATTTCATGTAAGTACGTACCTAAATATCACTTGGCTTGAGTAAGCGAATCCTTGTTTTTTTTGGGTTTAATATAATAATAAAAAAAACATCTACAATGCTAACCCGCAGAGCAGCCGCAGCGGCTCGCCAGCAGGAGACTGATAAACTCCAACTTACCTTGCTGGAATTGAAAAAATCCAAGGAATCTTGTGCTCAATTGCTTAGTGAAAGAGAAGACAGTGAGAAGGAACTATTATTAGTACTTAATAGCAATGATAAGCTGAAAAAGCAACTGTGTTCTTTAGAAACTGACTATAATAATGTAAATTCAGAGCGGGCCCAGCTTCAGGAGACGGTTGACAGGTTCACTGAGTGTAGTGCTGCCTATGAGCAGGCCCTGAAGGACATCAACTCATTGGAGAGAGCACTGCACGACGCCCACGAACAAATCTACGAGCTACAGGAGGCCCAAAACAATGTAGCAGCAGCACACACTCAGACCTTATTCGAAGAACTGGTTCGGCCCGACTCTCAGTTGGTTACCGCACCAATTGAAAACCCTGTGGCCACTACAGATTTAGCCAATGATACCACCACACCAAGGTTAGTAAGTTGCAGCGGAAACAAACTAAAGAAATATATTAAATTAAATAGACTTATTAAAAAAAAACAAAAGTTGTCAAAAATAAATAAATTGTTTTTTAAAAAATTGAGATTTTGTAAAGTTAATGTAAGCTTAGTGGATAAGTTAGATTTATACTCTGCTCAGTTAGAACATAGTAAATTACAATATGAAACTGACACACAGACATTAAAATTAAAAGTTCAGAGTTTGGAGGATTCAATTAAATCCTTAGATGCAATAAATGAGAGTTCAAAAAAAGTTATCAATGAATATTCTTTAGCCATGGATGATTTAATATCCCAAATTAGGCAAAATTCAGAGCGGGTTGAGTCTCTGACCAATGGCCAGTCATGTGCTTGTATGCAAATGAATGGTCATTCGTCGAGTGGAGCACTCGAGCCGAACCTGTGTGACAGTTTGACTCCATCACAACAAAATGATAATAGCTCCTTCCACACTACACAACAAAGCACACCTGAACCTAATGTCATTATGTACTGTGATGAAATTGGAAGCAATATGAGCACATTTTTAAACTATTACTTAAAGGGACTTAGTACAATCAACAATTGTCTGCCTCATAGTAGCCTTGAAAATCTCTCAAAACGAATTTTAAATGATAGTACTATTAATTCAAAGACAACACTGCTTATTCTTATGGGGAATAGGGGTAATGTGAATAAAAATAATTTAATAAAATTCTTTGAAAAATTAAAGACACTTATAGTGAATGAAATTATTATTTTCACATTCCCCTATTGTGATCAAATGTCAGAGGCAGAAAATAACACTAGGTGTAAGTTAAATATATTTTTATATAATCTTTGTACATATAGTGATAAGTTTAGTATAATTGACACTAACAAATTTGGTAGCAAATACCATATGCCTATGGTTTTTTGGACTAAAGGTAAGTTATACCTTTCAAATTATTATAAAAGACAAATAGCTTTGTCGCTATCATATTTGTTTGACATTTCTGCCAAAAATTTGGCAGTTTATCCTGCTTCTATTGAGCAGACCGGTATGAACTTGGTTTTGGTTCCAGTCATAACCAATAATTTAAATTAGCTCTTAAGACAAAAGAATCTGTCTCTGGCAATTTAGCTTTTAGTAAATCTGATGAAAAATACTGCAAACATGGAATGTACATCCACCTGGTGCATCAAAACATTCAATGTATTAGAGGAAAAGATTTACAGATTGAACTTTTTTTGAATGATTATAATATTGATATTTTATGTATTACTGAACATTGGTTGAATAATAATGAATTAATGCCTCAATTTAATAATCACCAGGTGGGCAGTTCGTTCACCAGACTTAGTTCCATACATGGTGGGTCATTAATTATATTAAATAGTCAGTTAAAATTTAAGGAACGTAAGGACATTGTATCCATGTCTGTTGAGCGGACTATAGAACTAAGTGCAGTAGAATTGGAGCAATTTATTGTTGTCTGTGCGTATAGGCCGCCTTTAAGTAATTTTGAAATATTTGAAAGCATAATGGAATCCGTCCTACTTAAAATATCACCTTCTAGTAAGAAATTACTTATATGCGGCGACTATAATGTAAATATTTTGGAAAATTCAACAGTAAGTTGTAGATTGTTGAATCTTTTCAAATCATGTAATCTCAACCACATGTTTATGGAGCCTACTAGAGTGACTGCCACTAGTGCCACCTGTATAGATAATATTTTCACTGATATTTTTCCTACCGCTAAAAATGTAATCAGCAAGTTAGAATCAGACCACTTAGGCCAATTAATGGTGTTTGAGGCTGTAAGGAAAAATACCTTGCGAAAACAAATAACTTTTGTACCAGTAACCTCTGACCGCGTGGAACGAATGAAACAAAGTTTAATTCAGGCGCTACCCTTTCTGTCTTCCAACATGAGTCCTAATGATATGTATAATTCATTCTTTCACACTTTTATGGAAAATTATAATGCGATATTTACTACAAAATCGGTCATGGTTAGTGATGCATCAGTTTTTAGTGAGTGGGCTACTGCAGAGTTACATCAACGAAGACGTGCATTGTATGCCTTGTATGAGGAACGGCGGTTCAATACGAGTGATGAATTTAAGGAATATGTTAAACAATATTCGAAGAAGTTTAAAATAGATTGCCATATCGCTAAGCGTAATTATATAAGTCAAACAATAAAAACTAGCTCTGATATAATTAAAACAACGTGGAAAGTAATTAATGTGGAGACTGGTAGATCAAAGCAAAGGATGAAAGATCTTAAACTAAAAATTGATGACAAAATCGTAGATTCCAGTTTAGATGTAGCAACAGAATTTGAAAAATTCTTCACCGAGGTACCAGCTTCCACAACTAAGAACTTAAATTCATCACCCTCGTCTGCCGTTACACTGTTAGAAGAGAATGTCCCAGAATGTACTAGAAACCTTAATTTTGAACATGTGAGTGCCTCAGATATATTAAAGGCGTTTAAATCAATTAATGTAAAAAAAACTAGTGACCTTTGGGGAGTCTCCGTTCATACTGTCAAATCCTTAATAGAAGTTGTAGCGCCTGACCTGGTAGTTATATTTAATAACAGTGTTGACTGCGGTGAGTTTCCTGATCTAATGAAACATAGTAAAGTCACTCCTTTATTTAAATCAGGTAGCACATCCGACCCCACTAACTTTAGACCGATATCAGTGTTACCAACATTCAGCAAAATTTTTGAAAAAATAGTTTTGAGTCAGTTATTGAAACATTTTAACATTAATAATCTAATGCACAACAAACAATTTGGTTTTACACGGGGTCGCTCAACAACCGACGCTGGTGTTGAGCTAATTAAACAGATCTTCGATGCCTGGGAGGAGTCACAGGATGCTTTAGGTATCTTCTGTGACTTATCTAAGGCCTTCGATTGCGTCTGTCATGAAACATTGATCAGGAAACTGCACTATTATGGAGTAAGAGGCTCGGCACTGAATTTAATAAAGTCTTACTTACACGGTAGAATACAAAGGGTTGATGTGAGTGGACAGCGATCACCGGGGTCATTGGTCTCTATGGGTGTACCGCAGGGATCAATATTGGGGCCGTTCCTGTTCCTTATCTACATTAATGACCTGCCTTACCTAGTAAAGACCCACCATGACATAGTATTGTTTGCAGACGATACTTCACTTATTTTCAAAGTCAAACGACAGCAACAAGCTTGCAGTGATGTAAACAATGCTATTTCTAAAGTAGTAAATTGGTTTAATGTTAATAATTTATTGTTAAATGAGAAAAAGACTAAGTGCATTAAGTTTGTTACAAGTCACATAAGGAATGAGCAAACAGGTGTCATTGTCAAGGATGAGGAATTGGAACTAGTAGATAGCACAGTTTTTCTTGGTATAACTTTAGATTCTAAACTACAATGGGGTCCCCATATTGCTAATCTCTCGAATAGACTGAGTTCTGCAGCTTTTGCAGTGAGCAAGATCCGTCAGTTAACAGACGTGAAAACAGCTCGATTAGTTTACTTTAGTTACTTTCATAGCATTATGTCATATGGTATTTTACTATGGGGTAGTGCTTCAGAGATAAATACCATTTTTGTTCTGCAGAAGAGGGCTATTCGTGCAATATATAAAATGTACCATAGAGACACACTTAGAGATAAGTTTAAGGACATTAACATAATGACAGTACACTGTCAATATATTTATGAGAATATTCTGTATGTACATAAAAACATTGCCAGTTTTAAGAAAAACTGTGAAATACATAATATTAATACTAGAAATAAGCATAAGCTCGCAGTGCCCTTCACTAGGCTCCATAAAATTAAGAAATCATTCATGGGTAATTGTGTAAGATTTTACAATAAACTTCCTAATATTATAACTGAATTGTCTGTTAGTAAATTTAAAAATTATGTAAAACGTAAGCTTATCTCTAAAGCCTATTATAGCACACAAGACTACATGAATGATGAAACACCGTGGGATTAAGTGTGATTGTAAAGAATGAATTATTTATTGTTATGTTATTAATGATGAAATTGATAATTCAATGTATATATATACCGTATTTTTTGACATTTAGATTTTATTCTAGAAAGGTTCTAGACTAGTATTTTTATACAATTTTGATGTATGACGATCTTTTTATGAAATTCTTATTATTAAGTTTACCATATCTATAATAGTTCAATGTTTTTTTTAGAACAATAATAACTGCATCAATAAATTGCTCTGATATTTAGATTAAGATGATATTTGTAAAATTTGACGATTTAAAAGTGCTTGTTGCTAGGCCTATTTGAATAAAGAATATTTTGATTTTTTGATTTTGATATTTATACGAATCTACGCTAGATTGCAACAAAAGTGCGGAACTCTACCAAGACGGGCGCATTTCCATGTTCGACCACTTTATAACAATTAGCGACGGGTATTTTTCTTTATTACAGCCGCCAACTTAATTGCTCTAAATAAATGAATTGTCCTCGCTGCGTTTGTTTGCACTCTCATTGGCTGAATGTGCTTTTGCTATTTTTTTTAGTGATTTAAGTGTGTTGTTTAAACATTTAGACTTGATAAAAATTCGAGATAAGGTAAGGTGATCTCTTCATTATTTACCAATGCCTATGTACCTATAAGAGGGCGGTGGGTGCCCTCGAAAATTACTTAGGAGTACAAGAGATAAAATATTCGTCGCGTTAATGAGAGCGGCTCCTAAAACTACGAGTAGTACGATGAGGACAACTGCAGCTTAGGTGAAAAATCCTGCATAAAAGGTAAAAGTCTGCAAATTCGAGGTTTCGTACTCGACTGTTTCCTCCTCCAAAACTTAACCAAACATAACGAAATTTTGAAATCTAAATGATAATGAAATTATCTGTGTTACTCTGTTTTGCTTTTTTGGCTAATTGTTGTCAGTTTTGAATATCACGCTTGTCTTTGCGGCCTAGTCAATTGTGCCGTTTTGGGCAATGTATGTATGTTTATTATTATGTATGTAGGCGTATAAATAAACAAAAATATCAATACCAATCCGCATTGGGCTAGCGTGGGGACTATAGCCCCAGCCCTCTCGCGCATGAGAGGAGGCCTGTGCCCAGCAGTGGGACGTATATAGGCTGAGTTATTATTATTATTATTTATCAAAAAACTAAACAGTCCGACACAGATATTGATAATATTAATCTGTGTTCAAAAAATCATTGCTCATGGGCCAGAAACCACGGAGGAAACAGTCGAGTACGTTTGTATGCAGTCCACTTGCCTCTTGAAGCCGGGTTACCTATCATGGGAGTAAGATTAATGGTCAATTACTTTTATTTAGCAATTTAAAACAATTTGTCAAGTTTCATTTAGTACATATCATAACATAAGAAATTGATAAAGATTTAAAAGATTATATTTTTAAGTAAAGCTTGGAACTGTAGATTTTTTTGAAAATGTCTTGCTTTTTGAGTTGAAATCTTTTACTGAGTATTTTTGCAACAGCGAATATTACAACTGTTACATTAATGTCTTGCTTTTTATCATATTACAAAAAGAGTAGTTGGCGCGACGAAGTTAGTGCCATTATTCAGTCCCATAGTCGTCAGGTAAGTGCGGTTATACGTATCTTAGCCGACAGTTCTATACGAGCAGAAGCACAACTTTTATTCATCATCATATCAGCCCTTTATCATCCACTGCTGAACATTAGACTCTCTTCCAGTACGCCACTTGTCCCGGTCCTGAGCTAATCTCATCCAGAAGTGACCCGCCATCTTCCGAATGTCGTCCACCCAACGAGCCAACGGATGCCAGGGGGTTCTTTCATCCGAAAGCGGCCACCACTCCGTTAAGAGGCTGTCAATACCTAAGGCGCGCACAATGTCTATTTCTATCGGAGTAAATGAGATAGCACTGTCGCATGTTACTGGGCCTGGGCAAGGGAATAATAAGAAAAATATTTAAATAAAAAAAAGTGGATTATTGGTGTAATATTTTACTCAACCACGGTTTAGATATAAATGTTTTGAAATTGTGATTTTAATTGCAGACCCACAAGTCAAAACAATAAAGACAGAACCGTTTAATTGTGATTTTAAAACCAATCTTTGCAATTATTTTCTATCGAGCCGACTTCTTTCAATCATGTATCGAGTACAACCACGGTCTTTGAAATATAATTAATATAAACATATATTTTTCTTACTTGACTAAAACAAATAGTCTTTCTTAAAAAACTGTTTAAGTAACATCAATTTCAAGGACATTGGGTGTTGACAGCCTCTTAACATTTAGAAATAGAAATAGAAAATATTTATTTGGCATAAAATCAAACAAAAACAACAAAGTAAATAATTATACGTAGGTACACCAAATAGGATGCCGCTCAGCATAAGCCGTGTCTTTTAGACGCGGCACTGGTTTTCAGGGCACCCAAACTTAAAAACTAAAACTTAAAACTACATACTTAAAACATTTTAGTCCACCTACCATCACTCTGCCTAGCAACATGTCACACCCGACTCCATTTTAGTTTGGTAATGACGCAACCCAACGTCTAGCACCTTGTCGCGGCGACGGATCTCGATATTCCTTACTCGAACTTGAAGCTTGATACCGAGCATGGCGTGCTCCATGGTTCTTTGTGCTACACGGATTCAATGCACAGCCTTCTTGTTGAGCGTCCATGTCTCTGCTAACATTCCACAATGCCTAGAAACTTGCATTAGGTTAGCGGAAATGCTGTGACCTGTCTCAGGATGTCCGCTAATACAATTTTTATTACTTACACCTTATTACTGAACTCTTCTGTTCCGTGCGTATTGTCAACATGACCACTACAGTTGTAAAACTACCTCCAACTCCGGGTTCCGGCAAGTTTCTTTGCCACCGACGGCGGCCATGTTGCCAACATGCCAACTTGCCTTGTGACGAGTATGTGATTGGTTTATCGATGCTCATCAAGAGCTATCTCTTCTGTTCCCTGCGTATTGTAACATAACCAATACAGGAGGCAGTCGTAACTACCTTAAACTTCGAGTTACGGCAATTTGCCTCGCGACCGACGGCGGCCGCCATGTTGCCAACTTGCTTTGTAAGTTGTGACGAGTATGTGATTGATGTAATCCACGAGGCTGATTCGAATATTTTGAATTTACGAATTGACAGTTATATCTCGCTTGTCATAATAACTTTTATTCTATAATTAAATTAATTTAAAACATGGCTCATGAAAGCTTTGAAACATCTCGCTTGTACATCTCGCTCGTACGTATAAGTATATAGCGAGCCTGATTGAAATTTAACAATAAGTTAAGGTTTTGTCTGCATTCGAAATGAAGTGAAAATTGTGCTTGAGATACGCGAAAATCACCAACATGATTGTCAAGGTTGTCAAAACCAGACCAAAACCATAGCAAACTGTTGACTTAGAATCAACCTCTATACGTGAACTCACGTATATTTGACATACGTGTCAAAAAACACATAAGTGTGTCAAAATCCTTTCCGTTGTCTTGTTTTTTGTCCCCAAAAATTTTTGACACCGTAGAGTTTTTTGTATGGGGTAAAATTTAGTTTTTAATTTTTCTCACGTTAATTATAATCTACAGCTAGAAAGACATGCCGTAGCACTCGACGTTTTTTTAATTATTTGATTAAAGACAAAAATACAAGCGTGACAGAGTGGTCAGAAATAAGACAACGAAAAAAATTTGACTCAAGTACCATTATTGGCAATAGTCGCATTTGAATTGCATCAAAACTTGGTCGACGGAATGTCAATACCACTTCAAAGACGTAAAACGAGTCCTACGAACGACGAACGTTTTTATAAGGAGTTCTAGTAAAAGAGGAGCTATTCAGGATGGAATAGGAATGGCGTACAACGAAAATATCTACCAGTACTTTGAGTGAGGTGTGAGAAGACTCTTTATTAATTATTAATTTAAACCTTTACGCAGTTCGAATAGCAATTTGTAGTAAATAAGGGGATATTTTCCTGGGCCTTAATGTCACCATTAAGGCCCAGTAAATTTTTTTTTTTTTTTTTTTTTTTTTATTTATTATAACATTAAAATATAAAATATGTGTACCACAAAACAAAATATTCGCCAGACTGCGAGACAGTTTGTTGGCGATGAGCTCGCTCGTTATACTTATAAAAAGGTACATAATTTTGCACTGTCCTACCGTCCCGGCATGGCCAATTTTTTTTTTTTTTTTTTTTTTTTTTTTTTTTTTTTTTTTTTTTTTTTTTTTTTTTTTTTTTTTTTTTAGACTAAGTTAATATTTTGGTAATTTCAGGTGACAGATTATTTATAGTTGGTCAAGCAAATCTTGTCAGTAGAAAAACGCGGCAAATTTAAAAAATCGCGGGCTAGCAACACTGTGTTCGAATAATTCCAAAATCGCGTGTAATCTGTGTTTTATCTGTAGAATGTGGATCGTCCATCTTGTTTGTTTACATTCCGAATCGGTGCTAATTCAAGAGAAATTTCTGCTCCCAGCATTAAAATAAATATCAATATATTAAATAATATTGTGCATGACCATAAGCAAAGTCAAGATGCCTACAATGTAAGTAAAATCATGCTCGTTGATCTTAACCATTAGAAAATTTTGAGGTTATGATAATTACTGCAAGATCCCGGAGAATTTTTAAGATAATGTGCAGTTTTTTCTGTTTCAGGGTTAAAAGGCTTAAATAAAGATAAAACGTATGCCTAAATATATCCAATAAGACCACGAATTGTGCCCTCGAAACCGCAACTGATTCGATTGTTCCCAATATCAACAGACGAAGTCCTCAAATATTTTCAAAGGTAACTTTTTTAAACAATCTTAAGACGTTTAAGAACCTTGATTATACCTACTTTCTTTCGCAACATCTACCTAATACTTCCATATGTTTGTTGCAGGATTAAAACTCGCCCAATATAAGGCGTTCGTAAAAGTTTCTCTTCATACAAAACTTACCTACGGGGGTTTACGTACATACGTGTACAACGCAAACAAGACGAAAAATAAACTTGTTAATTAAAAAAACTAAAAAAATTGGGACAATAGTTTAGATTATTATTGTAAAAGTTGTCCGTTTGTTAATCATCACGAAAATATATTATTTAGGCTGATTTGTTTCATGCACTCAGCCATTGCACATGTATACCTATGGAAAATCCTAGTTTATACTTTCCGAAGTCGGTATGTACCTATTTAAGAGAAGTTTTAAGTCGCTTTACCTGTTTGTTCAATAAATTAAAATAATTTATTCAGTGTGCATAATTTTAGAAAAATATTTTAACATTTAAATCATACCTTCTTTTATCCAGAAACAATATAACTCCATATTACTCACATGAGTGGAAGTTGTTAAGTTTCCATTGTCAAGGTATCTTTTATTAATATTTTGAGTACCTGAAATTGTGTCAGTTCCTGACAAGTCTTGAATAGACTAATGTGAAAGTTAATAAAATTTCTTAACAGCATTCTCCTGATATCTAAATGACTTTTTTAAATATCTACATATAAAATATGATCTAGCCGATACATGTAAATATCTAACATTTTTAGCCTGTATAAAAACAGTAGTGTGAGCAAAACCTTACCAAGCTAGCATGTAAGAGTGGTCTCAGAGATATTGGAATATCTCTGTACTATAAATTAGGCAAATTGCTTTAGACTAAGTTTTATGTGTAACTACTACTATAAGAATAAATTTTGAAACTTGGAATGGAAACTTTAAACTTGAAATTACAAATTTTCAAACAGATCTGTTTTATACTTAAGATGCAATAAGTGACTAGGTACAAAGTATTCTGATGCTTGGTTGGAGTGGACCAGTAACATTGGTAACCAACTTAATGATATTTTTTCAATGAATGGCCTGAATTAAGTGTAAGTAAGCTAAAGTGACCCGTATCTTAATTGCCTTGAAATTAAATGAAGACCAAAATATCTGCAGTTGTGTTTTATTTATTTTTAATCTGTATATTTATATAAGTATATAGTAAAATCATTTCAAAATTACACTGGTATGTGAATGTGACATTGTTCAAGAGAAATACTCTAATTTACAATTAACAAGTGGCATAATTATTTTCTTTGGGCTTCTTCAGTTTCTGAACTGATGTTAAAAACAGCTTTCTACCGTGGTGCTCATGTTCTCTTTGCTCCCTATTTGTCTTCTAAGTTTGCTAAAACAGAATAAAACCATATCAAAATGATGTAAATAGTCCAGATATTTGATATTTAATAAGCCCTGCAATTGTGACAAGAATAGTTACAGTGATACCCTACCAGGGCTACCGCTGCCAGTGATGGCTCAGGGGTTACTTACCTAGGTTTTAATATTTACCTAAAAAAAACAATGGATTGTTTTATTCTAGTTAAATTCAGTAGTATAGGTACCTACTAACAGCTCGTTTGGTAAAAAGTACTCAAGTGCAAATGCCTTAACCTTTACATTTATTTAGCTATGACATCTTCATGTTTAAGTTGAATATATATGTAGCAGATCTGCTCCTAAGCATACCAAAGGTTAAGAATGCGAGCGCTCGCCTTTTGCGTCCACCTTTTAAGCATACAAACCTTTATTTTAATTCAATCTATTGATATATTTTTCGATTGTACCTACCTAAATATGTCTAATTAGCTTTTGAAGGTTGCATAAAGGAGCATTTGTATTGCATTTTATCGTGATATATCTTTAATATTGAATTCCAACCGAGAAATCTGATAATATACTAAAATCCAGCTACCTGCGGAAGCAATGATTTGATTCAAACATTATTTTCTCCAGCATAGTCCGTTTGCAAATAGGTATTTTTTGATCTCGTTCATCATATTGATTGACATCGTTTTTACTCCAGTTTAAAATGTCCCTCTCATAATAATAACAATTTCCAAATGCTTCAATAAACCGCGAGCGGCAATTTTAGTTGACGTACGAAGAGCGCGCTCAGCGGAAAAAAATATGTTTCGGTTCGATGTACATTGCTGCTTTTCTTAGCGCAATACTGCTCTGTGAGTGTTGCCATACTTCAGTTTGCTTTACATTGCTACTGACAGACTTTGCTTGACAGACTATATTAGTGCGATGGCCCGGGCGGAGGGCGTAATCGTTTTAACATTGTTTGGTGGCTCGATTTTGGTCACAGATCTATTATTTTGTTAACTGATACAATTATTTGATTAGGTATTAATATTATTTGTCAGAGATTTAGGACATCAAAGTATTAAAATTGTAATATTTTTTTAACGCCGTCCGATAACACAGTTTGTGGAAGATTAATCCATAATATTTACTTACTAGTGTTTTCAGCCTTCAAAATACTGTTACCATAATACACCGTGCTCTTCTCGTCGCACACCACACGTCGGCAATTCGCAATGGACCGGCACCACGACTGCAGACGTCACGTTTACTAAGTAGATCATATATCAGCCTCATCGGCACCGCTAACGGGAGGATGAGCTCTAAATACTGTCACCATCATACACCGTGCGCCTCGCGCCGCACGCCACACGTCGGCAATCCGCAATGGACCGGCACCGCGACTGCAGACGTCATGTTTACTAAGTAGATCATATATCAGCCTCATCGGCACCGCTAACGGGACGATGAGTTCTTCAGCGAGGTTTGGGAATCTTATGGACTCTGGCTTGTCTTAGGGGTCGGTAAATTTTTGAGAAAAGGTGGAGTAGAAATCACCGGTTTGGTTCTAATATTGAAACGACCTTGACGATCGTCTTGGCGATTGGCGCGCATCTCATGCACGACCTTCATTTCATTTCGCATGCACCAATTAGCTCGAGCGATCTTCAAGGTAGTATCAGAGTAAAAAGAAAACCTTAACAAGTTGTTCTATTATACATAAGTAAAACTAAATTGGGCTCTATAGCCCATTAAACTAAAGCACGACCAGAAATATATGATCTTTGTCAAGAGGGCGCTGTTATTCTCATGTAGAGGGTGACAGTTCAGTTTAGTATGCAAAATTTAGTTCCAATGAAATTCCGCAATATGGCGCATGATCATATATTACTGGTCAAGCTTTAGAACTCTTTTCTATTCTTCGTTTTTTTTAGCATTAGAAAAAAGGTAAGCAATCTTGAAATTCTCTCTTTTTATTGAAAATTATTATAAAATACTTTCAAAAAATGAGTTTCCTTATATTACTTATGAAAACAAAAGAAAGTAAATATTCGTATATGATTTATTTTTCGGATGTATTTATTAGGGTTTACACTGTCCATCTGTCTATATGTATGTCTCATCATCATCATTTTTATTCAATAACAATATTACATTGTGTTTGAAAAATCTTAAATCTAGGCACATGCATACAAAAAATATATTAAAAATAAACATCATAAAAATAAATATTAAAACTAATTCAAATAAATCGCCCGCTCAAATAGATAGCCCAAAAATTAAAAAAAAAACTAAACAGAATAAAACAGATACTTAAGTGGGGCTCCTATACAACAAACGTGATTTGTTTGCCGTTTTTTGTGTAATGGTACGGAACCCTTCGTGCGCAAGTCCGACTTGCACTTGGCCGGTTTTTAATTAAAAAAACACGTCAAGATCGCTTACCGTCTTTCTAATGATAAAAAAAAACGAACCACAGGAATCACAAAGAGCCGTAAATATTATTTTCAATGGTCTTAAGAGGGAAGAATATCTTTTCAAATCTAACGAAATAACGGTAATTTTTCTACGAAATTCCATTTCGGGAGAAAACGTTTTGCGCTAAATAGATCTTAACAAATCACTTTGATTTTGATGTTGATCGCTTCAGCATAATATATTCTAGATTTATAGGTCTAGATTGAAATTTTATTTTATTTTATTCAGCATGTTTTGAAATATAAAATAAAATTTTAAACCTATAAACCTAGTTTTTCATTGAGTCAATAACATACTAAAAATAATGGAGAATGAAAAATATTAAGAAGTGGAAAAACGTTTTCTCTATTTGAATGGACGGTCACGTGCTATATTTCCCTCTTAACTTAAAGTTTAACCCCCTTATTCATAAGAGTCTACTAAAGTTGACAAGCAGCGAATAATTGTTTGTCTCTTTCCATCATACTAATACGTCGGAAAGGAACAAACGATTATTAGCGGCTTGTTTACTTTCGTAGACGTTTATGAATAAGGGGGTTAATTTTTGACTGGCTTAAATAGCCGCATTTGTATCTCCAAAAGACCCCAGAATGCCTAGCCAAGATTGCAATCGTTGATCGAAAATGTCAATCGAAACTTCAATAATGTATGAAAATAGTCACGTGACTTTTCGTCGCCGATGCATGTTTTCGTTTTGTTTAGCGTTTGTCGATGTACGTTTGTTATCTTTGCTAGGCTCCAAAGGGCTTACCGCGAACCACGTTCAATGTGTTGCCTCCCTGTCACACTTACGTACGAATTAAACAAGTGCGATAGAGAGGCAATACATCGAACGTGATTCGCGGTAGGCCTTCTGGTCTTATTCATTTTCTATTTTAGAAAATATAGTAGTCTCTATATTTTACCTATCGTCTTTACAGACCTTATCTTTAAAACTAAAGTTTTTAGAGTGATTATATCCGAACTGAAGTTCTTACAAACTTGTTGGAGGAGCGAGTCTTTTATAGAAACTTGAGCCCGTTCTAGAAAAGGCTCCAAATTGTTGCTACAAATTTTAAGACGCGCTCTCCTTAGTAAGGGCTCCTTACGTACACACTGGGTCAAATACATTTTTGGTATGTAAAATGTATCCAAATCTTTAACCCCAGAAAAGACACTGGTTTTCCCGTCTTGTCTTTGACCCTACTAGCACCTTACAAGCGAGTTGGGCTCCAAAAAGATTCGCAAGGACTTACTCAAGATTCAACAAAATTTTTTTTTTTTCAGATGCAGTCTCATTAAGTAAATATAATTCTTTCAAATTAAGGGTCTATATCACAATGTACTATAAGTAAACTCCTGAATAAGCTACATGCCACTTATCTGACGAATAATTTCATCGTTGGCGTATCACAATCTTCAAATAAACTGCTAAGTTTTGCAGGAAGGCAGGTCTGGCAGTAAATTTCTTTCTTAATTAACTATCCGATAATTTACTTAGACATTGTGAAACAGAGCCAAACGAAGATTGGTATGACTCAAATAATTAAATCTGTTGTTCAACTGTCCGTAAGTCTGGTTAACAACAAGAGACGACCACGAGCTATAATACTACATTCTTAAATAGCGAGCAGCTGTCATAATCAGAGGCAGCTCGTTACAAGCAGCTCGCAGCAAGTTGCTCGCCCGGCAAGTTCGCGATGCAGTATCGTTTGAAAAACTTTCCCTTTGTGCGCAATTATGTGCTACTGGTAATGTATGCTTTAGTTCAACTGCACTTTTGATAACGAAATAGAAATAAAGCAAGTTAGCAACTGGGGGCCGATTTTTGAATTTCGATTTCGTGTAATTCCCTTCAATTTATCTCCCTACTAGGCATTGAAATTCTACTAATATAATTGAAAACGAGTGGTCAATACCACTAGATTTCTAATTTATATTGCTCGTATTTCTAAAATATCAATTCGCCGTTTTCCACAGATTTTCGAGCGACGAATTCGAGCGCTCGAAATTCAATAATCAACCCCCTGAGCGCTAAGGCTTGACGCTTCGAGTGTTCAACCCTGTGATTTTAAGACGGTTAATTTATTTTGGTTTCTTCGGACATCTGAGAGGTCCAGATAATCTGGAAAAGCTCATAATGATTGGACGCATGCCAAGGAAGGAAGGGATGGACATATGGCTTTACGTTGGGCGGACAAAGAACGTCCGAGACAAAAACCACATTTCAAGCTAGCATGCACCGGGTCCAAGATAGAGCGGCTTGGAGAGCACTGGTGAAGAGTGTCCAGAGTCGAAACGTCCCTCAGCCATGAGGATACGACAAGGAAAAATAATTTATTTTACAGATTAACGGTTATTTTTCGGCAATAATCGATTTTATAACCGGTTATATACTTTGACCAGTTCCGTCCAGATAAACCGTCGATGGTGGAGGTAATAAGCATACGGGAGTGATTTCGTGTATTTATAATTAAATAAATTTATAACTTTGTATTTTGTAAAATAATGACTGATAAATTAAAAATGTGCTTAGAAATTTAATATTAAAATAGTATCGGTTTTTACAGTTTTTACCTAGTTTTTAGTCTTTAAGTATTTAAAAAAAGGTAAACAAAATCTACCCTCAAATGGCTCCTTAAGCCAGTTGAGGGTAGAATTAAACATTACATTATCAAATAATGTAGGTTTAAGTTCAGGTCGTTCAGTGACAGATCCAGGCGGTTTTGAATTTGGTTGGTTAACCAATAAATATTAGAACTACCCGAAAATGTACAAATTGTTTGTTTACTTTTATTTAAATACCTAAAGATACAGAGTATAGTTCTAGTGTAAAACATTTCCGCATTAAAAACCCCGATGTATTTTCTGTATGGCCAAAAAGCAATCTTAACTAAGGAAGGAATAAAGAATATAAAAAAAATAAACACTATACACTAGTCTACACAGTATGCAACCAATAAAAAAGTATGATATTCATTTAAAATAGTGATTTATTGCACAATTCCTGTATGTCACACAATGGCATTAAATTACATTTAAATAAATGTTTTAGGCTATTCTAGCTTGTTCTATACTAGTCAGACTAGAAACATTATCACACCGTAAATGTCTTTCGCAGAATAATATTTAAAAAAAAAACCAACACATAAACGGATGAACCGATTTTGACAAAACATCCATCCACTACCGCTAGAAAGCCTGCTTTCATATAAAAAACGCATAAAAATCGGTTCATCCGTTTAAGAGCTAAAGTGCCACAGAGAGACACAAATAGCGGTCAAACTTAACAACCCTCTTTTGGGTCAGGGGTTAAAAAACAACCCTCGAGACAGGTAGAGCTGAAAAGTTCTACTGTCAAAGAAAAATCGTAACTAGAAAATAGTAATTGTATAAAAGCTGTCGTTCTCAATACCACTAGGGGGCTCCACTGTCTCAAAACCTTATTGACTATTTTCCCTTTATACCTACTCGATAGAAATAACAATAACTACATTATAACCAGTGAATTATGACTTGTACCTAAACCATCTATACAACGTGTCGCTACCCTCTGGACATAGATGAATAGGACGTGTTGATTAGGGTATTTCTTAACCTATGTACAAAGTCTCATTCCAAACGACACAGTATTAACGGAGACATTAATGATTTACGATTTAATACTTCGGAACAGCCTGTATATACACGGTAATTAAAGAGTATGTCATGTCAGCAGCGGTGTGGGGAGCATGCGTCAAAAACGGTACGCATACGACGCGTCACTGCGATTCCGTATCGTGACCGTTTTTTAAGCTGCGGTCTGGTCGCACCTTTAACAGTCTTCATGTGACTGCGGTCGGAAAATCGTACCTCTTGATCGCTTGCCATACGGGCGAGATTTGCTTGTATCTTTATCGAATAACCTGACAAGCCGTCCTTATAGCAAGCGACAAACTTGGACGTTGCGGTCAAGTTTTGTGCACAGCACTATTCAATCAATGAAAAATAATAAATATCAACAATCCTGACAAGCGGTACAAAAATCCTGATATATCAAGGGAAATAATTCACACATAAACATATATTCATTTTATACTGCTGTAGGTTTCATTTCAAACGTCTACCTTGGTGTAGTGCCACAGACCAGCCATTGACAGCTTTCGTGGTCATCAAAGGCAGAAAAGACCATAAGTCTATTGAAATCCAAGAAGTTTCCTCCTACACTTGGTGTAGCTGTACGGTCAACGTGGAGAAGATCATCTATAGGTAAAGATCATCTACAAGTTATTTCGTCACTTTTAACTCCTATGTTTGTACGCATACACAACTTGCAGAATGTCAGTAGTTCTTATCCGGTTTCCCATCAATACATTTTTAACATTTTATATGCTGGTCTTTGCAATACATTATATTTTGACTTTACGTTTACAGAAGCGTACGTAGTCCCAGAGACGAGCCGTGGAGAGATGACCGTCGATGACTAAAGATGAGGGGTTGCTGGCGCAGCCGGGTTGAAGTGGAGATTATTGGAACCCATACAGTTTCTTCCAATACATGCTGTAGGTCTGGTTCCAAAGGTCTACAATACTGTAGTCCCAGAGACGAGCCGTGGAGAGATGCCCGTCGATGATTAAAGCTGAGGGGTTGCTGGCGCAGCCGGGTTGAAGTGGAGATTATTGGAACCCATACAGTTTCCTCCTATACTTGCTGTAGGTCTGGTTCCACAGGTCTACAGTAGCATAGTCCCAGAGACGACCTGTGGACAGTTGACCGTCGATAACTAAAGCTGAGGGGTTGCTGGCGCGGCCGGGCTGCCAGCGGAACGGCAGCAGGGGTGATGTCGTTGGTGTTGGGTCACTGGAAAGAAAGAAATAAAATTAATAAATTCCTGTGCACACCGGACTGGTGACTGGTGGATGTAGACGTGCACGTACGCGTTGTAAAATACAGATCCTTATGAGAGACGGCACACTGCTTGAGTGACGTGTGCGTGCATGGCTCCAATATTTTTCTCACGCGCGTATCCATATCAACGCACACGCAGTCGGTGTGTTTGTCTTAAGTAGTGTTTTAATTTTAACGCGCCTTCGTTGTTGTAGTTGTAGATGGCGCTATTTATTTTTCTGCGTAAGCGTGTTTAAGCGTGAACTTTGCTCCCGCTGCGCTAAACAAAGCTACCGCTTTCCGCCTCCGTCGAGCAGAACAATAGTATGCGCACCACGGGAGGAAACGCAGGACATTCCATCCCGCGTGTTTGCCATCCTCGCCTTCGGTTCGGGTAACAATTTTACACGCGGCACGCAATTTCCTACTTTTCCTCCCTTGGGACACAAATAATTAATATACTTTTAGGTTTGTCAAACCGCTTACTGTACTTTTGGGCTATAAAACTTGTCATTTTGCTTCGGTTTATAGCTTTCTGATATATCGTCTCCAAGATTTACCAAACCGCCAAACCAAGGTGTGCCAACGAATTTTGTATGTTTTGCTCGAGGCAAATGAAACATTATGATTCCTAGCAAGTGTTCCTCCTTCCCCACCTGACTCGACATGTTTTGGAAAACCCTTGCCCTGGTTTCGTCAGGATTCGGTTTTTACGATTCAGATAACATAACATGTATCGATTTGATGATGTCGTTAGGCTGTGCATGACCGGGAAGGGAGCACGACCGAGAGAATTCATATATATTTAAAAATAGATATATTTGGGAACAATGTTACACAGATCGACTTAGCCACTAGCCTCAAATTAAGCGAAGTTTGTACTATGGGTACTAGGCGACGATATACTGATGTGTATAGATAAATACATACTAAGTTTTATAGTGTATTCTACAATTTGTATAGTCACAATACATACTTATATACTTAAAAAATACCCATGTCTCAGGAACGAATATCTGTATTCATCACTCAATTACAATAAATGCCCGGCTTCATAGGCAGGGTCACTAACTCAGTACCCACTAGGCCAGACCGGTCGTGATTCATGTTCAGACACAGATATAGTAGGGTACAGATGTTAAGTCAGTAGGGTAGATAACAAAAAAACCGTTTGTAATTAAAGAGCTAATCATTTATTTATTTATTTATTTATTAAATCTTTATTTCACATAAGAAAACACACTGTACAATAGGCGAAATTAATGCCGTAAGGCATTCTCTACTAACTCAGTACCCACTAGGCCAGACCGGTCGTGATTCATGTTCAGACACAGATATAGTAGGGTACAGATGTTAAGTCAGTAGGGTAGATAACAAAAAAAACCGTTTGTAATTAAAGAGCTAATCATTTATTTATTTATTTATTTATTTATTTATTAAATCTTTATTTCACATAAGAAAACACACTGTACAATAGGCGAAATTAATGCCGTAAGGCATTCTCTACCAGACAATTAGTGCTTGAAAATGAAAACCTAGGATCTTCAGAACATGTCGGCCGAGTGACTAAAATTACGTGAATATTACTACTAATTATTCGGTTTAAATAATTAGTTTGGTGTAAGTATGTAAGGAATGTATCTCTATTAAACAATTGAAAATTTTATTATTATGCTGCTAAATCAAACAAATTATCCGCCAAGCGTTCAAGTATGTTGTCATTACTTAATGATGGTGCAATGCTAGTTTATTTAAATTGCTTCATTGCACCAATTTCTGCGGCCCCGTTTTTACTCTGACCGTAATACACGTTTATTTTCCATATACATTCCTAATTCTTATTTTGCTCTATTTTTTCGCTGTAAACTTTTCATACTTCTGAAAATGTGAAGACGTATATTTTGATATGATAATGGTCCACGCTTAATTTAAAGAAATAAACCGTATTAACACAAACCGACTCTGCTTTTTCCTATTCTCTAAAGTTCAAAAGAGTAGCTACCGTTCAAAAGAGTAGTGCCATTTTGGCGAAATGCTGCTGTAACCGCCAGAGGACACCCTGGAGTCAGCTCTCAGCGATAACTCAGTTTAATATTTATTTACGGAGCCTGCTGGTTCGGAAATCCAATTCCTCCCACGGTGGGACGTAGTTGGAGCGTCAAACAAACACCACTTAATTAAATTCTTATTTATTTAGCACTAGCACACACTTAGTCTAGACCTTAGGCACCAAACTTAAGCACTAAAACACTAACACTATAGGCACTTTCACTATAACGTTATTCTAGTACTTACTAAGGTAAAATAACTAAGCGGTCCACGTAACTAGCACTAAAACCACTATTACCACTAATACTGATCACAACTTTAGGGCACTTTCACTTTTTCCTCACTTTTCCTTTTTATTTTCCGATCGCTTGAACTGAACTGAACTGACTGTACTAACTCACTGTCCGCAGGCCGTATCTCGCCTGCTTATATAGGGCGAATACGAGGTCTCGAAAGTAACTCCAGATAATTCGAGAACGGCCTCGTTACGTGGACTTCTCTTTCTTGTGCTATCTCTTTCTCGCATTGGGCGTAGAACTTTCCCCGTATTTAACCACCTTTTCGGGTTTATCTCGGGAACCCTGAGGTTTTCAGTGATGAACCGTACCTTTTTAGAAAGCATTTACGAAGATCTACCCTATTATACTAGTTTCAGCTGAAAATATTCATAAATATAATAATTATCTCTATCGATAGTTCAACTCCATACAAAAATAACTTTAAGTCTTAATATCTCGATAATTCTAGGCCCAATGCTTACAATGCTTGTGTCTACGGATAGCTAACCCTATTTTCTATCTATACAGGTCATTACGATCCCTGGGGAAAGCCTAACTTGGGAGAAATCAGGTGAAATTGGGTCGCCTCGGCCCGAACATATAAATACCGCGCACCGAGGTCCGCGCCGCTCAGTACGCTTCCGGCTTCCGCAGCGATCGCACCGGCCGCTCACCCGCGGTGATGACGTCACGTAACAAGCTGACACAAAACGCTATTTTCATAGCGACTACAATTTTATCCTGTTTCTAGTCAATCATACAAAGTGTGCTTGTGTCAACTTATTTCTATCCTATAGCTAGGCACCCTATAGCTATTTTATCTAGTTTTACGCGTTAGGTAATTCTTTCCGGCCCGGGTCTGTACCGTCCGAGCATTCGTCTCGGCAGGGGCCCATGCTGTCCGTAACAGTCTGCCCCCGCTGACGCTCCTGCGACTGCTCCTGTTGCAACGGTAGGACAGCCAACTTTGTGACGGGCCTCCGGAACACGCCTCCTCGGGTTTGAACGTCAGCCGATCGTATTCCACCATCCGGTCCTGGGTACACCTGGGTGACGATGCCGCGTGGCCACACATTGCGCGGCAGGTTTCCGTCCACTTGATGACCTGATCTGGTGTCAGACGATGCTCCTCTCGGATGGTCTGCTGTAGCCTTGACCCGATGAGCGCCGACTGAAGTTCCATGCGTGGTATGCTGAGTTGCCTCGTTGGCCCAACCTTACTTTTTGCCGTGATTAGGCTCACTTGGGCCTCCCCGCCATTTGAGGCTACCCGCCAGTACGCCACGCATGCGTATGCTTTGGTGCTGGCGTCCACGAACACATGTAGTTCCCTTCTCGCCACTGCCCCCGTTGAAAGATAGCATCTTGGTATCCTGAGCTTCGCGACGCTATCCAGAGCTCGCAGCCAGGCCTCAAAGTCACGCTTATCCTCTTCTGGCAGTGGAGAGTCCCAGTCCAGCTTTTTGGCCCACAGATTTTGCAGCTGAACTTTTGCTGTTATAGTATAGTGGCTTAACAGCCCCAGCGGGTCATATACTGACATCACGGCCGATAACATTTGCCTCTTCGTAGGCGTCTGTATCATTTCCTTCACTTCGGCCGGTACCCTTATCATTGTTGTGTTGAAACCCAACTGGTCGGTTTCAGGGTTCCAGTACATCCCGAGGATCTTATTTTCCTTGCCTTTGCCGAGCTGTGCCGGTGTACTTGCGTGTAACTCCGTCGGGATCTGCTGGAGTAGCTTCACACTGTTTGAAGTCCACCCTCGCAACTGGAACCCTCCCTTGGCGTGAGACGACGCAACTTGCGTAGCACGATGTAAGAGTTCCTTCTCATCCGGGTAGCTGGCTACGTAATCGTCCATGTAATGATTACGTGTGATGTCTTCCACAGCATCCGGGAACTCATCAGCGTTGTCCATAGCGTTTCTATTTCTGATGCTATGGGCCAGGAATGGTGAGCTTGCTGCACCAAAAAGCATGCTCGTCATTTTGTAAAATTGCGGATTCCCTGTCCGGCGGTCCCCTCTCCAAATGAACATTTGTGACGGTTGATCCTCGGCCCTTATTTTTACTTGGAGGAACATTTCCTGTAGATCCGCCACAACTGCAAATTGCCCTTCGCGGAACCGAAAGAGAATCCCTATAATTGACTGTAATAGATCCGGTCCTTCCAAAAGAAAATCGTTTAGGCATTTCCCTTGAACGCGACACGCAGCGTCGAAGACTAGCCTTATCTTGCCCGGTTTGTTCGGATTAGTTACCGCAAAATGCGGCAATACCCACGCTATCTTGCTATCTGGCGGCTCCTGCAGTATCCTTGCGGATCCACCTTTGTAACGTTTTTTATTCCCAGCGAATCTATGTTGAAATAATCTCGTAGCATGGAGTCTAGGTTCTCATCCCTCTCGCGGCAGTGCAGCATCAGGTGTTCCTCGCCCTCCTTGGGAATAACCAGCCGTGGTTTTCCCCCGAAGATCACCCAGCCAAGCCCAGTTAGCACTGCCGCTGGCTCGTCCAGACCCCTGACGATTGCTTCCTGTGGTAGTAGCACAGGCCATTGGTCGATGCCGATAAGCAGTTTAGGTATAGCCTCTTCATAGCACGCAGTTGGTATATTTTTGAAGTGCTCCAGCTCCATGATTTTCTTACTCATCCGTTGCGTACGTAGGCCTATACGTCGTACCGTCGTGAAGACGAGATCGTATGCGGTTTCCAAGCCCTTTCCGCGTACGCGCACCTTCACCTGTCTGCTTATTTCAGGCTCCGCTTCCATATTGCTTACGCCTGCGAGACATAGCGGCGTGGCAGGTCCCGTAGCTCCTACGGTGTCCGCTACGTCTGTCTGAATCAGGCTTATAGTGCACCCGTCGTCCAACATAGCGTAGGTGTCCACCTTCCCCTTAGGACCCTCTACGGTGACGGGAACCATTTTGAGGAACACCGTGGTTGTGTTATTCACATACTCCGTAGTGTTCGTAACAGTGTCCGGCTCTTGTGCTATAACCGCCGGCGTATGTCCGGACCCTAGGCTGGCGGTGGGCTGCGAAGAGGGCGCGGCCGCGCGGGACACTGGTGGCGGCCGGCGTTCACGCGTCACTTCCTGCGCCTTTCCCTCGTGCAGCAACTTATGATGCCTAAAAGTGCATCCGTCGATTCCACAAGGTTTGTCATGGCACTTAGTCTTTCTATGCTTGCTGTTTAGGCATCTGAAGCATATTGTGTTACTCCTGGCCCAGTCCCATCTAGCTCCTATGTCCATGGCCAAGATCCGCTTGCACTCCGGGGTTCTGTGGCCACCGCCGCAACATAGGCAGGGTACACGCCGCGCCTCGGCGTTACCCGTCGTATATGCCTGCTCGGCGTGGTACTGCGCCTGCTGTGGACGTCTACTTCCCTGGACTCGTTGGCTCGTCGTTGATGGGCGGGCAGTTTCCTTCGCTGCCGTTTCCCTCCTCTTCATATTGCTTGTAGGTAGCCGAGCGTGTGAGAACTCTAACTCGGCGTCGCTTTCCTCGATGAGAAAATCCGCCATGAGCATAAGCTCACATTTACCATTCTTTATATTTTCTCGGGCATATGCACACCATCTGCTTCGTAAGTGGGGACTCAGACGATCGGTTATTTCTCTTACCAACAAAGGATTGTTACTGTAATTTTTACTATCCAGTTCACACAAGGTGCTTACTATGTTGACGACTTTTGTAGCAAAGTTATTTAAATCTATGGCGCTAGGACCCACAGGCGGCAGACGTTTAAGCTCTTCTAGCGCTTTATCGACTAAAAGGTCAATCCTTCCAAAGTTCTTTTTCAACAATTTCATTATTAAATCTGGCTGTGTCGACGTTGATAATAGATGTTGCACGCATTGGCGTGCATCCCCACGTAAACAATTTCGAAGCCTTGCCATGTTTTCGAATGCACTAAAATTGTAGCGTCGAGTTGACTCGCTGTAGGCATTATAAAATAATAACCACTCGTTCGGGTTGCCCGAGAAAGGTGGCAGCTCGTAGCATTGTTTTGGCGGCGTTGTGCGTACGGCGTCCCTTAATTGGTCGGCGAGCCTATTAAATGCAGTAGCCGCGTCACTCGGCGGCGGCTCTACCGACGACCTTAGTTTGGTATGAGGAGTGAACGGCGTTGACGCCAAGTAATCCCTTTGTGGTTCAGTTCGTGACTCCATGTACTCGTTGCGTGGTCCCGACGGCCCCATCTCTGGCTCTAAGGGCGACGGCGCACGGTACTCGTATTGTGATCGTCGCGGCGGCTCTACCGGTGACGGCGCCCGATATTCATTGCGCGGTCTGCGCGGCGGCGATCTATCCCCTATCCGTGGCTGGCGCGGCGGCAATCGGTACTCAGCTCGCGGCCCGCGCGGCGGCGATCGGGCGCGCTCGGCCCGTGTCGGCACGGGTAGCGTCTCTACGCGAACGCGAGGCGGGTCGTCGTGGGGGCGATGCGGCGTCTCGACGATCTCTCCAATGTCATTAAGCCACTCGCTGACTCGGCTCTCGGGTTCGGCTCGTACTCGTCGCTTGGGACTACTCCCGCGTGATGATGCCACGGAGGTGTCCGAAAGTGACCCATATTCGTTAACCACGACGTTAAGACGGTGCTTATATTCTATGTCAAGCATCTCGCGTTCCAGAGCGAGCTCCCTGAGCTTCAATTCCAGTTTCTTTTTTTCTTTTATATATTGAAGCTCTTTTATTTTGCTTGAACATAGACTGCTGATGTGTGAACCCCTTGATGATGCAGATTTGACCGACGACTCTTCATTCCGTGCGTTTTTCTTAGGCGAGGATGCTGGAGGTAGGGGTGTGGTGCGCGGAGGTTCTTGCCTCTCCTCCGCCGCCCTACTCTCCCCCTCGGAAATGGGCGACATTCTCCTTGACTGCGCGCTCAATTGTTCGCGCTCGGCGCGGCGTCGCTCAATCCGCCGTTGATTAAACCGCTCGATCACAGACGGTGAACGCGGAGGCCCCTTGTGGACAGTTATCTTCACGGCCTTTGTCAGTGGTACCTCGGCCTTAGCCTTCCCTAGTACCGGCGGCGAAGATTTGGAACCCGCCTCTGCTTCCTCGTCGATGGCCTTTGACCCGGTGCCCTCGACGTCCTCGCGGTGTTCCCCCCTAGATGGAGGGCTAGCCGTCGACTCCCTTCCGGTAGCCGTCGTTAACGGCCTCCCGGTGCGCTGGCTAGATCCTCCCGACGTGTCCGTTGCCCGCTCCGCGACCTCTGATACGCGACCCGTGGTATCCGTGGAGGTCGTACGTTCCCGCTCGTTCCTGGTGCGGTCCGACTGCGATCTTGTTGTAACTCCCATTTTCGAGTTACTTCCCGACATTATTAACACTTCACAACACAGTTCACTGCACGGTTCGTCAGTCACACACAATATTCACACAACACAGTTTCCACTGTTCAGTATTAGTCCAATAAGAATCTAATTAGACACTCACTGTACTCACTGAAAGTTACTAGGTCCCACTGAATTTCAGGATCCGGTTCGAAGGACCAAAACTGTAACCGCCAGAGGACACCCTGGAGTCAGCTCTCAGCGATAACTCAGTTTAATATTTATTTACGGAGCCTGCTGGTTCGGAAATCCAATTCCTCCCACGGTGGGACGTAGTTGGAGCGTCAAACAAACACCACTTAATTAGATTCCTATTTATTTAGCACTAGCACACACTTAGTCTAGACCTTAGGCACCAAACTTAAGCACTAAACACTAACACTATAGGCACTTTCACTATAACGTTATTCTAGTACTTACTAAGGTAAAATAACTAAGCGGTCCACGTAACTAGCACTAAAACCACTATTACCACTAATACTGATCACAACTTTAGGGCACTTTCACTTTTTCCTCACTTTTCCTTTTTGTTTTCCGATCGCTTCAACTGAACTGAACTGACTGTACTAACTCACTCTCCGCAGGCCGTATCTCGCCTGCTTATATAGGGCGAATACGAGGTCTCGAAAGTAACTCCAGATAATTCGAGAACGGCCTCGTTACGTGGACTTCTCTTTCTTGTGCTATCTCTTTCTCGCATTGGGCGTAGAACTTTCCCCGTATTTAACCACCTTTTCGGGTTTATCTCGGGAACCCTGAGGTTTTCAGTGATGAACCGTACCTTTTTAGAAAGCATTTACGAAGATCTACCCTATTATACTAGTTTCAGCTGAAAATATTCATAAATATAATAATTATCTCTATCGATAGTTCAACTCCATACAAAAATAACTTTAAGTCTTAATATCTCGATAATTCTAGGCCCAATGCTTACAATGCTTGTGTCTACGGATAGCTAACCCTATTTTCTATCTATACAGGTCATTACGATCCCTGGGGAAAGCCTAACTTGGGAGAAATCAGGTGAAATTGGGTCGCCTCGGCCCGAACATATAAATACCGCGCACCGAGGTCCGCGCCGCTCAGTACGCTTCCGGCTTCCGCAGCGATCGCACCGGCCGCTCACCCGCGGTGATGACGTCACGTAACAAGCTGACACAAAACGCTATTTTCATAGCGACTACAATTTTATCCTGTTTCTAGTCAATCGACCGATAAGTCAATCATACAAAGTGTGCTTGTGTCAACTTATTTCTATCCTATAGCTAGGCACCCTATAGCTATTTTATCTAGTTTTACGCGTTAGGTAATTCTTTCCGGCCCGGGTCTGTACCGTCCGAGCATTCGTCTCGGCAGGGGCCCATGCTGTCCGTAACAGCTGCAAAATCAAAAAGAAAAGCTAAGCTAATTAAGGCTTTAAGTAAATGATTTTATCGATCATCATTGGTCTTTGCATCTACTGCAAAAGTCATGAAATATACTCGTGTTTAATTCAGATTTCTTGCAAACAAAATGAACTCTCTAGTTCTCGCTTTCTGGCACAACCGCGACACGATCAAATTTATGTGCTGTTTTGTTCTGTTTTACACGAGCTATAAATTTATGGAAATTGTATGAGAGACGTGCCTCGCGGACAAATGAGCGCCACCTAGCGAAGTATTAAACGACTTGGTACGCGTGTGGTGCATCTAGTCGTTTATTCAGGAAAATAGTTGAGAAGATACGATTGACATAGTTTCTGGAATTGATTCGCCTAGCATGATGGCATTTTCGTAGGTAGTTTTGTATCGCATTGTTGTCAACCAGCTAATTTTGAAGAGTAGGTATGACGTAGGTTTACTATTAATTTAATTAACAGGAAACAAATTAAGTAAAAAACTAAAAACAGAATCAGTAATATTTACGATATTGCGTTCTTGACACATTGGTTAGTTAATTGACGTGGAATTTAAGTGTTCTTTTGTTATTAATAATAAAGGTATGCGTCACAATAGAGAAATAAGAAGAATATATAAATCATTTTTCATTTTCATTTTCAATAGAGTGCTCACTCCATACATCAGTTTTGGTACCAAAATGATTATTATATTCGTAGTCGACATCTAGCATCGAGTAGCGGAACTCTCAGTACTGCTACTCGACAATAGATATCGCGGCAAACAAAAAGTCTAATGCTCAACGATTTTCAGCTAATATTATAACCAGAGTAAATGTAGGAGTTGACAATAGACTTTTTGTTTGCCGCGATATCTATTGTCGAGTAGCAGTACTGAGAGTTCCGTTACTCGATGCTAGATGTCGACTGCGTATATAATAAGCATTTTGGTACCAAAACTGATATATGGCGTCAGCACTCTATTACTTCTTACTTCTCTATGGCGTCACATACCTACCTGAGTTTTTTTCCTAATTTTAATCCCTGCAAAAAATACGAAACCTAAAGATGACTTATCAAATTATTTTGTGAAATATTGTTGCATTGTCTGTACGGTTTCATCCTAAAGATGCCTGAAGCCCGCTTTGGCACCCAACCCCCAAAAATTGAGGAGAGCGATTGGTTACTGACACTTTCGGCTTTAATTTGAATTGTAAAATAAATAAATATTATAAGACACCCTTATACAAATTTACTAAGCCCCACAGTATGCTCAAGAAGGTTTCTATTGTGGGCATTCAGACAATATTTTTGCTCATCGCACAAATCAATGCCCTCACCGGGATTCGAACCTAGAACCATTGGCTTCATAGGCAGTGTCACTACCGCCTACGCCAGACCGGTCGTCAAAAATCTATAAAGAATAATCTATAGGTAGTGTAACTCACCCATATTTGGCGAAATTGGTCCAAAGAGTGACCATGCGCTTAATCATGCGCCGTTCTAGCTGATGCGGGAACGGGATAGAATGAGGCTTGAACAAGTAGAAGAGCTCATCGGCATGAGACGCCCCTCCCGTCGCCCCGTACCCCACGATGATCTTGGCCATGTTCCTGTACCCTCCGTACTTGAACAGATAGAAGTATATCGGCTTATCTGTCGTCTTCGCGTATAAGTCCGACTCGATTACTGATGGAAACTTGAAGTGCAAATCTGAGTACAAATCCACCATGTTAAGGATCAGTTCGTCTTTTTCTGGAGGAAAGTAATGATTTTTTATTATATCTACTGTGCTGTTCCTATCCAACTCTGTAGGAAACTCTAAATCTAGATGTAAATTTTCTTTGGGATCAATTGATTTCAGACTATTTCCGTAATCTTTAGCTACAAAGTATATCCCTTCGTTGTCGTTAAAGCCTATTATCATAGGCACTTTGGTGTAGTTTCCAGATTCGATTATACTTGTTGGGTATTCAGTGACTATAGCTTCGACTCCTGGCAGATTTTTCTCAATGCAAGGTACGAAGAGCGTGTCAGACGAAACGTAGTTTTGATTTTCAACAGCTTTAACATTTATTAGTTCGTTTACGGTTTTGTTTCTTAAAATATCGTATATTTCGTAAGGATCTTTGGTATTATATCCGAATTCTTTGACTAGAGCGCTAGCTGTCCTTATAGGATCATGCTGCAAAGCCCAGGGTGCAAGTGTAGACCCACTCTGAAGTATAACTCTATGGAAGAGTCCTCTAGCGGCTTGTGAAAGCACTAAAAACGACGAAGAAACAGCGCCAGCGCTTTCTCCAAACAGCGTCACGCTATCCGGATTTCCTCCGAACGCTTCTATATTATCTTTGATCCATCTCAACGCAGCCACCTGGTCTTTGAGTCCAGCATTTCCCGGCGCATCCTCGGTTCCTAAACATAAGAAACCTTCAACGTTTAATCTATAGTTGATGCCAACAAACACAACTCCGTGTTCGACGAAGTAATCAGCTCCATAGAGAAAGGCGGAGCCAGTTCCCTCAAAGAAGCATCCTCCATGTATATAGACCATGACTGGGAGGAGTTTTCCTCTGGTCCTGGTGGGGGTGTAGACGTTGAGCTTGAGGCAGTCGGGGTTGCCGATGATGACGGCGCCCATGATGGTCTGCGGGCAGCGCGTGTTGGTGTTCACGGCTTCGAACACGCCGTCCCAGGCTGGCGGGGGCAGCGGAGCCTGGAAGGGGGAAATATAACAGTTATATGATGTAATGCCTACAAGACCTTTTTCATAAACCTAGACCTTTACAATAAATACAATACAATACAGGGTGTCCAGGGGTAGATTCGGAAGTCAGAATGAATATTATTTGGAAATCAGAATTTCAAATTCAAATAATTTACCGTACAGTCGACGATAAAAGCTTGTATCAAAACTAAAGTTTATTTTACGAAAAAAAAAAAACATATATTAACACTAATCAGCCTGTTGTTCTCAATGTGTAAATTACAACGGTGCGTTTCTCCAGAAAGTTCCTGCCTCGCTCAGCTAAAATGTAGAATGAACTGTCGCCCGCGGTATTTTCGGATCGATACGACCTTCAAGAAAAGACTCCCATCTTAAATAGCGGCAACGTACTTGCAAACCCTCTGGTGTTGCAATTGTTTACCATTAGGCGATTCATTTGCGCGTTTGCCTCCTATTTAATAAAAAAATAAGACTCCCCTATACTTTCCTGGCTCGTTATCTGTCTCAAAATAAGTGGTAGATTTCCACGACATAATGCCTTATCGTATTGTGTTTTGATTAAACTAAACATGACCTTGTTCAAATGATAAATGGTATAATATGTGATACCTACTTACATAACGCGAACATGATTATATTGATTATATCATTACTGGTGACATGCTAAATGATAAACTAAGTCTCTTTTACTAAAAGACACCTAGTAGTGGTAAGTAGTGTAGAAATCTAGACCCTTGCTAATACGGTGATACCCTTGGCCGCCCTTGTCGTCACGAAGTTTTGAAATTCCCGAGGCTCCGTCGATTCAGGAACGAGAAAATATTTTTTACCTGCCTGATTTTGCAACCGGCCAAATATACACACTCGAACATGTACTAAGTACCTATAGGTATGTTTAGTATGTTCTAAACTGTAATTTGATTAAAGTGTGACCCTTAACCGCATCAGAACTATTTTTTTCGGCATGTTGCCGAAGAAAAGTAAAATTCCCGATATTACTTCATAGGGCCACATTGAATAAAATCGTACATTGTGTCCCATGGAATTGCAATATATATCTTCCAGAACCAAAAATATGAACCCTTTAACCGACAAGGCCGTGTACCCAACATGCACATCGATTACGCTCCGTAGCAATCGAAATATAACTGTCACTGTCGCACTAATATACTTGTTCCCCCTCCATCCTCTACAAAATATTATACTGACTCTTTCACTTTTCGAGCTGTTCGGCTGTGGAACAGCCTGCCCTTAGATATTAGGTGTGCGAAAACTCTTCAAAGCTTTAAAACCCTACTGAAAAATCATTACTTGTCTCTTTCTTAATGTGCCGCTGTGTTATACTATGTATGTATGTATATTTAGATATGTATCTAATATTTATTTATTTTAATATAGGTATGTATTGTTATATTTATATGTTTATTTAAATTGTAAATGTACTGTATGTACTGTCTGCTTGATGTATGTGTAATTTTCCTATTCCTCTAATTCATTCGTGCACTACCTGTTCTAAAAACTTACTGTTCTTTATATCCTGCTACCCTAAGGTTGTCTGGAAGAGATCGCTTACAGCGATAAGACCGCCTGTTGCTACCTTTCATTACATTGTAAATCTGTTTTTTTTTAAATTTGTCTTCTTTGTGGTGCAATAAAGAATATTTACTTACTTACTTACTTAATATAGAAGAGTGACAGAGTGACACAAAGTTGTTTCATTGTCGTAGCGATAGCGTTTGTTACCTTGGCTAGGCTGGCTGATTATAAGAAATCCTCAATACAAGCCTCATTGTCACCGTGTAGTGCAAAAAATATTGCTTATAAGGAAAAAATTGGGTGGTAATTCTTTCCTATTATTATGCCATATATTATAGGGTTAAAACATTTTTTTGTAGGACTCGTTTGATGTACCTATTATACCTTAATTAAAACAACGACATTTTATGAAGGACCTTCAATAATAATATGAAAAAAAATAATTATACAAAACATTGTTGCACTTTTCCTTATAAACATAATGATTGTCCTTTCAACAAAAATTGCCTTAAATAAGGAAAAGTGCAAATAATCATTACAAGGAAAAGGACAACAATCATCCTTTTATAAAGTCTACTGTGTGTTAACAATCGCATGTGTCCTGCAGCAGCATTACTGTTGGAAGGTATTGCGGCAGCGTTAACGCTGGCGCTCTCACTATAAATTTCCTTGATATAGACCGTGTCATTCTCGATGACGCGAGCCTTGACTCTTATTATCATGTCATTAGAGGTTAGATTTGACAAATCTGCGCGTCATGCGCATGACAAGAATTAAACATTGCTTTGCTGTCACTGTCGCATTACTGCAGATATTCAGTCCGTCACGCTGGTGGCCTAGCGGTAAGAGGGTGCAACTTGCAATCCGGAGGTCGCGGGTTCAAACCCCGGCTCGTAATGAGTTTTTCGGAACTTAATGTACGAAATATCATTTGATATATACCAGTCGCTTTTCGGTGAAGAAAAACATCGTGAGGAAACCGGTAATATCAACAAGGCCTAGTTTACCCTCTGGGTTGGAAGGTCAGATGGCAGTCGCTTTCGTAAAAACTAATGCCTACGCCAAATCTTAGGATTATTTGTCAAGCGGACTCCAGGATCCCATGAGTCGTGGCAAAATGCCGGGATAACGCGAAGAAGAAGAAGACTTCTTCTTTTAAAAAATGGCTCCATCAAATTGATGATGATTTCGTTAATGTCAAGAGTGTGCTCTTAGAGCTTGACGTTGTTCAGTGACAGCTGGACTTCACGAATATCCACACGGTTGTTGTCACGTGTTGTTGTTGTGTGGCATCCACGTTAGTTGACTGCATAATAAGCTATCAATATTACACTTTATACCTACAACATTAATGAGCAATAAACAAAATATTAATATTCTCGAGACGACTTCGCCATTCTGAAGATCAACCGGAGCTGCGGAGGTCTTGTCTGTCACTTATTTTATCAAGGAGATTGACAATGACATTGCCCGCGTCACCGCTGCAGTAACGTTACGAGTGATGCAGTATTGGTGCGACAGTCATCGGAACGTTACTTTTAACCGACACGGGCAAGGCAACGTGATGGTAAATAGTGACGCCCTGTAATTTTGCATAATTGCCCGTTGGTATAGATCGTATTTAATAACCGGTAATTCTGGTATCCATATAATAACCGGTAATTCTGGTATATATAACTTCTAGGAGTTAAGTTAATAACAACTTTATACAACTAGAGCTCGAGTAATAAAATATAAGCATTCGTTTTTTATATAAATAAAAAACTAGATTTTCCGCCGTGTTCGTCTGCGTAAAATTATGATTTTGACAAAAACTAACCCACAGCAATGGTATTGACTCTGACCTGCTAGCATGAGTTGCATTCTCGCGCGCGAGTCCATACTTGAAGTCGCGCAAGATGTATGGAGTCGTGCGCGAGAAGGCAACTCATGCTAGCAGGTCTGACTGAAGAACTTACAAATAAAATAAAATAAATCCAAATCAGCCCAGCCGTTTGCCAAAGATCGGAGAAATCCTTCGAAATCTTAGGGAGTCCGTTGCTCACTGGCGCGTATGCGTGTGACGGATTGTACCTGCAATGGCGCCTGCGTGCGCCCGCTCCGTGCACCCGCGCCAGCTAGCGGATGCGCTTATGGCTCAGTTTCATTGGTCGATAACTCGGTCGATACAAAGCGTGTGGGGACCCCCCGCAGGCGGTATAACGACTACTGAAACTTATAAGTTGATAGGTCGGTCGATATACAGCATGCGAGTGACTCCCAGCAGGCGGTAAGGTGGTATAAGGACTAGTGAAACTCATAATGGCATGCGTTTTGAAAATCTCCCGCACCCTGCATGAGGGCCCTATCGACCAATGAAAACAGTTTCCCGAATGCGGGCCATATGGCATGCTGTATGGAAATCTCCCGCACCCCGCACGTGGGCGCTATCGACCAATGAGACTGAGTCGGTTGAAAATTATACAGGATGTTTATTTAGTCACCTGCAATAATTTACAGGCTGAATATATAGGTCATACTGAGCAGCATTTACTATGGAACCAATGTAAATGCTGCTCAGTATGATTTACTATGGAACCAATTACTATGGAAATCGCGAAAAAATAATTTACTCTCCTGTAGAAATTGTCAAGGTCAGACAGCCAAAATTGATGAGACAGCCAATTTGTTTTTCGCGATTTCGGGGTTGTGTTCTCTTAGTAAATGTTGCTCAGTAGGTATGACCTATATATTCCTTCCTCCTTCCTCCTCTGGCGCAGCGGCCCAAAGTGTGTCTTGGCCTCCAACACTACTACCGGTCCTGTGCAGTTTCTCGCCAGTCTTCAACCTGGAGCTCGTACAGATCCGTGTCCACCACATCCGCCCATCGATACCTAGGTCGACCGGCCGGGCTGCGTGCTGTCGGTTTTCACTCCATATATTCACGCCGTATATTATTGCAGGTGACTAAATATACATCCTGTAGAAATGACGAATGACACCATGCCGAAACTGTAATACGTAAACTAAAGTCAGCCATGGCAATTGCAACTATGGATCGAATGCAGTTAGGTAGTAAGAGCCACTTCAATAGCCCTGGCTGACCTTAACGATAATTTGCAATGCGACAATGAAACGATGGAGTGACCGAACAACCTTGACCTTGCCCGCGGCACCGCCTTGAAAACGCGATTACTTGTTTATCTCCGTTTCTCCAATTCGTAGTTTCTGAAAGGGCACCATCGTTTCGACATGTCATGCGCTCAACGACCTTGTCTTGGTCATACGGGTTGCCATCCGTGTAAGCGAAAATAGTACATTTCGATGCTAGTGCGAAAAATGACATTTCCGCACGTGTAGCGAACGACGTTTTTTAATACAGTTACGAAAAAATAAGAAAAACAACAAGTACTTTTTTATGCATGTTCTATAAGACAGAAACAATTGTAAATATAAAATATTATACTACTATTACCTATGTATCGTTGTTTACGATTATTTGTGTATCTTATATTTAAATTGTATGAAAACAATATCGAATGTTGCCTTTGGAAACTTAAAACATTCTTGCGGTGCGAAAAAACGCCTGTGCTTTGACAGGCGTTTCGGCAGCTATTCCGTTCACATTGAGGCGTCCGCATCGGTAGTAGAGGCGGACACAGCACTTCGCACGATCTTCCGCCATCTCTCCCTGTTGGTAGACTGTCTGGCACATTCAGATACACTGTTTCCAACAGTAGATTTTATTTGGTCAGTCCAGCGCATAGGTGATCCATTGCTACCTATTGCTATCCATTTATGCTACCCATTGGAGCAGTGAAAAAAATCAATCTAAAGATAAAGCCGTGTATGCTCGGTTTATGGCGCATATTTTGTCGCTCGCAAGGCAATTTAAACCTATAGGGGCCTTCCTGTGCACCTAAAATCATGAAAATCAAGCAAGAAGCAATGCCAAGTAGCGCAAGTCAAGGAAAAAGTCCGATAACATTTTTTCTTTTGGCGTTCGTCGATGTACAAACAGCAACACTATTTAACTGTCCATCAGTGGACCTTACCTTTTGTAATAAGGTTTACCGATGGACAGTTAACAGTGTGAGCGATGGTACGATACTTACGATAGTCATTTGGCCAGGCCCCCAGAACGTGTCGCGTAGGTAGTCTCACCTTAAATCGATTCTCATCGCTGACTGTCCCATAAGGAATCCCCAAGTATTCGACGAGGCGGCCGTCGCGCGACACGCGCCCGCGCACGTATCCGCTGCGCGTGCGCACTAGCGGCGCCGGCTGCTGTAAAATAGTTGCGGCCACCAGTGAGAACAATGCTAGCCACTTCATATCGCGGCCCGCCACCTGGAAAGTAATAACACAAAATAAATAAAGAATAAATAAATATTTGGGGACAATAATACACAGATCCTCGCAGAGACCCTGGCAACTGGGAGAGACTCGTGGTGATGGGAAAGGTGGATGGCCGACGGCCTAGAGGACAAAGTCCATCGAGATGGTGTGATCAAATACCAAACGCTTTCCACAAAGCAACCGATAGCACAAAATAAAAAATAAACAGAAGATCCGTTCCCGCCGTTCTTGAAAATACATACCTAAACTTGCCCGACTCACTAGGATTGCTTCTGCATTAATTTCGAATTTTAAAAAGGAGTAGGTAATATAAGTTTACAGACATACATACATCGATTCGTTTATACATACATCTTATCATGTTTACATTCCTTAGAGACTGCATTTTGACGTACATGACAGTAGGTACCTACGTAGCGGCGGGGACGTCAAGTGAGCAACGCGCGCACAGCCCGACTAAGCTCTGCCCGAGACTGCCCGAGAACGCCTGTAAATCTAACGTCTGTGTGCGTAATTGTCACGTCTGTGTGCGTGCGGCGAAAATGGCACTTTGTACTGAGCGGACTCTGCTCCGGCGCGCGCCGCCGCTATTTACTTTGTGCCGATAGGGTGAAGTGGTGAGCTGTCACAGGGAAAATGAGCAAGCGAAGTCACGATCCTTAGCAGTACTATGGGTCCTAGGCGACGATATGCATACGTATATAGACAAATACATACTTATATACATAGAAAACACCCATGACTCAGGAACATATTGTATATCTGTGTTCATCGCACAAATATATGCCCTTACCAGGATTCGAGCCCGGGACCATAGGCTTAATAGACAGGGACACTATTACCCACTAGGCAAGACAGGTCGAAATAAAATGAAAAATCTTTATTTCAGGCAATTATGGCCCATACAGAAATAGGTACCTTAAAACATGCATACAAATATTAAATAAAATATAATTTAAGGCTAGGAATGTCAAGTTTGCTCGTCATCCACGTGAAATATAACGCTTAATGTATAACAATAACAACACAACGTGCCTACCCAAATAAATGTTGTTATTCTACTAAAATATAGAAATGCATAAATTGTTACTTTTCATCTATTATTTTATTCAGTTTTGCTGAAATGATTAGGTTTAAGAGGGCGTAAAGCCAGGAAATCGCATATAACCGATTCGCAAAACCAAATGATGCACAATGACCAACGGAATACTACGTTGATGCGGAAAAGCATTTTTGGAATGGCTATCAGAATATACAATAAAATTCCTGACTGTCTCAAAAAATTACCACTATCTAAATGAAAAAAAAACTGACTGCATTAATTGAAAAATGTTATTATAAAATAAGTGATTATTTAGATGAAAATTAAATGTTTAAATTTTATTTCTTAAGTATAATCTTCTTATCTGATCTTACTGAAGAACAACTAAATAAACTCGAACGTCTTCAAAATCTATGCATCCGGTTCATTTATGGCTTGCGAAAATATGATCATGTCTCCTATTACCGTTCGCAGCTCAAGTGGCTTCCTATACGTTTGCGACGCAATTCACATATTCTTGCTCACCTGTACGGTATTTTATTCAACCCCTCTACCCCACTCTACTTGAAGGAGCGCTTCAAATACCTCTCTTCTTTGAGATGCTCTCAAAATTATATGCTTGCCCAAATTTCTTCTTCTTCAAAATTCTATAACGATTCTTTTACCTTCAAAGCGATTCGGTTATGGAATGCCCTGCCGTCTGAGTAAGACATGCTAAATCGCTCCCCATTTTTAAGGCTCAACTCAAAATACACTATCTGTCCCTTCCTCAAACTCGTTAATCATTCGATTCAGTCTCTTTGATTCTGTGTTGTGTGAAATATGTATGTATATGTTTATATATATATATATTTATTTATTTATCATATTTATGTATATATTTATATGTTATACATATATTTGTGCTGTTTTATTTTTTTCCTCTGTTCTGGTTCTCCATTTATATTTGCTACCCTTATACATATTTCTTCCTTACGGTAATTTCTACTACCTGAAGGTTGTCTGGAAGAGATCGCTTTTTAGCGATAAGACCGCCTGTTGTTGCTTAGTTTTTTTTTTTATGTTTATTACTGTATTTAATCATGTTTTCGTTGTGCACAATAAAGAATATTATTATTATTATTATATTATTATAATTATGTTCCATTTTTTGTGACTATGTTTTAAAGAACACGGATGATGAAGACAATTAATACAATCTTATATAGGTACTAAAATTAAAACTAAACTAGCCATAAAATAAAACTACTTAAAAATTAAACTAATATTAAATAAAACTAAAATTAAAAGATATACTAATAAACAAATTAGTTATAAAATGTTTTAAATGATTATTTAATTTACAAATTGTAAATTTTAATATGATGCATGTTTTGTGTTTAAAGTATAGTTAGTATTTGTGAGACTACGAAACCTACTCGTATGTAAGAATTGTAAGATCGATCATTGTACCTGTGTTTTCACGAATAAATAATCTTTCTCTCTCTTTCTCTCTCTCTCTCTCTCTCTCTCTCTCTCTCTCAAAGTGATACCATAAGTGTTGCGTGTACAAAGTTTTGTACGGAATACTAATTAGACTTTTTTTGACCGAAGCTAATCCGAAGGTCACCGTTTTGACTCGGGCAATCTGCTTTCGTATACACGTCGCAATTCTCAACCAATTCTAGTGAAATTTTGTGAGCCGGTTCATTAGTTACATAGATTTTTTTGTCGTTTCGGTTTTTTGGAAAAAAAAACTTTACACGGTACATTAAGTTACTTTCTTTGTTCGCTTGTAAGTTTCTTGGTATCGGCACACGTGAAATTTGCACAGTGCCACTGCCAGGGTCGAACCTCCATCCTCACGTTTGCTAACCTATTACCTAACCACTGGATTGCGGTTACATATTTGTTATACTTAGTCACAAACGTTGAATGAAATATCTGTATATATTGCTATGTTGTTTTGTTTAGAAAAAAACATATTAGATTAGCAGGGTGTTTTTTCAACGACTAAATATACAGGATGGTCCAAAAATACGTTGACAAAGATTTTTACTGTTCATTTTACTATGTACTTTTGGGCCACTCTGTATATGTTGCACCGATTCGCCATACAAGGTGTTCGAGAGATCTGTGCAAATAAAATTTCGTCAACTAGGTATATGTGTTAAGTATTCTTGAGTTGGTCAATGGTGAAGCAAATTAAAGAGAAGTACATGACGTGTGTCGATACCTACTCAGCTACTTCCAATGTATTTTATCGTGTATGTCCTAATTATTAAAAACAATGTAAGTGTAATTATGTGTAAAGTTATTGATAAAATAATAACCGTATAACACTACTTATAGTCCAGTGTAGCATTGATTTACAAATTCAACGCTTAATTAAATAACAATACCTAACAATGTTATTTTTAGTATTTTCTGGGTGTTTTCCGCCATCACCTAAATGGTCGCGTACTGTGCGATGGAAATGAGCTCCCTTCCGAGGTTTTCCCGAGGGTCTACAGTATGGGGTTCTTCGAAAAAGGAGTGTCCAGGTTTTTAAAGGGTTGGTAACGCGCATGTAACACCTCTGGAGTTGCAGGCGTCCATAGGCCGCGGTGACTGCTTATCATCAGGCGGGCCGTATGCTTGTTTGCCACCGTCGTGGTATAAAAAATATATTATTAAACTATGTAGCCTCAGAACTGAGTACCTAATTCAAAGTATTATATATAATAATAGCAACAAACCTACAATACTATTTGAGTTAGTTTTGAGCCATTGGGAATTTTTTTTCTATAATTGGGTAGTTTTACGGAAATAATTTATTTATTTAATCTTTATTGCACAATACATGAAGGTACAAATGGCGGACTTAATGCCTTAAGGCATTCTCTACCAGTCAACCAATTAATTAATGACTTTTAACCAACCAAATAATGGCTTTTAAATAAATAGTTAAGACCAAGATTAATACACTAATATCTGGCGGGAAACCGAGCGTTGCTGGGAAAACATATAAAAACTCAGAAATGCGCGTTTTCCCTGAGATAAGACCTAGCTAGATTGATTTTTCGCCCCCGAAAACCTCCATATAGAAAATTTCATCGAAATCGTAAGAGCCGTTTCCGAGATCTCCGAAATATATATATAAATATACTAGAATTGCTCCTTTAAAGTTTAAAGGTATAAGATAAACAGGCAAAATTTTGTAAATCTGTTGTAACTTGTAATTTTTTTTTAATTTTATAGGTACAATGTACATAATTTTAATAATTAAGTAATTATGTTTGACACAATAATTATTGTTCACAATAAAAAAATAAAGGACCAGTCAAAAATAAACACGGATTAAGTACATAATTATAATAGGAACCTTTGAGTAAAATCGTTTTAATATTGTTATCAGTTATTAGGTTCATGGCTTGTTTGTTTATTTACCTATTTATTACAAAATTATAACCATGATCACTACTTTCCTGTTATCTTTCTATGTCAAGTATATTGAACAGTACCGAGGCAAAACACAGGAATCGACTAGAACAACAGAGGTCAATAACAATAATATATATTTTGTAATCGAGTAGGTACCAACTAACGATACTTGCGATTATCTTGACTTGAATTAGACAACTGTTCAACTTAGGTCTTGAAAAACTCAGGTCGTCCGTCCAAACGATTGGTTAACGAAAGGTTTGGAAGTTTTTTGGCCGAAGGTTCGTTTCAGCCAAAAAACTTCCAAACCTTTCGGGCGCACCGGAACTGTATTTCGGCACCAAAGTATCGGTTTCGGCATAAAAATCATATTTTGGCCGAAACTAGTGCAAAACAGAACCGATTTCGGTTTCGGGAAAAATCCTTCGGTTGGACACTACAAATTACTCCACAACCTTATGGACAGATAAAGATGCTAAATAATATGCTACTCAATGTTTCAGTCATTAAATTGTATATGTATCTTCAAAAACAAAAGTAATAAATGAGAAATTCAAATGTCAAACTCAACCAAAACAAAGTTTGTATATACATGTTACTTAACACAACACTGATAATAAACCAAAGCCTACCTATTTATAAGTAATTCAAAATTCCCATCAATCACTACACTTTTCCACTATTTCCACTACGTTTTTCCACGTTTTCTCGTAAGCGCGCGCGCCGGCAGCCTGCCGAGCTTATACTCCTTGCAAATCACATTCAAAGGCTTGAGTCGGGGTGCGTCTTATTTAAACAAAGAAAATTAAACTTTCTGTACCGTAGTTAGAGTCTATACTAAAATGATACAGCGAACAGTTCGCGCGCAGCGCTGTAAGCTGCTGCAATTGAAATATAGAATGTAATAACTGTATAAAAGGTTTAAATTCCTTTGGCTCGTAACATGCGTGAGTCGAGTCCATGTGATCTCGTGTTGAAGGCGGACTGCTGACGCAGTTGCCCACAATTATGCGGAGGTCAGAATGTCGTTAACTTTTTTTTTTACTTGCTAATGCGCAGGGCTGGGGATTATTTATACTAATCGATTTACATTGGGATGTTGTATATGGTAGGAATTTTTAATATAGGCAGTTCAATTAAGAAAACGACGACCAGAGGGCTGGCCACTATTTCGCACAGCGTATAAGCGGTATGCGAAATAGTGGCCGGTATACAGCGGGGAAATACGGCCAGCCCATTGACGGCGATTTGGGCCAAATTTTTTATCTTTAGTTTAAGTTGTTAGTAAGTTTTATTATGTATGTTTATTTCTTTGTTTTTGGATATTAAAAGAATGTTTAAATTGTTAAAAAAAATTAAGAAAACAAATTGGCTTCAGGAAAATATTTTGTCAAAAACAGTATGTAGATTTGTAGAGGTATATTTTTACACGACTGCCCAAAAAAGGAGTGTATTGTTTTCAGAGTTTATGTTTGTTGTTTGATGTTTTTTTATTTATTTCATACCTAGTGGAAAAAAGGATTAGTTGTAACCTAGTAACCCAATTTTTCCGGTTTATTGTATCTGATGTGGTTCTAGAGCACGATTCTGATTTAGCAACTTGTTAGGGGTTGAATTGGTTTTGATCTTCGAGCTATCGAGCTATATTAGATCGCACTTAGATCGTGTCATTCACGAAGACGCCTGCCTTGACACGTAATGTCTTGTTATTAAATATATTAGATTTGGGAAATCTGCGCGTCATTGTGAATGACACGAACACATCAGCAAGTAGAAGTTTTTGTGGCAAAATAAAGTGATTGACAAAATCAAATATCGACATGTCTATTATCGATGCTACCTTAGCGTTATAGATATTTTAAACATTGTATAAAAAGATAGCTACCGCGAAATACACAACACGTTCGATATCCTCTTTGATACCCATTGGTAGTTTTCTTATTTTTTGACACTGTATTCTACAGTTTAAGTTTTTATTTTTAAATCCTTAATATAAGTAATAAAGAAATCATGGTCGGATTTGAAATTGATTTGCATTCTTGAAATTTCCCGGTAAATTACAGCAAGTAGAATTTACATCTTTTAATTATTAATCTATGACTGACTTATCGATAACATATTTGTCGATGTTTCATTTTCTCAACCACTCGTGTTTGCCACAAAAACTTCTATGTCTGAGCTAATGCAGCCATTAATTCTAGTTGCATATTTGCGCCGTTTGATGGAGACCCTCGGGCCCTAGGGACATGGATGCACTCTATATTCAAGGAGCTAGCGAAGGGAGCTGATGTAACGGGTGATCAGAATTGCCATCGCCCAGCGAATTGGCATCGCCATATAATAAAGGAAGTCATCCGAGTTGACATTCTGTACCCCTAGTGTAACTTTGATCGACATCATAACGTGACGAACGCGTTTGCGTTAAGTGTAATTTTGTATAGGATTTTGAGTTTCCAAAACGTCCCGCTTGGCGCGCTCTTTCGAAATTCAATACAAAATGAGACTAAACGCAAACGCGTACGTCACGTTTGGAAATCGAATTTATTTACACTAGAGGTACTGATAACGGCTCGGTACGCTAGTTGTGTCTTGTGTCACTTAATGGACTTAATGTCGATAAGCACACACAGTTAAGGTGTCGCAATCAAGGGTCAATGACTTGTTATCGCTCTGATGCGTTGCGGTCACAGTTTCCAAGGGCAATTATAAAATTATAAGTTATTTATGTTACAATAATAATATTTAAATTACTTTAAACAGGTATGGGCATTGTGAATGTCATCTCGCTCTGTGTGGTAGGGCACAGCACAGCGGATGTCATTCCAGATCTAGAGCAGAGCCCAACTGGGAAAGTACCTCAACATTGCAGAAAACTGCAGTCAAATAACACTGTACCCTACTCATAGTGTTGTGTTCCTGCCGGTGAGTAAGGTTGCCAGGTTGTTGCTAACGAGGATGCGGGGTGTTAGGTTGGCAATGCATGTAACTCCTCTGGAGTTGCTAGCGTAGATAGACTTCGACTGCTTACCATCAGGAGGGCCGTGTACATATCCGATCCATATCGTATCTAGACTTAATATTTGACGTATCTTAAAGCTCGAATCGGGCTGGCAGACAAATTTTTATTAAGCCTTCGTCATGTTGTTTATTTTCAGTGGAAGGCAAAGCAAAGCAGATTTTAAAATGTTATAACCATAAAGATCGCAATATCTCTGGGGGCCTAGCCAAGATGAAAATCGTTTGCAGAAACGAAACGCTTGTCTCTCTATCACTCTTCCATATTACAGCGATAGAGACAAATAGCGTTTCTTTTCTCGGCGGACGATTGTCATGTTGGCTAGCCCCCCTGATCTCCCCCTGAGCAGCGCTTTCCTTGACAGCAGCCGCGGCCAATGCTGCGTGTTGCAACCGGTTGGTCAATCGTGCGCAGGTTTGGAAATATCCAATATTTGCTGTTCGCTATCACGGATATGTTTCCTCCACGGGAAGGTTAATTCCGTTTCTAAGTCCGACTGCTAATAGTATTTCGTAGATATTTTTTATTATTTGCCGAAAACAGAGACGAATGGAAGAAGAGGGGGGAGGCATTTGCCCAGCAGTGGGGCACAGTGGGCTCTAAATAATATTAAATAATAATTACTAGCGATAAGACCGCCTGATGCTACCTTTCTTTACATTGTAAATCTTTTTTTTATAATTTGTTTTCTTTGTGGAGCAATAAAGAATATTTACTTACTTACTTACTTACTTATTATTATTATTTGCCGATCAAAGTATAAGTACTGTTCGGATTCGGACTACACTATAGTTCGTATTTTTGAAAGAAGCGATCTTGACGTGTTTTTTTTATTAAAAAACACTTTTGAAAAGTAAGCCACAGTAAGTATTTAACAATTATAAATCATATTCGATTTTTTCCATTCTTCTCCTTTCTTATTAGTAATAAACTATTTTTTAAAGCTTTTTTTATATATAATAATGTTCAATAAAAAGACACTTTGAAATTGTTTATCTTTATTAATTAAAGTAGCATAGAAGGGGTTAAAGTAGCTATGGACGTTTCCAACTCCAGGGGTTTCGAGTTACTTCCGACTTAGTTCACATATAAACGTAAGTCGTTAAACGGAGGCAGAAAAAGAGTTCTCCCAATAGCTAAGAGTGCGGGCGTGAAGAACTGAGATAAATAAAATAATAAATATTTGGGGACAATCTCACACCGATCAATCTAGCCCCAAACAATGTAAAGCTTGTACCTACTTTGCGTACTAGGGGACAAGATATACCGGGTGTCCCCTGTAATACATGAGCAAAAAATAAATGTAACTGAGAGCTGTACACCTCAAACTGACCAACATTTTAATTTCAATTCAATTCAATTTATTTGCAAAATGTAGTAATACAATAAGTTGTTATATACAAAATGGTGGTGTTCAGCTACTTATAAAAATAACTTGTATTCTGATTTTTCGTAGCGTTTGATGACTTGTTTTTAAAGTTTATTTTAAGATGCTATGTACATATTGCGAATTTTGTTAAGTTTAAAGCGTGACAAGCAACGTCAATCTGATATGATGACAGCGTACATGAAGATAATAATTTATTTGTAGGTATGAATATATAATAGGAAGTTTAAAATCATCATATTTTTAAAAGTCGCCAAACAATGTTGGTCAGTTGGAGTACAGCCTACAGTTTATTTTTTTGCTAGTGTTACAAGCTACTCCCGGTGTATGTATCGTTAGATAAATATTATACTTAAATATATAGATAGGTACGTAGCACCCGTAACCCAATAAGAAACATGATTAACACACACACATAAATGCCCTTACCGAAATTCGAACCGAAACCTTCAGCATAGTAGGCAGGGTTACTACTGACTAGGCTAGTAGGCCGTTAAATATCAAATCATTATCATATTTTTACAATCTGAACATGCTTCCTGGTAGCGAGGGTCCTTGGCAGCGACCAATAACACCAATGCCGCGTTGAGCAACCGTTGCAACTCGAGCGAGTGTTTGCCAATATCCAATATTATCTAGTAGACGGGTAACTACTTATTAGCTGCCCACTTCCCTTTTAGTCGGAAGGTTTGTTCCGTTCCTTTTAACCGACTTTTACAGAGCTGGGTGTACCTATAGGTATGGCTCTCGATGTATATTTTCCTCTGTAATGTAATGTAAACCTCTCAGAAAGTAATCATCAATAGCCTAGGTGCTATTTACCTACTATTTTTGCATTTTAGCTATGTGCGTTTGAAAACTCACCTTCCTGCCACTAATGATCTGAGAGCCTACCGCGAACCACGTTCTACGCATTGCCTCTCTGTCATACTTACGTACGAATTTCCAAGTGCGACAGAGAGGCAACACATCGAACGTGGTTCGCGGTGGGCCCTATGAACTTTATTAATTTTAATATATGTAATGAACTCTCTGTTAACTGTCAAAAGTGTCAAATATAAAATAAAATAAGAGACACTATAGGCATTAGCCCCGCAATATGGAAGGTGGAAGTAAGGAATCTCCATGTACCAAAAAGTGTAATCAAAAAACCTTAAATAGGTGGCGCTACAATACCTAGAATACTTGAAAAACAAATCATAGACAGCGCACTTCACTCTGTCAATAACGCCTAGGTTCTTAGCTACTCTAGCGCTACTCTGGAGAGATTTGAAACTATTATTTATAGCTGACAGCTGGACACTTTTGCAACAGTTCTACCATAAGAGATTTCACTCCTTTTAAAGCCACACTCCATACCCCGCAATATCAATATTCATCCGTCAAGGTGGCCACGCACAAAGGACCTATGTACAGTCAAGTGCAAAAATATGTATCGAAAGAATCGTCTCATAAATATGGTACTACGCTCTTATTACACTGGAATAAGATGCTATGGGACATATTTTTGAGTAAGATGTGTACACCCATATTTTTACACTTGACTGTACAGCTTACGGTCATGATTCTGTTTCATTTGAATGGCAACCGCGTAAGCAACGCAATGTGGGACACCCTTAAGGTGGATGACCGGCTACTTAAGGATCTCGGAAGTGAAATGGATGCGTCTGAACTGAAGATTAGAGATCGATATACTTCCTTTTTCAGATATTGATAGGTAAACAACTAAACAGGAATGTTTATAATAAATAAATAAATATATTTAAAAGTACTGAATGTAATTACAAATATCTAAAATATTTGTGAATAGTTTCAATACCGTACCATTCAATAGTTACTGCAGGTTACAGTTTAGTCACCCGCGGTATTTCTGGACCGATAAGACCTTCAAAATAAGAGCGTACAGCCTTGTTAAAGCCCCTCTGGTGTTGCAGGTATCCATGGACAAAGGTGATTACTTACCATCAGGCGGCGATTTATCAGCTCGTTTGCTTCCTATATCATAAAAATACCTCAAAACCAATTCCTTTTGCTTGTCCCACGCGGACGAAGTTGGGGGACGAACAAATTTTATACTTAAAACATACGATACGACACAAATTGCACTTGCGTTCTTGAGCAAACCAGCCAGACCGGTGCTATTGTTTGTTAAGTTTATATGACATTGTCCTAGTAATAAAGGTGACAGTTGCACTTGCTGTTTACATGTCTATACACACTTCATCATCATCATATCAACGCAAAAACGTCCACCACTTGACATAAGTCTTCTTGAGGGCTGTCCAGAAGAAGCGGTAGTGATCTGCCCTCAAATGGTTCCCTGCGATCTTCACAAACGACTACAGGTAGAAGTAAATAGTCGACCCTAGTGGCAACCAGTTATGTACTTACACTTGTCTTATTAGCCATCGGCGGCATTGCGAATTCCGCGCGTACTTCAAACTCCCTAATCCCACAACACATCACAAGAAACTTTAATCAATATCATTGCTAATTCACCGAAACTGTCAATAATGATCAATAATCTTTACAGCGCCATCTAGTTGTAAAATTACGCATTAAATTGAAAGCAAAAATGTGGTTACTTTTTAAACTTTTACCACAACGCCATCTATCTACAGCAAAAAGACAGTTGCGATGTTTATTTTCGACAATTAAATTGGGTATTTAGGGTGCTTCGCGAGGAAACACATGAAAACCCTTGCGACGTGTGCGAGCCGGCGAGGCAGCTTAGACACTGTGCGGGGCATATTTCCAATAGGTAACAAACACAGGTCAAGCGAGTGCTAACCAAACCAGTATTAGAGAGACCCCACACAAGCGGCGGCGTCTAGTCAGCGTTATGGAAAATGGTGTCGCTGCGCAGTTGCGGCAACGTTGCCTCGAATAGCAACATATACATGACTAGACGCCGACGCTCGGGAGACGCTAGGTATTGGGTCTCTCTTAAAGTGCTCCCTTAATGGAGTTTAGGTGTCAGTTTCGAGATAGGTAATTAAATTTTATAATATGTCGAGTCAAAATCTAACTTTGTGAGTTCTGTACACCTAGTGTAAATATTTTCGACAGCGAAACGTTACGTACGCGTTTGCGTTAAGTGTCATTTTGTATGAGATTTTTGACTTTCCAAAACGTCCCGCTTGGCGCGCTGTTCAAAAACCCATACAAAATGAGACTTAACGCAAACGCGTACGTCACGTTTCGCTATCGACTAAATTTACACTAGGGGCACAGATATAACATGTACCAATTTGTATGATAGAAATAAAAAGAAAATGAATGACTAAGACTCTCAATTCTGAGTTATGTATCTTTTTGATACACATATTAAAAAAAAATTACAGTTGTCAATTTGGTTTTCTGTGGCATTGTCGAATTACATACGAATAATAACAACTATCGTTAACTCTCTTAAAAAAAACATAGATTATCAATGGTTTAAAGTGAATAATTTAAGAGCATTTGTTAGATTTGGACGCACCTTTATGGATCGTTCCTTCAAGTCTCTTTTAGGCTTAAACTGAAATAATGTTATATACTAATCTTATACTTTGACTTTGACGACCGGTCTGGCCTAGTGGGTAGTGACCCTGCCTATGAAGCTGATGGTCCCGGGTTCAAATCCTGGTAAGAGCATATATTTGTGTGATGAACACGGATATTTGTTTCTGAGTCATGGGTGTTTATATGTATTTAAGTATTTATAATTATAATATATTATATATATCGTTGTCTAGGTACCTACAACACAAGCCTTATTGAGCTTACTGTGGGGCTTAGTCAATTTGTGTAATAATGTCCTATAATATTTATTTATTTATTTATACTATATTTATATATTTTTACCGTGATTGTGTCATTCACGAAGACGCGTGCCTTGACTCGTAATGTCATGTAATTAAAGGTTAGATTTGACAAATCTGCGCGTCATCGTGGATGACACGAACTATACATTTCTGAATAAATTAATATGCTAAACTTCCATATCTACAACCATTTCACGTGACAGCTACTCCATATAAAATGAACGGTCATATGGAACAACATTCGCGAGAGGTATAGAGGTGTAGTTATACTGGTGGCTAGCGCTGGTGTGAGGAATGCGCAGCCTTTCACAAGTGCAACGCCGCGCCGCCTCGAGCCATGCGCGAGCGCAGACTATTATGCGCCCATGAACCCGGTTCATAACCGATTCCCGAAAATAGGGTTTCATCGTAAAACGATTTCACCTTTTGAATTTTTTAATATTTTTGGAGGGGATATGAGCTGTCTATATGTATACGTTCGTACGATGGGGGTATGTATTTATTTGCAAAGATAAAGTAGGTACAGTAGTGTCTTAGGTGGTAAGTGACAATTGGTTGCTTATTCTGCTATTTGTACTAAACACGTTGTACTAGGCATGCAAAAATCTTAAAACTACTACAAATCTGGCTGTATATCTTTAGAGAGGAAATCTTTTACTCTGTAATAGCTTTTATCAGACAATAGCCTCATTAATTTGTTTCTAAATCTATGTACCTACAGGCACTTCTCTTATAGATTTTGGTAACTAGTCAAAAAAATTCATGCACATCATAAAACAGTGATTGGAATATAATGCTGTCCTGGGAACACAATTATAAACCAACCTTCCAGGATCCCGTTAATTTTTGGTAGAGGCACTTTCCGCTGTTGTAGATAAATGCATATGCCTCTTTACAAGCATGCAGATTTCTACAATGTATAAACATGGCAGCGGTAAGATCTCATTTCCGTAATTTATATTAATCTTAACATTTTCGCCAAGTTTGGAGTTAAATTGTATGTTAGTTAGTTTTACTAATATTAATTCGCAAATTGTGTCTTTCTAACCATTTTATAACATTTATTAAATTCTCATTAACTTTACGTTCATGCTCCTCAATATTTTCATTCTTTTTTGATGTACAATACAATACAATAAAATACAAATCCTCTTTATTGCACAACCTCTGAAAAAAAATGTACATGGAAACACATAAAAAAACATGAAGATAGAGGTAAACAACAGGCGGCCTTATCGCTACTTAACAATAAAGGGACGTCATCAGTAAATATAACAGATTTATATATATCGGGTAATATATTTATATAAGCAATAAATAATAAAGGCCCTAGTGCACTACCTTGCGGTACATCACAGTCTAGGTATGTTATTGGGTTTTTAATAATATGTTATAAATTATTCATGCAGTGTTAGCGAAGGTCTCCGTTTCAGCTTGGGCAAAAATGCTTTTGTTCCCATGTCCGGATGTTCTCCTCTGAAGCATGTTCGGCAGTTATAAGTAGTAATTGGTCGAAACGATTTAAACGCCAGTAGGGTCTATGGCACTTATGCGGCTCAATAAAATTTCGGCTCTTCTATGGTCTTAAATTCATTGCATGATGTATATGATTTAACGCCGAATGAATGGCAAACGTGCTCGGAGCCGGGCACTTATGAGATGGTCTAACGCTATGAAGAGGTTGGTTGGCGGCAGCTTGCACCGTGCAGTCCACAACTTACTTATGACTGCACAACTTACTTACTGCTGTGGCGTAGCGACCGGAAGTGATTCTTGGCCTCCGACACCAAAGACCGCCATGCTTGTGTTTTTTTTTTTTTTATACCACGACGGTGGCAAGCAAGCATACGGCCCGCCTGATGGTAAGCAGTCACCGTAGCCTATGGACGCCTGCAACTCCAGAGGTGTTACATGCGCGTTGCCGACCCTTTAAAAATCTGTACACTCCTTTTTTGAAGAACCTCATACAGTAGACCCTCGGGAAAACCTCGGCAGGTAGCTCATTCCACAACCGGAGCATGCGCGGAAGGAAGTTCCTCTTAAACCGCACAGTGCGTGACCATTTAGGTTCTAGGGTGTGAGGATGAACACCCTGCCAACGGCGGGCGGTGCGGTGATAGAAAGCCAAAACCATTTCTGTCCAGTCGACGGCGCCGAGTTCGCTAAGGTCTTTTTGCACTTCGTCTCTCCAGCGGTATGTCCATGGCCCTAGCATGGTCGAAGACCATCTGGAACTCCAAAGTACGCCCTCCAGACTGCACGATCTCCACCCATTCAGACTACGTGCCTGAGTCATCGGAGTCACGTGGTCGCCATACTCAGCAACGAGGGAACAAGGAAGAACGGTCCAAAAAATTTACCATAAACGCTACGAGTACTCTAAAAACTGATGATTTCTACTGGCTCTTCTTCCAAAGAGTTCGTGATCATTAAAATTATTTTGGTACAAACTTGCAAGTGGCTGCATTAATATAGGCGCGGTTTGTGCAAAAACAAACGTCACTAACTTCCAACAGTTGGATAACATCTGTGCTTTAGTTTTGGATTTATCATGTTTAAAGTTAAAACATAAAGGCTAACGTAATGATTTTAACACTATTCATCGAACTCGGCCTAATTGGATACCTCGTTTTGACGCTCATGCGAAGGATGATTACATGTGTAACCAACATAAGATTGCTTTTAAGCATAGCATATATGTTGTTTAGCGTAGTCGCGTAAAAAGGATGAAGTTAAGGAAATGGCATAGTATAAAACATAATTTGTAACACTACTAGCGTCATCTAGTATTCTTACGAGAACCAATTTTTAGTTCCGTTGCAACACTTTTGTACTGAACTTGTATGTACTGAACAAGAAGTTTGTCTGGAAAAGGTCTTAAAATGTACAAGTATTTGCGTCCACATGATAAATTGTTTCGCTTGTTTAAATATGTTTGTATCCTATACTGTACGATGATGACTATTTCATTTGTTATTTTAACAAGGAAAATGTTAATGTAGATATGTCACACCTGTCGAATCAAATAGGATTTTGTGGATGCATGTAATTTAATGACATCGCAAGTTCCATCTTGTTTGGATGTAGGAAACAAACGTTAATGAAATAGGTATTTCTACAAAAAGTTCCTTATTCGCATATTACGTAAGGAAGTTTCTAGGAACTTAAACTTTTGTTTCAAACTTTATACTTATAAGTACTTCCTGAGCTCTAAGCTCCTTTCGCAAATAAACCTAATGGATTTTATATTTCCTAGACACGAATAAATAACGTCGTAAACAGGTATCAGACTAAGCTAACTCGGCAGCGATTTTGATAGAACAGACTGTGCAAGTGTTATTTTAACCGTCAAACTTCTATAAAAAATATGACGTTTAGAATAACACTTGCACAATTTGTGCTATCAAAATCGCTGCCGAGTTAGCTTGGTCTGACTATAATGTTCGTGTTCAAAATATTGAATGAAACCAAAAGTCATATATTTAGTACAAAACCAACTATAATACAATTATTTTCTTCTGAACTTGTGGTATGTTTGGTTCCAAAACGCAAACGCCCGTTCCTCCCACAGCGGGCGGTAGTGGGACTGTCTGTCTATGACTAGAAGACGGGCGTCTGTCCGGGTGCTTGGCGGCCATTTTGGAAGACGAGAAGATGGCGCCGGATTTGGATTTCTGCAGGAGAAACAATCAATATAAGAAATTTTAAATGAAAAATATTAAAACCCCCTACGCTATGTGCAAAAATATAAGGCATAATTTTGGAAAAGAGCTGACTCTTTAAACTGCTGGATCGATTATAGCTAAAAGAACTACCGCAAGGAAACTCGCTTCTACAAAAAAACACATCGAAACAGGTCTATCCGTTGGGGAGCTATGATGCCACAGACACATTGGCGTCAAACATATAACACTTCTTTTTTTGCATCGGGGGTTAAAAACAAAAAATAACCAACAGTAAAATTCTTGTAATTTATTTGAATTATTTAAGCCAAACTATTGCAAAGCCTGGTTTTAGTTAAATAAATCGGCTGATAGCATTTCGGGCCATGCTCAGTGTAGGGTTACGTAGTTACCATTCTGTCAGAACAGACCAAACAGGGGTTATTATTACTTATTATTACTAGCATAAGGGACTAAGGAAGCAAAGAGCAAAGCCGCGGACGGACGGAGAAACGGACATGGCGAAACTATAAGGGTTTCTAGGTGACTACGAAACCTAAAAAAATTGGACATATTCTCCTGAGGCCATACAAAAAAAATTAAATTGAATAAGAAATACGGTTGAACTTCTTTTGTTTTGAAATCGAACGAAACAAAAGAAATATAATAATTGTTATTATTTATTAGTGGAAACTGTTTGGCTTGTGAATGTGAAATCTGATTAACCATGTGTGTTGTTTTTGTCTGTTTGTTTCCCAAAGGTTTAAATAAATAAATAAACAATTCTGTTCCATTTAATAATGGTTGAAAATGTTGAAATACTTGAAATTACACTGAAGTAATTAAAGAGTATTGTCATGTTATGAAAGGTTATATTTGACAAATCAACGCGTAATCGTGGATAACGTCAGTAATGTTCGGATAGGCATACTGTCAGTGTGGTGACTATTCAATCTTGTAACTAAGTAGGTATACTATGTGCACAATAGTGAGATGTATGAATTTTGAGGATAATGATATTGTTGATGGCAATATGAGTGGGACTTCATGACACAGGTATTTCTTACCTACTAGGAAGACCCAACCTTCTTGTCATAATGTGTACTCAAAATGTATGAAATAAATCATTTTTTTTTTCTTTTTCATGGATAAAAACTTACCCAAATTTTGCAAAATTGGTCCACATTCTAGTAACAACATCCACCATGTGTTGTTCCGCGAAATAAGCAGTAGGGAAAAGCGGCTTAAACATATAAAAGAGTTCATCAGCGTGAGTAGCCCCAGGAGCTTTTCCCCATCCGCAGAAAAACTTGGCCACATTCAGCCATCCATCATAGTCTAATCTGTATGTGAATAATGGCTCCGTACTTGTCTTGAGAAGCAGGTCTATTGTGGCTAAGACTGGATACGTAATCCCAGAATCACCTTCATAATGAGAGAAATTCACAATGGTTTTCTTTGATATAGCTTTATCACCCATGTATAATTGCTTTAACTTATGAGCTATAACTCTTTTTTCTTCTTCATTTTTAATGTCAAGATCCCTTGGCAAGGCTTTGTAAAGATCTAATTTGTTTATGGTTGTGTCATTCTCTTTAGCAGTAAACATATACCCTTCTGCATTGTTATATCCTATTATAATTGGCACTTTATGATAATCCCCTTTAGAGATAAGATTAAAGGGTTTATCTGGCAAGAATTGCTCAACGCCTAGTATCTTTGTCTCGACACAAGGCACAAAAATATTTTCTGATAGGACTATGTCACCTTCTTTCCTTGGAACTCGGGTCTTCATCAACTGCTGATCTGATTTCGTCATCAAAATCTTGTATATTTCATTCGTATTATCTGTGATGTATCCAAACTGTTGAACGTATGATTTAGCGACTTGTAAGGGCTCAAACTGAAAACTCCATGGAGACATTGCTGTTCCGCTTTGCATGATGGCTTTATGGAATAGTCCTTTTGACATAGGCGATATCAGATGGTAGGAAACGGAAGCTGACCCTGCGCTTTCTCCAAAAATAGTAACATTATCAGGATCTCCACCAAACGCTCCAATATTCTTCTTGATCCATCTTAAAGCTGCAACTTGGTCTTTCAAGCCAGCATTGCCAGGGACTTCCTTAGTGCCTAGACATAAGAAGCCTAAGACTTCTAATCTATAGTTGAATGTGACGAGTATAACTCCATGCTTAACTAAGTACTGTGGCCCGTAGAGAAAAGGGGAACCTGATCCATCTCTAAAGCCTCCTCCATGGATGAATACAAGGACTGGAAGGGGAGACTGGGGATCGGAAGATTGGAGAGGAGTATAGACGTTCAAGACGAGGCAGTCTTCCTGGCCCATTATGATGGAGCTGGAGAGACGTTGTGTGCACTTGACGTTCTCGTCGTTGGCTTCGAAGATGCCGTCCCATTTTGGTTCCGGCCCGGGTGCCTGGAAGATTCGAGAAATATTTTTATAAATACTGTTCGTATTAAAATTATCTGTAGGTACAGTGAGCTGCAAACATGTATGGACAAATGGACACACTGTGAATGTATTCGATCATAAAGTGACTATGCAATTTTGTGACTGTGTGATCTTCCAGCTGCAAAAGTGCATGGCCACTTTATGAATGAATTCCATTCATAAATATGTAGTCCATGTCATTTTGTAACTCGCTGGGCAATAAAAACATAGTGAACCGTTTATTTTAACGATCATTCTAAACTTACCTATTTTGTACTTTACTTTATTGAATATTTATGGGACAATTTAAGCTAATTTCTTTTTGTTTACTAGACCAACGTAAACACAAATTAGCAAATGACACAAATGCATTGTGAAATAGTAATAGAGTAATTTAGTCATTTAGTGCAATTACTTTTCAATTTATTACGTGAGTAATTGCTAAATAATGGAATACCGTAATTTGGGAAATATTCGTATAGGTGGTTCTTCGTATTATCTCTAAATAGTGACTCTGGCTCCTTTTTCCTATTATTGTATCGTATCGTGTCCAACAAAAGCACTTTTACAAAAAAAAAATTGTTTAGCTCTAGCTAATCTGTTCATACTGAATCAAATAATCATCTTACCTGAAACCGACGATTGACAGTGGCATATGGTATGCTCAAGTACGCGAGATGTGAGCCATCATGCGCGACGCTCCCGCGCAGCAGCCCGCTGCTCACGCGCAGCGGCGCCGTCGGCTGCCGCGCCAGCCGCGCTGCCCACAGCGACCACAGCACTAGCCACTTCCTGCTCAACATGGTTTACCGGAGTGGCGCCATCTGGTAAGAATATAGTGTACAATTATGTGTCAATATCTATAGCACAGTGTTCCCCGCATACCGCATCATTGTTGCAAGTGCCGCTATTTTTTAAGTATTTCTGACTATATTTTTATTAAAGGGTGCCAACTATTGAGTGCTTAGAAACAGTAAAAAAAAGTCACTATCTATAGTCAATGTCTATATAGTTGGCACCACAGTAAATGGTAGTGCGGTGTCAAAATCTGCCTCTTCGCCAAACCCGTTCCATCTCGTCTCGCTGAATCCTGAAGAGATGGATGCCGTAGTCACTCATAACTTTAGAGCTACCTGGGGCAGCCATTCAGGTCGAGCCATGGTTCTGACATTCCAGCATCCAATATGCGTCATATTTTTCAGTCTTCACTATTTACTAGACTCTGCTGTTGTTTTGTATTGGAATAGAGAAACGAAGTATAAAATAAGCATAGGAACGTCATCTTGTAGTTTTTCTTAAGAATTGTAGTCTGTTATATCACAATTATTTTCTTGATTTGTTTTCCTTAAACCTTTTCTAAGACTAAAAGATAGAGAGAAAAACAGTGGAACAGAAATAAGTCAAAATGCTACTTTTATTTACTAGTATAACCGAAAATATTTACAAGTAGATTAATTGAATTAGTGTTCAATGCATATCAAAACCTGATCTTAACAGTAGTCGAGGCCAAGAGCATACTCTTTGTTTTTGATTGACTGTAAGTGCAGTCAAAAAATTTAATTTTCGACCCATTCCGTACTTTATGGTCACAGTGACAATAGTATGAGGTCCCTAGCGAGTTTCATATTGGTAGGTACGAAGTGTACGAAATGGCACTAAATTCCTTGACCGAACTCTGGTAGCCGATGAACATGTCATGCTAAATAAGTTTTAAGAACAATCGTAAAATTGCCATTTACTTTTATTTGCCAGATCTCGATTTTTCTACGAACCAGTATAATGTAGTGATCGCTGGCTATCTCCTACACAGTCTGTTTTCCTTGTTCTGTGGTCTCTTATATAATAAAAAATTACAATTTTAACAAACAAAAAGTACGTAATACGTTATTGCAATAGTACACTCAGCCACAAAAGTGCTTGGCAACTTCATGAAAAAAAAATCTATGTAATTTTGCAGCTCTACTCTACCGGCAGCGCATGAACCATGAACTGGAAGCTCTGATCAAACAGGAGACCCTTGTTAGGCTTTGCAAATCCCAGCGGCTGAGATGGGCGGGTCACCTCGAACGGATGCCCGATTGAGAGCTCCAAAAATTATGACAAGGTGGACGCCAGACAGAAAAAGCTTAGGGCCTACGCTAGCTGACGCGGACGCCCGCCGCGTGCGCACGCACGCGGTTGCTGTTTGTAGGTGAATTCCGCCGCACGCGTCCGCTTCAGATAGCGTCGCTCATACTATTTTTCGTTAACCCGCTCATCCGCTCCGTGCACCCGCGCCAGCTAGCGGAGGCCCATAGTAGTAAGCCTAAGAAAATGTGGCTGAACTGTGTGGAAGAAGATCTTTGAAGGTTGAGGAAGCATACGAACTGGAGGAACTGGAGGAAGGTTTCCAAGGATCGCGCCAACTGGAGGAAGATAGTGGAGGAGGCCAACACCCACAAAGGGTTATAGTGCCATGGGAAGTAAGTAATACTGCAGGTCGCTGTTAACAAACATAGCAATGAAACTACTCTTTATAGTACCCTAAAATGGGGTGAGTAGGGATTAAGAGGGCAGTTGGTTTATGAATGGGGTGAGGAGGGATGACAGAGGGGTGAGTTTTTACAGGCTACTGCTTCGTAAATGATATATTCTAATATCAAATGAAGCTATTATAATGTTCATAAACCCAAACTGTCGATCAAAAAAATTTCAAAACTCACCTTAGTAGGTGAGCTGGAATTACCGACCATTTCGTATTTCTCTTTAAAGTTATGAAATGGAACTACACAAAATCATAAAAAAAACTAAAATTCAAACGACCGGAACATTTATTATGTTTACAAATCAGTTTGCCACATGTAAAAATAAAGTTTTATCGAGGTTTGAATGTCAGTTTTGTCCTTACTCACCCCATTTTACGGTACCATTAACTATTCTGTGCAACAGGTAGAAAGAACACTAATAAGCAAGCAAATGTGTGTCACACGTTTATTGTCGTGTGTCGTAACCGGCATACTTACAATGTTCACTGTTCAATAAATGTTGTATTTAGAAATTAAAACTTGATTGTATCTTCCTCGCGTTGTCTCCGCATTTTGCCACGGCAAATGGGAGCCTAGAACTCCGCTTGGCAACTAATCCCAAGAATTGGAGTAGGCACTAGTTTTAGATAGCGACTGCAATTAAACTTTTCAAACCAGAGGGTAAACTAAAACTTGATTACCAATACAATTTACTACCACTTACTCGTAAAATCATTTTATACTTCAGTTGAGTGAGTAGTATACACTCATGTCGTGTTGAGAAAAAGACAAAAGGATCGTTACTACCGGCTTTTCTTTACGTGACATGTTATAATAATATGCATAATTCGCCTTTAAATCATAAGGGTAGCCAACCAAAATCAAAGGGCATATTTAGAATCGTGAAATATGATACCAATTTCAACTCAATGTCTATTTTTACTCTAATTTATGCGAATACGTTTCATCTATGAATGAATATTCATTATATGATATCATACTATACCTATATGTTACGGTTTTTGTGCTTGTTGGCTCAGTATTTTGACTTGGACTTTTTTTCTTAATTTAAACCTAATTATTGGTATTTGTTTACATACCGATTTATTTACCAGCACCATCTTTAACACCAATGATATTGCAATTTTTTAACATTCCGCACACTTTAAAAATAGGTAACTCAACTCAACTGACACAACTAATTATCGCCGATCGAACAAAAACAAATGAAAGTTATAAACGTAGTCAACACGTTCGCATCGCACCGGTCGTGAGCAAGCAATGCCGAAGCATGTTAGGAGGAAAGGCGACGACCGCGTTTCCATACAAACGTAAACCGCATTTTCCTCTCTGGTTATCAACATTACAATTTTTTTTAATATAATTTGATATATGTACACATAGTCATAGTCATTTAGGCATTATTCAGTTGCAATTATAACATTCAAATTAAAATATTCGCATAGGCACAATGTCAATTGTTAAATTAAATTATTTAATTAGGCATTATTAAGCTGCAATTTAAGATTCAATTTTATAAAAATATTAGCATAGGTACAATATCAATTATTAAATATGCTGTGCCCCTTTGTTTGATTTTTTCTTTTTTTATTATTATTAAAAGAGTTACAGATATTGTAGAAATTGTTTTTTATTTTTCGCTCCTAAATCTTATAATAAATAAAAAAATCGAAAGAGTCAAACTCTCCCATACAAAATATCAACATCGGCCAGCTTGGTCTCATAGTAATAGTTGTTCAGTATGACATATATTAATTATTTTGCTAGGCCTTGTTCCCATTTACTTGGGGTCAGCCTTACCTGTTCTTCTTTTCCATTCTGCACGATTGAGTGCAAGGTCGGCGTCTATATTAAGATCATTTCAGGTCTTGCTGAACCGTCGTCAGCCTGGTGGCAGGCTGTCTTCCAATTCCTCGCTTCGTCGTTGGAATCTCGAGGGCTACCTTAACCAATTAACCATGTAGTCTTCTGGACGCCTCTGTACATGAGGTGATAACAGCAGACGTTTTCCGTTAGCTTTTCTGTTATTGGAGCTACTTTGAAACTTGTCAGTACCTATGACCTATATATTCATCCCGTAAATAATTGCAGGTGACTAAATTAAAGGATTATTTTTCATACTGTCAATATCCAGGGAGGAAAATAGGGACTACGTTTGTATGGAGAAGCGATCGTCCACTATCGTCTTAATGTACCTACAAACAGCGACACTCCTGACTGACCATAGGTAGGCTTTCTGTCGTTGTAATAAGGTTCACAAACAGTTATCTACTTATATGAACGATGGGTACATGCCTGACCGGTTTTGTTAACGATGTGCGGGTTTTAGTAACCGTCAGAATTTAAAGGAAATTACTTACCACATTTCGTTTTTTATTTATTTAAACTTTATTGCACAAACAAAGAAGGATGTACAAGTGGCGGACTTAATGCCAAAAGGCATTCTCTACCAATTCACTATTGGGCCAAATATAGACATATATTATGTTGTTTTCTGGTTTAATCTGTCTTTTTAAATTACATTATTATCTTTTTATATTTCAAATTAGTTATTTACGATACAAGTGCGGAAAGTAGGAAATTTACAACGAGTGGTGATAAATTGACGTGTTTTAAATCGATACGGGTTGTGAATTACCTATTCGCACGTGTATTGTACAACGTTTTACAGTACACAATGGCCCTTTAAATTGACATAGGCACGGAAAGTGCTTATTTCCGCACTAGTGCTTAAATTACAATTACATTTCAATCGCAAATAGACCTGTAAATTTTGTATTTGGAATATACTTCTCGCATAAAAAGAAAAACACCAATGCAATTAAACAGGATTGTGTGTGTATCAATGAATGTTTATTTGTATTAAGTATATGTGTAAGTTTATCAATATATAGTTTAAAAGACACTGCACCTGCTTAATCTTTCTGGTTTAACCCATTGGTTGACTGGTAGAGAATGCCACAAGGCAATGTCCGCCATTTGTACCTTCATGTATTGTACAATAAATATTAAATAAATAATTAAAATAATTAAACAGATGAACCGATGTCATAGAAAAATCGATAGGAAACAAGAACAGTAAAAGCAAAGATAAGATATAAGACACATTGAAATAAAACTATTAAAAAAACCATTATGGACTTAGGGTACCTGTTCAAAGTACAATCACGGAATTTTAAGGTTTGTCACGTTTTAGATTCTATGTAATGGCATTAAGGTTCAAACGCGACAAACCTCCAGGTTCCGTGACTAAACATTAATTATTTATCAGCTCAACCAAATTTCTAAGTGCGTTGTTAATGTTATCACACGTCATATCAACCAAAACTCGTTGGGCAGATCATCAGTTGTTATTGAATAACCGTTACGTTACTATGTTTATTCTGTGATTTTATTTTTGTTGACACTGGAATAGTATCTATATAGTTAAGGTTAGTTTATTAATATATTATTTCGCTAAGCGCCTTAATTACGTACGAAAAATATTATTACACGATATATTACAAATTTATACAATCTTACAAATTTTGACGACCGGTCTGGCCTCGTGGGTAGTGACCCTGCCTATGAAGCCGATGGTCCCGGGTTCAAATCCTGGTAAGGGCATTTATTCGTGTGATGAGCACGGATATTTGTTCCTGAGTTATGGGTATTTTCTATGTATTTAAGTATTTATAAATATTTATATATTATATATATATCGTTGTCTAAGTACCCTCAACACAAGCCTTATTGAGCTTACTATGGGACTTAGTCAATTTGTGTAATAATGTCCTATAATATTTATTTATTCTTTATTTATTATTTATTTACAAATAATGTTTACATAATAACATGAAGTAGCTAGTTAAACGCGTTCCTTATCGCTTCCGATGCAAGAGTGCCCATAATGCTCACATTACCCCGCTGGATGGCTATAGACAGGCTCTGCACCAGAAACGATTTGGAGCGGGAGTGTCTTCATTTTACAAAAATAAGCCTATTTACTTTTTATTTTTTTACTATTAAGATATCTAATACAAGATACTTACAACGTTGCTATTATATACTTGTCTTATTAAACTGAATTTAAAAAGCATTAAAATATATGAAATATGATTACCACAGACCTTGTTCTCTGACTATTACTGTATACTAAATAAATAAATAAATAATTAAATAAAACTACGAGTATATTCTAATAAAACTATCAAATTTCATCCCTAAGTCTTCTTCGAAAATTCTACTTACTTTATAAATCTGACAATATGATTAAAACATGACTGTTTTGTGGCTTGATTTTCTTTAGTTGCCAAACAATACGTGTAGTAGGTACTTAAAGCCCGACCAGAAATATATGATCATTGTCAAGAGATGGCGCTGTAATTCTCATGTATAGGGTGACAGTTCAGTTTAGTATGAAAAATTTAAGTTCCAATGAAATTCCGCAATATGACGCGTGATCGTATATTACTTTACCTTATGTATTAATTTGCATGGTTTATTGTGAAGCTTAAGTTTGTCACATGAGTTCCTGTTGTGGTCGCTTTGGGCGGCGCTGCAACTGTTAAAGATCACACTATAATCTTAAGAGATAGCGCCACTCCGATAAACCATGTTGAGCACGAAGTGGCTAGTGCTGTGGTCGCTGTGGGCAGCGCGGCTAGCGCGGCAGCCGACGGCGCCGCTGCGCGTGAGCAGCGGGCTACTGCGCGGAAGCGTCGCAAGTGACGGCTCGCATGTCGCGTACCTGGGGATTCCTTATGCTACGGTCACGAGAGAGAATAGGTTTAAGGTTCGTTAATTTTTTAACTTAACTTGTGCCTCGTCTCGTCTCAAAAAGCGCCAAACTGAAAACCAGCCTAGACAGCGTTTCTTTGCCATGCCACCTGAGACTTAGCCGCCGTTACGGCCGGGCGTATTGGGTGATTGATATGAGAGGCGGGGAAGGTGCTGACGCACGTAGGGTCCCGTCCCAGACAATGCACAGTCCTCTCTCATATGTCAGTCGTTTTGACTGACCTCTCCATATTTCTAGGCTCATTGCCACATACTAAATTCGTAGAAAATTAAACATATTAATTTGAATTCTTTCTTTTTTCTTCGAACCGCATAATTCATCTCATGTAGATTTTCATTATGTTTTAGGCACCAGGTCCAGAACCAATTTGGGATGGTATATACGAAGCCATTGAAGATAATGTTATGTGTCTTCAATGTCAAATGAATTTTCTTACAAGAGAGATTGGAGAACAACCCGTGGGTCAAGAAGACTGCCTGAAGTTAAACGTCTACACACCTGCGTTCCCTTCAGATTCCATATTGCCTGTCATGGTTTTTATACACGGCGGAGGTTTCACAGAAGGGGCAGGCTTTCCTTTACTTTACGGACCAGATTACTTAGTGACTAAAGGAGTTATTTTAGTGACGTTTAATTATAGGTTAAACGTACCAGGATTTCTCAGTCTAGGAATAAAAGAGGCTCCTGGTAACGCTGCAATGAAAGACCAAGTGGCAGCCCTTAGGTGGGTTCAGAAGAATATTAAAGCTTTTAGAGGAGATCCAGATAATGTCACGATTTTCGGAGAGAGTGCTGGTGGCGCCTCGGTGTCTTACCACTTGTTGTCTCCAATGTCCAAGGGACTTTTCCACAAAGCCATCACCCAGAGCGGCTCTTCTCTATGCCCGTGGGCTTTCCAAGCGAACCCAGTTCATAATGCTCACCGAATAGTAAAAAGTTTGGGTTACGATACGAAAGACCCTCATGAGCTGTACAAGATTTTGAACAATCTGCCGTTACCTGATCTAGTTGGTATAAAGCTTCCAAAAGATTTACGACAAACACTGTTTTCCGAACTCATGTACGCCCCTAGTATTGAAAAGAATTTTGATGGAGTTGAAGCTTTTTTGACGGAGAAACCATACCAATTATTGACAAGAGGAAATTATACCAAAGTTCCATTAATAATAGGATTTACAAACGAAGAAGGTTATTTCTTCATAGGTGCAGATGATGCAGTAGTATCTAAATCTATCCTCGATTTCGAATTCGCGTTGCCTAATAATGTTGAATTTCCGTCAGAGTTAGAAAAAAAACGAGTTGCAGGAGAAATTAAAGAAATGTACATGGGTGATGAGCCTATATCAAAGACGCCCTCAGCAACTGTAAAGCTCTCAAGATACTACGGGGACCCATTCCTAATTTACCCGTCTTTGGCCGAGACTGAATTATTGCTTCAGTCAACTGATAAACCTGTCTACAACTACTGCTTCAAGTATAGTGGCTGGCGGAACGTGTGCAAAGCCTTTGCAGGTCGTGCCTTCCTGTTGGAGCCGGGAGCGACGCACGCAGATGACTTGTTTTATTTGTTTCATCAGCCCTTCTTGTCATGGCTGACATGGTTTGACAAGGAAATGATAGAGAAAATGACGACTTTGTGGACGAATTTTGCGAAGTACGGGTAAGTATCGCTTTATCAAACTATGGTATATGTTGATATTTTCATTTAGATACTCATTGAATTTTCATTAAAGCAATTATGTAAAATAAATAAAAAATTAGGTAGGAAAAAATTTAAGCTGCTGTAACTTAAAGACTCAGCGGTAAACTAAGCATTTCTCAGTGACTTGAAATAATTTTTGGCTAATTTATGTGAAACGTGATGAGAAGTTAATTATGATGTTTTCTGTTCCAGTGACCCAACTCCTGCCACCTCAGAGCTGCTGCCGCTGCGCTGGCTTCCCACGACAGCGACGAACCCTCGGGCCTTTGTGCTGGATCGAGAACTCTCCACCGTCCCTCTGTGGTTCAAGGAGTCGCTCATATACTGGAGGGATTTGTACTACAAATATAGGAGGAAGTGATTGTGACTCTGGTTTTTAAAGTAGATGAAACTTTAAACGCTAAATTTTAGCGTATAAAACCATTAAAAACTAATAATTAGTTTTTAAGATTTACTAACAAAATTATATGGGCTCTGTCCGAAATAAATGTGTTCATTTATTTATTTATAAATATGAAGAATGAAGCGTTATCAATGTCTACTCGATTGCCATATGGCAAGGCAAATACTGTTTTACTGTAGATTGTAAATGTCACCGTTATTAAGTCTAAATAAAGATAGTCATATATTGATACATAATAGTTATATACAGAGGATGACTCACTATAACTAGCTTAAATCTAAAATAGGCCCTTGAGACATTGTACCAAGGATGCTCGCGGCATTTTCTCATTGTGTCGCAATACTGATACGTTGTGCGAGGATGATGCCACCAGTTCTTCGGTTACCAGTTACGTCAACCAGACGCTTCGCGATAATCGCGATTTCTGCAAAAAATAATAAAGATTCATTCCTTTCCATACCATTTAAAAGACAATTTTGCAACTTACAACATATTATTTTGACATTTTGTGTCACAACAACAACTTTGGGACTCAAAATCAATTGGACAGGCAAGTCCAAGATAATACGCCTTCCATTGATAGGCAACAATAGCAAGCTCCAACGCCCATTATAATGATAACTTCACTTGTCTCAAACACCTAGAGGCCAATTCGAATGTACATTTTGATATCTAAATAGACATTTTGTTATCATATTGCGCATGCATTTCGCTCGTACTTGTATTACGGATGTATTAATTGACGACAGCGAATGCAACACAACGTACGTTCGAATTGCCCTTCCAGTCAGTTTGTGCCAGTACTATCCGTAACGTTTTATTAGCCAGGAAAATAAGTAGTTTATCTATGAAATCATTATCTATCATGATTGTTACCAGCCAAGGAAGTTTATCATATGTGCTTATGTATTCATAGTGTAGTATTAAATGACTAAAATAATGGCTCGGAATGTTTTCTAAAAACTGAAGAAGACAGCCTTTATTTAGAAACAACTTGTACAAAAATATAGGTACCCTAGTGGATAATTATATCCAGGGGTCGGACAAAAAGTGCGGATGACGTAAAAATGACGTACTTAATCTTGCACACAGGATGATGTTTGAGTTTGTATTTAAACTTCCGTGTGACATGTAGTAACAAAGTAGTATTAATGAAGTAACAAAATAATCGTAAATAAATCCATGGAATTAATAATACAGGTGGTAGGGTGATGTAGTGAATAAAATAAATTTCACGAAACTTGTTACCATAAGGTATAATTATTTGAAATTAGTTAGAACAAGTCTGTGGGATCCTCAGATAAATAGGTTTAATAGTCAAAAGTGGGAACAGTAGGTAAGATTAGCAGTATACGTGTTTGTCACGTACCTCCAAAAACGGAAAATTGCCACAATATTCGAGTAAAGATGACATTTTAGAGCGTTTTCTTATATATTAGTAAATATAAATTTTAGCTAAATACAATCATGAGGATACAATAGCTAAACAATAACGAAGTCAATTTATTGTTCAGTCAGCGTCAAATACTTCGTAGCAGTCAAAGTAGCCAAATAGTTCGGTACACCATATATTTAGTATGGTGTACCAAACTATTTGGCCACTTTGACTGCTACGAAGTATTTGACGCTGACTGTTCATCTGATTGACAATGTGTCAGTCAAAAACGTACTTACTCATTTCAAGTGGCGATATCGTTTAATAAAGAGGTCAATAAAGAGATTGATAAATGATACGTGATAATTGTTTATGAAAATCAAAAATACTATTTGAAATCATCCTATAAGTGGTTTGACGTCATTCGCACTTTTTGTCCGACCCCTGATTATATCAGTTATGAACTGAGACTTATATTAAATTCTATATCAGGTTAGGATAATATTAACTGAATGGGCTTCAATTCAATTCAATTCAAATATACTTTATTCATGTAGGCCTAGCAACAAGCACTTATGAATAGTAAGACAGTATTACATCTTAATCTAATTATCAGAGCAATTTATTGATGTTGTAAATATTATTCCATATATAATACATACTAATGAATATAATTCATAAATCAAATTTAATACTAAAACTTTCACAAAATATAGTCATACAAAAAAACTTCCTCTTTCTCGACGCAAAAGAGGGGTGTTTTATGTTTGACCCTAATGTCTGTATGTGTCTGTCTATCTGTCCGTCTGTGGCATCGTAGCTCTCCGATGGATAGTGGTTATTAGCTATATATGTTTGATAGAAACCGATCCACCAGTTTCAAGAGTATCAGCTATTTTCCAAAATGATGTAAGGCATTTTTGGCATAAATGGTATATAACGTAGGGCCTTTTTAATTTTTTAAATTTTTAATGTCAGTTAGCATTGCGTATCTGCATTTGTCAAGAGTCGGCACTTTGGATTTAATGATCTAATGATGAAATGTGAAAACTGCCCAATGCCCAACCGCGCATAACATCCGTAACAAATATTGAAAACTAATTCAATTGTTTACCGTAGAACAGGTACTGCCTGCCCAATAAATTATAAATTCAAACATCAAGTCGATTTAGTAGGGTAGGGTACCCTCTTAAAGAAATCAAAAATGTGTAAAAAAAATTACTATATAGAGTTTATTAAAAGAAATTGTCACTTTGAACACAGATCTTCATTACATTTATAAAAAAAATTGAGCTTGCTTTCAGAATAGGTGCTTTTCCCACCCAAATTCTTCATTCTCTCTAATTAATAGTAAACACCTTCACATTTATTCACATTAATTTATTTCTTTCTATAATTAGCATACACATCTCTCCAATATTTCAGTGAATCCTTGAACCACAAGGGCACGGTGGCATGCTCCCGATCCAGGACGAAGCTTTGAGGGTCTGCGCGGTCCGTGGGGAGCCATCGCTGCGGTACCAGCTCAGAAGTCGAAGGAGTAGGGTCTCTGGAAAAGATGACAACGTCAAGTAAGACCTTGTCTTTCATGTTTTATGCAAAAAAAAAAGTATATCATGAACTTGAGAAAAACAAAAAATGTAATAGGCATTTATAGAAGGTGTGCATCGCAAGACAAGGACTAGCCCTTGGGGTGACCATTTTAGATATTTGTCTGATAGAAATTTAATAATCCAATTAAACTTTTAAAACAAAATGTTTCCAAGTCAGGATAGGCACTTACTAGATTGTTTGTAAAAACTTACCCAAATTTCGCAAAATTTGTCCACAGAGTCGTCATTTTATCTATCATCTTTTTGTCAAACTTCGCCAACCAGGTCAAGAAGGGTTGATGGAACAAGTAAAACAGTTCATCTGTGTGCGTCGCTCCAGGCTGAGAGAGGAAGTGCAGGCCTGCAAACACCTTGCCCATGTTCCTCCAACCGCTGTATTTGAAGCAGTAGTTGTATATCGGTCTGTCGGTTGACTGCAGAAGTAGCTCTGTCTCAGCTAATGATGGAAATGTCATAAACGGATCTCCGTAAAATTTAGAAAGCTTCAGTGTAGAGGATTTCTTATTTGATATAGCTTCATCATCCATATACATTTCTCTTATTTCTTTTGCAATTCGCTGCTCTTCTGCCTCTGTTGGAAATTCAAGGTTATTTGGTAAGGAATGCTCGATTTCACCGGTGATTTTTGATGAGAAATGTTTCTCTGCGCCAATAAAGAAGTATCCCTCTTCATCCGTCGTTCCGATAATCATAGGGACTTTAGAGTATTCTCCTTTTGCCAATAACTGATAAGGTTCTTCTGTTAAAAACGGTTCAACATTATCAAACTGCCTTTCTACACTAGGTGCGTAAATAAGATTGGAAAACAACAACGTTCGTTCATCTTTAGGAAGTTTTGCCATGAGTAGTTCTTTTATAGGTCTCTTATTGAAAAAGTTCAATAGTTCGTAAGGGTCTTTCGTATTACATCCAAAACTTTTTGCAACTAAATGAGCATTATTTTCGGGATTGCTTTGATGCGCCCACGGGCATAAGGATGATCCGCTTTGTGTGATGGCTTTTTGGAAAAGTCCTCTTGACATTGGGGACAGTAAGTGGTACGATACAGACGCGCCGCCAGCACTCTCCCCAAAAATAGTAACATTATCTTGATCCCCTCCAAAGGAACCTATATTTTTCTGAACCCATCTTAAAGCTGCAACTTGGTCTTTCATCCCAGCATTCCCTGGCGCCTCTTTTATCCCTAGATTCAAGTAGCCTGGCACGTTTAATCTGTAGTTAAAAGTTACTAAAACAACTCCTTTAGGAACTAGATAATTTGGGCCATAAACTAGGGGTACGCCAGATCCTTCTATGAAACCTCCTCCGTGGATAAAGACCATGACAGGTAACTTCTCCGCAGGAGGTACAGGAGTGAATACATTTATTTTCAGGCAGTCTTCTTGTCCTGTGGGTCGCCCTGGTAAGCCTCCAGTGGGGAGAACGGGACATTGTGGGCAGATGACTTTGCCGTCAATCGCATCATACACGCCATCCCAGGATGGTTCAGGTGCCGGTGCCTGAAATAAAATTAGACCAAAATTATAAACACGTATATATATTTCAATTTTAAGATTAAGAGAGCTTTTGCTAGATACGTAGAGGTTTCCGTTTACAGTAATAAGATGATGCCAAGTACAGTCGCCATCAGATATATCGGAGCGACCAAGGTGCCCACAAATATCTGAAAACGCCTCTATTGTCAAGGCGTTAGAGTGCGAGATTAGATATTTTTGACCATCTCGGCCGCCGATATATCTGATGGCGACTGTACCTCTAGGTACTGACATCAAAAGCTCTGATTCATGATTAGTCAGAAAAGGAAGCAGTTAACTGTCAAATTAAGAAAAAGATTTTGTTACTTGATGGTGATTTAAATTCTTGGAGTCAGACCACGCTAAATTTTCATGCCAAGTGGTATGAGTAAGTCAAGTATGAAGTTGGGGTTAGGAATATGTAGGTACGCATTGTTACTGCTAAGTTTGTGCAAAGTCAGCGTGACTGTGCAAAATGCGTCCAAATGTTGCAAACGTGCTGCCAATGCACCTGCGCGGTGGCAGCGTGGTTGCATTTAATTTTATCGCCTGTCACTTTCGCACTTACTTACTAGTTAGAACGTGACAGGCATGGTGACAAGCCATAAAAATGCGATCGTGCTACCGCCGCTATTAGCGAAAGGCTCACGTGCATTTTAACGTTCGGGAATGATGAGGAACTATGATTCACGTTGCATTTACGACAATTGGACGCACCTTTACATTTCTACAGTTTAATACGCACCTGAAACCTATTCTCCGGTGTGACGGTAGCATAAGGGATCCCGAGGAAGCGCAGATGTGTGCCATCCTTAGCGACGCTCCCGCGCACCAGTCCGCTGCGCACGCGCACCGGCGCCGTCAGCTGCCGCGCGCGAGCCCATGGCACCCACTTGCTTATACGCATCACTATCAAACTAATAAAAGACATTATAACTATAGTCCTGCCAACCAGTTTTGTTAGCAGAAAAATGCAGAAGCTGAAATAGATGTCATATAGGGAAGAAAAAGTGACCAAGGCAAGTGTATACGTCTTATTTAGGGGTCCATTGATTACCAGTTCGCCGGATGATTGCATTTTCTTTAGAAGCGGGAATTTTGAAGATGTAATTACAATACTTTCGCAATTTTAAGTTTACACTAGTGTTTCTCGGGCAGGTATGCGCTTATTATGCGAGATTTGACGTTTTTAGATTATGAATTGTAAGAATATAACATCTGTCGGTGTACCCTTCTTGTTTGATACTATAGCGTGGTAGAAAATGCCGTCAATTTGCTCTAAATTATACTATACCTAAACGTTGCCCTGGGCTCGAAGTTGTAGCAAGTAGGTCGGTAGGTAGGTAGGTAGGTAGGTGCAGCTAACAGCAGAAGTAACTGAGTGGGCTAGGTGTCCAAAATGACCTGTAGGTGTTCCCTGATGTTAATAACAAGTTACAAATTTGATCTGGCTTTGTTATGGAATATAAATATTAATAATTAATAATAGATATTATATGACATTACTACACAAATTGACTAAGTCCCACTGTAAGCTCAATAAGGTTTGTGTTGAGGGTACTTAGACAACTATATATATATAATGTTACCGCGGTAACGGAAGGCCGCGAACAAGATGGGCGGACGAGATAAATAAAATAGCTGGTCCAAACTGGATGCAAATAGCCCAGAACAGAGCAAATTGGGCATCTTTGGAGGAGGCCTTCACTTGCGGAGGGGTTCTTGCTCTTTAAGTACTATTAGTCTAAAAAAAAGTTAGTGTTAATCATAATCTAGATTTAGTGTTTTTATCTATGTGAAAATGTATAGTCTTAGTTTGCAGGAAATAAAAGGCTTTTGTATTTGTGTATATCATGTATAAATATTTCAATACATATGGCGTTATCCATAAACGCGTTACTGGCCTAAATTAGCTATGAATCGTTTGTCTATATCTGTCATTTTGACTTATGTATTTGTAAGAAAGGAATAAAACCTAATTTAATTAAATCAAGTCCGTAAAGTTTTATGAATAAGGGAGTTAGAAAACAGCCATGAATCGGGAACAAATATCCGTGCTCATCACACAAATAAATGCTTTACCAGGGTTTGAACCCGGGACCATCGGCTTCATAGGTAGGGTAGTGACCCACTAGGCCAGACCGGTCGTCAAAATTGACTTTTTTCAATCAGAAACATCACCTTTATCTGAAAAAAAAAGAAGATGAGTAAAATGGGGTCCGGTTCTTTCATTTTGAGCACTCGCCCGCTTAGGGCTTGTTTACAAATCACGCGTTTTTTGCCTACTTTTTGAACCCCCTCCCCCTTGGTGATATTCGGTGAGGTTCTTGCCCCCCCTCTCCCCCTTATGTACATGTAACTACTACTATCATTCTCCGGCCTTGGCAATCTTGGAAACCAAGGTCAACATCATAAACGTAAACATAAAACTCTGTGCATGGGTTGGTTTTGTTACTTTATTACTTAATATATTGCGATGCTTGTTTCTGACATAACTTTGTATGTTAATTAGAAGTCATTCATTTGTGTCTCAGACCCTTTCCATCCAAATAAGACATTTTTATGATGTAGGTAAGTAACGTGTGATTGGTCTAAATTGGCCAAAAATCCAATTCGAAAGGGTTTCAGTGGAAGACCACTGTCAAATCCAAAAGTACCCTTCCACCGAGCTGACTGGAAGTTTAAGCGTCTTGAATAATTTTTACTCACCTTCTTACATTTTTTTTTAATTCGTCAATTTAGGCATTAACATAATGCACCCATGAATGTCAAAAAAGTACATTTGTACAGAATTAAAATTAAATAAATATTATTATTAAATATTATAGGACATTATTATTACACAAATTGACTAAGCCCCACAGTAAGCTCAAGAAGAATTTAACTTACTTAATCACACTCTTCTTTTCCTGTTTTTTCCTGACGTCACACCTTAGTATTTATCCAATTTTAATTAACATTCACAACGAATCATCACGACTCGTTTTTTATTCTAATTCTAGAGGAACAAACTATACGATCTAAATTCGACCGTAAATAACTAGTTTTACGATTCAAAATCAAAAACAAACTCTTACTTTAGTAACCAAACGTTGTGTTCTCGCGGTGTAGTAACACAAACTAAACTGAAGTCGAATCGTCTGTATAAAAATACACTCAACAACATTCAAGTACAATGGAAAATGTACCTTATGTTGGCCGTGATAAGAGTTAATTTCAATTTACGACAAACGACTTTTACGATTGCATGTTATCTGCTATTCTTGCTGATTCATGAGATATGATAATTGATAGTATTAAGTACCTAGGCAGACATTCGTGGACTTAATAATACATAATTTCGATGACAGACATAACATGCCACAAGAGGTGTACATGTATATAGGGAACGTCCATGACTATAGAGCGCAGCATAGGATCAGGAGCTCCCTGTTTTTTATACCACGTCGGTAAATTGGTTGGTAATTGGTTGGTAATTGGCGCGAATTGTAAAAGTCCAGTTTAAGCTTACAATAGCTACAATGCACCAGAAAAAGTACGTGAACTGTACAGGGCAGCACTTCTTTTGCAGTGAAGTGTCAATGTACAGTTTGTTTTTAATTCGGGTCACAAGATGGCAGACCGGCCAATGCGCACAGCTCTTGTCCAAGAAAAAATCGTGCCCTCGAGTTGGACCGCCGAACTAGAAGGCGCTAACTACTACTTCGAATAATTACCGCATATTGTGCTATAAGCCATACAGATACATTTGCTTATTTCAGTTGTCTCAGGCACGATTTTTAGAACGAAGTTCCTTATCGGACTATACGGACTTAGCGGATGGGGGCTAGGCGAAAAAAAGTCTAAGATTTTTCCGTCACAACCCATACGATTGAGAAAGAATGAGAATGAGGATGACCGACATGGACATGGACACGGAAATGGGACACGGATACGAACACGAAGAAAATGAGCATGAGCATTAACATGAACAAGAACATGAACATGAACATGAACATGAACATGAGCATGAGCATGAGCATGAACAAGAACATGAACATGAACATGAAAATTATTGCTTGAATTCCGTCACAACCCTTTCTTAACTTCGTTTCAAGCGAGTGTTCTACGACACACGCATTTTTTCTTAGCCTTAATGATTTTCAAGTACTTACCGTATTTTAATCTGATGAACGATGACAAGAGAACGTGTCTATAAATGTATGTCCATATATTAATAAGTACTATATAAAAATACCGGCCTTCTTATCTGTCATGCTCAAAGAGAGACACTAGTAGGTACCCGTACCACGAGTCATTGACAGTGTCAACACTGACATATACTACGTAATTTACTTTCTATAGATGTAGCATCTTGCTCGCACTAATATAAGTAAGTTACGTTCACGCTAGCGTTTATCTCAGTGCCAAACTGGTGGCAGCTATAGGTAAATAAAAATAAATAAATTCATTCAAATTTTATTTAGCTTTAAGATAAATGCTATAGGTACCTAACGTTGCCCGTTTTTTTCCTCCACGATTAAATCTGTCGTTTACCTAATTATAAATTAACAACATTTTATTTACAATAACAATATACATAATGGATTGCGACGACTTTGGTTTGCGACGTATTCCGAGTAAAGGAGAGGTGGCGTAGCTACTTTAACGAGTTGCTGAACACGCAACACGCAAATGTCTCTCCTCCGGAACTGCCCCCTAATCTTGGACTTGTTGCCCCTATTACACCAGATGAGGTGCAAAATTGTCTTCGCAACATGAAAAATCGGAAGGCCGTGGGTCCTGACGACATACCGATTGAAGCGTGGAAATCGATGGGTCCTCATGGTGTGATCATACTTACTGACCTTTTTAATCGCATACTCACCAGCCGCAAGATGCCCAATTCATGGAGATTGAGCATTATAACGCCAATTTATAAAGGCAAAGGTAGTGTACAGGACTGTGGAAGCTACCGAGGTATTAAGGTCATGTGTCACACCATGAAACTCTTCGAGCGCGTAATCGACTCAAGGCTCCGGCAAGAGTGCACGGTCTCGGAGTGTCAGTATGGGTTTCGTCCTGGCTGTGGCACTATAGATCCCATCTTTGCCCTAAGAATGCTAGTCGAGGCCTACAGAGAAAAGAAAAAGCCCTTGCATATGGCTTTTCTGGATCTGCAGAAGGCCTTCGACTGCGTACCGCGCCAGGTAATCTGGTGGGCTTTGAAGGAGAAGAATGTGCCACAAACCTATATTGATATTATCCGAGACATGTACCACAATTCGGAATCCATAGTAAGGACCGCCGTTGGCGATACTCACCCATTCCCTATCACAGTTGGCGTTCACCAAGGCTCAGCCCTGAGTCCTTTTCTGTTCAGCGTAGTGCTAGACATTGTTTCGGCAAAAGTCCATGAACCATCTCCGTGGCTGATGATGTACGCTGATGACATTGCACTGACAGATGAGGACAAACAGAAACTGGAGCATAAAGTGAATAAATGGAAGGGTGCGCTAGAGAATGGCGGTCTGAAACTAAATGTTGCGAAGACCGAATACATGGCATGTGGCGGCACGGACCCCGACCCCATAAAGGTAGGAGACGAATTTGTCGTGAAAACGAATAAATTCAAATACCTTGGTTCCGTGCTGCACGAATCTGGTGAAATCGATCACGACGTCCAAGTCCGAATAAGTGCTGCTTGGGCAAAATGGCGAGAAGTAACCGGTGTCATCTGCGACCCTAGGATACCGGTGAAGCTAAAGGGCCTTGTGTACAAGAGCATCATCCGACCAGTCCTACTATATGGTAGCGAGACCTGGCCTGTCCTCGGAAGACATGTCCAGCAGCTTCACGTCACCGAAATGAAGATGTTGCGATGGATGTGTGGCGTTACGCGATTAGATCGCATACGTAACGAACACATTCGTGGCAGCCTTGGAATTCGTGACGTAGCGGATAAGCTGCAGGAAAGTCGCCTCCGATGGTATGGCCATATAAGCCGCAGACCAGTAGACTACGTCGGAAATAGATGCCTCAACCTCACTGTCCAAGGCCCTAGTTCACGCGGCCGCGGTAGGCCTAAGAAGCGCTGGCTGGAGGTCGTGAGAGCGGACATGGTGGAGAGCAATCTCACATCTGAGGATGCCGAAGATCGGGCAAAGTGGAGAAGATTAAGTAGGAGAGCGGACCCTGGCGCTAGGCCGGGAAAACGCTAGGTTGAAGAAGAAGAAGAAGAATATACATAATGGATATATACAGATATTATTACAAGTAGCTTAAATTTAAAATAGGCGTTAATTACGTTGCGCGAGGAAGCCGCCAGCTCTTAATAATAATAATTATTAAGAGCTGGCTGGTCTCATAGCGAAGAGTCTCGACCAACACCTTGAGAGACTCGCTAGGTGGTTGGATTAAGGGTCAGATGCAGAAGGCGGTGATCTTGGACACGGCGCGGATAGTCCGGCGGTTCCTCTCTCTGCAGCCCTGACCACCGGCAGCTTGGGTCCTGCCCCGCTGCTGGCGGCACCCTAGGTTACGTTTTTATAATGTGGAATGGAAAAATCATGTTTTTGCTCTTTTGATTTGACTATGATGTTCTTATCGTTATTTTTTTACTTAGGAATACCAACAGATAATACATCTTACATGCTCTTAAATCTATATGACAATCAGGGCTGATGCTTAAGTTCTTGTCGAAAACATGCAAAATATATTCGATAATGAATATAACTGGCTATGGGGTATAAGTAATCAACCAACAATTTTTTTCTATGTATAACCGATCAAACAACTTTGTCAGTAGAAAAAGGCGCGAAATTCAAATTTTCTATGGGGTGATCACCCCCGCGTTAGGTTTTCTTAATTTTCTGCTTTTTTCTACTGACGGAAATGGCTTGACAGACTATAAGTGTATCATTGGTAACAAATTAGGTAAAAATTAAAGACCAGCACTTCTACAAGAACAGTCACACTTTACTAAAAGTTTCTGTCGTGACATATTCACAATGGGATATATCTCTCCAATCTCTTCTGTCAAGTTAAAAGTCTTCATATATCTGGATGACGGTTTGATCGAGTATCTGGTCGGTTATTCCACAGAAAGGTCTACTTTGTCGGGGATGTGACGCGTATGGCAGATGCCTTAATAATCTTCAGAAATTTGTAATATACCGTTGAGTTATAAGCTTATTGTTATTTATCAAACGTTATCATCAAATGGCTTCTTAGCCTTATCGAAGTTTTAAAAATAGCGTCATGTACCGGACACTTTCCTGGAATGCCCAAGCCATGCCCTGTTAACAAAAGACGTCTTCATATCATATCATTTATTCAGTAATAATCGTACAATGTCATTGGTATACATTCCACTCATTTCTTCAACTGTGATGTTTATCACAATCAATGTGATCTATACTTAGTGTAGACTTCATTCCAGTACTTGAGCGAGTTACTCGACCACAACGGGCGAGTGGAAGGTTCGTTGTCTATGACGAAGGCTTCAGGAATTGAGAGGTTGGTCGGCGGCCATATTAATGGCAACAGCTGCGATGCTTCTGGGGTTGGGTTTCTGAAACAATCCAGATGAGATAATCACAAGATTCATAAGTACAGTCATTAAAACTATCTATAATCGACACTGTTCCGTTGTTACTATATTATCGGGTTTCTATGTCTATCGTCCGTATTCATGATAACAATATTTAAAACGTGCCCATAATAAGTCAACAAACATTAAAAGCAGATAAAATAAAACAACCTATGCAAGGCCGTAAAACTGAGCTACCTACTCCTAAACCTGTTTAAATATCATTTTAACAGTAACAGCTTTAGTTTCTCTAAAATACATACCCAAACTTGGCGAAGTTTGTCCATAGAGTAGACATTTTCTCCATCATTCTCCACTCAAACATATTCGGTATCAAGAGCTGCTCAAATAAATAGAAGAGCTCATCTCCATGAGTAGCCCCAGAAGCTGTTCCAAATCCTGCCCACGCCTTGGGAACGTTCTTCCAACCTGCATAGTCAAACACGAAACTAAACACAGGTTGATCTGTGTTGTTCAATATCAGTTCAGTCTCTTTTACGACAGGGTACACGAAGAATGGCTCTCCGTGAAACTTTGACAGCTTTTCTAAAGTTTGCTTAGATATTGTGTCATTGCCCATGTACATTTCTTTAAATCTGCATGCTACTTCTAGCTGTTTCTCTTCTGTAGGAAATTGCAAGTTGCAAGGGAACGCTTTTGAGAAATCCATACCTGATAGAGTTGTACTATTCTCGAAGCTAGTGAAGAAATATCCTTCTTCGCTAGTGGTGCCTATCATTAAAGGCATCTTTGTGAACTCTCCTCTTGATAACAGTTCATAAGGTTCCTCCGTCAAAAATGCTTCCACACCTTCAATTTCCTTTTCAACGCAAGGCGATGCTAAAAGTTCTGATAAAATACTCCTACCGTGTTGACGAGGAATCCTTGGAGCTACAAGTTCTATGTCAGTCTTTTTAGAGTAAAAATTGTAAAGGTCATGAGGATCTTCGGATTCATTACCCATGACTTTGGCCAAAGAAGCGGCAATTTGTACTGGCGATGGCTGGTATGCCCATGGAGCTAACGACGAGCCACTTTGCATTATGGCCTTGTGGAACAGACCCTTAGACATTGGTGATAATAAATGGTACGACACTGATGATGCTCCAGCGCTTTCACCAAATATTGTTATATTATCAGGATCTCCACCGAACGCCCGTATGTTTCTCTGAATCCATTTCAACGCTGCTACTTGGTCTTTTATTCCGGCATTTCCTGGGGCTTCTTTGATGCCTAGGCAAAGGAATCCTTGGACATTCAGTCTATAGTTTATGGTGACGAGAATAACGCTTTTGGAGACTAAATTTCTTGGCCCATAGAGTGCTGGCGAGCCTGAGCCTTCGATGTAGGCCCCGCCATGGATGAAGACCATGACGGGTAGAAGGTGGGTGGAGGTGAGAGGGGTGTAGACGTTTAAGGTAAGGCAGTCCTCCTGGCCGCTAAAGAAGTCAGTACTGATGTCCAGACGCTGGAGACAGCGGATGTGGTCTCTGTCCGCTTCGAAGGTGCCGTCCCATTTTGCCTCCGGACCAGGTGCCTGGAGATAAAATTAGACTTATTTTAATCACAAACAGATTAGGAGCGAAATTTCATTTCATCAATTTCAATTTCAATTTATTTATTTGCAACCAAGTACAAAACACATACAACTTAATGCCAGGTGTACAGTACGTGGACCCTGATAGGGCGCAGCAAAACCTTATGGACTACATGAAACTAATTTTAATCTTATGGTATATAATGGCTATTAAAATATAATTACAATTCGAACTATTCCATAATTTAATAAACATTCCATAAAAGTATTTCATAAAAAAATAATTGATCGACAAAAGAAAATACAAATAAAAATAAAATAAAAATGATATTATAGTCATAGTTACACTGCATTGGAAAAATAAATAATCATCAATAAAATTAAATAAATAACAAAATTAATGAAAATGATCAATACATGAATGGATTAAGAGGACGTTTACAATAACTCAATACAGATTAGGTATTTTAATCAAGAAAATCCATAGAGTAATCAATATCCGTGAATTTATACCTACACTGGAGAAAGTAGGTACCGCACATTAATATTCGAGAATGGTGTGTGTATGACATTTTGCCTGGCCGGTGCCCAAATCAATAAAGTGCTAAGGTATCAGTCGCATATTAATTTGGTAGCATTTTTTTTGACAATACACCATGCATTACATGAACATAATTTACGAAGAAGTAGAGTCCAAATTTAAACTACAAAAAGTAGGACCGCGAAGCGCGAAAGCCTAACCGCGAACTTATATGTCTTGTATCATTATCATCATCTTCCTCCCTGCCGTATCAGGCAATGGCGTCTCCATCAACAGTTCTTGTCCGGATTATGAAACGCTGTAATAAGGCTCGCAAAACCGATCTTTGTTTTGAAGATTCGATCACACATTGCGTAGTGGACCGGCTAGGAAGCCGTTGTATGTTGTGTGTTGTCTACTTATTAGGTAAGTTATCTATCTCTGTGATGATACCACTCGTGGAAAGCGTTATGCAAGACTGCATTACGTGAATTACCAGTGTATTATTAGGTATCTGTGCATCGTACGAGTAGAAACAAAGTAAGGTGTACTCAGGTAATGCAGAATTTTTTTTCGGAATTACCTGAATACTTAGTAATAAGTTTATGTCTTAAAATAATTTTAAATTAAACACAATTTTTATGTTTAAATTACAACGGTTTGATGGAGCTTAGACATTTTTTTTAATATTACGTTGGTGGCAAACAAGCATACGACCTGCCTGAATGCCGCAACTCCAGAGGTGTTACATGCGCGTTGCCGATCCTAACACTCCGCACCCTCGTTGAGCTCTGGCAACCTTGCTCACCGGCAAGATAATAGTTAAACACACCCTGATCCCTGATCCGTTTTTGGGGCCCACCGAGTATAATGTTTTGACCAATTATCAAGTAAAACTGTATTATATATAAATAAAATATCTACGTAAAGAACGCAAACTTTGTTCCTATCTTACTCGTGATTAGCACAGGGCATATCTATCCTGCGGCTATCTCGTAGCAATAGCATATGCCGATATACGTCGTATATACCTATGCCGTAAAAATTGACTGTTATTCTATTTAAAATCATCCGTCAATTATTCCTTATCAGAGATATATCATGGTTTGCATAAAACTCACCATATTCTTCCTTGAGGCAGTAGCATAGTGTATTCCAACATACTCTGCGCATTGTATGCTAGCGCTTGCGAATGCCATCGGTATACCGTTACGCAAAGTTGCTTTTTTGACATGATCAGTCCAAGCCAGTAATTTAATGCTTACCTTAAACCTATTCTCTCTCGCGACAGTAGCATAAGGGATTCCCAGATATGCTATATGTGAGCCATCATGCGCGATGCTCCCGCGCAGCAGCCCGCTGCCCACGCGCAGCGGCGCCGACGGCTGCCGCGCCAGCCGCGCCGCCCACAGCGACCACAGCACTAGCCACTTCGTGCTTAACATGCTTTTATTATATATTTATTTATTTATTATTTATTAAATATGTTTACATGACATTAGTGTTAACCGATGCGTCACGAAATTTACATGTATTAACATTCTCAAGAAAATTGGTTACGGGACACTTATTGGGATATCCTCAGTGGCAGTGATGCTCATTTAGTTTTAACGACGAAACACTAATTAATAAAAACGTTTTATTATAATTTTAAGTTTACGTAATTAGTGGACACGTATGGTATGACCTCAGTGCGTAACAGGCGTTTTTTTTCACATTTAATGGCTTTTAATTTCAAATTTACAAAATATAGTTTTTAGTTTAGGTCCTCAGGGGACAGCTCAGTATGTGTCACATGCGTTAATTTTCACTTTTAATGGCTTCTAATAACTTCAATCTATGCACAAAAATGTCCCAATGCGTTATGCGGATATTTTTTTTATTTATCCTTTTCATTTCAACAGGACCTTCCTGTCTCGTCTTAATGTTTTTCGGCTATTGAAACACAAAATTGAACGATGATGTCGTAACATTATAAACCGATTTAAATTCTTGATATCACTGCTATCATATTAGGCGACATTTAAAAACAACTTATTTTATCACAATATTATTTGTTTACTTTTTATTCCACGTTTCGTCACTCACATTTTCTGGTCAGTATGTTTCACCTGACTGCGCGAGGTTAACAAGGTTAATGTGTTTATTGAACATGTTATATGTGTTCGAAATGCGAAAGTTGTTGGGCGCGAAAGTCTGTGATAAAATGCGCGTGCGTTTGTCGCTGCGATTGGTCGCGGACTGTTGGGTGTTTTATGCACTTCTGTGTACCTGGTAACCGGTCTTGCATGTATGCAACACCATAGTACAATAGTAGTGGTACTAGTGGTAGTGAAGATGTTCAACCGAAAAATAATGTAAACAAATAGGTATGGCTATATTTTATAGATTTAAGTAGAATTACCGTTATGGTATATCATTCAAATCCTTTGTTGTTTTAGTTTACTAACAGGTATTGATTATGTTAAAAATGTAGCTCCTAGTATAAATAATTTACTACATCTTGCAGGAGTTAATGTTTCACATATAATGTTACATTGTATTTACTATTTTGTACATGATTGCAATAAATAAATGATAATATAATAATTTGGTGGCTTGGTTAGAATTATATACAGCTTAAAAATGAATTTACTAGAAAGTTAATATAATTAATAGATATTTTATTTTCTCACTGTAACGTGTACGCTCTCCGTATGTGGGTTTTCATGCGATGTTTGTTGTAGCAATATTGGTACACACGATAACTATTGCCTACCTACTCAATATACCCATGTGTATAGATAAATCCTATACACCCTATACATATACACAGATAACATACAAAACTCACAAACAAATAAACCCAGAACCAACAAATTTACGATTTGTTGTGTTTTTGGAGAATTGTGCAAGCTAGTTAAGGGGAAACATTACAGGTCACTTTTCCACACAAACGTTCTCGACATTATTTCCCTGTCTGATATTTTTTTATATGAGTTCAATATTACCAATACCTGTGTCTCTACGTTTTACTTTTTTTATATTCTTGTTTTTATAAGAACTAGGTTACTTCAAAAAGCGCCTAAAAACGGTCAAATAAATGCGCCGTAAACAGACACCTAGCATACATAATATAAACGGAAAAATAAACGTAAAAATCAAAACGGCCATACACAGATAATGTCTTTCTCATTCCGTTCTCAAATTTTCTATGTGATTGGAGTAGGAAAATGTTGAGAAAGAAACCTCGATTTATGAGATTTTTATGCAGGATTTTTCGTCAAAGTTGCAGTTGTCCTTATCGCACTAATTTTAGGAGCCGCCTCCGTCAGAGGGATGAAGATATTTACCTCAAATTCTTCAATTTGAAAAGGGCCTCAGCTGGTATTTCCTCATAAATTCACCGATTCCACTCTCTCTGGTTATAAGAAGTCAAACCAGTTCTGCTACACGTAGTCATTCGGGTTGACCGAGTTTTACGTTTAACCATCGACTTATATTGACTTATAAATAAACATGTACATATATTATGAGGAGTGTAAAAATATAATAGATTTTTGCTCCTAGTTGCGTTAGACTGCTCCACTGGCTAGCATTGGTTACGCACAACTTCGCTTGTAAAGACGGGCCTTACAAAGTAATATATTATATTATATATAAGTCAATGCGTTTAACATGATACATGTTAAATACTATAATTTGACAGTAAAGTAGTGTATGACCCGCCTGATCTATCTTTGATTTTGTACATACCGTAAAACGTAAAACCACCTAACTACTTAGGCATAGTCATAGTTGAAATACTACAACTATGTCCACAATTTCAACACTGAACTAAGTATTAAATAATAATAACATGTAAATCCAAGAATTCATCTAATCTATCTTTCTGAAACTCTCTAGGTCCATGGGGTCCCAGCGCGCACAAGTTTTTTGCAGAAATCGCGAAGCGTCTGGTTGACGTAACTGGTAACCGAAGAGTTTGCGGCTTCCTCGCACAACGTATCAGTATTGCGATACAACGAGGAAATGCCGCACAATCAAGGGCCTATTTTAGTTTTAACCTAGTTATATTGTAAATAAAATATAGATGAAAAAAACCATAACATTAGAGTTAGTTTTGGACCAAGGTTGAGAGATTTTGGAACTTTACTCGTAGGGACTTATATAAGTAGGTTTATGGTACTAGTTTTAAATAACAGGTAAATATGGGCGGTACTTGGACGGTCCGGTAAACTCATTAATCCGGCACTAATATAGGGGTGCCAGTGATCATTTCATATCCAAATTTATTAATTTATTACCGTAAAACTACCCAACTATAGTCCAATACTGCAACTATGGTCCACAAGTTCAAAAGGAAATTAAGTATCTATAACAATGTTCCTTTAGGTTTACTCCTAGTTTTACCTTCCATTTATAAACATACTTTGCCTTAGAACTACAAAAATATAGTAAAATACAAACCTGAACGAGAAAAATTGAGTTTATTTGTGGACCATAGTTGGGAGCTTTGGAGTGTAGTTGGGTGGTTTTACGGTACTCTTGAATATCTTTATAAACGCCGTAAATCCAGATAACAGTACAATTTTCTTTGAGTTGAGAGATTTTGTATGTAAGTATAGTGTCTTGCATCGACGTACTTGAAACATATCAATGTAATAAGCAGATTTGTTATTAATTCCAGTAATCCGGCTCACTTGTGTCAGCATTAGTGCTGGATTAATGAGATTGTACTGTAATAGCATTTACGTTTTTGAAAAACTAAATAAAAATATTTAAAACGAAAAAAGTGTTAACTGCCTCCCCTATCAGTCTTGCTTTTATTTTTTTTAATACTACGTCGGTGGCAAATAAGCATACAGCCCGCCTGATGGTAAGCAGTATCCGTAGCCTATGTACGCCTGCAACTCCAGAGGAGTTACATGCGCGTTGCCGATCCTAACCCCCTCCCGCCCTTGTTTAGCTCTGGCAACCTTACTCACCGGCAGGAACACAATACTACTTATTCGAGCGACAGAGAAGCAGATAACGAAATTTCAAGTTCAACCCTCTGGCTATCCTGAGCCATCGCTCCTACTCTAAAGCGACGGGAACGTCACCGCTGCACATTACGGGCCGGGCCGGCTGCGCCGATAACACGGCTTATGGTAAACAGCGGCGGGACCGGTTCACCCGGATTTACGGCATTTACCGGATTTTTCCGGTACTCTTTTAATCTTTATTGTTTTTGAGTGCCGCCGGATTTGAGAGGGTTTGGCTTTTTAGGTTGTTTATTTACTTGTTTTATCGGATGACAGTCGCAGTTTGTAACAATGATATGTCTGAAGAAAGATGACAATACATTACATTTAATCACACATTTAGGGTGCCTTTTGACCAGAGATGTGCTATGTTTGCTATGCAATGTTTTCATACATTTGAAATGTAACTCCAGCTACAGCTACGTTTCAAATGTGTGAAAACATAGCATTGCACAGCATTACACATCTCTGGTCGAAAGGCACAGGTTGACTCATATCTGCACCCTCTACCAACATTTACATTCAAATGTTATAATTTAACCGATATTTTCGAATTCGAGTAAGGTTGCCAGAGCTCAACGAGGGGGGTGGGGTTAGGGTCGGCAACGCGCATGTAACTCCTCTGGAGTTGCAGGTGTACATAGGCTACGGAGACTGCTTACCATCAGGCAGGCCGTATGCTTGTTTGCCACCGACGTAGTATAAAAAAAAATCGAATTAAGAAATCAGAAATCATAGCATTTATTCGTGATAAACTATGACATACAAAAGTATAACTACATAACAAAAGAAAGAAAACATATAATAAATAAATAGAGTATATAACATGCTTTAAAATACGAATTGTACACATATTTGCACCACGCAACCCCTCTGCTGCTTTTACGCACCTGCATACCCTCTGGTGTTGCAGGTTGCAGGCGTCCATGGGCGGCAGTAGTTGCTAATCATTAAAAAAAAACATGTATATTGATGGTAATGGTGGCTATTGGAATAGGTAATTAGAGCATGCAACTTGCGTTCCTCGTCTCGTACCGTAAATACCATCTTGTAATTACCATGGTGCAATAAAGGAAGAATAATGGCTACGTGTCCCTGACAGCTCTTAGTTTTAGGACCAGTTCCACAATGTCCAAGTAACGTCCTGAAGCAACTTGTCACTTATTTGACGAATAATGTCAACGTTGGCGTTTCACAATCCTCAAATAAGCTTAAACTGGTAGATAAAATGCTAGTTTTGATAAGTTTTATCTGGCTGTTAATTTATTTGTTAATTAGCTATCCAATACATGACTTGGACATTGTATAACAAGCACTTAGTAATTAGTTCTTTTCTTATTTGTGTTCATTTGTTATTAACATAGTTTTTAAGATGTTTATGCTAACAACTATTACGGATGCCGATCTGAAATAATCGTTTTTTTTTTCATTTTTTATTATTATATTTTTTTACCTATTTGATCCGCTACTATTGAAGCTGATTGCTGACTGTAGGTATTGAAGTATGCATTTTTATTTCCACCGAAATCACAACTAGCAGGTCTACACAGTTATACAATATACATAAGTGCTAAAAGCAGATCTGTCTATTTACGTGTTTGAACGCCGCGATTATCCGATAGTTCCATTCACCCGCTCACTCGTTCATTCACTCCGTTCATTCGCGGGTTGATAAGCGCGGTTTTTTTTAACAATTATGGCCTGGATGCGAGTCCTTTGAGCCAAGATAAGCGCGGTAAGCGGCTTACATGACGCATTCGAACTACAAAAGTCCTAACTTGATTTGATTTAGCTTTGATATACCTATTTGCAGGGAAAAGCGCTGTGTCGCTTTTTGTATGGATCCAATGAAGGCCAATGATACACGACTTTAAGAACTACTGCGTTCACATCCATGTATTTTCAATGAAAATGTATGATTCCGAAAAAAAACATCGTTTTTGTGTTTTGCTGACCCGTGCTAACTTTGCCATTTAATTATTTCAAAAAGTGTGAATGTAAATCGAATATGCCATTAAAATAAATGGTATCTTCCTACTTCATTTTAACCAGATTTTACTGTTTTTTTTTCCTATGGTTAGATACTTATCAATGTATCCGTACTTAAGGTGTTTGATGATATGATGACTCACTGTATAGAAGCGAGAGGCTCTACGTGTAATAAATAAATGTACAAAAAATGTTTCATTTTATTTTATATCATCTATTGTATGCAAAAACTATGGGTACAAAAGGTGTAGATTTTTACTCACATAGTCACCCTGCAAAAGCCGTTTGAACCTAAAAAGTTTATACAAAAACAAAAATATTTATAAGTACTTAGTTATTTTAAGCAAAAAATATGTTATTTATAATAGGCAATTCCTAATAAATATAAGTCATTCGTGATTCGACGACAAATGTCAAGCTAGAACTGTTAAAATTAGTTAAATGTCAAGATAGAAATGTTAAAATTAGTTAAATGTCAAGCTAGATATGTTAGAATTATATGTTATATTGTCATCAAAATACTCCGTAATCGTATATATAGTAACATTTTGAAACAAGTAATAGTAAAACAGGAAAAAAGTAATTGTTTCAGACTCTAGAGTCTAGTTCTTCGTTTTTGAATTTGAATGGGCAGTTTTAAGATGTAGCTATCGAAAGCTAAAGGACGTGTTACATCTCCTAATAGGTACTTCAGTTCTTAAATCATATGCAGTGGTGGATGTAGGTTTTTGGTTTGGAAGGAGCTTGACCCAGGGTAAGTTGAGGGTAGGTTTAGGTTCCTATTTTATTTGGAGGCACTCAATATGCTTTCGTGGGAGGGGGAAGGCTTGAGCCCCTTAGCCCTCCACCTAAATCCGGTACTTATCATATGGTCATATCTGTAAGGAGCCAAACCTCCAGTCATCCTTTACCGATTTGAGAATTTATGCAATCTCTACCTGCAGTTATCATGTCCCTTACGAGTAAAATAAATGGTTATAACCCTTTACATAAATGCGCAGCTCTACTACTTTTCTACTATCACTTGAATGTCATCTCGCTTTGTGTGGTAGGGCACAGCACAGCGGATGTCATTCCAGATCTAGAGCAGAGCCCAACTGGGGAAGTACCTCCACCTTACAGCTAACCGAGCCAAATAACACTAGACTACTCATATAGTATTGTGTTCCTGTCGGTGAGTAAGGTTGCCAAAGCTCAACGAGGGTACGGAGTGTTAGGGTCTTCAACGCGCATGTAACTCCTCTGGAGTTGCAGGCGTCCATAGGTCACGGAGACTGCTTACCATCAGGCGGGCCATATGCTTGTTTACCACCGACATAGTATAAAAACCGGCCAAGAGCATGTCGGGCCATGCTTAGAGTAGGGTTGCGTAGTTACTCTTCCGTCACAATAAGCTAAACTGGAGCTTAAAGTATGGTAGATTGTTAACCAAGGGATGAACTGTGGGTGTACGTCTTTTTACTATGAAGGGGAAACTTTTTGCGATAAGTCAAAAACAGTTAAACTGATCATATCCGCTATAGTTTTCATTTAATGTCTTTCTTAAGCTCTACTTCCAAGATTTTTTTCATATTTTTTGGACATAAGGTTCAAAAGTTAGAGGGGGGAGGGACACATTTTTTTTCTTTCGGAGCAATTATCTCCGAATATATTCACTGTATCAAGAAATGTTTTTTGAAGACCCCTATTAGTTTTGAAAGACCTTTCCAACGATATCCCACACTGTAGGGTTAAAGCAAAAAAAAAATTTCACGCCCACTTTACGTGTAGGGGAGGTACCCTAAAAAAAATTTAATTGTAAGGTACCTAATACTATAGTGGACAAACAAAGTCTTAATTACAATCAAATATGGTGGTACCTTATCATAGATAATGCTTTATACCATATATTATCGCCGTATCTGTAAAAACACTATCGAAGCGGCATCCCATACCGATTTGAGAATTTATGCCATCTTAGACTTGCTATCATGTCCCTTAACAGTCCAAACGTTTAACCCTTTAAACGCGTTGCGATAATACATGCGTGTCATATTTCACTTGTACCTTATGGCCGTTTATCGCCACGGGAAAGTCCATTGAGCCGATATTGCGAGGGTGGATTTAACCAACACTGTTAATGTACGCATGCCCTAAACAGATAAAAATGGTGACCGTATTTTGGTTTGATTTTAAGGATTGCTAACTTTTGTTTGTAAAAATAAAATGAGTCATATTTTTACTAGTTACATTGTAAGTTGAGTTGGAAACTGATAAAAATGTATTTACTTATTTTTCATGTTAATAAACACAAGTTTTCTCCAACCCTACAAAGTTTAATTAATAGACAATGCCAACGCTATTATCCATTTTTTACACTATACGTCGATGGTAAACAAACGTATAGTTCATCTGATGGTAAGCGGTTATGTCTTCCAATGGAAGCTTATTCCATGTAAGTGGGAGTTTTACACTATCTTTGACAGCCTTCCAAAATGTTGTACATTCCTTTAGTTTTCTTGGAGAAACCTATTTTCATTATTGCTATTATTATTACTATTTTTATTTTTATTATTTTGTTGTAAACTGTAGGTATTATCTATTTCCGTCTTGTCTAGGAGAGAACGAGGAGAGTTGTAATTGTGAGAAAGACGATTTTTGGGGAACTAAATATACGGGTAATTGTAAGTAAGCTAAGAATAATGCTTGTAAATCCCTTTAGAAATGAGCAATACTTGAGGTTGCTATGTTGCTAATCCCTTTAAAATTGTACACGCTCTTGCGCTAAAAACGCTGGAGTGTAACTTGCATGTATCCATATAAATGACATACATTGGGATATATGGACTATTAGTTAAACAAAATGACAAGACAGGCACGTTTCATATCATCAGCATAGCTATCCAGTCACACATGTACGGGACAGGACATTTTCAGCGATCGCTCGCCGCAGGTAGATAAGCGGAGTTATGCGGGTCCGAATGGGACACTTTTGCACCAGGGGACCTCGTGTGGGACACTACGGCAGCGGCGGGCGGGTTAATGCTGCATGGTTGTGTGCTGTATCAGTATTTATACACTTTTTTTTTATTTTTTTTTTTATTTTTATTTTTTTTTATTTATTTCCACACTTACAACTATCTTTACAGGTACTAAACCTAAGGCAATAGTGTAACTATTAACAAAAAAATATTTTAACTTATGGCGCATATAACATAATGTGAACAATGTAGACTTTGTGAATTCAGTCAGAGAACACCAAAACAAATCAATGCTCTCGGCTACTAGGTTAAGGGTCCGCACAGCGCGCGTCAACGGCGCCTTCGTGAGCAGGTTGGTGCGCCCGCGCCGCTCGGCCAGCAGCCGCGGTCGGCGCCGCCGCCACACGTACCTGTCGGGCACGTACAGGCTGACACAGCTCAATACTTGACTGTTGTAGGCTTTACCCCTTAGCAACCGAAACAAGTATGTCGCCAAACTCAGCTCTCTGCGCACCTGCAACTCGTTGTAACCCACCATGCCCAGGACAAACAACGTGGGATACATAAGAGGGTAAAAAGGATATACTCCATATTGCCGTAAATACAAAAAACGAATAAATTTATTTTGTATGCGTTCGACCATTAACTGGTACTTCGCCTCATGCGGAGCCCAAATGACTGCGTTACATTCGAGGCTGCTGCGGACGAGAGCATTATATAAGGCCGCAACTGCTCCAATGTTCGTAAAACTATGAGATCGACGCAGTACAAAACCAAGCATCCTGTAAGCTTTTTTACAAATATTTTTAATGTGATCACGAAATCTCAAATCAGATGTAAATTTTAAACCTAGATCTTTCACTTCTGTCACTCTTTTTAAATGTTCGGCGTGGATATAGTAGTCCTGATAGATAGGCTTGTGCGCACGAGAAAAAGGAATAGTCACACACTTGGATGAGTTAAAATATAACTTGTTACTTTCACTCCATAAAACTACACTGTCTATATCGCTCTGAAATCTGGCGCAATCTGCAGCGTTGTTTATGGGTAAAAATAATTTCAAATCATCCGCAAACAGTAAGCATCCTGCATGTCTGATAATCTGGGGCAAGTCATTTACCATAATAATAAATTCTAAAGGGCCAAGATTACTTCCTTGACTTACTCCAGACCTCACAAAATATGGATCCGACCTGTACCCCGCGTACTCTACATACCGACGCCTGTCAGTCATGTAACTCGCAAAGAATTTTAATAAATGAGGAGTCAAGCCGACGCCAGCTAACTTCCGTAGCAGGATGTCGTTATCGACGACGTCAAACGCTTTTCGAAAGTCAAAATAGGCGGCGTCAACCTGCCCCCCGCTGTCCACCACTGGCATAACCTGGGACACGTAGCTGAGCAAGTTACTAGTTGTACTACAACCCGGCCGAAACCCGTGTTGCGCGTCTGAAAGCTGGCTCTGTAACTGCTTATAAATAATATTTTGTAGCGCTGACTCAAAAGCTTTAGCGGGCGTGGACAACACTGCAACCGGCCTATATCCATCAACCCCCTGGCCTCCTCCCCCCTTAGGAACCGGGACTACACGCGTTGTTTTCCATAACTCTGGGAACACTTCATCACGCAAACAAGTGTTATAAATATGTAGAAGCGGCTGACCTAACACATACCGGCAGTCTCTAAATAAAAAAGCCGGGATGCCATCAGGTCCGGCCGAGCGCTTTGGTTTAAGGTTCGTCAGAGCTCGCATCACATCAGCCAGATGCAGCTTTTCAAAGTGTATTCGCGCCGAGCTTACCACGCATTCTGCCTCCGCGACGGCTGCATTTACGTCTAGTTCCGCTGGAACCGTGCTATACACAGATTGAAAGAACTCTGCAAATTCTTTAGCACACTTGTTCTCGTGGAGAGCCATCCCGTCCTTAAACATCTTTTGAGTGCTTCCATGCGTAGTCTTAGTCTTTACATAGTTCCAAAAAGCCCTTGGGTCCTCTTTCAGATGCGCTTGAACACGCTCCTGATATTGCACATAAGCCCTTTCAATCAAATATTTTACTTATATAAATACATAGGAGAGTTGGTTTTTTTGCAATATTTATATTTATGATTACTACCTACACAAATATATACCTACTTTCCATATTTATCCCACAACGGTGCACAAAGCTACACTAAGCTAGATTCGTGCATTTTATTTATAAGAATATAATGATAATAAAATTCAGTAGTTTGGAGCATTTTAAGAGCTATCGAACGATCTAAATATTATTATTACAAATATATGTATATATATGTTTTTTTGGTAGAGTCGAGGAGGCGCAACTTATACCTCGAAAGAACCGCATATATTATGAAAGTAACCAAACGTTAAGATTAGCGGTCTAGAAAATACGAAAGGCTGTAGGTATCCGGAGATAATACGGTGGGTGTCATTTTAACAACAGCAAAGATTTCTGAATTCAATACTTCTAATGACATTTGACATCATATTTGTTATCTATTCTGGCAAATAAATTGGTACAAAAGCAGGATAATCGGAGCAATAAATTAGCGAATAATCTTAGGCCCCGTAGGTTCGTGTTCTTCTTTCACTCTCACTGAGCGCATGCGTGAGCGAGACGGATGTACGTGCGCGGGACCGCAGATATCATGTTTTTGAATTTTATTTAATCACTGAGTTTTCTCAAAAGTAATATTGGGCATTTTTAAAAGCAACTCTCTTAATAGCTTTTGTGCATAAATTGTTACAATTTTAAAAGACCAATGTTCGTGATTTATTTCTATCTAGCGAAAGTCAAAAAATCGGTATTCGAATAGCTGAAATCCATAGATAAAATCCTCAAGATTGCTAATGAAATTTTTGGCAACTGTATTGTTACCTTAAAAAGCCGTAAGATTTTACAAAACTTAACTCTTGAACCCTGAAGAGTGATATAATAATAACACTACTTATATGGATAATACGTGATTTTAATTATTGTAATGCTGTAAATATTTCATTTTAATTACCTATTATTCTATTTGTCATTATTGTTTACAGATTTATTTTATAAGAGAGTGCCTTAGAAATAAGTAGACATAAAAATGTTGCTACGCCCTAGTAGGGTCCATGATTGTACTCTATTTAAAGAACATCTGTAATACCATGGTTGCAACGAATAAATGAAATGAAATGAAATGAAAACCTAAGCCACCTTAATATCGGGTATATAGTTCACACAATACACAGCTCAGTCAATACTCAAAAGAAAACTCGCTGGTCGCCTCTCCTTAGACCACGGCCGACCATTCCACCGGTCAGATTTGCGGTCAGCCCCAATAATTCTAGTTTTTAGTTTATCTTGAGAAGGGTCCTAATGACCGCTTTGAATGGACTTCATAATACATGCGCCGGGAGAGGGTTAATATACATATACTAGTGTTTAATGGTTTCGGGCACTTAACTGAAGGACCCATGAAAATATTAGACGATCTTATGTTACTACATCATTATTATGAGATAACCACAATCATCCGCTTTTTGTACTATAAGATTGTTTTTCTTTTGTACAATAAAGATTAAATAAATAAATAAATAATATTATGAGAGAGTAGGTATGACACTGATTAATATTTATTTTATTATATTTATTTGGCTCACATAACAAGTTACAGACAATAGCGGAAATTACAGTACTAGCATGCAGTTCAGATGTAGACTCAAATCAAAATCAAAAATCAAATTATTTTATTTGGTATCTAGTGGGATTTAAACAATATTGGGAATGGATACCTCCTGGTAAGTATAGCAATACTTGTGTTAGGAGGTACCGCTCCTTCCAAACGTAGTTTATCGGGTTTATCTCAGTTGATACATTATTATTTTATAAGGTACATTTTGATATTTTAACTAAGTATATCTATAGCTAATTTATTACAATACATTATTCTGAAATTTCTTGTAACTATTCAAAGAAAAATATAATTAGTTATGTTTCATTTAATTTGATTTCAATTTCAATTAAATTTATTAACAAGACTAGACAATAACTCTAAACATGTGTGCACAGAAGGATGAGGATATATAATTACAATTTATCGCTAGAGAGGTGAGATGTCATTTCTACGCTAGATAATGGACAAAAAGGTAAAATAAACAGTAGCAAGATGTAGCATTTACAGAGTTGCGTACGCTAGTATATCGTGCACACATCATTATTAACGAAACGGCCAAGGCATAGCCTAGAGTTTGTGAAGTTAGGGCTTGTTAGAAGCTTGGCTCTACAAGAGATCTGATAACTTTTTATAGTGCGAGCCTTATGGTGTCGTCTTGGCTACATTTAACATGAAAATGGTTTTGATGGGATGAGATTATCCCAAAAGTATATATTTTATTTATTTATTTATTGACAAATACAAAAAGCAACAACCTCCTGTAGGCCTAGCACATGATTGGCACGACGGTATCTCGCGGCGAGATAGACTACCCGTCTTTTTCTAACCATGTTAATTAAAGAGGGACGGATAGTCTATCTCGCCGCGAGATACTGTCGCGCCAATCATGTGCAAGCCCGGCTGTTATCGAATAACAAAATATTATTAGGAACGCCTGCAAAAATTAAATTGCAAAGTTACTGTGGGGAGTGTGGGGCTATAATATTTATTTTAGGACGTTATTAAGCGAAATTAATTTAATGTTTGTATCGAGAAACGCTGCACGAAAATAAAACTTGTATCGGGACGACAGACGCCAGAATAAGTTTCAACGATTGTCATCTTAGCTAGGCCCAAGCCAATGAATAATCGAATCGTTTTACCGATATGGGAAGGATTTTTTTCGAAGGAACCGTACCTACTTGTTGTCTTCAATGTTTACTCGTAGTTATTAAATCTCATTCCTATATGATACTGATATGATACTGACCTGATACTGTTTTGATACTGATCTGGTACTGATTTGATACTGATCTCGTACTGATCTCGTACTGATTTGATACTGATCTGGTACTGATTTGATACTGATCTCGTACTGATTTGATACTGATCTCGTACTGATTTGATACTGATTTGATACTGATCTGGTACTGATTTGATACTGATCTCGTACTGATTTGATACTGATCTCGTACTGATTTGATACTGATCTGGTACTGATTTGTCAGTGTCAAAAGCGAGGTTTATTGATTCGAGTTTTAGTTATTAGATCTCATTACACTTCACTTCACTTCCATTAAAAAATATGGCTTCAGTCTATTGGGACGATTTCGCCAGTATCAAGGTATTATGTTATACCTTTAAACGAGCAATTCTTGTATATATATTATATTTCCGGGATCTCGGAAACGGCTCTAACGATTTTGCTGAAATTTGGTATATGGGGGTAAACAATCGATCTAGATTAGTCTTAATTTTGGGAAAACGCGTGTTTTCGAGTTTTCATGCGTTTTTCTTTCGACGCAGAATATGGTCGCTAATTTCGTGTTGTCGGCCATTGTCCGTCTGGTCCAGCGGGTTAAGACGCGGACTGCTAAACGAGTGTTACAGGTTCGAATCTCGCCCGGTGACTAACTTTTGTTTTTTTTATATATATATGTTCAAGTTTATATATAATTTTTTAATTTTTATTGTTTTAGACAAGTTTAATTTAGTAAAAAAATTTAGTTAAGATTATCACCTATATACCACCATATTATAATAAATAGTTATAATTATAACCGAGCAAAGCTCGGTCGCCCAGGTACTGAGCTTCAGATACGGCTAAAATTGTACGGTTAGTACAAGACAGTGTACGGTGATTAATCAGCACTTGTCAAGCGATAGCTGGACTTTACAAGTAGCACGTGGACTACCGGCCGTTGACTCCAAAATGGTGTTTGATCGCGTTTCAAGATTAATTCTTCATTCACTGCACACTATAATATAATAAGCTATCGATATTACACTTTACACAATATTAATGAGCAAAAATCAAAGAATTAATCACGAGGCGCGAACATCAAAATGGCGATCGAACGGAAGTCCTCTCATTACAATATGATACAGATTACTGATCTGACACTAATCTGTCAGTGTCAAAAGTGACGTTTTTAGTTGAAGGTTGACATAATGCGCAATTCAGCAGGTATGGAGTGTGGAATTAAGAGGAGTGGCATCTCTTGTGGTAGAACTGTTGCAAAAGTGTCCAGCGGTCAGCTATAAATAATAGTTCCAAATCTCTCCAGAGTAGCGCTAGAATAGCTAAGAACCTAAGCGTTATTGACGGAGTGAATTGCGCTGTCTATGATTTGATTTTTTTTGTTCAAGTACTCTAGGTATTGTAGCGCCACCTATTTAAAGTTTTTTGATGACACTTTTTGGTACATGGAGATTTCGCTCCTTATCTCCACCTTCCGTATCAGTAGGTCTAATGGAAATTAAAACCATATTATCATATTGGACAAATATGATAATATGGTTTCAATCTCTATACTATCATATTAGTTTCCAAGGCAGCCCGGAGGACCTCTATACAAATTTGACACCGGACGCGATCAGTTGGCTGCGTGGCCTGGATGTCGACTTATAATAAATAGATAGTATATTAATATTGCCTATAATGTTACGCCATGCGCTTAAATAAATAAATCATATTGGAATGTCGGATATCGATCGATGTAAGATTAGTATCACATTAAATTGTTGGAATTGGAAAGACTTACATTCTTTTAAGTTTTAGCCCAACGCAGCACTATTATGTACCTATTAGAATTATAATGTAAAAGTTTTTTACGAGACACCAAAAAGTGAACGAATTCAGCTGACAAAGTTAGGGAGGGCTTGAAAGGGACGAAACGCAACGCAACTCAAGTGTTTACTCGTGGTTAACAGACATATATGTCAATAGACGACGCGTCTACTGCGTTTTACATGCGATCGAGCGTGTTAAATATATCATAGTCAATGTTTTACTTTTCTACTTGTTACTTACGGTTCCTACTGTTTTTAATTGTGTGCTGATGTCTTTTTAGTACCGATACTTTCTATAGTTGTTTGATGAGAGAAAAATTGGTTGATATTTAAACGACATCTTAGCCGGACCAGACACAATTAGACAAAGAAAAATAAAAGCTGTTTCTGTTGTTCCCAAAATTTTTTATTAGATAATGGAGCTTCGCTTTTTTTTTTATTGTCTACTATCGGTCCTGAATGTACCAAAATTGTCAATTGTTTCAACAATGTTCTGTGGGTATAATTATTAATAATTCTTGTGTTATAAGATTAGGGTTTAAGGCCGCTTGTATACGTCCGTTGTTTTCACCGGACGACGATGCGACGTTGACGACTCTTGCGACCATGTCTTATTTTCTGCCAGCCTCATGTAAAATCGAAATTTCAAATATCAAATCATTTATTTGCTAATATTCTATATGTATTCAGTCAAGTGGATGTTATCAAATACATTTCAAAGAACAGTGTATTCAGCCAGCAAACATGCATTCAAATCTTGTGTTCATAAATAAAATAAATCTAATTTATACTACATTATGCTCAATTTTATAAATATGCGGCATATGGTCAAAATATTCTTTTAAAGAGTAAAAAGCATTTTGTACCAAAAAATCCAACAAATGAATTCCTAAATAGAGGCATTTCCGATTCTCTTATTCAATTTGGTAATTTATTAAACTATTTGGGTGCCATGCCATAAACACTTCGATGAATGAACATATATTAAGCACATATTAATTAAAAATCGTCACAGACTCAGTCAACGAAAGCTGCCGTTGATGCTCCTCGTTATGGAGCGAAACATGTCGACCAATTTTAATAAAATATTAAATATGTGTGTCTCACGGAAGTCTTGTTATAAAAATTGTATTTGGGTGATCTTTGTTTATAAATGTCTGTGCGCTGTCTATATCTGTGCATAATGCTTATAGTTAGGGGGCTGTTTGTGTTAATTGGCGGTGGTCGCACTTATATGAAAAGTTAGCCGGCTGAGGGCCGCTACATGACGGTTAAACTTAATGGTAAGTAGTCGGAGTTTTTAGGCCGACCTACTGTTTTTTGGATAATTTTTAAGAAAAAAAATCGACTTTAATAAGGGAGACCGATGAAAGAAAGATTATTGCTGATTTTGAATTTCATACAATGAAATTAAAAAGACTGGTAAAATACCCGCAATAGGGTATTCGAGTATATTTAAAATGAATTATTTCACACCATGTATGAAATAATATTAAAAACCGGGCAAGTGCGAGTCGTACTCGCGCACGAAGGGTTCCGTACCATTATTTATAAAAACGGCAAAAAAATTATGTTTGTTGTATGAGAGCCCCACTTAAATATTTATTTTATTCTGTTTTTAGTATTTGTTGTTATAGCGGCAACAGAAATACATCATATGTGAAAATTTCAACTGTCTAGCTATCACAGTTCATGAGATACAGCTTGGTGACAGGCGGACGGACGGACGGACGGACTGACGGACAGCGAAGTCTCAGTAATAGAGTCCCGTTTGACCCTTTGGGTACGGAACCCTAAAAATGTCTATCAGTTTGCTTAAAAGAGTTGTGAAGTACCCTCAATTCCTCATTTAATGCATCATCAAAACTCAGCTTGACAAAAATGTACCTTGAAAACCTAACTGCTTCACATGCGAAGAGAACAAATTTCCAAACGTGAACTAAGCGGCGTTGAATTCTGTTCATCATCAGCAGTTCCGCTTCATCAAATGTCACTTCTACAAATATAAACGCTTGATTTGATGATGAAAATACTAAGATCACTATTATATATATATATATATATATATATATATATATACCTTTAACATTGGAGGAGTTCCCTCGACGCCTCATGGACCCCATCGTCAGAACTCAAACTTGACAAAAATTTGTTTTAAAAATCTAATTTGCTTCACAAACACAGTGAAGAGGACAAATCGCCAAACATGAACTATGCGTCGTTGAAGAGTTCCATTCTGATCATCATCAGCAGTTCCACTTCATAAAATGTCACTTTTTAAATGTAAATGCTTGATTTGTTGATGAAAATACTAAAATCACTATATGTATGCTCTTCACATTTGAAGAGTTCCTTCGATTCCTCATGGATCCAACCATCAGAACTGAGTTTTGACAAAATCGGGACCAATCTGTATATCTTCTTCTTCTTTTCATCCTGTTACCCCCTGCTGGGGTGTAGGGCTCGAACCATTTTCTTCCACTGACTCCGGTCCTGGGCAGCTTGGGTAACCTCCTCCCACCCCATCCCCAATACACCCAACTCTTGCTCCACGGAACGGCGCCAAGTAAATTTAGGGCGACCATGTTTCCGTTTTCCGGGCATCTTCCAGGTCAGGGCCAGGGCCTTGGATAGGTGGGTGTCAGGCTTCCTGAGGATATGCCCAATCCAATGCCATTTGCGCGTTTGGATCTCCTTATGTACGGGTGCTTGTCCGGTTATTCTCCATAAGTGAGCGTTTGTGATCCAGTTAGGCCAAAAGATGTGCAGAATTTGCCTTAAGCATTTGCAATCTGTATATATATAGATTCAAACAAAAAAAAAAAAATCGGTTCAGAAATCACGGAGTTATGAAGTAACAAACATTTAAAAAAAACACCGAATTGATAACATCCTCCTTTTGAAATTATGAAATCGGTTAAAAAATAAGATTATATTACAGAATATTTACTTTCAATTAGAGTCCGTTTGTAACGTTATAGGAAATATATATTTTTTGCCTAAAAGTACGTTTTTAGATACAAGATGCTATTGCTGACTGTATTTATTTTTTAACAGGCAACTCATAGTTATCTAGACAATACTAACAGTCCCAAACACATGTAGGTTACTTACGTTGTTTTATAAAGAGTCCCATTGGTCACCTTCTATGTCCATCATCAGATAAATCACGTCGAAGCATTATAAAATTATTGCATTATTAAGATTGTTACCCTTCAACTTACATAATATGTGGAGTTTCAGCTCATAATGGGAAGTGGATTTTTGACCCGAGCATATATATGACCGCGGCCGGATAAACTTTGTCGCTTGCCATAAGGACGACATTTCATACAAATAACCTGTCAAGGAGTCCTTGTGGAAAGCGACAAAGAGGGACGTTTTGTCGGCCACGGTCATATACATACAAACATTACAAGTTAAATAAAACAAGTTTTTAATACTGGTAATAATAAGTAGTGCTCCTTCCGCCAACGTTGTATGATAGAAATGTAGGATATCAGTCTGTAATACCCAGAGCTCCGTCTTCACAGACTGGACGGAATTCATTAGATCTCATTACCGGAGACGGATTGCGAGAGCATCGCCGATAAAACCGTCGCGATCCATCACCCTATAGGAGTACGATTCGGGAGTGGTTACACTGCTTACAACGATACAACTGATACAAGGCACGTAACGTGTGTAGATGGTGATGGAAAGTCAGTACTGCCGAAGATGAGAGGAGGTGATTCGTTGTCTTCTCCGCTCCGATGCATTATACATCTTCTTCTTCAACGCGTTGTCCCGGCATTTTTGCCACGGCTCATGGGAGCCTGGGGTCCGCTTGTTGATTAAACCCCAGAATTGACGTAGGCATTACTTTTTACGAAGGCGACTGCCATCTGACCTTCCAACCTAGAGGGTAAACTAGGCCTTATTGGGATTAGTCCGGTTTCCTTCACCGAAAAGCGACTGGTAAATATCAAATTTCGTACACTAGTTCTTAAAAACTCATTGGTACGAACTGGGGTATGAACCCGTGACCTACGGATTGAAAGTCGCACGCTCTTACCGCTAGGCCACCAGCGCTTCTTCGGTGCATTATACATCATCATCATAAATTTAAGAGCTGCGCTCTTTTCGGTGGAGCAATCTCCAGGCATGCCTTTCTTTGGTCTCTTCCTTGACATCCTGATACGATACGACGATCACTTTCAAGACCATCATAGAAGGGAAAGTAGAAGGACGGATAAATAGAGGAAAGCCAAGAAGGGTATACATGGATCAAGTGAAGGTGCAATATACAATCAATGATATTGGTTGATTCCTGTGTCTCCTCTGATCTCCGCCAGTGGAAAGGCAGACCAATTCATAAAGATAGTAGAGTAAGACCAAGCCGGCTCGGCAGCGTATTTGATAGCGTAGACTGTGCAAGTGTTATTTTAAACGTCATAATTTAATAGAAGATTAACGTTTATTACGTAACGTTTACCTATACCTACAGGTACACTAATGTCTGATTATCGGAAACTCTCAATACAAGCACTTATGACGGCCATGACTTGATCCGTGTTGGAACTTATATCAAAACGAATAAAAGGCCTTAAGAGGGCGCGTAATTGGATATTAGAAAGCAACAAAAAATACGGCGCGCCGCGCGAAACTGGCAAGGGAAGATTTGGCGATCAAGCGGATTTGACGTTTTACCTCGATAACTCTGAAAGTATACTTGTGATGAAAATTTCGCTGGTTATATCCCTCGGCCATAACAATATTTTATTTTATTTTAAATAAATATTATAGGACATTATTACACAAATTGACTAAGTCCCACAGTAAGCTCAATAAGGCTCGTGTTGAGGGTACTTAGGCAACGATATATATAATATATAAATATTTATAAATACTTAAATACATAGAAAACACCCATGACTCAGGAACAAATATCCATGCTCATCATACGAATACATGCCCTTACCAGGATTTGAACCCGGGACCATCAGCTTCGTAGGCAGTTTGGCCTAGTGGGTAGTGACCCTGCCTACGAAGCCGATGGTCCCGGGTTCAAATCCTGGTACGGGCATTTATTCGTGTGATGAGCATGGATATTTGTTCCCGAGTCATGGGTGTTTTTTATGTATTTATAAATATTTATATATTATATATATCGTTGTCTAAGTACCCAAAACACAAGCCTTATTGAGCTTACTGTGGGACTTAGTCAATTTGTTAATAATGTCCTATAATATTTATTTATTTCAATGGGACCGTGCCGGGTAGCAGTGTGCAGCAAGTTGCAATTGGAAAATCATTATTTCCCGACCGGCGACTGCTGGAAGAAATTACAGAAAGCAACAAGCTTGCCGGGGCCCGGACTGTGTAGATGTAGATCCGGATATTCTAGATAGTTGCGTTTGCATTGCATTTACTATTTACTGTAGGTATGGTTGGTTCGATCAGGATTTCTTTATACTACGTCGGTGGCAAACAAACTAACGGCCCGCCTGATGGTAAGCAGTCTCCGTAGCCTATGTCTGCGTGCAACTCCAAGGGAGTTACATGCGCGTTGCCGACCCTAATAGTCCCTATGTCCCTCTATGTTAAATTGTAAATGTTTAAAAAATTGGCCAAGAGCATGTCGGGCCATGCTTAGTGTAGGGTTCCGTAGTTGCCCATGAACTTAATTAAAAGAAGCAAAAGGGAATACCTTCAAGCTGATCTGATGATGGACACAGGAACTCTGTGATGAAACAACACAACCTGATTGTGTTTGGGTTTGTTAGGATCGTCTTCGTGAGTATTATATAATTACCTGTTGAAAGAAAATACAGTCAAAATTCAAAAAAAATATTCTGCAAGTAGGCCTCAAGGACTCTTTTACAAGTTACATTTATAGTGACATGAAAAATACATAACAACATTTATAAATACAGCAGCCAATACCTGGGTAAACATTACATTATAATAATCTTAAAATAAATAATTACTACAATACAATAGAGATGTATAGTCTCTATGGTTAAAAACACATTAAATATGGAGATGTAAAAGGTCCCCAATGTCAGAGTACTAATAATAATAAAATTTGGAGGTGTAAAGTCTCTCAAGGTGTAGAGTCAGCTATAAAAGCTTGTATAAAAAAAAATTGACAAAAAACTTATTCATATATCATATCAAAATGTTTAAACAGGATCGTTTGCAGGCCAGCAATACATCATCGCTATTTTTAATAAGCTTGGGTCTTTATTTATCTCCGGATTGTGCCCTCTGCACTTCGGGCCCATAAAAAAGGCCCAGTGGATTGGACGTCGGGTATAGGGGTGAGTTTTGTAGGGGAAATACAATACCTTTTTACGAAATCTATAATGGCTTACAAAATGAATTTATTCAAGTATTGAACGTGATTTTAATCATGCCTGTTGGTTAAAATCGTATATGCATCGATGCATATAAATCATATCTGGTACATTTATTTTAATTTTGTTTGTGCTATAGTGTACCATACTATAAATATATATTATTATCGTCAATGTGACAAGGAACGAAATGGTACTGAAATTAAATATTTGACTGTACTTTATAAGTATAGGTAAGTGATATGCACTGCGGGGGATCTCCGAATAAAATGAAATTCAGATCAATTTGCAAAGTTAGGTTAGGTTAGGTCAACCAATTTGATTCCTAGGCCACTATAGAACCATGCCATAATGACTTCTACTACAGTGCTTATTGAGTGATGCGTGTCAAGTATCTAGTAGTTAAAGCGACAAGGTTCTATAGTGGCCTAGGATTCTAATTGGTTGACTGTACAATGCCGCTCGTAACTCATACATAGATAGAATACAAATTGCTTCTTTACGGGCTACCTACAGGAAAAAAACAATTCTCATCTATTGATCTATCAATAAGCATATTTCATCATTTTATGTTTTTATTTACTTGTACGAACTCGAAATTGAAATAAAAACAAACAACCAATTGCTTATTCAATTTAGCAAACTTAGCTTATCAAACTCGAAACAACCCGTTGCCATAACTTCTCATTCATTAAAATGTATATTTCAATCCCGCCAACAAACAATGATATTATAACTCAAGATAGATAAGGCGTTTCAAAATTGCGCTTACCTTATACACACTGTACAAGTTGCCTTTAGTCGCACCGGTGCAAGCGGGAAATGTGCACGTGCTAACGAGCATACCGAAAGAGAAAGAGACAATCTTATGTTTAAAAACAAGCATGAAAAAGTTAGAGAAAGCGACAATTAAGAGCAATTCTTAGCTGGCCAATTTTTCAAATCTAGAATTTTTAAAGCTATCTTTGCAACTGCAGCTCGGACCAAAAATCCAACGCAAAAAACTCAGAAATGGAGGGAAAACTCAACTATTCATTTAAAACATTTTGGAAACTGCAAGATGAAGAAATAATCTAGCCCCTATGTTTTGATTTTCGGATATTTGTCGTCATTTTTGTATACTGCGCCTTTTTTTGCAGCAAATTCAATAGAGCCGTTTTTGCGATTTTCGAGGCGCGCTGTAAGTTTCTTCAAAATAAAATAATCCAATAATGTTTAAGAAAAAAAAAACCGGCTTCAATGAGGGATTTTGGATTTCATACAATGAAATTCTTGTAAAAAAAGTCTTGAAAATCTAATTTGCTTAACAAACACAGCGAAGTGGAAGTCGTTGAAGAATTCCATTCTGATTATCATCAGCAGTTCCACTTCATCAAATGTCACTCTTTTTTTAATTTGAATGCTTGATTTGTTGATGAAAATAAAAAAAAAACACAGTATGTATGCCTTTCTCATTTGAGGAGTTTCCTCTATTCCTCATAGATCCTACCATCACATCTCGAGCTTGACAAAAATGTGTCTTGAAAACCTAATTTGCCTAACAAAAATAACGAAGACGACAAATCGCCAAGCGGGAACTATGCGTCGTTGAAGAGTTCCATTCTGATCACCATCAGCAGTGCCACTTCATCAAATGTCACTTTTTAAAAAGTAAATGCTTGATTTGTTGATGAAAATACAAATATCACCATATGTATGCCTTACACATTTGAAGAGTTCCTTCGATTCCTCATGGATCCCATCACCAGAACTGAGTTTTGACAAAAACGAGACCAATCTATATATATATAAATTCAATCAAAATAATTTTCGAGATCGGGTCAGAAAAGACGGAGTTACAAAGTAACAAACATTAAAAAAAACATACAACCGAATTGGTAACCTCCTCCTTTTGAAATCTTGAAGTCGGTTAAAAAAAGCAAAAAATCATTGCTCTAGGTTAAAAATCCAGGGAGGAAACAGTTGAGAGCGTTTGTATGGAAATATTGCAACTAGGAATTCCTCTCAATCAAAAATAATAGATTTTGTCATAGGTATGGAAATAAATATGATGTATTGTTTGTGCTCCTTATGTATGAGGATAACCTATCTATAGTTATATAATATAATTGGAAACAAAGCAAATAATGTTACCATTATGAAATAATATAAAATCAAATAAAATCGATCACAATACGAACACAAAGTGCCTGCCAACGACACAATAGCTAAAAAGCGGCACTATAATTGCTACCCTCCTTTGTGACTCCGCGCCACTTCAATTGAAAATCCAGTAAAATACCTACTAATAGCCCTTATTACTAGTCGCATAAAATTCAAATTAAAATGACAGCGAGGTTTTAAACAGTAAAATATAAAGTGGTGTTGCATGAAACGTACAATGAAACCGTTCGACGCGAAGAGTGGTCGATTATGTAAATTTTCAAATTTGGAACATTCGAACGAGTTTGTTTTTAATTGTTTCTTATGTCATGCCAGTTGCAGAAATAAATAATATTGTGGAAATAAATATATCAAGGGAAACAAATTACAAAATGCACCATGCATTTTATAAAAAAGCCCAACAATAAAATTATCGCAACAATACACATTATGGACAATTATACATAATAATACTTGTCTAAATGGGTTTCCGTAGAAACTAGTTTTTAGTGAAAACGCATTTTCTCAAGTTAATAAATAGTACATTATTGCAGAGGCCGTGAAAGAGCAATTCGTGGATGAGGTTCGATTTTGTCGGACGACGCGAAGACGAATTCACGAATTGCTGTTCCTGCAGAGGCATATATAGTGCTTTTCTCTAAACATGCGAGGAAATAAGGTAAAAATCATCAACCAGCACTCAAATCGAATCTTCATATTAAAAAGTCTAAAAACAATTTCCCTCTTTAATTATTTAAAAAAAGTTATAAAGGCACAACTTATTGTCCAATATAAGCTGTATGTGCACGCACGAGATCCTTAAAAAAATATAAAAGTTATACATATAGTCTTTGATTTTATTAATATAAGCAGTGTTCGCACGATCATACACGACGGTCTTGTAAGAACGAGACATGACACAGATTGAAATGATGCTGACCAGGTTAGATTTTTTTAAATTTGAGTTTGACCATAACAAAGAACTTCCCGCACTATTTTTGCTACAATAAGGTGAATATTTCCAAGCATATTGGAGAAAAACTAGTTTTCTGTATCGTCTCAGTGAAAAGGCCCTGTAGGTCCGTCCGTGTTTTTCTCACTCCCACTGAGCCTAAGCGTCATCGTCAGTGAGATGGATTTGCGTGCTCGGGACCGCGGATATCATGTTTTTGATTTTTAATTCGTTGTAGGTAAGTTGTAAAAAAGAAAGTTGAAAAGAAACTTAATAGTTTTAGTTGACAATATAATCACAATCATTATCTAGAACATGTAACCATCTGCTGGGCAGAGTTTCAATACCCTTGGCCCAGAATGAAAGTGACTTAAGAGGCAAAGAAGCTGGCAAGGTGATTTTTTTAGGTCACCAGAATTTTCGAATTTATTTTTACGAAGATGCTGTGCTGTGCCCGAAAAAGATGGTAGTCAGAAGGTGCTAGATCAGCGCTATAAGGTTGGTGAGCTATTGTTGTCCAACCGAGCTCCTCTAGAAATTTGCGGGCCTTTTTTTCCGTATGTGGTCTTGTATTATCATGAAGTAATGATACTTCAAGACGTTTTGGCCTTTTTTCTTTAACAGCGTTCTCCAACTTTTGTAGTTGATTCACGTAGGCTTCGGCATCGATAGTCTGATGGTCCTCCAGTAACTTCCATAACAACATTCCTTGCGAATCTCAGAAAACTGACAGGAGACGTTTCTGGCCATGCGGACTGCTTTTCGGCTGTGTTGGTGGCCGTTTATCGGAAGGCATACAAAAGGCTTTTCGTGTAACGATCTCTTACAAGACCCAGGACTCGTCCTCAGTGATGATCGACTCCAGGAAGCTCTTTCTTTAGGGGCGCAGCAGCAGACTTTCACAAATGTTGACATGTAATGCACGTTGAGCATCGGTCACCTTGACAAAACTTTACGGTAATCCATCGACTGCAGATGTCGATCTATGGTTCTGTGTAGTGATACTTTAGAGTTTTCTCTAAATACCTGGTGGTGGAATCCGGATGCAACTCAAGCTCGCACCGCAATGCTTCTTCGTCAAAAGTGAAGCGACCAGTATGAGGAATGTCTTTTAGACTCGTTTCTCCTTCATTAAAGCGCTGGAACCAATCTCTAACTGTGCTATCGGTGGTAGTGTTTGGGCCAAAAGGAGTGTTAATCTTATTTGCTGTTTCCCTCGAACTAGTTCCCAATTTGTGTTCGTTTATAAGTAAATCGCTCGCAGATGTTGTTGGTTTTTTTTAACAAGCCCGCGCTTACGTACAGTCAACCAATTTGAATCCTAGGCCACTATAGAACCTTGTCGCTTTAACTACTCTATATTTATATGACATGAATCATTCAATAAGCACTGTCATAGAAGTCATTATGACATGGTTCTATAGTGGCCTAGGAATCAAATTGGTTGACCGTACCCTATGTGAAAAATTCAAGAACATTCTACTGTATACTAGATTTATTCTAGAATATTCCCGAGACTATTGAAAATATCAAGAAAATTTAGAAGTGGGGAAAAAAATATGCAACAACCCAATATGTTCGTGATTTTTCTATGAAGCGAAAGTCAATAAATCGGGATTCCAATCAATCAAGCCACTAGAGAAAATCTTCAAGATTGCTAATTAAATTTTTGGCAACCGTATTGGGAATTAAAAAAGCGGTACGATTTTTCAAAACTAGTTTTCCTGAACTCCCTTGGTGAAAGCTAGGTTTCACTAATTACTCAAAATTAATTTTAGTTAAAATTGATTCTAACAGCCAGATAAGATGCCACAAGAAGGTACTGGAGGACTTGGTCATATACTATCAGTAGGTACTTACATGACATCCATTTTATTTTATAATACAACCTTAAACCAGTAAAGACCACAAAGCTGATCTTTACACTCGACAAACATAAAACCTCTCTAATGAGCGCTCCATACAAAAGTATTAATTATTTGTCCGCTCGACAGATTACTGAGATTATTCGTCATGGCAACGGTAGAATAGAACTGGACTAGTGATGGGCAAAGGAATATTTCTTTGTCATGGATAAAATTGGAAATTTTACTTTTTTCCGTGTCATGAGTCGTAGTAATTTCAGCGTTTTTGAAACTTCGTCGTCTAAGGGCCACTTGCACCAATCACTTACCCGGGGTTAACCGGGGATGGGATGGTGCAAGTAGCGCTAAGGTGGTTGAAATTTCGTATTGAGAACGATTTTTTTTGAGTGAGAGACTTGAAATTTCGGAAAAAGGCATGCTATTCAATTACAATAAAAATCATTTCAGCGTATTTCAAATATTTATAAGACATCTTCTAAAAAGTTATATTCATATTCCTTTATTGATAAATGAGTTGAAATTTTTTGTTGAGCGAGAGTATTGAAATTTTGTAGAAAGACACGATATTAAATACTAAACAAGGAAATAGTTTTAGGTATTTTGATCCCCTAAAGGGTTGAAAGTGGGTTGAAAGTTTGTATCGAGAAGATTTTTTTCTTTGAATGAGGGACTTAAAAAATTGTAGAAATAGTTTTAAGAGTATTTTCTCATTGTCCGATCCGATATCAGATGTCAGATGGAAGTAAAATTTATAACATAAGTTTTTTCTATATTTATTCATTTAAGAAATCTACGTTTGTGTTTTACTAATAATTTCAGACATGTCTGATATCGGATCGGATTATCTGAAAATCTTCTTACGTGTTATCAAATAAATGAATAAATAAACCCACCCAAACTACAATATTTTGCTACAAAGTTATCGGTGTATGAACAACCATTATCAAAATCCAGTTCAGCGAACTAAGTCGCGGGCAACAGCTACTTAGTTCCCATCCATATTTCTAAATGATTCTGGTACATTTTTTCCATCTTATTTAGAAAAATATTGAGTACCTACTTAATATTTCCGAGAGCATGGCTTTGGAGAATATACTCAGAAACAACATACGCACATCACTATTCCTCTATTCATTCACTGACCGAATGGTTTGCTCGTTATTTGAGTGAATGAAACTCGAATAATTGCGAGGGGTTTAATTTTGCTTTGATTTGCCGTATCATGTTTAGTTTCATCAGTCAATAGCAGTTTGATTCGTATTGGTATTATTAAGAAGCTTATGTTTGTACAGTCCAGTGGGAAATTAGGTATTTAAAGCATATTGAAGCTCCAACACACAATGTAATTTGAAACGTAAATGACGTTATTATTACGTATTGAAAATTAACCATTACAATTGAACCGTAAACCGTAACGGACGGTTACAATTACAAATTACGGTTCAATTTGTAATGGATCATTTTCAATAAGTAATAATAACGTCATTTACGTTTCAAATTGCATATTTTCAATTCTACTCGTAATTCATGTTCGGCCGACACTGCTTATTGGACATAAAACACAGAATGTCGTAGAGTCAAACCTCCTTGCACACATGACACAGGTATCTGTTACCGTAAAAACCAGTTTTAAGTAATAAAGATTTCATAAATATGATTGCTAGTTTATTTAAGGGTTGAATTGAGATTTTTTCATAAATTATGAATATATTGATACAGAAAAACACATTATATATATTTTTTTTTAAATTATTGAGAAACAAACAGTCTTAAAATAAACATATGAGCAACTTAGCTAATAGCTATGCATTGATTTCGTTATAGACCTATAGTTTCCTAATTTTAAATTTTTCGATGTACAATTGAAAAAATAATAATAGTGTAAACTTATAGCGTACATAACAAAAGCGTAAATGTATATTAAAAAATATATATATATATATATATATATATATATGTAGAGAACTGAGAAAATACTTAAATCACAGGTACCTATTCAGGTTGCTGCAACTTTTAACCGTTATTTTAGAACAGAATATACTGCACTTTTAAAGAGGCCTAATGAATTGCAAAACAAATCTGCGTCCATACATTTTTCATTGTACTGCCTACATGCGCGCCCAATATATGAATGCTGTGCGTATTTCGTTCTGCTGTTAGAAATGCTAAATAATGCCTTACTGCGACAACTACGTTCATTTCTACGGGGGACACGGAAACCAATTTTATGTAATAAGTCGGGGGCATCTACAATATTATTAATAATTTTGAATAAAAATACTAAATCTGTACAGGACCGTCTAAGTGAAAGTGGCTGGATATTATGATGTGTAGCCGAGGAAGCGTAATTTACATAGTTACGAGCCACTCGAAATTCCAGTGCTTTAATGAACTTTTTCTGGAGTCTTTCAATTCGAGTCTTATGGACATTAAACAAAGGATTCCAAACCACAGAAGCAAATTCCAATCTGCTGCGAACGTAACTATTATAAAGAAGTTTATAACTGAGAGGTCTTCGAAAAGGCTTGTTTTGACGAACGACGAAATTTTGACGAACTGTTTGGTCTAGTGGGTAGTGAGGCTAAGAAGCCGATGGTATCGGGTTCAAATCCTGGTAACGGCATTTATTTGTTTGATGAGCACGAATATTTTTGTTCCTGAGTCACGGATGCTTCATATGTATAAGTATGTATTTGTAATATTTATCGTTGTCTAAGTACCAAGAACAATACCCACAACACAAGCTTTATTGAGCTTACTGTGGGACTTAGTCAATTTGTGTAATAATGTCCTATAATATTTATTTATTTTACTTCAACCCGATATTAAACAATGTGAAAACGCTCTAAAATTAAAACTATCGGAAAATACCAATTTGTTTTCAATAAAACCTTTCCCAAACTGAGCCCTCAACAAAAGCCTTTTGAGCCACTATCACCTTTCAAGGCAGTGCCAGGCGAAAGCGACACTTCAGATTAGGAGGTTTAGGGCGTCGTGCGTGACGAGGGCGACGCGGATAATGAAGATGGCCGAAAAATGGCCGGCTTTAGCGCTGCCTATTCACGAGCACATACACTACACAACTATTTTTTTGATATTGGATATTTTCGACAAAAAATCCGTTTTTGATTTTATCGCTGACTTTTGTTTCCACTGAAAACTAGTACTCAGAATCAGAATCAGAATCAGAATCAGATTTTTATTTGCTAAAACATGGTACAAAAGGTCATACATATAAAAAAGGAACTACATATTTCGTCACAAAGACATGCAAATATTCAAGAATGTCATGTGTATCGCATGCATAAATTACTTATACCTACTCTATTACAAATGTATGACATTGAGATATTCTTGAATGGTATAATATGCCTTAGATGCTAAAAATGTATACAATGCAGTTTTAAACTCTTTAATGTTTTCTTGTTTTAGGATGCTTAGTGGTAATTTATTAAATATTCGTGGGGCCATACCGATTATGTTTTTAGACACAAAGGCGGTTCTAGATGACTTATAATTAATTTTTCCCTGATGACGCAGGCTATTGAATTTTGTAAATTCGTTCATATTACATTTAACATAGGTTGCTACAACACAACAAAAACACACAATTACAAAAACACACACAATTAGGTTGCGTTGTTTTATCATAGAGTTCCTATGGCCACCTCCTGTCTCCATCATCAGATCAGCTTGATGGTACCATAATATTACATAGGCATCCGACTTACATATGTCAAATTTAACTTGTATAATTTGATTACAGACCGACACACAGACACACAGACAACGGGACAGGTGAAACTAATTAAAAGTTTTTAAAAATACTAGGTACTTGTAAAGTAAAACAAGTTTTCAATTCGACATTAAATAAATAAATAAGCCTTTTTATTATTTCTTATTTTTTACATGCAGTATAACATGTCATTAACATGCAACAAAAAAAAATACTTATAATATATTTAAATTTTTATCCCTAAAAGATTATTATTAATTCAAAATATAATATAATGACTCACAATCCAATTGACAGGAAATTTAAACTAATTTAAATAAAATCAAATTTAATGGAATTTGTAATGAAAATAATGTTTGTGGACGGCTGAAATCTTGGAACGATCGATAACTAAAGGACATGTCAAAATTGACGTTTATTTTGATTCCGCTGTGATCTATCTACGATATTTCTAACGTCAAAGTGACATTGGTTGCCCGAATCGAGCTGCTTCTGTTAATTATACGACATACAATTGATATCTAAATGAGAACTTATCTTAACCAGAACTTGTCGTTATCATATGTCATTCTTCGAATCGGACCGTATAAATATATTAATTTCCCCGTCTGTCCGTGAACAGCGCCGTGTCTCCAAGCCCTTATTACCTATGTATGGGGGATTACAGAATTTAATAAGGGACGGATTTCACGGGGTAATTGTATAGAGTTTGTGTAATGCGGTTTTTATGTTCGGCTTAACCTAGGCCTTTAAAAGGACATGTATACTTTAAATGGAGTTTCCGGAGAAATTGGACCTTTTGAAAAGATAAATAGTTTGGTTTCACAGGAAACTAAGAGGATGATTAGGGTTTAACGGTAGATATATTGTATGTTGCTGTGTCCGATATGTCTGCCAGTTTCTGGGAAGTGAATAAGCCGGTTTACATGATATTTTTACTTTCAATAATATTTAAGTATTTACAGTTAATTTTGAACTGATGATAAGTAATGCAGAAGAATAATAACCAATATGGAGGATCCAAAGATTCCAAAGTTATTAAATATTTTAAATATTAAATTATAGGACATTATTACACAAATTAACTAAGTCCCATAGTAAGCTCAATAAGGCTTGTGTTGAGGGTACTTAGACAACGATATATATAATATATAAATATTTATAAATACTTAGATACATAGAAAAAACCCATGACTCAGGAACAAATATCCATGCTCATTACACGAATAAATGGATATACCAGGATTTGAACCCGGGACCATCGGCTTCGTAGGCAGGGTCACTACCCACTAGGCCAAACTGGTCGTCAAAGTTATTTGTTTCCCTTTATTTTCACTTTTTCATGAATGCTATTATATTACACACATCTGTAGGTGACCAAAATATAAGGACATAGGCTATCTAGTAATAATTATAGTAATTTTAGATGTTGTCATAATGTTAAAAAACGTTTTTCATAATTAAGTAGCACCCGCAACAAGAAGCTATGCGAAATGCCAATGCCAAAACAATTAATATGGATGACTGCAAAGTAATTCATATTATCGTATATAATACCTGTTTTAATAAAAAATTTTAAATTGCGCTTATATTAGTAGTCCGAGTATAACAAGTGGAAAACATAACATGTCAGTACGTAAGAACTAAGAAAAATATATTCATCCTTTTCTTTTGGGTGCTAGTACTAGCGTAAGAAAAAAGACAGTATGATTATCTCTATCTATGTTTTAAATGAAACAGTCCTGGTCGATATCCATCAATTTCATAGAAATCTGCAAAAAACCGGCCTATTTATAATTATAATTAGGATATTAAGTAAACTTCCTTTACCGCTTAACATTGGGCAATGCCCAGCGGGCCGTGTACCCAATGTTAATAGCGCCTTCAGCCCACATAACGCACAGTTGTCTGTCGCGGGCAATTGGGCCCAAATGGCCCGCGACTCATTTGGGCTGTTTGGACAAGGCAATGATTATGTCGCAGAGGAGGCACATTATATAAACAATTTTATTTAAAAACAATAATATTAATTGGTAGGATACTTAGTAAACTTCCTTTGCCGCTTAACATTGGGCATTGCCCAGTGGTCCATGTGCCCAATGTAAATAGCGTCTTGAGCCCACATTGACGCACAGTTGTTATGACTCATTTGAGCTGTTTGGACGAAGCAAAGATTATGTCGCAAAGGAAACACATTATTAAAATATAATATTAATTGGTGAGATATTTAGATTATATTAAGACCTTACTAGTCAATGTACCCAAAATTAATAGCGTCTTGAGCCTACATAATGCACAGTTGTTTGTCGCGGGCAATTGGGCCAAAATAGCCCGCGACTCATTTGAGCTCTTTTTACAAGGAAAGATTGTACTGTAGACGAGACATTATCCAATATAATTTTAAGAGCAATTCCTAGCTGAGCAACTTTTCAAATCTCGAATTTTTGAAGCTATATTTCTGTCGCGCTGCGGTGGGCGGGAGCGGGAGCTATCTAAGTGTGAGTGCGCGCACACAGACGCGAGACTCGAGTGCTCGCTCACAGACGCGAGACTCGAGTGCTCGCTCATTTCGCGCCGTTCGTTCCGTCGTCATCGCCCGCGAGCCGGGCGGAATTTATCCTGGTCAACGTCGGGACGCAAGTTGTTTTTGTTGTTATCACATAATATTGTTTTTCATTTTTATGTATCTATTAATTACCATATAGGTAAAAACTGCAAAAAAGAATGATGTCCCTGCTTCGGTCGTCGTCGTACAGTCAAGTGCAAAAATATGTATCGAAAGAATCGTCTCATAAATATGGTACTACGCTCTTATTACACTGGAATAAGATGCTATGGGACATATTTTTGAGTAAGATGTGTACACCCATATTTTTACACTTGACTGTACCTATCCGTTTTTGTAAGTAGGTAATATATGGTTAAACTACAATCTATTTAACTTGTAGTACGATGGGGCTAAACTTGGGCCACCTTATTGATGAACGTATCGCAATGACATTCTGGGTAAAGTATGTTGGGATAATGCCGGACAATTTTGGGACCAATTCAGAGAACTCGTGAGAAAATGTTTTTTCGAGATCTCAGCACGTGACAGATTCTTGAAGTACGGAGCGAATAACCGTAGATTCGGCCTGAATTTTGGTTATCTTCAATATAGAACGGTTTCAGTTTTGTACTTGTGTAGTGTGTAAAGATAAGACATACTTTTTTTTAGAGTAACGAGTGTTTTGCCATCAAGGGAGAACATTGGATGGTGAAAAAAAGTTGCTTCTAATGGAAAGAGAATAAGGTATCACAAAGAAATAGGTCCGGTGTCTACCCTTCTCCAATGTATATAAATTACATTACAGCCACCAATAATTACAAACTTAAAAGTTGTCAACGAAAGTTTTGTTTTTCGTATTTTTGTACTTATCCGATCTTAACCCTGAATACAAAAATTGGTAAAATTATGGCTCTCAAACTTTGATACCTATGTCATAAGGCAATTTGATAAGTAAACAATATGCTAAGAAACCTCTTATTGTAAGGTTTACCCGAAGTAATAAAGTAAGAAAAACCACTAAAATAATAGATAGGTTTCACAGTTTTGACAATTTAAGATCTCGTGAACTGTACAGGTTTAATGAAAGTGTAAATGTATTGTTTATTGAAAGGAATGTACTGGAAGATATTAAGTACTTAAATAGGAGGGACAAAAATCAAAATAAAAAATAATCGTGCCCAGTCATTTTTAATAAAGGTCGCCAAAAAAATAAGAATCAAACTTAGAAATCATAAAGACTAAGTAGTTCTTTAAAAAGGTCAAGGTTTTTTTTATACTACGTCGGTGGCAAACAAGCATACGGCCCGCCTGATGGTAAGCAGTATCCGTAACCTATGTACGCCTGCAACTCCAGAGGAGTTACATGCGCGTTGCCGACCCTAACGCCCTCCCACCCCTCGTTGAGATCACTGAGAGCCCATCGTGAAGTATGGAAAATAAGTAAATTTGCGATTTTGTTGGTATAGTTTTTCAATTATGTATAGATATAGTTGATATACAATCTTTTTTTTTTTATAAAATGTAAGGATCGTATGTAAAGAGTAAAGTAAATATATAGGAAAAGAGAGCCCTCTTGAAGCATTTTAAGGAAACTAATTTCGAAGCCCTATCTCTATTTTGTATCCTAAACTAGCTATGTATGTATGCGTGCACATCTACATATGCATCCGTACTACTACTAGTACTAGTAGTAGTAGTAGTAGTAGGTACTTTATTGCGAAAAATTGCTCATTTGCTATCTATTTTACTCGATTTTGTTATACAATTCAACATGTATCATCATCCCTATACAATATAAATACTCTTTATTGCACACCTCAATAAAAGAAAACAATACAAAAGAAAACAGAAACATAAGCACACGTAAACAACAAGCGGTCTTATCGCTAAAAAGCGATCTCTTCCAGGCAACCTTTGGGTTGCGGAAATTAAAAAAATTACATTGTCAGTAAGTAGGTGTACATACACATACAATATACAAACATACAAAATAGACTGCCAAAATCTCTTCCTTTTGATTTACCGTCGCGCTGGTAGTGGTACTGGATAAAAAGAATGGTACGAAAGTGTGATCAAGAAAACAATAAATGTGATAATTAAGTAGGTCAGTAGGTAAATTGAAGAAAATTTAAAGTTTGACAATCACTGCTGTTTATGAAATAGGTAAAGATCGGATTGTTTCTTTCCGATGTTTACCTGGAAGGGTCAAGATCGGATAGCGGTCTACAGCAGTGCTAGGTCTGTTAACACAATTACAAAAACAAACACAGTTTCATCACAATACGCAAAATAAATTACAGGTCGAAGATCGGACAGAAGAAAGAATTCGCGAAATTTACCTTGCTCTCTGTGATTGCGCATAGCACAAGCCCGACTCCCTGAGCGACGCGGGAACACTGGCAGTCGAGGCGCAATGAAATGGCGTCTTACACAATGTTGCCAACATTAAAAAATAAAGCCAAATTAGGGAGAAATGAATGTCCTACGTTCTTCACCCGTATCCGGTATTTACCCAACATACCTTAATCGTTGAACCGCCGCATTTCAAAATGGCCCTTATTTTGATATCGGCTAGCCGTAATGTAATACGGCGGATTATACAATACGACTGCGATACTTATATGTATATAAATCCCCTCGTCAATGTAATTCCATTGAATTTGCTATCTAGTGGCAAACATCAATGTAGTTATCTTTTACTTGTGACGCACAAGTGTGAGCAATGTGAAATACAATATTTCTAAAAAAAATGCCTTGTTTATTGTGATTATACGTAGTAAAAGAAAATGTGATTATTAAATTATAATACGAAAGGTGGTCAAATCGCAAAATGCTGTCGTTTTATTTAAAATAATGAAATAATTAGACCAGTTCCGAAAGTACCGGGAAATACCGGTTCTTTAAAACAGTACCGGTTCTGCAATCCCTAATAAGGATGTTATGCCCATCACTATTTCTTCTGTGTACGTATATTTAGAAACTGTCTCCGCCTCCAATTCGTGCGATAAGGACAACTGCAGCTCGGACCGAAATTCACACGCAAAAAACTCAAAAATCGAGGTTTCGCTCTCGACTGTTTCCTCCTCCAAAACGCAACCAATCATTATGAAATTTTGGGAATTGCAAGAGGAAGAAATAATCTATGCCGCTATGTTTTGATTTTTTAGATATTTGTTGTCATATTTGTATACTGTGCCTTTTTTTACAGCCAATTCAATTGAGCCGTTTTTGCGATTTTCGAGGCGCTGTAATTTTCTTCAAAATAAAATAATCCAAAAAAGCAAAACATAGCGGCACAGATATTGATGATATTGATCTTATTTGAAAAAATCATTGCTCTAGGTTAAAAATCCAGGGAGGAAACAGTCGAGAGCGTTTGTATGGAAAAATCACAACTAGGAATTCCTCTTTAGTAAACTTCCTTTACTGCGAAACATTGGACATTGCATGGGATATTTAGTAAAGTTACCGCTCAACATTGACCTAGGTATCGATGGCTGGATGTGGTGGACACGGATTTGCGTGAGCTCCAGGTTGAAGACTGGCGAGAAACTGCACAGGACCGGGATCTGTGGCGAGCAGTCGTGTTGGAGGCCAAGACACACTTTGCCAGAGGAGTAAGTAAGTAAGAAGCACCGCTCAACATTGGGCAATGTCCAGTGGTCCATGTACCCAATATTAATAGCGTTTTGAGCCCACATAACGCACAGTTGTCTGTCGCGGGCAATTTGAGCTGTTTAGATAAGGAAAATATTATTTTGCGGAGGAGAAACATAATTCAGCGCAATTTTTTAATACGACCACATATCTTAAGGGTTTAATTAGTATAAGCCCTTATAGATTTTTTTTTCAAAATTCAGTTTTAATTTTTTTTATAATATAATTCAACATGCAGTGTATTTAGTTCATTTTTATTTACTTCCTACTTTATTTTTATTCAAAATTTTACATTTACTGAGACGCAAAATCACAACTGTTAAGTGATCGATAAGGATGAAATTTGCATTACAATTGCCTGAACTAGAACTACCTGTGTTTCAGGCGAAAAATAGAGCAAACATTTTTCTGGTAAACGGTACTTACGAATGGTACAGAATATAAACTATTTCATGTAAATACTAAAATATAATAATCAGTACACTATACTTAAATGGTTAATAATTAAAATTAAATAAATTTTACAGCATTTATAGATTTGCGTCCTCGTGGGTCATATTATGTATTGATATTTGAGTAATTAGACACAAAAAAAATTGTTATTTGAATTGACTCTCTGGACTTATATTTATCTGTTAATGTCTACTCGTAGCTCGGCTGAGGACACTTTGGCTACTACTTTGCCTCAGAGAGGCATCCATATAATAAATAGTATACCTATTTTCGAATTACCATTCTGTCAGTAACTACTCCCCGCTAAACCTTGGCTGCTACATTGCCTCCGTTTTTTATATATTTTCCTAATAAATACACTCTTTTGACTTGTTACGTTGTTACTTTTACTTTTTATTTCTCTAATAAACCAATTGCTAGATGAAAATTTATAAAAGTTTGTTCGTGCTCGTTGGTAATGGTGGTGGATAATTTGGATAAAATATATAATTTTTTACCGTGTAATAAATAATAAATTTAGGCCGATTCTGATTGAAAAAATTGATAAAAAGAAGGACAATCTCACACAAATTGACCTAGTCCCAAAGTAAGCTCAATAAGGCAGTGTTGTGGGTACTAAATATATATTAATACTTATTTACATACATAGAAGACATCCATAACTCCGAAACAAATATAAGCTATCAACACATATATAAATGTCCTTACCAAGATTCAAACCTGGTATCTCTTGCTTGTTATTTTTGATTAAATTTCGCATTCTATTCATACTTGTTGTTAAACATGAGCTTGTCTCGTTCTCTTTCAGTGAGCGAGAGCTCGATAGAACGTGCACATCTCTCGCTTGCGCAGATGCGACTAAAGGCAACATGTACAATTTATTACAAGGTAAGCGCTTCAATTTGGAACGCCTATAATCCTTCTTGAGTTATAATAAATCATTGATTGTCAACTTAAAATTGTGTGTGTAAAGCTTTAGCTTAATTTAATAATGAGGAGTGAGTGTTTCATTTGCAAGATTTGACCCGATCATTTGTATGTCACGGCTAGATAAATAAAAGCTTATAATAATATATAAACGACAGCTATATTCCGAACCTTAAGACCCCTAAAACACCAAAACATAAGAAATAATCCCGATATTAAATGTGGGGCAATAAGTGCCTCTAAATAACCGCCCCCCACCGGGTTATCTATGGCTAAGGGGTCGACAAATTACAGCTGACTGTACAAATGTGAAGTTGGCTATTTATGAGGATACGTATGTATGGATTAGCTTTGATATGATATAACTATACTTTAGTCGTATATACATAAATTTTTAGACTGTAAACAAACAACACTTATTTTCAAAATCGTTTGGCTAATCAAGGTGACGTTCGCACATAATAATAAGATGTAATAATAGCAAGATTATTTTTTTCCGCAAAGATGTCTAGGACTATTTCGTGTAAAATTTAATAAGCTTGAATGTTGCCTTACACGATATTTTCGTTAAGAACGTAGATTTTGAGTAAAACGCGAATTTCTCTTGGATGGTACACATTTACCAAGATGGCTGCGATTCCTCGAGGTCCCCAAATGTCAAATGGTGTGGGCATGAAAAAGGGGCCTTTAATTTATATACATACCAAATTTCATGACTGTTCTAGAGATTTCGAGGTTGGTCTTAATCCGATTGTGCTATAACCAATCTGGGCGGTCAAAAGTCGAATTATAAAAAATCAACATGCTGATAAACCTTTACCTAGTAGACATTCCTGGGTATATATTCCCACCCCTTTTACCTCATTTGATGTTTGTGCCGATTAATCGAAAATAGGTGATCACTACGTATCAGTTCTCGGTGCCTTCAATTTTTTTGCCTGCTTAGTAAGCGCAAAAAAACAAATTGAACGTTTTTAGTGTAGTAAAAGTGATTCGAATAATTCAGGTAAGTATCTTTAAATCTCAAATATGATCAACGAAATAACCTGAAATGAAGTTCGATCATAATTATCCTGTCTTCCCTGAAGAGATAAGATATTTAAAATTTGTATATTTATACTTAATTGGAATTCAAACATAACATCTTTTTGAAACAAATTTTGGTAGATTTTAGAATTCAATTGCTATTTTGAAATATTTCTAAGCCCGTCCAAGCTATTATTTTTATTTTAATAATTTTTGAATATATTCAGAATTCTTATAACCTATAACAGTTTTTGCCGAGGTTTGCCCAGTGAAAAAAAAGGTCGATCGGAACTATTGCTGCCTGGCGCTAACACAAACATCATTATAATCTTTTTATTTATTATTTTTTTTTATAATTGTATACCCTATTATAAATAAGATAAAGCGCAAAAATGTTTTTGGCCACCTAGATTGCTCAAATCTACGTATGGGGCTTGTATTCGGTTGGCAACTGCAATCACATTCATGAGAGGCAAGGTCATGTTAAATGTAGCGCCTAAAATTATTTTCGTAGCAAAGTTTCACTAATGCGTATTCCTCAAATTTATTGCGTTCTACATAATGATAATTAGAAAGCCTCCTGCGGTGTATTGGGATGATTTGTTTTCGCATCTAGTTTTTCTCAGAGAATAAATGTCTATTTTCATGCCAAGAATTTCTTGCCAGAAAGCCTTAATTGTAAGTAAATCTGGAAAATAAAATTACGGCGGTTGGTTTTTCGCTGCATTTCTGAATATACGTTATTATTTCACAAATATTAGGTATTTATTGGTGTTAGGCTAAAATAAATTAGTATACTCTGCGATCTTTGTGACATCCAATAGGCAGTTCAAAACAAAAACTGAACTTGCTCACAAAATCGCACGAAAATCGGTGTCGGATAAGAAATCGACCTGAACCGCTAGTGTAAATTAATTCGATAGCATGACGTGACGTACGCGTTTGCGTTAAGAGGCTGTCAATACCTAAAGCGCGCACACTGTCTATTTGTATCGGAGTAAATGAGATAGCACTGTCTCATGTTACTGGGCCTGGGCAAGGGAATAATAAGAAAAATATTTAAATAAAAAAAGTGGATTATTAGTGTAATATTTTACTCAACAGCGGTTCAGATATAAATGTTTTGAAATTGTGACTTTAATTGTAGACCCATAAGTCAAAACAATAAAGACATAAAACCATTTCATTGTGATTTTAAGACCAATCTTTGCAATTATTTTCTATCGAGCCGATTTCGTTCAATCATGTATCGAGTACAACCACGGTCTTTGAAATATAATTAATATGAACATATATTTTTCTTACTTGACTAAAACAAATAGTCTTTCTTAAAAAACTGTTTAAGTAACATCAATTTCAAGGACATGTTGACAGCCTCTTAAGTCTCATTTTGTATGGGATTTAGAAACAGCGCGCCAAGCGGAACGTTTTGGAAACTCAAAATCCGATACAAAATGAAACTTAACGCAAATGCGTACGTCACGTTTCGCTATTGAATAAATTTACACTATGGGTACTGTAGAGAACAGCCGGGAATATAAAGCATTTTTGCCGTAGCTAAAACGGAGATATCCGCTTTTGGTCAGTCAATTACCAGATTTGCTCCAAAGTGTATATGGAAATCATGCATCCACAGAGCCCTAGAATTAGCTATTCCCCACGAATGTTTTGTATAAATAATTGGTTCTTCCGGACGTAGGAGCCAATCAAATTACTCCACTTGTTAGTTGATTGCACACGGACATGGAACCAGGAAGATATCCGGAGTCGGGGTGTCTGAAAAATTGGGTACTTGACACATGTTGAATATTATAACAAAATTTAGCTACTTAAATGGAAAGAAAATGAGCCATCCATTAAAAAAAGTGGAATTTAAAAGACCTGATGTCTTTATAAAAAAATACAAGGCTCTAGTCTCAATTTTTTTTTACTTTCAAAAAGAAGATGGGTACTTACCATTCGATTACTTACCTTACATTTTATTGAAAAATAAATTGTATGAGTACTATATATATTTATAAACGCAATATTTCAGGGTTAAAGTAGCAATTTTCTTGATCATTTAAGACAGACTAATGTAATGTGACGTAGTGACATTATATTATCATTTTGTTAGAGGCGTTTCAATCGTCGAGTGCGAGCATCAGACTTTAACTCACATTTCTGACCTTAGTGTTGCTTAAAAATAATGAGTCTCATATAGACATTTGATCCTCAGGGAAATCAATATTTATTTGTCAATAGATTATTATAAATTTAAAAGTGGAAAAATTACTGCCTTTGGTGAAACTTGGGTTAATAGCACCGTTCGCAGACGTTTTTGCTTGCAATTTTTTTAAATATTATTTACAAAAAACTGTCAAGTAGCCAATTCGATTATTTTACCCTACCACGTATTACAACAGAAACTGACGTTCGAAAACTCTTTCAATTGTTTTCGTAGGTGCCTACATACTTATTTTTACAAGTTTTTATCTAACTAGCAGTGGCAGCATGGTTCCATTTTTATCACTTGTCACTACACCCGTCAATTTCGCGCTTACATACTTGTTAGAACGTGACAGGCATGGTGACAAATGATAAAGAGCCAACCATCTTAGCCCTGCTGTAATGTATGTTCGGGTTAAATCTGCAAACTAAATAAGACCCACTTCCCATGATTCGATTGAGCATAAACTTCAAACAAAAATTCGCTTCAAAAATTTTTTTCTTCTACTTTTTCCTAATCAGAATAGGATACCGAATGTGCCCTTAAACGAATCCTATTTTTTTGCACCTTACAAGGTGTGTGTAAGTTGGGTGACAATTTAATGTTATGGTACCATCGAGCTGATCTGATGATGGACACAGGAGACGGCTATAGGATCTCAGCGATAAAACGACGCAACCTAATTATGTTTGGGTTTGTTAGGTTTATCTCGATGTGTACTAATTGCATGTTGAAACTGTTGAAAAAAAAGTACAGTCAGTTATAAAAGCTTGAATCAAACTTGAAAGTTATGACACATAATTTAATTCAAGAACACTTGTCAAGGTTGTTAAACGTGATGGGATCTTTTTTTTTTTAGAGATACTTAGTAGGTATTGATAACGTACCTATGTACAGCCAGCTGCAGATATAATTGACACCTATTTCATAAAAGTGCAGGGGACAACTATCTCTGATGTGCGACATCGTTTGTTTATTTAATCGTTCATAATTGTGAACTACCATTTAGGATCGACAACAATTTAAAGCTGGTTACCCACCCAGTTCCTACTTTATTACGCTGTCGGTTATATTTTAGTTACGTTACCTAATATAACTTACTGTTGTTATGTGTAGGGAAGGGCTTCAGTGAAATGCCACATCCAAACTCAGCGTATCTAGGGCAGATTCTTAATTAATTTACTAGTTCTTGTTAGTTATAAAACAGCGCGGTCCAGTCAGATTGGCGCTTTTGTTCGACTGTTCTGTTTTCATATGGACTTCATTGTTACATTCAATCATCATCATCAGAAATTGTACATCTTTATCATATGTTAAGCAGCATCTGTGATCTAGCGACATCGCCGCTCGTGGCTATATGTATAACCATGAGCGGCATAATCGTCCACATATATTATTCTAACCGTTCGTGGTATAAAAAAAAAATCTTGTAGGTATCGAATCGTATCTTCTTCCTTGCCGTATTCGGCAATGGCGGCTCAATCAACAATTCTTGTCCGGATTATGAAATTCTCTAATGTGGCTCGCAAAACCGATCTTTGTTTTGCAGATTCGGTCACACGATGTGCAGTGGAGTTGTCCAATCGAGTTGCTAGTATACGTGTAAGAGGGCTTGGGTAGCGTCTTGTGGATATGTCGCTTAGCATCTAGGTCATTCAGACGCTGCTACTCAAATCGGTTTATTTTCTTATGAACACTAGAACACCATTCCGATCTGTGTCGCGCAATGTCCTTCCAGCAGTCAGTCTGAATACTATTCATGAGTATGATAACAAGATGACATCATGTCGAATTGTTAGTTTGAATTGACCTCCTCGCCAGTTTCGGAGGCGAATAATATGAGCCTTTCTAAATGCTAAATGTTGTAAACTGAATTGGGATTGGGTCTGAACTGGACTGGATCACCTAATTTCCGCGAATCGAGGTGCGGCGTAAGATAGGAGTGGGAAACGTTTTATGTTTGTACTGTACCCATTACTGTATCTACTATACTCTAGACAATGTTAAATTTTAGGGTTCCGTAGTCAATTAAGAACCTTTATACTTTACAGTTTCGCCGTGTCCGTCCGTCTCTCCGTCCGCGGTTTGCTCCGTGATCGCTAATGCTAATAGAAAGCTGCAATTTTGCATGGAAATCAATCATGACAACGACAAAGTGGTAAAATAAAAACTAGAAAAAAAAAAACAAAAATCGCCTGAAAAAAATGTGACCCCTCGCTTTTAACTTTTGAACCATGGGAGAAAAAACTATTAAAAAAACGTGAGAATTTTATAATTGGACTCGAATGTTTACATCTGCTACCTGCAGATGTCTGCATCTATGGTATGTAGGGTAGAGGTAAGGAGAACAATCTCTTATTGTATCTAGTTGTTAAAGTACCCAGCTGGCATAGTTCGAAATCTCTCCGGTGGCGCTAGGGTAGCACAAGGACATGACATGAACTTAGACGTTATTGACGGAGTGAAGTACGCTGTCAGTGATTTAAATTTTTTAATAAAGTAAAAAAAAAAACGCGAGAATTTGTGGCGCCACCTATTTCAGGTTTTTTTTGGACACTTTTAATACACATAGACCCTCTCCTTATCTCTCCCTCCATAATATATGGTACCTATCGGTACTGTGTAGTTTCTTGTCCCTTGGACCAGCTGATGTTTGTATGGCAGCATTATAAAACCTACAGCCGGAGCTATCCGAAAGCGATTAGCCGACTAACGACTAACGACCGATTGTTTGTATTGTAATCTATGTCGACTAGCATGGCTGTATAATGGATGTAATTTTATGCCTCGTAAAGTCTGGGACCGTATGAAAAAAATATCTGACCGTTTGCACTTCAAATATACGACTAATGTATGATAATAGTAACGCACACATTGACACTTTTCAAGCCGTTATTAGGATAAAAATAGCATCCTTGATGGGTCGGGTCAGAGCGAGCGATGGATTATACTTTGGACAGAAATAAAGATTATTTATTCATTTTTAGGGTTCCGTAGTCAACTAGGAACCCTTATAGTTTCGCCATGTCCGTCTGTCTGTCTGTCTGTCCGAGGCTTTGCTCCGTGGTCGTTAGTGCTAGAAAGCTGAAATTTGGCATGAATATATAGATCAATAAAGCCGACAAAGTCGTACAATAAAATGTAAAACATTTTTTTTTAGGGTGTCTCGTAAAGTGGGGGTGAAATTTTTTTTTTGCTTCAACCCTACAGTGTGGGATATCGTTGGAAAGGTCTTTCAAAACTAATAGGAGTCTTCAACAAACATTTCTTGATAAAGTGAATATATTCGGAGATAATTGCTCCAAAAGAAAAAAAAAGCCCCCCCCCCCTCTAACTTTTGCACCATAGTACCAAAAAATCTTGGAAGTAGAGCTTAAGAAAGACATTAAACTATAGCGGATATGATCAGTTTAGCTGTTTTTGAGTTATCGCAAAAAGTTTCCCCTTCATAGTAAAAAGACGTACACCCACAGTTCATCCCTTGGTTAACAATTTACCATACTTTAAGCTCCAGTTTAGTTTATTGTGACGGAAGAGTAACTACGGAACCCTACTCTGAGCATGGCCCGACATGCTCTTGGCCGGTTTTTTATGGTAAATATTATAGGAAATTCTTACACAGATTGACTAAGCCCCTCAGTAAGCTCAAGAAGGCTTGTGTTGTGGGTACTCAGACAACGATATATATAATATATGAATACATAAATACACAAAAAATACCTAAGACTCAGGAACAAATATCTGTGCTCATCATACAAACAAATGCCCTTACCGGGATTTGAACCCAGCACCATCGGCTTCATAGGTAGAGTTAAATAAAAATAAATAAATATTATAGGACATTATTACACAAATTGACTAAGTCCCACAGTAAGCTCAATAAGGGTACTACTAGGGTGGGTAGTAAAGTAACTGACCCTGCCTATGAAGCCGATGGTCCCGGGTTCAAATCCTGGTAAGGGCATTTATTTGTGTGATGAGCATGGATATTTGTTCCTGAGTCATGGGTGTTTTCTATGTATCTAAGTATTTATAAATATTTGTATATTATATATATCGTTGTCTAACTACCCTCAATACAAGCCTTATTGAGCTTACTGTGGGACTTAGTCAATTTGTGTAATAATATCCTATAATATTTATATAATTACGTATATACTTAGAAAACACCCGTACTCAAGAGCAAACATTCGTACCCATCACATTAAAAAAAAAAAAAACACCAGGATCTGAACCTACCCATCGGCTTCATCTCAAGTTAGTTGTACTCTAATGTACATAGGGTTCATATTGGGTTGCATAACAGTTTAAGTCATATCTTTCATACGCATAAGAACTTGTGTCATAATCATCATTGCAAATGAAAAATCATATTATATTGTGTCATACATTTTTAGCCATAATATTTGATGACATACATAACAGTTGTCCTATATTTTTTGTGCATACCTAACGCACCTAACCTAAAATTTTATGCGAATTAAATTTATGAATATAAAAAATATGACATAACACATTTGTGACAAAAACCGAGTTATGCTCAGGAATAATTCTGACTAAAGATTTTTATGACTTACAATTTTATGCATAAAGTGTTATGACAGTTAAAAATATGACAAAAGTTGTTATGCGACCAGAGGAAATCAATACAATATAATACAAATCCTCTTTATTGCACAATCTCTGAAAAAAAATGTACATGGAAACACATAAAAAACATGAAAATAGAGGTAAACAACAGGCGGCCTTATCGCTACAGAGCGATCTCTTCCAGACAACCTTTAGGTAGTGGAGAACTGAAACTTAAATTAACTAATTAGGAGGTGCAAAAAAACTAAATAGCAAAAAAAATCCCCCTAATGTACCCATTAAAAACATGTTGCGTATAAAAATGGGTAATATCCAAATACTCTTTGTAGAGGAAACATATAGGAACGCGTTTTGTACTTTTTCCAATAGCATATTTGGTTGCATAGGGGTTCTAAACAACAATAACGGGGCTCCAAGCAATGTACTGTATGATCTGAGGTAGGCTATCTTTCGGGGTGAGATATATTGATCATTAACTATAAATTGAATATGACTATAGCCGCGTTGTATGTTCTTGGGTGTAGGATAGGGTGACAAAGGCGTGTTTATACGAATTACTCGCTTCACGAAACTTAAGGGGACATTCGCTGTAAAGACAAAGACTGCCTATAATTAATAAGCGATTTAATGGTGATGAAAATTTTCACATATGGTTATTTCGAGGAACTATAGGAATTAAATATAACTACTTTAAAATTAAGTTATGTAGGTACATTTCTTAATTTTTTATTACATACTTTGAATTTATACTTTATTTAATTTTTTATTTTGATACTTTTGAATATTCTAATTACTTAATAATTTTAATTTTTTGAAATTTTGAATTTATATCTATTTTATTTTTATTTAAATGTTAACTTAATTTATTCGACTTGGATGTGTTTATATTTTCTATGATATGATAAGTAAGTGAGTAAGTAAATATTCTTTATTGCACCAACAATTATACATTTAACATACATGTAACACTCCAGTTATTTATTTATTTTTAAATTAATCTTGTATGTTTTGTGTATATAGATAGTTGTGTGTAAAATAAACGTATTGAATTGAATTATCACATTATAAGAATAATAATATGCCAGGCACAAAACAAAGTATTATATATGAAGAACTCATATTCTTTGTGACAGGGTTCTACGGATGACCATAATTCAATTTGTGCGACCGTACGTGCTTATTCGTTATCCCTTTTACAACTCATATTTTGGTTACGACCAAAATATGAGTTTGTAAGATTGTAAGTAATTGGTGAATAAACTTCCTGCTGTGGACTTATGATGGTTGTGATTGTGTGATATTAAAGGGAGACATAGTCGGACCAAGCCAACTCTGCATGGGATTTTCAACGCCAAAGTGTGGAACGTCGTCATTAATGACAAATTTCTATGAAAATATGACGTTTATAATGATACTATCTCACTTTGTAAAGTAAAGTAAAATTTTATGTTTCAAATCAGTAAGTTACAATATGCCGTGTGTGCGGTTGGAGCGCGGTTGTTTTTTTTTTCCATTTTCAAAATGGACCGGTGCGGAAAAGATGCTCCGTCAATCACCTTTTATAGATATACAAATATTTTTTCATTGGCCATAGCTGCTCCCGCTTTGCGTTTACTTAAAAAATTCAACTCATTACTTCTTTAGTTTTTATAAACGCTGAAATATGCGCATATACAAAGTTTCAAGTTTCGCATTGAATTTTTTTTATACTACGTCGGTGGCAAACAAGCATACGGTCCGCCTGATGATAAGCAGTCTCCGTAGCCTATGTACGCCTGCAACTCCAGAGGAGTTACATGCGCGTTATTTTATATGGAAAAACGAAAGTAGTCTGTTTTTTATAAAACCTATGAAAGTGTGTTCATTAAAGCCTAAACTACTCTTTGGTTATGCAGTCGTATCAAAAATACAGCTATATACACATCAACTTAGTGGATAACACTAGGAAGCCTGTCCCGTGACTACACGATTACACATCATGTTAAGAGCGATTTTTAACGTAAATTGCAATTGTGGAGTCACGTTGCCTATAGTGCCATCCACTAAATTGATGTATGTATATTTAACTGGCTGATTGTGCTATTCAAGTCGTCGGGGAAAAGTTATCTTAGACGAACTTTAGAGCGTCCGCAACGTCACGCGTATGCACGGAGCGGGCGAGGGTTAACGGAAAATAGTATGAGCGTCGCTAACTGCCGCGGGCGCGTGCGGCTGATTTTACCTTCAATATCACCCGCGCGCGTGTGCCCGCTGTACACCCGCGCGACGTTGCAGACGCCCGTAGAAGATTAGAAGCCCCCTTAAGTTCACGGCTAGTGCTATAACAGCTGTATGGGAAGTTAGCAAGCACTAATTATCTTAATAAGCGATTATTCGCCCGAGTAGACGCCCACTATGCGTCTATGTCATTACATAACTGCCTTACGCCAAAAGGGTCTATCAGCCTGATTGTAATTTTAATATACGTCAAAAATTTGATCTAGATCCGATCCTTATCGTATCTAGATCTATTTTTGACGTAAATTGACATCAGGCCGTATGTTTGTTTTCAAAACTACTTAGTTTTCTGTTTTGTACAATACAATAGGTACAGTCAAGAGATTTAATTTGTGATCCATTTCGCAGTGACAATAGTATGAGGTCTCTAGCGACTTTCATGTTGTTTGTCAAAGAGAGAGGTAAACAACAAGCGTCCTTATCACCAAAGAGCGATCTCTTCCAGAAATTGGAGAAACGATAATATTCATTTAACTAAAACTGCGTCTAGAAGCAATTTATGAAAGTTTTTTCTTGCAGCTTATAAACGCTGAAGCTGAGTAATGCTCCCTTTGTATGATCTTCAATAAAACGATACTTGAAAGTCTTCGGGTATTTATTAATAACGTCTAATACATTTTTATTAATATCCTTCTTCCACCACACATCTTGACCCTCAACAAATGGTTGCTTATTTCTAGATCTCTTATTATAATTTATTACATTACTATTCCTAGTTCTATTAAATATATTTTCTGCATTTTTGATCGTCTTTGGTTGTAAATACTGTGAAGTAACTATTAACTTTGTTTTTAAATTTCTATTCATTACCAGTTCACTAGGAGTGACATTGGTGCCAGATGTGGGTGAAGCCCTATACTTTAGTAAAGCTAATCTGTAATCACTTTTATCTTCTAAGCATTTGTATAACATTTTTTTAGCAATCTGAACTCCTTTTTCCGCCATACCATTCGATTGGGGATACCTAGGACTTGTGTATGTGAACTTAAATCCCCACTCCTGTGCAAAGTCCTTACACTCCTTCGAGTCAAATGGAACATGGTCAGATACTACTTCAGCCGGAATTCCAAAATTAGAAAAAATTTCTATCAGTGCATCAATTATGGACTTGGAACTTTTATTTGTTATCTTTTTGATGTCCAACCATTTAGAATAGTAGTCATAAATTATTAAATAATTCTTTGTTTTAAAATCCATAATATCAATAGCTATTTTATAAAATGGTAAGCAAGGTATGTTGTGCGACAGTAGTGGCTCTTTAACATTATTATTTTGAAAAGTTTGACAAGGAAAGCAACGCTTAACATATTCTTCAATATGAGAGTCAATATGTGGCCAATAATATAAATTTCTCGCCAGTTGCTTCATTTTTGTCACACCGATGTGTCCTTCATGTAAGGTTTTAATGAATGACTGTCTCAAACTTTTAGGAACAATTAATCGATTATTAAAAAATATCAAATAGTTATCTATAGTCAGTTCACCTCTTAATTTATGGTAACTATGTAGACCATCAGGAATATCCAGTGTATGTGAGTAGGCCAGCCATTTGTTATGAAATTTCTTAATATCTGTAATTCGTTATCATTGGTACTCTCATTTATTAATACTGTTTTTTGTTCCTTAGAGCATTCTAAATTGTGTGCTAAGCCCATGCAATGTATCACTTCATACATGTAAGACTCATCGGTGTCCTGTGACAATTGATAAGAGCGTGATAGTAAGTCCGCAATGTACATAAATTTACCTTGTAAATATTTGAATTCTATGTCATATCTTAATAGTTTTAGTTTCAATCTTTGTAACCTTGGCGACGGTACTTCATGAAGATTCTTAAGTAAACTTTCTAGGGGTTTGTGATCATTAAGTATTGTCACTTTACGTCCATATATGTAATAATGAAATTTACGTGTAGACCAGGTTACACTTAAGAGTTCTTTTTCAATCTGTGAAAAGTTACGCTCAGCAGATGTTAAACTTCGTGAAGCAAAGCAAACCGGTTTGCCATTTTGAAGTAGACAACATCCAAGTCCATCTTTGGATGCGTCACACTGTATAGTTATGGGCAAATTATCATCAAAATTTTGAAGGACCGGAGCTGTACTGATTTTATTTTTAATATTAGTATATACATCTTCATGAATTTCTGTCCAAAGCCATTCAACATCTTTTTTCAATAACAGTTGTAATGGTGCTGCAATATTAGCCAAGTGTGGGATAAATTTTCTTAAATAATTGACCATTCCGAGAAAAATTTGAAGTTCCTTCTTATTATTAGGACTTTTCATATTAACAATAGCACTGACTCTATCTGGATCAATTTTCATGCCTTGTTCTGAAAAAATATGGCCAAAATACTTTACTTGCTTTAATTTATATTGAAATTTATCTTTATTAAAGCGAACATTGTGTTCTCTGGCTCTACTAAACACCTTGTCTAAAATTGCATCATGTTCCTGTTGAGTGTCAGCACATATTAAGAGGTCATCACAATAAACAATAACTCCGGGGATGTCACCAAAGGCAGTTTCGCTATATTTTTGGAATACCTCAGGAGCTACTGAGATCCCGAACGGACACCTTACAAATTTGTAACAGCCAAACGGGCTATTAAAAGTACATAAATCACTTGAGCTGTCTGTTAATTTAATATTATAAAACCCATCTGATAGGTCGAGCACAGAAAATATCTTCTTATTACTTAGTTTTGGCACAATCTCATCTAAGGTTGGTATTAAATGGTGCTCTCTTATTAGCACTTGATTCAAATCCTTCGGGTCTAAACAAATTCTAAGTGAACCATTCTTTTTTTCAATTATGACTAAATTGCTAACAAAACTTTTAGGGTGGTCTACCTTAGCTATGACTTTGTGCTTCACCAGAGCTGCCAGTTTGTCCGCGAGGCGCGGCTTCAGGGAGTTGGGTACCCTCCGTGGAGGTCTCACCACAGGCTCAGCGTCAGGTCGAATGCGCAGTTGCAGTGGTGTTTTGAACTCTCCAACACCCTGAAATAGTTCGATGTTTTTATTAATTACCCAGTTTTTACTATTATTATTAGTTACCAGATCAGTTTTTAAAATATTAGTGGCAATATGATCAGTCTCAATTGAATCAATATTAGTATTATTTAATAACTTCAATTTTACTAATGAGGCTAATCCTAAGATTGGTCTGACACTTTCTTTGACAATTAAAAACTCAGTCATGACTTCATCACTTTTAACTGCTTTAGAAAAAACTTTTAGTGTGACTTTACCTATTGGGAACAATTTCCCACCCCCGAAGACTTTAATTATTACTCTCGTCTCAGATATTTTGAAATTGTAATCATCATTGACAATTTTCCTAAAATCCCTGACACTGATCACATTAATTTGAGCTCCGGTGTCACATTTAAAACAAACATTTTTATTTTCTACTCTGAGCATCTCAGTCCAATCATTTTTACCCAAATCTATGGAATAAACCTCATAAGTAATATTATTAGACAGTCATAAGTCATGAACATTGTTACAGGCTTCTTCAATGTCATTGTTATTAATGTTATCAACCCGTCTCTTATAAAAAGTACAACCCACACTAAAATGATTCAGCCTGTTACAGCTCGAGCAAGTCTTACCATAAGCAGGACACTGTTTAGGACCATGCTCGGTGTTACACTTTTTGCAGTTATAAAACCATCTATTATAACGACCCTCCATATTAACATTTTGAGACATAGTCTTTTTATGATTACTGAAATACTTAGCTTTATTGGACTGCTGTGCTGCCCGGCCGGTCTGAACTGCATGCACCTCCGGGTTGTTGAGCGTCTTCACAAATTCTCTGGACAGCTCTGCAGACCTGCAGATGTCGATGGCCTTCTCCAAAGTGAGATCCTTGATTTCAAGTAGCTTCTGTTGGATACGTTGCTCCCGAACACCAATAACAATCTTGTCCCGAAGAATCTTCTCTTTCTGGTCCCCGAAGTTGCAGTTCTCCGCTAGTTTTCTTATTGCTGTGTAAAAAGCATCAAATGTTTCTCCCTCTTCTTGGTTCCGCTTGTTAAGATTGTATCTGTTTATAATTTCATTTTGTTTCGGCTTGAAGTAGTCGTCGAAAACTTCGATCACCTCCTCTAGCTTGTCCTTGCCTTCCACTTTAAGAACATTAAAATATAATTCTTGCGCTTCGTGGCCAACGCAGTTAATAAGTATTGCTGCTTTTCTTGTTTCCGATATTCTTTCTAACCCCGCCGCTAGCACGAAGTTGCGAAAAGATAGCTTGAAACGTTGCCACTGCGGCCAGCAGTTTTCGATATCTTCTAAATTGAGCCCCACGGGCATTTTATATTCGACGGCAGACATTTCGTTAAAATCTTCTTAATCTTCACTTGTCTTTGTTCAATGAACATATGCACTCAGTAGCGATTTGTAGGTTATCTTATCCAATCCAGTTTAATCTTCCTGAATTTGACTCCTTTTCGGCTGCGCCATGTATGATCTTCAATAAAACGATACTTGAAAGTCTTCGGGTATTTATTAATAACGTCTTCTTATAGATATGACAATATTATTAATATTAATATTATAGCGAGCTGTGTACCGTGTCAGGGATATAAAGCAAGAGAGGGCTGTCATAGTGACACTTGGTAAGGTTTTACAGCACGTTGCATTTACAAAGAATGTTATGACAGGTGCGTTTATAGAGTATGCTACACCCTTGGAATTAACGGAGTTAAAAAAACGCATTTCCATATTTGTTTCCTTCCATAACCGGAACGCCAAGAATATCAATGGCGGAGCAAAGAGTAGCTGGAAAAGTGTCATACTTCCGGTACAGGCAGGTAAATAAGTGGGCAATATCGCGACGCTTCTAGACGGTTCGGGCTGACTGTACATTGAGAGCATTTACTCTGGTGCACACTCCGGGGTTTTGGTGCGAGAATGATTACGTGTATTTATAATTTAGTTTATTGTAAAAGTATTAAAAGATATTGATTTACAATAACAATATACATAATGGATAAATACAGTACCCCTAGTGTAAATAATTTCGATTTCGAAACGTGACGTACGCGTTTGCGTTAAGTCTCATTTTGTATGGGTTTTTGAACAGCGCGCCAAGCGGGACGTTTTGGAAAGTCAAAAATCTCATACAAAATGACACTTAACGCAAACGCGTACGTCACGTTTCGCTGTCGAAAATATTTACACTAGGGGTACAGATCATTACTATAACTAGCTTATATCTAAATAGGCCCTTGAGGCATTGTACAATACAATACAATACAAATATACTTTATTGCACACCTCAATACAGAAACAGTACAAATAATACAACACATAAAGAAGAGGTAAACAACCATGTTGTACCATGGATGCTGGCGGCATTTCCTCTTTGTATCGCAATGCTGATATTTTGTGCGAGGAAGCCGCCAGCTCTTCGGTCACCAGTTACGTCAACCAGACGCTTCGCGATTTCTGCAAAAAACTTGTGCGGGCTGGGACCCCATGGACCTAGAGTTTCAAAATAAAATTGTAAGATAGTTAGCAAACTATGCCCAACTGGGGAAGTACCTCCACCTTACAGAAAACCGCAGCCAAATAACACTAGACCCTACTCATAGTGTTGTGTTCCTGCCGGTGAGTTGCCAGAGCTCAACGAGGAGGAGCTCTGGACTTGCAGGCGTACATAGGCTACGGAGACTGCTTACCATCAGGCGGGGCGTATACTTGTTTGCCACCGACGTAGTATAAAAAAACTATGCATCAAAATAACTAGTAAGATCCAAATGTGCTTAGAAATCTTCAAATAATTTCTGTTTTAACAGTTTACCTATTTTTTTGGCTAGTGTAAAGCATTCCCACACCTAAAAACCCGGGGTATGTTCTGGTGGGTATGGGTATCCTACTTAATTAAACATGAAAGTTATATAGTTTGCTGCAGTGTTATTACTGAAATTACTCATTTTTACCGTATCCCGCAACAAATATCTAGTTCAAAATGTGTTAACCGGCTAAAAAAGTATGCTCTCTGTACGCCACCAGCGCAACCCACAATAATCTCACGACAGTCGCTTGCAACTGCGACTAATTGTCGCACCTGACGCAGCTGACAGGGAAATTAGACAAGCAGTCTAGAACTTGCCTAGGACTTGGTTATTAGCATCGTAAATCCCTCAGTTTTCTGCGTTGATGTGTCGTGCGCATTTGGTTTAAATTAATTCTATAAGTAGTTCAGGTGACAGGCCAAGCTGTTTCTAGCTGTTAAACCCCTGTATTCACGATACATAACAAAACTTTTTTTAATTTTGTCAAAGTAACGTATGAGGACCAAATATTAGCAAGGGCTTCTTAGACGTAACAGGTTTATAAATACTAATACTTACTAGGTTTACTTAATAGGTTTAGGTGCTATAAGTAAGAAAACAAATCTTATTAGTACTTATACAAATATATTTCACTCAAATTTCCACCAATGTGATTATAAAAACCTCAGATTTTCAATCATAGGTATATCGAGTGTTTCAATATGTATATCGAGTATTTCAATATGTAGATCGAGTATTTCAATATGTATTTCGAGTGTTTCAATATGTAGATCGAGTGTTTCAATGTGTATTTCGAGTGTTTCAATAAGTATATCGAGTGTTTCAATGTGTATATCGAGTCATTTTCAAATCTTTTTGGAGCGTAAATAAATAGGACTGGTTTCCTATATGTAAAGGAAAATGCTTTATTGGATGATTTTGCATACTTATTACAATATCATAATTTTTGAAATTTTAAATTTTTCGTGAAAAATAGCTCATTTTAATTAACACATTCACTGCCGGGAACCCACCTGGTGGGCGCTCGTGAACTTTGTTCAGATGCCGGACAACCCGCTGGGCGGGTTGTTTTGTACGCAGCTATAGACCACCGGTTTCTGGGATATTGCGCCGTTTTTTGTCTGGCAGTGAATGTGTTAATTAACTAGATTTTGTGTTAAAATTGAACATGTGTCAACATCCCTATTGTCAATTTGTCAGCATGGTGACACAGGGTCCCGATGTGTTTGTGTTCTTGTGAGTTAAAAATCTATCTAGAACCATCGCAGTTGACTCCAGGAAGTGCAATTACTACGTATATAAGTACCCATGCAAAATAAACGAAAGGGATATATCATAAGCACTGCACTTGCATCACACAAAGGCTATTTCCTAAAATACTCTCTAGTGCAATGAAACGGGTACATTTTGCATGGAAACACAAACAAAAACACGATTTTAAGTTGACTATATTTTAGAACAGTTGAACGATAAGAGCTGAACTGTTCACAAGCACGTTCTGTTAAGAGTCCGTAGCAAGTTCGGCGAATTTCACCTTCCCATACAAACGGAGTTTCGTTGTCGTTTTAAAACTACTTGTTTGATTGTAATGAAACTTTGCACATATAATGACATGAGGTACATCTATGCCTGTAATTAATTTATGTATCTCCAGCTTACTCACAAACGAAATGGAGCAAAAACAAGTTTTGTATGAAAAACTTAAATGCACTGTATTTTTCTTATCTAAGGTATCCGAAGCTACATAAAGTAATTACAGGCAGTGCAAAGGTTCGGAGCAATCTACTGATGAGATAGTTGCATTTTATCCACTAGAGTGGCAAAGTAATCAGATGCAAATTTTAAGTTTTTTTGGTGGAATTGACTTTTAAGTGATGAATTTGACTTTTAAGTGATGATTTTGACTGACAAATATGTAATAGCATTATTATTATTTTTTTTGTAATGTTTAACAGTTATTGTTCTCCCCGCTGGTTGCCGGGTTTCACTCGTTAGCAACGCACAAGATTCTACTTTTCAAACCATTCGCTACTCTCGTTGTTCAGCTTTGTAATCTTTCGCTTGCTCGGGTATTAATATTAGCACGATGAGTTAAACAACAACTTTGCCCCCTTGTTAAACAATACATTTCTAACCTCAGCGCTTGTAAACGCACTGTTACCTTCGCCGGACGATATCGGCCTGTCAGTTTCGCATTTGTCAACTTTTGCGAATAACTGACAGACTAATATCATCCAACGAACTGGTAATTCAGTGGGCCCCTTTATACTGGTTCAACGTAAGGCGATATGCTTAGAAATCTTAGGAATAGAAACCGTTTCTAAAATGAGAGAAACTCTGGCCGTTTAGAACTGGCGCTGTTGTTAACTGGGAGAGATCCCTGAAGGACTGTTAGCCGTAATGTTGCTGCGACGTATTCAACGTGAAACACCAACTACAGAAACTTTGGATATCTCAAGTGATTGTTATTAATTTCAATTTGTCCAAAGTCTCATGAATCTACGTTCGAAGTTTCGCTTTCATTTTGATAAAATTTATGCTGAAGACGAAAATAGAGGAACGGTGCGAAATTGCCTTTTCAAACAAACGTAGTCCTTATTTTTCTTTTTTTCATACTACGTCGATGGCAAACAAGCATACAGCCCGCCTGATGGTAAGCAGTTGCCGTAGCCTATGAACGCCTGTAACTCCAGAGGAGTTACATGCGCGTTAACGACCCTAACAACCCTCCCTCCCCTCGTTGAGATCTGGCAACCTTAGGTACTCACCGGCAGGAACACAACACTATGAGTAGGGTCTAGTGTTATTTGGCTGCGGTTTTCTGTAAGGTGGAGGTACTTCCCCAGTTGGGCTCTGCTCTAGATCTGGAATGACATACGTTGTGCTGTGCCCTACCACACAGAGCGAGATGACATTCACAATGCCCATACCTCTCTTGTGGACGTAGTTTAAGGACGTACCCGGGTCCGGGTTTCTTTCTGGATATTAACATTATTGAACATATTTTGGCACAATTTGTTACATTTCAACCGCAGCTGTGTATTTATTCGAATTTTTAATTATTTTAAGAGTTTAAAAAAATTGTATGAAATCTGTTTTTCGCTCCTAATTTTTATAAGATAAATTGAACAAAGTCAAACGTATATCAAATTATGTAAAAATATTTTCCGTAATGTCAATATCCAGAAAGGAAAATGAGGACTACGTTTAGTATAGAGAAGCTGCCGACCCCTTTCCTCTCAAATTACATGAAACTTTGCCTGAACATTTTGGTAACATACATCTATGCCTGTTGTATGTTTTATTACTTTTCGTTGCTAAAAATTGTTATACAAACAATAGTGCTAGTACAAGTTTTCTATGTAAAACTGCGTTTAAGTTAGCGCTTACGATATTAATAAGCAAGCCTTAAGGCAAACGCCCCAAGGGCCCTTTTTACAGGGCGCGACACAGTTGACCTTATTTCACGGGTCACACTTGTACGCTGCATTGCGTAGCGCGTCACTGCAATAAATTCAAGGATTTGAATAATTTAGCCAATCCTGCGCAAACCGATGTGATTGTGTTCCGAAACAGTTTGATACACGTCTTTACTTAACTTTGGTGCTTTGGTATAATATATATGTTTGTTTGTTAAGGTAAAAACTATGAAAAATTAAGAATCGATTGTCAATTGCTTGGGGTGTTGTTTATGTTACCTTACTTACATATATGAAATGAAAATGAAAAATGATTTATTTAGGTATCAAAATTGCAGCTTATTACACAGTAGAAGAGTATTACATTTTTAAGAGCATTCTATTGTTAGATAGCCTAGGAATAGTGTCGTAAGCCCTAAACTAGGTAAACCTGTCTTATAGGGATCAGGGAACCACCGCTATTCCTAGAAATGCAGCAAAGGTTAGTTATGTACACAAATCTAAAAATGGGATAATCATTTCGCTTAATTATATACGTATACAATATCAGCTATTGTTTGTGACAACATTTTTACAAGCTTTTATTTACTTTCACCTGACCTTTGTCTGTTTGTAATCAAATCTTGCGAGTTAAATTTGACCCACTTCCCGGTTTCCGATGAAGCTGAAAATTTGCATACATATGTAAGTCTGGTGACAATGCAATATTATGGTACCATCGAGATGATCTGATGATGGAGACAGGAGGTGGCCATAGGAACTCTGTGATAAAACAGGATTATTCGACGCTCATGCCATTATTGTTTCTTCCTAGTCGCGATTCTGCACAATATGGATTCCACACATTTGTTTTTGATCACATTCTTTATTCTTCGCAGTCATTAGTTTTATACAATCCGGTTTCTTCCTAGTCGTGATTCTGCACAATATGGATTCCACACATTTGCTTTTGATCACATTCCTTATTCTTCGCAGTCAGTAGTTTTATACAATCCGGTTTCTTCCTAGTCGAGATTCTGCACAATATGGATTCCACACATTTGCTTTTGATCACATTCCTTATTCTTCGCAGTCAGTAGTTTTATACAATCCGGTTTCTTCCTAGTCGAGATTCTGCACAATATGGATTCCACACATTTGCTTTTGATCACATTCCTTATTCTTCGCAGTCAGTAGTTTTATACAATCCGGTTTCTTCCTAGTCGCGATTCTGCACAATATGGATTGCACACAGTTGCTTTTGATCACATTCATTATTCTTCGCAGGCAGTAGTTTGATGTAGCTCGACGAAAATCAGTTAAAAAGCTATCAATTTATTTCCCATGTAGGTACATTGTACAGTCAGCGTTAGAGATATGTGACCCCCCCCCTGCAATCTATGTAGGGGGGGGGGGCACATATCTCTGACGCTGACTGTACATACCTATTCAGCGAGTTTTACTAGTTTTTTCGTAGATGACACAACTGTCAAGTACTTAGAGCATTTAATAACTGGAGACGCCTTAGCTTACCCCTCTGCCAAAAAACTTGCACATTTTGCAACTATTTGTATGGACTGACAGGTATTTCACACGTCTATTTATACGTTGCGTAAGAATAGCCATATATTTGACGTACCCCTCCACCGCAATAATCGGCTGACTGTTTTTGACAGAAAATATGGTTAAAGAAATTTATTTTCTCAAAAGAAATTTAACATTTCACTTAAATAGAGAAAATATAAGATAATACAAAATATGAGTGAGCAGATAATACAAAATGACAGCGAAGGCGTCTCCTTTACTAAAGCTTCTAAGGTCAAGTGCTGTCATTTTCAAAATTACAATATATTTTGAAACTGACAGTTGTGTCAGTTGGCATTTTTTTAAATTTTGGGTTAATTTGCACGCAAAGGCACTGAGAGCATGATCGGCCATTAATCGCACAAATGTCATGTTTGTCACAAAAAAAAATCTAATTAATAGGAGAAAATAAAAATAAACTATCTGGATTTTCTGTGTCCTTAAGACGACGTTCACCTAAAAAAAAAAATATGCACCTCTTCGAAAAACTTTACCTAGTCAATTATACGCAAATTGATATAATTATAATCCGACGTATGTATGGTAATGAAACATGGAAAATGGTTATGACATTATATTTATGGTAATGAAAATATGGTGATGGTAATGAAAATACCACTACCATCACTGTATTTTACCATAAATATCATTACCATTTTCCATATTTCATCAAGTAGCATTAAAGCTAGTCGACTGTACATATATGAAGGATTTAAGTAAAAAACCCAAAATCAGATTTTTGTATTGTGAGTGCACAGATAACAGAAATACACGAGAACAATTCTTCAGTCTTAAATAGTAGTTCCACTCTTTTAAAAGTAAACTAAAGTCTTGATTTTCTTCTTTCGTTTCGTTTTAATTGTTTTTTCTTCTTAATTTTGCTTCATGTAACTTTTCCTCTTGAGTTTTCTTTTGTTTAGGCATGTTGATATCTGTAAATGAGGCAAAGGGTGCCAAGTGTAGAAGAATTGGTAAGATTTTATGATAATAACCCATGGTTAATTTAATCACACGGAAAAAACATAGATTAATATTTAATAATGGTAATGAAATATTTAATAACCATTCTTTAATATTCATTACCGTTTATGCTAGAGTGAATGTGGTAAATGACTGTAATGACGAGAATGGTGATACATTTTCATTACTCATTAATTGTACCTTTACTCCTCAAAAGCAAACGTAATCTTAATTATAATTATTCAGTTACCCAGAAAAAATGGTAATAAAAAAAATGCGTACCATATTAAAGAATAATGAATGTGATCAAAAGCAACTGTGTGCAATCCATATTATGCAGAATCGCGACTAGGAAGAAACCGGATTGTATAAAACTACTGACTGCGAAGAATAAGGAATGTGATCAAAAGCAAATGTGTGGAATCCATATTGTGCAGAATCTCGATTAGGAAGAAACCGGATTGTATAAAACTACTGACTGCGAAGAATAAGGAATGTGATCAAAAGCAAATGTGTGGAATCCATATTGTGCAGAATCTCGACTAGGAAGAAACCGGATTGTATAAAACTACTGACTGCGAAGAATAAGGAATGTGATCAAAAGCAAATGTGTGGAATCCATATTGTGCAGAATCTCGACTAGGAAGAAACCGGATTGTATAAAACTACTGACTGCGAAGAATAAGGAATGTGATCAAAAGCAACTGTGTGGAATCCATATTGTGCAGAATCGCGACTAGGAAGAAACCGGATTGTATAAAACTAATGACTGCGAAGAATAAAGAATGTGATCAAAAACAAATGTGTGGAATCCATATTGTGCAGAATCGCGACTAGGAAGAAACAATAATGGCATGAGCGTCGAATAATCCATAAAACAACGTAACCTATTTAATTGTGTTTGGGGTTTTTAGAATTGTCTCGATGAGTATTTAGTTACTTGTGGAAAGAAAAGTACAGTCAGCGATAGAAGCTTGTACCAACTTATTTATAGTTTAGCAAGTACCAATATGTAATTGTATTTTGTTTTAATTTATTGTTTTATTGGAGTAATTGTATTTAATCTGTTGATATACACACATACATATTATACTTCTCCAAGCCAGCAACTGCGATCTACCGAGGCTGTTACATTTATTACGTTTAAAATTTCAGCGCTTTTAACTAACTTCAGTATAAAACCTCTGACAGTATATCATACATCCCAAAAATAACATCTTCGTCAAACGCATGTTTTCTTAAACATACAGGGGGCATGTCCCAAGTGTGTGTGTTTAGTATACCGCAAACATATGTATTAAACATGGCGTACCTGAGCTCTTATTCCGAGCAACCGGCGAGCTATCGTCTTAGGGATACCAGCATTATCTCCGGTCATATATTTGACGACCGGTCTCTGGCCTAGTGGGTAGTGACCCTGCCTATAAGCCCACGGTCCTGGGTTCGAATCTCGGTAAGGGCATTTATTTGTGTGATGACTGATGAACACCGATTTTTTTTTCTGAGACATGGGGGTTTTCTATGTATGTAAGTATGTATTTATATATACCTATGTATGTAGTCGCCTAGTATTCATATATATTTGGTAATAAACTTATCCTGCTAAACCAGTCCTTGTATACAGTAGAGGAATTTATGACTAGTGCAAATGATTCACATGCCATAGCAATTTTTACATTTAATGTTAATATTAAGTGATTATGTAAATTAGTAGGTTTCATTAGAATTTAAGTAATTATATAAATCTAGTGTAATTTTTTGCATGTTTAAATCTGAATGTTACTATGTTAATTCTTACTTGTGACCTGTTTTTTTTTTGTTTTAAATTGTATATTTCTGTACTTGTCCTAGTCTTGGACATATATACCTATATAATTTACTCGTAATATTTACGCCGTATAAAATTTGTCTTATATTGTGATGTTATACAATCTTGTATTGTTTAATAAAAATAAATAAATGAAAGTACAAGCTTTGCTTACGGCCTGATTCGAGCTTGCATGTACCTACCTCAAAAAATGGCTCTAGGTACGATATGGATCGTTTATGTTAGTGTCAAAAGTGACGTTTCTTCAAACAATTATTTTATCTTCAGTTTAAAATAAGAACAATAAATAAATTGAAATGTATAAGCATGTTCTTCTTATTTTATTATCTTATTAATGTATATCATAGTATGATTATTTTGATTGATATTACATCGGTATACTTTCCCATTTTTCACTGAGCATATAAATAAATATATATCGATATATTATCGACCTCAAATCCCTAGAACGTGCTCCGAGTTAGCACAGGTATGCTACCGACCACTTCGGTTCACCTATAAATAATACTCCATCTCTCGCCTGCTCCTGCGATCGGAACAACTGCTATCAAAGCTTTGATCTACCACTTTGATGTACTGATTGAGATCTTCCTCAAAACACAAAACATCATAACTCACCGTTAACCTGTTCCAAAACCAACTCAAAATCTACGGCGCTAAGGTAGATTTTCGATCGATGTTATCAGTTTCAGTTAGGGTTGCCAAAAGGGGAGTATCTTGTGTACTTTTTACGTCATACGTGATTTTGTAATGAGCGTCGGGAGCGCAAATAAGTGTATCATTACACGTTCCTTTTGCTGTTTGATCTGCTCTCTTGGGGACGACATGTTCGATCTCGATTTTACATGTCTCAGGATATCGCTGGTGATAAATATAAAAAATAAGCTTTAATAAATACAGATGACTTTACAGTATGCTATCAATTTTGTGTTTGTCATCAGCAGCTCTTTTCTTTTACCGAGAAGGAATGCAGGAATTAACTATAAGTAGGTACGGTCAAAGAATTTAATTTTAATACCATTTCGTACCTCGTCACATTGACAATAGTTATGAGGTCCCTAACGACTTTCATATTGATTATCACTGTGACAAGGTAGGAAATGGTACAGAAATTAAATTCTTTGAGTGTACTGTACTATAAGGTAATATCAAAATCATTAAGGATGTAAGAAGTCAGTTCATAAGTTTTTATAGCTATAAATTACGTGTTTATTGAATAGAACCTTAGTCTTTAATCAACATTCACTTGTTTAATTGCGTCTCCAACTTCCCGCTCCAAATGGCGACCCTGCCTGATTTGAACCTGGAATCTTCTGATCTCTGCGTCTGATCTGGGCGTGTATTTCAAGAGTTCTCTCGACTTCTCCAGAATCCCAATTCTATCATCAAATCATGACATGATGACAATGGGGAAAAAATCACATTAGTCATCATTGAGAAATCGGGGTTTAACTGGTATACGATGCTTGACCGAGGGAAGCAATTGTCTCCATTTCAGCTTGGGGAAAAATGATTTCGTATATAGGGCAAATTTTCCTCTATAGTGGGCTTATTGTTATTGTAATAACAGGTTATTCAATCAGAATTATCTGTTTTCTACATTCTACAGCCAGAAATGTCACTTTTGAAAGAACTTCACGAGAATACCTCCTCGTCTCGTGGGTGCTGCCTCGGCTGGGCCGCCTACTGCCCAATTTGGGAGGGCTGAATTCCCCATGCAGACGGCTGTATGCTGGGTTCGTCCGAAGTATGGCGCTCTACCGAGCGCCAATCTGGGCCGGACCACTCACGGAGGGCACGAAGGCACTGCTCCGTCGGCCGCAGAGGGTAGTGGCCCAGTGAACAAAAAAAAGGCCTGATGTGGTGTCCTTAGTTTCTTGGACGGGACGGATGTTAGTGTGGGATGCTATCTTCGTAGACACACTATACCTTCCCATTTCTAACGTATTAATGCAAAAGCGGGCGGAGCGGCAGAAAGCGCCGAAATTTTGGAACATAATAAATATAAGAGCCTCGATAGAGAGTACCATTTTGTACCACTTGGCGTTGAAACTCTATTAGGGCCATGCATCGCGCCCAAGTTTTTTGTAGAAATCGCGAAGCATCTGGTTGGCGTAACTGGTGACCGAAGAGCTGGCGGCTTCCTCGCACAACGTATCAGCATTGCGATATAACGAGGAAATACCGCCAGTATCCTTGGTACAATGCCTCAAGGGCCTATTTTAGATTTAAGCTAGTTATAGTAACACCACTGTATATATCCATTATGTATACTGTTATTGTAAATAAAATATGATCGCATTAGTCTACCCCTCCTTTTCACATTTCTTAAGTTCTCGATCTCGACCGATGTCCGAGAAATGTTGGGAGTAAATTCTACATTTGTATGGTTTTTTTTCTCAATTCAGTTTTTTTTTTCAAATTGGAGCTATGGTTGTTTGTGAGGTCTACAGCTCACAACAACAACACATTTCTAGAAAAACTACGTATTTAGTAGTAGGAAAACACACATCAAAGGAAACTTATCCCTTCCAGGGATCTTTTCCAGTTACCCTTAATAAGATTAGTTTCTTGCGCCGGCATCTTCTCGGGGCTGTGGTGTAGGATTAGAACCGATGGTAGTTTTTGACATTCATAAGTTCGATATAATATGCCTTAGAGGCCCATTCGAACGTACACTGACATTAGAATTATATCGAAAGGATGTCATTTAGTTTTCTCACGTCTCGCTTGCGCCAATACATGAACGGATAAGTATAGCGAAATACACGATAACTATAATAACATCATTCTAATGTTAGTTAACGTTCTAATTGGCCTATAAATTTAAAAATAAGGACTTTCACTTTCACAGATCCGTTATTGGTGCGGTGATATCACGGGCTGCCATTAAAAACAATCAAATCGGATCCTGCGGTAGCTATTTGACAATATGTCGGAAATTAAACAATATGGTTCAGTAAATAATGTTATTCAGTTGATGGAATGCAAATAATTTGACAGGGACTGAAATTTTTGCAACCGCCTTTTTCAATATGTGCTTATTTGTTTGTCTTGTCTGCTTATTAATAACGTATTTCAATGAATAATATATATTATCATTAGGTAAAAAAGATTCCTTGTTCAAAGAATTATGCTTACATACTTACAATATTTTATAGGATGGGAAGGGCTGAACAAGAACACTGCACTCTAAAACTAAAATCCGTTCAGTAGTTTTTGCGTTTATCGCGAACATGCAGACATACAAAATACAAATAGACAGACGCGGCGGAGGACTTTGTTTTATAAGGTGTAGTGTGTGCAATAGGGAGTATATTGTGGCATATAATGTGGAGCTAAATGAAGTATAAGTATATAAGTTTGTAAGTAATAAATGTATCATACCTCTATATGTACAAAACAATTAGGCACGTTACGTACCTAGCAAATATACAAGGTGCTCGCGAGGAATCGGAAAAAAATTAACCACGTGTTCCTGAGGTCATAAGAAGCTAAAAATCTTATACTACGTCAATTCCGATAAAAAAATTTTTTTTTGTATTTTTTTAACTTTTTGTATATTTTTATACAAAAAGTACATTAATATGAATTGGTTCATTTTTTCGTTAAAACTAGTATAGACAAAGTGTTCCTTGTAATTTTGATATCTGTCAATCAGAATAGAATAGAATAGAATAGAATATAATATAATAGAATAGAATAGAATAGAATAGGATAGAATAGAATAGAATAGAATAGAATAGAATAGAATAGAATAGAATAGAATAGAATAGAATAGAATAGAATAGAATAGAATAGAATAGAATAGAATAGAATAGAATAGAATAGAATAGAATAGAATAGAATAGAATAGAATAGAATAGAATAGAATAGAATAGAATAGAATAGAATAGAATAGAATAGAATAGAATAGAATAGAATAGAATAGAATAGAATAGAATAGAATAGAATAGAATAGAATAGAATAGAATAGAATAGAATAGAATAGAATAGAATAGAATAGAATAGAATAGAATAGAATAGAATAGAATAGAATAGAATAGAATAGAATAGAATAGAATAGAATAGAATAGAATAGAATAGAATAGAATAGAATAGAATAGAATAGAATAGAATAGAATAGAATAGAATAGAATAGAATAGAATATTTTTTATTCGTAGACACAAACAAGACACATTAAATTACATGATATAACAAAAACAAAGGAAGTACAAAGTGCCACGAAATGGCCTCATCTCAGCATGTTGCTGGTGGCTTCCAGCGCTGATCTTCCGATGAGACCATCAAATGGCCATAAGGACGTCTAGACTAGGTCCCATAGTGGGGACATCGCCATCAAAAAGGCGTTATGTACTGACACACAATAAAAACACGTTTTTATTGGTATTAACTCTGAAACTAAAAAAAGTTTATATCAAATTTTTGTCTCTAAATGCGATCCGGAATATGCTGCTAAAATCTTTGCTTTTCCTCGCGGGCACCTTGTATATTAAACAAGTACCTATAAAGAGAAATGTATCCTTGAGGGATCTTTACCGTATTTCCAAGGGAATAATTATTCCCTGTTGGCAAGTATTTGCCCGCGCCGGAAATAAAGTCGTGAACGTATGCAGCTCCTAAACCTGTAGCTCGGGCACTAACGCTGTCGTAACTTGTGTGGGCGCCGCGTTTTTACAGGGCGAATGCACGACATGGAATCGTAGACGTGTCTTAAGTGTTAGAACCTTTTGCTTAACAGCTTGGCCTAAAAATACGTAGAGGATTTTCTTACTTACAACTCTAAAAAATGTTATTAAAATTAAATCTACAAATACCCGTATTTAATGAGAGCAGTCGTCATACTAACCATATAACGACATGCTAAAATAACATTAAACTTGGCGTGAACATTGAAGTAACATAAATCTATGCCCGAAATTGGTTTTCATTGCTATAAAAAGAATATAGAGCGAGTAGAACATTTCTATACAAGAATTATAGTCGCTATATTTCATTTGTGTTGCGATTTCTAGCAACGAAAACTAGTTCCAGGAATAGATATATGTTACTTTAATGTTCATGCCAAGTTTCATGTTATTCCAGCATGTCTTTATAAAATGAGAGCGTAACTTCAATTGTATGAAAAGGTGAATTCGGCTCTATACCTTATCTGGCGACTCTTAATTCCTAGAGTGTCCCTCTACTGGGCAAAGATCTACCTCCTCCCTTTCCACGTATCCCCGTCTTATCTTAACTGATACAAAAACATATTAAGTTCAAAATATTCTCCTTTGTTATACAGGGTGATTCAGGAGACGTGAGCAGGATCAAGCTTGAGCATTCAGTAAGTTATAAGCAACTGTTTCGTACCAGTATTTGTGAAATTAACATTCTTTTATTTTTTACTGTTCAAAAAAAAAATGTTTTAATTTATTTACGCCGTGTATGGTCACCCTATTTGTTTTATCCATAACAAGTGACAAATTGAATGTCATCGGAGTCTGGTTACTTTTGAAAAATCGTATCTCACTCAAGTGTGACTTTTTGTTTTCTTCATATTCAAACTGCTGTCATAACGGTTAAAGAGGTTTTATCTTTCTTAATTAAGTGTTGTAGGGTGTCCATGATTGTAGATTATCAAATTTGTCCTTCCCAAAAAGTTAAATAACAGAAATAAAGCGAGATTGTTTTACTTAAATATGATGATGAAGGGTTCATTAACATTTACCGATTGTGTAGGCTTAGTCCTGCTCACGTCTCATGAATCACCCTGTATACCAGAGCTTTGATAAAATTATCAAAACTATCAAAATTAAAAAAAAGATTGTGACAAATTTTTTGGGTTGTATGATTAAATATGTATATATATATTTTCTCCGAACGCCTGTCACTCGGAATAACGTATAGATTCTAATGATACATCATACGTCTAAATTGATTAAGGTATTCAGAACTTATAGTGGAGTAAAGTAACTGACATACAAACATGGAATATAGTGTTGTGTTCCTGCCGGTAAGTAAGGTTGCCAGAGTTCAACGAGGATGCGAAGTATTAGGGGAGGATGCTAGGGTCCCCCCCGAGGGTTGCCCACCTTGTCGTGGTGGAGGGGCTTAGTAGCCGTGGCTTGGCCTCCCACGGTGAAGCGAAGAGGCAACCAGGGCCGGCCTGTTTGAGGTGCGGGCTGGCCCGAGGAGGACGCTCCAAGTGGGCTTGGCGAGCCCGCTTGTGACGCGTTGGAGGTGGACCGTCGAGGAAGAGGAGTGTCGGTATTGCGGTTAGCCGTTCTCCCTATCCTCGACGGCCGAGGTGGGATCGCAGGGGAAGAGGCGTGATGGTATCACGATGCGCCACTCTCCCTATCCCCTGCGACCTTGGCGGGGCCGTTCCGCTGTAGCGGCGTTGGTGGGGCTGCAGAGGAAGAGGAGTGTCGGTGTTACGGTGTGCCGTTCTCCCTGTCCTCTGCAGCCGAGTTGTGGTTTGCGGCAGAACCATGGACTTCATCTGCCGCCGGGCGCTGGGGAGTTTTCTGGCGCCCGTGGCCTCCTTGTGGCGGGCTCGGGGGGGTCCGCTACACTGCAGGACGGAGGCCGAGGAGGAAGGCGCGTCGAACCATCTGGCGCGCCTCGCGTGAAGGGCCTTCGGGCATCCGCGAAGGAGCCGCTCGCGGGCGGCTGCCGCCGGTGGGGTCGCGGATGAGTACGCAAGTGTTCCCGTAACCCCACCAATAAGGCGGCGAGGTGGCATACGGGGGGTTTTTAGTGGGTATACCGTGGGCCTCATTAGCCTAGACGGGAGTCCCACATAACCACTCGGGTCACCCCCCGCACCCGGGTGGTATGCGGAATGCATTTTCCCCTCTAGAAAAAAAAAAAAAAAAAAAAGGATGCTAGGGTCGGCAACGCGCATGTAACTCCTCTGGAGTTGCAGGCGTACATAGGCTACGGAGACTGCTTACTATCATCTATCAACAATTTTTGTATTTTTTAACTGTATAGATTAGATTAGATTAGATTTATTTATTTCTTAAAGAAAAAGACACAGTATTTAACACAAAAGGATAAAACAAAGGCTTTCACTAAAAGATCGTCAACTTAACAATAAAACAAAAAATATATTTTTTTAAATTAATAAATTAAGAAATGTCACGACAAAAAAGAAAATGTCAATGTATACATAGCTAGGGACAACCTAGGTATTGTCGAAATGTCAAAAAGAATAAAAAACAAATATGTTTACAAAAACACTAGTTATAAATAATTTAATAATAATAAATATATCCATCACCTGCACAGATTTAGAAGTTCTAAAGTACTTAGATAGGTATTTGTACCTTAATTATCTTTCCAAAGCAAAATGTGAGCGCTTTATGTAAGAATATAATAAGAGGAGGTAAATAGAAGCGAATTTAAATAAAGTCGGGTTTGAAGATAACTGCCGATGTCTCTTCAGGGAGACATAATAAACTCGTCGTGCTGCGGGGTCGGGCGCGGCCCGGTGTAAGCGGGCGCGCGCCTTTTTTCCATTTTACTTTTTACCGCTACAGGAATGTACAATAAGCGTCACCTGTAGGGCTAAGATGGTCGGCTCTTTACCATTTGTCACCATGCCTGTCACTTTCTAACAAGTATGAAAGCGCGAAAGTGACACTGACAAGTGATAAACATGGAACCATCCTGCCATCGCTGACTATAGGTTAATAGACTTAATAGACAGTAAAAGATATACTTTTGAACGTCAATTTTAGAGATTTATCTATATTTGGAAAAGTTATCAGGAATATCAGATACTTTTGGCGAGTTGTTTCATCCGTTACTATTGATGTTGACTGTACACGGGCAGCATAGCTAGGTGTAAGAAATTCGCCCGAAACATATTTTTTCCTTTAACGTATCTGACTCGCTTTAAGTGAGACCGGCCCCCACGGCGTCGTTACTGGCGTCGGTTATTAACGCCCACGTCCAATTATATCTAATTCTAATTGTGTTTACGGCACTGATAACTAGATCGTTATTATTTTTTGACTTATCGGCCGTTTGGAGTATTGTTGTCACGTAATCGAGTCTTAACAGTCTGAATAATAAAAAAATCAGACTTTTAAAACTGCATTTAATTTTCATAAATCCTCTAAATAAACCTTGATAAGAGCACACATTCACTTGCACATTTTCACATTGTTCAATTCGATATCGGATGTTGATGTTCCTTGAAAAAAAAAACAGCTGCTAGAGAGGCCCACTGGCGTAAATTCATTTCATTTCTGAATTGACGCTTTATTTTGAAAAATCATCATTGGCCTTTGAGTCTATTCTTCTTCCTCGCGTTGTCCCGGCATTTTGCCACGGCTCATGGGAGCCTGGGGTCTGCTTGACAACTAATCCCAAGATTTGGCGTAGGCACTAATTTTTACGAAAGCGACTGCCATCTGACCTTCCAACCCAGAGGGTAAACTAGGCCTTGTTAGGATTAGTCCGGTTTCCTCACGATGTTTTCCTTCACCGAAAAGCGACTGGTAAATATCAAATGATATTTCGTACATAAGTTCCGAAAAACTCATTGGTACGAGCCGGGGTTTGAACCCGCGACCTCCGGATTGCAAGTCGCACGCTTTTTGCTTTGGCCTTTGAGTCTATTACAGACCATTTAAACAGTGTCAGGCAGGGCTACAACGTTTTTCATGGCTGTGTAAGCCAATACGGGAGCGGCAAATACGACCACAAGCCAGGCAGGTGCAGTGTGTCCGTGGCGAACAGAAGTCGTACTGATGCATGGCTCGTTTACTTGCAAGTCTCTTAAACCACGCCTCATCATGGATGTTACATCCGTCGAACACCAGTTCTCCCTTATCTCTGTCCTCGGCAAGCTCCTCCCATTTATGAACAAGTAATTAATTAAATGGATGTATGTATCAATGATATGTCATAGTTTTCAATTGTGTGGTTGAGTTAAAAATAATTTTGGTGTTATATTTTTCTTTTTGTTTTTATTGTTTTTTTTTTATTTATTTTTTTTTTATTTTTTATTATTATTATTCCTTTATTTCTCTTTCTTCTTAGGGTTATGTTTTTTACAATATGGATATAAAAGTAAAATATAAAAATACATTAAAAAATACTATACAAAACACATATAAACACATTGTAAAAAACTTAACCTAGTGTGCCGCCAGCAGCGGGGCAGGGCCCAAGCTGCCGGTGGTCAGGGCTGCAGAGAGAGGAACCGCCGCACTATCCGCGCCGTGTCCAAGATCACCGCCTTCTGCATCTGACCCTTGATCCAACCACCTAGCGAGAGTCTCTCAAGGTGTTGGTCGAGACTCTTCGCTATGAGACCGTTCGCTGAGACGACTATTGGGACAATGATCGTCGAATCAACATCCCACATGGCGGTTATCTCGTGAGCCAAGTCTAGGTACTTGCTGGACTTGTCCTTCTCGGCTTTCACGAGATTCTCATCATGGGGGATGGTGATATCGACGAGCACGGCCTGGCGTTGCGATCGATCTATTATCACGATGTCAGGCTTATTGGCTACAATAGTCCTGTCGGTGATAATAGATCGATCCCAATAGAGCGTGGCACGACCATTTTCGAGAACTGGCGCAGGTGAGTACTTGTAGTACGGTACTTCGCGGTCCACAAGGCGGTATAGAAGAGCAAGTTGCTGGTGAATAATTCTGGCTACGAGATTATGTCTGTGCAAGTACTCACCGTTAGCAAGATGAGAACAACCGGAAATGATATGCCTGAGTGACTCCCCGGGACGGCGGCATGCCCGACAAATGTCGACCGTACCGTCCTTCAGGATATACTTCCGATAGTTGTTCGTCATCATAACTTCGTCCGCAATTGCACAGGCAAAACCCTCGATTATTATTATTATTATTATTTTATTATTATTATTTTATTATTATTTTTTTATTTTTTTATTTTTTTTTAAGTTTTACTAATACTTATATGGACACATGTCTGAAATAAACAATTTTTATTTTTTTTATTTTTTTTTATAACAAGGCTATAAGTGCATGAAGCATTTATTTAATTTAATTATGCCATTTAGTTGAATGTACTTAACCATATTTCGAATTAAAAAAAAAAACGCTTTAAAGAGTGTTCAAAATTCGAAGGTCGGAATTTAATTCGAGAGCAAAGTCTTGAATTTTACCAGCACTTGTGTTGACTCAAAATCTCACCAAATTGTGTAATTCATGATATTCTGTGAATCGCTGTTCATTATCGTTGGAATAAATCCAATGATGATTGGATAAAATAACGAACTCATTCAGAGCATCAAGATATTTTAAATGGACCTTAAAAATAAATCCTTATTGCGTCAAAATACAATTTTAAGAGAACTTTTGCATTGGACAATTAGGTCCAATTTCAGTATATATGTATTTACAAGAGGCGGACCACAAGGCCTTCACTACCAGTCAACAATAGCAGAGAGATTGTGAGCAGTGCTACAATGAAGATCTATGAGAATTTTCACTAACTTTAAGGACTTTTTTCTATTATAAAACATATATTTATTTCCATTTTTGTAACGGAATGACCGTCATAGTTACGGCAGAAATGGGGCGGCTAATGTCATTCATTTGACTATGTCATGACAGATACAGCGGCGGCAACAACGCCGCAACAGTAATGCGGCTGCAGTTGACAACTGAAAGTCAACATTACATAAATAAAAATAAATATGTAAAAGCGGGCGCAGCGGCGGAAAGCGCCGAAATTTTGAAACGTAATAAATATAAGAGCCTCGGTAGAGAGTACCATTTTGTACCTTTTGGCGTTGAAACTCTAGGTCCATGGGGTCCCAGCGCGCACAAGTTTTTTGGAGAAATCGCGAAACGTCTGGTTGACGTAACTGGTGACCGAAGAGCTGGCGGCTTCCTCGCACAACGTATCAGTATTGCGATACAACGAGGAAATGCCGCAAGCATCCTTGGTACAATGCCTCAAGGGCCTATTTTAGATATAAGCTAGTTATAGTAATCATCTGTATATATCCATTATGTATATTGTTATTGTCAATAAATAACATTTGATAATAAATACATATTTGGGGACAATTTTACACATATCACAAATTAAGCAAAGCTTGTTCTATGAGTACTAGTCGACAATATACATACAGTATATACAACAACAACCACAAACAAATATCTGTGTTCATCACACAAATAAATGCCCTTACTGGGATTCGAACCCGGGACCATCAGATTTATAGGCAGGGTCATTAACGACTATACTCTGTATCTTTAGGTATTTAAATAAAAGTAAACAAAATCAACCCTCAAATGGCTCCTTAAGCCAGTTGAGGGTAGATGAAAACATTACATGATCAAATAAAGTAGGTTAAAGTCAGGTCGTTCAGTCACAGATCCAAGCGGTTTTATGTTTGGTTGGTTAACCAATAAATGTTATAACTACCTAAAACTGTACAAATTGTTTGTTTACTTTTATTTAAATACCTAAAGATACAGACTATAGGCCAGAGTGGTGTCGTGTCCTTCTTGTCGACATGTCTCAAACTTCCTTGATAAGAGAAGAATTTACATTATTTCTTGAATATAAATGCATAAAGAATTAACACAATCACCTGAAATTGATTTCAACCCCTATCCCGAAACCCTCCGAGCCCCTCGGGGATATCTCGAGGAAGGAAAAATTGAAATTATTAATTCACCGCCGGGTGCCGAAATATTTGACTTTAATGAATGCCTTTAAAAAGATAATTAGATCATTCTTCCTTTTCATTTGTGGAGGTGAAATCATTAAATAAATAATGTGGTGTTTTTGTGAAAATACTGCAACAGTTTTATGAAAAACTTTCTTGAAATATTATCCCTATACTTATACATAACTCTGTCTGTCTATTATCTTTTCCCGAAAAAACTCGCTAAACCGATTAAGATGAAAGTTGGTATGAAGATAGTTTGCGGCCCAAGGAGGGGCATAGCATAGCATAGTCTTTATCAATCATCATTATAAGAGAAGAATAATTCATATTCATAATTCGTGGGAAAAAGCTAATTGTAAATAAATTATGAAGTAACATTGAACGCTTATTACTGCGTATAGAACCGGCACAGAGTATTTTGCGCCATGAGTTGTTGTTGTTTTGACAACAAACCCTAGAAACGGAGCGTGAATCTCGCGACCTGGGGCCCGATTTTTGAATTTCGACCACTCGATTTCGTGTATTTTGTTCAATGATATCTCCACTACTAGGCATTTAAATTCTCCATATGGAATTGAAAACGAGTGGTCAATACCACTCGATTCCCAATTTCTATCGCTCGTATTAAAAAAATAGCAATCCGTCGTTTTCCGTAGATTTTCGAGTGACGAAATCGAGCGCTCGAAATTCAAAAATCGGTCCCCTAAACGCGTAAGCATCATGAATTTTACGGCGCTTAAAAAAAAAAATATTACAGGTTACGATTGCAACAATTTCATTGTTTGGTATGGCTTCTCTATAGAAATAATAACTCAATGTTAATTAACGAAGAAGTATTTGCGGCGGACTCCTTGTATTTGAAGTAAAATGACAGTTTCTGACAATGTAATTCACATGACTAATAGGTCCCCTAGACATATGAAAATATGCCATTATTTATATTACAACAATATGTCCTTGTGGATCTTGCCAGTATCAAAATTTGACGGTTCGTCTATGACATACTTTTCATAAAAGTGACTATTCGACTACGGATGCAACATTTTGTTTTTATTGCTTTATTTTTTGTTTTTATTAATATTGTCACAACATACCGCAAACGTTCGCATTTTTCCGCAAAAAAATATTGTTTGCAACTATATCACATTTTTTTGGGTCCCCATTAATATTGATGACCAAACACAACAAACAAAAACCATATCACCTTTAAAACAACAAGGTCTTATCTGCCTCTGGCTCTGTACAAAATTGTCTTAAATATCGAAACAGAAAATTGACCAAAAATATGTATAGACGACCTTGATGTCTAGGCTATAAGGTCCTGGATACATATATTTGATGTTTGGTCCGTGTCGTTGTTTTATAGCATGACTGTAACTGTCTCAGTAAAACAACGTGATTGATGTATTGGACAGACTCCGTAAAACAGGGGCGGAGATGGATTGGGTTCTATAAGTGGTTATTGTTTGTAAACCATATTGCGTTGTCTACTTATAAAAAGTTAGGTTATGTTAAGATACGAGAATGGAGAACGACATATTTCTATTTTTACAAGTTTTTAAACTTACAATATATGTATGCTCGCGTCAAATCTTGCAAGCTAAATCAAACCCACATTCCATTATACGATTCAGCTGGAAACTACACATAATATATTTTACAGTACATATGGGGCTACTTTATAGCACTAGTGCGAGAAGTAGCATATTATGTTACTGTGTCGAACATTTAAAGGGCCATATGTACTGTAAAACGTTGTACGATACATGTGCGAATAGGTAATTCGCAACTCGTGTCGATTTAAAACACTCCCTTCGGTCGTGTTTTAATTTATCGCCACTCGTTTCGAATTTCCTATTTTTCGCACTTGTATCGTAATGTACTATATTGAAGTTGGATGATAATGCAATATTATGGTAGGTATAAAGCTGACCATAGTTACTGGTGAATTTCCAATATGACTTGGATCTCTGGTAGCCGTTTAAGAAGAGTAAGACTCTTACGGTAGATGTCGCTAGAGTCTTCCAATGGCTCATAATATGGTGGAAATATTAGCTGTATTGGGTACGGTCTTAGTAGCTCAGATGACGGAGCACTGTGCTAGTGAATCCAGTGGTCGTGGGTTCAAGTCCCGCTGAAGACAGTGAACTTTTCCACTTTTAATTTATTTCTAAGCTTAATAGCGTTGTTCGCAGACGTTTTTGTTTGTATAAAAAAATAATTTAACTTCAATTAGTAACCTTTTCTTATTTTAATATGAAAGAGCCTACTAATAGGATTAAATACTCAAGAGAATTTCGTGCTTGAATATAAAAGTATTAAATTCAGTAACCCGCAATAAATTCAAACAAGACAAAACATATCAACTTTAAACAACGCTTAAATTCTGTTTAAAAGAAAATTTATTCATCGTCGATTCGTTAATTTTTCACCAACTTTGGCAATTAAACAAACTCGGGACAAAGAAGTCGTTGAAAAAAGAAAATAATTACTTTCTTAATGACCATCGCGCCCAGAGGTACGCACGGGAAGTTTGCAAAAGAAAAACTTGAGGTATAAAAGGGAGGGTGCGTCTAGTTAACTTTTTAGTTAAAAATATTGAAATATTAAAGCGGTTAGCGATGTTTTTGGCCCCCATGGTTTAAAGATTAACACCTGAGTCTTGGATAAAACAGACAATATGGTGTTTTCTTCTAGAGTATATAAGAAAGGAGTGAAATTTGGGAGGTCTGCGTCTAGTAAACTTTTTACATAAAATCATTGAAATATTTAAGCGGTAGCGATGTTTGGGGGCTTAAGGATTAACACCAATCTTTGGTTTGGAGAAAACAGAAAATATGGTGTTTAAAAGAAGGTATTACAAGGGTGCGTCTAGTTAACTTTTTAATTGAAAATATTGAATTTAAGGGGTAAGTGATGTTTTTGGACCGTTGTTTAAGGTTTTCACCTGAATCTTGAATTGAAAGTAATTTAAACCTGACTTTCTGACCGTGTCTTAGTATCATACTCATTTATTTTCAACACACTTGCTCAAAACGACGCTTTTATTCCACCCATTTTTTGCTCATAATCCTAGATATTAAACACGCGTGCTTTTTCAGAATATTATAACACTTGGGCTTTTTCATTATATTATCCGACTGAGTTAAGAAGGTAACTGATTGCAAATAATATGCATGGGAACGGAGCCTTCTTAATTTGGTCGAGTAATACATTTTTTTTTAAACCAACTATTAGGTTTCAAATGTTAGTTCAAAGAGGTTTTATCAAACCAAACATAATTTATAGATTAAATTATCTCGTAAATTACATTAATGAATAAACATAAAAGTTAATCGATTTGATCTCCATCCTTCGAATAGAAATACAAAAATATTAGCTTTTTAACATTTTTTAATTGGCTGTTTGTCGATTTCGTTCGCGCTTTTGCCTTGCGCGCGCATTGGAATCGTGTGTAAAAAAAATAACGCGCGAACCATTTTCCGTATTTGTCATAAAATTGGAATAGTTTTGCATGTTTTTAGTTTATATTTTGACGAACATGTCATTTTCAAGCATTGAATATGAAGAACACATAAACTTGACGCTGCCAGTAATACTCATAGAGGCAAGAGCCGAGAACGATAGCTTTTTACCATCAAAATCGGGTGAAAAATAATTGGCGGCATATGAAACTTTTATTCAATGGAAAATCAGCAAAAACGCCCAATCTTTCTTGGAAAACGTGTTAGTAGCTTATTCCAATGAACTGGCGAATAAGTGCCTACAAGCCCAGCACGCTTTGGTGCAATTATTCGATGTTAAAACTGTAAGTAACCATTTTGAAAATTGTAGGTAAGTACCTTTACTGTTTTGACAAAAAAATCTGATTTATAAGTTTTGTTTTTTCCTCGCAAGTGTGTTGAAAAACGTCGTATGAAACGCGTGTGCATTGGTCATTACCCACATCGGCTTTCTTATTGCGCGCTCGCTTACAGCTCGCGCGCACAATATCGCCTCGTGTGTAATGACCAACTTAGCACACGTGTATCATAATGTACTATTATAACATCGTTTTTACATGTCAAATAAAATATGGTAAAATATAAATTATTAAATTATTAAAATTAGAGAATAGAAATGGCAATATATAGTGACGATAATTGGCAAGAAGCGGCACAGGATCGGGAAAAATGGCGTGCTCTTGCTTCTAAGGCCAAGACCCTCTTTGGTTGGAAATTGAATGTCAAGTTAGGTAATATTATACAAATACGAGAGCTCTAATGCCCTATGACTATCTTCCCAGTAATTAATTATACAAGGTGGCCAAAAATATGTGCATTCCCGTTGCTAGAGAGGTTTTGAAATTTGATAAAATTTTCTGGCTGTTTCATACATGTTAGCTGGTCCATTTTCTATGGGAGGGTAAATTTTTTTCGCGATTTCGGGGTTGGTCCCATAGTGAAAGTTGCTCAGTATAAGCCCAAAACCTCCCTGGCAACGGGAATGCACATATTTTTTGGCCACCGTGTATATGCCGGTTAGAAATTCTTTCCCATACTGACCCTAACTTCCGAAAAATACTGGTACGAGCTGGCTCAATCCCCAGCGACTTTCGGTACAAAACTTTCGAATTACTTAGCATTACATTTATCTAAAATTTGTCTAACAATGTTGATAATCGCTTCTTAATACCGCTTAATTTTGTCATTGGAAATATTTTGAACTAATTTTGACAACACTATCGTAAACTAACCAGGAAAAAACCCTATTAAATCATTATTGACCCATTCCTTAGCTTCACACTCAACGCGCAATGATCCCCCGTATTTTTATTTACGGCCTGCAATTAATCAACCACTAATGGTTGTTTTCTCGGACTAATGACGTGGACGAATTTCTAATTGATGCGTAGGCTCGGCAACTATGAATTATCTTATTTCTGGATTAATGGTCCCAATAGACCCTTGGTTACGGGTCGGTTACCTTGCTGTAGCTCTTGCCTCATTTATTTTATGTACTTATAATAAGGTAGTAAAAACCTACGCTATTTCATATCTTTTTTTTGCCAAATTTAATTTTCCAACCAACTTATTAGCAGAATTTTTATCAACCATCGCTCACCAAATTCTTATATCATAGCAAATTATTGTACTTGCTTACTTACTGCTGTGGCGCAGCGACCCGAAGTGGATCTTGGCCTCCCACACCAAAGACCGCCATGCTTCTCTGTCCAAAACTGTTTCGGTGCAGTCGACGACACCGAGTTTGCTAAGCACTTCATTGCACTTCATCTCTCCAGCGGTAACTAGGGCGTCCAGACGGTCTTCGGCCATTTGGAACTCCAGAGTAATTTGATCTATGAATTATATTCATTAGTATTATATATGGAATAATATTTACAACATCAATAAATTGCTCTGATAATTAGATTAAGATAATTATATGTTATACTGTCTTACTATTCATAAGTGCTTGTTGATAGGCCTACATGAATAAAGTATATTTGAATTGAATTGAATTGAAGTACGCCCTCTAGTTTGCACGATCCTCACCGATTCGGACTGCGTGCACGAGCCAAATTTTTTGATTTGATCAAATTATTTCGCATAAGTCAGTATGCTAAATAATCGTTTTCCAAAGATTCCTATGAAATACAATATCAAATAAAATTACGGAAAAATTGTTTTGGGAGAGAAAAATCATTTTCAATAATTTTGACGACCAGTCTGGCCTAGTGGGTAGTGACCCTGCCTATGAAGCCGATGGTCCTGGGTTCAAATCCTGGTAAGGGCATTTATTCGTGTGATGAGCATGGATATTTGTTCCCGAGTCATGGGTGTTTTCTATGTATTTAAGTATTTATAAATATTTATATATATTATATATATCGTTGTCTAAGTACCCTCAATACAAGCCTTATTGAGCTTACTGTGGGACTTAGTCAATTTGTGTAATAATGTCCTATAATATTTATTTATTATTTATTATTATTTAATAATATTTTCGTCAATAGAATATAGTGAACCTTAAACGAAATAATAATAAAAACTATGGCTTTGCATTTACCCTAAATGGATCAAAGATCTTTTTATTAACTAGATTATTAATTAGATTAACAGGTTATTTTAAATATTAGTTACTTAAATTCATAGTTATAATAAAATACGCACATTTAACTACACGCCAGACTAAGCCCACCATTGCTAGTCCAGACCGACAGTTAGCAGCGAACAAAATATCCATGTTTGCACAGTCCATTCAATGCTATGTGCGGTGGACGATTACATTTTCCTCCCATTTTGTGCCTTCACAGCGACGAAATATATTCCAAATTAAAATGATAGCACGGTGGCCTAGCGGTAATAGCGTGCTACTTGATCCAGTGATCGCGGGTTCAAACCCCGGCTCGTACTAATGAGTTTTTCGGAACTTATGTACGAAATATCATTTGTTATCTAACTAGTCGCTTTTTGGCGAAGAAAATCTTCGTGAGGAACCGGACTAATCCCAATAAGATCTAGTTTACCCTCTGGGTTGGAAGGTCAGATGGCCTACGCCAACTACTACGAAAACTAGTGCCTATGCCAATTATTGGGATTATTTACCAAGCGGACCCCATGCTCCCATGAGCCGTGGCAAAATACCGGGACACCGCGAGGAAGATGGCGGTTGAGATAAATGACAGAGATCAAACATAAAAATCATACTACCGAATTGAGGAGGCTCCTTTTGGAAATTTGAAGTCGGGAAAAAACTGGAGCAATTATCGTCAAAATAAACAGCAATTCAAGTTCAATTAATATTGAATCTCTGAAACAATGCCGGACCCTTCTCACTACTCAGCAATTTAATATCCATTGAGACGTTAAAAAGGAATGCCTGACATCCAGGCTCTGGGGCCGTATTCGTGTTGCGACACGATTAAATTGAATAAAGGTACCAATCGGACTCAGTCTACACCAGCACTAGTCGTGATTTCACAAGTACCAACCAGCGCAAACGATCTACAAAGTCGTGTCAAAACCAGTTGAAAGCCATAACAAATTGCTATATCAGAATCGTGCTCAAAGAGTGGAATAGAGTCGTCCTTTAATTGGACATTTTGACAGTTTGACAATTCGGTTATGAATTCGGTGGGCGCGCTCCATCATTTAGAGAGAGACAAGCATTGAAAATTCTATTGCACAAATGGAAATAGTTCTAGAGCCTTGCGGAAGTTGATTAAATTGAACTTAACTTGAATTTAATTCTTAAAATATATATCCAATGATTTAACAAAATGGGCTAAGAGTTGCTTTCTACTACCGTGTCTGAGCCTGGATTCAAACCGGTTTCTTTAGTTTTCGCGGTCAAAGCCATACATATTTAGGTTAACCGGTCACGACGACTATCATCCCGATTTCGGATATCTTTTTACAATTTTGACTAGCGACTTAACAGACACATACACACACACACACACACACACACACACACACACACACACACACATACACACACTGTGACCGTATTTAAGTATTGCGTCCCGTATTTTTACCCGTTCAAAAATAGTACTGATAATAATAAAAATAATAATAATAATAATAATAAAATTCTTAATAACACAAATAAAATAAAAATGAAAATAGTACAGATAATAATAAAAAAACTTTGATATTGCATGTTATAAAAGCTAGGGTGTTACCAAAATTTATAAAAAAATAAAGTTAATTTAGTAACGCAATGAAAACATAAATGGATTAAGACTTAATTAAAACCTTAACAAGAAAAATTAAATTCACTACATTAAGCTTACTTACGAGTATGATATAAATTATGCTTATTATAATAAAAAATGAGCTGCAATTAAAGTGCTCCCTTTGTTTTGTATTAAATAAAACCTGCTTTTATTATAACTTTATATTTGCTTTGTTTGCTTGTTTTCTTAATTATGCTTTTGTATAGAGCTCCTATTAAGAGGTATTTCTGTGAAATCTGTGTACGGTAGAAAATATTCTTTAATGTTTTCTGCCTTTCAAATTACCATTGTAAACTTTTATTGCACAAGTTAAAATTCACATATATTTTATTTTCCTCATATTCAAAACAAAAAAACTAGATCATTTTTTTAATTTAAAAATAATTAAATTAATTTACAATTATTTTAATCTCTGCCAGCGACTTCGTTATGCTGGTCATGATTTAAAAAACTACCCTATCCTCATCAATCTGTTTTAAACGGACATTGTTTAACTAAAGGTTCCAAATTTAAAAACAAAACAATTGTCTCCTGGTCTCAGGGGGCTATGTCCTCTCCCGAGCCGACGGGCCTCATATTACCTCCCTTTTTTTTTGACGCAGGGGTAATTTTTGTTTGACGCATGACGTGGGGGCAAAAAAAAAACCATAGACCTTATGGAACTGCGCGGGGCCTGGACCCGGGTATGTCCGTAACGTACGTTCTACGTCCAAAAGAGAGGTATGGCCACTGTGAATGTCATCTCGCTTTGTGTGGTAGGGCACAGCACAGCGGATGTCATTCCAGATCTAGAGCAGAGCCCAACTGGGGAAGTACCGCCACCTTATAGAAAATTGCAGCCAAATAACACTAGACCCTACTCATAGTGTTATGTTCCTGCCGGTGAGTAAGGTTGCCAGAGCTCGACGAGGTTCGAAGCTCTGCAACGCGCATGTAACACCTCAGGACTTGCAAGCGTCCATAGGCTACGGAAACTGCTTATCAGGCGGGCCTTATGCTTGTTTGCCACCGACGTATAAAAGCATAGGTATTAAAAAAAGCAGACAGAGACTTACGCATTTATAATATATATTAATTTAAAGCAGGCATTTACTTCCTGATATCTTCTCTCACCAGTCGTTTTCATCCTGTCCTCCATACAATACAACAAACCCCCTGACAAACACTATTTACGACTACTGTCATAAAAATTAAAGGTTTCTCAGTACAATAGTGTTAGCACGGAAATTGCACGGCGGAAGGCATAAATAAGGGGTGTAAAGACGATCGAGCCGTGAAATCCGGCCGCGGTTAGGGGTCCGTGTGAACGAGCCTTTATGCAATGCACTTAGCAATATTGTGGAGCAGCCACATTATTTTAGATATTTGAAGCTATTATTTTTAAAAATAGGTATTAACTGAATCAAAAAAAATCTGAGAAACCTTATATTAAACCTTTAAAAACCTATCGAATAATTTAACAAACACATTTTGATTTTACTGTTTTTTTTTTTGGAAAGTTTCGACAAATTTTTACTTGAAAACTCATTATTTGAAGTGATAAAAAAACGTCTTTTATAAAAATCGAAAAAGAAGAAAAACTAATTTCTGATGAATTTGGTATGTTTAATGTCCCTTACGATATTTGGAATTTCCACTGTCCGTATGGTCCAAATTTCATAACCTAATAGTTAAAAAAAAAATGGCTGCGATATACCGATTTACGGACAGACAGACGGACGGACGAACGGACGGACATTCCTTTTGGTTACTTAATGGCCCTTCATTTGATATAAGAATGATATTGGAATTATATCCGTTAGCTGTCATTCGCGCATTCATTTCGCTTTTACTTGTCCGTAGATATATTAGTGCGAGCGAGACGCCCGCGCGAATGACAGCTAACTGATATGATTCCAATTCAAATATCACTCAAATATTGGGAGTCGGACTAATTTGTTATACCTAAGGAACCCTTTGTGCGCGAGCGCAGCCGCAAACACCCGATACGCTGAGAACGGAAGCTGGGTCCCCAACCCGCACATTAATACCTGTCACTTGCGGCACTTGCCAATGTGCCGATTAACGGGACCTTAGTACAGTCGCGGGTAAAAATATGGGTTCACGCAATTTACAAAAAAATATTTCCCATAGCCCTTAATTCGCCGACATAAGAGCTATGGTACATATTTTTGAGTAACTTGTGTGCATCCATAATTTTACATTTGACTATACCAATATACCTTAGGGCCGGTACAGACGGACTGCAACTCGACTGCAACTTGTATGGGAACTGCACGTCGACGTTGCAGTTGGAGTGCAGTCGGCATGCAGTTCCCATACAAGTTGCAGTCGAGTTGCAGTCCGTCTGTACCGGCCCTTATTGGGGTAATATTATAGACGTAACGATATATATAATTAAAGAATAAACATGCAAGATTGTTAGAATAAATAGTTACATTGTTGTACCTATTAGGCTTAGTATCCTCTAAAAATATTTGTAAGTGTGGTAAAAAAAAAATATGTATATATATGTTACTTTATACGCCAGGCAATTCGCCTGCTCGTTTGCCTCCTATATTATAAAAAAACTGTTACAAAATATAATAAAATAAAATAAAATGATGATGGCAAGAGGCATCAAGCCAGGCCAAGAGGCAGGGGTGTCCTTAGTTCCTTGGAGCTTGGGACGGATGTTAGTGTGGGATGCTACCTGCGTAGACACACTGGCACCGTCCCACCTCCAACGGATTAATGCAAAAGCGGGCGCAGCAGTGGAAAGCGCCGATATTTTGAAACGTAATAAATATGAGAGCCTCGGTAGACAGAACCATTTTGTGTCCATGGGATCCCAGCGCGCACAAGTTTTTTGCAGAAATAGCAAAGTGTCTGGTTGACTGAGACAAAGAGATGGCGGCTTCTTCGTACAACGAATTAGTATTGCGATACAACGAGGAAATGCCGCCAGCATCCTTGGTACAATGCCTCAAAATCGATTTTAGATTTAAGCTAGTTATAGTAACACCACTGTATATATCCATTATGTATACTGTTATTGTAAATACAATATGTCCACCAAAAGTAAAATAAATAAATAAATAAGTAAGTATCTGCATATCTAAAAGTTAAAATTTCCAATCTCCAATCCTCACTTTTTAATTTAATTTAAAATATAAAACAAATAACATTGATTAATCAGTAACAAGACGAACTTTATTGAATTAATGTCGCAATAAACAAAACAACTGTTTGCTGTAAACGGGACTCGAACCCAATGTGCCGGAATAACGCGCAATAACCAACTTTTATACAACTAGTTAGCCTAGGGTCGCCATGCGTCCCGTTACGCTGGTATTTGTCTCAAATTGAAACACGGTGACCAAATAAAAGGGGGTTTAACCACAGATTCAGATGATCTTACGAAGTTTAACTTTGTATGGAGTTTATTATCTGTATCGTGACCAATCACGCCGACCAGAATTTTTTTCTCGTGAGTGACGTCACTGTAGCAGAAGCAAGTGTTCAATTTGTAACAACGGCGAAAAGTTTTTCCTGCACATTTGACGTTTCTTTGTTACTGCTATGCTATTATGACGTCGCGATAGTTGACGTCGCCACTTTAAATTTTAAACATTTTTTCTATGCATATTTTCATAAAATAAAAATATCAGGGCCACAAATATCAGGTTCGATAGCCATATCGAACCTATTTGAACATTTGTAATATATATATATATATATAATGGAATAGCTTATTGTCCTGGACGATATCTTATACATATGCATGGCAACCCTAAACACTGTAAAAAGTCGTGAACTTTGCAATTTACGTACCGAAGTTATGTATCAACAAAACGAAATTACACGCGAATATAACCTTTATATGTATGAAATTAAGGTAGATTAGTTTCCATGTATGTAACGAGTAAGGTACAAAATAACAATAAAGGGGGTAATAAAGTAAAAACCTTGTTTAGTGCCGACCATAAAGTAATACTTCGGTAAAAGAAAACATCGTAAACGGTTAAGTCAAGTACTGAGGTGCAAGTGATGGAAGGAAAGATAAGATGATAACGTAACTTTTATTGTTTCTGGTCTAAAATAAGTAAGTACACGAATTATAAAATAAATGGCCGTCGCGCGGGTTTTCACCTTTAATCTCAATAGTATTGTTTTTCTCCATTTTTTTTTTCCCTAACCGAATGGGCACTACTGGAGATCGGCGCTCGCGTAGTTGAGTACATTTCGTGATGCGCACCTAATGTTTCATTTCTCGGCTCTTGTCTGTAAATGTTCGTACATGTTTTGTGATAAATGGCTTTCATCTAATTACTCTGAAAAATCAATGTAAAAACAAGAATTTTGCGTTAATATGTGCATTCGTTCAATTTTTTTTTTATACTACGTCGGTGACAATCAAGCATACGGCCCGCCTGATGGTAAGCAGTTACATGCGCGTTGCCTACCCTAATACCAAGTCCAAACATCTGAAAAAAATCGGGAAAGAAAAGCTGCAACTGGCTTTTAAAATGGTACAAGGAAGGGTGGTCATCTGTATGAGAATTTGTTTTTTTTTTTATGTCTCTATTTGACCCAATGGTTGACTGGTAGAGAATGCCTTTTGGCATTAAGTCCGCCATTTGTGTTTTTTTTTGTTTGTGCAATAAAGTTTAAATAAATAAATAATATTCATATAACGCGATAACGAATTCTACGTGAACGAAACCGCGGGCAATCCCTAGTATAGTTATAAATACGGGTAGGTAAGTTTTCATTAGTATACTAACAACAAAATAACAATTTTCTATTGCTATTAATTTAAAACACGCTTTAGGAATTTTTCACACCCCCCCCCCCCCCCCCCTCGTTGAGCTCTGGCAACCTTACTCACCGACAGGAACACAACACTATGAGTAGGGTCTAGTGTTATTTGGCTGCTGTTTTCTGTAAGGTGGAGGTACTTCCCCAGTTGGGCTCTGCTTTAGATCTGGAATGACATCCACTGGCTGTGCCCTAACCACACAAAGCGAGATGACATTCACAGTTCCCAGACCACTCGGAAATTAATTATTAAAGACATCAAATCAGAATCATTTATTCGTGATAGACTATAACATACATCGTTAAGCGCTGGTAGCCTAGCGGTAAGAGCGTGCGAATTTCAATTCGGAGGTCGCGGGTTCAAAGTTTGAAACCAGGAGTTGAAGTTTCATTCAAACCCCGGCTCGTACCAATGAGTATTTCGGAACTTATTATGTACAAAATATCATTTGATATTTACCAGTCGCTTTTCGGTGAAGGAAAACATCGTGAGGAAACCGGACTAATCCCAATAAGGCCTAGTTTACCCTCTGGGTTGGAAGGTCAGATGGCGGTCGCTTTAGTAAAAACTAGTGCCTACGCCGATTTTGGGGATTAGTTGTCAAGCGGACCCCAGGCTCCATGAGCCGTGGCAAAATGCCGGGACAACGCGAGTATATAATAGGGAAATCACCTCAGAATTTTATATATTTATTCATTTATTTATTATTTATAAGCTGTTTACCACGAAATGGTCCTCAGGATACCTAATGCTAACCCAAAGGTCAGCGCTTCTCTCCGGCGAGACCATGACCAGACGGTCTTTTTTGTTTTATTCGTCTATGTCTTTACATACATTGCCGGAATCTATTATAATCCAGGACACTTCATTGCAAACCGCTGTATCGTATATTCGTGTACACCCCCATACCAATGACGGTTGTCACTTATTGAATTTTGTTGTGCGCGCAAACTTTCGATAATTCCCCTGATTCGCAACTTTGTCAATTTCCGTAACTGGGTACATCTCGATGGAAAATTGGGGAGAACGACAAAGGTTGACGAAATAAGTTTTCGCACAGGTAGCGTTTTCCAAGTTCCCGAATTGGACTAGGAGGACAATTCGAGCTTCATTCCGATATTCGAATGGTGTCATTTTATAGCGCCCGTGTGACTCGCTGCGTCAATACTTGTACACAAAAAATCAAATGTGCATACCCATTTTATGAATGGAATGCATTCATGAAATGGGTATGCACTTTTACAGCTCGCTGTACTCCGTTTACTCCGGCGTATGGGTAACCACGTTTAAGGAAACTAAGAGCATAGTTATTACAAAAGAAATAATATAAAAATAATCAAATATACATAAAATTAATTGAAATCGCGAAACGTCTGGTTGACGTAACTGGTGACCGAAGAGCTGGCGGCTTCCTCGCACAACGTATCAGTATTGCGATACAACGAGGAAATGCCGCCAGCATCCTTGGTACAATGCCTCAAGGGCCTATTTTAGATATAAGCTAGTTATAGTAATCATCTGTAATATCCATTATGTATATTGTTATCTCAATAAACGGTAGGTATACATTTGAAGTAAAAAAAAAAACAAATATTGCGTATAGCGTTGTTGTATATATTACATTTACATTTAATTCAACCAAACAATGGAAAACTGTGACATATCAATGTAATTTCGAACATCAATCCTCCGAGATAGTACTTACGTTTAGTAGCAAATGTACACACTCGTACTAAACACTAATCCGTGTATAAACAGGCCCTAAGGCAAGTGTATACGCTCGTAAGGGCTTTAAAATAAATTATAGATTATCACCGAAATGGAGGAGGTATACCGGTATCTTTGAGAAAGTTACTTAATTTAAGCTCAGGAATGCACCCTTGAAATGAACCGAAATAAAAATAGAACAATTAGATTGTAACAAATGCTTTTGAATGAAAACTGTAGATATATGTGGCTTTCCATAGAGAAGGACCCTTAGGCATGGAATGCCACATATCTCTTTTTGAAAAGTATTTTAGGGTGGCAAATTCTTTTTCATCACACTTGCTCGAAAAAGATCTTATTTCATGCAGGTGTGCTGAAGGACAAAAGGCCTATTTTGTTCCCCCGGGAGTTATGGATTGCGAAAAAAAAGCATTAACTCCCTAGGGAGTTATAGTTTTTTATTTATGATATCACTTATTCATAGAAACCAAGTTGCATAAATGAGTTTTACTTTTAAAATACTGACGTTTATAGGTAATATAATATTTTTGTTGATGTTTAAAATTATTTAATTTGATTAATTTAACAGCCGTTTAAAATATTTTTACATAATTTTCAATCGTGGCTGAATGCCGAATAGGTCTGTACCTTCGATGCCTCACCTGCCAAGAAATTACAAAATGGCGGACGAATGTTTGATATGTCACCGTATTAAGAATTATTTCGCTTAAAATTTAGTTTTTTTTTCTCAAGTGTGATGAAAAACATTGTGTGTATCTCCGGGGGTAAGAATATTGCAAACTCGGGTCTTTAATTCCATGAATGACCACCCTTGTATCCAAAATTTCACTTCCCAATCGTTGTACAATGAACTATTGCTGTGTTGTTTTATTCGCTACTATAGATTATAAGAACTATTCTATTACTATACTATATTCTATCACTATACTATATTCTATTGCTATAGACTATTCGTGACTATACGAACAAGTAGAAGCCTATGGAGGAACCTGGTCTTCAACCGAAGGACATGATGTCACGATCCTCAGCATTGAGGGACCAACTGAAGAAGAAGATACGAACAGGTACGAGCGAATATCACACGCGTGAATCGTAGCGAAATGATATGATTTTTATATCGGAATGTGAGTTCGAATTGGCCTCTAGCGGAGTTTTTTAAACAGCTTGTTTACTTTTGGCAATCAGATCATGATTTTATGTTTGATTTTGATATTAGTTTGGCAAACCGGAGGTCGGGGGTTCGAAACCTAGCAACGTCTTGATGAACGAAATGTTATTTGATACTTATCAGTTGCTTTGCGGTTACAGAAAATATTGTAAGGAAATCTGCATGCAAATTCGAGGGTTCCATGTTATACTAACATAAGATCTTTCATTAATTGAAAATGAAAAATTTCATGAAAAAATGGCTTAGTCGTTTATCTAATAACCCGAACGATTTGCTTTCTCTTTGAATAGCTTATTACCCCTTTATTTGACCTAGGACTTATGTATATGAAGGGATTTTCCCTCATAGTACTACTAGTACCAACGAAAGGGTATATAAGCTGAAGCAAGGGGTTTCCCTTTCCAAAAATGAGCCTTTGAAGGAATACGGTAGGGTTCACGAATAGAAGGATGGAAATGGCATAAGCGTTGTAAGCCATACCCCTTCAAGAGGTTACCCTTATGAAAGAGGTTTTAAGCGCTTAGAAACGGGTATTAGATAGTTGACAAAACAACTGCTTACCCGTATTTTTAGCGCTTAAAAACCAAATGAAAGGGTTTTCGGCAGCAACGGCTTTGGTAAGCAAAGCCTTACGAAATACCTCTTCCAAAACCCTCGAAGGGGATACCAGTCCGGTCCCTGGTCACTACATCCATATTTACGATGACAATGCAATAATATGCCAACATGGAGTTGATCTGATGACCCAGTCCATGGTAGCTATAGGAACTTTTCGATGGAAATACTTACCTACTAATTGAGTTTAGGCTCATTATCAAAATCTCGAGAACTACTTAATAGATGCGGACAAAAGAGCGAAAGTAGGTAGGAGGTAGTCGGCAATAAAACTGTGTATATCAAAAATTATTTTTAACAATAACTTGTTTCTTTTTAAAGTACGGAACCCTAAAAAACAAACAATCCTTCCACACCGTGGTATTTTCTAAGTCCAATTAGCAAACAGTTGCGCCCAAATGTAATAAAGCAGGAGCTGTACGGAGCTGAAAGAAGTCGTTAGCAAATCGCCACGTCGGCGGCCCGCCCGCTTTACTACACACGATTACGAGTACAAGACAATATTAGGAAATTAGGAGGACCGTGAACTACCGCTTCTCTAAACAAACTTAGTCCCCATTTTTTTCTCTGAATATTAACATTATAGAACATGTTGCCGTTTGCTACCTTACGACTGCATCATCAGATCATATCCATTTTAGCATATTATTGGATTGTTGTCGAAGTAGACCGCGGACTGGAAGTAAGCGGCGCGCGACACGGCGAGCGGTAAATCAAGAATACATATTCAAACACTGCGCTCGTCAAAATATATGAACCCTTGATTTGATGCAACAATATGGTATATAATCTTTTGATTTATTTAATTTAATGATAACGTTAAGTTTTACATATTTTTATAACAAGTAGTACGCAGGCCGTACTGTTGCTAACCCAACCTAACCTATTTTTTTAAGGTTTTTGATTCTGCGGGGGCCGCAGTTTATACCTTACTGAATCCATTTTTTTGCTAGGTATTTTATTCTAAGGGGGGGGGGGGGGGGGGGGGGTCGAAGTTCTAACCTAATCTAACCCTCCTTTAACTAGGTAGTTGAGTCTAAATTATTTTCGTTGTATTGTTTCTGACCACTCTGTCACGCTTGTATTTATGTCTTCTATCAAATAGTGCTATTGTATGTCTTTCTAGCTGTAGATTATATTTGACATGAGAAAAATTAAAAACAAAATTTCGTCTCATACAAAAAGCTCCACTACGTCACAATTTTGATCCAGTTATTCGTTTCTGCGGAGTCGCAGTTTCAACCTAACCAAACCCAATTATGTCATGCAACTAATTATGACACACAAATAATTGTGTGATGTCACTTGTTAGAACAAATAATATGCTTTAGAATATGTAATCATTATATCAATATATATTAGACGAAGTGTAAATATAGCTTATGACCATTATATCAATAATAGCATTATGTATGTCGTTAATAAGATATTACAGTAGTATGCAATTTATTACGTTATTCAAAATAACGATATATCAAACTAAAATATATGAAAAAAGATTATAAAAAATGTAGTGCACCCCAACTATTAAAAAAAAATTGTATCTAAAATGTATAATTGTTGGTGCAATAAAGAATATTTACTTACTTATTATTGTAAGGACTTGCGTTCTTATGTAGACTTTTTATATTCTTGAGACGATAATCACAATTAAATTTAATTGTAACATATCAGTCGAAAGGTATAAAGGGCCTTCCACACGGTCCGGAAAAATCGCTGCGTCAACTCGAACCGTCAGTCGCCGCCAACACTTATTGCTATTAAATTGAACGTTTCTTTCGCGACTTTACGGTGTTCCCAGAATAGTTTGTGGTAAAGAGCTTTTCGAGATTTTGTATGGCGCTTGGCTTTATATGGTGGAAAAACTACTTGGTGCTATACATATATATGTATTTAAGGTTACAGGTTTATACCAGATGACAAAATACAAGGAATTTATTAATTAAATTCAATGTCTTACAAGTCAGTAATTGTTGCAACGCTGTGTCAAGAGCGGTTGGACGGCCAATGCATTTCCTTAGGTACAATAGGTACATATTCGACTAGAATTAGTTGGTACATCATATTCAACTAGTATTAGTTGGTACATATTCAACTAGTATTAGTAGGTACAGCGTTTCTGGATTTATGTCACTTATTCTTAAATACTCGTATAGCTTTCAAGCCATCATTTTATTTATGAGGTATAATTTTGTTTATACATAGTAGACAAATCACTTCCCGTACCCACGTGCAGATCGCTAGGCGCCGCATAATGATTGGAGATCTGAACACTTGGATCCATAATCCTGCTTCTTCTTCTTTCTTTTCAACAGGCACTTTTGCTTCTTGAAACTGTTTAATCGTCTCTTCTGAAAGCGTGACATCATTCATTTTTGCTGCTTTAGTTATGATCTCTAAAGCGTCTTCCTTGCGCCCTTTGGAAAGTAGCCATCTAATGCTTTCTGGAAGGAAGTATATATAGAGAAGGAATAGGAGAGAAGGTGGGTAGACGACTGGGTTCCCGATTCGAAGAATGATTAAGACACGTTTGGTGCCCTGGGTGGCCGAGTGGGGTAGACATCTGCCGCAAACACAAAAGATGTTTGTTTGATTCCAGCCATGGGCACTGGAGGCCATGGTAACTTTTTCTTTCCTGTATCACGTCTATTTGTTGTGTGGTAGGGCATAGCACAGCGGATGTCATTCCAGATCTAGAGCAGAGCCCAACTGGGGAAGTACCTCCACCTTACAGAAAATCGCAGCCAAATAACACTAGACCCTACTCATAGTGTTGTGTTCCTGCCGGTGAGTAAGGTTGCCAGAGCTCAACGAGGGTGGGAGGGGGTTAGGGTCGGCAACGCGCATGTAACTCCTCTGGAGTTGCAGGCGTACATAGGCTACGGATACTGCTTACCATCAGGCAGGCCGTATGATTGTTTGCCACCGACGTAGTATAAAAAAAAAATCATGTCATTTTATCATTTAAGCGTTTTTAAACATAAATCACCAAATTGTCGGTTGTTCGTAAGATCAGTACCCCTAGTGTAAATAAATTCGATTTCGAAACGTGACATACGCGTTTGCGTTTAGTCTCATTTTGTATTGGATTTAGAAAGAGCGCGCCAAGCGGGACGTTTTGGAAACTCAAAATCCTATACAAAATGAGACTTAACGCAAACGCGTTCGTCACGTTATGATGTCGATCAAATTTACACTAGGGGTACAGATAAGATAAGATAAGATAAGATAAGATAACGAAAATGGAACGTGATTTTTTGTTGTTTCTTGCGTAATGGTATGGAACCCTTCGCGCGCGTTACGCAATCTTAATAAATAATGTTACGCAATCTTATACCATGAAATGATACCATACATTAACCAGTACCCCACTATCTCATCAACTGCCTACAACTATAGGCTATACAATCGGCCCGCGCTCCCCAGGGCCTCGGTTCGATTCCCGGCCACCTGCCTCGTAATTTGCTCAGTAATCCGACTTAGATTTGTTGTTTCGCCACGTTTTTGTCGCGGTTGATTTTGTTTGTTCCGTTTTGTTTGACTTGGGTTTGGGAAAACGGGAAATAGTGTCAACGAATGAAAGTTTAAGACATACGAGTATAATGTGAAGACGTCGATTTAAATTACTGCGTGTCGCAAAAATATGTTAAAGTACACAAAAATCCTATTTTTTTCTTTGTAAAGACTGTTATTTGCACTATCTCCTTTACAGACCTATTTAGATGAGATTGATAACGACAATATTTTTCTTTAAAATATCCGTAAATAATTCACGTCTACATTCTTTCCGTGGCGGAACTTTTAGAGTGCTAATTGTTTCAGTTATGTAAAAACCCAATTTTTATTTTGGGAAAAAAACTGTACTTTTTCGTAACTCTGTGGATTTTTTTTAGGCCATACGCTGAAATGCACTTATATTGTACAGAATAGCTAACTCTACCTAGATTTAGGTAGAAATCTGAAAAAAAAAATACGAAGACACAATAAAACTGGATCCTAAGATAAACACAGAATCTTCAAGTGAGTTTTCACTAGGAATAATGTTTTAAAAATAAATTGAAGCCCCTAAATGAATCACCACTGTTCTCAATATAAACCCAAAATGCTGTACAGATACCAAAACCAAATCACCAACCATTCCACATTATAATCTCCATTTTCTTAACGGCCTATTTAAATCTGTTTCGGGCAAGTACGAACCTACATTATCTCTCCACTCCGGCGGTTTGATTCCGAATTATCGTCGTTTACGAGTTACGGGGTTTCTGCATGACCAACTTTCAACTGGTATGTAAGATTTATATCACCAACTTAAAAACACACTCCTTCAAACCAAAAATTCTGATTTAGAACCTTCTGACAACAGCATAAGAGCTACAGTTTATCTTTTGGGAATTGTGGAGTGAAAATGTATGTTGGTTTTGCGACCCCTAAAGGTAGACTTTATTTCCTTACTGTGCGTTAGCTTAACATTATTTAACTTTTTTTCTATACTTATGGTGGGATTTACTTTTTAACGAATTTAAAATGGCTGCTTGTTTCCGGAGTGTTATGTAGATTTTTTAAAGATATAGAAGGCAAAGGAGTATGGTATGGACAACTTCAATACTAGAGGGGTTACAAGTCCGTTGCCGATATTTAAGATGGGAGTATGCTTTGATAATTGACTGAATGTAATGAATTATATAGTTTGAGTTTCAGGGAAGGGTAAAGGATATCATTGTTAGTACTTAAACAAACTTAAAACATAAAATTGATACTAAATTTTAAACTAAGACACTAAAACTATTAATTTATATAATACTTTTTACTAACATTTATTTGTAGTTTTACATATATGTAAAATGTATAATTGGTCCAATAAAGAATATTTACTTACTTATATTGAAAAGCGGCGAGTAATTATAATAATATTATTTCAGATAATAGCGATGCCTCGCCTGATGTTACATACACTCAAATTGAATGATTGCCATTACTTTTTATCTAGGCGTTATAGTTGTCTATACGGAGAATCAATACAAAGCAGACTGGATAAATAATAAGCTACCCAAATTACTAATTCCACGCAAACGAAGTCGCGGACAAAACCTAGTAATTTGTATTTTAAATTATGTTTGGTTGCCGCGCTGTCTGGCGAGGTAACCTAGCCTGTCTCATCGCCTAACCTACCGCGATGTATGGCTATACTGCTTGCGTGGTCGCCTCGCCGTCTCATTGCCCAGCCGGTTATGTATGGATGTATGGTGTATGAGTATGTATGGTCGCCTCGCCGTCTGGTAACCTGGCCCGGCTTACACGCGCCGCCGCACTGTCATGGGTTCGGATCCGGTGTCGGCACACTACCCTTAGCAAAACAGTAACGCAAGGTTATGTTCATTTATTCATAAAATAAAAAATTGTACATGACAAAAGGATAATATTAATATTTATTAAGACAAAGCTTGTGGTGAGCTCTTGGGGAGTAACAATCCCACGGACCCGAGTACTCCCGAGAGTCGATCAGGGTCTCCGTCTCCGGTGCAGGACACTCAACTCTGGCTTGTCTTCATTGGCCGTCCAGAGAGGAGACGTTAGAGCTATTTGCTCCAGGGGTGGAAGTGAAACATGCATAAGACGTGAGTTGATACAGTGGCTGTTATCAGCCACTGGGTTGAAAGCGGCGTACATCTCTCGACACCCCTGAGCCGATCACACCGATGTTGCTCTGTCGTCACGACGGCAGTTTCAGGGGCATCTAGTGGGCGGCAAGTCACCGCCAACAAACAACAAAATCATTGTTTGTGCAAACGTAGGCCGACGTTGTACAAAGTTGCTACAATCGTATTATATCTCTTTCAACTCCAGAGTTGAACAATCAAGCATGTTAAAACTACCTATATCAAACTAAACAAGTAGCGAATGAAACAACCTGCTAAAAGTGTTTGCCACCCTAAAATACTATTCCAGATAAAGATTAATCTCTATAGTTTGCGATTAAAAGTATCTATTAAAGCATAATTATACCACGTTTATAGACATATCTCTTTTTGTCATACTGGTAGAGAATGGGAGATTTGAGGCGTAGCGTGTTCTGCTACTTTTAATGCGGACTGTACCACAGGTACAGTTGAGACTGTTACTCATACTCATTTATCCATAATATTCTTAAAATATTACATGTCAACATCAGAAAATAAATTATAACATAATTGTGAATAGTAAAAATGTATGTCTAGAATGAAAATTTCAATAATTTTACGACCTACATTGCAGTTTGCGTTCTAGTCAAGCATACTGTTCTCTACGAGTTACTGCGGAACCCGGTCGCTAAGTGGCATTACCAGTAGTCCAGCTACGGCTTCCCTGTAATCGATTCTGAGCATCTTGTGAAGACCAGGAATGTCCAGGCTTTCAAGGTGGCTTTTTGCTGTGCTAAATATAAAAATAAATGTCATAGGTATATTAGTAAGTACTTACTTAGTTAAATTGTTCATTATAAGATGTAATGTTTTGAAAAAATGTGTCCAGCCGAGTTTCCTGCCGGTCCATATTGGGATACCCTCCCCCAATTGAGGGGGGATTTAAATCTTCTCGGGTCAGAGGTATAGGGTTAAAGCCGGTGAAGCTTTATTTGACGTTCATAAGCGCATATGCCTACTTGAATAATAAACTATCTTTTCTTTAATATAATTACAATAAAACTATCATACACTTGTCATAATGCCATTTACATGTTATAGTATAATTTTTATTACACGTTGCTTTTGTTATATTTTGATTTAGTCTAAACCATAATGGATATAATACCTATTTTCATATGATTTTAAATTTTCACAAAGGCACATTGCATAATGGCCTTAGTTATATTATATTTTAATATAACGTAATAGTTTAAACTTTTTTTTATTTTTTTTATAGCCTATATTGTGTCCCACTGCTGGGCAAAGGCCTCCCCTGTTTTCCGCCACTCGTCACGGCTTTGTGCATGCTCCCGCCAGTCGCTACGAAATGAGTCCAGGTCGTCTCGCCATCTCGTTTTTGGCCTTCCTCTGCCTCGGGTGATCTGTGGTGCCCATTCGGTTTAAACTATTAAAAAAATATTTATTATGCGGGGTCGCAGTTCTAACATAACCTAACCCATTTTTTGCTAGTTACCTATTCGTTTGTGTGAGGTCGCAGTTTTAACCTAACCTAACCCACTTTGCTAGAATCCTTTATTTTTATTGAGGCTTAGAAATATAGTTAGAGCAAGTACTTTTAAGATTATATCATAATTATGGTAAAGTTAATTATACAAATTGTAAATATACCACATAGCCATTATACCAAAAATAACATTATAGACGTCGTCGATTATGTATATAGAAGTATGCCTTTTATTACCTTATTTCAAATAACGGTATATTCAAAAATAATAAATTTCATATGGTACAGATATATGCAATGCATTTTCTGACTATTTTTATACAAATTTTTCTGCTCCTACTAATAGCTCAGTACCCCTAGTGTAAATAAATTCGATTTTGAAACGTGACGTACGCGTTTGCGTTGAGTCTCATTTTGTATTGGATTTAGAAAGAGCGCGCCAAGCGGGACGTTTTGGAAACTCAAAATCCTATACAAAATGAGACTTAACGCAAACGCGTTCGTCACGTTATGATGTCGATAAAATTTACACTAGGGGTACTGATGTATTGTCCTACAATGGTAACTGGAACTCACCAACCGAAATATTTAAAATTGAAGTTAATCCGGATTTCATTCTTCGTTTATTTCTTAACCTTGACCCTTCTAAATCAGCAGGTGATGAGCTTCCGGCTCAGTTTTTAATGAATTGCGCTAAAGGTCTATTGAAGCCTATCGAACTGTTGTTCCAACGATCACTTAGTGCGTGTGTCGTTCCTAATATATGGACATCTGCGTTCATTACTCCCGTTTACAAAAAAGGGTCTCGGATAGAAATAGTTAATTACAGACCCGTGTCTAAACTATGTATCTTAGCTAAAGTTTTTGAAAAATATGTACAAGATTATAATTTTAAAAAAATATGTACAAGATTAAGATTATAATAAAGCATTATTTTAATCATAGTCAGCATGGTTTTATGCAGCGAAAATCTACGGTGATCAACCTGGTGCTATTTAATGATTTCATTACTAAGGCAATGGATAAAGGTAATCAGGTAGATGTCATTTACACGGACTACAGTTAAGCCTTCGATTGTATCGACCACAAGTTGCTATTGTGAATCTCCAACGCTTAGTGTTAAATGGTGACCTATTGAGGTGATTCTCTTCATATATTAATAACCGATCTCAAGCTGTCGTTATAAGTAATTATGTTTCTGACTGGGTTAATGTTCCAAGTGGTGTCTCACAAGGATCTTTGCTCGGTCCTTTGCTTTTTAATATTTTCATTTATGATATTTCTGTATGCTTTAAGTTTTCTAGATTGCTTTGTTTCACAGATGATGTGAAAATTATTGCTCAGATTAAATCAGACCGAGATGTAGCTCTTGTACAAACCGATCTCAATTATCTTGGTATGTATTGTAGAGAAAATAAGTTGGATCTTAACCTTTCTAAATGTCATGTAGTTACTTTATCACGTCAGAGATCACCGATTACTTCTGTTTATGCTATAAATAATCAATATTTATTAAGAGTATCTTTTCTAAGAGATATGGGCGTAATACATGATTCCAAATTACTATTTGACTCTCATATTGATAGCATTGTGAAGAGCGCTACTAAGTCTCTTGAGTTCATAATGCGCAGTTCTTCCAATTTTACACAGGCAAAAACTTTCAAGATCCCGTATTGTTCATTTGTAAGAAGCAAACTCGAGTATGCTTCCCAGATCTGGAACCCCTGTTACAACGTATATATAGATAGGATCGAGCGGATACAGAGAAAGTTCATAAAGTTTCTTTGCTATAAATTACGTATCCCATACAACTCATCTAATTACATTAGCGTTTGCAAAAAACACCATTTGTAACCTTTGTTACAGCGACGTAAAATTGCTGACATTATATTATTTCTTAAAAATTACTAATGGCAGCATTTACTGTCCTGAACTGCTTAGTAGTATTATTTTCAACATATACGAGTTATAAAAACAAAATTAATGTTTTTGAAAAAACCCACGACGGTTAAAACGTAGTTGAAAAAGGATGCACAAATAAATGTTTACTGCAGCGCCCTCTGGTGAGTTGTCACCGTAACGCCTATCTAAGAACATGCACCAATCAAACCCGAACCCATCACTGAAAACCGCATCAAAATCAGACTAGTAGTTTTTAAGAAAAATTGTAACATTGGTTTGCACAAACATCCTCTCACCTCAAACGCATATACCGCCTCCGTTCCATCGTGGGTAAAAAGGTATTATCCCCCTATTTCTGTTCCCTTTGCTTCTTCGAATTACAGACGTAACAGCTTCCTCATTCGCGCGGGTAGAACACTTAACAGTCTGTCCAGAGAGCACGATATTGATGTGTTTAATATAAATATACGCCGTACTTTGACGCTTAAATTCTTTGAGTGAGCTTGACCTTTCTATTTTGTCTGTAATGATTTTTGTCTTCAATAGTTTCTACATTTAATTTAGGTATGTACTTGCCTAGTCTACGCAGAATTGTAAACTATATATACTTACTTAGTGAAGTTGAATATCTATGAAATTTATATCTGTGAGAACCTATAATTGGCCTCTGATTGTTATTTGTTAATGTGTTTCATGTGCTGTTGATTTTCGAATAAATAAATAATAATAATAAGTTTATTTCAGAATTAAATTATTCCATATTCACTTAAAATCTATACACATTTTTAAATTTAAAACTAGGTGGACAGCATGTGGATCTGGTTCAAATAGTAATGGAAAGGCCCAAAAATAATTTAATTATTTATTTTTTATAATTTTATTTATAATATACCATAATATATTATGAAAGAAATTATAAAAAATGTAGTGCACCAAGTGTATGTACATGTAACTGTAATGAACCTTTTGACCGCCAAAGATGTCATGTGACGCACGCGGCTACAGCCCAATTTCAACCTTCATACGTACCGACAAGGTTCATGATTACGCGCCGCGTACGATAGGCGTGGCGTTCAAAAGGTTAATAAAAATAGACATTAAAACACTCGTGTGATCCTATTCGAAAACCCAAACTCGAATTTTAATATCCTTCATTATTTCTACAACCTGTATTTGGACCTGTTGTTACTTCTCTCACTTAAAGAAACAATACCCAAAAGAATTCACTCAGAAACTAAGTAAACAAACGATCCATCAAAAGCACAGTAAAACGCTAAATGATAATTCGCGAGATGGCCGCGCCGTTTCCGTTTCCTACTTCCGGTGACGCGCATTAGCCATTAGCATGGCTGTGACGTCACATCCGGCTCGAATTGTTTCGATAGAGCTCCACCGAGGGTAGCGGGGCCACAGATGTATGTTGAAGTAGACTACGCAAGATTGCTTTTGTAAGATGCTAGATTGCGACTGCCAATAGATTTGACCAAGGTTGACCAAGGTACTACTAGTCAATCAGATAAATAGAATACTCTTTATTGGCACACATCAGTAAAAGATACAGTTCAGTTCAGTAGTATCAGTTCCTTTTCCGAACTGTTGAAACGACTTGCCACTTGGAATTTATGTGAAATACTAATTAATGATGTCACGATCAAATTACCTTTTTTCTATAGTTCTCTACGATTTATAAAATAGAAATTGTATCTAAAAATAACTGCTGTCTACGTTTCGCTATTAATGTTCTGGTACTTTATTTCATATACGGTAAAATATTTGTCTTATATACAGTCAACATCGGACGTAATTTAAGGAAAAGGATCTATGAGGGCTAACGCGTTTAATTTCGCCGCTAGGGGCGCTAGTGTAGATTCTTTCTAAATTTCAATTGCATTGTATTTTTGGGGGTTGTAAGCTTTTTTATCGCGAATTATCATAATTGTGGTGTATTTTTTAACTATTATTATTATTCATGGTAAATAAAATATATAACTAGTTCAATAAATGTTAGTGATTAAAAAAAAGTGCCAAATAAAATATATGAAATATTAAACAGAATTAAAAAACGATTAATTTAGACGTTAAAATGCTTTCGTGTATATTAGAACTTTTTTTTTAATAAGCCCAGCAGATTTTTTCTCGACCACCTTTTAATATATTGGCGCCAACTGGTGAGCACAAAAACGGTAGCCCTCATTCCACAAAAATCTGTCAACAAGCGTGTAATCCGCTTAATGTTAAGTATTCACCGCAGCCTATGGGAGCTTGCAACTCTAGCGGACTTGCACACCCGTGGCCGACCCTACAAGCTTCCTTTTCTCTAACCACGTTAAATTATTGTAAACTGTTTTGGCAGTGGGGTCTGGTATATGTACTTAGGTGTTGGGATTGTTGCAAATAAAAAGTTCAGACGCGGTAACAACAATAAATCTATATTAACACAACTCAATACTAAACTAACACTAATTACAATAATAAGTAGGGAGCGATATATAATCGAGCTCGACCGTTAAAGATAGGTACCAAGAGAACGCGAGGGAGCGATACGATATCAAGCTCAACCTGTGATAATAGGTACGAGACAACTTGTAGAGTTGACGTCTGACTACGAACTATCGTGACTCCCGCGATCCCTATGATTATAACCTTGCATCAGGTACGCCATAGGAATAGCGGTACAGAACCTATAACGGTTTCGCACATGGCGAATCCTAACGTTTCCCACGAATTACTCCGCTGGCTACAAATTAGTTTATGACTTAAAGTTAACAATATTCGGAAACTGACAAAGAAATAAAACAAAGAGAGATTAATACAAAGGCAAGTACCGACAAAGGGAAGGAAACAGATAACTTATATTACAATGTTTTTACAAGCTCATCCCTATAACGGTCATAATAAACAGTTACGTATGCTATTAACTAAAATGCACATTGCGCATAACGGGAAAAGCTAAATTAATGTATTATTTATTTAATATCATCTAAAGCTTGGGCGAATGTAGGACGCAGTCCCTACAGTACCCCCTTACCAGTGATGAAGTCACGATACAAAAATGGAATAAAACAACATTTGGTAAAAACACACAAATGAAAAGTGTAAAAATATTACAAACTACCTATAAGAGTAATGAAGTAAAGCTAAACACAAATAATAAACATACAATTCTAGATTAACAGGGCATACAATTGTTAGTTACAATTCGCTTAAGTGCTATGTTAGTATCATATACGCTAAAATAACTACAATAATCAAAATGTATGGATACAACATGGTGAAAACACAATAAAAATATATGACAGAAAAAAGGTAAATTATGCTTAACTAAACACATTAATTATTTATTAACCACCTGCTTGGTAGTAATCCGGAAAACGGACACGTCTACCTGATCTGGTCCTGGTGACGTTATCATTAATAGGCGGCGCTTGCTGTACAATAGGTACAGGTGCTATAGCTGTACTCGCATCGTTATTTGTAGTGGAAGTTGTTGGTTTCACAACGAACTGTGCCGAGTCATCCTCGAACTCGTGCGACGGTTCTATGTTATCTGCTAGTACATAGGCTGGCTTAAGTCGGTCCACGGAAACGGTTACATGATGCCCTCGTCTGTTAATAACAAATGTTTTATCATTTCTCGATATAACAGCGAATGGTCCTTCATACGACGATTGTAGAGGTCGTTTAGGGGCATCAACACGGACAAAGACGTGACTAGCTGTCTTTAGGTCTTTGAACACAAATATATTGTTACGTCCATGCTGGGTTCCTGCGACTGGTCGTAGGTTGTAAAAATTAGTTTTTAATCGAGTGACGAAATCTGATGTATCCAAATCGCTGATTGTTCTGGGTACTAAGAACTAAGAACTCTCCAGGTAAGCGAATGGTTTCACCGTAAACCATTTCAGCGGGCGTAGCTTGCAGATCGTCCTTGAATGCTGCGCGAATACCCATCATAACTGTAGGTAAAACTCGTGTCCATTGGTCGCTTTGATGACACTTAATATTTGTAACTTTCTTTTCGAATCAAATGGTGGCTTCTTTAAAGTGAGAAACGGATCCAACTAGGTGTCATTTTAGGGAAAATTCGTCTCCAAATTTGACACACTGTTTGCCTGTAGTGTTTGCTCTTGGTACCCAGCTTTGTCCGAGTAAAATATGAAAACAATACAACAGCCATCGAATTCATTATAAGTTGAACCGTGTAAAAATGAAATTAAAAATATAAAAATAAAATCGAATATTTCCTAACTTCCCCAGCCGTAGCCAACTTTCACTAGCATTTTATTTTGGGAAAACTTATTAAAAGTCATAGAAGTTGTAGTTGAATTAGGATGTAATCCTCATCCTCATTATAGCCTCCAATCGCCCACTGCTGACCATAGTCCTCTCTTCAAGTAAGATAAGATAATTTATTCCATAACAATTTTACAATCATGTCGGAAATATATTTAACCTATAAATACTAAAATGAATCACAATTCTATAAATAACATGCATAACTTAAACTAAAATATACAAAATAAAAAATATTAAAAATTACAGTCGTATAAATATCATAAAAAAATGTGAACACTTTGAAAAATAAATTAAAGATTACAAATATAGTCGTTAACATGGTAATAATATTTACTAATTAAATGGCCCCTTAGCCTGCATTTAAATTTATCTATATTATTCATTAATTTGAGTTCTGTGGGGAGGCAGCAAGTACGCCACTTATCCCGGTCCTGAGCTAGTCCAGAAGTGTCCCGCGATTTTTCGAATGTCATTCTCTTCACCCAATGAGCCAACGAACGCCAGGATGTAATTCTAGTAAAGGCGAAATTAACATTTTTGGCCAACTGTGCAACATTTTTTTTTAATTTATTTATAAAAGAGGACTACATCGGCTATGATCACTTATCTGTCAAACTGCATAGCAGTTTGTTGGCAGAAAACTTATTCTACCCTCCAACATTGCTAAGTAAGTTATTGCTTACTTTATTTATAGCTATATTTAGATAGGCACTAGGCAGACTAGTGCCTAGTGCCATTAAGCTAACAATAAACATTAGTAGCAATAACAGAGTAACTAACTAGGTTTGTTTACCTATTTAGTCAGTCTGTTACTGCATTGTCATGGGAACAGTAGGTATAGGTGCTCGATTTCATTTCAACCAGACACTGGGAAACATGTTAATGGGGTTTGAGTATATATCTGTGGCTCGACCGTAAATCTATTTTATCAAGAACACGATGTTTCAATACTTCTGGGGTGGCTACTTATCTACCCCTTTGTATCGTATAAATTAAATCATGATCTATTCTTTAAGTTTCATGTTAGCTTTATCGATAAATATAGATTTCTATGTACGTCACCGTGAATACCTCATTTTAGTAAAAAGCGTCGTTGAAAACGTGTTTTCACATGTGAAAACTAGTGAAAGCGCGTTTGTACTAAGGCGTTACAAAAAAAATAGTTTTAACTCGGAAACAGGTTTTTACGGTAACATATGTAATATGTAATATAGACACCTATTCCACGAAAGGGTCGAAATTACTGAGACGATTTTGTTAAATGAGGTGTTATTTTAATTTGAGGGCCTACCTCGAACCACATTAGACGTGTTGCCTCTCTGTCGCACTTGTAAATTCGTACGTAAGTGTGATTGAACACGTCGAACGGTATGTTGCAGTTGATATAATTCTTATAATACGCTTCTAACTTACTTCTCAAAAGGAACGTAGAAAATATAAGTTAGGATTCGTGTTCTACTTCGGAAAAAGTAGAAGAAAAAAATTATTTACACGAAAAATTTTTGGCCTTTGTACGGAGGGTTGGCCGACTTGGATGATATGTCCCATAAAAAAAAGCACGTAAAAGTTTTTTCCTACTACATTTTCATATAGAAGCGGTGGTGGCCGATATGACGTCCGACTTTCAATCCGGAGGTCGTGGGTTCAAATCCTGGCTCGTACCAATGAGTTTTTCGGAACTTATGTACGAAGTATCATTTGATATTTACCACTAACTTTTCGGTGAAGGAAAACATCGTGAGGAAACCTGCATACATCTGCGAAGAAATTCAAAGGAGTATGTGAAGTCCCCAATCCGCATTGGGCTAGCGTGGGGACTATAGCCCGAGCCCTCTCGCGCATGAGAGGAGGCCTGTGCCCAGCAGTGGGACGTATATAGGCTGAATTATTATTATTATATTATTATTATATACATTTTCATAATTATAACACGATAACTAATATGCTGTTAAACGGACCCTCACTATTTTACACCTTATATACCTACACGTATTTCGTACAAGCTCGACTCCTAACAGAATAACCAACACGTAATACCATCTATTTCCCCCTACGTAAAACGTAAAGATTCCTTTTTCCGCCCCAGCGCACTAATCCCCCGTCCAGAGACCCACCATGAGAATCGATAACCGAAATATCATTGTTGTGTCTCTGTCACTCTTTATTCGAATGATAGAGAGAAAAATAGACGAATGAATAAACGACGTTCGTAGTAGCCCCTGGGGATTATTCTAAATACTTGTAAATAAATTAGTGGCTCTTATTGGACTCGATGCATTGCTCAATAATGCATCTACCGTCGGAAAAGATTCTCCTGTACGTTCAAAGAAGATTAGAAGGAAAATAACATTAGAAAACTACGAACTGCAAGGTTTTTAGTTAATGTGACATCTATAAAAGTTGGGGAATAGGGATTTGCTGTCCGAATGTGACCAAAAAGGAACTAATGAAGCCAGGTCATTTTTAGGTCATTTTCCGGCCAAGGTAACTATATACAGGGCGTCCCAAGACTATGGGACATCAAAGGAAAGTACCTTAAATATCGTAGATAGGATATTTTGCTGAAAGAAGACTTTATTTTATTTTTAAAAGTAAGTAATATTGCATTCAAAGAATTAAAAAAAAAATTGAATATTGCTTACTTTTTCTGGGAATTAGATTCGGTTTAATCTTGAAATTTTAATCAAAAATTCTACTCTATTCATTTCTTTGCGATATCATATTTCTGTGATGCCTTATTTTTAATGCATTCTTTCGATTGGCATCATAAAAATAAAAATACAGGATGCTTTTTTTTCACATTTGAGTCGGTTCGATTTCCAGACAAAGTAACTTTTTTTTTTTAATCTGTGAATGCAGTATTACTCAGTTTTGAAAATAACATAAAGTCTCCTTTTAGCAAAATATCCTATGTCTTATATTTAAGGTACTTTCCCTTGATGTCCCATAGTCTTGGGACGCCCTGTATACACAATATCCAAGTAGTGTTATGAACAAAACAGTGCGGCATGTGACGCGTAGCTCAAAATCTTTTAGACTTTACTGATCTACGCCGTCAATGTTGTACAAAAATCTATTGCCAGCGCGTGTTGCTATACAATACACGATGTTGCCTTTATATACGATATTTTTTTATTTAAACATTATTGCACAAATTTACAAAAAAAGAAGTATAAATGGCAGACTTAAGGCCTTGAGGCATTCTCTATCAGTCAACAATTGGGTTAAACAGAAACAGTTAGTTCCGTGCAGAAGGAGGAGGTGATATTTCCACGCATGTTCGAGAAAAGGCTATTAAATTGATACATTTTATCAATCAATTGTAATAATACACAGTTGATTTATAAAAACATAATTTATAGCTGTAAATAGACGATATCTTCCAAAAAAACCTTACCACATTTAAAACCTTCACGTATATCAAAAATATTCTCTTGAAAGTGATTATTTTCCAATATCTTTCCAGTTTCGCACTAACCTTATAAAACGAGAAAAGAGGGAGTAAATAATTCCTCACTTTTTGCGAGACATTTACGAGAAAAATAGGTAATTGAAATTCTCAATAATTTATTATTAAATAATAGCATGTCTGTCACTTTGGACGGGGAGTCTGCACTAAAGGCCACTGTAATGGGTCAATATTTTTATATTTAACCTTCTTTGGATATTTTTATAATTGGTGGTTGACGGCTGAGGTACATCCAGCTGCAAAATTACATAGCCGCTTTATGAATGAATTATATTCATAATGTGTGCATGTAATTTTGCAGCTCGTTGCACATTTTATAAAAATAAAACAGTTGCAGCAACAATGAACAAAACGCTTTTTGCCAATGGTTAAGCGTTTGTCAAAAATCTTTTTACGCCTGTAACTTTGTAATTTGTAGTTTCAAACTTTGTAGTTTGTAGTTTCAAACTTTGTAATTTGTAGTTTCAAACTTTGTAATTTGTAGTTTCATAATAAGATGACTTATTGACATTATAATTATAGGTTATGAAGTTGATCTAGATTTGTTGTGGACATTATTCGATTGAGCTGAAACTTCACATAAGTGACAATGCAATATTATTATATCAACTAGCTGATCTTATGATGGAAACAGGAGGTGGCCATGGGAATTCTGTGATAAAATAACACTAGACACTACTCATAGTGTTGTTCCTGTCGGTGAGTAAGGTTGCCAGAGCTCAACGAGGATGCGGAGTGTTGGGTTCGGCAACGCGCATGTTGCAGGTGTACATAGGCTACGTAAATTGCATTGCTTACCATCATGCGGGCCATATACTTGTTTGCCACCGACAAAGTATAAAAAAATAACGATAAAAGATTAACTCAAAAATGAAATTTTCGACAAAAACTTTTTATATCTAAAGTGCGCCGCTTAACTTGCACGGCAGTGTACCAACAGTAATCCAATCCGCACGAGGCCTGAATCTTGTTGTCGATGAAACGGCTTATCGATTTAATTCTGACAGACGGTTATGCGTTTACCGATACGTCTGTCAACGTTACGGATGGGTGAAAGTGTAAATGTCACTTTTATATTGGGTGATTTAGGGGTCCTGATCCAGAATGTCGAAAATATGTTAAGATGGTTCATCAATGGCCACTGCATCCCTGACGGATGATTGTTGTAACGCTGTGTCAAGAGTGATTGAGACGACCAATGCATTTCCGCCTATCGCTGCACGGCACTTCTTGCCGCATAAGTCGCATATATGTGTATGTTGTGCCTCTGGATATGAGACCACGCCACCAGCGCTATGCCTGTTCCTTTTATACCTCAAGTTTTCCAGCCACACGTCGTCGTGCTTCTTCACTCCCACGCATGGGTCTCTATGCCACTCGGGTCTCAATGCAGCCCGTTCTTCCCAGTCGCCGTTATCGATGCCAAAGCATTCCATGTCACGCTTGCCTTAATCGGGCGCTCCCACAGGTCTTTATTAGGTATGGTTATACTAAACAAATCCCCATGGGACTCACAAAGTCGCGTAAAATGTAATGGACACCTTGATATGAGGGCTGGATGTAGACGAAACGTTTCTCAATAGTTTCCCATAAAGTTTTAAGTCATAATGTATTGTTTGTCCGCATTTTCGTTTACCCATAATTTGGTTTTCTCAGAAACGCGTAACTTTTCAGGATTGCCATAAAACAAACCTAACCTAACCTATCTATAGGATCATCATCATCATCATAAATTTAAGAGCTGCGCTCTTGTCGGTGAAGCAATCTCCAGGCATGCCTTTCATTGGCCTCTTCCTTGACGATCTGGCACGACACGACATTCACTTTCTCCTTCACTTGATCCATGTATGCCCTTCTTGGCTTTCCTCTATTTCTCCTTCCTTCTACTTTCCCTTCTATGATGGTCTTGATGAATTCGTCGTGTCGTAACAGGTGTCCCAACATGTTTCCTCTTCTACTTTCGATGGTTCTCAATAGGCACCGCTTTTTCTATAGGATAACCTAAGGAAGTTCTTGAAAAGTTAACGGTTCCAGAGTTATGACTAATGATAATATGACTATCATTACATTATGACTTTCAATAATTATGGCAAACAAAGAAATCCGAGACGAAACTTATCACGACCCCAACAACACTTTGGTACACATATGCGACTAAGGGTCTCCGCTAGCTGGCGCGGGTGCCCGGAGCGGACGAGCGGGCTAACTAAAAATAGTATGAGCGACGCTAACTGAAGCGGACGCGTGCGGCGGATTTCACCTACAAATAGCACCCGCGTGCGTCCGCACGCGGCGGGCGTCCGCGTCAGCTAGCGTAGGCAAGGGCCTACGCTAGCTACGCATAAGGATGCGGCAACACTTTGGTATAAAAATATGATTACCATTATATTGTAATAACTGAATGTTCGCGATTCGCACCGTGTCGATTTAGAAAAATGTAGGGTGTTTGTTTCTACAATAGAAAAAGCCAAATGAAAAAAAGTTGTTTCATATCGAATTGTTTATATCGTGTGTATTTTAAGTAACTATAAAGACGTATATTAGGTAAAAAAATATACTACTTAGCTTTCTTAGTTACTCTTGAGGGTGCTTGCGGCATCTAGTATGATCTATGGTCTGTGTATACACGTGTAACGAAGCTGATGATCGCCGAATTTAGTTTATGATTGTAGCAGGTATTTATTATGAAGTTTTATCTTAAATATTTAAGAGATTTTTTACAAAAGTACCTATTGTTTTTATAGGTACCTATTTTGTAGACAATTATTTCGCAATGAAATTTTTGTTTTCAGAGACAGAGCTTATATACGAGGGAAACGAGCAGACGAATCTCCTGAATATAAGCGATTACTGTCGCCCATGGATACGTGCATCTGATGGCTGGTTTGTAAGTGCGTTGCCGGCATTTAAGATGGGAGTATGCTGTTTTCGCGAAGATTTGAATTAGAAAATAGATGGCTTATTTTTTTCTGTTTTCATAGATTATACTTAAACACTTAAGAAAAACTGTTGCCGGAACATTTCCATATGCATTTATGGCCACAAGAAAAATCATAGTGCATAAAATAAAAATAAAAATCTCAGAATTTCTTGTCCATCACGCCAAGCCAAAACCGGGAAACATTCCATGCTCTAAAAGATATAATGTTTATACGAAAAGTCCTAAATATGGAGGCCGACTTATCTTTAGCAATTTGATATGGTTTTGATCTTCTTTTGATTTGGCCTTGAGTTGTCATCAGGGGGCCTAGCCAAGCCTAACAATCGTTTGCAGAAAATGAAAAGAAACGATATGTCTCTCTGTCTCTGTGCCGCACTAATATGGAAAGGTGATAAAGAAACAGGATAGCATTTCGTTTCGTTTTCTGCAAACAATTGTCATATTAGCTAGGCCCCCAGGTATCTCACACACTCCTGTTTCCATTGCGCCAGCACCAAACAACGTTAGCGGCAGAATCTATATCTGGGCTTCGACGTTTTTCTCCTATTTTTGCATTTTTTATATATTTATTTATTTCTATAGCCCGTGCCCTCTCGCACATGAGAGGAGGCCTGTGCCCAGCAGTGGGACGTATATAGGCTGAATTATTATTATTATTATTCTCTTTATTCATTTAATATCTTAGATTAGGATTTTTTATAATATGGATATAAAAGTAAAATATAAAAACACTTACAAAACAATACAAAAGATATAAACACATTATAAAAAACCTAACCTAGGGCGCCGCCAGCAGCGGGGCAAGGCCCAAGCTGCCGGTGGTCAGGGCCGCAGGGAGAGGAACCGCCGGACTATCCGCGCCGTGCTCAAGATCACCGCCTTCTGCATCTGACCCTTGATCCAACCACCTAGCGAGAGTCTCTCAAGGTGTTGTTCGAGACTCTTCGCTATGAGACCGTTCGCTGATTATTATTATTATTAAGTATATACTCTTATTATGATTGCCTTAGCGGCACACGTGTACCAATACAGCGGCCCACACTGTCTCATGTAGCCTTCCCACGACTGCCAACTGTCCAACTGACATTATTCGCTGGTGACTTAGCGGTAAGAGCATGCGACTTGCAATCCGGAGGTCGCGGGTTCAAACCCCGGCTCGTACCAATGCGTTTTTCGGAACCATGTACGAAATATCATTTCATATTTACCAGCCGCTTTTCGGTGAAGGAAAACATCGTGAGAAAACCGGACTAATCCCAATAAGGCCTAGTTTAACCTCTCGGTTGGAAAGTCAGATGGCAGTCGCTTTCACAAAAACTAGTGCCTACGCCAAATCTTGGGATTAGTTGTCAAGCGGGCCCCAAGCTCCCATGGGCCGTTGGCAAAATGCCGGGAAAACGCGAGGAAGAAGAAGACTGTGTACTTTACTTTCTATACATCTTGTTCGCACTAATATGCGAGTAGGAGCGAGATGCATAGAAAGTAAGTTGAGCACACACTAGCGGATATGCCAGTGTCAAACTGGTCGTATCAAAAGATAAAAATCATATTTCATATTAAATTCTTATTAAGACAGAATCGGCTTCAAGGCGTTTAGAACCAAGATGGCGGAAAAAACGGGCCGTAAATCATAGGGCGGAATTCCTAAGTTACCGTTTCCTGGCCGAGAAATATTGTTGGAGCACGGTACAGCGTGGATTTTGAGGAAAAGCGGCCAAGAAAGTAAAGGTGTTGGAGTGATTTTTCCGGAAGTCTCTTTAGCCGTTGCGTTCCATTTTAAAGAGTTACATGAACCTAATAGCCACCGCTATACAATCGAATTTACGTTCTCATCTTAAAACGCCAAAGTCGAACAGAACCCCTAGTGTAAATTTATTCGATAGCGTGACGCGAGGTACGCGTTTGCGTTAAATCTCATTTTGTATGGGATTTAGGAGCAGCGCGCCAAGTGGGACGTTTTGGAAACTGAAAATCCCATACAAAATAAGACTTAACGCAAACTCGTACGTCACGTCACGCTATCGAATAAATGTACACTAGGGGTACAGATAGTTGCTGAACCACTCTGGCGGTGAAAAGAGCATTTGAGGGAAAACCGACAGCACGCCGCCCGGCCGGTCGACCTGGATATCGATGGGTGGATGTGGTGGACATAGATCTGCACGAGCTCCAGGTCGAAGACTGGCGAGAAACTGCACAGGACCGGGATCAGTGGCGAGCAGTCATGTTGGAGGCCAAGACACACTTTGGGTCGCTGCGCTAGAGGAGTAAGTATTTTTCTTTTAATTTCTGGGTCCTTACGACGACCCGGGTACGTCCTTAAACTACGTCCACAAGAGAGGTATGGGTATTGTAAATGTCATCTCGCTTAGTGTGGTAGGGCACGGCACAGCGGATGTCATTCCAGATCTAGAGCAGAGCCCAACTGGGGAAGTACCTCCACCTTACAGAAAACCGCAGCCAAATAACACTAGACCCTACTCATAGTGTTGTGTTCCTGCCGGTGAGTAAGGTTGCCAGAGCTCAACAAGGGGAGGGAAGGTTATTAGGGTCAGCAACGCGCATGTAACTCCTCTGGAGTTGCAGGCGTACATAGGCTACGGAGACTGCTTACCATCATACCATCACGCGGCCGTATGCTTGTTTGCTACCGACGTAGTATATAAAAAAAAAACATAAAACTTCTACTCGCTCTTATTTTCTTTGTATTAGCAATGAAAACCAGTACCAGACTCTAGTCAGAGTCGCGTGCTCGAGTCTCGCCTAAGACAATTAATTCCACTTTTCCTTTATTCCTAAGCATTCTTGTTACAAACAAAAATGAATTACTTTTCTTTGACGACCGGTCTGGCCTAGTGGGTGACCTGGGTTTGAATCCCGGTAAGGTTTATTTGTGTGACGAGAACAAATATTTGTTTCTGAGTCAAGGGTGTTTTGTATGTATTTAAGTATTTACATAATATATATATTGCACAACATAAGCCTTCTTGAGCTTACTGTCGAGCTTAGTCAATTTGTGTAGAAATGTCCTTTAATATTTTTTCATTTTTTATATCTCAAAAACTACCTTTAACCTTTAACAATTCTATAATTACACGTAGTAGGTACGTCATTTAATCGACTCTATAAACTTGGACAAAGTAACGAGATTGATAAAGTACATTCTCACTCCGTTCACTGTCAGGATTCGAACCCACGACCCTACTGCTAAAAAGTTCCCTAACGACCTTTTCTTCGATGGACGTGGATGGAATAACGCATGCACACATTATACGTAAAGGCAGTAGGTTAGTCTGTATAGGGCACACATCTAAGATGACACTTAGGTACACTTAAAGAAGTGTGCAACAGAGAAAGCGATACGCATAGGTATGAACATTATATGAGTATGAAGTAGACGGGAAAAAAATTAAAAAATGTGACAATTTCTGACATTCTAATGCCCGATTTGAATGAACCAAAACCTGGAATTGAAAATGCGTACGTAACGTACATTATATTTGTTTTATTAAGTTTTATATTTTGCGAGATAAATATATAAGTCATACTGAGTAACTTGAACTATGGAACCAAACCCGGATCACGAAAGCTAAACACGCTGTTTAGAATTTGGCTACTTAAGTAGCAAAATAAATTCCCTAATAGGATTAAACGTACATAGGCTTACTCTCCTGTGGACAAAATAAAGGCTTATTAATATATAAAATAAAGCTTACATTTCTGATGGAACTGTTCCACATAAAGAGGATATCGGAGTAGGGAATGAATAAATAAATATTATCCGACATTTTTACAGAAATTTACCTAGTCCCATGGTAAGCTTAATAAGCCTTGTGTTGTGAGTATTACGCGATGATATATGTAATTGACAGGTAATAAGCTATATATAAATACTTATAACATGGATGGAATTATGGATAATTCAGGAACAAATATTTCTGATAAACACACAAATAAATGCCCTTACCCGGATTCTAACCCGGGACCTCCTGCTTCGTAGGCAGGGTCACTACCGACTCGGCTGGGAGGCCGTTAAATATATATGGTTGTATGGGTATATCGGAGTAGGGAATAAAGGGACATATTTTAAATGCTTCTAACTCCTATAATAACTAAAAAATCGAAAAAATCAAACGTGTTGACATATAACAAATTGTGTCAAAATATTTTCAATAATGTTAATATCCAGAGATGAAAATGAGGACTACGATTGTATGAAAAGGTGATTTCGCATGGGTCCTCCATACTGATGTGCCGAAACAATGCACCAATGCTATGGTTATGTGTGTGATGTGTGTGTTTTTTTGAAGGAAACTATCCAAAATTGCAAAAATTTCCACATTAAAAAGTTCCGGAAACTTCTTATTATTTTGTATGGGGATTGAAAGTTTCCGAAACATAAAATGGAAATTTCTTATATTTCTGTGAAATTTTCAAAAAAATTCCGAGAACTTTTCCTATTTTTTGGAAGTTTTCCGCAACTTGCACATCTGTAGTCCTCCACTTTCCGACGACGATGAGAAGACGATCTATGAGATAAAACGCATCGCTACTGTTTATCGCTATATTGCGCCGGCCAATCTCCCCGGGCTGTCAGCGTGACGTAGGTAAATTGTGTCGCTGCACTGTATCGCCAATAGCCAATACGGGAGGCCTTCAGCCGAGAGGCCTTTAGGGCGCGCCCAGACTGTTTGGGAGTAAAACGTTCACAGGCGTTATAGTGTACCTATTTCTTATAATTATAACACTATGACTGTCACATGTGTGTTGGCGATCTCTAAAAAATTGCGTACAAGTAGGTAGTGAACTAGGTGGGGTGTGTAATATTTAATATAATTATAATAAATCTATCGTACACTTGCCATAATGCCATTTCATATATTATTACTTGTCTTGTTATAATGTAATTTTCTTATATTATGATTTAATCTAAACCGTAATTGATATTATACTTAAAGCCTGTTTTTGTATTAATTTTGAACTAGTAAAAAGACGTATAATATATGTCTTTCATTTTCTTATATTTAAATATAACGTAATAGTTTATACAATCAAAAACTTTATATTTTAAACGGGGTCGCAGTTCTAACCTAACTTAACCTAACCCATTTTTAGCTAGGTATTCGTTTGTGTGGAGTAACAGTTTTAACCTAACCTAACCCAATTTTCTGGAAGCCTTTTATTTCTATTGAGACCTACATATAATTATATAATGTCACTAGTTAGAACAAATATATTTTAAAATATGTAATAATTATGTCAGTGTATATTAGACGAAGTTTAAATATGCCTTATAACCAATAATGGCTTTAGTTTGGTTGGTTTTGGTATAAACCTAGACCATATGTATATCGTTGATTAGGCAATATATGTAGTTGCGCTGGATTGTCTCCATCCCTGGGCACTGGAAATTTTTGTTAATTTTTTCTTTCGTATATGACATCTATTTCAGTTTATATAGTAATGTTTCTACTTAAAGTAACTGAAATTAAAATATTTTAATAAAAATAATTAGATTTTTGTCCTAAATAGTTTGAATCGACCTTGTAGACGCACACAAAATGAGCTTATACTCACAAAAAGGAAGTCTGGAAAGCGTCTTCGACCAGAAGCAATTTCTAAAACACGTTTACATTTTCAAACGTGTATCACGGTAATAAGATTCAAAATTGAATATCTACTTGAGTTATCCTTGTAAGTTTTAATGGTTTTTCTCCCTTTCAAAAGATAGGGTAACAAGACTGGAAAATGTTGTCAACACTCTGTATGGGAAGAGATTAAAAGTTTTGGTGATGTTTATATTTTCTCCAGATGCAAGGGGAAAAATAATTTAACATAATCTGGTTTTCAAAGCATCTGTGAGTTCGTATTAGTAGGTATCTAAGTTTTTTTTACACGTTTTTGGGGTAAATTCAGTATCAAAAGTTGTATGTCCGACTATGCGCCAAAAGAATCTACCTACCCACCACCACCATTCTCTGATAGCTTAACAAAAAAAAGTGTGTGTGTGTGTATGTGTGTGTGTGTGTGTGTCAGCTCCGACGCACGACTGAAGTTTACTCCTTACAACGATCGCAACGATTATAAAATACGCTATAAAAATTAAGATCAAAACTCCGCAATTTACAGTTTTTATTATTTGTTGACTTTGAATAAATAAATTGTTTCCATGGAGCCGTTGCTAGGGGATGCGCAATGTAAGTTCGGGTTAAAGATATTTTATTTATCTCAAAAGAAATATTACATTTCACTTAATGAGATAAGTTGATACATACAAAAAAATATATAGGGAAGTTGCGCACGAAACATAACGTAACGCGTTACGTAACGTAACGTTTGCCTTTGTGAAATAAATAAATTTAATCTATATATGAATATCGATTCTTAAGGAGTAAACTCCAAAAAATAAGTATCTTTAAATAGAATAATTACAAGTAAACCGTTGCAGATATTTTGAACGCAATCTGTCGAGATATAATTATCTGTTAGGAAAATAATCGGGGTGGCAGTACAAGATGCTTTTGGTGCGTTGTTTCCTGTTGTTTCATACGTTGCTATTGTAGCTGACTACAGGTATATTATTTATTTACCTTGAAGAGAAGGTATGCCTAAACTTGAATTTAGTTTGAATCGTATAACTAAATATGTATAGTTAGCTCCTCGCCTAAATGTTTAAATACATCCGTCGAAGTTGTATTTTAAAGCAACTTCTTTAGGTTCAAATTAAGGTGTAAGCAAAAGGATCAAAGTTACTATATACCTAGCGTTATCCCGGCCTTTGCCAGGGTTCGCTTTCCTACTTGCTTTCCTCCACTTTGCGCGATCCTGGGCGTCCTCTCGTGTGAGCCCATTTACGCTCATATCTACTTTCACGACATCGAGCCATCGCTTTTTTGGTCTGCCGTGGGGTCGGGGGCCGTCAAGAGCTAGGTGAAGGCATATGTTTCCTACGTAGTCAGCTGGCCTGCGACAAACGTGGCCGAACCACTGGAGGCGACATTCTTGGTGCTTCTCCGCTACGTCACGGACTGATCAAAGTTACTAGGTCTGCAAAGTAAAAGGTCTCTGGATGTTATATTTTATAATTTGATTAGACTCTGGAAGCAAACGACTTCGGAAGTAAATATAAAGCTATTATATGCCGTAAGTATCTACCGGTAACATGTAGAATTGTAGAACAAAGTGGTGTTTGTTTGTGTGTAGTTGTTTCGAACATATATCGATATTTTAGGCTAGTTATAAATAAAATAAAATAAAAATAAATATTATAGGACATTATTACACAAATTGACTAAGTCCCACAGTAAGCTGAATAAGGCTTGTGTTGAGGGTACTTAGACAACGATATATGTATATAATATTATAAATATTTATAAATACTTAAATACATAGAAAACACCCATGACTCAGGAACAAATATCCATGCTCATCACACGAATAAATGCCCTTACCAGGATTTGAACCCGGGACCATCAGCTTCGTAGGCAGGGTCACTACCCACTAGGCCAAACCGGTCGTTACTATAGTTTTACGAAACATGGAATAAATAACATCTAACTTTTTTTACCAACTAAGTAGAATAACTAGGTAGGTATAGTCTGCCTAGAAAGTCTGATTAGAGCTCAAAAAACTGGAACTAAAATGTCGTATCTTAACGGCACCGGATTCTCAAGTTATTATGAGGATTCACAAGTAACAATGTGCTAACCTAATACGTAATAAACAATCTTTTTATCAAGCAGGTACGTCTGCAACTTTTGTCCTTAAGCTTACCATACTTATTAACCTATCGAATAAGCTGATGCCTTTACAGATACTGGAAAGCGATATGTTAACATACTTCTCGTAGATACCTATGGGTCAAACACATTTTAGAAAAACGTAACTTCTGTGGCTAATATTATAAAAGTTAACGACTCTGGTACATATGTATCCCGTTTTACTTTTTGAGTCTCAAGTATTGAAATAATGTATCCCTCCTGTAAGGGCGTAGCGTAAAAATTTGCTTTAGATTTCCTTAACTTTGCTATGTTTACAGGAAAGATGCGAACGAGTTAACGGTACTATAAAATGTGGATGACCCCTATACGAGGCCTGGACGTTAGTGAGATGATGATAACTCATTGTTGGTGTCCTACTTTATTACCTACATATAACATGAGTTTCACATTTCATTTCATTTCGTATATTTATAAATATAACATATTTACACGTCAAACAGTTCAATTAATCAATTTATTATTTATTTATTTTAAACTTCATTGCACAATAAAAATAAGTACAAATGCTTTAAGGCATTCTCTACTAGTCAACCATAGGGAAAACAGAAATTTTCGATTACATTTTTACATTATATATCACTTTACCTTAAGATAATTACATTGGTAGAAATACATTTAGGTTAAGTTATTTTTAAAATAAGCCCACCAACAAATAGCACTATCCACCTAAGCACATTTAGTTTTATTAATGATTAGTTACATTATACATTCATATATATTCTTATTAATTATTTATTATAGGTATTTGATGTGTTAGGGTCAACGGGGTGGTCATTTGCATGAACTCTGCGACAGTGTAACACGCCAGGTCCATTAACATTGTCTTCAGTTTTTTTGACATGATCATCCACCTGGTTTCCTGACTTAATAGTCGCCTTCAAACCTCCCCTTATAGCGACCCCATTCCTCACACAGTTTATCTTAATTTCATATTACCAATCAACGATTCCTCGGATCACTGTTGACTCTGAATATTGATATACGTTGGTCATAATCAACAACAGACACATCATTATTCTAATAACACCATAAAAAGTTCTTGAATTGATCCAAAAGTAAACATCACCCCCCGTAGTTACTACCGCGAAAGGGACGAATATGTATACCCTGAACTGCTTACGAGTAAATAATATATATATATTGCAATTGCATACTTTTGCGTCTTTAAAGCCGCTTGCGTTTCGGCTGCCGCTTCGGCTGCGCACGTAGCGTTCTACACCAACCACCGCCTTGTTCCCATGGTACTAGGGTCAGGTCGTCGGGTCGTTTACCATCGGTGCGGCTAAGACCTGGGGGCTCAAGCACCGATGGACACCGGCCAACAGTATCATTGAGGGCATGGTGACCGTAGATGCATAAGTGTGGTTGGCATACATCGCATGATCGCAGCCCAGAGAATAAGAGGATGAATTTTCGAAGAAATGAGCCTCCAGGAAATGTCAGGATTTTTAGGGCAAAATCCAGATTTTTGTTAAGATATTCCATGTTTTTCATATGTCAGCCCTAACCACTGTAGAAACGTACCTATAGAATATATTTCCAGATAGACAGAGCCGTGGGGCGCGTGTAGCGAGGTTGTTATCGTTCGTTAGTCTTACATTATTGGGACGCAGTCTGTAATTGGTACACAGAAATACACCCGAGCGGAGAACTTTACACATTACGACTTTTTACCTGCTGTGGCCAAGTATAAGTAGCGGCCAAAGAAAGGGATGCCGAGCCTTCGTGGACCTGTTCACAAGGATCGATAACAGCTGACAGTAAAGGAGTCAGGATACGACAGAGATGGTTTGAAAAAGGTGGAGTGGAGAAAGAAGCCAGCTCGTCAGAATCAGTGCGGTACCGCACCGACTGGACCCAACCATTTGCTGTATTCTGCAAAACCAACCGATTGCAGCTATAATTGTGTGTTTTTAGTTTAAAGATATATTTTATAATATTATGCAGATAGTTTTAAGGTTTTTATCTATGGGCTAATAGTTGCCTGAAAAAAAAATATATTTTCATTAATTTACATACTTTAATTTAGGTTCACTACGTATATTTGTTTGTTTCTTTATATATTTGTTTTAAATCTTGTAACTTAAATTTTAACGAATTCCTAGTATCTGATTTAGTTGAAATTTAGAGTACTTTCTGAATTCAAATGACGATCCTTAATTCAAATGCTGACATAGACCTGGTATGATAATGCAGTCGGAAGGTAGCAACATCACATATCGAACATATCGAAGTTAGGTTTGTGACAAGTCTACGCCCCCAAACTATGTAAGCCCTTTTCCAGAGAGCTTGTTACGTCCCGACAGGTTCGTCGCGGAATGGCGGAGCAGCGGCGTCGTATGTCTGCTCTAGGCGGATTACCTACACCGTGATACAAAAAAATCAAACCGCTCTACCGTGCGTCGCTACGGCGGGCTTCACCACATTGTGTCATGTGTTCTTCGCCTAACATGTCTGAGTTGTGTCATGCCCGTGTGTTTATCGTGTCATCATAAATCCCCTCATCTAAATCGATTCTTACAAGGGACTTGTTAATGGCCATGCCGGGACGGTAGGACAGTGCAAAATTATGTACCTTTTTATAAGTATAACGAGCGAGCTCATCGCCAACAAACTGTTTCGCAGTTTGGCGAATATTTTGTTTTGTGGTACACATATTTTATATTTTAATGTTATAATAAAATAAAAAAAATTCACACGTCAAATACGTATTTATATCTTTGGCATTTCTGAGTCGTGTCGCTCTCGTGTCGTGAACGTGTCGTCATCTCTAAAAGCCCTCAACTACGTGAACCCTCTTCCACAGGGCTCGTTAACTGACATTCACGTCGGATATTTTCGTCCGCCGCTATCATTCACGATGTTTATGCCAAATTGCTGTTATTTCTCTATGATTGGCTGGTGATGTGGTTTTGTATAAATTAGCGTTTTGTGTTCTTGTTCGGTTATTGGGTTTAGTTTTATTGGGTTATAAAAATAGGTATGTTATACATACATAGATGTTTATATATTCAATTCGTCTCCCGCATGTCCCAAGACCGAGTCGCGAAACGCATCTTCAACTGCGAACTGCAAGATGGAAAGCGCAAACAAGGCGGCGAATTCTTGCGGTTCAAAGATGTGTTGAAACGGCATATGAAGAGAGCTCATATAGAGCCAACGAAGTGGGAGAGTCTAGCCAGTGACCGTCCACGTTGGAGGCATATTGTGCAGACTCAGGTGCGTCAGTTTGAAGCCAGGCGGCTCACAGAACTCGACGCTAAGCGCGACGACCTGAAGGCCAGACCACCTGCGGCTATACTTTACAATTATGTCGGAGGGGTGCTGACTTGCAACGAGTGTGGTCATACATTTGCTGCAAAAATTGGCTATATCAGTCACCTGAGAGCGCACCAGCGACGCTCTCAGCGGTAGAACGCAGTCGCTGTGGTCGAAAACGGCTAGGAGATGATGATGAATATATTCAATAAATACCATTAAGTATACTTAAAATACTAATAACAAAACTATCGGATGTGCTTCATTTAATGTAAACTGCCCAATGTAGGATACTGACCTTATACTTGTTATTTTCAATTTTAATTTCAAGCGATAGATATAGCTAAAAGATGACTAACGCTAGACCGGGTCGGAGCTCCCGGCGATTCGTTTCCTATGGAAAGTACCGTGTTTAGGCAACTCAGCAAGCGTTGCCTAAACACAATACTCAACTGAAAAGCTCTCTATATCATGATCGTATAAAATACTATTTATTCATTATTATATCTACCTATTTTTAAATAATATTAATTGTTACAAGTAATATGATCAATCCCTGTTCAATTATCCCTGCTCGAGGCGCAGCCACAGTGCGATTTGTTTGTGAGTGCGATGGGGCGAGTGATAATGGAATGCAAGAGGATATTGGACCCGGGTACGTCCTTAAACTACGTCGAAAAGTGAGGCATGGGCATTGTGAATTTCATCTCGCTTTGTGTGGTAGGGCACAGCCAGTGGATGTCATTCCAGATCTAGAGCAGAGCCCAACTGGGGAAGTACCTCCACCTTACAGAAAACAGCAGCCAAATAACACTAGACCCTACTCATAGTGTTGTGTTCCTGTCGGTGAGTAAGCTTGGCAGAACTCAACGAGGTGGGACGGGGTTACGATCGGCAACGCGCATATAACTCCTCTGGAGTTGCAGGCGTACATAGGCTACGGAGACTGCTTACCATCAGGCGGGCCGTATGCTTGTTTGCCACCGACGTAGTATAAAAAAAATATTAGAAAGAGAGATGCCTGAGAGTACTATACCGTTATGAATTCCTGTGTCTTAGCTGCTCATGTGTTATTGCTTTATAATGTTAATGCTTTATGTTGTTAATGTGTTCCAATTTGTGCCGCTTTGGCATTAGCTGTAAGGTGCAATTTGTTATTTGAAATAAATAAATAAATAAAATCAAGTAAGATACCTATCAAGATTGACGACCGGTCTGGCCTAGTGGGTAGTGACTCTGCCTACGAAGCTGATGGTCCCGGGTTCAAATCCTGGTAAGGGCATGTATTCGTGTGATGAGCATGGATATTTGTTCCTGAGTCATGGGTGTTTTCTATGTATTTAAGTATTTATAAACATTTATATACTATATATATCGTTGTCTATGTATAAAGGCCCAAAAAGAAAAGCACTCTTGTTGACTATACAATAATGTAATAAATTAAATAGAGGTACAACTGTTATAAAAGCTTGACAATAATTAGTACCGGCCAGACGTCATGATTCTCGGGAAAATCTTAACACCGCGATCTAGGATTTTCAACACATGGTATAGCGACATCTAGCAGACAATTTGACAACTAAAATTAACTTCTTGCAAATAAAATTAGGAAATACATACAGAGGTTGGACAGTCTAAGTACCCTCAACACAAGCCTTATTGAGCTTACTGTGGGACTTAGTCAATTTGTGTAATAATGTCCTATAATAAAATAAAATAAAAAGACCCGGTATCCGATTCCACAAAAACAATAACCACACCAATTTGTATTTGGAATGTATAAAATTCTGCAGGTGTTTTATCTCCGGCACGCTCTAGCCTTCCTTTCCTGCTACACTTCCGTTCGGTTCACCAATTTACCCAGCACGTGAGATCAAGGGAACGTAGCGACGTGACACGCTTTCTTAAAACTACCAGCACTACTAGACCCACTCTCCCCCTGAATTTCCTATGGAAATAGAGGAAAACGGGGATGATAGTAACAGTGGTATGGATCTAGCGAAAGTGGTGGTTGACAAAAAATAAGTTTAAAACTCCTATGGGTGTTAGGTAAACGGTGGGATTGGTCCAAAATTGGTGGAATGTCTTTGCGAATTAGGAAGTAACACTATTTTAGCGTTTTCCTGTTTTAACTAAAGCCAAACGAGATCGGTTTACTTTTGTTTTTGTTTGTTAGCAGATATTTTGAAAGAAATTTAGAGCTTAAAAAAAGCAAAATGACCTAACTGTCTTGTTGGTTTAACAATGAACTACTGCCCATAGGAAATAGTATGGAACGCTCGTTTTTTATTGCATAGAAAATGTATGGCGTAGTACTTTACAGTTACAAAACCGGCCAAGTGTGAGTCGGACTCGCACAGGAAGGTTTCCGTACCATTATCTATAAAAACGGTCACCCATCCAAGTACTGACCCCGCCCGACGTTGCTTAACTTTGGTGATTGGATGAAATATTTATTTTGTTCTGTTTTTAGTATTTGTTGTTATAGTGGCAACAGTAATACATAATCTGTAGAAATTTCAACTGGCTAAACTGGCAAACTATCACGGTTCGTGAGATACAGCCTGGTGACAGACGGACGGACGGACGGACGGACGGATGAACAGCGGAGTCTCAGTAATAGGGTGAATTGACCCATTGTGTACGGAACCCTAAAAACCAACTATAGAAGGTCAGTTGAAACTAGGTGACCCGGACCTGAGTACGTCCTTAAACTACGTTCAAAAAAGAGGTATGGGCATTGCGAATTTCATCTCGCTTTGTGTGGTAGGGCACAGCACAGCGGATGTCATTCCAGATCTAGAGCAGAGCCCAATTGGGGAAGTACCTCCACCTTATAGAAAACCGCAGCCAAATAACACTAGGCCGTACTCATTGTGTTGTGTTCCTGCCGGTGAGTAAGGTTGCCAAAGCTTAACGAGGACGCGGAGTGTTAATGTCAAAACGCATGTAACTCCTCTGGATTTCCAGGCGTACATAGGCTACGGAGACTGCTTACCATCAGGCGGGCCGTATACTTGCTTGCCACCGACGTAGTATAAAAAAAAGATGACAGTATAATTTAAAATATATATTATATTTTGTTAGCGTTGTGTCCAATGAAAGCATTTGTGCTTTTATCTTATTAATAGATCAGAATCTAATAAACATGCTCTTAAGATGCGTACAGATAGTAATCAAATGCCTAAATATGTGTTTGACATGCGTAGCGTTAAATTGACCGGATCGGGCATCGAACCGACAACCCCTCGTGAGCAGGTCGTTTGTGACTAATTCAATTGCTCCAGATTCTGATTACAATTTGATTGATACGAGTATTTATTTCATTATAGATAATATTTTTATGTAATTAGATGTATAAAGTAATCTTTAACACATTCGCTGCCGACGTTTTCATAGCGCTACGCTCGTAGCCGATCCCAGCGTTTACCCGCTTTGTAGAGAAAAGCGACTACGAACAGAGAACCCGTCGAGCGGATTCCCGGTACTCAATCGGCCCGATTCGAAGAATGATTAAGACACGTTTAAGGTCTTGGAAAGATCTTTAAAAGATCGATGACTAAACGAACGACATGTCAAAATTGACGTTTATTTCGCTTCCGCTGTGATCCCAATAATATCTATCTACGATATTTCTAACGTCAAAGTGACATTGGTTGCCCGAAACGAGCTGCTTCTGTCAATTATACGACATATAAACGATATCTAAATGGGAACTTATCGAAACCAGAACTTATCGTTATCGTATTTCATTCTTCGAATCGGGCCGTATGTGTTAACACATTGAGTGCCGGGAACCAGCGTGGTGGGCGCTCTGTTCGTAGTCGCTGTCCTCTACAAAGCGGGAAAACGCTAGAATCGGCTACGCGTGTAGCGCTACGAAAACGTTGGCAGTGAATGCGTTAAAAGACTCAGAAAATTGAAAAATATGTACTGTAAAGGATACACGTAACCCGTCTATATTTAGTTAGATAAAAAGCCGATATATTCACGTTTTTGCGTTCTTTATAGTTAAAGGGAGATAAATAGGCGTCGTTGAGCCGAAACGCGATAAATGCGATATATCGCAGGCTGAAAATGCGATTTTTCATAGGACGCTCCGTCCTGTGCTTTATTCTCTTTATATCTGGGGATACGTTTTAATCCACAGCAAAAACGGTTTGATTAAAAATGAATAAAGGAATAAATGAGTGCGCTGTATTGGGTCTTAATTCGAATATAATTCCTAGAATGTATTTAATATAGTGCTTATATAAAAATACCAGGGCTCGGAACCGGTTTATTTTTAAATCCCGAAATAGCAAAATATTTTTAATTATTTTATACTCTTTACGTAGGACTGGATCATGTATTTAGGTAACAACTTCGCATTATTAGATAGTCTCATTAAAAATGAAATAATAAACCAAAGAACGAAAAAGAACGTAATAATACCGGTATTTTTTGTATGAAGAAAAAACCGGTTCCGAGCCTTGAAAAATACCCTTCTCAATTGCTGGAAACGCCGGCTAAGATCATCAGCCTTATTCGAAGAATGAGATACGATAACGATAAGTTTAGAGACTGGTGTAGACTCAATAGACTTCGTACTGGTCACGGTCGATGCGCCTACTACAAACACCGCTGTGGGTGGGTGGATTCTCCGGCCTGCAGCTGCGGTGCGGAAGCCCAAACCATCCAGCACATAATTCAAGATTGCCCTATAACGCGTTATGTCGCCGGTCCTCCCGAAGACCTGATCACCCTGAGCGACGAAGCCATGAAGTGGCTGACTGGTCTTTGTGTAGACATTTAATTAATTATATTGTCTCTTTTTTTTACGATATGTATGCCATACGATTAAATAAAACGATTAGGTTTGGTATAGATAAGTTCTCATTTAGATATCGTGTGTATGCCGTATAATTGACAGAAGCAGCTCGATTTGGGCAACCAATGTCTCTTTGACGTTAGAAATATCGTAGATAGATCTTATTGGGATCACAGCGGAATCGAAATAAACGTTAAGTTTGACATGTCGTTTAGTTAGCGATCTTATAAAGATCTTTCCAAGATCTTAAACGTGTCTTAATCATTCTTCGAATTGGGCCGCATGTCAGTATTAGGCAATGTTCAGTGTAGGGTTCCGTAGTTATCCTTCTGTCTATCAGTAAGTATCATGTATGTTCGTTACATTTATTAATTTAAACTTAATTGTACAGTAAAAATTGTACAAAAAATAAAATAAATATAAATAATATAAATATTATAGGACATTATTACACAAATTGACTAAGTCCCACAGTAAGCTCAATAAGGCGAACTTAATGCCAGGAGGCATTCTCTACCAGTTAACCCTTGGTTAAACATAAATCAAGCAGTTGGTAATGGGTGCAAGAAATATTTGGCTGAATAAACTTTTTTGTCAGCAAAATTAGACCTACTTTTTTATTATTATTATTGCCACACAAAATACAATGTTGAACTTAAAAAAAATTGGCATGCGCGGCAAAAGGATCGGGCTCAGCATACGCTGCGTCAGCCATTTCATTACAAATTGACTGCGCAGCGCTGATTTTCAGTCCGTCCCCTTTGACTAAAAGTGATAAAAAAATATTCGGATTTTTTTTTAATTCTTACCAATAAACAACGTAATTCAGTATTTTTTATCATAATTTGATATTTTATAACTTGTTTAATAAAAAAATTACGTACGAGTATTATCTTTCCGCCGGATTTGACATATGTATTAAGGATTTTGTTTCATTTTGACCATGTTCAAATTTACAAAAGTTGAACTAATGATGATTACTTCTCACCGTACTGGTTTTATGTCTAACTCTTTCGCCGTTGAGGCAATCCGTCTCTGGAATTCCCTCCCTCTCTTTATTCGACAAGCCCCAAGCAAACCCGTTTTCAAACGACTACTTCGCAAGCATCTTCTGTCAGAAGAACTTAAATAAGGTTCACGATCATGTATATGTACATAATTATATGTATTAGTCTATCTTTTATACATTATATAAGTAGTAGTATTTAACTATTTATATATTTTTATTATTATTTGACTTCACGTTTAATTTTTTCCTTATCATTTGTTGTTATTTTTTCCTGCAACAACATATACAAATGTCTCTGTTTGACCCAATGGTTGACTGGTAGAGAATGCCTTTTGGCATTAAGTTCGCCATTTGTAAATTTTTCTTTATGTGTGCAATAAAGTTTAAATAAATTAAGGGCAAAGGCAAATCTTGCAAAAGACAAGAAATAGTTGATACACCCATTATTTACAATACGTAATAAAATAAATAGTCGCTTTTCGATGAAGGAAAACATCGTGAGGAAACAACACAAAGTTTACCCTCTGGGTTGGAAGGTCAGATGGTAGGCGCTTTCGTAAAAACTAGTGCCTACGCCAAATCTTGGGATTAGTTGTCAATCGGACCCCAGGCTCCCATGAGCATGGCAATATGCCAGGACAACGCTAGGAAGAAGAATAAAATAAATAGTTCCACCAAGCATACCTTCTCAGTTCAATGAAAAATGGCTTAACCAGTCATATTCGCTAAACTTAGTTCAGTGTGAGACCCTTTTTTTCCTTATATTTCCAAAAATATTTACCTTAAAAATCTTATTCGTTACCTATTCAACAACACTCCACACTCTAGGGTTAAAAGAAAAACAATTTCATCCTGAATTTATCTGTAGGCTACCCTAAAAAAATATTTTCTAGTTTTTATTTTACCGCTTTCTCGGCATGCTTGGTTTATATTATCCATACTACGGAGCAAAGCCAAACAGGCGCACGGACAGACGGACAGACAGATGTACATGGTGAAACTGTAATAAATAAAATTTACAACGCATGTAATACCTGTGGAGCAGGCGTACATAGGCTACGGTGACTGCTTATCATCAGGCGGGCCGTATGCTTGTTGGCCACCGAAGTGGTAATGAAAAAGAACTATAAGGGCTCTTAGTTGTCTGCCACTGTCGTTATACTAGGGGGAGGAAACTAGTGCGTTCGGGCTTTCTCGGATCCGTTCGGCTCAACATTGCTACGAGCAATTATTAGGGCCTACGCTAGCTGACGCGGATGCCCGCCGCGTGCGCACGCACGCGGGTGCTATTTGTAGGTGAAATCCGCCGCACGCGTCCGCTTCAGTTAGCGTTGCTCATACTATTTTTCGTTAACCCGCTCGTCCGCTCCGTGCACCCGCGCCAGCTAGCGGAGGCCCTTAGGGTTGGCACAACTTGACGTTCCTTTGCGTGCACAACCACAGATAAGATAATTATGTGAATTTTCATAACCCTAAATAGCCGAAAGGGATAGTTCCATAGATTAGCAAGGGACAACATGATTTGGCCCAGAATCGCTGTCAAACTTCGGTTTTATGGGAAGTTTCGTTTCTGTACAGTAGTACTATTATTTTTATTCTGTGGTTGTACTAATAACGCGAATATCTTCAATATCTATCTCTGATAAAGTCCCTATATATCTCACCAAGCTTACAATATATCCCAAGTCCAAAGTGCACTCTTTAACAAGCATCCATTATTTAGTACTCCGGTAAAACTACTGAAATATGGTCGAACGGACTTTTCACTGGAAAATGCCAAAAAATGAGCCGGTTTATCTGGGTTCAGGGCCTAAGTTATGGGTGACTGTAAGCCTGGAGCGTTCAGATTTTCAAAATCTGTTATTGATTTGATCCTGGCTCGTACCAATTAGCTTTTCGGGACATTTATGTGCCTGCGGAATATCACATTATAAAATTATAGAAATGTGACTTAATCGCGTATTGAGTTTTAGAATTTACCTCCGATGTTTCGAGGACGGCTTTGTCCCCGTGATCTCGGACTTGGTCGCTCAAGTTGATAAACAAGACCAAGTGCGGCTAGTTCAAAAAACTTGCGCGGCTAGTTGTTGCTGTCAACTTTAGCCAGTCTTCTCCGAGACCACGGGGACAACGCCTTACTCGAAACGTCGGAGGTAAATTCAAAACTCAATACGCGATTAAATACCGTTTCTATAGCTTAATAATGTGTAAAAATCGTAAATTTTTAAATTAGTGTTGTACGGAATGTCATTTGATATTTACTTTTAGGTGAAGGAAAAGATTGTGAGGAAACCTGCATACATCTGCAAAAAAACTAAGGTATACGTACAGTCCCCATTCCGGATTCGATCAGCGTTAGCAGGACTATAGCCCAAGCCCTCTTGCGCATGATAAGAGGCCTATGCTCAACAGCGGCGCGTATTATTACCATTAAGTGACCACCGTGGGTACTGTCAACTTTAGTGGTATCACAAGCACGTTGCAGTCCCACTAAGTATTTATGTGTTGACAGGTTGAGGGATAAATACTGAGCGGCCATAGACATCATTTTGAAAACCTTACCTGTTATCTTTTTTGTTTCTACACAACGCTACATACTAAACCAATAAGGTAAATAGCGATATCTATTATTATATATCGCTATATAATAATATATACTCGTATCGTTATATTAGATATCGCTGGGGCGATGCTGTTGAAGCGGACTTGCGCAATCTCCAGGCCGATAACTGGCGGGAGATGGCACAGGATCGAGACAACTGGCGTGTACTCGTGTCGGAGGCCAAGACGCATTTTGGGTCGCTGCGCCATTAAGTAGTAGTAGTATTATTATATTATAAGGCTACAAAGTGCAGATGAGCGGAGCTGAGAGAGGACGCGCTGGGATTAACCAATAGCAGAGTTCCTCTTTGGTCCGCTGGATTGGTTGATTCCCGCACTCTCGTCTTCGCTCATCACCACCAAGGCAGCCTTAAATACCTATAACTTCGTATCAAATAATTGCATATTTTGAAATCCGAATGCCACCGGTGGGTTTAAACATAGAGCGGCCATTTCACTTCATTTCAGTTTTTCTGACGAAGTTTGAAATTAAAAAATAACATCGGCAGGGTTGGGCGCGGATATGTAGCAAGTTTGGCAAGTTATTTTATTAGTATAGTGCGATGTTTAAAGCGAATAAGCAGCCTATATTTATATAAGTACCTACATATTATAAATACATATTATAAATAAATAAATATTATAGGACATTATTACACAAATTGACTAAGTCCCACAGTAAGCTCAATAAGGCTTGTGTTGAGGGTACTTAGACAACGATATATATAATATATAAATATTTATAAATACATAGAAAACACCCATGACTCAGGAACAAATATCCATGCTCATCACACGAATAAATGCCCTTACCAGGATTTGAACCCGGGACCATCAGCTTCGTAGGCAGGGTCACTACCCACTAGGCCAAACCGGTCGTCCATATTAAATGACAATTGGGTGTAAACACATCGACATAGTGTGTGTGGAATTCAGATTGTGCAGAATTGTGAATAGGTAGAAACGATGAATGAAAATGAAAATGTAAAATTATTTATTTCCTTATCAAATAATGGTTTACAAATTGCCATCCGTGGTTGGAGCTTCCTTTTAAGTCAATGAACTTGTATCAGGATGCCCCGCTCCTTCATAACTTACAGTCTTGTTACTTAATTGTTGGGAAATATTGTATACATGAAAGTTTTATTCATATAACGATATTGGCATGAACGTCGAATAATCCCCTAAAGAAAGTATAGTGAGGCTTACGTTGCTGGTTTTAGGCGACGATATATAAATAGTTATACATAAATATTTACATTAAATTCCCGTTAAATCAGGGAGGCGTTTTCAGTGCCTGACTGACTAAGTTCCACAGTAAGCTCAATAAGATTTGTGTATATTGGTTATCTAAGTAACTACCAATACTTAGATAAACATATATATAGTATACAAATATTTATAAATACCTAAATACATAGAAAATACCCATGACTTAGTTACGAATATTTTCATCACACAAATAAATGCTTAGCAGGATTTGAACTCGGGACTGTCGGCGTCATAGGCGGGGTCATTACCCACTACGCCTAACAGGTCGTCAAACATGAATTTACTCGTATGCCCGGATTACCGTTCTTATATCACGTTCAAAACTATACTCGATGTTCCAATAAATAACATAGTGAATTACATTGAATATTGAAGCATATGGTTCAATAATTTTCATTCAGTGCCGCTTTCAATAAGGCTTTGCCGCGGGCATTCCATTTCGACATTAGCTTAAGCCTACGAATTCACTGTAACATGCACAGCGCAACTTACAGCGAAGTTACTTTTGTAATCCATGCTTGAAACAACGCAACTACAGACTGTAAAAACAAAAAACAGTATAATCTCATTAATGCCTAGTTTTTCTCCCCAGTTGAAAAGTTCCCCCGGATCTCTTAAATCTTGCAGTCACATACGAAACCTCATTCATATTAAGGTAATATTATAATCTTAACAGCTACATAGACAGTCGTACCTACGCCATAATACTTGCGTTTATCGCGATGTCACCACGATCACTTACGACGGTCTAAACTGTTTCTTTTCCATACCTTAGAAAAAGAGTGGAGGCCTTTGTACTAGGGTTATAGTAGTAGGCTAAGGTCTGATTTTTCAAACATCAGATAAAGATAACACTCTCTTTTTCTTCTTGCTTGTGAAAGAAAGGGAGCGTGTTATATTTATCAGACAGATAATTTTATCCGTTGTTTGAAAAATCAGACCTTAAACAAGCAAACGAAACAAAATCTTGAGATTAAGCAATGGACTTGATCTTAGAGACGTAAAATGATAGAGTGACGTAAAAATGCTGGTTACAGCGGTTTTTGTCGCACCACATGCGCTGTTCTAATCTGCACAAATGCTGTTAACCTCTAAAGTAATCCACGTAATGTATTGTATTGTATTTTTATTCCCACAATGGCTGCCGCAGTGCTGACAGCTGAAGGTTACACTGTTCACTAATATGATAATTTCATGGATTATACATATGTCATGAAAATTTATGATGTCTGTGATTTGGTTGCCCTCTATATGACACTTGTAATATTGAGTACGACCTTATTACAGCTTGGCCCAAAAATACGCTGTAAACATTTTAAAATAATATTTTACTTAAAGATATATCTTTAAACATTTACACTACAATCATTTAACTAAAATAAAATACATTTTCTTCACTATATTCTCCATTAGCATTAGATTAATACACGAATGCAATATTACATGTCGCTGTAATATTACATTACGATACAAGTGCGAAAATTAGGAACTATATACATATACTACTAAAGTGACGTCTTTGGTTAAAGAAACGGCACTTTAGACACTGACATATCTAATCCATATCGTATCTTAAGCAAATTTGACGTATATTAAAGTTCGAATCGGGCCGTTAGTTCGAATTGGGTCTTATCGTCCAATACTTATATATATTCGCATCAGGGAGCCTACGGCGCAAACCGAAATTCGCAAATTGCGGGAATATTTCTCTTTTACTCTCACTAAGACGTTATAAGAATGAGAGAGAAATGCTCGCAATTGACGAAATTAGATTTTCGCGGCCCAGAGCATGCGCTACGGGCTACGCCGTAGATGCCCTACAGGCGTAGCGGCGTAGTCCCAGTATGCTGTGTATTATGTACATTTTAGACAAAAAATAAAATAAAAAATGTAGCAAAGAGCAGAAGACATTTAAAAAAAATAAACGGTAATGCCTATGGAGATTATTATCTATCAATATTTTAAAATCACATACTATATCAAATCTTTCCGATAATACCAAACACAGAATACAGGGTGTATCACAAAGCCCGCTTATGGGGCCGAATTGACGATTCCCGCATATGGTGTAGTTGGGAGGCATCGATTCTCTCCTCTATTATTAAACGTCATGCATAAAAATATCCCCCTCGCGTAACGGGGGTGGGTAGGGTATTATGGTAGTTGAAGATATGCTATACTTTTAATATATCTCAACAAGTATTAAATAACAATTCGTACTTATACGTAAAAAAGTTGGCGGCCTACGACTTTCAACTTAGGTCGTGAGTTCATATCATATCATATTTTTTATTCAGTAAAAAGCATACATTCGACAACTTGATTGAACTTACTTTAGGAAATAATATCTTATTTATTTTATTTTATTTCTTAGAAAAACAAAATAGGTTGAGAAATAGAAACAGTAAGCCAATTACAAGTTACAGGTAAGGTAAGTACTGCGTGAGGTACATGACGTGCGAAATTACGAAATTAATAATACCTTTTATGCTTATAACTACGTTTATAATTTAAGAGTACCTAGGCGACCGAGCTTTGCTCGGTTATAACTATTTATTGTAATATGGTGGTGTATAGGTGATAATCTTAACTACATTTTTTTACTAAATTAAACTTGTCTAAAACAATTAAAATTAATAAATTATATATAAACATGAACATATAAAAAAAAATGGTCACCGGGCGAGATTCGAACCCGTAACACTCGTTTCTAGCCGTCCGCGTCTTAACCCGCTGGACCAGATGGACAGTGGCCGGCAACACGAAATTAGCGACCATATTCTGCGTCGAAAGAAAAACGCATGAAAACTCGAAAACAAGCGTTTTCCCAAACATAAGACTAATTTAGATCGATTGTATACCCCCAAAAACCCCCATATACCAAATTTCAGCGAAATCGTTAGAGCCGGTTCCGAGATCACAGAAATATATATATATACAAGAATTGCTCGTTTAAAGGTATAAGATATCCCAAGAAGGAAATATTTATTCGTTTGTACTTTTTAAAACAGGTATGTAATATTACCCGTCAGCCTTACATTGCCCCAATCATCTTTCACTGTGCAACGGACTTAACAATAATTTGAGTTTCTTCCAGGTCGGTGCGAGCGTAATGGTAATTGGAAGGGTGTGGCCAGGAAAACACAGTTTATGAGCCGTGCGTACAGTGAGGAACAGACTGCGTGAGTTTTTGAAGTTGGACGATTTAGGGATCTTTACGCTTTGTTGTGATATAGGGCCGTATTCGAACAAAACTTATAAGATGTCACAGCGATATGATACCGATCTGTCAGTATCAAAAGTGATATTCCTTCAAAAACGTCACTTTTGAAACTGACAGATCGGTATAGCTGCTGTGACATCTTATATTAAACATTGTTCGACTTTCAGCACCATCTTGGTAGTCACGCCTTGTGAATAATTCCTTTGTTTTTTGTTCATTAATATGATTTAAAGTGTAATAATGATAGCATATTATACAGTAAACTAATGTGGTAGTGTGCAGTGAATGGAGAATTAATCTTGAAACGCGTTTAGCCACCATTTTGGAGTCAACGGCCAGTAGTCCACGTGCTACTTGTAAAGTTCAGCTATCGCTTTGCAACAGCTGATAAAATCACCGTACACTGTCTTGTACTAACCGTACAATTTTAGTCGTATTTAAAGCTCCTAATCCCTTGATACTGGCGAAATAGTCCCACTGGATAGAAGCCATAGTTTTAAAAGAATGAATCAAGGCTTGGAAACCGGTTAAACCGTTATCATGTACTTAGCGCAAAACATTTTAAGTTCGGTTTCGCTCCAAAAACCGTTATTTTTAAACCGGTTTTTATGAGAACAGTTCTTGTCAAATTAACCGGTTTAGAACAATAAAAACTGGTTTTTTAAACCGGTTTTTGTAGGTTACAATAAAGTACTTAAAACGTTCATGTTCTTATAAACGTTCGGAGGAAAACCCAATTAAACTGGTATTTACCGGTATTGTATGCACCGGTTCCAAGCCTTGGAATGAATGAATTAATAAGCATTGTTTGAATACGGCCATTAGTTACTAAACAATGGACGCTTAGCACGAGGAACTTCGTACTAGTATATTGACTCTATCGCTCTCGCGTTATTAAAATATATTGCTGTTCCACCCATGATCACATCGGTCAATGACACTGTGCGAACGGGATAGCAATACATATAATTACGCGTGTGCGATATAGATAGCAACACCTGAGAAAATTTACAAAAATTTTTATGGTATGATTTTAATTATAGCTCATTTTGTGTTGAAGACAACCCGAATGATTTTAACTAGGTACGTATTTCTGATACCTTTACGAGTACTTACTTATTCATCTAACTAGAATTTTTATATTTTAACGGTTTTTAATATGCTCGTTCTATAAAACGATTTTTTGGGTTATTTTAATTCATAAAAAAAATGAGACTATAAAAAAAATTGATATGATCGAAATCGATCATATTTGACAATGTCAGTGTACTATAAAATATGTAACTAAAGATAAGATATAGCATCAAAGCTCCTTTAAGCGTCAAAGAAAACTCTTTGCCAGTTATATATATTAGTACCACTGAAACTCCACAACATAGCAAAGGCCAAATAGAATGTTAGTGTTAGGCTTTTAATATTTGCCCCTGCTACGTACCTCACCCTGTATAATCTACATTCCCGTTCCACACTCTATAATTATCTCTAATTCGACGCGGCTGTCAATCCGTCAGCGCCATGTTTAATCAAAATTACAACCGCGCCCAGTGGGCGGTTACATGGACAAATTATACTAAAACTAATTCGTATACATGAGAGAGAGACTCGATATAACTATGTGATGTGTTGTGTAACTTAAAAAAAATATGTTTTCATAATAAGCAAAGTGCAAGTTTCTTTTCTTTCATAAAATTACCGGAATTTCCCAGAAACTTTCATGACAAAGTTTTTAAAAAGTATTAGTAAAGAGAGGTATGGGCATTGTGAATGTCATCTCGCTTTGTGTGGTAGGGCACAGCACAGCGGATGTCATTCCAGATCTAGAGCAGAGCCCAACTGGGGAAGTACCTTACAGTAAACCGCAGCCAAATAACACTAGACCCTACTCATAGTGTTGTGTTCCTGCCGGTGAGTAAGGTTGCCAGAGCTCAACGAGGGGGGTGGGGGGGGGGGGTGTGTTGGTGGGCGGGGGTTAGGGTCGGCAACTCGCATGTAACTCCTCTGGAGTACATAGGCTACGGAGACTGCTTACCATCAGGCGGGCCGTATGCTTGTTTGCCACCGACGTAGTATAAAAAACACTTTGAAAATTCTTCTTTAAGATTAGGGGTCTTTACTAAAAAAAACCCACGAGTTTTGCCCCACGTTGGGCGCCACTGTAATGGCCTGCACGTGGGGCGTCACTGTTCAACTTTGGCCCACTGTTAAATATTGAGTGGACTCCAGTTATTATTATTTTAAGAGACACATTAGAATAGAACAGAAGCCTCTAGTACTAAAAAACAATCGGATGTTGATATTATATCATACCTACTTGACGTCACCACGTTATTGTATAGCATTAAGTTAAATTTAAATTCTCATTTTAAGTGAATAATGTATATTCTTATGAGAATAAATGTCTTAAACCATACTTGACGTCTGTTTCAAGTGAACTATCCGGCAACGATTGACAATACGCGTGCAGAAAAAAATGGGGAATTTCCAAGAGAATTCTATTTTTTTTAATTCGTCACATGGAACATGACGTCACGAGCGCGGCGACCACTCACCGTGCATACCACACACGGCTCTCGACTACCGTCTCATATGTACCTAAAATATTGTAAAACTCAAATTAAAATACGTTAACGTGAAAGCAATAGTTTTCTTGAAGAGATAACCCCTCAGCTGGGCTGTTCGTCAATAACACCGACACTATGGCATTTAATTAATTTAGGTTCTGCTCGCGATTTTGTTTGGTTAGACGTCGTTGACCTGCCCTTTACTCCCTAAATTGTAATTTTATACCTCTATCATCTATGGGGGATGAATTATCCTGTTGATAATTTAAGATACAAGTATGTTATCCTTTTCTATGTGTGTCAATTTCATTCTAATACGTTCAGCGGTTTCTGAGTGATGGAGAATCGATCATCTTACTCGTAACATCCGATATTCCAGATAATCCAGATTTTTTCACTTTTATAATTCAGGGTGGCCCAAAAATAATATGTTAACAATTTTGTAGGGTTCCGTACCCAAAAGGTAAAACTATTACTAGGACTCCGCTGTTCGTCCGTCTGCCTGCCTGTCACCAGGCTGTATCTAACAAATAATAAAAAGTACGGAACCCTCGGTGGGCGAGTCCGATTCGCACGCGTCCGGTTTTTTTTATTTACGCATTGTTAAAGGGCATTATTTTGAATGTATTTATAGTTTCAGTTAAATGTTTGTAGTTTAATTTTTTAATGACATTTTGTAAAAGACGTGTAAGTAAGTAGTCCCTAAAAAAATATAACAGCATATTTTTTGGCCGTTTTCGGTTTTTCTATACCAATACAGTACCGGAACCGGGAATTTGGTTCTTGTCATACAAACTGAATAACGTAAAACAGGGTCAATAGAAATCGCTGGGTGAATAGAGAAATGTTGAATCCAGGAGCATTCCCTCGTCACCCTGTGTTAGTGGGTTTCTCAAAAATAGCGCAACTACTACGCATGCACCACTGCTGTGCAATGAGGCGTGCAGCAGCTGGCGACTGATTTACGCAGAAATGGAAGCCGCATTAGGCGATGCTGACGGATAGATGGCGTCGGCAAATGATGACGCCATAGCCATAGAGAGGCGTAGAACATCTTCGCGTTCGAATCTTGAATAACCTAACCTGGATCTTACAGGAGACAGGCCCGATTCGAAGAATGAGATATGATAACGATAAGTTCTACTTTAGATAAGTTCTCATTTAGACATCGTTTGTTTGTAGTATAATTGAGAGAAGCAGCTCGATTCGGGCAACCAATGTCACTTTGAGTTAGAAATATCGTAGATAGATCTTATTGGGATCACAGCGGAATCGAAATAAACGTAAATTTTGACATGTCATTTAGTTATCGTTCTTTTGAAGATCTTTCCAAGATCTTTAACGTGTCGTAATCATTCTTCGAATCGGACCGAGAGTACCTAAATGTAGCTCCCCCGGTTCCTTCCTGCCTACGCCCATGTTTGGGGGTAGGTAGATTTATGTAGAATGATCTCCAAGCTTTTAAGACTTCTATGGATTTTATTTTATTTATTTATTTTTTCAAAACGAAAGTGAGTTTCTACTTGCTATAAAAATTGTTTGAATAATCTATCCATTAAATTTTTGTTCGTATACAGGGCCTCTATAACGCAAAGCAGCTACTTACATAGGTAAGTAGGTATAAGTAACGGTGCATGTATGGAGACTACGGTTGTCAAAGTTCTAGCGACGCGGGTGCGGACGCGGACAGTTTGGGAACTCGGTTGTGCGAACACCCATTACTTGTGTGTACAATGGCGGACACTAAATAATCTAAGCAGATAAAAAATGATAATTCTACGTTGAAAAATAATTTCTTTTCACTTGTTCGAAAAATATCATACAATGTTAACATCAGTTATTCTTTGACTTGTTTTTGACTTTCTCTATCTTAAATCACAAGCTAATGGAAAAAAAACAAATTTTTGTAGGTACTGTTTATTCAATTACCTTCATTTATTTAAACTTTATTGCACAAAATATATACAACAATGTACAAATGGCTGAATAAAAGCCAAATGGCATTCTCTACCAATCAACCATAGGGCCAAACAGAGATACCTAGAATTGGTACAAAAAAAAATTGAATGATTAAAAAAAAAACCATACTTATAAACAACATATATAAATAATAAGAATATATAAACTACCACATATTTATAGAATACATACTATAAATATAATAATTATGGATATTATTATTACTTTTATAATAAGTGTATAAAAAAATAGCAATGGAAAGCGTTGGAAAAAACTTTCGATACTTTATTTTAACTGTGCAACTCGTTGGGTAGATATAAAATTTTCAAGTATACATATTCAAATAAAATGTGTAATAAAGCGAGTCGGACTTGCCCAACGAGTACAACATCATCTGTGAAAATTTCAACTGTTAGACAGACCATGACGGTTCATGAAATACAGCCTGGTAATAGACGGACGGACGGACGGACGGACAGCGGAGTCTTTAAGACTTACTTACTAATAGTAATAGGATCGTTTTGCCCTTTGGGAACGGAACCCTAAAAGTGATGGGGATCCGGCTAAGGGTTTAATATTTGGTAGGTATCGTATGGGATTAGGAAAAAGTGGGAAAAAAAATAAGACGAAACGTTTTTTGGCCTTAGTATGGAGGGCTGGCCAACTTAGACGTCCTGCCCCATAGTCATTTTATTCGCGTGAATTTTTTGTTTTCTTACTTTTTAGAACACGTTGTCGAATATGCACTATATGTGTCGCAGCCCTGCAAGTAATAACATATCAATATGTACTTTTATTAAATACGAATGCACTCCAAGTATACCATTTACAATGTCCCGGTGTGTATCCTTGCTTTAGTGCGATGATCATCTCAGAAGTTCACTAATTGCGCTAAAGGGTTGTCTTTCGACATGTCTGTTACTGGGGAGGTGAGCTTTTGTCCCTTCCGCGTTCTATGTTTCTCTTTCTAGGCGAAAATGTGCGCATTAGTCAAATGAAAAAGCCATATTAAAAGCTGTATTATATATATATTCTCGAAGCGGTGGTGGCCGAGTGGATATGACGTCCGACTTTCAATCCGGAGGTCGCGGGTTCAAATCCTGGCTCGTACCAATGAGTTTTTCGGAACTTATGTACGAAATATCATTTGGTATTTACCACTAGCTTTTCGGTGAAGGAAAACATCGTGAGGAAACCTGCATACATCTGAGAAGAAATTCAAAGGTGTATGTGAAGTCCCCAATCCGCATTGGGCTAGCGTGGGGACTATAGCCCGAGCCCTCTCGCACATGAGAGGAGGCCTGTGCCCAGCAGTGGGACGTATATAGGCTGAATTATTTATTATTATATATATTCTATTTGTAAGTGAATTGCAGTGCGTTTTCAGGGTTGTGTTGAGACATAATTTATTAATAAGACCCACTGTACACACAAATCAAGGAAATGAATGAAATGAAATGAAGTGATATAAGATTTTAGCGATTTTTTGGATCCGAATCATTGTTAAGGGCTGGCAACGTTACAGGCTTCCATGTGTTAGTCCAATCATAGTTCCTTACAATCAGGCGGTTTGTCTGCTCCCCCTCCTGGAGGGAAACCCCTCCTATGTATATCATAAAGAAACCACGTGAAAAATTCTATACATTACTCAAATTACAGTTAGTGTTATTAACAAACAATTGTCACTTGACTAGGCCCCCAGGAGCGCTAGTAAACTCTGGCATGTATTTTAAATTAATTATATTATACGATATATTACCCTAAACTGTTATAATAATTCAATTGCAACTTAATCATTATAATTGTAACTTAATTTATCTAATTTATTTCAACTTTTAACGTGATATTATTAATAAATGAGTATAAGTATAGTCCATTTAATAGTACATTACGATACAAGTGCGAAAAATAGGGAATTCGAAAAGAGTGGCGATAAATTAAAACACGACCGAAGGGAGTGTTTTAAATCGACACGAGTTGCGAATTACCTATTCGCACATGTATCGTACAACGTTTTATAGTACATATGCCACATATGGCCCTTTAAATGTTCGACACAGTAACGTAATATGCTAATTTTCGCACTAGTGCGGTAAAGTAGCACCATGTGTACTGTAAATTGTTTTATTTCACGCATATGTACCTTATTTCGCAGCACATTTGAGCTAGGTGCAAGTGATTGCGCGCGCACAACTCGCGCAGTAAGCGAAACTACCGCGCTTATTACACGAGGGTACACTGACGTCGAAAAACGCTCGTAATATTTAGAATACGTTGACTTTTCATAAACGTTATCCAAAAGTCACTTGTAAATCCATCCTCGCGGGCGCTCCGGCTGTAGTATGAGCTCCCTGCCGAGGATTTCCCGAGGAGCTACAGTATGGGGTTCTTCAAAAAAGGATTGTACAGGTTTTTAAAAGGTCGCCAACGCGTATGTAATATCTCTGATGTTGCAGGCGTCCATAGGCTACGGTGACTGCTTACCACCAGGCGGGCCGTATGCTTGTTTGCCACCGATATGGTATATAAAAGGAAGAAAAAAAGTGTACGTAAACTTTTCCAATTCCGTTTTCAGTTTTTGTGCAGTAGTTTATGTATTTATTATAATATAAACTGTTGCACAATGGATGAATTATGAAAGTACGTGTAAATGGCGGACTTAATGCCAGAAGATTTACTTGCTATTCAGGAGAAAAGATAGCATTGTATCTCTTTCCCAATTTTTATAAATGTAAAAGTTATGGTGCCCTCGTAAGGCCCACAGTCCACGTAGTATTAGGGGTCATCCATTAATTACTTCACACGAATTTCTAGGTTTTTTGACCCCTCCCCCCTCCTCGTAACACTTGGTCCCATTTGGCTAACCCCTCCCCCCCTGGTGTGACGTCACATTTGCAGTTTTTTTTTCAACGAAATCGGGGAATCGAAGTTGTTACTATTAATATTTTATCAAACTATTTTGGACAAAAGAAATATTAGTAATTATAACACAAAACCGACTAGAAAAGAAAATTAATCGCATAAAACGATTATCGTTCTAAAAACTCGTTATTTAACTGTACAGCGAATATTTTTTTTTTAATAAATACTGGTGAAGTTAAAGTGTCGTCACAAAGTTTGTGAACGTGTGATGTAATTAATGGATGACCCCTAATTACCTTAATTTAATTTAACCCATAATCAACTGGAACAGAGTAGCATTTATTTTGTTTATTTGTTTCGTTCGATTTTAAATCCAACCATAATTTCAAATTCAACCAACTTAATTTTTGTTGTATTTTTTTTTCCTTAAATTAACACTTACAGTCATGCTACACGTTAAAAGGAGTGGCATTATATATATTATTATAGGACATTATTACACAAATTGACTAAGTCCCACAGTAAGCTCAATAAGGCTTGTGTTGAGGGTACTTAGACAACGATATATATAATATATAAATATTTATAAATACTTAAATAGATAGAAAACACCCATGACTCAGGAACAAATATCCATGCTCATCATATATAACCATTATATAACCATTGAGACTAACAATATACTTAGTGCTAACTATACATTGATTGAGCTTGTCGTCGTTATTGCCTCTAGGTATCGGCTACTAACTGTCAAAAAACTAGCTTCAGTGCATTGGAATATTGTTATTGCTTACGCTGTCCAATATATCATTCAGGAGAGACAATGCGCGGTGCAGCGGTGAGTGAGATAATGCCCGGGTCCGCGCCGCCGGGACTGCGAACAGCGCGGCGACAAGGGCGGAGTTGAATACTGCTGTGGACAGGTACTCGAAGCGGAACAAATGCTAGCAACTGAGGGCTATGTTGTGGCGCATTAACACATTCACTGCCGGGAACCCACCTGGTGGGCGCTCGTGAACTTTGTTCAGATGCCGGACAACCCGCTGGGCGGGTTGTTTTGTATGCAGATATAGACCACCGGTTTCTGGAGTACGAGTAGTGCGCCGTTTTTTGTCTGGCAGTGAATGTGTTAATGAAGACTGCATGCGCACATCACTATTCGCAAACCCGTCCAGGCGACAGCGGGGCGAAGAAGACGCGTGGAGGGAACCTACACGGACCGGCTCCCAGATCGCTGCACGGAGCCTCAGAGCGCATCCGATCGCCTTCGACGCTGCATCTATGCCGCTCTGCCCCGCCGCTCGCGCTTACGCAAACGCAACCTATCGCTTCGCTCGCTATAGCATTATTCATTGCGCTTTCGTAGAATTTAATATTATAGTTTATATTTATTTTTATATGAGTGATTTGACAGTTTATATGAGTTTGACGACCGGTTTGGCCTAGTGAGTAGTGACCCTGCCTACGAAGCCGATGGTCCCGGGTTCAAATCCTGGTAAGGGCATTTATTCGAGTGCTGAGCATGGATATTTGTTCCTGAGTCATAGGTGTTTTCTATGTATTTAAAAATATTTATATATTATACATATCGTTGTCTAAGTACCCTCAACACAAGCCTTATTGAGCTTACTGTGGGACTTAGTCAATTTGTGTAATAATGTCGTATAATATTTATTTATTTATATTTATACGTGGAGTTCGTGTTTGATTTAACGATCATATAGATAAGAACACCACGATGTAGGTATTTGGCCACGGAACAGGAGATAAAAACATCTTAATAGTGCCACATTTCTTTTGGTCTCAAAAGTGGTGTAGGTAACCATTCCGAGAATATACAGACAGGTATATGTGAGGATAGAAACTAGAAGGTATATTAATTATAAACCAGTATCGAAAGGCTGCGGTTTTGAACGCAAGTGTGGAACAGCAAAGCGTCTTCAGAAGTACAAATGTACTCGAAGCGAATTACAACTTTCCTCGGCGGTGTAGCACTCCTGGACTCATGTTCTCATTGCTAGCAAGAACATCGCTTCAGTGGCCTACCAACCTACCACAGATCTAGAATTGCGCTTACGTTTAAGAGGAAAGGGGACGGCCGCTTCTCCGTACAAACGTAGTCCCCATTTTCCTCGCTGAATATTGATATTTGACGACCGGTCTGGCCTAGTGCGTAGTGACCCTGGCTATGAAGCTGATGGTCCAGGGTACAAATCCTGGTAAGAGCATATATTTGTGTGATGAACACGGATATTTGTTTCTGAGTCATGGCTGTTTCTATTTATTTAAGTATTTATAATTATAATATATTATATACATCGTTGTCTAGGTACCTAAAACACAAGCCTTATTGAGCTTACTGTGGGACTTAGTCAATTTGTGCAATAATGTCCTATAATATTGATTTATTATATTGACATTACGGTAAATACTTTTACATAATTTGATGTATATTAACCATAGCTACGTAGCTAACATTTATTTGATTTATTGATTATAGTAAAAATTAGAAGTCACAAACAGATTATATACAAATTTTTCAATGCTTCTAACTTAAAATAATAAAAAAATTCGAACAAAGTCAAGTGTGGTCGATATACCACAAATTGTGTCAATATATTTTAAATAATGTAAATATCCAGAGCGGAAAATGAGGACTACGTTTATATGAATGGGCAATTTCGCACGGGTCCTGACGGCATGAAGCTCATCCTGGATCCGGCGAGTCCTCGGCTCGTCCAAGCCAGGATAGCGTTTGCAATAACCCTTTAAACGGCCGACTACAACAATAAGCAGGTAATAGGTAAATATGAGCCATCATAATAATACATTGTGCAACGAGGGGGTTAAATGAGTTACAAACGACGGTGATGATTCCCGACAGCCGCAGGCTGGAAATTGAAGGCCCGAGTTCGCAAAATTCTTATCCTCGGAGTTACACAATGTTTTTCATCACACTTGTCCATTTCCGCACGTCTCTACTCATCTTTGCTTTAGTAGAAAGGCAGCCTTATTGCATAAATGCTTTATAATTCATAACGCGGTGTCTATTCAGTCTATGATGGTAGTCAATATGAAAACGTCATCAGATTTTGTGAGAGCAATTTTAAGAAATAAGTGGCCGTTATTTGAGACAATGTTTCAGAAATTGCCTTCGTTTTCAATTGGCTTCGTCTTGAATCTTAAAATTAGATAGTGTTTTCAATATACATAAGCTGATTTGGCAACGTTTGATAAAATTGCTGACGAAAACAATATTCCAGAGCGTTCTAAGAATATTGTCTACTGTTAATTAAATATCTACTTGAAAATAATATTGAGGTGTTACGATTCCTGATACGAGTATTATACAAAGGGGCTTTTTTAATGATATAGGAGGACTAGATGATGTAACTTGGCAAACATGCATGGTGCAGTCACCGCGCGCACTGGCCGGTAATAAAAAATATGCCCTTTTCGTTCGTCTTTTGTTTTCTTCGGGTGAAATTTTCTCGACAATTTGAAGGCGAATCGCACGACTCAAATTACATTTATCTAATGTTATTAAATCTTAAACGCTGTATTGTTATTTAAAATAATATAAAATAGGATCTAGATGTAAGTGCAAACAAATGGTTGTAAAAATATAAATAATAAGTGTGACATAATATACAAAATTAAGACTAGATATGGGATTATAAAAATATATGCATGCACGAATAACGATTGAGATAATTGTAAATTAAAATATGTATGACATTGCAATGCCCTGCCAGGGCCCATATGACTCTGAATGTACTTAGTTATTAAGATCTGTACTAAACTATGGTTGCAATAAATAAATGACTAAATGACTAAAAAAGATTTCTTACTTAATGGGCTGCCTCTAACGCAGCCCTTTCTACTTGTTTAAAATTGAAGACTACTTATTTCTTGACATCGCTGCTGAAGTTTTCATCTGCTTGCAGCTACAATGAATCGCCTGATGGTATGTAATTAGCGTCGCCCATGGACACCTGCAACACCAGAGTGGTTACAAGTGCGTTGCCGGCCTGTAAGATGGGAACTAGAGCCAGACCAAGATAAGTTAGCAGCGATTTTGATAGCCCAGCCTGTGCAAGTGTTAAGTAAATCATAATTTCACAGTAGATTGTCGTTTAAAATAACACTTGCACTGTATAAGCTGTCAAAATTGCTGCTAACTTATCATGGTCTGACTCGGTTCGACTGAGGTCGTATCGGTCCGGAAATACCGCGGACGGTTCATTCCACAGTTTAGCAGCGTGTGACGTCACGAGCTGTCGTCACCCGAAGCTAGCTCATCAGTTAACTCTGGCGTCTGCGGTTTTCATAATTACCTACAATGTACTACCCAACGAACTAGAATAGCTGTACAAGTCTGACTGGAGATCTAAAGTGACCCCATATTATGTAAAGCCTGACCAGTAGCATATGCTATACAAGCCTGTAGGGCTAAGATGGTCGGCTCTTTTTCATTTGTCAGCATGCCTGTCACTTTCTAACAAGTATGTAAGTGCGAATGTGACGGGCATAGTGACAAGCGATAAAAATGGAACCATGCTGGTGGCAGCATAATTAAGCCGCTGCTGCCAGACCACGTTGCTGACCAGTATAATTTAAGCGTAAGCAACTTTAATTTAAACATCGCCTAAAAAGCTTATTTATTGAGCGTCCGTTCTACAATAATGACGAGTTAATAATGACCAAGAAATAGTTGTATAAGTTATGTTGATTACTCTTTATTGAAAGTGTTGACATTTTACAAGCTTTTATTTAGTTTCACCTGTCCCGTTGTCTGTCGGTCTGTAATCAAATCTTGCAAGTTAAATTAGATCCACTTTCCGGTTTCCGATTGAGCTGGAAATTTGCATACATATGTAAGTTCGCTGACAATGCAATATTATGGTATCATGGAGCTGATCTGATGATGGAGACAAGAGGTGGACATAGGAAATCTGTGATAAAACAACGCAACCTAATTGTGTTTGGGGTTTTTAGAATTGTCTCGATGAGTATTAGTTGCCTGTGGAAAGAAAAGTACAGTCAGCGATAAAAGCTTGTACCAAAAATGAAATTTTGTTGCCAAAAACTTATTTATTGTTGGATCCATATAATTTAATTTTTAATTTGTATTTGTTTTTATAAATTTATAACTGACATTTAATTGGATTATGCGTACCTACCATGCAAGGAGTATATATTTTCAGTTTAGTACGGGTTCATACATTTGCTACTAAACGTAAGTACTATCTCGGACGATTGATGTTCAAGATTACATTAATATGTCACAGTTTTAAATTGTTTGCTTGAGTTAAATGTAATGCCCGTGTTACAACAACGCTATATGCAACATTTAATTACTTTTTATAAAAATAAAAATAATTAAAAAATATATATTTTTTTTAATTAACTGTGCCATTTAGTTTCCTTAAACGTATTTACCGATACCCTGAAGTTAACGGAATTCAATAATTATTATAAAATAACAAAAAACCCGACTGCGCACTAAAAAGAGAAAACAAGCCCCACAAGAATATTGTGGGGCTTGTGGTAAGTATCGCAGGCGGGGACCAACAGAGGATTACTTATAGTCATTTTGTTGGTTGTTAAGTGCACCATTTAGCAATAGCAGAATATTACTTAGGTAGGTATTTTCGTTGGTGGCAGTTAAGTTGGCTCCTCCCTTTGGCAGTCGGGTAAAAACACGGTGAATATATTTCGTCACTGGTAGGCTTATAGATGCGACAGTGACACCAGACACAAGACCATAGTACCCCCGCCCCTCCCCACAAGCCAGATGGTCGCACAATATAAAAACCCGTTCCCCCCATAAAACCTTAATTACAACCATCGCAACACAAACCGCCAGCCAAGCCCGACCATAAAGAATTTTCAATTTTTTCACCATTCATTACATAGCAACGACAACATCCGGCCGCCATATTGGATCGTTGCCCGCTCGCAATCTCAACCGGATATGACGATTTGATTTCCAAACAGGGAGTTATTACAAACCTTTGAGTGAGTCAAACACTCACTCGGGCCGGTGTAAGTACATAAAAAAATATTATAGGACATGCTTACACAAATTGACTAAGTCTCACGGTAAGCTCAAGAAGGCTTGTGTTGTGGTACTCAGACAACGATATACATATATATAATATACAAATACTTAAATACATAGAAATCATGACTTAAGACCAAATATCTGTGCTCATCACACAAATACATGCCCTTACCGGGATTCGACCCCAGAACCATCGGCTTCATAGGCAGGGTCACTACCCACTAGGCTAGACCGGTTGTCAAATTAGCGGTTAGTTATAAATGTCCAGGCCATAAAAGGCTTACTTTATTCTTCAAAAACTGATGAGAAAGTTGCATTTTATCCACAAGGGAGGCAAAGTAATGTGAAAATTTGGAGTTGTTTTCCTCTGGAATTGTGCCATCGCGAGCCATGCGCTACGGGCGTAGCTGTTAATACGGGGTATGTAGCGAAAAGCGCCAACGACCAGAGAACCCGCCTAGCGAGTCACTGGCAGTGAATGTGTTAAGTGATTTTAAATGATAAATATTTAACAGCGTTTATTTGGATTTGATATGTATTATTGCATACTTTTATCGTACGTATTTTGCTCGCCTTCGTAGTGAACAATTTTGTGTTTCATTTGGTAGCAAAGTTTGTTTAACCCTCGTGCCTTACAATCCTTGCAACGTTCTAGATTCCACTTTTCGAACCGCTACGCTCGTGGTTCAATTTTGGAATCTTTCGCTTGCTCAAAGATATATCTGAAATTGCACTTGGTTGTTTTTTTTAAAGTCTTATAATCAAAATAGCAGAACCAGATCCCCTAACATCTACATGTCTGTCCGTCCGTCCGTCTGTACACGGGAACATATTTATTATTCAGAAATCCTGTTTTATGATATAGAAGACAAACTAGCAGACAAATCGCTTGATGATAAGCAACTCTTAATTTAATTTCCACTACTCAATTTTTTTCAATGAGAAAACCCAAAAAAGCCCCAGCTTGCTAAATTTATTTGAAGCAGCTGCGTTACTGTCGCGAAATTACTGCTCCGGCTTTGACGCGAGCGCCCCTCCGTCCCTATCAATTTCATTAGTGACGAGGTGGTGGAGTACGTTCGTCGGATGACTGGCTACACGCTGACCCTACACCAGCTTCACTATGTGCACTATGTGCACTTCAGTTCATTTGTGGTGCGCGTGCCGCGGCCGCTGCAGGACACCATCGCAAGCGCGGACTTCTGGCCGAAGGGTGTGGTGTTTCGGCGGTTCCGGGGCAACCTGCCGAATCCTACGCAGAGTCAGACGACGCTACGGAGCCACGCTGTTACGTCGTCGCCCAAATCCAATGTTTAAATTGTATTTGTTATTTTTTGTTTTATCTCGTATCTTTGTATTTTTTTAATATGTTTTGTAGTTCGCAGTGCCTTAGTAGTCATACTGTAATGCTGTGTAACTAATTTAAATAATAATAAATAAAAATATAAATTAGAACGTTCTAATTGCGGCAATGTGGCTACGAAACTCATTCATTTATCAAGGAAATTGATAGTAATAGCGCCCACTTCAACGCCTCAGCAGTAACGCAGCTGCAGTTGACATCCAAATGTCATCCTGAAAGGAAAAGTGGAAGGCGAAAGACCGCAGGGCTCCCCACTAACTAGATGGTATGACCAAGTTAAGAAAGCCACAGGCAAACTCAATCAGCGGTGAGGGCTACGGAAGACCGATGTAGACAAATCACAGGAGCTGCAAAACCAGGTGGTAATGATCCTCATTAATGAGGGGCCGACAAAGAAGAAGTTAATAGAGAGAAAAAACTCAGCAATCCCTTGCCCAATTTATTGTTTAACGCTTTACACTGGTATCATTGGCGTTGGACTCACCTACGCTCATGAAATAATGCAAATACGCGGTGCACACATTGCCAAGGCGAGTGATATATTACACGAGTTAGCGTTGGAATTAATTACTTTTGCTAAAAAATTACGATTGCGGCGAATTTTTAACAGACAGGCGACACTCCATGACCATGGCCAGTTGAGGTATATTCAGATTCACAAGAAAGACGTGGATCTAACATCAGGTACAATTTTGGGTCATATGTAGGTACGTAAGACCCAAAAATGTACCTGTTAGACGCCAAAAGGTACCGTTCATAAAGATACGAGTTTTATTTATTTATCGTATGGCAATTACTACTACACTGTATATTGAATAACGATTAATTTATAATCTAAATCTACATTTCTCCAAGTAGGTAATGGCTGCACTCGTTATGTTTTTGAAATCTTCCACTGGGCCATCGTATTTTGTCAGTGGGCACTCCAAAACGATATGGCGGACAGTTTGCTTTGGGCATCCGCACTCGCAGCTTTCCTGGTCATTCCATCCCCATTTTTTCCGGAGGTATGCACAGTGGCCGATTCCTGTTCTCAGACGGTTGAGCATGCACCAGGCACGACGTGTTTCATTGGACCCCGGCACGTAACTCCGCGGGTTAAACTCGAAGAGATCAGATGGGACATCTTCATGCGACCATTCTTCGGACCAGGCTTCGTTCAGGTTCCACTGAGAGCGTGGTTGGTGGATAAGGAGAGCCGGTGGGTTTCTTGACTTTAACCGTGTGCACCTGAACGTAGCCAAGTCTCTGTTCAACGGCAGTTCCGGTCGTTCATGGGCCTTGTCAATTTCTCTGAGCAGGTGTAGTTTGCGCCGGAGGTGAGGAGGGGCAATACCACTTAGAGCCGGGAGCCAGTGTACAGGGGTGGGCTTCATGCACCCCGTGATGAGGCGCATCGTAGCGTTTAGCTGCGTATCAATAACGCTTGTGTGGGTACTGTTGAGCCAGGCGGACGCGCAGTATTCCGCTGTTGAGTATACAAGCGCCAACGCCGATGTTCGTAGGCAACTAGCGGAGGCTCCCCATGTAGTTCCCGTTAGTTTTTGCAGAATGTTATTTCTGGTCCTCAGTTTTGCTGCGGTGTTATTAAGATGAGTGCTGTAAGTTAAGCTTCGGTCCAGAGTGACACCTAGGTATTTGGGAGACGGATTGTGATTGAGCACGGAGCCCCTGAATGGGATGCTGAGTTTCTTGGTAGCTAGTCGGTTATTTAGATGGAAGCAACACACTTCAGTTTTCGAGGCATTAGGACACAGTCGCCAGCGAGTAAAGTACTCGTCCATAACGGCTAGATCATGTTCTAAGCAGTTTTCAGTGGTGCTTATATTGCAATCCTGCGTGACTAGAGCTAAAGATACGAGTACCGCATAGTTTTAGATTACTCCAGCATTACCTACTGCTGCAGCAAAGTGGCCGCAAATATCAAAATCATTTCACATTTGAGGCAATATTGCTGCTATAGATTGATCTGAACGTTACTTTCAGTCATCTTGCCCAAGGCGTCAAATACGTTTAATGTTGCAAGTGAAATTTGTTAGTCATTTATTTACATAATAGATATGTATGTATACAGATGTATTACAGTAACTACACAAATCCTAAACTAAATTAATAACTAGCTTAAATCTAAAATAGGCCCTTGAGGCATTGTATCTAGGATGCTGGCGGTATTTCCTCGTTGTATCGTAATGCTGATACGTGTGAGGAAGCCTCTTCGGTCACCAAGTGAAATTAAAATCAATCTTAAATTTTCGAATATAGCTCATAAATAAATGGAATAGTTTTATACAGGTTACTTTTTTTATATACAAGTAATACAAGTTGTCGCTTTCAGTAACATATCAAACTAATGCCAGGACCTTCAGATATACCGAAATTTACTAGGTTCTTCACTACAGAAAATGAATAGTTTCGTAGAAATCATCAGCCTTAGCTTGAACCTTACTACAATCGATACCGTATATATGAAACACTGATTTTGCCAGTTCCAAGAAATTCTACTTCACTGACTCAAGAAATGAAGAACCAAAATAACTAACAGCCTGATTCGAAGAATGAGATCCAATAACGATAAATTGGGCAACACGGAAGACTAGCGCTGTAGCATATATATGTTAGAGCATATGCTGAGTGGTGTCCATTTGTAGCCTCTATTGCAGCATCATCACTGTAACTATTGCATGTTAGTATAAGTTACTAGTAGTTATAACTGTTTAGTGTATTAGATCTTCTTTCTTAATTTTTTTTTGTTTTCTAATGTAGTGCTGTTTATAGATGTTCTATTCTATTCTAAATTCTGGTTTAGATAGGTTCTCATTTAGATATCGTTTGTATGTCGTATAATTGACAGAAGCAGCTCGATTCGGGCAACCACTGTAACTTTGACGTTAGAAAGACCTTATTGTTAGCATAGCGGAATCGAAATAAACGTCAATGTTGACATGTCGTTTAGTTATCGTTCTTTTAAAGATCTTAAACGTGGCTTAATCATTCACCGAATCGGGCCGTAACAAAGCACATACTGCGCAGAAAGTCGGAACATGCAGCCCCATTGTAATAATATTCAGCCCAGGGCCACGGATCCGAACGATGATATTAATTAGCACCAGTTACGCGGGGCGACATACGGCGAAATACTTGGGACGTTGCCGCCTTTCGTATGTATCCTGGCTTGCATCAAGAGCTTATGTACAATATATTGTTTGATATTTACCAGTAGGTAGGTCACACAAGACTGTGTGTGAAAATGTCTGATTCGCATTGGGCTAGCGTTGAAACTATAACCCTACAGCGTCAGAACATGCAGCTCCATTGTAATAATATTCTGCTTAAGGCCGAGATATTATTAGAACGATGATATTAATTAGCACCAGTTTGACTGGGGGCGGCATACGGGGAAATATTTTGAGCTGTCCCGCTCTTGGCTACGAGAAGGTTATATTTAGTGAAAAGCGTTGCCGCTCTCTAATCCGGGCTGATATCCTTTGATATTATCGGTACTTGTGGGTCTTGTGGTACGAAATATCTATCATGAAGTTCGGTGTGTATGAAGTCCTCGATAAGTTTCTACTTACGACCAACAAATTTGGTAGCCCGACTCGTCGATTTTTTTTTATACGGGCTATACGTCGTTGGGAAACTAACGTACGGCTTGCCTGTTAGTATACGGACTTTCGAGCTTAAGGATAATATTTTAGGCCAGTCTAGTGCGTTGACAAATCTATGATAAATTAGACGGATGCGAAGGCTGGACTCAAGTGGACTCTAAGGCTGTGGTACTGAGGCGGAGTGAAGCGGAGACGTGAGGGATCATCCAAAAGCATTGGTCGGGAGCGGAGATAACGATCAATTGAATATCCGCATCATCGATTCACTTCGTCTCAGTGAAAGATGGAACTTGGATGGATCTAATGTTCGATCCGAACCCACGGTACCGTTCTTATTTTTTCCCCGTATGTCCTCGCTTTGAGTTTTCATAATGGCTGAATTGTTTTCTCAGTACACAGTGCAGGTTTAAGGCCTCTTAGTTAATTTCATGGCAAATGCCTCCCAGCGGACGGATGAAATTCATTTACCCCAAATAAATTCGGACAAGACAAGGCTATTGAGGTTTTAGAAACTTTATTAAACATGGCCTTTCTTGCAATTTATGGATGGATTAATGTATTAGAAAATAGTCCTTAATACGAGCAGATAAAGTTGAGAGTTGAAGTGTTGCGGGGATTTTAATTTGGATATTAATGAATATTATTATTTTGAGTGGTACTTTCACTGCGTAAAGGGTTGTGTTGAAAACGACTTTTAGCTATTGCTCGGTAACTTTTTCAGATATAACCTGATAATTTGATGAAATAGCAGCATTTTTCTTTGTCTTTAATGAGTTATCTCAAATCTATTTAATAGGTAGTAGTTTATGTGACTCACTCATAATGATAGGCATTAAAATACAAGTGTGGATTTATGACACGAGTTGAAAGCGAGATCCAGCAGAAAAAGCGATGCGTTTTGTACACGAACTGGCCGCTTAGCCAAAATGCAAATCGCTTACGGTAGCGATCGAAACGCAACTGTCACCGTCGCACTAAAATGGAAGAGCGGTATAGACAGCATTTCGTTGTCGTAGCGATAGTGATTGTCACCTTGGCTAGTGTTGCACACTCTTTGCAGCATCAGGTTTATTTTTCTTTTGTCTTTTATAAATTCAAATACAAAATTGACTTAAAAAAGATATTGTCATTCTGATTACTTCAGGTTACATATTTATCTTGATTGGTTGTTTCGTTGATGTGATTTTCTATTTATTGTAAGCATTTATTAAAATAATATCAAAGGTATATGCCTCCTTTTATTAATTACAGTCCACCATTCCAAACCATCTTTTTTAGCTAGGCCGGCTTTAGCGGTAAATCTCTATTTGAAAAAGCATTCCAGAGTGGAGGATATTAAATTTTTTGATTAGTGCGAAGAATAATCTTTTTTCGCTTTATCTCGGACTTTTGAAACAGCTCATGGAAATCCGAGATCAACTTATACTTGGTAGGTATGATAGGGTAGCAACCTAATCCCAAGACTTGGCGTCGGCACTATAGTTTTTTACGAAAGCGACTGCCATCTGGCCTTTCAGCCCTGAGCGAAAATTAGGCCTTATATATTTTGTATTGTAGCTTTAATCTGTCATGTTTATGAATAAAGTACATGATATATGTAACTCTATGTATACTATAGGCGAATTTAGGGTAAAAAAAAACTTGAAAATAGTGATTGTATGCTACTTAAGAAGTTTTGTACTAAAGGCGAATTTAGGGTACGTATGTAGAATAGAATAAAATAGAATATAATATTTTATATTCGTAGACACAAACAGTGTGTTATGTGGCCAAACCTTACTTTTAATAAACTGCAACATTGAAAACGGGGTTTGATCATAATTTATATTGTTTAGCTCTCTTTCCACCTTTTCATTAGTTTCAAAATAAGTATAACAATATAATGACATCATCAAATCTATTTTAACATCAAACGGGCGTGCACACTAGGGAGCATAATAGATTGCTTCAACATAAAGACATCATACATCTTCGCTTTTCAAAAATAGCTTAAGGTGCAAAGAGTTCAGGTCTTTCTCCGAACGCAGAGCACTGAGCGGACGGCCGTGCGTGTTATTTTTAGTTATTCTTTAGAAAAACAGTAATTGGTGAGTACTATAAAATATTACGCATTTTTAAAGCAATTATCATGTTAATAGCTTTTGTGAAAGAATACTAACATTTTTCATGCTTTTTAGACCTAGGTATGTTCATGATTTTTTTCTTTACAACGTTTTTTTTATGATATAGGAAGCAAAGGAGCAGATAGATCACCTGATAGTAAGCGATTACCGCCGCCCATGGACACCCGCAACACCAGAGGGGTTGTAAGTGCGTTGCCGACCTTAACCCCTTACCGCATATGAAGCCATATATGGCGGATATGACATTCAACTCTATTCACAACTATTAAAGTTCAAATTGCAACAATTATTTTTTATTACATGCAGTAAGGGGGATAGGAGTACGCTCTTTAATCTTTGTGTTTAATCAGGTTTAGAATCAATTAAGTTACTAGATCTGTCAAGTTATTCATATTTTTTTGGCAAACGTATTATTATCTAATATTGAGCTACGATTTTTTAGGGTTCCATACCCAAAGGGTCAAACGGGACCCTATTACTGAGACTCCGCTGTCCGTCCGTCCGTCCGTCTGTCACCAGGCTGTATCTCATGAACCGTGACAGTTAGCCAGTTCGAATTTCTACAGATTATGTATTTCTGTTGCCGCTATAACAACAAATATTAAAAACAGAATAAAATAAATATTTCTTTCCAATCCCGAGGTTCTCATCCAATCACGGAAGTTAAGCAACGTCGGGCGGAGTCAGTACTTAGATGGGTGCCCGTTTTTATAGATAATGGTACGGAACCCTTCGTGTGCGAGTCCGACTCGCACTTGGCCGATTCTTTACTCTGCTGGGTATTACTGCACCTTAACTTTCCAGGTTTTTTTAAAATCCACCGTTTGCAGTTAAAAACATGTTAAATGACCTAATATAAGCCAAACAAGATCATTTAGTTAATTCTTTGTGTATCATTAATCAGAGTTTAAACACATTATTGAGGTCATTCTGACATCTTATTTTGATTCCAAACATATTATCTCCTTTGTAGTCTTGAAAAATCTTGTCACCTGTGATATCTCAAAAAAGATGTAAACCAAATGAAAACTGACCTTAAAACAAGGGAATAAGCTTTAAAATTACTCGGATATAAACTTATAAATCACATTCTGACTTTATTTATTGACTGATCAAAGAAAATCTTCTGCCACATTATTTTGCCGCCGTACACCGCGATTGCCAATCAACTTTCACTTCAATCCCCTTTTAATAAAGATTGGATATATTTTTTAAGCTGCAAACTGAAGTTGGTTTTAGAATAGTGACAAGTATGCATGTGTTTGGCTGTTAGTGAGTCATAAGTGGGTCAACCTTTGTTTCTGAGTCATTTTCACGGTGCAGTTTTAACAAGATTAACTAAATCGATAGTTTAGTCATGCTGCTAGAAATGTATTGAAAGCGGCTATGAAACAGCTTAAAACGGCGTAAAAAATATATATTAAAAAATTCGTGATATAATGTAGGACTTTTTAGTCGAGTTTTAAGGCCATGAAGTTTGCTGAGTGGCCTTATTACGTACGATATTGAAAAGCTTGATTATATCACGATTTTTTTAACTTTAAACTAGTAGAATCATGTAAACAAACCAAATACAGCTAATATAGATCCGAGAGCAGCCGCGATAAATTTATACGCGTGACGACACCTTCTTGTAACTCATGAGGCCCTGGTACTTGGCTCCTTGTTAAATTAAATTTTGGACAGTTTTATTTCTCGATTTTGGCCACAGCATGAAGAGACTAACATGAAAAGCCAAGCGGTTGCCGTAGTCCATGGATATTACTATTTCAAGGGTGTCACGTGCGTGTTTATACTATAAAACCTAAAAGTAACAATTCATTTCGTCCTCTTGACGGCGGCGGCGCGTGATTAGTCAAATATATTATGGTTGAATAAAGCGTATCGATATGAATATATTAGTTGAGTCGGGATCCCACAGTGAAAAGTATGCAATGTCAGTTTGGTATACGAGTACGAAGTCTTAATGCAACCATTATAGTCGACGAGTAGCAAAAGATCTTAAAATATCCATCCTTTTCAACCTAAGTACTAGAATAACTATAAGAATCAGACTAGACCTCAAAAATGACCCCACAGGAATTGTGCCACGATCGGCTCAACTGTTCAACCGTATGGAAAAAAAATGGGTAGCAAAATAGTCAATCAAACCTTTTTATTAAAGGCAGGCAGAAGGGATAGGGTCCCCGCTTCGAGTCGTTCCTGGTGCAAAACCTGTCCATTTACGTGTTTTTGTTGAATAAAGAATTTTGTATTTTTTGTATTTGTATTAGTCGAAATATATAATGGCTTGGCCGTGTCGTTACTTCAATAATCACCACCACTTCGTTCAAAATTATTTCATTGTGCATAGCGCATCCAACCCAATTTATAAAACTGTGTGAACCAATTTAAAATAACAATTTCCATCATTCAAACTCAATCCGGCAAACTATATTGACAAACTCCATTACGAAAAAAAAAACACGATTTCAAAGCGTAAAGTCCTTTGATGTATTCAGACTTTCAGAGATTGATTAAACAAAAAATAACCTAAAAGGGACCTAACTAAAGAATAATAAAAAACTGGCGAATCATATCAGGCTATGTTTAGAGAGAGGTTCAGTTGAAATATTTTTTATTATAAAGTTAAATAAAATCACAGTAAAAATATTTTAAGACTAGAAAAAAGGTGAAGACTCTTGAGAGTTTTTCGTTAAAGGCGATAAAGCCAGTTTTTTTCTTTATTTTAATGATATAGGAGGCAAACGATCAGCTGCTGGTAAGCGATTATCGCAGCCCATGAACACCCGCCAACACCAGAGGAATTATAACTGCGTTGCCTGCCTTTAAGATAGGAGAAGGCTCTTATTAGAAGGAAACAAATGACATGGCGCGCCACGCGAGATTTGCGACGGAAGATATGGTCACTGCGCTTTTATAACAATTACTCTAAAAATATACTTTTGTTTTAAAATTTGTTCGGTAGGTCCCTTGACTATATTACTAGCTATTTTATACTATAATTTTACTGCTAGGTATCTGTTATGGTAGGCAGGGTAAAACACCCTAAAACTGAAAATAAGTTAGGGTAAATCGTCAATTACTGGCCACTCTTTAATTAATTTTTAGCGTAAGGTGTCAATAACTGGCCAGCCTTCAATAGCTTATACTAAAATGAATACTGTATTTTTAGCAAGGAGATATGAATTTATAGGAAAAACACATTGTAGGCTACAAAGGTAATTTCAATTTATTGATGAAAACGCACAAATCAATGCTTATAAAATTAAATCCGACCTAAATAAATCTTGAACAAAGAAATAAACATACATAATAAAATAAAACTTACTAACAACTTAAACTAAAGATAAAAAATTTGGCCCAAATCGCCATCAATGGGCAAGGTGCCTAGAAGGCTGGCCGTATTTCCCCGCTGTATGGCGATACTTATACGCTGAGCGAAATAGTGGCCAGCCCTCTGGTCGCCCGAGGCCTCTATTAGGCGCGCCGACAAATCTTTAAAAAGCCGACGCGCACTTGGCCCCCATGGCCCCAAGGTTTCAACGCCAAACGCCGCAAACATGTAGCTGCTTCCTAGTGCTGAATATTTGCGGCGCTTGAGGCTTTCGGCCGAGGATGCCGCAGCGCCAGCGGTAACTTTGGTGCTCGGGACATGGGACGGTGCCAGGGTATCAACGCATGTAGCGTCCCACACTAGCGGCCGACCCATGCTCCAAGGCACCAGTGTCATTCCGTCGGGTCGCTTGCCATCGTCCCTGGCTAGACCGCTGGGCTCAAGTACTGCCGGCACTCTGGCACTAACAAGGGCCCGACGGATAACATCATTGATACTGGCGTGGCGGGGCATTCTTCCAGCGCTTCGGACGCACGAGAGGCCATGGTGGCCTAGGATGTCCACCATGGCGCCGCATTGACAGCGATGTGGTTGGTTAGTTGATGCCCCTAAACGTAAGCTAGCTGCCAGGCGGAAGGTAGTGTCATCCAAAAAAGTGCCAATATTTGGAGAGGGTAATGCCTGCAGCCACAGACCCGACTCCCACTCCGCAGTCGCAAGGAGACGAGCTCGGTCTGTCGAACTAGTTGACGTATCTAAAAGGTTTTTCCGTACTAGTTGACAGAGAGGCTCGTCCCATTGCTTCTGCGAGCAAGGATTGGCAGGCGGATCCGTGTTGGGGCAGGTTATAGACCAAACGTTCTTGGCCTCGGAGCAGTGTGCGGCCTCCATAGATCCAATGGAAGAATCTAATATTTTCCCTATGAGGCTCTGAGCACCATGCACCGAGGACAAGAACGCAGGTAGAGCAACACAGGAAATTTTGCGGATTCCCAGGCCGCCAAACCTAATAGGTAGGCTAGCCTGGGTCCAAGATCTTTCGTCAAAAGAAATGTTGAAGATAGATGTGAGCGTTTCTATGACTAAAGTATCTAATTTTGAGACCAAATTGGGATATTTCCAGAGATGGGTTCCGCGAAGTATATAAGTAAATTTTGGGACAAAAAGGCAATGCTTAATGATCGAATATGCTGAATGTAGATTAATTTTTGCCAAACGATGTGATGTTGCTTTGAAATTTAGAATTTACTCATCGATGAAATTTTCAAAGGATTGATCTAGGACGGGACAACCAAGGAGGTGAAGTGAATCATTGTATAGAATTTTGATATCTGGGGCGAGTTGTTTAAAAAGGTTCATTGTATTTTCCTTATCCGGACAAGAATCGGTAATAAAAAGTTCGCACTTGGAAAAATTAAGTGAGAGGCCAATTTTTTTCATGTCTGTATTAATTTTTTTTAAATCTTCCAGTACGGAAATTACCTCGCCGCCAAGGGTCCCGTAATCCAAATACCATACGTTTAATTTTGAATTTAGTTCCTTAATGATGGGATGTATAGCGAGGCTGAAAATTGCTGGGCCAAGCGGGTCGCCTTGTTGACAACCTACAGAAGAAGCCAGAACGTTGGTTTTATATAATAATTTGGAAGGAGAACTATAACATTGCCAAAGAAATTTATATACTAAAGGAATTTTGTCTTTTATTTGAGTCAACAAGGCGCCTCTGTCTACGGAATTAAAGGCATTGAACAAAAATAATCGCGAATTTCGGGACAACCGCACCGCACCAGTGTCGAGCCAAAAGTGTCGCAAGCCAGTGGAAAGCAATGTGGCGCCATTTATTTGCGTGAAGTTGTTGCGGGTTGAAGTTGCAGCAAATCGGTAGGTAGTTGAGCGCCATCTATTGGTGAAGCGCGAAACAGCCTTGTTCAAAGCTGGTCTTGGAAAAATTAGGCTTCTCTCCAATTCCTGACGCGAGAACGTCCAATAGTATACTTACGTTCTTACTTACTGCTGTGGCGCAGTGACCCGAAGTGGATCTTGGCCTCCAAACACCGCCACCAAAGATCGCCATGCTTCTCTGTCCAAATCGCTTCTGGCCAGTCGAGTGTGAGTGTGTATATGTGAATAGAATTCATTTTTAGTATAAGATGGCCAGTTATTAAAAAGTGACCAGTAATTGACGATATACCCTACGTTTTGTCGCAATTTAGTTGTCATGTGCATCACGCCATTACAAAAGTAAATGGCTCGGGGGCATGCCTTTCACATATATATATATATATATATTTTTTTTTTCATACTACGTCGGTGGCAAACAAGCATACGGCCCGCCTGATGGTAAGCAGTCTCCGTAGCCTATGTACGCCTGCACGACCTTAAACCCCCCCCCCCTCGTTGAGCTCTGGCAGCCTTACTCACCGGCAGGAACACAACACTATGAGTAGGGTCTAGTGTTATTTGGCTGCGGTTTTCTGTAAGGTGGAGGTACTTCCCCAGTTGGGCTCTGCTCCAGATCTGGAATGACATCCGCTGCACTGTGCCCTACCCAACAAAGCGAGATGACATTCACAATGCCCATACCTCTCTTTTGGACGTAGTTTAAGGACGTACCCGGGTCCAAAACTGCTAAATAAAAGGGTTCCAAGTTGACTACGGAGCCCTAAAAATGGCCGTCGTTCGCAATGGCGTTTATTTTTCGGTCATTTCGGGTAGTGTGATACCGTAAGCGAGTTTTAACTGGTAGTTTCAAATACACATTCGAATGCATACGTAGTCCGGATACTGAGGAATAATCTGGTGCGATTCAGGAGCGGGAGCGGATGTAAATCCGTATTCTGTGCATGAGCTACTTTTAACCCCTTCAAGGTCAGACGACTAGCAGAAATTACGGAAACTTGAACCCTGTCATTTTGAAATGAAGTTTAAAATCAATGTCATATTAGGGTGGTCATTTTTGCCATATAAAATCGATGTTTGCCCGTTAGTTAAATACTACGTCGTTCGCAAACAAGTATACGGCCGTTCTAATAGTAACCGGTCACCATAATGCCTGCAACTCCAGGGGTGTTACATGTGCGTTACCAACCCTTAAAACCTGTACATTCCTTCTTCGAAGAACCCTGTTCTGTAGTCCCTCAAGAAAAGCTTGGTAGCTCATTCCACATCCAGAGCGTCCGTGGGAGAGAAAAATCCTCTTAACCCGCACAGTGGTCGACTATTTAGGTTCTAGGGTGTGAAGATGGGCAATTCGCCTTCCTGCCGATGGCGAGCGGTGTGGTGATAGAAATAATAGAAAATCTTCTAGGAGTTGTAGGGAAAATTAGAACGTTTTCAGATTATCCGATCCAATATCGGATGTAGGATACGAGCACAAATAATCAAAATGTATAAAAGCCTTTTTATATATATTTACTCCTTTCATAAATGTTTTTGTTAAAAAGAAAGCATTATTATAAAAATAAAAGGACTCGACGCCATGGAGCAATCTTTAGTAATCTGTCAGGGTCATCCGAAATCCGATATCGAAATCGGACAATGTCAAAACGCTCTTACGCGGATGAAGGCGGAGACAGAGGCTAATATTGAATGATTGGTTTCTAATCCGCCTTCCCTCTTGTGACTTGGGCCCCAACAAAGGTCCAGCATAAACGGGCTCCACAGTTTTCAGCGCTCGTTTGAATGGGAATGACTTTATTTAGATAACCGCCATTCCGCCATATTTCATCCCCAGATTACCCCATTGATTGGCCTTTTTTGCTGTTATCGGCTGAATTTATGCTCATTTTGTTTATTTACTTGGGGTGTATTGAAATATTTGGAGTTTTGGGTACTTATGACGTTATGGCGTAGGACATAAATGGAAAAATAAAATTTACACTCTTAATTGCCAGAGGTTAACTTTTAACATTGGAAAGATAAAAAGTAAATTTTGGATTCATCTAGTCACTCTAATTTTTAAGTCGAAACTTGTCGAGCAGTTTTGACATTGTTTTAAATATATGAGTCTCACTGAAGCTTTGTTACCTATTAAAATTGCTATAACTGTTCCAAATTTTAGGTATCTACGTCAAACGTTATTTGAGAAAAACGCATTTAACTGATTTGCAAGACCGAAGTGATCCTTTACGTGATCTGTGAACAAAGTTACGTACGGAACACTAATTAGCAGCTATATTTATCATCACAGGCCTTTGCGTCTATTGCAGACGATTTAATCATTGCTGTTTAGACAACGGGTTTGGGGACTGTGGAGGCCGATGCGTGAGCGGCACGACCTCTCACATTTTTGGCAGAGAACGCTCATGCCACCTGAGGTTTCAGTCCCGGTTTGCTTTCTGCGACACCTTCTGCTATCTAACGCATTAAACCAGGCTTGGTCGCATAGCCTTCTCTCGTTCACAACACGCTTGCGTCATCCATCATAAGCAGCTACATATATTAGGTGTCTATTAATCTCGTAGGATTATTTTAATCTCATAAGACTCAATGTACATTACAATGTTCACTCTGTTTCAAAGGGATCTGTGAACTGATCAAAACTTTATCTAAACAGTTAAAGTAGTTTTTCGTTTTGAAAATTTTTCGAAGCTTGAACCACGTACACCATAATTGGATATTCTATTTTCCGCAGGGAAAATATCAGATTTACTCAGAATTTTTAAAGAAATATCTTACTTCAATTTTGCATTTATATAACGAAGTTATTCCAGCAAACTTTTAAAAATTTAAATTATTTACCAAACCCTTTCTGCCCTAAAATAACCTGAGTGAATAAACCAAACGCAACCTTTCCAAACCTAACACAACAGGACTATATTAGCCGTAGATTTATGGTCCGTCCGTTTGTCAATGTGGTAAATTAATTAAGGCGAGGTCACCCGGTTCAGAAGGGGCTGGTAAAATATTGGCGGGGCTGACAATATGTGATATGCAGGGTTTGGGATCTGACCGGACCTTAGGGTGCATGTTTTGGGTAGTATGTCATGTATTTCTTCTGGGATGAAAAAGAAAGTTACGTTATATTTTTGTAACAGTCAGTGAGCAAAGTCAATTCGTAATTTGGCATGTGTATTATTTAAGCTAAAGTAGGACTTTATCACCGCACCGCTCGCCGTCGGCAGGGTGTTCATCCTCACACCCTAGAACCTAAATGGTCGCGTACTGTGCGGTTTAAGAGAAATTTCTTCCCGCGGACGCTCCGGCTGTGGAATGACCTCTCTTCCGAGATTTTCCCGATGGTCTGGGGTTCTTCAAGTAAGGAGTGTACAGGTTTTTAAAGGGTCCACAGGGTTTCAGGCGTCCATAGGCCACGGTGACTGTTTACCATCAGGCGGGTCGTATGCTTCTTTGCCACCGACGTGGTGTAAAAAAAGTGGGACTGGGCTGGACATGTCTGCCGGATGCATGTTGCGTAGTCGTGGCAGAGGCAGACCGAGAAAGAGATGTCGGGACGACTTGACTGACATTCGCACTTTACTGACGAAACGCTCCTAACAAAATGGCAATACATCGTGACGTCACAATGACATAGAAGCTGTTTCAATGTGTGGAAGACAAGGAAATTGCGATTTAGTCGGTGAAATATTGCGTTTATATATATAATTGCTCTATTTTTTTTTTTATGAAATGTAAGGAATCGAATGGTATCATTCGGTTTATACTTTTTGAACGTTTAAAAAAAAACTTAAATTTTTAAGTTTTGAGATTTTGTATTTTTTTACCGTTCCAATATATTTATTAAGTTTATAATTAAATGGATAAAATGCTCATGTTATATTTATTTAACTAGATTTAGTTATAAAATTCAACATGTGTCAACTATTAGACTATTAGAGAATCTAAGTAGGTATCTACTTGTGATAGTGAATTACTGAGTGTACCAATGTAAAGTGATCATTGATCTCTCCAGATTACAATATCGATTCCGCATGGTGCACATTGCACTCGCTGTGCCCTGAAGGGTATGTGCTGACCATACCGTACTGTGAGCTGGCAAAGTTGGATACAGTATACGTGAAACAGTAACTCAACTAAAGCTTTAAGATTAAAGGGGACGAGTCATGTATTCACCATTTTCCTCTCCGGTATCAAAAATATTAGAATTGTAGGAAATATTTTGAGGTATATTAACCACCCCTATATATGTTCCTCGTTTGACATTTGTAGATTTCTTAATTGGTTTATGAGCAGCTTTTAAAAATGTGTATAGAATTTTGTTTTTCGCTCATAACTCTTAATAATCTCTCTCTTGGACGACCGGTTTGGCCTAGTGGGTAGTGACCCTGCCTATGAAGCTGATGGTCCCGGGTTCTAATCCTGGTAAGGGCATTGTGTCAAGTGCATAGATATTTGTTCCTGAGTCATAGGTGTTTTCTATGTATTTAAGTATTTATAAATATTTATATATTATATATATCGTTGTCTAAGTACCCTCAACACAAGCCTTATTGAGCTTACTGTGGGTGTTAAATGTAGTATGTTTAGTTTTTATAGTTGCCCAATTTCACAGTAGATGTCGCTGATCTATCGGCTACTTCACGCTATTAAGATTTTTCTACAGCCCCTTATAAGGTAAATTTGGTTTCGGAATAAATGAGTATTAAGTTGTCAAGTGAAGTGTTTCATTACAAAAGGTAGGTATTTCATTAAGTCAATTTGTGTAATAATGTCCTATGATATTTTATTTATTATTATTTATTTATTGATAATCAATATTTCCAAAAAATCAAACCCCATTCGTTTCGAGAACAACCGATCACAGATATGAAAGCATTTATGCCCAAGCTGAAACGGAGTCTCTATAAAATTGAAAGAACATTGTCTTATTGAAGAAAATCAATCAGTCATTCAAAGTATGTACCTATAAAGTGGGCCATATTTAGCTCCCAAGTTTGAACAGTAACATACTAACAGGACAAGTTAAATAAAAGCTTGTAACGATTCACAATATTGAATAACTTGCTTCTTTATATACTGATAAACGATGATGAGGCTTTCTCGACTGCAGGGACCGGAAAACCCGTTCATTTGGCTTACCCGTTCGAATGGGTAACCCCTTCATATGATAAGCTAATCGTTTGGGTAACCCGTTCAACCGGTTACCCAACAATAATGATTAACCCGTATTATTCAGATTAACCTAATCGTAACAAGTGGTTACCGCTTACAGGAGCTGATTCGGTTTGTGTTTTGCGTGTACTAACCGGTAACCTTTCGGTTTAGGGTAAGCCTTACCCCTCTCCCGCGCCTTTCCTCCACCGCTGCGGCACCGCGGCAGAGATGGGCATTACGTAATTGATTCGATAGTTATATTGTAACTACCGACGTAAAAGTACTTTTCGTTAATGTTGACTGATGAGATGGCGGCCACACACTTTGTCATAAAATAGTACATTACGATACAAGTGCGAAAAATAGGAAATTCGAAACGAGTGGCGATAAATTAAAACACGACCGAAGGGAGTGTTTTAAATCGACACGAGTTGCGAATTACCTATTCGCACATGTATCGTACAACGTTTTACAGTACATATGGCCCTTTAAATGTTCGACACAGTAACGTAATATGCTACTTCTCGCACTAGTGCTATAAAGTAGCCCCATATGTACTGTAAATCATCATTTTTAGGTTTTAGGGAGTTCCGATTTCGAAAATGACGACGATTTTGGAATCCAAGATGGCGGCCATGCAGTAAGTCATAAAAGTCGTCATGTAAATCGGTTTTTAGGTTTATGGGAGTGCAGATTTAGAAAAAGATGACCATTTTGGAGTCCAAGATGGTGACCATGTACTATGTTATAAAAATCGTCATGGATGTCGTTATATAGGTTTTAGGGAGTGCAGATTTCGAAAATCATGACTATTTTGGAATCCAAGATGGCGGCCATGCAATTTGTCATAAAAGTCGTCATGGATGGAGTCCAAGATGGTGACCATGTACTATGTCATAAAAATCGTTATGGATGTCGTTTTATAGGTTTTAGGGAGTGCGGATTTCGAAAATCATGACTATTTTGGAATCCAAGATGGCAGCCATGCAATTTTTCATAAAAGTCGTCATGGATGTCGTTTTATACGTTTTAGGGAGTGCGGATTCCGAAAAAGATGACCATTTTGGAGTCCAAGATGGTGACCATGTACAATGTCATAAAAATCGTCATGGATGTCGTTATATATGTTTTAGGGAGTGTAGATTTTAAAAATGATGACCATTTTGGAGTCCAAGATGGCGGCCATGCAATTTGTCATAAAAGTCTTCATGGATGTCGTTTTATACGTTTTAGGGGGTGCGGATTTCGAAAATCATGACTATTTTGGAATCCAAGATGGCGACCATGCAATTTGTCATAAAAGTCGTCATGGATGTCGTTTTATAGGTTTTAGGGAGTGCAGATTTCGAATGTCATGACTATTTTGGAATCCATGATGGCGGCCATGCAACTTGTCATAAAAGTCGTCATGGATGTCGTTTTATAGGTTTTAGGGAGTGCAGATTTCGAAAGTCATGACTATTTTGGAATCCAAGATGGCGGCCATGCAACTTGTCATAAAAGTTGTCATGGATGTCGTTTTATAGGTTTTAGGGAATGTGGTTTTCAAAAATGATGAACCTCAACCATGTGTATCGTAAAGAACTCGTCATGACATTTAAAATGAGCTTAAACTCGATAGCATTATGGGAAGTCATCGATGAGTTCCATTGACAACTTCCGATTTCACTATCAGACCTTCGTCACCATGTGTATCGTAAAGAACTCTTCAAGACATTTTAAATGAGCCCAAACTCAATAGCATTACTAGTAGTTATCGATGAGTTCCATCAACACCTTCCGATTCCACCATCAGACCCTCGCTACCATGTGTACCGTAAAGAACTCATGAAGACCTTTAAAATGAGCCCAAACTCGATAGCATTACTTGTAGTTATCGATGAGTTCCATCAACACCTTCCGATTCCACCATCAGACCCTCGCCACCATGTGTATCGTAAAGAACTCGTCAAGATATTTAAAATGAGCCCAAACTCGATAGCATTACTAGTAGTTATCGATGAGTTCCATCAACACCTTCCGATTCCACCATCAGACCCTCGCCACCATGTGTATCGTAAAAAACTCGTCAAGACCTTTAAAATGAGCCCAAACTCGATAGCATTACTAGTAGTTATCGATGAGTTCAACTGACACCTTCCGATTCTACCATCAGACCCTCGCCACCATGTGTATCGTAAAGAACTCGTCAAGATATTTAAAATGAGCCCAAACTCGATAGCGTTACTAGTAGTTATCGATGAGTTCCATCTACACCTTCCGATTCCACCATCAGACCCTCTCCCCCATGTGTATCGTAAAGAACTCGTCAAGACCTTTAAAATGAGCCCTAACTCGATAGCATTATTAGTAGTTATCGATGAGTTCCATCGACACCTTCCGATTCCACCATCAGACCCTCTCCACTATGTGTATCGTAAAGAACTCGTCAAGACCTTTAAAATGAGCCCGAACTCGATAAAATTATTAGAAGCCATTGATGAGGTCCACTGACACAGGAGATGTGCACAGACAGCTAACGATAAAGAAAGTGACTATAATAGGAGTAATAGGTACTAAACAAAAATATACCAAAATCAAAGCAACGCCTTACCATATTAGGTAATTTGCCTTAAACTTTAGCATGTGTTTTGAAATCTACGTTGTGCGCTACTTGACTTAACGTACACTTTTGTTTGAATTAGCAATATTAGGTCGGCAAATTAGCCTTTGACAAATACCGACTGCCGCCGCGCCGCGCCGCGCACTCGCACGTGCACGTAGGGAATGGAACCGCCGTGATTCGCGTCGGGCGCTACGTTAATAGACCATATGCAGTTCACGTAAAAGTTAAAACAGCTTGTTCGTATTTAATCAGCGCTTGAAGCGGTAACCCTTTCCCGGGTTTTTAATATCGGTAAGCGCTAACCTGAATTAATTCAAATAAAAGGATTAGTTTCTTAACCGGTAAGCCAATCAAAAGCTTATCGAAATGAAGCTGTTTTTGGAACACAGCTTTACAATAACCCGGGTTTTTGAACGGGTTAGGGTAAGCGGGTCCGGTCCCTGTCTCGAGTGCAACCTACAATCGGTATTGGATATGGACTCATAACTATAGTGCGGCAAGGACTGACAGATGAGCATCGCGACAATGGCGGCACTGTAGTGGAGTTCCCAAGTTATGTCTGATTTATTGTATTAAATCCTTTATTTGACTATGATTGGTGTATTTAGTTTAATAATACCTATAGGTAAGTTGAGTTACTGCCCTAAACTGTAAATGTACTGTGTGTACATTATAGTGACCAAGCGGAGCGGCTACTGACACAGCCGCAGGCGACGCGGCCTCTATAGGGTTGATATCCCTATCAAGACGCAGATGCGTGAAGTTGTGCGTTGTGTTTACACCTATGTAAACACAACTACACCTATGTAACAACTACACCTATGTAAACACAACTACGCGGCAGAACCAACCAACTTCGTAAGGCGCCTCCAGTCGCACCGTCCGTGCACTAAATTTTGTAGCTGATCAAACGGACTTGTTTTCATGCAATATGAATATGTCCGAATTTGTAACATATAGCGCTGGTGGCCTAACGGTAAGAGCGTGCGACTTGCAATCCGGAGGTCATGGGTTCAAACCCCGGCTCGGACCAATGAGTTTTTCGGAACTTATGTACGAAATATCATTTGATATTTATCAGTCGCTTTTCGGTAAAGGAAAACAACGTGACGAAACCGGACTAATCCCAACAAGGCCTAGTTTAAGTACCCTCTGGTTTGGAAGGTCAGATGGCAGTCGCTTTCGTAAAAACTAGTGTCTACGCCAAAACTTGAGACCAGTCGTCAAGCGGACCCCAGGCTCCCATGAGCCGAGGAAAAATGCCGCGACAACGCGAGGAAGAAGATGTCCGAATTTGTTAGAATTTGTTTAAATGTTTTATGTTGTTATTTATTATAAGTTAATATAAATGATATAGTTAATAAGGCACTATTGTATTACGATTAACCTGTAAGGATAATAGCTAAGTGACAATAAATAAAATAAAATAAATAGTAAATAAATAAATAAACTAGGAGAGTAGCTGTATATATTTTGCTCAGTTTTAGTCCTAGGTAATAAACCTAAATCCAAGTAAGGGCATTTATTCGTGTAATGAGCACGGATATTTGTTCCTGAGTCATGGATGTTTTCTATGTATTTAAGTATTTAAATATTATATTTATCGTTGTATGAGTACCCACAACACAAGCTTTCTTGAGTTTCAATATTTATTATAGTAACATGGTTGTCAATTGGTGCTAACTCATTATACTTGCTTGCTTATTATTTGCATGCAATTAATGTTCTGCCGCGAAAAGAAATTCGCAAATAAATAAAACATAGCACCACCAAAACTGTGAAATTTTCTGCTTCATATTGGTTCCCTGGTTACTTTTTCATTGAAATCTGTGCGGTGTCTTTCGCCAGTAAACGATGCTTCACATTTTCTCTTAATAAATGTGCTATACTATTTAAGCTCCATTCAAAGTCTCTTTAAATTCATTACAAAACCCTGACTTTTCACCCGATCCTTTCAGCGCCCTAATTAAATCAAAAGAAAAGACCGCAATGTTCTAAAACCATCAAACATCTTCCTTCTAATTTGCACCGATGGGCCTTACCTAATTGAATGTCTCTAGTTTATCTCTTTCACTCGTATCTTTATTAGAATAAGAAAGAAAGAGGCAGGGAGTCGATTTTTGAGCTTGGCAGCATCGCCGCGGGCCCTCGCCAAGTTTTTAACTCAATCTATTACGGAGTTATCAAACAAAAAGGTTCACTGCATATAATTTGATCAATCCGGAATCGGTTGTTCGTCTTTGGGCTTGTTGATTTTAACTTGAAACAATAAATCGGGCAGAAATTAATAAAAAAGCGAGCACCACGGTTTAGGACTTTTAGATAGAATTGTAGCCGGCTGTTTAGGAGTTATTTCATCTAGCAAAATTATACGTCAAATTTGCGTTCTATCATTTCTAGCGGAATCCATTATTCGAAACGTCATTCAGTCATGTTTTTGATTGAGAAAATACCACTTGACAAAAACCTATGATGGCCGTCACAACGTGCCTACATTTAATTTTATTTTAAAATTAAAGTATCATCCCTTTCCTTTGACGACCGGTTTGGCCTAGTGGGTAGTGACCCTGCCTACGCAGCTGATGGTCCCGGGTTCAAATCCTGGTAAGGGCATTTATTCGTGTGTTGAGCATGGATATTTGTTCCTGAGTCATTGGTGTTTTCTATGTATTTAATATTTATAAATATTTATATATTATATATATCATTGTCTAAGTATCCTCAACACAAGCCTTATTGAGCTTACTGCGGGACTTAGTCAATTTGTGTAATAATGTCCTATAATATTTATTTATATTTATTTATTTATTATTTATATTTATATTTCTGCATCGGGCCTTGTCTATTCTATTTTGTCGTGAGTGAACACTGACTGACATTGATTAGAGAGATAACAGAAGATCATAGGAGATTAACGGGTCCGTTCGACGTGGGAAACGCAAGTATTATTTCACTGACAACGGTACTGCTTCAAATCCATTCTAATTTCCGTCTTTCTTTATTCTGTTCATAACAGCGGCTTTGGAATATAAATAATATATAAGATAGTTTGATTGGAAAGTTGGATATAGTAATAGGTATCGTCAGGAGAATTGAGGTGAGTTGGGGAGTGTAAGGGGCACAGCTGTGGTTAATGTACAGTCGATTTCATAAATATGTATACATATTTTCACCTTATTGCAATGGATTCAGGTTAAGTAATGTAGGTATACATATTTATGAACTCGACTGTACATCAAATTATGTAAAAACAAATTCTATAATGTTCATATCCAGGAAGAAAAATCGGACAAATGCGAGTCGGACTCGCCCACCAAGGGTTCCGTATTTTTATTTTTTGTTGCTATAGCGGCAACAGAAACACATCGTCTGCAAGAAACACATCGTCCCGTTTTACCCTTTGGGTACGAAACCCTAAAAATGGGGACTGCGTTTATGTAGAAGCAGCCGTACACTATCCTATTAAAACACCTTCCTCATTTGAAATAATTCAATAATATTAATAATCCTAAAGTTTTAATCTTTTTATGCAACTTTCTTCAACTTCGCTCCAACTACCAACAAAAAGCTCAAACATTTCAAGTTAAAGAAAAGCTTGTAAAAATGGTAGTTTTCGGAAAGTTACAAAAGGAAAGTAACTCGACCGCCGCGGGCGAGTGGCAAGTGGGAAGTTACTTTTGATCGCTGAAATCTTTTTGTCAGGAAATCGGGAAGTGAAAGTTTGCAGGGATAGTCTATAGATACGATTTTTATGTTAGCTTTTGCCCGTGAGTTCTTGTGTGTAGTATGATGATTTCCGTGATAAATACTATTTTAAAGTCAGACCATAAGTTGGCAGCGATTTTGACAGCCTAGACAGTGCAGGCCGGGTAGCCAACGTTACAGTCGTTAACGCTCCGTAGCGTAGCGTAGCGTAGTCATTTCTCTCTATCACTCTTCTATGTTACGAGTATGTAGTGCGACTGTGACAGTTGCATTTCGTTCGCTACGGAGCGTGAACGATATGATTCGATGTTTTCTGAAAGAGCAACGTATTTGTATGATTTTATATGACATACAGATATATATATATTTTTTTATCAATTTTCTATAAAGAAAAGTAGCTACTGTATGTAATTTCATGATTTCTATAGTAATCTAAATTGTATTTTATTTTTATTATTTAATGCATGTTAATTATAAGATGTAATGTTTTGAAAAGATGTGTCCCGCCGAGTTTCTTGCCGGTCCATATTGGGATACCCTCCTTCAATTGAGGGGGGATTTAAATCTTCTCGGGTCAGAGGTGTAGGGTTAGCTTAGCTTGGTCTGACTCTAGTAAGAGTGTGACTTGCTATCCGGAGGTCATGGGTATCCCGGCTCGTATAACAACTATACCAATAAATAATAAATAAATATTATAGGACATTAGTACACAAATTGACCAAGTCCCACAGTAAGCTCAATAAGGCTTGTGTTGAGGGTACTTAGACAACGATATAGGTATGTAATATATAAATTTATAAATACTTAAATACATAGAAAACACCCATGACTCAGGAACAAATATCCATGCTCATCACACAAATACACGCCCTTACCAGGATTTGAACCCGGGACCATCAGCTTCGTAGGCAAGGTCACTACCCACTAGGCCAAACCGGTCGTCAATGAGCAGACATAGAAGTTTTTGTGGCACTTCTACTTTCTTCTTTTCACTTCTTTTTTTTTATGTCTGCTAATGAGATATAAATATAAAGATAATATATGTTTAACAAACATGGAAACTATTGGTCTAGATTGAGATAAGAAACTGTAATAATATTTTTTTTGTATGACCGTTTGTTTCATATTTAAATAAATAAAATAAATAAATGAGTTTTTCGGAACTTATGTACGAAATATCATTTGATATTCACCAGTCACTTTTCGGTGGAGGAAAACATCGTGAGGAAACCGGACTAATCCCAACAAGGCCTAGTTTACCCTCTGGGTTGGAAGGTCAGATAGGCAGTCGCCGTCATAAAAACTAGTGCCTACGCCAACTGTTGGGATTAGTTGTCAAGCGGACCCCAGGCTCCCATGAGCCGTAGCAAAATGCCGGGACAACGCGAGGAAGAAGATCAGCGAAAGAACATGGGTCAAATAGCCATATCTTATTCTAAGAGTTTTAGTCCTGTGTCAAAAGATGGCAGTAAATTTAGTTGACTACAGAAATTACTTATTGTTAGATTACTTAGTGTGGTAATAAATACCACAGCGCTGGTCTTCCGTGGAGCCCCGGGCCGGAGGATAGCTCTAACTAATCACCTAACGGTAGTGACGAGCATGTACAATATTGCATTGCTTGCGAAACAGATATACTTAATGACTACCTACGTGTAAAGTGTGTTCTTTAACTTTAATTATTAAATTAATTGTTATCGTATCTCATTCTTCGAATCGGGCCGCTAGATGGCCGAGGTGGGTACCGTACCTAATACATAATTTTCTTGAATTTAGCTACAAAACGAAAATTCGGCATAGCCTTCACACAAAACCTTCACATAACATAAATTACATAAGCGGGCTTGATAACATTTGTATTTCAGCATCTTCCGAATAGTCTCCCGACGAGTTTCCGCTTGTCTGTCTGTCTGTCTGTCAGGCCGCAGCGATTGACTGTGAAATTCAATGAACATCAGTTTAGGTATTCATATTGTACAATGTACCTAAGCAGACATGAATATACCGGGTGTTTCCTGTAACAGGAGCAATAAATTAAACTGTAGGCTGTACTCCTCAAACTCACCAACATTTGTTCAGCAAATTTGAAAAATAACTTATGTTTTAATTTTTATTACACATTGAAGTTAGTTCTAAGACGCAATGTATTGCGAATTATGTCACGTTTAAAGCGTGACAAGCAACGTCAAACACACTGATGTCAGCGTACATTGAAAAATAATATTAAATTTGTATGAAAAAGATAAACTCTAAAGATTTCATAATTTTTTAAAGTTGTTAATCAAAAGTTGTATCGTTTTAGGAGTACAATATATGGTTTTATTATTTGCTCGTGTTTAACTTGCATGCTTGACTAATTTAATTTAGCTTGCATGATTTGACCCAAACATACATACACAATAAGACACAATGTAAGTTACATAAAAGCTTGTAATAAAATACGCCTACACGTCGATATAACGACTAGACTCTATGATGCAGTGTACTTCGAATTGGAATGCAAAGTTTCGTGATTGCCTCACCGAAGACTTATTTTGATTTGGACGGTTATCTATTTTTAACTAATTCACCTAAAGTCGTGTAACCGTCTTTCTCTCTGCACCGGACCACCAGATCGGAGTCTAGACCATATAACACATCCTCGCCCGAGGGGCCCCTAAATGCACCCCCACTCGTGACGAATGAGCGGAACCAATGACATGATTTATTCGCGGGGGACCAATTCGACGCAGTACGGGCGGCTGCAGAAGTGTTAGGACAGTGTAGTATTTTAATCTTGTAAAGCCTGATTTACATGCGTACCGGGGCTTAGCAAGCGTCAGGAACTAAGGCTCGCAACCGTTTTTAAAAATAGCGGTAAGTACCGGTTTTACTCGGAACTTTCATAAGAACGCCAATGTTTTCAGAACTTTATTGTAGCCTACATATACCAGTTTATTCGACGAGCGACGAGATGGCTGGCCGGCCTGGTGGTGTGCTGCGTAAACAAAGACACCCATGTATGAAGAAACCGGTTTTTATTGTCCTAAACCGGTTTATCTAACAAGAACTTTATGGAAAAGTTCTCCTAAAAACCGTTTTAAAAATAACGGTTTTTACGAATAAAACCGAAATTAAAAGGTTTTGAGCCGAGTACATGATAACCGTTTCAGGGACGCAGTAATGCGTTAGAGGGAGCAAGCGATATTGCTAACTCATTCCACCGCATGGATGCGTCCCTGACGCTTGCCAAGCCTCAGCACGTACTCGTATGTAAATCAATCTTAACCCGTCGTATGCGGCCTGTCAAATTTGATAATTGAAAAGTGACCTTGACATATAAAAAAAAACAATTAATTTATTATTTATACATTCCCACGCACGGATCCTTATCATACACAGACAAGAGGTTAAGTGTCGGCCTTGTGTGAATGCATCGTGGACACCCAACACCCAAACTGTAGAACACATCATCGAACGCTGCCGACCCGGTGTGAGCAAGAGATGACCTGATGCAGCATGGCATAACGTTCAATGTTATCCTACAAATTTAGAATTGTATTATTTCGGGGCCTTTTTATTACTTGCGATAAAATTGTATTTATGTAATATGTTTTTTTTTTAATTTCGTTAATATAGGTTTTCAATGCTCATGTCATCCCCGATTTAAAAAAAACTTTTTATGAACTTACACTATTGTGTTGTTCTTAATGTTGTTCATCATGGGGAACTAATAGTCCCAGACCTCTCGCGCATGATAGGAGGCCTATGCCCAGCAGTGGGACGTATAATATATAGACTGTTTTTTTTTTAAAGTAGGTATAGGTACTTTATTAATTACACTTATTTGTTTATCTCGAGTGCCCCGGGGCTGGAATTAAAATTCGTTTATAGTTCAAATAGTAGTCTGACCACTTGTAAAAAAGACAAATTAAAATATAATAATTTAATTTGTTCTGAGTAACAAATAGGTTGTTTGTTAAGGACTTTTGTCATCGACTGTCCAGTCGACCACGTATTGGTTTAGGGGCCAAATGGTTGGACATGATTTTTGCACGCCTCGCTCTCTTAATTCATTTGTTTTTATATGACCCAAAGTAGGTTTTTAACGAATATCAGATTAGTAAGTAATAAAATGCAGATTTTTTAATAGCATATAATAAAAGGGTCGAAATTATTTTAGTTATCTTGTTTTGGACAACTCTGTCACGCTTGGATTTCTGTATTTTATCAAATAAATAAAAAGACGAGTACTAATGCATGTCTTTTTAGCTGTAGATTACATCTGCCATGAGAAAAATTAAAAACTTAATTTCATCTCATACAAAAAGCTACACTCCGTCACATTTTTGGGGACAAAAACAAAACAACGAAAAGAATATTGACCCAAAAACTAAAAACTCGTCAATAAAAATATTAATAAGTGTAGGATACTATTTTGTTTCCTTTTTCTTACCTTAGCGTGTCCCCTGTGTCGTCACGTACGTCATGGTGATGTCACTGATAGTTACGGTCAGTCGATGTTAGACCACCAAGGAGAGCAGTCGTACCGCGTGATGTTTGTGTTGCCGAACCGTTGAAAATACATTATATCGTATGATTTACTGAGGTAAATACAGTACATTACACCCTGCAAAGGCATTACCAGTTTATTCACAATGCCGGTATAAAAATGCAAGCCAAATCTCTGTGTGTTTTAAAAAGCTTTTATTTAACTTGCAATGTATGTATGTCTTCTTTCTTTGTAATCTTGCAACTCAATTTTGAAGCAGATATCTTCAGCCGATTGAGCTGAAATTTTGTATACATGTTTAGTTTGGATGACAATGCATGATAAATTATGTGACGTCATTCTAAATCCAAAATGGCGGACCATTCAAGATGGCGGAATAGTTATTTTTAATGCACTTCTACAATATGGGTATCAAATGAAAGGGATTGTTGACAGTAACTAGAAAAAATATGTGACTTTATTTTAAATCCAATATGGCGGAACATCCAAGATGGCGGAATAGTTATTTTTAATGCACTTCTACAATATGGGTATCAAATGAAAGGGATTGTTGAGAGAAACTCAAAATAACTAAAAAGTAAAAAATTAAATAAAAGTAAAAAAAATTAACAAAAGCTTTTATTTAAATGCTCTAAAAAGAAGAAAATAAAATTTTCCTTTAAAATTTTAATTATCAACTTATAACCTCATTATACACAATTTATATGTTCATAAAAGCTTGTCGCGAGGTTTAAGTACCTATAAGTATTAAATTAAATTAAAATGTTTGAAAATTTAAACTTAGCAGATCAAGTTACTTAACAAGGTACTAGTTTGTTTACACAATTAAATCGCGCGACAAGCTTTTATGAACATATAAATTCGTTTTACCCGTCACCGCGATTATCAAAATTAATCAATGTATCTAACCCCTAAGCTAGGACTCAAACGAAAATTAAAAACCGCACATCAACGCCAATCAGCAGCCACTTAACACATTCACTGCCAAGAACACGTTATGTGTGTTCATTTTGTATTGGAAATAGGGCGTTTGGCACTGAAAGTGTTTTTCCCTTTCCAAGTTTAGGCTATCTAAAACTGCACTCATAATGCTCGCAGGCACTTCAAGCATAGAAATAGGTTACGTCACAAACTGATCATACTTCAACCTTATTTGCTAGGTTGTAAGGTCTATCAGTGTTTAGTTAAGTGCTGTTGGAATTAAATCTATCGTCAACAGGGTACTTGTAACTGATCATTTGTGAGCTTTATCGCGAGGAAATAAGATCTAACAGTGAGCTGTAAAGGAAGAAGAGTTGTAAGTACTTAGATCATACTGAAAGTTTTTATACATCGTGTCATTCACAAAGACGCGTGACTTGGCTCGCAATGTCATGTTATTAAAGGTTAGATTTGATAGATATGTGCGTCATCGGGGATGACCCGAACTATATTACCTTTTATACCATACAAGAAAACATATAGGAAAAAATATAGGTAGTCAAATTAGAATCAATGACAGGTATTAGAAATAAGGATTTCATTGGTTTTATTTTAAATTGAACGAAACAAAATAACATAAAATCTGTTTTATTTGATTGGTTTAAATTTAATTGTAGGTAATTAAGCTTAGAATAAAAAAATGGAAAAATTACTGTCTTGGGTTAGACTTGAACTCACGGCCTCTGGATAGATACTCCAGCGCTCTGCCATCTGAACCACCAAGACCTCATCCATAGGCAGCAATTTTTTTTTTTTTATTCCGAAAAGGTAAGCATTTGACCACAATCTCACCTGATGGAAAGTGCCGATGTAGTCTAGGATGGAACATGCTTACCTAATAGATGTCTATTTTTCCACCATATGGGTCTAGGGGAGCCTAGCGACATCTACCGTAAGAACGTTACATTTCTTAGATGGCTACCGGAGTTCCAAGTCATATTGGAAATTCACCAGTAACGGTGTGCTACCTAAATAAATTAATGCTATTAAGCTATTACTGTGGCCCTAGTGAAAAAGGGTACAAGTCTCTGGCAGCGCAGGTGTAAAGGGGTGTAAGTTCCACGTAACACTTATGCCCTTATACACCTAAACTGCCAGAGACTTGTACCCTTTTTCACTAGGGCCACAATTATATACGTTAGAGTAGGATCAATACAGATACCACTGTTTCGCTTCTAGTTTTTTATTTCTCATATTGTTTTGTATTAATTTAATACGATGCTATTAAGCTTAGAATAAATTTAAAAAGGAGTTCAAGTCTCACCCAAGGCAGTAATTTTTCCTCTTTTAAATTTATTCTAAGCTCAATAGCATCGTTCGCAGACGTTACTGCTTGTTAAAAATTAATGTAGGCAATTAGTACAATATTAGAACTACTAGAACGCTGGAGGACGCTAAACACAAAAACTGTAGTACTGAGATATGAAAATTGCCTTATAACCGCTAACTTTTTCTGACAAGGAGTAGAAATTTTCGTTACAATGGGATCCACTTGAAAAGTACACGGTCCCAGGGCCGGATTTAGGGGAGGGCAACCGGGGCCACTGCCCCGGGCCTCCACAAAAGAGGGGCCCCCCATAATAGAGAATTCGGTAAATTTACCATTTTATTTGGAAAAAATTTGGTGCCAGGGGGCCTCCACACCTTTATTGCCCGAGGCCTCCAGACCTCTAAATCCGGCATTGCACGGTCCGTTTTTCATCAGGTAATTTTGCATGAAAATTTGGGCCCTGGGTGATTTGTATGGAGCTGGTGAGGTAAGTATTCTATTTTATTCATGTTTTCCGTGTATTCGTTTTACTTGACTCTTTGTGGTACGAGTACCTAAGGTTGTCTGAATTCTCTGTTAAGTGTTTTTTTTATCACTGAGCATACAACTGCGTTTTTAGTTTAGATTGACGAATATCATCCGTGAAATTAATATGAATTTTATGAAACCTATAAACAGTCTCAAAAGAAGTTGACTTCATTATTAGATAATATTCAAAGCTTGGTTTTATCTTTTTGTGGACTGGAAGCACATCGAATTTCTTACACAAAAATTTCTCGGGCTAAAATCATAAAAAAAAAACACGTTATATATATTATCAAATTACCAGCATTCCTAAAATACATATCATCATCATCATCACAGGCCTTTGCGTCTATTGCAGACGATTTAAGCATTGCTGTTTAGACAACGGGTTTAGTGACTGTGGAGGCCGATGCGTGAGCGGCACGACCTCCCACATTTTTGGCAGAGAAAGCTCATGCCACCTGAGGTTCCAGTCCCGATTTGCTTTCTGCGACACCTCCTGCTATCTAACGTAGAATACATATCACACCCAAATAAATAGTACCTCTAAAAAAGACAAAGTACACTTCAAACAATAAACGTTTTCTTTCACTGCGTGATAAGTAGCTCATTACAGAAACATTCAGTATTGCCCACATATACTAAAGTTGTCACATTTAACTGGTTTAGGAATATAAGCCTTATCACTTCCAGATAAGGTCTATCAGTCAGGCAGTGTTAGTATAAGCGGTGACGAAACTATGAAGAAGGGCCCGTTGTGTGGATGCACGTGTGGCTGGAGCGAGTCCATTGCGGGATTCATATTAAACATTTGATAATTGTGATGTTTTTTGAATTGAATGTGTAATCAGTAGAGCTGTTTGCTATCAAAAATCTTTGTTTTTAAAGGGGAAAAAATAACAAACCAACACTGCTGCTGGTAGAAACTCAAGTTTTAGAGTCTAAATTTGAAGAACTCGACTGCTTAAAAAACTTCCGAGTCTTTTAAATCCCCTCTCAAGTTGTATGTCGAGTATTTGTTAACCTGAACTGAAATTTCTTCAAGTTTAGTATAATTTTACGCGGGTTAAGGAGTGGCAGCAACTATCGATATCATTATCAAAGAGAATTTGAAATAGAGGTGGATTGTCAAAATAAGCTTTATAGCCACAATCAATTTACTGCACCAAACATATCAGTGAAAGAATAAAAGTTTTAATCATGTGTCGAAAGATGGCAGTAAATTTACTATGGCTACAATGTTTACTTTGACAATCCACCTATATTTCAAATACTCTTTGTCGTCATTCACTATTAAGGTGGCGTTCGAATGTCAACTGCAGCCACACTACAGTTGCGGCGTCGTTGTTGCCGCCGTTGACTCTGTCAATTTCCGTGATATAATTGCGACGTTCGCCGCCGCCTTACTGTTGCCGATTTTGACGTCCATGCCGACATTAATATTAGCTAGGCAATTGACAGATACAGCGGCAGCAACAGCGTCGCTAAACAATGTCAAAATTGATCGTGCTGCCTGGAATTTTGCGACAGTCACGTTGCAATACTGTGGCAGTAGCCAAGCTGCGGTTGGAATCCGAACGTCACCTTAATGGCTTCTCTGCACGATGACCCAGCGATGGCCATGCGATGGTTGATAGCACGCACTATGGAATGGGCACCATGCGTACGCACCTTTGATGTGCGGACGCAAAACCGACACCGTGGCCATCCCATCACCATCCCGCCGCGCCATAAGCCATCCCAGGGGCCAGTATGATGGCTCATCGTGTAGAGGAGCCATAAAAGTAATAACTTAATGACATTGTGCACTGACGTATCGTATCAGATGTAATATTATAGTATAATTAGTTATTTTGAATTAGGTGTAAAAATTCTAGTAGACAAGTAGGTATTAGTAACGTGTCAAGTAGTGTATTAATAAGCCATATTTTCATGTTTATTTTACATAAATCTCGTTTTTCAGCTATAACAAACTCATAAATATGTATGTTGCGGAAAGTTTCCAAAAATTTTGAAAAATTATCTGCAATTATAGGAAATTTAACAGGAATCAGAAAACTATCAGTTAGCAAATTAATATTTTAATTTTCATTAAAAAAACGAAAAGTTTCCAAAATATTTAAACGGTACATTTGTATAGGTTGATAAGTTTAACTCAAACTTATTAAAGCAGCAATGAAGAGTAACTCGTAAGTGGGTAATTGTATCGGGAGCGACTAATTGCGCGCGCGCACCAGATGCGCACCAATCCTGTTGGTCTTGCGCAACTAGGGCAGATCTACACGGAGATGGTATTACCAGGAGCACTATGGGCCAAGCTAGTAGAGTTTCCATCCGTACTATAATGTGTAGTATCGTACTATATTTTAGTCAATTGTGCTATTATAATATAAAATAATATGGTATGAAAAATACTATATATATTTTCATCACTTAAGAAAGGGGTATAAAAATGTCACCGATCGTATGCGACTTGGATTTTTAAACGCCGTAATGCGCCTCAAATCCTGATCTTTTTTTTCATTTTCGCAGTAAATACCATAATTTATACTATTAGAAGTATTAGAACAAATTAAATTATTTTTAGAAAATATTTTAATTTGTTTTTATTTCAAGTACAAACACTACTATATAAATTATAAACTGAAATAATGGTTTTTCTTAGTATATGACATTTATTTCAGTTTATAATACCATATTTTATTCAATATTTTGACACAAATGCTATTTTTCGTTAGAAAAAAGGTGACAACCCTACAAGCTAGTGATATTTGTTTATAAAAAATGACAATCAGTATGTGGTGTTTGGAAATGGTCAAGTGACTTTTAGATACACAGATACATAAATATTTTATATTACACTTATATATATTTATAAAAACTAAATATAAAATACCTCCCCAAAGCTACCCGCTTCTGGAATACTCCCTAGGATGCTAGCAGCATTGCCCCTTTGCACCGCCAGGCTCAATCTTTGGGCAAAGAAGGAGCCCGCCCTGTGGTCGCCCGAGACACCTATTAGTCGGACCGACACTTCCTTCATAAATTGCTTTGTGTCGCTCGACCATGGGCCCAGTGTTTCTATGGCAAGCGCCGCAAATTCGTATTGATCCGTTAGGAACGCATATTTGCGGCGCTTTAGTGTCTGGGCCTGGTCCGCGGCAGTCCCGGGCTTCCGAGCCGATCCTTCAACGTGGGACGGGGCTAGCGTATCGACGCAGGTAGCGTCCCACGCTAAAGGGCGGCCAAGGCTCCAAGGCACAAGAGTGCAGCCATCAGGTCTCTTGCCGTCGGTGGCAGAGAGGCCTGACGGCTCCAAAGTCGCAGGTAGGGAGGCGGTGCAAAGGGCGCGGCGGATCAGGTCGTTTAATGTGGCGTGTCTGTATAGTCGGCCTGCGCTCATTTGGCAGTGTAAGCCATGCCGTCCTAGAGCGTCCACAGGCTGGGCGCATCTACTACAAGCGTGGGGCTCGCATACCTTTAGGCCCAGGCGGAGGCAAACAGCGATGCGTAAGGCTGGTGGCTCTAGAGTGGAGCCAAGGTTTCGCGATGGAAGCGCGTGCAGCCAATGCCCGGATTCCTTTTCGGAAACGGCTAATAGCCTCGCCCGTTCGTGGTCGTTATGGCAGTTTTGTAGTAGAAGTTGGTGGTGCATTTTTATACTTATCGCGTCCCATGCTGCTTGGCTGGCTTTCTCCTCTGGTATCTGCTCGACGGGATGGTCTGCTCTCCATGCCGATTCAGCGTCCGCCAGGCACGACACCGACACATTAGCGGTTGAAGGGATACGTAATATACCGCCAATGAGGGTGATCGTGCTATAGGCAGACGACAGAAAGGCTGGGAGAGCTAAACTGCCCGTCAAACGGATACCAAGACCGCCATATTTGATCGGGAGGGTAGCTTGGGTCCAACTGGGGGATGTAAAAGTAACATTTAGGATTTTGCCAACGGTGTCTCTTAAAATTTGGTCAATTTTTGCAGTCATTATGGGGAATTTCCAAAGTGGGGCGCAGCGAAGGATGTACAAAAATTTAGGCGAGAATAGACACAGTCGCAAAATGTAGAGGGCCATGTGTGGGCTGATTTCGTAAAATAGGTTGGAACACTTATAGAATTGATCTATTTTTGAATTTATGGATAGCGGGATGGATTCGTCTAAAATGGGGGCTCCTAAAAGTGTGAGAGTTTCGCGGGATAAAATGGAGATATTTGGCGTGAGCTGGTTAATCTCGTTGATTACAGTGGAACGGGTATTGGGTGGAATGGCTTCTGAAATAAACATTTCACACTTTTTAAAATTTATTGAAAGGCCAATTTCTGCGAAGCGGTCAATTAAAGTTTTTAAGTCGGCTAACACAGATGACTTACTTCCACCGATGGTGCCGTCGTCTAAATACCAAAAATTTAGTTCGGATGTAAGCTGAGAGATGACGGGATGAATGGCTAGGCTGAAGATTGCGGGCCCTAGTGGGTCTCCTTGCTCGCATCCTACACAAGAAAGTATTTCGTTATTTTTATACATGAGCTTTGAAGTGGCCCCGTAACATTGCCAAAGGTAGCCATAAATTTCTGGTAAATCATTTTCAATTTGGGTCAATAGGATTCCTCGGTCTATGGAATTAAACGCGTTTTTAACGTCAACTTTCACAAGGATTTCAAAATTTGGACTGTCTAAAAAAGAGCGGGTCGCATGCACTGCCGCTTCACAACCTCCTTTAAGCCCAAAGCCCAGCTGGGTTGGTTTAAATTTACTTGTTAGGCGGGAATAAAATTCACGACAACAAATTTTGGATGTAAGACGCCGAAATGTGTTTCCAACTGCAATTGGTCGTATTCCGCCATCTTTTTTACTGAGCGCAACAAGATTAGCTCCATATAGTAATGGGACGATGTCTTGGCAAACTTTACCCGCAAGCATTAGATTTGTTAGTGTGGTTAGCTCCTCCAGTAAAGTCTCACCGGCATCTCCCGCAAGCGGGCTAGTTAAATCTTTTAGGTGTTGTGGGGAGATGCCGTCTAGTCCGCCTGCTGACCCAGCTGGAAAGGAGAGTATCGCATGTAAAATTGCAGTTTTCGATACTTGTAGTGGTTGGCAAGTGGCAGCTGGTGAGTTGGGCTGTGGCGAGGGCATTGAAGCGCAGGGATGTTTCTCTTGCAGAGCATTGAGCACGGCAGGAGAATATGTCGCCAAGGTATCGCTAGAAAAAAGCAATCTAGTTGCTCCCTTTAAGTTGCCATCTGATAATTTATTTTCTATTGATTTGCACTTGTACTTTAGCGTGGTTGATGATACACGGGGGGTTTGGTCTGTTGGGTTGTTAGCGGGATGAGGAATGGGAAAAAAGGGGTGAGTTACATTACTTTTGATAATTGATGTTAAACTCCGGTTTGATTTAATGTGTGGAATATGTAAATTTTGATAAGCAAATGTTAAAAGACGTTCCCAAGAAACATTGCTGTTTTCTGCTACCACTCTAGCTATGCACTCCGCCATGCTTCGTGCTACCGGGGCACGAGCGCCTTTAGGAATACGTTTAGTCAATTTTGCTTCGTTCTTAAGGGTGGCTAGTAATTGAGCTAGGGATGTAGTTACCGGGTTAATATTAACGCTACTATTGAATGCCACATTGTTAGTCGTTGTTGGGGGTGGTTGCGGTTCGATTCTGGGGCTGTGAGCGCGAACGCAGTGAATATTAAGGCCACGTTGGCCTTTGTAGCGTTTATGGTCGCAGCAAATGGGACATTCCAGGAGCGGGATCTGAGGTGGGGCATTTTGAGCTGACATTGAAAATTGTAGGTAAAAATACAAATAAGTAAGAGTATACAGATAAACACTAAATAGTAAAAGAAAAGGAATTATTTACAACACATTTTTAAAGTCTTAAATGTGTGGAATGTTTCCCAACAGCGAAGTAGATTCGTTCAAAGGAACAGCCGTTACCTTGCAGAAATGCTATACACTTAAAGCACTTAGAGAGCACCACTTCCTAGGCTGACACACTAACTAGATTCGTCGCAACGGGTGTCAGTAGTAATACTTAAATAACACTATAGAAATCACTTGTAAACAAGAAATTGTATCGCGGTTGTTGATATTTTTTACATTGACATTCTTGTCATGTCAACCGGGCCGTGCATCGGCCGGCGCTCCTTTTGGGCCAGGCCTGCGATCTGCGGCCTTCGCGGATAAATACTAACCGCTGTACGATTACTGTAAATTTCTTGATACATATATTGTACGGAAGGATTTATAAATATAATTGCATTATAATATTTTGTGGAAAAATTTCTTAACTTCTGACATATTGTTTGACTTATATAAGTGTAATATAAAAATATTTTCTTAGTTTCATGTTAACATGTAAACATTCTTACAAATATTTTATTCATTTCCACAATTTACATGGTAGGTTTTTACAAGAAATAAGTTTTTGGCAAAAATTTCATTTTTGGTACAAGCTTTTATCGCTGACTGTACTTTTCTTTCCACAGGCAACTAATACTCATCGAGCAAATTCTAACCCCAAACACAATTAGGTTGCTTTGTTTTATCACAGAGTTCCTATTTCCACCTCTTGTCTCTATCATCAGATCAGCTCGATGGTACCATAATATTGCATTGTCACCCGACTTACATATGTATGCAAATTTTCAGCTCAATCGGAAACCGGGAAGTGGATCAAATTTAACTTGCAAGATTTGATTACAAACATACAACGGTCAGGTGAAAGTAAATAAAAGCTTGTAAAAAACGTTTATTGTTACGAGGCATAACGAGGTGAGACTTTTTGTCCGCAAATGAGACCTGACATATATTTTTACTTTTTTACAGCCCTTTATACAAATATACAAAATAAATTCTTCACACTTTGTAAAATAACTAACTTCACAAACACACTTTGTTAGACAAATATCAAATATGCCTATTGAACACATTTTTCGCGACTTTTTCGCGGCATTTTCATATTTTAATCCCAACATCCTGCCACTCGCAGTGTTGCTGCAATTGGCATACAGCCAAACCTAAGTCAGCCAAAAAAACACTTCACTACTCCAGAACTGGCCGTGACATGTCGTCACTTTTGTTTTGGTCTCATTCGATTCAAATATTTCATGTGAACTCGACACAAAGGCTCTTTTACACTCCCAAACGTTATTCTTATGTTTTCACTTTAACTACTCGTAACACTCAATGCTTCGATTTTGTCTATGAGAAGTACCATATATTATGAAATTATGAAAATAATACAAAGTATCCAGTTAGTTTATATATAATTGAAGACTTCTCTTTATTTTTCCACGATTAAGCAGTCTATTCAATTATAATTGATATAATAATTTGAATGGTACAATATTTGCTTAGTGTAGGGCTAGATTGCTCAAAGTGTGTCCCTAAATAGGTACAGTCAACCAATTTGATTCCTAGGCCACTATAGAACCATGCCATAATGACTTCTACGACAGTGCTTATTCAGTGATGCGTGTCAAGTATCTAGTAGTTAAAGCGACAAGGTTCTATAGTGGCCTAGGATTCTAATTGGTTTACTGTACATATTTATTTCATAAAAGAATAACAATTTCCTTTTGTGAAGTAACCAATGCGCATATTTACAGGGTGATTTTTAAGTCGCGAACAGTAACCACATTTCCCGACAAAGCACCCTTCGACTTACGTGGAGCTCTAATTTAAGTGACAATTAATTAGCTCCTTAATTAATTACAAATAAAATAAAATATCCGGACTTATTAACATTCATGGTAACCCTATTAGTCACGTGGCTTAATTGCAAAGTAAACAACGTAATGATGGGATTTATGAATTTTGTGAGTGCTATTTTTTTTACATTTCCAGCCAGCAAATACAAAGAGGATAAATTGAATAATTTGATTAATATTCTATGAGTCCGTGACGGTTCTTGGGTAACCATAAGACAAAAATTAATTAATTATAAATTATTATGTTTATAGATTTTTTAATATTCTTACATACAGGTGTTTACCAAGTGGATACGGCAAGTTAACCGCGGACGTGGCAGGCCCAGACGGAGATGGCGGGATAACCTAGACAACTTCATCAGTAACTGTTCAACGGGAGCTGTTGAGAGGCTTTCCCTCAGAAGTGGGACACTATAACGGCCTAACTGAAAAAAAAGTGTTTTCTTAAACTTGTAATGAAATGTTGACATGACTTACTTCAAATTAGGTCCGGAAATACTACATATCAGGTGCGATGAGTGAAGATGATATGTAAAGGAATTTCATACAGCCTTACACACCTAGGCCTGTAAGGCAACCTTCTTTTGTTTTTAAACGTCAAATTATGGCACGTCTTGGCATTCAACCATAAAAAACCTATTAGTAAAATTCTGCCATTATGTTCTTTTTCTTTTTTTGTCTTTTTTGTGTTTTTTTTTCTTTTTTATGTTTGTTATTTATTATTTCAGGCATTCAATGGGGAACAAAAATTTCATTATTTTTGCGCTACGACGCACGGTTTAGGAGATACAGCCCCATAAAGTTTTTTTTTCAGTCATGCAGAAATCTTTATAGCGCTGTATCTCTTAAACCGTGCGTCGTAGCGTAAAAATAATGAAATTTTCATTCCCCTTTTAATAACCCGAAACTAATAATAACAATCATCATCATCAATCATCATCATCCTATTTTTTTTTCATTATTTCATTGCAAATTTGAGAAAAGCACTATACAAATCTCGGCGAGAAACAGGGTTGCCGGCCGCGTATCTATCTATCCTCGCTACGCTCGGCCGTCTATATCTACTTGGACTGCAACCCTTCGTTTCCCGTCCTCTATAGTAATATACTATTATACTAAACGCACAGAGTAAGAAACACATAATTCTGATCACGACTTATGAATCAGCCTGTATATATAAACAAAATGCCAGTCGTAGCGGTATTATCATCTCTATAAATATCTCCGCTAAAGCTAATGCGTGACATTTAACAAATGGCGTGTCTTAGTAAAATTTTAATAGCCCCCTAACAAGCGTCAATGTATCCACGCGCAATAAAATGTGTCGAATGCGCCATATCTGTCCAGTCAATACGGTTGCACTCCTAACGAGGTGTTTGTAGGGTAAATTTAATTATTTGGTGTCGAGTGACTTAATGATATAACTAGATACGCCTACGACTTTATTCACACAGAAGTTGTTAGGTAATTAGTACATTACGAGACAAGTCCTAAAAATAGGAAATTCTTACCGAGCGGGGATAAAGCAAAGCAAGACCGAAGGGAGTGCTTGAAATCGACGCGAGTTGCAAATTGCCTATTCGCACATGTATCGTTCAAAATTTTACAGTACATATTATGGTGCTACTTTACTGCACTAGTGCGAAAATTAGCATATTACGTTACTGTGTCGAACATTTAAAGGGCCATATGTACTGTAAAACGTTGTACGATACATGTGCGAATAGGTAATTCGCAACTCGTGTCGATTTCAAGCACTCCCTTCGGTCTTGCTTTGCTTTATCGTTTCGGTCGTGTTTTAATTTATCGCCACTCGTTACGAATTTCCTATTTTTCGCACTTGTATCGTAATACAAATACAAATAATTTTATTGAAAACAGTATAAGTACAGTGTTAGCACTTAAAGACTAAGGATTAAGGATAAGGAAAAGTTTACAAATGCCTGAACTAGGAGTTCCTGTGTTTCAGGCAGAATAGGACCACATTAATTAATTTGTAATTATTCACTTAATTATAATTATAAATAGTACACAATAAAAATCTTGTAAGGTGATAACCTTAAATGTAATGTACTATTAAAGTACATATGGCGCTTTAAATTTTCGACATAGTTACGTAATGTGCTTTTATAGCTTCTAATGCGGTAAAGTAGCACCATATCTACTGTAATAATGATTTATTTTACGAGAGGACAAAGTTGTTGTTTAACTCCTTGGTACAAGCAAAATTTCTACACTTTTTTAATTTGGAAATTTTTTTGTAATTTCGACTCGGAATAATGAGCTTTTCCGCCCCTATTAGTAGAAAAAAAGTCCTATTCCCATAATTTTTTCGTTCCTTTCATTCCGTTACTGTCAAACAAAGCAGGGAATGTAATCCGCTTTTTGTTTGTATGTAAACACCGGTTATTAACCGAAATTATATACAAATAAAAACCGGTTTAATTTCCCTAATACAAAGTCTATGAACAATTTTCTCGTGTTAGGATCGAAAGTGTAAAAATTTCAAAATTAGAATAATAATTTTAGTTTACAATTTTAAATAAATGGACAAGTGCGAGTCAGATTCGCCCACTGAGGGTTCCGTACAAATTTAACTTGTTTTTATTCTTTACAAATTTATATATTTGAGTGTTTTCCCTGTAGGCACTTGTAGTGTAATAGTACATTACTATAGAGGACGGGAAACGAAGGGTTGCACGCCAAGTAGATATATACCTACGGATAGAGATACGCGGCCGGCAACCCCGTTTCTCGCCGTGATTTGTATAGTGCTTTTCTCAAACTTGCAATCAAAACAAAAAATGTAGTCAATTTGTTTTGTGGCGAACTACTGGGCTCGCCACTCTACCAGCGGTGCCCTACGCGCGTAAGTCCGCGCGACTGCGTGATGCGCCACCGCCGTTGCTTAGCAACGAATATGCACAACAAATCACCGTACCGTACCTATATTTGTTGATGGTTGAATGCCAAGACGTTGTGTCACAATTTGAGGTTAAAAAACAAAAGAAGGTTGCTTTACAGTCTTAGGTGTGTAAGGCAGTATGAAATTCCTTTACATATCATCTTCACTCATCGTACCTGATATGTAGTATTTCCGGACTTAATTTGACGTAAGTCATGTCATCATTTCATAGCAAGTTTGAGAAAAAATATATTACTTGCAAAGTTTTACAGTTCTAGGTCAACGGGAAGTACCTTATGAATTTTAATTCCATTGAGAGTGTCAAAATATATGTTTTTGCGGCATGAACGGCCGTATCTTTTTTTAGGTTCACTTAGAAGTTTGATTTTTTCTCAGCTTCAAGGGACTGTAGATCTAACTATATGGTTTTAATTCCAAATCGATACCTCTACGCGTTCCCGAGATAAAGGGTCTTGACAGACAGACAGACGGACGGACGGACGGACGTACGGACAACAAAGTGATAAGGGTTCCGTTTTTTCCTTTTCATTACGGAACCCTAAAAATGATCCAGTTGTGCGACTCATGTCGGAGAATACCTTTTAAAGCACTCTCCTTAGATTTGGGTAAAGTTTAACACGATGGCATACTAAAGCAAAAGATAGAATCACAATTTGTGGCATATTTGAACACGTAATATATAGATCATTATTGCAATTTTGATTGAACGCGTCGCACGTAAAATATGTTTTGACATCAATTTAGTTTCTGAATTCGCCATCTAGTGCGATTATCATCAAACCTTGATAATTTCCGTTAGACAGTGCATAATGCAGCGTTTTCGAAATTCAGTGATCACAACATAGGGTAGGATCCGCTTTAATTTTTAAGCAGGAACATTCGTATTACGTTAATAAAAATTATAAAACTATATCTTTTTATGATATATGAGGCAAACCAGCAAGCAATTACCGTCGCCCATGGACACTTAGACAGACTACCTATAGTAGAAATAGGACAGGAAAATGAAAGACGAAAGTAAGACAGAGGGTGCGACAGGGTAGTCCACTCTTGTCATTCATTTTTAATATTTTCGTTGAAACCGCCAACAGAAAGATTGTTGATCTAGGAGAGGGGGTTGTAAAAATTTACGGGAAATTTTTTATTTCGTTAGGTTTGCAGATGACATAGCAGCAGTAGAAAAAAATGTCTATAGAACTAGAACAGCTTGTAACGGAAATGAACCACATCTTTACAGAACTTGGATTTAACATCAACATTAATAAAACAAATAAAATAATAACAACCAACCACAAATACAAAATATATTCTATAAAACATCAAAAATAACAGAAATTGAGCAAGTAAAAAGTTTTAAGTACTTAGGAAGCATTATAACATGCAAATCCAGTTGCACTTCAGATATAGGAATAGTCATGGCTAAAAAAGTGTTCAGCACCAAAAAACACCTATTCAAAGCGAAGATATCCCGAAACATCTGAAAGCGATTTATCAAGACCTACGACTGGAGTATAGCGTTATATGGAAGCGAGACGTGGTGGAGAATGCCGCTCCAAGTAATCTATGCTATCCACTTCGTAGTGTACTGTAATAAGTTTATGGCAAAAATGTCATTTTTGGTACAAGCTTTTATCACTGACTGTACTTTTTTTCCACAGGCAACTAATACTGTCGAGACAATTCTAAAAACCCCAAACACAGTTAGGTTTCGTTGTTTTATCACAGAGTTCCTATGGCTACCTCCTGTCTCCATCATCAGATCAGCTTGAGGGTACCATAATATTGCATTGTCACCTGACTTACATTACGTATGCCAATTTTCAGCTTCATCGGAAACCGGGAAGTGGGTCAAATTTAACTTGCAAGTTTTGTCCCATACATACTAACAGGGCAAGTTAAATAAAAGCTTGTTATAACACACCTCGGATTAGACGAATCGGTCTTGTTATCGTACAAAAAAAATGTTGTGACGGTGTTTCTATATACCATCTAGTGAGGTCATCTGTGCTACATTATGCCACGTACAAAGATGCAACATCTCCACAGCTAACTTCAGATGATTGCATCAGCCGTATATAATAACTCGCACAATGCTCAAATGCATCTCATTTGTACGTGCATATGCAGTAGAACAAGTTAAATTATGACCTAATTTAAACTTCTTAATTTCCCTTGAGACAACGATAATCATAATATATTTACATAGAAATATGTTCTTATAAAATGTGGATTTCTAGTTCCATCTTACTTAACAGACTATGCAGCATGCAAATTCGGATGCAATATTTAACCTACTTAAAATTAGTGTTCTAAAAAAAATCTGTAGACAAGGGATTCCAACAGCTATAAAAGATACATTAAACTTTTTAGATATTAATACAGAGCTAATTACAGGAACTCGCAAATAGAAACTGTATATATAATTACACAGTACACACTAGATACAAGAGCACATCTGATATCATTAACTGGTGACCGAAGAGGTGGCGGCTTCCTCGCACAACGTATCAGTATTGCGATACAACGAGGAAATACCGCCAGCATCCTTGGTACAATGCCTCAAGGGCCTATTGTAGATATAAGCTAGTTATAGTGATCCTCTTTGTATATCCATTATGTATATTGTTATTGTTAATTAGATTACATCTGATACAAGATATTACAATATGCAATGCAATATATCAAAGTTAAATTAAAAAAGCGGCCAAGTGTGAGTCGGACTCGCCCATGAAGGGTTCCGTACCATTTATGACGTATTAAAAAAACTACTTACTAGATCTCGTTCAAACCAATTTTCGGTGGAAGTTTGCATGGTAATGTATATCATATATTTTTTTCAGATTTTTCATTCTGTTATTTTAGAAGTTACAGGGGGGGGGGGCACATTTTTTTACTTTGGAAGTGTCTCTCGCGCAAACTATTCAGTTTAGAAAAAAAATATATTAGAAACCTCAATATAATTTTTAAAGACCTACCCATAGATACCCCACACGTATGGGTTTGATGAAAAAAGATTTTTTGAGTTTCAGTTCTAAGTATGGGGAACCCCCAAAATTTATTGTTTTTTTTTTTTCTATTTTTGTGTAAAAATCCTAATGCGGTTCATAGAATACATCTACTTACCAAGTTTGACAAGTATAGCTCTTATAGTTTCGGAAAAAAGTGGCTGTGACATAATCGGACAGACAGACGGACATGACGAATCTATAAGGGTTCCGTTTTTTGCCATTTGGCTACGAAACCTTAAAAAGAGACCAATATGAGCAATATAATATAATAATCTTATTTACGTCAAGAATAAAACTATAATAAATATCTGAAATAAAAAAATAGTTTTGACCTCCGACACAAGCACACACATATATTATTGGTCTCGAATCTGTGAAATCTCCCGCCAATTATCAGCTTTTTTTAATATTTTTAATTCAGATAATGTTATGAAAATGATCTAATAGCTACCTACCGTAAACCAACCCAAAATTACATGATGAAAGTGACGTTTCTGAATAAAAACATGTCACTTTTGACGCTGACCGATCTTATCAATAGCGAAAGCAGCAGAATAAATTCATTTCTGGGACTTTTTTTGCTGATTAATTTTGTTTAAAGTGTAGCTTATTATGCAGTAGTCAAACTAAGGCGGAAGTGTGCAGATAATGAAGAATTAACTTACCATTATTTAGTTACCATCCGACAGTCCACGTGGCTGTTTATAAAGTCCACCTATCACTTTACTAAAACAAAATACTTACCGAACACCGGCATCCTCTACGAGCACACTTTAAAGTAACTACCGAACAACGTCATGCTCTACGAGCACACTTTAAAGTAACTACCGAACAACGTCATGCTCTACGAGCACACTTTAAAGTAACTACCGAACAACGTCATGCTCTATGAGCACACTTTAAAGTAACTACCGAACAACGTCATCCTCTACGAGCACACTTTAAAGTAACTACCGAACAACGTCATGCTCTACGAGCACACTTTAAAATAATTACCGAATAACGTCATGCTCTTTGAGCACACTTTAAAGTAACTACCGAACAACGTCATGGTCTATGAGCACACTTTAAAGTAACTACCGAACAACGTCATGCTCTACGAGCACACTTTAAAGTAACTACCGAACAACGTCGTGCTCTACGAGCACACTTTAAAATAGCTACCAGTTACGGAAAGAGAGACCCAAGCCTTCTTACGTGTACACGTTCAATGCAGCTGGCCAATTGTCATGCGTGCAACAGAGTATTTAAGAGCAAGTTCGGCCTGGCCAGCCACATTAGGGCTCATGCTAGACAACGTCCATAATGTGTTTATTTGGGGTCGCCGTCGTCGAAAACGATGAGGAGGACTATATATTATAACTATCGAACAACGTCATGCTCTACGAGCACACTTAAAATAACTACCGAACAACGTCATTCTCTACGGGCACACGACTTGACGTTGGCAATATCATCATAAATCTGATCGCAGCCATATTTTAAATGAAGAATAAGATAAAATTCATAACCTGTTATTGCAATCCCGGTTTTAGCTTTCTGTCGGATAGGACTAAACTTTTAGTTAGGGCCCGAAGCACTAATAGATTTGCGGTTAAAACTGAAGTTTATCTGTCATGACAACTCTTTTCGGTAATCATCGTCACTGAGCCGACATCGAACCTATTACTAATGGACCATTACGAGCTCTCAAAACTTGGTCCGACCCAAACTATGATAAATTGTCTCCCGAAAGTTCGGAAATAGTGACATGTCAGTCTTTATAAGGAATTGGGGGTTATTTCGTAAATGGGTACTTCGTACAGTCAGCATAAGTAGTAGCGGATGAAACAACGCGCCGAAAGTATCTGATATTCCGTATTACTTTTCCAAATATAGATAAATCTGTATAATTCACGATCAAAAGTATATATTTTATACTCTTAATTGTTCACGTATAGAACCATCACTTTTTGTTAAGCTGTTACAGAATGGTAGATATTTTTGAAGCGTTGTTTGAACCGCTACTTTTGATGCCGACTGTACTATCAAAAAATCTTATAACTAATGCCATATTGATAATTCGGACGATGTACCTATTGTTTTGCACTTTATTTATTTAACTTTTATTACACAATACAATAGTACATTACGATACAAGTGCGAAAAATAGGAAATTCGAAACGAGTGGCGATGAATTAAAATACGACCAAAGGGAGTGTTATAAATCGACACGATTTGCGAATTACCTATTCGCACATGTATCGTACAACGTTTTACAGTACATATGGCCCTTTAAATGTTCGACATAGTAACGTAATATGCTAATTTTCGCACTAGTGCGGTAAAGTATATGTACTGTAAAAACCTTAACTTACTTAATGCCAATTGGGCCAAACAGAAACTTACGATAAGTGCGGAAAAGAAAGTAAGTACAGAGAGATAAAAGTCACTATCTAAATACTATTATAAATATTAATACATAAATACTAATTATTCATTCTACACTATTAATTATTAAAAAAAAAGCGGTAGAAATTACACGTTTCGGTGGAATATAAAAAATGCTCAAAATTTTCTCTTGAATGTTCCATGATTGGTCCCATTAACATAGTTTTGCTAATTAAAACAAAAAATATTACTTTGCTAATCCGCGAAAAGATAACGTGCTCGTCATTCAGTGTTAACCCGTTATACTTACTTGCGTATTTTTACATGCAATTAATTTTCCCACCCTCCTTCCGCAAAAATAAATACGCAGATAAATATAACAACCCGCCACCAAAAGTACAAAACTCGATAGGACAGGAAAAGTACAAAACGCGGATTAACTAAGTAATATTTTTTGTTTTAATTAGTATGGATTTCCGCAAAGTACCGCCTGATTCTATTCATTATAGTTTTGCTAATCCTTATTGTCAATTTATTGGGGTAAGTTTAATACAAGACACACACACACATTTAATACAAGTACAAAAAAAAACAATTAATTAAGTAAAAGTAATTTGCAATCAAAATACTTATAGTAAACACCCCTATAATGGAATAGGCACCAGTAATGGGCTGGTATAGACAAATCCTATAAAACAAGTATTTACGATCAGTTTTTAATCGCTGGCAATATTTTACCATAAACAAGAGCCAAAGAGCTGCTTAAGTTTAATTTTTCATTGATATTTGTTCGTTTTAAAATTAATGGCGCCACACATCCCATGACTGGAACAAAAAACCATTGTTTTAATTGGTTAATAATATCGCAACCAATTGCAGTAGCTTTCATTAAATACATAGAAAACATAAAGGATGAATTGGACATTCAACTTTTAAAGCATAAAGCGGAAGAAATTTTACAGGTGTCTATGAAAAATCAAAAATACTCCAAATTTTATCTTAAATGTCCCATGATTGGCGTCGTTAATATATGTAGGTACAATATAACCATTGGTTTATCCTATTCCTTGACTACTTCGTACCTTGCCACAAATACCTAGCACTAAGCCCCCCTAATTTAGCTCCAAATTCCAAACCGATGACGAAAATCCTGAATTATAATTAGTACAAACAATACATCCAAAACTATATATTACATCACTAACTTAATACTATTTGAAGTCAAACATTTGTTCCGTTACCAATTTAATAATTCACATATTAACATTCTTAAAGTTAAATATATAAGGTTGAAAGTAGTTTAAGATAGAGTTTATCTAAGTTGGTGCTAGTGATGTATAGCAATGACGAAGCATTGGTTTTAGTATAGAAAAACTAAGAAATAATTAATAGTGTAGAATGACATAATGAGAGTTGGAAATGGTTTATGGCTCTGTCAAAGCGCGTGACAGACGCCCGCTGCGCGCGCATGTTTTTTGTCAATTCACCCATTTGTAAGGTATTTTAGTTAATGATGCAATTCTTCGGATGTCATATTATATTGTTAATCGTATTCTTAAATAGAAAACGATAATTAATTATTAATGTTATGAGTGTTTGGGATTTCGTTAAATTATGGAAAAAATCCCAGCAGGGGTGAAATTTGACATTGTTTTTAGATACTTAAAGATCGTGTCATTCACGAAGGCGCGTGCCTGGACTCGGATTTCCATATTATTAAAGGTTAGATTTGACAAATCTGCGCGTCATCGTGGATGACACGAACTATAGTTTGTCACTTATCAAAGTACCAATGATGAATGACAGAGTGGGATTAATTCTAACCATGGTATATTTTAAGCCTGGAAAAGAGAAGGAAACAAAAGATACCGCACGCCGAGAGAAATTCGCAACGGATGATTTCGCGCTGGTTTTTATTTTTCATATCTCATGCTCTGAAAAAGGGTCATTTTTGTTCTAAAAAGTGTGCAAAACGTGATACGTTTCTGGTCTAGAGCATTTTAATTTACAAGTACGATTTTTTTTACGATAAGCAATTGAAATTGCAATTTCATTTCTGGGTTGGTCCCATAGTAAAAGTGGCTCGACTTAGCGAGTAGAATCGAGCTCTGCATTAAAGCCCCATGCTGGGAGACAGTGTTGACCGAAATCTAAAAGCAATTGACCATTAACCATTACAAATTGAACCGTAAACTGTATTCGTCCGATACGGTGTACGGTTCAATTTGTAATGGTTAATCGACCAACACTGGTGGGAGAGATACTGTATATGTCTTCAATTATCTATATTACGGTGCTAAAAAAAGCGCTGGTGGCCTAGCGGTAAGAGCGTGCGACTTGAAATCCGGAGGTCGCGGGTTCAAACCCCGGCTCGTACCAATGAGTTTTTCGGAACTTATGTTGTACGAAATATCATTTGATATTTACCAGTCGCTTTTCGGTGAAGGAAAACATCGTGAGGAAACCGGACTAATCCCAACAAGGCCTAGTTTACCCTCTGGGTTGGAAGGTCAGATGGCAGTCGCTTTCGTAAAAACTCGCCTACGCCAAATCTTGGGATTAGTTGTCAAGCGGACCCCAGGTTCCCATGAGCAGTGGCAAAATGCCGGGACAATGCGAGGAAGAAGAAGATCTATATTACGGTGCTGTTTTATGTATCTCAAACATATAATATAGTATTATATAGGTATATAGTCTAGTACGGCAAACTTGACGCATTATCCACGTAGGAGCAGTTAAAGTAATTACAATACAGGTGGGATGCAGCGGTAAAGAGCATACGCGTCCAAACTTGCGCTGAGGATCGCTTTAAGTTTTCGGGGTATCACGAGTAACAAGATATAGCGGTTTTCTTTTACCATAATTATAATTTAATAACCTAGGATTTTTAAAGTGGATAAAGCTAACCTCTGAGTTTGAGATAAAACACAACGTATGACATTGACAGGACAGGACTAAGGGCCAACACGCATACGTCGTATCGTGGGAAGGCACATTGTGTTGGCTACGCTATACAAAGCCGTAACGTTGCACGACGCCGCAACGTGAGACGACGTCGTATCCACGATACGAACCCCGCGATACAACGCCGTAAAGTCGCACGATACCGCAACATGAGACGACGTCATATCGTGGGTATGTGTGTTGGCACTGCGATACAACGCCGTAACGTTGCACGACGCCGCAACGTGCATGAGACGACGTCGTATCCACGATACGAACCCCGCGATACAACGCCGTAAAGTCGCACGACACCGCAACATGAGACGACATCATATCGTGGGTATGTGTGTTGGCACTGCGATACAACGCCGTAACGTTGCGCGACGCCGCAACGTGCATGAGACGACGTCGTATCCACGATACGAACCCCGCGATACAACGCCGTAAAGTCGCACGACACCGCAACATGAGACGACGTCATATCGTGGGTATGTGTGTTGGCACTGCGATACAACGCCGTAACCTCGCACGACGCCGCAACGTGAGACGACGTCGTATCGTGGGTATGTGTGTTGGCCCCGCGATACAACGCCGTAACGTCGCACGACGCCGCAACGTGAGACGACGTCGTATCGTGGGTATGTGTGTTGGCCCCGCGATACAACGCCTATGCCATACTATGCAATACTTGGACATTATGAAACAGGCCCTTAATGTTGAAAATACAGATGTATTAAAACTGACGGCATCCTTTTCACCAACTTACCTACGCACCAGAAAATAGAATTAAAAACCTAAATGCGCGCATGACCCAAATATTAAATCCAAGCTTTATCCAAAGCACGGTAACACACACGCCTCAGCCCACCGCTAAAACCGCGTACGTCTGAGCTAACATTATTAATGAGGCTAATATGAAAATTGTTGGGCCAATAACGTACGCTAGGCACGTACCCGCTCCGTAATTTCAGACATGTCGACTGTACTCCATATTGTGATTTTGGGAGGAATTTTAATGTTTTGTAACTTTTGAAGACGTAGCCGTAGTATAATTGTTTATTGAAGGAACAATAAAAATACATCGGAAAGACGAACGAAACGTCACGTGATCTTATATGTTTTTAGTTTTAATTGTTGTTAGTAACACAATATTGTTTAATTTTTTCGCAGCTTCAAGGGATTGCAGACCTGAGTAAGTATATGGTTTTCATTTCAACTCGATACTATCACGCGTTCCCTAGATAAAGGGTCTTCGCAGACAGGCAGGCGGACGGACGGACGGATGGACAACAAACTGTTCTAACGAGGGTGTATACGGACTTCAGGCTCTCATTCAGAGGTTTACCCTATTTCTAGGTTTAATGTGACTGGGCCATTAATGCGTGCACTAATTCATAAGAGTTAGAAGTTCTTCTTGGTAACCTGATCATAACAAGTTACCAAGTGGAACTTAGATCTTTGAAGATGTAATCGGGAAAGCAGTAAACGAAGAGTTTTGAAAAGCTCTCTTCCTTAGTATTAATATATTATCCATTTTCGTGGTAGAAAACAAGGAGTGATCTTAAAAATCTAACCCGGCAAAGGTGAGCCGATCCAATCTAAGAACTTATGCTGCTATTTATAAGCCGATTCTTTGTTGTCGGTTTTTTAAGACATTGAGTTACCATACGTTTTCGTAACTCATTGGTAGATTTTTTTAGGTCATACGGTGAAGTTTCTGGATGTGTTTTTGTTTTTCTTCTTAATGATATGTTATTTCGTCACTTTTCTGTCGCAAAGTGCAAATTAATTAATTAAATTATCATAATTTCCTGCTATTTTTTTAATATTTGTTGAATTTTGTTTATTAATAGCTTAAGTCTAGATGTTCTGTACCTATATTGTTTGTCCTAAGATACTGGAATAAGCTGTGGTTACCTGTAATTGGAGAAACATCTACCCCTAATGTTATGTAAGCTACAGATTATTTTTTGGTGATCTTAAAGAAATTAAGAAAATAAAGTTTCTTAAGAAAATAAACTTATTATGTGTAGAATACCAGACTACCTACTTATCCAGAAAATTTTACGAATCTGACGAAAATAAATCGAGAGCAAAAATCGGCCCATAATGTTCCGCTAACTTCACCTTACACGCCTTCCATTTACAATTCATCTATTCACAGTTAGTGTAGTGTTAGTGTTAGTGTAGTTGGTAAGAATTCGAGTCTTTTGATTCTATATTTGAAAAATCGACTCGTTTTGAGACTGCGATAAAAAAGCGATCGAGTCTTTTAAGTCCCGAGTCTAGTCCTTTATTGAGTCTTTTTAGCGCTACTCAAAAGGATTCAAGCCTTCGAATAAAAACTCCGTCACAGTTTTGTTATTTGTACTTTTTAAATGCTAATAGCAGTAACGCTCCGTAGACCAAACAACCAGGATCATCTGACCAAGCAGGATCTCCGCTGGCAGTAGACGGTCGGGGCGGCCTAGTACCACATGGAGGTGATCAGTTAAGAAGGAGGCTGGCTCAACTGGACTCAGCTGGAAAGAGCTGGAAGTAGCCGCTCAGGATCGCGAGAAATGGAAAATTCTTCAGTGAGCCCTATGTCCCTAATGAGGGATAACAGGATTAGGTACCTACCAGGGCTGGTGGCCTAGCGGTAAGAGCGTGCGACGCAATCCGGAGGTCGCAGGTTCGAACCCCGGCCCGTACCAATGATTTTTTTCGGAACTTATGTACGAAATATCATTTAATATTTACCAGTCTAATCAATAGGCAATAAGGCCTAGTTTACCCTCTGGGTTGGAAGGTCAGATGGCAGTCGCTTTCGTAAAAACTAGTGCCTACGCCAAACCTTGGGATTAGTTGTCAAGCGGACACGAGGCTCCCATGAGCCGTGGCAAAATGCCGGGTCAACGCGAGGAAGCAGAAGATTTAGATTTTTTTTGTAAAAAATGAGGGTTGAAAAGAACTCGAGTCTCTTCAATCGACTCAAGTCTCTAACAAATCGAAATTAACTCGAGTCTTAACCAACACTATTCACAGTATACAGCGCAAGCAAATACTCTTTCTAAGCGACAAAAGCCACAACGTTTTTCAGCCGTGCGTGACAATACGCTGACACGCTGTAACGGATGAAAAAATTGCGTGCCTTCGATATGATAACATGAAAAACGTTGACATGAAAAAAACTTAAATTGTCAACTAGAGCGATATTGTGGCGATGAAAAGGGGGTGATTGGGAAAACGAATTAAGAGCGAGAATAGACAGAGTGAAACAGATTTTTTTTTAATTATATTCATAAATTATCGCCATGCATGTTTACTTTACAGATAGTACCTAATTAAACCAAAAAAAATTACTTTGCTAATCCGCGAAAAGATAACGCGCTAGTCAATCAGTGCTTACTCGTTATACTTACTTGCGTATTTTTACATGCAATTAATGTTCCCACCTACCCACCGCAAAAATAAATACGCAATCAAATTTAACAATCCACTACCGAAAGTACAAAACTCGACACGTGTTACGCCTCTCTATGAGGCATCCTCAGGAAATGTTGAAGTCCTACGATTGAAACTCGTCACTCAGTCAGTCAATCGTTTCAATCGTCGGACTTCGGACCGTCAATCGGGGCCAAACTATTCAACGCATTACCGGCCGACTTAAGAGGTGCCCATAGTGACGTCACATTTTCCAATCAACTAAAAAAAATATTATTAGACATGGCCTGTTAAACCATTGTCGAATTCTTCGACAAGGTGTCATTGATGCACACACATAATGGAAATATATAGTCTAAGTATGTTTACCTGTTTACAGTATTTTAATTGAGAATGTTATTTTATTTTTATTTGAGAAATTATTTATGTACCAAATTATTTTAATCTTAATATTAAGTCATAATTTATTGTATTTTTCTGATGTATTCATTGTTGACATTTGATTTATAATTATTATTGACATTTTTTTTTATTGATTTAATTTTACAATTTACATTTAGCTAAATGTAATACGATAGTGTGTAAGTATTTTGGACGTGTAATTACTTTTATCAATAAATATATGAATATGAATATGAATATGAATCAATATCTCCTGACTCCTGAGGATGCCTCGTAGAGAGTCGCAACGCCTTATTCTATTCGTTAGATAGTACTTAAGCTTAGTATGAACTATAACCTATTTTATTTACAATAAGAGTATACGTAATGTGTTATAACTAGCTTAAATCTAAAATAGGCCCTTGAGGCATTGTACCAAGGATGCTAGCGGCATTTCCGCGTGGTATAGCAATGCTGATACGGTGTGCGAGGAAGCTTCCAGCTCTTCGGTCACCAGTTACGTCAACCAGACGCTTCACTATTTCTGAAAAAAAACTTGTGCGTGCTGGCACCCCATGGACCTGGAGTTTCAACGCCAAATTGTAGTAAGTGCATAGCATAGATATTTAAAATGTAAAAATGAGCGCTATCTCGCCAGAAAACTGCAATCGCAGTTTGGCGTGGAATATAGTTGTAGCAATCGTGTGTAATACACGAACCGTTTCGAGCTACATTTGACCTCTTCACAACTGGAAACCTATTTAAACTATACACACATGGAATTTGGAACATTTATGCAAGCCCCTAAAATACAAAATTTCATAAACGTAGCTCAAACCGTTATTGATAAATTAACATTTATATTTGTAATTGTATTGTGTATAATCTCCTGGAAAACTTGGATGCCAAGCGGCCGAAACCCTCGTAAACCTATACCTACAACCCAGCCGACCAGCTTCATTGCGCACCATGTGAACGCATTTTCAAAACCAAGTTTAGCTTCGCAAGTCACATTAGAGCGTTCCATGTTTCCGATTCAAAAAGTTGGAGGAGTCGCCGTCATCGGACACGCCGAGGAAGACTATATAGAACGAGACTATAGACTATAGTCTATATAAAAGGTGCCCGTTAGCATTGCGAGAGATTTTAAGGGTGCATTCCTGATGGCAACAGAAGCAAAAAAATATATGACTTTTTGTGAAATGTTGAACACTCCTGTAAATAAAACGTAATTTTTATTGATAAACACATAACCTAAAATTAACTAAAAAGTTTTTATTTTATTTGGGGGTAGCCTCTCGAATACATTTTTTTAATTTTTCGATGTCAATCAATAGGTATGTCCAGACTAGACCTCAAAGTGGCAATACCGCAGTCAAAAATGTGCTTTAAATCGACTTATGGCGAAAGAATGATTTAGAAAAACATTTAACTATCTCTGAAACTAGGCTTAATCCAGAAAATTTTATATGACATTTTAGTTTCTAAATATTACCAGGAATGCTTAGTTAAAATGTCTCGCAGTGCTCACGGGCACCTTGTATAGAAGGAGATTATGTATATACATATATATATATATATATATATATATATATATATATACATATGTGTGTATATGTATATACATTATCTCGTTCCTCAACATTGGCGCGTGGCCACGTCATCCACGTCAACTCGAATGAAAATTTTAGAAACTTTTAATGGCGTAACTCGACCGGGTGAGGCGGAAATTACACCAGCGAGCAATTATCTACTCCGCTGTCAGTTCGGGGATCAGAGGTGACAGATGTCAAATATGTAGAAGGAATGAGTAGCCAAAAATATGTTAACACAACATTGTCGACGCGTCGAATATATCTTAGCCTTACTTTTTCACCAATACCTGCAAGATTTTTATTTTATAAATGATTATTTGTGCACAATCATACACAGATCGATCTAGCCCTAGGCCCAAACTAAGCAAAGCTTGTACTAAGAACACTAGACGACGTTGTACGTACTTAAATAGATAAAGTACCTGGGCGACCGAGCTTTGCTCGGTTATAACTTTTTATTGTAATATGGTGGTCTATAGGTGATAATCTTAACTAAATTTTTTTACTAAATTAAACTTGTCTAAAACAATAAAAATTAAAAAATTATATATAAACTTGAATATATAAAAAAAAACAAAAGTTAGTCACCGGGCGATATTCGAACCCGTAACACTCGTTTAGCAGGCCGCGTCTTAACCCGCTGGACCAGACGGCCAGTGGCCGAACACGAAATTAGCGACCATATTCTGCGTCGAAAGAAAAACGTATGAAAACTCGAAAACACGCGTTTTCCCAAACATAAGACTAATCTAGATCGATTGTTTACCCCCAAAAACCCCCATATACCAAATTTCAGCAAAATCGTTAGAGCCGTTTCCGAGATCCCGGAAATATATATATATATATATATATATATACAAGAATTGCTCGTTTAAAGGTATAAGATATATACTTAGATTCATAGATAACATCCATAACACTGTAACAAATAAACACACAAATGATCCCTGCTAAATGCAAATGGCCCTTACCAGGATTCGAACCCGAGGCATCCTGCTTCGTAGACACTATCGACTAGGCTAGCTAGGAGATCAAATAAGGCGTTTGAGGGCCTTAAAATCAATACGCGCCCTACCTGTAGATGTGCCTTCCGTTTCTGGAAGTCAGCAAGGATACGGACAAAGTGTCAAAAATATGTATACACTACCCTAATATATGGGCCATGAGGTCGTGTATACATATTTTACTTCGATCGTGTCGATGTTTTCAGACGTGACTGTACTTATATCATCAAAGTTAACACAACAACAAATTATCTACATCTTCAATATTTATTTTACGGCTTACAACCTTTATTGCACAATACAAAAAAGTACAAATGGCGGACTTAATGGCTTAAGGCATTCTCTACCAGTCAACCATTGGGTCAAACAGTAAAAACACACACCCACAAGTTACGTAATGAAACGGGATAAGGCACATAATCGTATAGATAATTATAAGCTTAAGTCCACGACCCACTTAGCGTCGTAAATCACATTAATTACGCATCCCAGTCAATCACGAACGAAGGAAAATCCCGAATAATGGCATCAAGTGTACATGGCCGTGTTTTTATTAGTATTACACTTGCGGACACAAGAGACAGCCTCCTGCCTAGCCGATAATGACGGCCTACGTAACGAAGCTAGGGGGCCTTGGTTCGAATCCCGGTAAGTGAGTTTTTCACAAATATATGTTCCTGATCCCGAGTAAAGTCGCAAAAGCTGACCATCGCGAATAACTGACAGGCCGATATCGTCCGGCGAACTGGTAATCAGTGGGCTGGGCCCCTTTATTAATGTTTTCTGCGTATATTTTCTGTTTTATGCTAACATATTTATTAAGTCGACATCTAGTAGGTACTCACAACATATAAGCCTTCTTGAGATTACTGTGGGACTTTAGTCAATTTTTGTAAAGGGGCCCACTAATTACAAGTTCGCCGGACGATATCGGCCTGTATGTAATTCACATAAGCTGTCAATCGCGAATAACTCTAATAAAATATCTTACTTACTTACTTACTCCGTTGGCTCAGCGACCCAAAATGAGACTTGGCCTCCGACACAAGACAGCGCCACTATTCTCGGTCCTGTGCGACTTCTGGCCTATTGTTGACTCGAAGCTCGCGCAGATCCGCCTCCACCATGTCGCTCCAGCGATACCTGGGGCGTCCGATAGGACGTCCTCCTGCTAGGTGACCCAGGCCGCGTAGCCAACGTGCATATCGTTCACGCTCCGTGGCGAACGAAACGCAAATGTCACAGTCGCACTAATAAGGAAGAGTGATAGAGAGAGATAGCTACGATACGCTACGGAGCGTGAACGATTGTAACGTTGGCTACGCGGCCAGGTACGCTCTTTTTACGTTCCGATCTTCGTCCATTCTCTCAAGGTGGCCCAACTAACGGAGTTTGTGGGCTTTACTTTACTAAATAAATATCTATCTATGAATATATTTTTGACCTAGTGCTTGACTGGTAGAGAGTGTCTTAAGGTACTATGTTCACCATTTGTACTTAGTATTTTATGTGAAATAAAGTATAAATAAATAAATAACTGACAGACCGAAATCGTCCGGCGAACTGGTAATCTGTGGGCCCCTTAAGGATGTCCTATAAAATTTAATTTTATATTTTATTTATGTGCATTTTAACAATTTTGTTTTTACTGGCTCAGTGACCCAAACAGGATCTTGGCCTCTGACACAAGAGAGCGCCACTCTGCCTTATCCTGCCCCACTTCACGCCAGTTGGGTATTCCGAGGGCGAACAGGTCTTTTAGGACTTCGTCACTCCAGCGGTATCTGGGACGCCCAGACGGACGTTTTCCACCCGGGTGTCCTACATACGCTCTTCTCACAGCACGATCCTCTCCCATCCTCTCTAGGTGACCGAGCCAGCGGAGTCGTGTGGCTTTGATCTCGCCAATTGTATTGGGCATCGCAACCAGCTCCTCTAGCTCCCTAAGACCTACGCCTCCAAGTTCCATCTTCAACAAATTATGATTTATTATGCATTGAGAAGAGCTGCTCAAAATGGAACCCCTCCTTTTAAACGACAAACATCAAAAACATCGCCCTATTATATTGTCCCAATTTCTACGGCACTTAATGCAAATCTAATAAGGTTTGTATCTCAGCCGGCTTCTCTCGTACAAAACAATATCAAATTTCAAATAAGGTTCGTTATGGACCCAATTATTGGCTGTTATTGATATTTTTGCTTCCGTATTTAAATTTTAAATAATTTAATGAAAATGTGCCACTTTTTTTGCAGATAATATAACAAATATTTATACGTACCATAAAAACCCAAGTAAAACAAAATAGATTATTGTTATTTTCTTACTAAATACTTTAAAACTAATTCTAAGCAGCTCTATTTATCGTAAATTCAATAGTTATTTATTTTGAAGAAATAATACTCGCCAACAGTGATATTATTAGGGTTCCTAATCGTAAATAGTTTTGAAAAACGAAATTTTCTATTTTTCTATTTTTTTTTTAATATTAGGTTTGATTGTGTGTCCAATTGCTCTCATAACAGCACTACGAAATTACGAATAGTAATAATAGACTTCGCCTTCGAAATGATTAATTTCCGAATTTATATTTTCAGACAATGACTAAAAATAACGAAACATACAAAATTAAATAAGCTAAATCAGTATATTAAGAGCCTATTTCACAATGTCTTTGTCTTTGTCAATACCTTTTGGCATTAAGTTCGCCATTTGTACATTTGCTTGCCATCAGGCTGTATGCTTGTTTGCCACCGACGTAGTTTTAAATATATGTATATTGGGGATAATCTTACACAGATCGACCTAGCCCCAAAATAAGAAAAGCTTGTACTATGGTTACTAGGCGACAATATACATACGTATATAGTCAAATATATACTTACATACATAGGAAACACCCATGACTCGGGAACAGTATTTGTGTTTAGAATAAATTTAAAAGTGGGAAAATTACTGTCTTGGGTGAGACTTGATTTATCAAATAAATGATTATCTTATCTTATCTTATCTTATCTTATCTTATCTTATCTTATCTTATCTTGAACTCAGTCTGAGTTCAAGTCTAACCCAAGACAGTAATTTTCCACTTTTAAATTTATTTTAAGCTTAATAGCGTGGTTCGTAGTTTAATTTAGTGTTTGTGTTCTTCACACAAATAAATGCCCTTACCGGGATTCGAACCCGGGACCATCGGTTTCATAAGCAGGTCACTACCCACTAGGCCAGAACGGTTGTCCAAAATTACCTACCTTTTATTTTTCACCGAAATAAAACTAATGTAAACATTTCTTAGACAGAATATAACAGGCTAAAAGGAATACCTATTACTTTACACATGAGAGACTATCGCTCAGTAAAAATGCGCAAAATGATATTTTTCCACAGACTCCACCCCTCCCCCGCTTCCCCTAAAGTAGGCGATGAATCACTTTAGCGCACATCACTCTATCTGTTGTGTACGCACCTGCCTAAGGGGTACGGAAATGAGAGGAGATGACAACATTGTTATTTTATTTTTTCCAAAATTACCTTTGTGTGTAGTATATATCTGAACGTAAAGTAATTATTAAAACGTTTAGGACATACTGAGCAACTTTTACTATAGGACCAACCGCGAAATTACGAAAAAAAAAACCCTTAGTAAAAGCTGTTCAGTATGACCTAAAACTTAACGAGTTTAAGTAAATGCGTTACGTTCAGATAAATACTGTATATCTATTATGAAAACAAGTGATCTGACATCAAAAAGAAAAAAAAAATTTGCAAGTTTCACGAGATTCAGCTCGGTTAAATTGATGCTCACGGCCTAGCCACGGTGACAATCATAGTCATACATCACCAAACACAAATCTAATATATACCGTATGACAGATACTATGAAATGTATTTATATATAATTTTGTTATATTAAAATAATTGAGTGAAAACTCATGTAGCATAGAGACACAATTGACAATATAGAAAATATTTTCTAACATCCATTAAATGAAATATTACATTACGATACAAGTGCGAAAAATAGGAAATTCAAAACGAGTGGGGATAAATTAAAACACGACCGAAGGGAGTGTTTTAAATTGACACGAGTTGCAAATTACCTATTCGCACATGTATTGTACAACGTTTTACAGTACATATGGGCCTTTAAATTTTCGACAGAGTGACGTAATGTGCCAGGGCTGCAAAGCTTGTTTATATCACTATCGTATACAATACTTTTTCTACGAGTCATCTAAAATAATACTCTTTTTGACGACCTGTCTGGCCTAGTGAGTAATGACCCTGCCTATGAAGCTGATGGTCCCGGGTTCAAATCCTGGTAAGGGCATTTATTTGTGTGATGAGCATGGATATTTATTTTGTTCCTGAGTCATGGGTGTTTTCTATGTATTTAAGTATTTATAAATATTTATATTATATATATATCGTTGTCTAAGTACCCTCATCACAAGCCTTATTGAGCTTACTGTGGGACTTAGTCATGTAGACATCTTCGCGCGAATCACGCCGCGCGCCCCGCTTGGGAGCGCGGCGACACGTGATTGGTCAAGTATTTTAATAGTTGACTACAGCGTATCGAAAGGAATCTTATAGTTGAGTGGGAGCCGATACATGAAAAGTACTCAATTATAGTTTGGCATACGAAATCTTAATTGAACTATTACGGTCGGCGAGTACAAAAAGTATATTACATTACCCCTAGTGTAAATAAATTCGATTTCCAAACGTGACGTACGCGTTTGCGTTTAGTCTCATTTTGTATTGGATTTCGAAAGAGCGCGCCAAGCGGGACGTTTTGGAACCTCAAAATCCTATACAAAATGAGACTTATCGCAAACGCGTTCGTCACGTTATGATGTCGATCAAATTTACACTAGGGGTACTGGTCACCTCTACAAAGTTCTCGTATCGACTCCCCCGTATCGTGTTTAACTAAGCGATCTCCGTATTGAAAAGTTGATTTTTCTTGTTTCTGATATAATCTTGTTTTCTTATGCCATCACGATGTAGCATATTTCCTAAAGGCGTTGCCAGACGTGGGTCTGTGCTGGCATATTTGTTTAAAAATAAAAGATAATATTACTTGTGTTGAGAGTACTAGACGGCGATATAATTAATCCAACCAAACACACACACACACACTCACACTGGTATCAAGAAAGAAGAAGGCGCGCACGGCCCCTCGTAAGACTCAGTGTGGTACCGCCGAACCGGCTAATTCTGGCTTGCGGATTGCTACACCGAGTACGTATCGCGCTTGCATTACACCGCCACGGCTGCTGAAGTGGTGGAGTATGTACACCAGAAGACCGGATACACGCTGAGGGTGTTCCTGCTTCGATCGCGCCACTACGTGCATTTTAACTCTTTTGTTGTGCGCGTGCCGCGACCGCTGCGGGGGACCATCGAATGCGCCGACTTCTGGCCGAAGGGTATCGTGTTTCGGAGGTTCCGGGGCAAACTGCCGAATCCGACACAAGAGCAGCCGATTCAACGGAGCCACGCCGTTTTGTCGCCTAAATAGTGTTTAGTTGTAATTTTATAAAATGTATATGGATGTTAGTCTGTAAGGTATTTGTAATATGGGCCTTGTTGCCTGAATCAAATTTTAAATAAAATAAATAAAAAACATTTTCATGTAAACTGTTGCCACTACAAAAAAAAATTAAGGCTCGCACTGTCCAAAAGTTATCAAATCTCGTACAGCCAAGCTTCTAATTATATATACAAGCCCTAACTTCTCATACTCTACACCTTATATGTAGCTTATCCGTTTGGCCGCCTCTGCGAGTCCAAATGTTACGATCCAACCTTTTTGCATTAACGCCCCTAGAAGAAGCTACGACCCGGTGGAAACTACGACATGTCAATCATAAAAAAACAATACGATACATGTCAATAGATCGCTTGTAAAAACTACAATAAATATTGTTAATTTATTATAAATCCTTTCCATTAAATACAAAAGTTCAAGAAATAAGTTCACGCAACTAACGCGTGAATACCAAGTATAAGTAGTATAACGATGCGTTCAGCGCGAAACGTGCACTATGTCTGGAATATTTGCGGACGCGAGCGTGGACGTTTTCCAAGCCACGCTCCGCAAGCCCTAAGCAAACCAAACACAACCTTGCCATAGTGGCTAATAGGTGGGACAGTGGCCTTTTGAGAGACTGGTCCTCCTTACATGTTAGTTTTAAGTAAATTTCATTTATTCTAATGTTATTTATTAAACGTAAAATGTAAAAAAAAATATTGTGTGAAATAAATGAATTTTATTTTTTATTAATAATCCGCTTCCATGTTTTTATTTCATGAGTAATTATCGCGATAACGGAAGACAATATTAAATACAATAATAATAATTTATTTATATTTTGTAATTTGGGCTCGTTTAACTTATCTCTTTTCTTCACGGGTATAGGCACGTTTTTCCTATATTGCTCCGTAAAATTAAAATTCGATAAAGGGACGTACTCCATTAATGTTCTATCAGAGGGATCAAGAGCGTAATATACAAAAAAAATATCAATGTAAGGAGACCAGTATAAAGTTGAGTCTTGGAGGCCAATTCAAATTTACATTCTGACTGTAGTTATAGCTAGGGTTAGGGAATGGACGCGACCCGCCCGATCGCATAAAAGTCGTCGGTACGCGCCTCGGCAAATATCCCTGACGCGCTGCAGAACCGTGGCAACCAACCTCAGAACTCTGAAAGCATTATTATACTGGATGCGAAGAGCATTATAAGCTTTCAGCGTGTAGTCGACCCCAAGGGTAGGCTATATATAAATATTACAGACATTCTTACACACATTGATCAAGCCCCACAGTAACCTTGAGAAGGCTTGGGGTACCAAGGGCATTACCAGCGGGCTAGAGGGGGGGGGGGGAGGGCATTATTCTCTAGGAGGAAGGAGGCAGCTGCCCCGCCCTGTCCCCTTGGCGAGGCCCATGGTAATATACAAATACTTAAATAGGTTCATAGAAAATACCCATGACTCAGGAACAAATATCTGTGTTCATCGCACTAAATAAATGCCCTTGCCGGGATTCGAACCCAGGACCATCGGTTTCATGGGCAAAGTGTCAAATTATAATAGAAACATGCTCATAGATGTTCGCAAGGTACTTTATGAACAGGTGGAACGAGGCTTTGTAAAGATGCTTAAAATATATTTATTGTATCCGAGAGTAATTGAAGTTATGTTAGAAATACTCGTTATGAATATTCAATTAGGTTTCCGCATTTTCTTCTGGTATAATGTTTTGAGGATTATCCAACTTCTGATTGTTTACATGTTTCGATAATAAAGGAAAATAATAAGGTTTATCGATAATAAAGTTGTTAGGCAAGAATTACGAAGGAAAAAATGGCTGCCGGATTAGGGACTTTCAGATTCGCATTTCTAAACGTGTTCGCTCATATCTTCACCCACACTGTTAACTGTCCATCGGTGGACCTTATTACAAAAGGCATAAGGTCCACCGATGGACAGTTAAGAGTGTGATTGTTTGCTAGGTGGTTGGATAACCTGCATAATAATACAAATTTCCTATTTTTCTTGCGGTTAACTTTTTTTTTTATTTATAAAAAAATGATTTGGTATTTTATACCACATTAACAATAAATATTGCTTCATCATTAATAGGTAGATATTAGCCCTGACTTAAATCTGAAAACTAACCTAATAGCCCGCGACCTGAGAACAGATTTCCATGACCAATAGCATCCCGGGCGGGCGTGAAGTGGTTAAGGACAATATGTAATGAACCCGTCAGCTACCGCTCCGTCGGTGGATTTTTTATTCATAATATCATACGTACTACAACAAATTTACTATCATCTGACAAAGTTTCAAGTGTCAGTTTTCAGTTCCTCAGCCCACCAACGGAGCGGCAGCTGACATCCACAAGGTTTCATTAAACATCGCCCACTTTAAGAGAAATGGCCGATGGAATTAGCGCATAGCCCGCCTAGTTTGGTCTAGTCCATTCAACTAACCTTGTATTTTTACCGTGTTATTTTGAAGGCTGACTTTAAACGCCTTAAACGGCCTTATTCTCCATTTCAGACCAGCTTCATGAAGTTATTTTAGTATATGTGACTGGACAGAAATGGCCTGTGTTCGAGTTTTTATTTCACGTTAGGTCTGTTTATCACAGTGCTGGAATTGTTATGAATAATTATGACCTTTTAGTGTAAAACGCATGTTTCTGGTTAAAGAAGTATCACCTTTGACACTGACAGATCGTTCCCATAACAAGTTGAGAAATTCATAATCTGTTATTACAATCTGAAATCTGAAGACGCCTCAAGTCATGTACTCGTAGTAATACCATGCAAAATATTTTTTCTCAAACTTGCAATTAAATTTGACATGACTTACTTCAAATTAGGTCCGGAAATACTACGTATCCGGTGCGATGAGAGAAGATTATACGAGTATGTAAAGGAATCTCATACAGCCTTACACACCTAGGCCTATAAAGCAACCTTATTTTGTTTTTAAACGTCAAATTGTGACTGTGTTGTTGAGTTTGACAAATTGTGAAATTTGTTTTTTAATGTGTAAGGCTACGAATGAAACAAATTGACTACATTTTTTTTCGTTGCAAGTTTGATAAATACAAATCTCGGCGAGAAACGGGGTTTGCCGGCCGCGTATCCCTATATGTCTATATCTACTTGCCCTGCGTTTCCCGGCCTCTGTAGTAATGTATTATTTCACTAAGCCATTTTGCTACGCAGTAGGGCTGCTGGAGTTGGCTCCTGAATGTCATCTTAAATGTGTGTGGGATTTGTATGTTTAATCTTGTAATGTAATGAAATCTCATCGTTTGCTCGTATGCACAGATTTAGTAAGCGTATATACTTTAAGATTATTGCAGTGAGTAAAAGGGAATCACGTAAAAGCAATTTTGTTCATTCTAGAACCGTGCTCGTATGTGACGAACCCACGGGACTGAATAAGCCAGATAGAAGTAGGTTTAATCTTTGACTTCCAGTTTATAATGTATTCCTAAAGAGACAGTCTTAATTACAAGAGAATATTATATTTTCTGTCAGTCAAGTCAGTCTAAGTATTCAACGGAAGTTTTTTAATATGTTAAAATGTGTATGTTATAATACATTTAAGACATGATATTATACACGGTGTATCGCGAGGAAACCGAAAGATTTTAACAATGTTTTCCTGATCACATTTAGAGACTAAAATGTCATGTAAACGTTTCAAATTTAATACCAATTAAAAAAACATCTTATTGTAACTTACAAGGAAAGGTACCCAACTGTCCGGTTCCGATTTGATTTATACTCATACTCATACTCATTTATTGGTAAAATATACAATTTTACATGTCAGCAATAAAATACACAGTTGAAATTAAATTAAATTAAATTAAAAATCGACATTCGAAGTTTTATAATATCTTATCGCTAAAGTTACACATAAAGACGGGTGTTTTTTTAGAAAAACTTGAGTTTAAGCAGATATAACAAAACACGTGTACATAATTTTTTCCTGTTCTCAAACAAGCCATTAACTAGCAAGTTGCTTGAGCATTACTTTCTATAGGAGTTAGAAGATTTAGTAACTTTTCAGTACTTTGGAGGACAATTTCTCCCAATAAGTTGAGTTTGGGCAGCTAAAAAAAAATACGTGTCCGTTATTTTAGACTACTCTATAACATATATAAATATAAATCAAATCGGAACCGGACAGTTGGGTACCTTTCCTTGTTAGTGCAGAACACCTTTTCCCGATGGCGATGATGCCATTATGGGGCGTACTCTTAATAATTATTTCCAAAAAAAGTCGTAAAAATTCATTTTCAGTGCCAGGTTTACAATTAACTTTACAGTACATATGGGGCTACTTTATAGCACTAGTGCGAGAAGTAGCATATTACGTTACTGTGTCGAACATTTAAAGGGCCATATGTACTGTAAAACGTTGTACGATACATGTGCGAATAGGTAATTCGCAACTCGTGTCGATTTAAAACACTCCCTTCGGTCGTGTTTTAATTTATCGCCACTCGTTTCGAATTTCCTATTTTTCGCACTTGTATCGTAATGTACTATTTTATGTACATGTAAAGGGGGAAGCGCTTGTGGCCTAGCGATAAGAGCGCATGACTTGCAATCCGAAGGTCGCGGGTTCAAACCCCGGCTCGTACCAATTAGTTTTTCGGAACTTATTTTCATCATTTGATATTTACCAGTTGCTTTTCGGTGAAGGAAATACATCGTGAGAAAACCGGACTAATCCCAACAAGGCCTAGTTTACCCTCTGAGTTGGAAGGTCAGATGGCAGTCGTTTTCGTAAAAAATAGTGCCTACGCCAAATCTTGGGATTGGTTATCAAGCGGACCCCAGGCTCCCATGAGCCGTGGCAAAATGCCGGGACAACGCGAGGAAGGAGATGTACATGTATAACGACATTATTTTTTTTTTTTTTTTGTCGAAATTTAATTAAACTCGTATAAACATTTTTCCTTCTTTTTGCCTCAGAAGTGTGTGGCTGAAATCTTTCGGGTTTCTCGTGTTACACTGTGTATAACTCAATATAATAACTCGCAGTCCAGTCACTAGAGTACACGAGCATATTAAAACGGAAACTGAAATTAGCAAAAGGTACACGAGCGGATATAATATATAATATCTTGCTAACTTACTGAGAGAATCCTAAATTAAGTAAATTTAATTTTCTTTTTATGTTATTGGCAGTTAAGTTAAGAGGAACTCCTAGTGGCGATTTTTCCATACAAACGCTTTCAACTGTTTCCTCCCTGGATTTTTATACTAGAGCAATGATTTTTTTCAAATAAGATCAATATCTGTGCCGCTATGTTTTGCTTTTTTGATTAATTCATTTTGAAGGAACTTACAGCGCATCGCCTCGAAAGTCGCAAAAACGACTCAATTGAATTAGATGCAAAAAGGCGCAGTATACAGATATGACAACAAATATCCAAAAAATCAAAACATAGCGGCATAGATTATTTCTTCCTATTGCAGTTTCCAAAATTTCATAATGATTGGTTGCGTTTTGGAGGAGGAAACAGTCGACGTATCAAACAATAAAAAAATCTTCATCTGACGAGAAAGTAAGGTCGTAGATACATCCGCCGATGACATCTGACGCAAGCGAGTCCAGCGACTACATGATTTTAACTAATTTAATTTCACTTATAAAGCAATTACGCTTACGCGAAGCTTACGCGATGCTTACGCGACGCGTGGTGCCCAGAACTCTACGCATCTCATACTCGTAACGTTTTGACGATACGCTTACGCGACGCTTACGCTTACGCGCCGTGTGCTGAGGGCCTAAAATACTATTTTAACTGAGACGCTGCCACAGAAAAGACCATACTTTCATCTTAAATTCGGACATTTGCAATCACTCTGGTGTTGCAGATGTCCATGGGCGACAGTTATTGCTTAACATAAAGAGATTCGTCATATCTCATTAAAAAAATACGCTACCTACATTTTTTTTTAAATAGCCTACATTGTGTCCCACTGCTGGGCAAAGGCCTCCCCTGTTTTCCGCCACTCGTCACGGCTTTGTGCATGCTCCCGCCAGTCACCACGAAATGAGTCCAGGTCGTTTCGCCATCTCGTTTTTGGCCTTCCTCTGCCTCGGGTGATCTGTGGTGCCCATTCGGCCGCTATTTTGGCCCATCTGTCCGGGTGCATCCTACAGATGTGCCCCGCCCAATCCCATTTGAGCTTGGCGGCCTTCACACCCACATCTACATACATAACACACACATATATAATGCTTAAATACAGGGTACAATTTCTACTTCAGACATACCTATCCAAAGTTATAAAATTCCCAAAGTGAGCGTATACCAAATTGGAGCGACTAAAAGCGTCACCCGATAGCAATTTGCGCTCGTAAGCGACGCGGATACTGTTACACGGACATGTTTATATGTGGCGAGACATTTCTCAATTTTTGACTTCAAATTCCGTACCTTAAATTACCTTGACCGTAACAACTTATACAGTACATATGGGGCTACTTTATAGCACTAGTGCGAGAAGTAGCATATTACGTTACTGTGTCGAACATTTAAAGGGCCATATGTACTGTAAAACGTTGTACGATACATGTGCGAATAGGTAATTCGCAACTCGTGTCGATTTAAAACACTCCCTTCGGTCGTGTTTTAATTTATCGCCACTCGTTTCGAATTTCCTATTTTTCGCACTTGTATCGTAATGTACTATTCTTGTTGAATCTAGTAGCCTTCATATGAGTGTTTTATGAGTGTCAAACTCACAGCCAGGGAGGGAGTAAAGGAGGTTGTGTGCGAACAAATTTACGAAGAGCGATATTTGCTTTTGGATCAATTCATGGACTTTCCGATGGTGTTATTAGAATAATGATGTGTCTCTTGTAGAGTGTGACCAACGTAGATCAGTATTCAGAGTGAACAGTGATCTCTTCTGTGACTGGAAGTTTTGTGACGAGATTTGGAGGCGACATTAAGCTGAAGAAACCTGGTGGATATGTTATATGTAGGTAATAAAGTAAGACACCAGCAATGAGTTGTCATCATCTCTCTAACGTCTAGGCCTCGTATAGGTATGTAGTATGTACATACCGTTTTCCAGTATCAGTAAAGGCATCAGCTCATTCGATAGAAGCATGGGAGCTTGACGACAACTGTTGCTATAGTTTAGTAGATATTTTTTATTTTCTAAATTACTACTTATGTGTAGGCACAGCTTATATGTGGACAGGTTAATTCATTCACGAAGACGTGTGCCTTAACTCATATTGTCATGCTATTAAAGGTTAGAATTGACAAATCTGCGCGTCATTTTGGATGACACGAACTAAATAATGAGTCAACGTCAACAAACATTACTTAAAATAACAAATTTTAAATTTCGAATAAACGAAACCGATTCAGTTAGGGGACAAAAACCTGTTTTTACGTTCATAATGATACGTAAGTACAGTCACATCTGAAAATATCTATACGAAAAGTGTTCCAAAAATATGTATACGCTACCTTATATATGGACAATTAAGTCGTGTATACATATTTTTGGCACATTTATTGTATCGATATTTTCAGACGACCGTACAATGACTTTTTTTTCACCGCTCAATTATTAATAGTCCGCGTATGTAGGACTCTTGTTGCGCCGCCATTAGTTGACATAGACAAGAGGTGGTATTCTGTACATTTCGTGATTATTTATTCAATATTATTTTTTATTATCAATGATATTATAACTCTTACTTTGTACAAATGGTACAAGTTACCTTTTGTCACGCCTAGGCAAGTGAGAAATGTGCACGAGCTAACGAGCTTCCACACGCAGAAAGAGAAGGAGACAAGCTTATGTATGTAAATACTATTATTTTGGCTTTTTAGTTCCTAGGTTATTTTGAAAGCAGTGTTTTATTTAAGAATAATTTTATTTTTTAATTTATAGTGGAAAGTATTTAGATATATTTTTTAGATTTTTGGTGATGTTTCAAAAACCGTTCGACTGATTTAGATAAAATTTAAATGGGACCTGGAACTCTATATCCTTTGGAACGAAAAGAAGTCGATTAAAACGTAGCTATTCGTAAGTATGCGTTAACAGTAAATAAAAATAATAATAAATAAAATAAATTTTATTGGCATTAAGGTAAGTACATTTTAGTGTTGAAGTCCCTGACTTCTGAGCTAGGTAAAAACCTGTGTTACAGAAGTCAGTGTCCTCTCCCAAACAAAATAGTAACTATTAAGACATTAACCATTTTCATTTTAGACATAAAGTAGATAATTAAGGCTTGTTTTAATATTATAAAACAAATGCCATTCTAATAAGAATACAAATGCAATTTATTTTACATATATATTTTTTTGTGTAGATGTGTGTGTGTGTGTGTGTGTGTGTGTATGTGTGTGTGTGTGTGAGTAAATCAGGGTAAGATGCTTTCAGTTTGTACATAGTCTAATGACAGCAACCAGGACTTAAGTTTTTCCTTACACTCATGTTTATTTAGGGGATAAATGTTTAGGGTTTTATTAATCTTATTATATAAAAAGATGCCCATAAATCTTTGTTGCCGTCTGGCCGTAGCTAGTCTACATTTATATGGTACACAAACATTAGTCAAAGTTCGTTTGCTTGTAATTTTATTTTGATCATAAGGGGTAAGCTTATGCTGCTTTAGCACTAACTGAAGTATATATAGTTGTCTAACAGAGAGCAATTGACATTGTTTATATAATAGACTCGTTGGATATCTATATGATCTACATGTCATGACTTTCAACAGGGATCTCTGAGCTCTTTCTAATTTTAACATGTGGGTTTTACAAGCGCCACCCCATACAACATTGCAATAACCAATCACTGGCTGAACCAGAGCAACATATACTTTTTTCAATAAAACTAGGTCAGATACATTTCTTAGTTTCTTAAAAATATATACTAGTTTTCTTATCCGTGTTGAGGTTAGGTCTAGGTGAGGCTGCCAACTCATTCTTTCATCAAGCAGAACGCCCAGATACTTAATACAGTCAGATTTAGCAATAATAGTACAAGTACAATCAGTTCCTGACTGAAAACTGCATTTGTGAACCTTAAGCTCCCTATTATACATAAATGATTTATTTAAAGAAAATTGTAAATATGTGGTCTTATTTAAGTTCAAGGTAAGTAGATTTCTCTGTAACCAAGTATTTATTTTATGGAGTCCAATCTCAGCATTACTGTACACTTCCTCCCATGTATCTCCATGGAAAATTATGGATGTATCATCAGCATAAGTGAAAATTTTTCCTTTTGTAAGAGATAATTGACACAAGTCATTTATGTAAATTAGAAACAAGCTGGGTCCCAATATACTGCCCTGGGGCACTCCATAAACAACAGGGGAATCTTTACTAACAGTGTTTCCTATTTTAACTTGCTGTGTACGATTGACCAGGAAGTCACTGAATATCATGTGAGCCTTTCCCCTTATGCCAATGCAATCCAGCTTGTCGATAAGCTCTGGGATCGAGACAGTATCAAATGCCTTGGCAAGATCAAGGAAAACGCCCAGGCATTTCTTTTTAGTATCTAATTGGGTAATAACGTGTTCAGTCAAAGCACTGACGGCGTCTTCCGTGCTCCTGCCTGGCCTGAATCCAAATTGACAGTTTGATAAAATTTTATGGTGCTCCAAGTATTTAACAAGACGGTTATTTAGAGCTCTTTCAAGGATTTTTGAGAGTGTTGACAAAACTGAGATTGGCCTGTAATTAGCAACATTGTCTTGGCTCCCTCCTTTATGAACAGGTGTGATTAGAGATCTTTTAAGTACCGCAGGGAAAACCCCTTGTTTAAAACACATTTTAATAAGTTTTGTGAGAGGGTTAATAATTACATTTTTTGCAAGTTTAAGCAGTTTTGCTGGAATGAGATCCCAGCCGGTGGCACAATCAGTTTTGAGACTAAGTATTAAGGATTCTATTTCAGCTTCATCTGGAGGCAATAAAACTATGGATTGTAAAGCTCTTGGCATGGGAAAGCTGTGTATATTTAAATTTGTTCCATTATTTGTTATTGCTTTAGCCAATTGTTGACCAATCTTAGAAAAGTAGTCACTGACAACTTCAATATCATCAGAGGCCTTGTTTCCTGAGCTAATTAATTCATGAGCTGAGTTTGGCAGTTTTTTATAATTAACTATTGATTTAATTGCCGTCCATGTTTCCTTATTTGACTTTGCACACTGTAACAACGTCCTATCATATTTATGTCTCAGATTTCTTAATAGAGTATTACAAAAATTACGATATCGCTTGTATGAGATGAGTAGAACTTCGTTATTTGGATCATTCTGACTTTTTTTATGAAGACGGTCTCTATGGCGGATGCACCTTAAAAGACCTGGCGTTAGCCAAGGTTTAAGCGTTCTCTTCCTACAAGGCACAGGGCAAGATTTAGAGTTCATTTTTATTGCCATAGCTAATGTGTCGACAAACTGGGTAAATGCTTGGTTAACATCAGCTGAACTGGTGATAAACGAATAGTCAATATTATGAAGATATTCAACTGCCTGTGTGTATTTAATTTTATTATGGAATTGCATATTTGTAGACTGAGGAAGGCACAGTGAAAGGTTTAACAGAACAAGTGCATGATCGAATAAATGCATAAATATCGAAAAATAATATAACACTAATTGTTTTAACAAAATTCAACCCTTTGTATACATAGGCATTGACCGTGTATAGCATTTGTTTTAAATCTCAGGGTTTATAATCAAATAAGTAAATTTCACACTCGCGTATGAAGGGTTCAATTAGTAGCCAAATAAAAGAGATGAATTCATACTGGGGTACTGATATAATTGGGAGTATAAATAATGTTCATTAAAATAGACAGGATTACAGAGCAAATGCAAAAAATTAATACGATTAAACAGATAAAATCCTTATACATAAAGTGAAGGTGCCTTATACCGTGGGGACCTTATACATCTCCAAACTTAATGTATTAACCGTGGAGACTATACGTCTCTGTCATATTGTATAATATACTTGACTTGGTACATACTAGTTATGTATTCTGTAGCATTAGTTTATGAGACTGCTAGTTTAACAGTCCAGACGCGGTTTATTTATTTAGTATAAATTTTATTTTGACACTTGGAGAGACTTTACACCTCCAAATTTTATTAGTATTAGTACTCTGACATTGGGGACTTTTTACATCTCCAGATTTAATGTGTTTTTAACCATAGAGAATATACATCTCTATTGTATTGTAGTAATTATTTATTTTAAGATTATTATAATGTAATGTTTTATAAGATTATTATACTGAGAGCGTTGAGAAGTGTGTGTGGTGTAAAATTACAAGATAGAATTAGGAACAGTGTGATAAGGGAAAAGTGTGGACTGAACGAAGATGTAGTGACAAAAATTGAGAAAGGTATGTTGAGATGGTTTGGACACGTGGAAAGAATGAGTGAAAGAAGGTTAACAAAGAGAGTGTATAAGGGAGAAGTAGAAGAGGGAGTTGGAAGGGGTAGACCTCGGCGGACTTTCTCTGATCAAATCGGGGAAATCCTGAAGAAAGGCCAGGTCAAGAGCACCCTAAACCGACGAGCGTGTATGAGGAATGTCATGAAAGTGAAGGAAGCGAAAGAGGTATGTCAGGATCGTAGCAAGTGGAAATCCGTGGTCTCTGCCTACCCCTTCGGGAAATAGGCGTGATTATATGTATGTATGTATGTAATGTTTACCCGGGTATTGGCTGTTGTATTTATAAATGTTGTTATGTATTTTTCATGTCACTATATGATGTTACTATAAATGTTGTATTGACTTGTAAAAGAGCCCTTGAGGCCTAATTGCAGAATAAATTTTTGAATTTTGAATTTGAATTTTGAAGAAAAAGTATGACATTTTATTTTTCTTTTCAATTCCAAATAAATTTAAATGTCGCGAGTAAGAAAAACTGGATAAATACTTGTTAAACAATTTAATTGTATAAATCTTAAATCCTAAATCGAAAAGTAAACAAACAATAATCATAATTTTGAAGGAAGTTAAGTCTTTATAGTACATTACGATACAAGTGCGAAAAATAGGAAATTCGAAACGAGTGGCGATAAATTAAAACACGACCGAAGGGAGTGTTTTAAATCGACACGAGTTGCGAATTACCTATTCGCACATGTATCGTACAACGTTTTACAGTACATATGGCCCTTTAAATGTTCGACACAGTAACATAATATGCTACTTCTCGCACTAGTGCTATAAAGTAGCCCCATATGTACTGTAAATAATTTTACATTACATATGGCGCTACTTTACCGCACTAGTGCGATAATAATACACCCACAGTACGTAACTATGTCGAAAGTTTAAAGGGTCGTATGTACTGTAAAAAGTTATACGATACATGTGCGAATAGATAATTCGCAACAATCGCAACTCTTGTCGATATTGAATTCATCGTAGCGAATTTCCTATTTTTCGAACTTGTATCGTAATGTACTATTACAGTACATATGGTGCTACTTTATAGCACTAGTGCGAAAATTAGCATATTACGTTATTGTGTCGAACATTTAACGGACCATATATGTACTGTAAAACGTTGTACAATACATGTGCGAATAGGTAATTCGCAACTCGTGTCGATTTAAAACACTCCCTTCGGTCGTGTTTTAATTTATTGCCACTCGTTTCGAATTTCCTATTTTTCGCACTTGTATCGTAATGTACTAATAACCAAATACACATAATACTTAATATCTACGGTCGAGTTCACAAACATCTTTATAAGCGAATGTCCCTAAAATATATTTACATGGTCTTATTGTCAGTACGTACGTATCAGTCGAAAGTACACTGACATCAGAATTATATTTCAATCATGTTATCGTGCATCTTGCCCGCGCCAATACATGCACGGGAAACGGGAAACTACAAGCGAAATGCGCGATAACTAACGTAATCTAACGATGACTGAAATCATATCAGTCTACGCTCGAATCGGCCTGTTAAAGGCGTGTAAATATATTTTTGGAACGCTGGCGTGTAAATATGTTTATGAACGGTACATAATACCATCCGTATATATTTAACATGCGCTCGAGAAGAGGCAGTCGCAGATAACGCGGCCCCCAGGGCCTCACAATGCCCTTCATGAGACTGCACTATACGCAAACACTTAGTACACTAAATATTTTTCCCGATTTATTTATTTATTTTGGACTGAATTGTAAAAATAAATAAATACGGAAAAAGCGGAATCTTTCAAATGATCATTCATCATCATATCAGCCTTTTATCGCCCACTGCTGAGCATAGGCCTCTCTTCCAGTACGCCACTTTGCCCCGATCTTGTGTTAATCGCATCCAGAAGTGTCCCGCAATTTTCCGAATGTCGTCCACCCAACGAGCCAACGGACGCCAGGGGCTTCTTTCATCAGAATCAATCAATCCAAATGATCCGCATGATCATTATATGAGAAATAATTTACCATACATCCACGTAACGAAAGTACAGAATACCAGCCGGATATTTAACATGCGCTCGAGAAGAGGCAGTCGTTAACGCAGCCCCCGGGGGTCACAATGCCCTAAGACTGCACGAGACCTAGGGTTACCAGACATATGAGCTTTTTTCTAAATTTAGGACTCAAACTTTTTTTTTTTTTTTACTCAACTTATGAACTGACTTGTAAAAACAAGTAGGTAGGGTAGAGCGGGGCGTGTTGAGAATATTTGAGTTCACCACTTTGTAATACCAACATTCGTAGATAAATCTAATCTACTGGAGTCGATAACGTCATCAGACAAAATTTTCAAGTAACAAACGTCTGATATTATCAATTTGCCTCGATACTGAGGTAAGTTGGGCATGGAAAAAATATATGGAAAAACCCAACCCAACCCTCAACCCTAAGCTGAAGGACTACACGACAGTCATGTAGTACACGTGCGTATTATGATATACCTTTTTATGTAAACAGCAGTTAAGTTCAAATAAATTGATGTCCATTGCTGCTAATATAAAGTGGTTGCTATAAGAAGTGACGTAGCATCGCAGCAATGTACATAAAACATTTATACTTGTCATCACAGGTATCAGCAACTTGGTCCAAGGAAATAAGACTGCTACTATTGAAGTGCATTGCATCTGTATATTTTTAAATGTTTTAATTCCATTGCGTTTATCTTTAAGATAAGGATACATCGAGTACTAAGTTATGCCTCAGTGTAATTTGCATCGACGGAGTTATTTTCACATGGTACATCCATTGCTGGTATAATTTGATAGTTTTTTTTCTTTTAAATTAAAAAAGAAACGGTTGCTATATGATTGTTTTAACAATGATACTTAAACTGAGTGGATATTTTTTATAAGTGGATCCTTGAGTCTGTTTTGTATGGGGGTTTTTATATAATTGTATGTAGAGTTAAGGGTGCTTACAGATGGTATAATACAATCTTTTATTCTTGAGTGCGTTTGTGATGTTTCCATATTTGAGAGCAACAATATGATCTTAATGTTAGTCTGATATTAATGTTTCAAGAGGAGCTTGTATTTTTTGAGTTCGTGCGTAATTAGGGATTTTCCGTATTTGATATACGTAACCCAGAAGACAATACAAATGAGAGCTCTTACATGACTTAAGTTACGTTTTCGTGAATATTAAGTACATAGGTAGATCTTTAGAGGAGTAGTCAACGGATGGTCTACCGCCTAGTGTCTACCATAGTTTAAATAAATAAATTTTGATAGGACCTTCTCACACAAATTGACTAAGTCTCACGGTAAGCCAAGAAGGCTTGTGTTGTGGGTACTCTGACAACGATATATATAATATACGAATACTTAAATACATAGAAAACATCCATGACTCAGGAACAAATATCTGTGCTCATCACACAAATAAATGCCCTTACTGGGATTTGAACTCAAGACCATCGGCTTAATTGCATTTTTGGCATTTTCGTACGCGATTGATACCAGAGAAATGTATCTATCTGTATATTTTGTAACTAAGTTATATAAAATCCCCATTGTTACATACACGTTAAATATATGAACATAATCTTTTGTTATAACATACCTACCGTACTAATAAGCGCTAAAAACCCATTCATCCATGAGCCACCCCGCCATGCCCGGACAGACAGACGAATTGACACCCGTGACGGATCGAGATTGAAATTATTGTAGAGGCCCGTCAAAAGATGATGGATATAATACGTGGGGTTAGTTCGCTGTGGGACTTTGTGTCAGAACACTCACTATTCTTCTTCCTCGTGATGTCCCTGCATTTTGCCACGGCTCATGGGAGCCTGGGGTCCTCTTGGCAACTAATCCCGAGAATTGGCGTAGGCACTAGTTTTTACGAAAGCGACTGCCATCTGACCTTTCAATCCAGAGGGTAAACTGGGCCTTATTGGGGTTAGTCCGGTTTCCTTACGATGTTTTCCTTCACCGAAAAGCGACTGGTGAATATCAAATGAATATATAAGCAGGGAAAGAATGTTTGAATTATATTGTATTGGGCACTGTCAAAAAGATTGAGCTCAGCTGTATATGCAGTAAAGAAAATTAAGGAGCTAACAGATGAAGATACTGCAAAGATGGTCTACTTTTGTTATTTTCATAGCATCACGTGTTACGGGGCTTTACTTTGGGGCAGAGCCGCTGATGTTGAGACTATTTACATCTTACAAAAACGAGCAACGTGCGATTTATGGCTTAAAAAGCCGTCAGTCTCAAAGATAATTATTTAAAACAATAAATATTATGACATTGCCTTGTATTTATATATGATAAAATAACATGTGTGAGGAAAAATCTTATATTGTTTCGGAAACAAAGTGATGTACACAATTTCAATACTAGGAATAGGAATAATTTATTAGGTATAAGAAGTAGGCTAAATAAAGTACGGAAATAATTTTTGGGGCTCTGTACACGTTACTACAATAAGATACCAGTACCCCTAGTGTAAATTTGATCGACATCATAACGTGACGAACGCGTTTGCGTTAAGTCTCATTTTGTATAGGATTTTGAGTTTCCAAAACGTCCCGCTTGGCGCGCTCTTTCTAAATCTAATACAAAATGAGACTAAACGCAAACGCGTACGTCACGTTTCGAAATCGAATTTATTTACACTAGGGGTACTAAACTACTGACCATATTGTGAATATGACAGACAATAAGTTCAAAACTACAGTAAAAGATACCTTAACAAAGAAAGGCTATTATAGAGTAGACAATTATTTAAGAGCCCGGTAACGATTTTAGAGCAAAAATTTTAAATTGATAGATTTAGTCGTTGAAATTGTACACCTTTTGTTACGTAATATGTAAATAACAAGTATTGGTTTCTATTAGCACGTTTTTTCATCTTGCCTTTTAATAATGAGGTCGCAAGCGTGCGACCCCGGTAATAGGTTTCTCGTCACCTAATGATAGTTTTTAAAAATTCTTCAAAAAATTATGATAGTAAATTATATAAAATGATGTATAAGAACAGTTTCAGCAAATGTTGTAGATTGTTGAAGTATCAAAATTACGTTGAAATTAAGTCAATTTTCAGAGAAATTGTCACTTGTTTTGAAGTAATTTCTGGAGAAAATTGATTTCGTCTAACTTGCATATATGATCAAATTTATAATAACAAAAATGTAGTTTATTAAAGTTGAAGTACAGGATATGTGTAATACAAAATTACCATTTTTAGCAGTCCAAACTTTACGAAATTTACAAATAAGATCGAAAAAATCACTGCTTTACGCGCGTTTACCTAAACGTCCATCAGAAAAAAAATCATTACTAATTATGTGAGTCTGTTTTCAAAAAAATGATTTATTCTAATGAAAGATAACAAGACGTGCTAATAGAAACCAGTACTTGTTATTTTTAATAGTTGACAAAAGGTGTACAATTTCATGCGCTAAATCTATCAATTTGACATTTTTGCGACTTAACTTAACTTCTTGACAGACAAACACGTATGGTCGGATATCTTATCTTCAGCTAAGCGTGGCATATAAGTTAAGGATTTAATGTGCCTGTATATATTCAATGTAAATTATTTTTAATTATTCCCTACAATTCTTGACTTTCAAAAAGTGTTCTGTAAGAATCTATTTTGAATTAAAAAATATTATGATTATGATAAGTATGATATTTCGTACATAATTTCCGAAAAACTCATTGGTATGTGCCGGGGTTTGAACCCGCGACCTCCGTATTGCAAGTCGCACGCTCTTACCGCTAGGCCACCAGCGCTTTACTCTCAGAACACTCACTGCTCTTGGTATTTCCCGTTGCTACTGCTTGCTACTGCGCCCGCATCCCCCCGCATTAATACCAGATTATTTTATTTATTGGGTTATATATCACAGCCTGTAGGTAAAATAGTTTTTATTAAATCAAATACATAGTATTATTTTTATATTTCAATAAAATAAAATAAAGTAGTACATCAGGGCAAGTTATATAGCAGAAATTCAGAATATAAGCTTGTAAATCTGCTTTCCGCGGTTATTTACACATTTATAAAGAAATTTGTCAGAACGCAACCTCTGTTAACAAGAACTACTATAATTGAAACAACGAGCTCTTAAACCTCGACAATTGGTACGACCTGTATAAATGGTAAACCTAGTTAATTGACACAAAATTGCCGGTCCCTTGAAATTTCAATTATCCAGGTTTTACTGTACTTAAATCTGGACCATAACACCCTCTCCAACTTGATAAAATTGGCCCTCCAAATAATCCCTTTCAAAACACGGCCAACCACTCGGCCCAATCTTTTATATTTATAAAAAAGAAAAATAAATCCGAAAACTTATTAATGACCTTTTGACCTCTTTAGCCCCACTCAATTAAAGCGCTGTAAGATTCTACGATTGTGTGAAAATTAATATCGTTCAACGAAAAAGCAAAATGGACTAAAAAATAAATAAAAGAAAATTATCAAAACCTCGTATCTTAAACACATTTCCCATTGGAATCACGACCTTATTTTAAACGGTTAAGGTATAAGGTAAAATGGTGCGCGGGAGAGTGGCACAAGTTTGGGAAAATCAATGTTATGGATGGGGGCCTGACATCCGAAAAAACGCCTCTTCTGACACAAGTGGCAATTCTGCTGAAATCGTTTCCCAGCGAATATTAGGTGCGTGGCCAGAGAAGTAGCGGAGAGGATGGAAGCCTTCAAAAGTAGGTGTATTCTCAACATAACTAATCGTGTCCAAGTGCAGTAAAGGTAGAACATTTTTACGATAGATGTTGCTATGCAAAAAAAATTGTATCGCTTGCAGACGTATTCTATTTGATAAATACTTTATTAGTTTTTGAAAATACTAAATTTATAGAATAAGTCGCCTGGCTTTGGACCCGGGTACGTCCTTAAGCTACCAAAAGCGAGGTATATGCATTGTGAATGTTATCTCGCTTTCTGTGGTAGAGCACATCACAGCGGATGTCATTCCAGATCCAGAGCAGAGCCCCACTGGAGAAGTACCTCCACCTTACAGAAAACCGCAGCCAAATAACACTAGACCCTAAACATAGTGTTGTGTTCCTGCCGATGAGTAAGGTTGCCAGAGCTCAACGAGTGTGCGGAGTGTTAGGGTACGCAATGCGCATGTAACTCCTCTGGAGTTGCAGGCGTGCATAGGCTACGGAGACTGCTTACCATCAGGCGGGCCGTATACTTGTTTTCCTCCGACGTAGTATTAAAAAAAGTCTCATGTCACGTAATGTTGTGAGATGATATCATTATTCAGTGTTTAAATTATTTATTAAAATTTGACTTATTTTATTGTTAAAAGCATACATTAATTTGTTATCGTAACATTCTGCTGAATACTTTACAATATTTTAGCTGCTTTCGTGAATTGTTTATATTGTTTTTAATCACACATTTGATTAAAAAAAAAAAACAAAATTCAAATTAAGTTTTTTCTAGCTGACAGAAAATTAGTATTGAAATAGTGTTTTTATTAAATGTCACAAAAAATACGCTTAATTGTTACTTACATTTTCATCCCTACTAAAAAAACCGCTACTAATGTGGCCCAAAGCAGGAAAGATTTTTATATTAGTAAAAAGCACTCGTTAAATTTTCAAGTAATTGCCGGACGAGTGTGGGTTTTTATTTATTTCCTAAACTCTCATTACGGAAAACAAGGGCCAACTTATAAATTGATGATTTTCTTTGGAATAAATTGTGACTAAACTTGGCAGGCGCTCAGTCGTGCACAGTGTTTAATGTGTTTTTATATGATTTTTATCATAACGTAGTGAAAAAAAGACAAATGTTGATATAAACATTTCTTTTCATGTAACTCCTCTGGAGTTGCCGGCGTCCATAGACTACGGAAAAAATGATTGAAATTTAATAATGTGGTATATTTCTAGAATCGCCTCAGAAAGCCCTATCATATGATTCCACACACGATAGGTTTCTGAAAAAAAATCCATACAAAAAAAAAAAAGAATGACTCGGCACTGCCCTCCTAAGGGAAATTTGTTTAGGAACTGCGGGCCAAAAATTTCGTTTTGACTTCTAGTATGCGTGTGCCAAATGGCTAAACTGTACATCGATTTGCGGTTTTTTATGCGTGCACCTTACACGATTATTAGCCAGTAGATGGCTGTATTAATTTTCCAAGTGCAACAGCTAAAAAACAATTACACTAAATAATTAACAACACACTACGAATCTAAATAAAACGTCAAAGTACACTCGGCAGAATATTTGACATGAAGATTTATACGTTTTAAATGAAAGCACACCTCAACGCGTAAGGCAAAAGATGGCAGATGTGTGCAACGTGTCAGTATTACGAGCAACTGTTTATGGATATTTAATTTGCCGGGAATCGAACCTGGTACGCATGGTGGCATTAGTGCTGGGACAGTGTCGATGAGAATGACGATAAAGGTAACTTGGGTAGGAAGCTTTAATTATCCTCGAGGGCCCAGTGCAAATAAATAAATAATTATTATAGGGAAATTCTTACACAAATTGACTAAATCCCACGGTAAGCCAAGAAGGCTGGTGTTGTGGGTACTGTAACAACGATATACAGGGTGATTCGTGAGACGTGAGCTGGACTAAGCCTACACAATCAGTAAATGTTAATGAATCGTTCACCATCATATTTAAGTAAAACAATCACGCTTTTTATCTGTTATTTAACTTTTTCTTAAGGACAAATTTGATTATCTACAATCATGGACACCCTACAACACTTAATTAAGAAAGATAAAACCTCTTTAACCGTTATGACAGCACTTTGATTATGAAGAAAATAAAATGTCACACTTGAGTGAGATACGATTTTATAAAAGTAACCACACTCCGATGACACTCAATTTATCACTAATTATGAATAAAACAAAGAGGGTGACCATAAATATCGTAAATAAAATAAAACTCTTTTTTTTGAACAGTAAAAATTAAATTAACGTTCATCTCACAAATACTTGTACGAAACAGTTGCTGATAATTTACCGAATATGCAGGCTTGATCCTGCTCACGTCTCCTGAATCATCCTGTATACAATAATATAAAATAAAAATAAATAAAATAAAAAATAAAAAAGCCATTTATTCCTTAATATCGTTGCAATATACAAATGTGAATGCATGCATTATTAACATTATTAATTTTAATTCATAGATAATTTACTTATGAATATATTCTGAAATTCTAAAATTGTTTACATTATGTCATTAATTTGATTGAAATATAATTTAATAAATATTAATTGTCTAATGAATATATAACTTGTCTTGAATATTAAGGACCTCTCTCGAGTATAGGCCTCCTCCAACTCTTTCCATTTATCTCTAATTTTGCCTTTTTCCATCCATTGTTGTCCTGCTACTTTAATAATTTCATCTGACCATCTTTCTAATGGTTTTCCTTGCCTGCGTTTTCCCGCTGGACCCGGCCATGTTGTCACCGACTTTGTCCACTTGTTGTCGTTCATTCTTGTGACATGACCAGCCCATCGCCATTTCAATTTTTTGCAATATGTCAGAGCGTCAATTACTTTTGTTTTTTGTCTTATTTCTGTGTTATTCTTCTTATCGACACGTTTTATATTTAGAATACTCCGCTCCATGCTTCTTTGGCACGTGTTGATTTTATTTTTTGTGTACGAATTGAAAATCCACGTTTGTCATCCATAAGAAAGGCATGGTAATATGCAGGAATCCAGTATTTTCTTTTTTAGTTTCAGGGGCAGGTTTGATTTTAACGGTTCTTTGTAACTCCAGTATTTGTTCCAGGATATTTTAACACGTCTATCTACTTCATCCAGATGTCGGGTTTTCTTGAAGGAAATCTGTTTACCCAGGTAGATGTAGGTTTCAACATAGTCAAGAGTGTTATTATTTACTTTGATAGAGTCCCGATTGTGGTTTGTCATGATTTTTGTTTTAGACGTGTTCAGTTCTAGACCTATATTTTTACTTACAACGTATATATCTTCGATCATTGATTGTAACTGTGCGGCTGATTCTGAGAAAAGTACAATGTCGTCTGCAAATCGTAGGTTACTTAAATATTTTCCTTCAATATTTATGCCTTTGTTACACCAGTTTAGGTTCTTCATTATATTTTGTAAAACAGTAATAAATAATATAAAAGTACTTAAATACACAGAAAACATCCATGAATCCGAAACTAATCTGTGCTCATCACACAAATAAATGCCCTTACCGGGATTCGAACCCAGGACCATCGGCTTCATAGGCAAGGTCACTACCCAATAGGCCAGATCTGTCGTCAAAAAAAAATCTATTTATCTTGTTACTCTATCTCTAGCTGTAAGTTTTCCTAAGAAATAATTGCTACAGTTGACTGCAGCAGCTTTCCAGCGCGACATTACTTTTGCAAATGTCAAAATTGAGTTAGTTGCCCGGAATTTTGACATTTGCGGCAAAAATGCAGTCAGCAGTAACGTCACGCTGTAATACTGATGCAACTGGAATCCAAATGTCACTTTTTTGCTTTTTGTTTGCTATACAACATACGGTACCTGAACTTTAATTAATCATTAATAATAGGCTGTATAAATCAAATGCCATCAAAAACATAACTAGTAAAAAAAAAGTCTCGCAACTCAGTTCTTCTACCGTAAAAAGTTGTGAGATCCATGTAATACCAAGTCAGTAAATTTATTTATCTAAACCTACTACCCTACCCTACCCCCCCTACCTAGGTCTTTTAAGTACTACCCTACTTAAGAGACCTTCTGTCCTAAGTTATTATGTAATTAGCTAACCTAACAACCTCCTTTTAGTGACCATATCGGTACGAAGTTCACTAATGGAAACATACAAGAGTTACTATACCTAGTTCAAAACTGCCACCGATATCCCGGACTCTGATAAGAATTGTCCAAACTTCAAACTGTTTAGTGTCTAAACCAGGGATCACCAATTAGTTTCATTAGGGGTCCTGTTCTTACAATAAAATGATCATAGCGGTCCGTTTCTACTTTCTACTTGAGTTTATTAAATAAGCAAAAATGTTAAATAGGTCGGTGGTCCGAATCCGGACTACGGTCGGCCATTTGGTGCCCCCTGGTCTAAACTATCGATATCTTTAACTTACGTCTCCCAACACTAGGCAGCTGTGGACTCAAGAACTTTAAAAGGATAAACTACGCACTTATCTTACATCAGTTACATCTATTGCGGATTCTAAACTACCTAGACGTGTTATTTGTTTAATAGAACTTAAAAAAACTAGGTCTAAAACTGGTAAGGGCCGTAGGGCAATATATTTTGCGTTTAAACTTGAATTTTTATTATAATTACTATTAAAAACGGTGTAATTACCATTTATATTTGTAATGTCTGAAACTCGCAAAAACAAATACCCCTTTTTAGGGTTCCGTAGTCAACTAGGAACCCTTATAGTTTCGCCATGTCCGTCTGTCTGCCTGTCTGTCTGCCTGTCCGAGGCTTTGCTCCGTGGTCGTTAGTGCTAGAAAGCTGAAATTTTGCATGGATATATAAATCAATAAAGCCGACAAACTCGTACAATAAAATCTAAATTTTTTTTTTAGGGTACCTCCCCTACACGTAAAGTGGGGGTGAATTTCTTCAGGTTGAACCTTAGAGTGTGGGTATCGTTGGAAAGGTCTTTCAAAACTTATAAGGGTTTTCAAGAAACATTTTTTGATAAAGTGAATATTCGGAGATAATCGCTCCGAAAGAAAAAAAAATCTCTAACTTTTGAACCATAGGTCCAAAAAATATGAAAAAAATCGTGGAAGTAGACCTTAAGAAAGACATTAAATGAAACCTATAGCGGACATGATCAGTTTAGCTGTTTTTGAGTTATCGCAAAAAGTTTTCCCTTCATAGTAAAAAGACTTACTTTAATTAGGTACTGATTATGCAAATTTGCCTATTTGTTTAACTCGGGTGAAAGGTACCGTTTCATCCCTTGGTTAACAATTTACTATACTTTAAGCTCCAGTTTAGCTTATTGTGACGAAAGAGTAACTACGGAACCCTACACTGAGCGTGGCCCGACATGCTCTTGGCCGGTTTTTATTTTAATAGTATTGTCGCCATCAGATCATATCATATCCACCAACCACCAGCCAACCAAGACCAAGGTGTTCACAAATATCTGAACAGTCTCTATTATCAAGTTGTTAGAGTGCATGTTCAGATATTTTTATAATAATATACATTATATTGCCTAATATAATCTAAAACCATCATTGGTAAGGCAGTTTGAATTTTTGTCAAGAACCTTTTCTATTTGTAACTTTAGCATTTTGTATAATATATATTAATATGTCTTATAGATCCATATCTTGTTAATATTATGAATATATATGTACTTGCTTTTACAAAAACTACATAGGTAAAGAATACTTTAACGAAAGCTCGTGTTCTTCTCTCACTCTCACTGAGCTTTAGTGTGAGCGAGACGGAAGTGCGTGCCCGGGAACCAGGATATCATGTTTCTTAATTTAATTTTTTTGTACGTTGAAATAAATTAAAAAATAATCATTACGGCCCTCAAACTTGTTTTTTTTTTTTCACCACGTCGGTGGCAAATAAGCATACGGCCTGTCTGATGGCAAGCAGTCACCGTAGCCTATGGACGCCTGCAACTCCAGAGGTGTTACATGCGCGTTGCCGACCCTTTAAAAATCTGTACACTCCTTTTTGAAGAACCTCATACCTCATTATTTATTATATTTGTTATTTAAAATAACATAGGTAACTATAGTTATATGAAATTTTAAAATATGTAGTCCACCCAATAAAAACATCTACGCATAAATACATAGCTACCACACAACAAAACTCACAAACCCTAAGGCAAGTGTACACGCTCGTAGTGGCCTTATTAGATAAAATTAATTTATGAATTATCTACAAAATGGAGTTACTTAGAATACCGGTTTCTTTGAGAAAGTTACTTAATTTAAATTCAGGAAGCTACATTCCCTTATAAATTACATACATGAAACGGTACCCATACAACTCTCAGTTCTTAAATACCATTGCGTACGTTAACAGTAGCCGCTGTTCAATAATTAGAGCTTACTGACTGGAGGCCAAACCCATTTATTCCAAAACTAACCTTATGTATAACAATTTAAAGTTCCTTTCCAATAGTCTCAAACCGCAGCTGACAGCTTAAACCATGTCAAGCTAAGAGCGAACTTATTACTATTAAATAAGGTTGGTTTTGCATTGACGGGTGTCGCAGCTGACAGCTCACAGCTGATGCGCGTGAGTCGATCATCTGGACCAGGTGCGTGTGACAAGTGCAGTGTGTGTGGGGAGGTTGGGGAGAAAAGATTTATTTTAAGTCGTTTTAAGCTGATATAAATTGGTTTGTTTGACCAACCGGCCGTCGACCGATCGGGCGCCCCAGGTACCGCTGGTGTGATGTCGTGGAGGCGGACCTGCGTCGGCTGAATGCCAATTCATGGCAGGAAACCGCGCTGGATCGGGACAGGTGGCGTTCTCTCGTTTCGGAGGCCAAGATTCGTTTTGGATCGCTGAGCCAAAGCAGTCAGTCAGTCAGACATCCCTTTCTGGCCTAGTCGGTAGTAACACTGGTGGTGGTGGCCTTGCCTATGAAGCTGTTGGTCCTGAGATCAAATCCCGATAAGGAAATTTATTTTAATGTAGAGCACGGATATTTTTTCCTGTTTCCTATATATTTAAGTATTTTTCTTTTTATACCACTTCGGTGGCAGAAAAGCATACGGCCCACCGGTAGCCTATGGACGCCTGCTACAACAGAGATATTACATGCGCGTAGCTGACCCTTTAACCTGTACACTCCTTTTTTGAAGAACCCCATACTGTAGCCCCTCGGGAAAACCTCGACAGGGAGCTTATTCCACAGCCGAGGCGTCCGCGGTAGGAAATTCTTCTTAAACCGCACAGTACGCGACCATTTAGGTTCTAGGGTATTTATTAATATTTATATATCAGGTATATATATCGTTGTACTTACCCAGAAGTCCCAGAACACAAGCCTTGTTGAGCTTACTTTGGGGCGTAGTCAATTAACAATATTTACTTAGTTAATAATTATTTTAGGGATTTTAGGGTGTTCGAAATTTCAAATTGCGAAACGTTATAACTACTTTGTGTATTTAATTTTACAAAATAAAGTGGTTCAAATGATATAATGTTCCTGAGGATTTTATTAGGAAGTACGCTAGTTTAATAACTTATATACACTCATTTATATTTTTTTATTGAAGAAACAGTTTCAATGTACCTACATATTGTACTTCAAATAATTTCAAAATTTGCATTTATTTACAGATACATCAATGTGTAATGGTAAAATATATATAGCGAGGAAACGGAAAAAAATTAAACTCGTATTCATGTTTTTTACTTTTTGTATGTTTTTATATATAATAAAAAAATTTTTGCTAACAAAAAAAGTTTTCTTGTATTTGACAGATTTTATATTTTCCTTTCTGTAATTTTAAAGGTGTACTATGGTTATACGGTAATTATTTACAAATAACTTGTTAGTGTCTTCTAGCTTTGACATTTATGCACCTCGTTTCTTAATATGACAAAAATAATAAAAAAATAAAAAACAATTTATTTATTTTGACTTTTTCTTTCAGGCAGCGAAGCCGATATTATAATTAAATGTCTTATACCAAATTAGACCAAATGTATATTATTACAAAATTAAAAACCAAACATTGTGAATATAACCCACTTCCACCCATTCTCCCCTTACTCGAAGCGCGTACGCACCTCAAACCGGCTACATTTTGGCCAATTAAAAAAAACATATTTGTGAATGAAGTTCACAACGGCTAGCTGTCATAACGGGACGGCATCTGGCCAACAGCTGATTTTGACATTTGTGCACTTCCTACTTGAGACTGGAGAATGGCCGTTTGCACATTTCGATATTTGAATTGGCTACAGTTTTGATAAAAGGTTGAGAAGTTCAGTACCCCTAGTGTAAATATTTTCGACAGCGAAACGTGACGTACGCGTTTGCGTTAAGTGTCATTTTGTATGAGATTTTTGACTTTCCAAAACGTCCCGCTTGGCGCGCTGTTCAAAAACCCATACAAAATGAGACTTAACGCAAACGCGTACGTTACGTTTCGAAATCGAAATTATTTACACTAGGGGTACTGTTCTCTGAGCTCTGTGATAGTTAAGTAATTTTTGTTCTACACGTCGACTGTAATGGTTGAATTAAGATTTCGTATACCAAACTATAATTGCATACTTTTCATATGAATATTCATTTCGGTACGCTGTAGTCAACTATAAAAAAATTGACCAACCACGTGCTTCCGCTCTCCCATAGAAAAAACTAAACGGGGGACGGGTTGGCGGCGGACTTCGCGCGTTTATGTCTTTTGCATTACATTTTTGGCCGGCAGATACCAATTTTAGTATAGTATAGTATATAGAAAGTATTATTTTCCTTGTCAGGCGTTAAAATTGAAGCCTTATTGAGCTTACTGTGGGACTTAGTCAATTTGTGTAATAATGATCCATAATCTTTATTATTATTATTTATTTATTTTAGATGACTGAGAAAAAGTATTGTTCGTTTTTTTTATGAAACGTCACTTTTGAGACTGACATATTCAATCTATATCGTATCTAGATCTGATATTTGACGTATTTTAAACTTCGAATTGGGCCGAATGGATTGTTTTTATCAATAGACGAAATGTCATTAAAAATACTAATCGTTAAGACCGCTCTTGAGCGTTAAATATCTCGAAAAACATAAAAAAAAAAGAAAATCTCTAATGATATCGACACCTGATGTCTAATTTTTATCTGAATATTAGCTAAAAAGTGTATTTAACCCTGATCACTTATAATTTACCACTTATATATTATAGTACCTAAATTAGTATAAATATTTTTTAATAATATCAAGTAGTTTATTATGTGTGATTCAATAAATAGGGAATGTATACGCTATTAAAATAAAGTTATGTTATAACATCGTTATGTTAAAGCTTTCATTACCGGCCCGATTCGAAATTTAAGAAACGTCAAATATTAGGTCTAGATATGATATGGATCGAATATTTATGTCAAAAGTGACCTTTTTCCTTTTGTTTATTCGAAACAAAAAATTAAAATGACTAAGTTTTATGTAGACAAGTAAAGAAATTTTATATACACAACTGTTGTGTTAATATAACCAAAGTAGGTTTCAATTCAACCCACTTTAGTTACTAACTGGCGTAATATGCATAAAAAATACCGTATAATAAGTAGATTATTGGTTGAGATAATACTTTTACACGCAACAAAACGTACCGTACATATTTTACAGTACATATGGGGCTACTTTATAGCACTAGTGCGAGAAGTAGCATATTACGTTACTGTGTCGAACATTTAAAGGGCCATATGTACTGTAAAACGTTGTACGATACATGTGCGAATAGGTAATTCGCAACTCGTGTCGATTTAAAACACTCCCTTCGGTCGTGTTTTAATTTATCGCCACTCGTTTCGAATTTCCTATTTTTCGCACTTGTATCGTAATGTACTATTCTGCTTGCACTTTTTGTATAAATTCAATGTGCATTACAGACTTATTACTACATTATTGTGTTGTTTTTTAACTAAAATATGTGACCATAGTTGTGACTGTTTTTCATCTTGTCATGCATTACTTATATAAGACGACCAGTTTGGCCTAGTAGGTAGTGACCCTGCCTAGGAACAAATATCCATGCTCATCACACGAATAAATGCCCTTACCAGGATTTGAACCCGGGACCATCGGCTTCATAGGCAGGGTCACTACCCACTAGGCCAGACCGGGATATATGACAATTATTTGAAAAAAATAAAACACTATTCCTCCTTTGTAATATACTATAAACTTTATTTCAGAAATAGGTATTTCATAAGTGCTAGGCTATAATTAGGAGCTTCTCATAAATACCTGAGTAAATATGATATGGTATATAATAATAATAATTCAGCCTATATACGTCCCACTGCTGGGCACAGGCCTCCTCTCATGTGCAAGAGGGCTCGGGCTATAGTCCCCACGCTAGCCCAATGCGGATTGGGGACTTCACATACACCTTTGAATTTCTTCGCAGATGTGTGCAGGTATATACATATATATATTTTTTTATTTAAATATGGTATGGTATATTTAGTGTTGTGTTCCTGCCGGTGAGTAAGGTTGCCAGTGCTCAACGAGAGGGGGGGGGGGGGAATGCTAGGGTCGGCAACGCGCATGTGACTCCTCTGGAGTTGCAGGCGTACATAGGCTACGGAGACTGCTTACCATCAGGCGGGCCGTATGCTTGTTTGCCACCGACGTAATATATAAAAAAAAATAACTTTTCAAGTTCTACGTACTACAAAACTAGACCCTTTGACCTTCACGTCCTGTTTTATGAACTTTCACCAATTAATGTCTGTCATGTTTGGAATTTTAACACGATGGAAATATCAAATAGTACAAATTACCCACGTGCTCATAACTTCCAAAAGGCCGTATCTCAATAAATTTGTACCACCATTTAACTATCAACAAGTGACGTTCAAAAGGCTGTATCTTTAGATTAAACTTGTACAAAGATAAGACCTTTTAAAAAGAAACAGAGTGACGTTGGAAAGATCGTATTTTGCTATGAGTTTAACATAGAGATATGACGTTTTGATGTAATTTGGTAAATGACGTGTGTCTAAAATAATCTGTCTAGACGTACTAATTATTTACACCTTTATATGATCATAATTTCTTGATATAAAAGTTCTTGAAGGTAGTTAAGATAGTTATTTCTTGGTTCGATATGTCTAGTTTACTATGTTTAAAAAATGATATTTTACCACGAGAACTAAGTAGGTACCTATACAATTTATAGATAGTGAGTGTTGGGAAAAAATACAAGCGGTGAAATACATCGCGCTCGATGTTTTTTTTTATGATACAGGAGTCAAACGAGCAGACGGATCACCTGATGGTAAGCGATTCCTGCCGCCCATGGACACCTGCAACACCAGAGGGGTTCATATTAACCTATTAAAAGTGAAAGGTTAAGTATGAAATAATGGTTTTTTCAAGTGTTATAGTCAAAGTTACATGCGTTCTACGACGTGCTCTCATTAAGGATTATTAAGGACAATTCATTTATACGTGGCATTATTCCAAATGATGAGAGACTTGATCAGAATGTTTCATAAAAAAATGCCACTTTCCTAAGTTTTGTATTTTTTCATAAATTTTGTTTTATCATAAGTTATTTCTACTCAGAATGCCGAGCTCTTTCGATCCTAATGAGATAAAAATCATCCCGGAGTTGTTTTCCTATTGTGTTACCATTTCCCCGTGTATTATATATGGCGGTAAAAGGGCGGTAACAAAAAGGAAAGTTTGAAAAATGTATGGACATTTTAGACTTCTTTTCTCCTATAAGAATGAAAAGGCAACGCGATTCTGACTAGAAATAACTCAAAATTCAAATTATTTTTTCTTGTCTATTTAACCTTTCTGCTTTTTACTGTGACTATAATTTTAGGCTGTATTCTTGATTGCTACCGACGCAAAAAGAAAATATTATTTAAATGTTTTTTTTTTTTATTATATAAAACAGTTAGTTGCAGAGGCGAGCGATACTATACAATTTAAAATAATAAAACCTATAATGTAACATTATTTTTAAATAATATTAAATCTTTCCTTTATTTTAAAAACGAAAAAAAAAAAACAACTAGTGCTCGCCAAGCAACAGGAACTACACAAGGTGATGACTTAATTCCACAGGTAAAGGGGAGTTCACACGGGACGCAACGCACGTGCGTTTGAACGCGCATACTTAATGTGCTATTGTGCGATTCTAGGGGCGAGAGCGTTGACATTAGGGGTAGTTGTAATTGGAGATGCGGGTTTGACTTGTCCAGAACTTGTTTATACTCGTAAATATGTCTTTTCAATCAGGAGGTGGTGACATCAAACGTCGTCTTGTAGGTGCCATTCGGCTTGATTCGAAGAATTAGAAACGATAACGATAAGTTCTGCTTTAGATAAGTTCTCATTTAGATATCGTTTGTGTCGTATAATTGACAGAAGCAGGTCGATTCGGGCAACCAATGTCACTGATGTTAGAAATATCGTAGATAGATCTTATTGGGATCACAGTGGAATCGAAATACACGTCAATTTTGATATGTCGTTTAGCTATCGATCTTTTAACGATCTTTTCAAGATTTTAAACGTGTCTTAATCATTCATTGAATCGGGCCGATTGAGTTTTTTGCAATTTATGTATGATATAGAGATATCGGATTCCAGGGTGCATAGTTTAATAAATAAAAAATAAAATAAAATTCATTTAATTCAGACCAAGTGATCCATGTTTTTGTCAGTAAACTACCGAACTGACCTTGCTGGGGATCCTTGACGACATAGTTTATTTAAAAATATGTTTACTATTTCACAACAAAGAACTTATATATAAATTAGGTCATACTAAATAGATAAGTGTGTACCTCGACACATCACAGTTACATTACTGTTTGAATGTAATAACTAATGTAATAAAAGATAGGTAACTTTGTATGTTTAATTGCGCATCAATCTTGCCTATTAAGTCAGATATCACATTTAATAGTATACTGACATGTCAGATGATACAAAATAACAATGTTAGGGCCAATACACAATTACACATACACACGATACGATCCACGTCGTATCCACGATACGACGTCGCATCGTGGGTATGTGTGTTAGCCCTTACACTCATCAGTGCTATTATAAACAAATATTATACGGAAAATCTAATCGACTTAGTGCCACAGCACCTCAATTGTGGCTTTCCATCAGAGAATGTTGGAATTTCAGATGGAAAGGACCTTATTGCAATTGAAGCATTAGGACCCTTCTGTGACGGAAAGCCACAATTAGGCATTGTGTTGTAGGCATTGACATATATCTAAGGACGGGCTTTACGGGTACTAAGAATGGTGCTAGTTCAGTGGTGTCACTCACGAATTCGAGCAAATCGTCCAGTCTAACGAAATTGGTTGCGACTAGGGCTGCCATCTAGGGCGGACACTTCTTGACCCTACCCACCCCCCCCCCCCCCTCCCGGACGGCCCCCGGACGGCCTCCAAACTAGGACAAATCCGGGAAAACCCGGACGGATGGCAGCCCTAGTTGCGACCAATACGCGCGTGATGCGAACACATTAACCAATCGCGTTGTGGCGTTAGACTGCACGATTGGCTCGAATTCGTGTGCGTGACACCGCTGTACTGGCCCCATTCTTATTGCCCATAAGGCCCGTCCTATTATAATCACGTCTGAAAATATCGATACAAATGAAGTCGCAAAAGTATGTATACACGACTTTATTGGCCATATATTAAGGTGTCTACATATTTTTGGCGCTTAATCCTCCATATCTATATTTTTTTGTAAGTTGCTTATGACAATCTTCCATCTCCTAATTTAAAGAGTGGGTGATTTACTAAAAATCCTGAAATACATATTTCATTATTCATAACAAGGAGTCCCTATATAAATTTTCAAAATTTTTCGTAAGTCTCATACAAACTTTCATCCTCTAGAGGGGTTGGGGGGTAAAAGTTCCAAGTTTTAGAATTTTTTGTTGTTTGTGTACTAATACTAGCATACATAACAAATTTCAACTTTCTAGGACTTCTGGAGAGATGAAGATGGAACTTGGAGGCGTAGGAAGAATAGGGAGCTAGAGGAGCTGGTTGCGATGCCCAATATAACTGGCGAGATCAAAGCCACACGACTCCGCTGGCTCGGTCACCTAGAGAGGATGGGAGAGGATCGTGTCGTGAGAAGAGCGTATGTGGGGCACCCGGGTGGAAAACGTCCGTCTGGGCGTCCCAGATACCGCTGGAGTGACGAAGTCCTAAAAGACCTGTTCGCCCTCGGAATACCCAACTGGCGTGAAGTGGCGCAGGATGGGGCAGAGTAGCGCTCTCTTGTGTCAGAGGCCAAGATCCTGTTTGGGTCACTGAGCCAGTGAAGTAGTAGTAGGACTTCTGGAAGTAACCTAAGAGTTATGATAATCATCAGTGAGCGAATGAGCGAGTGAGTCAGTGACGAAATCGTTTTTTTTTAGTTATCAATAAAATCGAAAGTATAAGAACTATGCAATTGAAACTTTTATTCTTATGTTTAATAAGTCTACTATTGACATCATCGGTCATTCGCGGATGGTCTAGAACTCAAAATGACTAGTGTAATATTTTGTCTATATCGCTATTAGTCTACATCGCAAACGGTCTAGAACGCAAAATGACCACAACATTTTATATAGGTAGGTTAGGTTCGTTAGGTATCTTCAAATGGCCGAAGGCCAAACAGTACAGAATAGGAGCCCCGCGGAAGCGGGGCTCCTTCGACATCGCTATAAAGTTAAGATAAAACGAAAAAAAATATGTGGGCATTTTGCGTTCTAGTCCGTTAGAGCGGTAGACTATAACAGATGTAGGTAAAATATTACACCAGTCATTTTGCGTTCTAGACCGTCCGCGAATAGCCCGACATCATATCTCAAGAATTTTGTTTATCTGATATAATCCAAACCCAAGTTATGAGGGCTCAAAAACACGACGAAGCGCTTCGAGAAAAGGTAGGTAGTGCCCTCCAGATTTTGGCTTCATTCGTCATGTCATATCACGAACTTTATAAAAACAAAGTTGAACCCTCGTCAATGTATATCACTCGCACAATTAAATTTAGAACAATATTGAACTCTTTTGAACTTGTTACCCACTCAACTGACAATAGTCAAAAGTCGAAGGTCAGTGACCTGAGCTTGACGACGCGTGTCAAATGTGCGCGAGCGCATGACTATTTGCCGTTTTTAAATCAAAAAAACGCTTAAAAATCGTCTTTAATAGCTAAAAAATAAGGGTCATCTATGATTTTCGAAGGGGGAGAGTTAAGTTGGTGTTTAGTTCAAAAGTGAGATGCTTTGATTTGATTGTTTTTATTCAGCAGTGGAAATGTTTAATTACGCACATATGTTCGAAGTGAGGGAGGTATTGCGTGTTGGTGATTGCTATTGACATTTCAATTGATTAATATGGAATATTTTTTATTGATGTCTTATTACTTACATTATACTTTGTCATAGTTCAGTTATTTTTATTTCTGATGTTCTTCTCTTACTGAAACAAAGTATTAATTAAGGCAAGGATTCCCAATCTTTTTATCAACGGTGACCCATGACAAGAAAGAAAAAATGCATTTACTTATTTTATTTTCCTTTATAACAAATATTTTATAGAGTTGTCGGTTTGAAACAAAATATTGTACCTACCTAATGGTAGCCATTACTTATAATTGATAGCAATCACCATCATCATTATCAGTTAAAGATAAAAATAGTTTATTATTTCGCTTATGAACGTCAAATAAAGCTACACCGGCTCTAACCCTACACCTGTGACACGAAAAGATTTATGCAGGCTATTAGCTCCCACTGCTGGAGTCTTGACACCGACATGTCTCCTTTTACAACATTCTTTGGGCTGTAATCTACATGTCAGCCAAATCAGGATTAGGGACCGTATACATACTTATACAGGGTGATTTCTGGGTCGTGATCCAGAACCACTTTTTCTAAATCTATAAATGATTCACATTATCATACGGTAGTATTTGATTTAAAAATAATTAGTTTAAATTTTATTATTTTTCAACTAAAATTAATCTTATATGAAGTAATCATGGTCACCCTATGACTTTTGACATACGCTGTATGGAAAGCGACAAGACGTCACATTGAGTAGGGTGACCAAATTGTATGCCAAAATGTTTTTTTCTACTTGTCATCTGAAAAATAATCATAATTATTGGTGATAATAAATAATGAGCAACATCATTAGACTCATCTTTGAATTCTGTGTGATGTCTTGTTCTCTTGCTCCACGACCCCGAAATCAAGTATTTGAGAAATTATAAAATAATAATTTGTTCATAAGATACAAAACAATTATTGGTATTATTTTAGGAGTAGTGGCAGGATGAGGAAGTTTCCTTTGAAGGGTAACTTACTAATTTATTTAATAGGTACTAACTAGTAATATCTTAATCTACGGCGATACATTATCTTAACTTCATCAGTGCATGCACTAACATCTATCTAGCTATCGTTACCGCTAAACTTCAAGTTTGACTGATAGCAATAACGATAGCAATACCATTGTAAATCACCCCTCCATAATAAGACAGTAGTTTAAACATGTAATAGTAGGTTGTTCCTATGCCATGTGTTACACAAGCGGTAGTTTATTACCCACATGTGCATAAAAAATATATATAATTCGAGTAAAGTCGGGTTGCAACATTGTATAAGACAGTTATCCTCAAAGTTTGTATGTAACTATAAGACAAATTAAAAACTATAATAAATAAATAATAAAATAAATAAATAAATATTATAGGACATTATTACACAAATTGACTAAGTCACAGTAAGCTCAATAAGGCTTGTGTTGAGGGTACTTAGACAACGATATATATAATATATAAATATTTTATAAATACTTAAATACATAGAAAACACCCATGACTCAGGAACAAATATCCATGCTCATCACACGAATAAATGCCCTTACCAGAAATTGAACCCGGGACCATCGGCTTCATAGGCAGGGTCACTACCCACGAGGCCAGACCGGTCGTCTAATATATGCAACGTACAAACGCGAACTTATCCATATAAGGGATCTTTTCCAGTCAAAATTTGAGTAATTTAGGAGAAAAATAAAAACAAGAGGGACGAAATGATATCCTATGGAACGCAAATGATAACTCAATTAAGTATTACAAAAGTTTGTAATTAAAACTTATAGATCGTGTCATTCATGAAGACGCGTGACTTGACTCGCATAGCCATATTAATATTTGACAAATCCGTGCGTCATCGTGGATGACACGAACTGTATAATTTAGAATAAAATATATTATACGTAGCATGCGTAAAGATTTATAGGTCCTCGCCTAAAGTTCTGCCGTAAAAATTACATTTGAGAGTTTTTTTATCGTCAATAATAAGCGAAAAACGCTAAAGCTGAGAAAAAAAAATTCTGAAAAAATTAAAATACAAACTTTTTGCAGGTTATTTAAACAATCCACCCTAATAATTTTTTTTGTCAAATTTCCTATATATGTCAGAAATTTTACCAAAAGTTACTTTCTGATCTAAAATGAACTAGAATACATATTTGTGACGCGAAATACTTGGGGTTCCATCCCAAAATATTTCTCAAAAAGGGTCAGTCGCCAACATAGTTTAAGAACCACTGAAAAACATTGGGGTTTGGTGTGAACCACAATTTTTGTTATTTTAATACAGGTTTACTTTATGCTCTCCCTTGCGGTTTTTGAATAATTTATGACATTTATTTAAACGTGTAAGTAACAACTTTATTTGACAAAAAAAATAAATAATAATAACTATACAACTATTATTTGACTGGATTGTCAAATAAATATATAGATTGATACTCATAAGTTTTTTTTAAATAAAACTATGTAAACTGATTATATCACGTACAGTCGCGTCTGAAAATATCGATACGAAAAAAGTGACAAAAGTATACACGACTTTATTGCCCACATATTAAATAAATAAATAAATATTATAGGACATTACTTCACAAATTGACTAAGTCCCACAGTAAGCTCAATAAGGCTTGTGTTGAGGGTACTTAGATAACGATATATATAATATAAAATATTTATAAATACACAGAAAACACCCAGGACTCAGGAACAAATATCCATGCTCATCACACGAATAAATGCGCTTACCAGGATTTGAACCCGGAACCATCAGCTTCTTAGGCAGGGTCACTACCCACTAGGCCAGACCGGGTATATATTAAGGTAGTGTATACATAATTTTGGCACTTTTTTCGTATCGATATTTTCAGACGTGACCGTACTTATAATCATGAGTAGGTAACTATCGCATTACAACAATACATACAATACAGTGTGTAAGACCAATTTAAGCGATGATCAGTATAGGACCTAAGAAGTATATTGAGATACATTTTGCTTAGAAAACATTAAAATATTAACTGTACAAAATAATTCGGCCCGCAATGTAAAGCAACACGCAAGTTACGAGGTACGAGCTTTTTAAAGTAATTGCCAACGCTTGTTGGCAGTTACTATAAAAACCTCGTATCTCGTAATATTCTTGTTATGTCTGGTAATGTTTGCAGTGCGGCCACGTCTAAAGATATCGATACGAATAAAGTGCCAAAAATATGTATACACAACTTTATTGCCCATGTATTAAGGTAGTGTATACATATTTGTGGCATATTTTTCGTATCGATATTGGTCCTCGGAAATTTTTCGAAAATTAACTACGGGGTTATAATTAACTGTAACATAAAAAAACCTCGCAATGGTTTAATGTATTACCCATATTGTATATTATGCTTTTATTTGACATCTGCAATACTTGTAGTCAAAAATATATTATCAGTAGGTTGTCTGGAAGAGATCGCTTTTTAGCGATAAGACCGCCTGTTGTTTACCTCTTCTTTATGTGTTGTATTATTTGTACTGTTTCTGTATTGAGGTGTGCAATAAATTGTATTTGTATTGTATTGTATTGTATCAGTGCCCAGCTGCCCAGTAATGAGACATTATAAAAGTTAATGATAGTGATCACTTTTATTGCGATTATAGGCCAAATTAGATCCATAAAAAGCGTTTTGAGGAATTAATTCCCAGCAAGCTGGAAATTAATTCCTGGTTAAGAGCACCCTAAACCGACGAGCGTGTATGAGGAATGTCATGAAAGTGAAGGAAGCGAAAGAAATATGTCAGGATCGTAGCAAGTGGAAATCCGTGGTCTCTGCCTACCCCTCCGGGAAATAGGCGTGATTATATGTATGTATGTATGTAAAAGGCTACTACGCTCACAAACTGGAATAACTGATGTAGCTGAAACTGCCGCTAAGCTCAAATGGGACTGGGCAGGGCACGTCTGCCGTATGCCGGATGACCTGTGGGCCAAAACAGCCACCTGTTGGGTCCCACAGGTTGTAAGGCGTCACGGTAGACCTCGTCGGAGATGGCGGGACGAACTTGATGCCTTCGACAGAGACTGGTGGGAGACTTCCGTGGATAGGGACACGTGGAAGAATAAGAGGGAGGCCTTTGCCCAGCAGTGGGACAGTATGGGCTCATAATAATAAATAATAATAATGTATGTAAGCTGGAAATAGTTGTAATACCTTCATTTCGTCCTTATTACGTATAACCCGAGTTTGGGAGCCTTAGGAGGTATTTTTTTCCTTGGCTGGCCAAATTTCTCGATGTAGAACTAACCCACCATCAATTACACTGGCAATGGCACTACCAGCAATGTTTGGTGAATCAGACACTGGGGCGTTTTCAGATTTTCAACATGATCAAACCAAAAGATAAGAAAATCGAAATGGCGGCCATTTTTACAACTTTGACTACGAATTATTCATATCCGTAAAACATTTTTATTCAACATCACATAAAATGGCAGAGTCAACAGACAGTGACATTTGATACAAATAAGCCTTAAATTTAGACTTCTTTAAGTCTTTTAGCAAGAATTTGAGTTATAAATCTAAGGGAAAAATATGCATGGAAGTTAAATAGGAGCTTGCCTCAGCATAATGTTACAGTGAATGTGTGTGTGTGTGCATATGATATTAGGGTACCTTTCGGATCAGAGAAATTAGAGCAAAAAAATCGTCGGACGGACGTACCGTTTTCGATCTTGCCAAAGAATGTTGCTCTTGTAGATTGCGAAAAAGATTGTAAAAAAGCAATAATTTATGCACACCTCCTGGGATTGCGCAAACTCGGATTAAACGCATTTAGGGACAAATGAGGGTATCAAAACGATTTCCAGTTTTCTGGGAGTTAATTCTTCGAAAAAACTAATTTATTATAATTTTAAGTGAAAAAGGGAGTTTTTTAAGTGCTTAAAAATGTGTCTGGACATGGTAATAAGGACATCGTACATGATAATGAAGACGCCTAGATGCAGTTGACTGTACATAATGTTATTACCGGCGATGTAACACAGTGAAACCTGGGTAAATGGAGTCTAGAGGGATTGTTTCGTCATACTTAAAGTGATATAAATAGTTTAACAAATAATTACGTTCTAAATAATGTTGTTTTATTTATACAGAGCTTACCAAGTGAAACGACACCAAGGGATTAATGACCTGTTGCGAGTCGATTTTTGCACTAAAACTGTCTAAAACTTATTTTTTAACACATTCATTGCCAGCGCGAGCTACGCGCTACAAGCCTATCCGATAACTTGGAAAACCTGTATGTAGTGAAAAGTACATACGAACAGTGAACCCGCCGAGCGGTTTGCTGGGAGTAAATGTCTTAAATAAATTGCTCCGCCATTTTGAAAAACTTTTAATAAGTAAATCCTGCTTTCAACATTACAAGAGAATCGGTCAAGAAAAGCGAACTGTGTAGTGTATTAAATGCAAATAAAGAAATGAAATGAAATGAGCTAAAATGATACCTACTTAGCACGCGCTCGGTGAAAATGTTATATTATGAGTTTTACTGAAAACTATGACTTTTGTGAGCCAACTATAAAGCAATTAATAAAAAATATTCCGACGAATTGAGAACCTCCTAAACTAACTAACTAACTGCTTTGGCTCAGCGATCCAAAAAGAATCTTGGCCTCCGAAACGAAAGAACGCCACCTGTCCCGATCCAGCGCGAACCTCCTCCTATAATAAAATATCAAATATAACACTGTCCAGTTCCCTTTTACCTAGGTTTCACAGTTCACAAACTAGTAAAACCACGATCAACATGGCCGAAGGTGATGATAACGGATCTTAAATATATTCCATAATTATATACTTGTAGTTTATCTTAAATGGTTCAATCGACTTTTGCAACGTGGCCCGAAGTAGGTTTTTATACGTGCAAAGCAATATTTATAAAACAAGTACTATTTTAAATATGAATAAATTAATAAATATGTAGGTAGATCAAGTTTTTCTTGTAACTCGTTGCCATAATAAATAAAAATTAATAATTTTTATAGGACATCCTTATACAAATTGACTCAGTCCCACAGTAAGCTCAATAAGTCTTGTGTTGTGGGTACTCATACAACGATATATATAAACTGAAATAAATGTCATATACTAAGAAAAAGTGACCAATGGCCTCCAGTGCCCCAGGCTGGAATCGAACCTGCGTCATCTGCTATCGCGGCAGGTGCCTGAGCCACTTGGCCACCGGGGTCACGGCAGCATTGGTCGAATTTTTCCAAGTATGTATGTTACTCGATATCTCCCAGAATCGTGAACCGATTTTCAATTTTTTTTTTAATCGAACGGGTATTAGCCCGAGATGTTCCCGTTGGCACCAAGTCGGAGTCTGATGATGGGATCTTGGAGAAATCGAGGGAACTCTTCAAATGTTATAGGTACATGTATGGCGCTTTTGGTAATATTTGAAGTCGGTTTTATTTTTTGTTAAAAAGTTTTATTATGTTAGGAGCGTTTCGTCAGTTAAGTGCGATCGGACTTTGACTATCACTATCACTATCCCATATAAACATTTGATCAAAAACAAACCTGATCGATTGATACTATTATATAATAATTTGTCGACTAGCCTATTCCTCAATAAACCAGTAAACCTCCGAAATAAAATGAGTAATGGATTGAACGTCATAATGCCGAAAGATGCTAACTACATCAACGCCTTCGCAGAAATATCGCGACAGTAGATAACTCTAATTAATGCATCTCCAGCCAACATTCAAATGTCACCATCACCATTAAACTAGACAAAATTAACTACGTTCAAATTACCCCGCTCTTCCTGTAGAACTAATGATATCTTTTGTAGTGATTGTAATAAAAAAGCAGTAAACAGTCCGTTCTGTTTTACGACGAAATAATTAGCGTTAATAATAACTATAATAAGCGTTCACTCGTGAGTCACTGCGATGCGTCAGCGCAGCGCAGCTCAGTGCGTAAAATAGGGTTGCCAACTTAACAAAGTAAAACGAGGTATACAATACGATTTGCAATGTGCCAAAGAGAATTTTTAAAAATTGCATAATTCCTAAGTCCAAGTGGAGATACGAGTATTGTCGGTATTTTTTCTGCACGTTTATTGCAAAACCTTAGTTTAGAACCAGAAACCAGCTAGTTTTGAATTCTATGAAATTGTAATAGACGCAAGAGAGTGACGTAAATGTAAAATTAAACAGTAAGTAATAATCCCTAATCTGAACGGGACTTTCTAAATGGAAACTTGTATGAGAATTTTGTCATGAATGTTTCCAGAAATTTTGGGAAATTTTGAGAAGGTTCCGCAAATTGTACTCTAGACTAAAACGGGGATAGTGGACGACCGCTTCTCCGTACAAACGTAGTCCTCATTTTGCTCTCCTGGATATTGGATGAAATAATTAGCGTTCATAATAACTATAATAAGCGTTCAATCGTGAGTCACTGCGATGCGTCAGCGCAGCGCAGCTCAGTGCGTAAAATAGGGTTGTCGACTTACCAAACCAAAACTATACGATAGATAAAACTTAGAGGCACACAAATCCGCTATACAAAAGCCGCTCCCTTACAATCGAAGTTACGCTCTCATTTTAAAATGACATGCTTTTATCTATTTCTAGTACAGTCAAAAGATTTAATTTGTGACCCATTTCGTACCTTGGCATAGTGACCTCATACTATTGTCACTGTGAAAATGTACAAAAAGCGGCCAAGTGCGAGTCGGACTCGCGCATGAAGGGTTCCGTACCATTTATGACGTATTAAAAAAATCTACTTACTAGATCTTGTTCAACATTTTACCACTTTGGGCACACATTTTACCACTTTGGAAGTGTCTCTCGCGCAAACTATTCAGTTTAGAAAAAAATGATATTAAAAACCTCAATATCATATTTGAAGACCTATCCGTAGATACCCCACACGTATGGGTTTGATGAAAAAAAAAATATATTTTTATTTTATGACTTATTAAAAAAACTACTTACTAGATCTCGTTCAAACCAATTTTCGGTGGAAGTTTGCATGGTAATGTATATCATATATTTTTTTTAGATTTTTCATTCTGTTATTTTAGAAGTTACAGGGGGGGGGGGGGCACACATTTTTTCACTTTGGAAGTGTCTCTCGCGCAAACTATTCAGTTTAGAAAAAAATGATATTAGAAACTTCAATATCATTTTTAAAGACCTATCCATAGATATCCCACACGTATGGATTTGATGAAAAAAGATTTTTTGAGTTTCAGTTCTAAGTATCGGGAACCCCCAAAATTTATTGTTTTTTTTTTTCTATTTTTGTGTAAACATCCTAATGCGGTTCATAGAATAGATCTACTTACCAAGTTTGAACAGTATAGCTCTTATAGTTTCGGAAAAAAGTTGCGGTGACATAATCGGACAGACAGACGGACATGTCGAATCTATAAGGGTTCCGTTTTTTGCCATTTGGCTACGGAACCCTAAAAAGGGTCACAAATTAAATCTTTTGACTGTACCTACAAGTATTTTTGGCAAAAAATTGGAATACAAAGAAAATAGAGCGAGTTAAAGTTTTGTATATGAAACCTCATTTTCTAGCAACTTTTCTAGTTCCCTATTTCGCCTCCTGATTGTTATATGACTTCTACTAGTAATTATGTCAGCACTGTAATCATCATTAGTATATTAGTTCTTGCAATTTATACCTCTGTCCAATAACAATGCCACTTAAATATTCTAAATATATACATCTTAGTGGGAATTGTTTCAGGATGTACGTAGGTTGCACCTATTTATGTATAAACCAATATCTTTTGCTTCTATGAGTACTATATGCCTATCGGCCCTATTCGAAGAATGAAATACGGAAAAGATAAGATAACGATAAGCTCTGGTTTAGATAAGTTCTCAATTAGATATCGTTTCTATGTCGTATAATTGACAGAAGCAGCACGATTCGGGCAACCAATGTCTCTTTGACGTTAGAAATATCTTATTGAGATCACAGAAGAATCGAAATAAACGTAATTTTGACATATCGTCTAGTTATCGATGTTTTCAATCTCTTTCCAAGATCTTAAGCATCTCTTAATCATTGAAGAATGATGATGAATGATCTCTTAATCATTGAATCGGGCCCTAAGTCTGTTTTTTCCCCAATAAAGAAAATAAAATAAAACTAAAACTAATCCATGTCAAATTTCATGTTATTCTAGAATGTCGTCGTCGAACTCCGGACTTGAAGTCGCGATGTATGGAGTCACGCGCGAAAACGCATGTCATGCATGCTGGTCTAGTTTACAATTCAAAACTTACTTAGGAATAAGTAGCAATGTACTTTTCTATTCGTGCTAGCCGGTCAGAGTTGTACTGGACTGTAGTTGGTTGGTTGGTGCAGTCAAATAATTTAATTTTCGTACCATTTTGTATGTTGTCACAGTGACAATCAATATGAAAGTCTCTAGGGACCTTAAGCTTATTGTCAAGAAATTCCTTGACCGTACATAGAAACCAGATTTGCCAACCCTATTCCTTGTCAAGCACTATCACTCCACAACTATGTATCTTAAGCCGAATATTTTCTTACCTCGTCACCTTTCTTAAGCCATAAATACAAACCACACAAAACCAATCCAAAATCAACCTTACTATATTTCACTTAAAGTCTATTTCAACTGCTTTATTTAAATTTGTAAAAGTTCTCAAACAACTTTACAGTTGCGTTTGGTTTACGGAAACTTTGATTCTATTACACTGATATAAGAGTTGTTGTGAATGTATTAACTTGGTGGTACAAAATAAATTATTACCACACATATTTTAATGTGACGCATCAATCTCTCTATGTCTTCTATGAAAGGGATATTTAAATTTGAGGGGCAATAGTTTTTTTTTATAGTTCACGTGTTCTGGTGACGTAATGCCGGTATTGTGTTTTGGAGACACGTAAAATTAGATTATCTAATAAATAAGGTTTCCTTATGTTTTAGCGTGCTTTCATGTGCAAGTTTTGTACAGATAGCAACTTAGATGGGCCGATTTTTTACAAGCTTTTATTTATAGACCGCGGGCCAGGAGCATATATCGTGAGTCATCGACTCCCGGGTAATACTTTGTCAGATGAGTTTAGATGCTATCATGAATTTAAAAAAAAACAGTCAGCCGACTGTATCGCGGTGGAAAAGTCACTCTGACAGTCGTCGGGTCTAGCTGAGCTTCTTGCTTGTCTTCTCTTCTAGCGACGAACTCACATTAGCTCGCTTCCCTCACCATACCCGCATCAGATTGAGTCGCTCAACTGATCTCGCTGGACGGCAACCTCAGTAGGAGTTTTCCATTGTAGTTAATATAAGTATGGCGCGGAAGGTCCTGGATTATCTCCAGGCTATCTTCCTCCCCACCCAGCGGGATCGCTCTCCTGCTCCAGAAGTATAGAAGCCCAAATCAGCCCATGCTTAGCGAACTTGGCGCCGCCAACTGGACAGAGAAGCATGGCGGTCTGGTGTCGGAGGCCAAGATCGACTTCGGGTCGCTACGCCACAGCAGTAAATAAGTATTAAGTACGCAAAGGCGCGATAGAGGCTAAAACGGAGTCTATGAGTATTAGTCTACGACGGAACAGGAAGTAAAATTTCCTTCACAGACATGCGTGAAGTTTAGGGCTGGTGGCGGCAGTTTACTAAACTTAGTTTATGAAAGTCCTGCACTTTGATACATTGTACATTATTGCTTATCTGTGGGTGAAGCTAAATTTAGCTAGCTGTTAGCTACATGAAAAAAATAGCGAAAATACATGTAGGTTCTTACTCATTTGTAAAGTTGACAGTTGAAAATCACAAACATAGGTCTAAAACGCACTTAAAGAGGAACGGGGACGGCCGTTTCTTCATACAAACGTAGTGCCCATTTTCCTCTCTGAATATTGACATTATGGAAAATGTTTTTACATAATTTGATGTATTTTAACCATAGCTATGCCCCTGCGTTTGACTTTTTTTAGATTTTTTGATTTGAAAAGCTGTTTGCTATGATGTTTTACATTGAATCGGATTTTTGCTCGCACTGGTCTGGAGTCGGAACTGAATTTGATATTGTTTATTGCAGCTACATCCTTTATTAAAGATTTAACCGACGTAAGAACATGGTCTCTTTCGTTTTTGATGAGCCCATTTGGCAAGACCCAGGTCCAACGTCGCTGTGGTCTTTTGGGAAAGAAGGTATTACTGATACTCATGCTTTGTCCAAGGACGAATTGGATAAGGCGTGCGCCACGGTCGTTTCTGCTGCCAAGGCCATGTGGTCAAGTATTTCGGGATTATCCAATTCAGTCCTCCGACTTTTTCGTTGAAATCCCCGAGGACCATGGTCCATGTCCCTCGGTTCTCATCACAAGCTTTGTTCAAGAGATCATAATATTCTTCTATCTCATCGTCGCTGTGTGAAGATGTTGGAGCGTATGTCTGGATAAGAGTTAAGGTATGACTTTGACATATACTCAATTTTAACACAGCTACTCTATCGGAATAACCTACGAATTCGACAATGTTATTCTTCGACTTCCTTTTAACGAGAAATCCTACCCCGTAAAGTCCGCCGGCTGTTCCGAAGTGGTAGAACACATTGTCATCGCGTTCTACGGTTTATTCGCCCTCTCGTCGAACCTCTGACAAGCCCACAACGTCCCACTTGATGTCTTTCAAGGCGTGTTCCAATTCGATAAGACGCTCTTCCTTCATCAGAGTGCGAACGTTATAGGTTAAAACATGCAGCGTCTCGGAGTCCGTTTTTCTTGCGTAGGTTGGTAAATTAGTTTTGTAGGAAATCTCCGCCCGGGGATTCTTAGCGCCCCTTTTGCCGGGCACTCGGGGCCATAACGGGGAGTCGTATACCATGAGGGGGATATGGACTGTAAGCCCACAACGCTGGTCCAGTGCGGGTTGGTGGGTCGCCAGAGCCTCGTTCGTTTTTCAGCAGGGTGACCACGAGCATGGGAGGTTGGCTTGGGATCCGTGGAATGAAATTTGGACCCCGTACGCCCCTGTCTTTGTAATTGTCTAGCTGCCGAAATTTCCTTCGACCGCTTTCGCTAAGAACCAAACCTACTTTTTTTTTTATACTACGTCGGTGGCAAACAAGCATACGGCCCGCCTGATGGTAAGCAGTCTCCGTAGCCTATGTACGCCTGCAACTCCAGAGGAGTTACATGCGCGTTGCCGACCCTACCCCCCCCCCCCCCTCGTTGAGCGCTGTCAACCTTACTTACCGGCAGGAACACAACACTATGAGTATAGGGTCTAGTGTTATTTGGCTGCGGTTTTCTACATATTTATTTATTATTAATATAAAAAGATACATCTTAAACAGATATAGAGTCCCACAAAACAGTTTACACGGTTTAACTGTGGAATTCGTACATGCAGATAATATTGCATACATTTATTTTTCTATCATGCATATTATTTGCTATTTAAGTGCCATTTATTGAAAAATTTTTTATTATTGGAAAACAAACAGGTCAAAACATACTGAAGTTGAAGTACTTATATTAATAAACATAAACCATAATAGTTTCTATTTATAGAGTAATTAATACATTCTTTTTTTCTCAATCTAAACTTATCTAATTTGTTTCAACTTCAATGACTGAGGTAAGATTAAACAATTCTAGGAGGAGTAGGTATTGCTTGCCACGTATATTTTATATTACTAGCCTATATGGTTTCCCAATGCTGGGCAAAGCCCCCCCTAGATATCCCACCGTCTCGGTTTTGAGCAATCTCTGGCCAGCCGTTGCCTTACGTACTTAATATTTGACTAAATACCTAATTGAACACAGAATAAATTAGTATATATTGATCAGTACCTATACAGTAAGCTATATAAAAAGGCATTAAATATATTACGTTTAATCATATAAAAAATATAAAAATATAGTGACAACTTATGAGGTCACTAAGTAGGTAATTTAATCGAAGTAAGTTAAGTAGCAGCAGGTGGTGATAAAATGCATATTTTTCCGCCAAATCAGCATGAAATGACATTTTTTACGACAGCTGCCTACTTTCACATTGACTTTGCTGGACACATTTACATTAAGTATACCTAAATACTTATGTAATTGCATCAGATATCGAAGGACATTATTTTACTCTATTTGTTCAGTATCCCTAGTGTAACTTTGATCGACATCATAACGTGACGAACGCGTTTGCGTTAAGTCTCATTTTGTATAGGATTTTGAGTTTCCAAAACGTCCCGCTTGGCGCGCTGTTTCGAAATCCAATACAAAATGAGACTAAACGCAAACGCGTACGTCACGTTTGGAAATCGAATTTATTTACACTAGGGGTACTGATTATTTTGTTTCTACTTTTCTTGTGTGTGGTGGTCAACAATCTGGAGTTGATATTCACACATCGGTTGCGCTGTATAGCTTATATAAAATTGTTGACAAACAAAATCTAAATCAGGATATTCGGCCAGGCTTATCACACGACAAACGAGAGGTTAAACTTGAACATATTTCATGTATTCATTCAAAAATAACTGAGTGACCCGATTTAATATATATATGTATAGATGCCTTGTTTTAATATGTACTGATAATAGGAACCTGTCACCTTCAATCTGGCTTGATGGTACCAATGGTACGAATAAATGGTCAGCTATGTGAATACGTATTTGCGACCCCACCCCACCCCCCAAAGGGCCGTTACCACCCCAACGGCGGTTTCACAGAGCTTTAATTTATATTTTCATTCCCTACAGTAAATTTATTAAAATATATCTAAACATAAAACTTATCAAAAACTAAACCTAAATATATCAGAACTTAAATATAAATATAAACTAAATATGTATAAAATAACTACCTACCTATTGGCTACCGGGCCGCCCCCGACGCAAAGGTGCCCATCACGCTTGCTGCATTGCCGCGTTGGATTGCGATGGATAGCCTTTGCATCAGGAAAAACCCAGAGCGGGGGTCAAGGCCCCTTTCTAGCAGGCGACGACCCATATAATAATGTTACTGTATTTTTGCGAAATTACAACATTCGTTTAAGTACAGACAAATAAAAAGACAGTTGGAACTAAATAGGTAAAAACTTGTAAAAAAAACTATTTAAAAACCGTTTCATAATTTCCATAACAACTTTCTTCTTTTGTTACAATTACTATTACACTTTTTCTAGTTAACTTCTCAAGATGTAAATTAATAAACTATTGCAGGTGCCGCACCAATTGCCTTTCGATAAATTGCCCTGAATATATCTAATGACAGCTATAATTTTTTTTTTATGCTCTAATGATCCTTTCTAGCTATAACACCTGCAGATAAGTGATCTAGTACTCATTTCCAAGATGACCTAACTATAAGAGCCTCTAAATCTTACTACGTATATCGATTTGCATAACACCAGGGGGTGGATTCTAATTTATTATACTGCTAAACTGGTTTTATACGACTTTGACGATCTTGGTGATTAACGCGCATCTCAAGCATGACTTTCACTTCATTTTGCATGCACCAATTAACGTGTGTGATCTTCAAGGTTGTAATAAAATAATTATCTAATCTAATCTATTGTATTGTATTGTTCATACAAAAATGTTACAGTACATTTAAAAATTCTTTCTTTCTTTCTTAAAAATGTAAATTATAACATGTTAATTTAACTTTAATTTTATGTTATTTATTTAAGATAGGTACAGAATTAAATTACTTTAAATCGATTGTGTGTAGCGACCCATTCTCCATAAGCATTAATAAAATATTTCATTATTTAAGTTAGTATCATATTTTTTTTTCTATTAGAACAGAAAAAGGAAAACTTGTTAACGGATCCCTTTTAAACCCTGCGGCTATAGAACCCTAACACAAAAAAAGCGTTCACATACATAGTTCTATTGCAATCTACAGATACAATCAAGAGCACATACATTTACCCTTTTCGTTCCAAAATAGCCTCCAGTACTAATTCTACTCTAAACTAAACATCCCAACTACCAACTATTTGATATTATAAGTTACCACACAACTTATAAAAATGTCATTACAATTAAAAGCTTCCTGCGTACAAAATAAGGTTAATATTTGAACGGACAATTTGGCTAGAACTTAGTTAAGTTAGAGACACACTTACGTTCTTTTTTAAAGTAATTCTTATCAGAATCTTGTCGAGGCACGTTGCGTTGGACAGACGGACGGACAGATGCGCGTTGCATGTAAATTGTCTATTGAATTGATATGATATCAAATGTATCATGTTACTTATCAAATGGTTTACTTTGAACGCTTGAAACAGGTTCGTTAAAAGTAATAACGAATATACTAAGTATGTGTATAGGTACCACGCTATTCAAACACACGTACCAGACAATTTGCACGTACAATGACATAAGAATGATATCTAAATGTCATATAGTTATAGTGTATCGTGTAAGTCAGAAAAGGTTTTGAAGGACATACCTACTGTATAATTGTGCTTATATTGTACAAATAGGGAACAATACATCTGCCAAATTTTTACGAATTCTGACAAAATAAGTTTTCAGCAAAAAAATCTTTTTTGGTACAAGTTTTTATCGCTGACTGTACTTTTCTTTCCACAAGCAACTAATAATCATCGAGACAATTCTAAAAACCTCAAACACAATTAGGTTACGTTGTTTTATTACAGAGTGCCTATGGCCACCTCCTGTCTCCATCATCAGGTCATCTCGATGATACCATAATATGGCATTGTCACCCGACTTACATATGTATGAAAATTTTCAGCTTCATCAGAAACCGGGAAGTGGGTCAAATTTAATTTGCAATATTTGATTACAGACCGGTGAAACTAAATAAAAGATTATAAAATACAACAAAATAAAGATTCTGCCAAATATCGTCACAAAACTTAACTACTTATCGCGTAACAGATCAACGGTGGCAGCATGGTTCCATTTTTATCACTTGTCACTATGCCCGTCACTTTCGCGCGTACATACTTGTTAGAACGTGACAGGCATGGTGACAAATGATAGAGAGCCTACCATTTTAGCCCTACAGATATTATTAAAATATTTTTACGACAAAAAAAAAATACGATAAAAAAAATCGATTCTTAAGTGCCTTGACGATAGCTCAGCAGGTAAGTAAGAGTACTTATAAGAGTCTGACCAAGATAAGTTGGTAGTGATTTTGATAGTCCAGACGGTGCAAGGGTCAAGTAAACGTCATAATTTCATAAAGTTTGACGTTTTAAATAGCACGTGCACCGTCTGGACTATCAAAATCGCTGCCAACCTATTTTAGTTTGACTCTAAAAAGATTTTAGTTTGACTCTAAGAAGAAGAAGAAAGAGAGAAGAAAAGAAAGAAAGAAAGAAAGAAAAGGTTGCTAAATATGACGCTACCCGTTCCTTGCAAGCTACATTATCGAAAAAAAATCTTATAAAAATACAGTTAAAATCTCAACGTAAAAATAAGACACGTATTTTCCTGTCAAAACAGGACCGCTATCAAATTCGAATCCACAAAGCGAAGGTGCACCTTAATCGACAAAAAGCTCGTATGCCGCATACAAATTATACGTAACATATTCACGTTGACTGTACAACAAGGGGAGTTATTCCAAACGCATGTGCGAGGCTGGAGAGTGCGCTGTCAAGACCAGGGCTATAGCCGCGAAAATCGAAGTTCGTCAATTGCGGGCATTTTTCTCTGTCACTCTAATTACGTCTTAGTGAGGGTAAAAGAGAAAGATCTCCGAAATTTGCAAATTTCGGTTTTCATGGTTGGCCCCTAGGAGTGCCTATGGTGTAGTATAGGTATAGTTATTGATGTATGTACCTGTAAGAAAAGAGACAGTATATATGAGCAGTAGTAAACGGGCCATTCTAAAGTGCGCCTGTACTTCTCTTGACTACTCCTCACCTCATGGCGACCGTGACAGGACCGTGTTGCCTCTCTGTCACACTGGTAAATTCGTTCGTAAGTGTGACATAGGCAACACGTCGAAGTTGGTTCGCGGTAGGCCTTCAGGGCTGGAAAACCATTTTATTTTTAAACCACTTTCGTTCATTCACCCGGGAACGAAAATGATTTCGTTTCCATTTGCGGTTAAAGAACTGTTCATGAGGTACCTATTTATGCCAAATTCGTTCGCCTTGGTTTTCTTTAGAACTAAATTAACCGACTAAATTGAAAAAATCGAAGCAAGATAGAACGAGTAAGTATTAAATTAAAAAAATTAAAAATTAAAAATTCTTTATTTCAGATCACAAAGCGATCCATATTTTGTTAGTACCATTTTAGCCTTAACACTATGTTATTAACCTATATAATCTACTTAGACCTACCAATAACTACTCCTATCCAGTACCCAATTAGCGGGCAGTCGAGGCGCTCGCCTAACGCCCTCAGCATGCTGTTAGTGCTGCCGCGCACGCGTCGTAGCAATGAGGCCACTCTTTTTCGCCTGATGGCATAAAAGTCGTCAGTTCGCGCCTCAGCGAACATGCCTGACGCACTACAGTGCCTCGGCAGCCTTAACAACATCCTAAGGATATTATTATATTGGACACGCAACGTGTTGTAGGCCTTTTGTGTAAAACTTGCCCACAGACCGCACGTGTAAAACGACTGACAATACGCTCTAAATAGCGTCAGCTTTACTTGCGTATTACAACGTGCAAATCTGCGGGCAAGCATGTTGCCATATCTTTCACGTATGACAACGAGTTTAACCAAGAATCCGAAAGCCGACAGTAACCGGTATTATATATCCCCGCGAACCATACAATTCCGTTCTCTCTTCTTACCGGATAGGAGAGAGAACGTAATGGTTTTGGATCGATATTAACAGGCATTTCAATACCGGTTCCGAGCCCTGGAGGGCTAAGATGCTCGGCTCTTTATCATTTGTCACCATGTCTGTCACGTTCTAACAAGTATGTAAGCGCGAAAATGACGGGCATAGTGACAGGTGATAAAAATCGAACCATGCTGCCACCGCTGGCCAAGACAAACAGATAACATAGAGAACAATTAAAGAGAAGATGCTGTTAATTTATCTCCGAACGAGAAGAAACGTGAGAAGGTAACGTCTGTGGTGGTTCCTGTATGTAATCACATTCAGAAACCCCCATAGACGTCACCTTCTCACATTTCTTGTCGCTGAGCAAACCAGTAGATTTACTGGTTTGCTCAGCTTGAGGAATGTTATGCGTACTATGATTTGTAATCAGTGCTGTCCAGTAAACGGCGTCCAACCCACAGTTTTTACTGGACAAGACTGATTACAACTCATAGTCAAGCTCGGGCCGACTCTAGTATATATAATTTTTTAACTTTGTCCATACAAAATTGTTGATGGCTTTGCACATGAATCCATTCATAAAGGAACAGACCTTGCATACACCTTATGCAACAGAATTAGTACCGAAAATAAGAAACTTATGTTTAGAGATGTGGAACAAGAAATTTGTAGAAAATTCTGTTGCAAAGGGTATGGGGTATGGTAGTGTTCAGGACGACCAGGATGAGTTCCATGGTTTGATGGTGCCAGTCTTACTAGGGAAACGGTAGCGTGTGTACTGCGTCTGCGTGCGGGACATTTTCTGCGTAATAAATATTATCACCTCATGAAAAAAGAGATACAAACCTTTGTGAGCAGTGTAACGGAATAAAATATCTATTCCACATATTTATAGAATGCAAAGACATGTTAGGAAATATATTGGACAGTGCTTTATCCTTAAATATCTTGCGTTCTCAACCGCTATCAGAAGGCGCTGAGAAAATATTGATATATTTTTAAAATATCTTGCACGTAGGTCTGAGGGTTAGTTACATGCGTGAACTCTCCTATAAGGCTGGCATTGTCATCACGAGTCTATAAAATTAAGAATAAAAAAAAACTATTTTTTAGATTGTAGGTTATCAGATCTAAAGACCACGCTACACTGGTTCACCGATATTCTCGCTAGCGAACATATTCGCTGTACCTTCTTCTACAACGCAAAAAGCTGATCGTTCCATCCATCACAAATTGAGGGGCTGCGCCGGGATTTGTAAGGTGACTTGGGGGGCGTGCTCGCACTTGGCTACTTGTATATGTCACCGTTATATCTACTTAAAAAAAATCTTAATTGGGGTGATTAAATATAGATTTAAATAATAAATATTATAGAACATTATTACACAAATTGACTAAGTCCCACAGTAAGCTCAATAAGATACTTAAATACATAGAATTTTTATTAAAATTTAGGTACCTAAATCGATTAGTGTACAGGCAGTATCAAAATTAAAGGAATTAGACTATCTACATCTAGGCTTCAAAAATATACTATCATTCTCTAATATGTTTATATATGTAGAACAATTAGATTGTAACTAGGGCTCCTGATATCCGTGATACACGCCGATCCGTAGCTACGGGTTCTTAAGCTCGGCGGTACTAAGATCACGAATTTCACGAACACGGCAAGGTACGTACCTCGTACCTGCGTTCGCGTCCGGATTCACGTGACACGCCGTGACCGTGACACGCCATGATACGTAGCCCGTACCTGCGTTCGTGTGCAGAGCTTCGGGCTCGGTTCCGTTGGATAGGTTCTTATCGCACGTCTCGTAGGTTCGACAGGCCCGGGAGAAAAATAAATAAGGACTAGGTATTATTGAATTGAGTTACCACTTAGTATATTGAATACGGGACGTTCGTCGGACAAACATTTACGTGTGAATTAAACTTAAATTGTATTTTTTGCATCGATTTGAATATAATGGTTATATCTAAATAATTTGGGGTTGTTCTGTTTTTTGTATAACCAGCTATTGATTTTAGTAAAAACTAGCGACCTGCTCGTTGCATTGCACTAATATAATAATAATAAATAAATATTATAGGACATTATTACACAAATTGACTAAGTCCCACAGTAAGCACAATAAGGCTTGTGTTGAGGGTACTTATACAACGATATATATAATATATAAATACTTAAATACATAGAAAACACCCATGACTTAGGAACAAATATCCATGCTCATCACACAAATACATGCCCTTACCAGGATTTGAACCCGAGACCATCAGCTTCGTAGTAAGTATCATTATAATTATGAACTTAAGCAACGCTGTGCTACTGGTTGTCATTATTAAATCAAAAGAAGACATTTTATTCTGTTAAGTATTAATGAAATGAATGAAACATACTTGTAAAAGCTTGCTACTATCAAAGAATATAACGTAGCCTAAATATAAACAAGGCAATCCTAATTCAAAGAAACAAAAGGGTAAATTTCTGCAAATCTTCGGTAGATATGATAAAGGTAATACAGGTAAACAAATTCAACAAAAACACATGTACGGGGCCACGGAAAAAAAAAGTACGCAGCTGCAGTTCTTATCAGTTTCGGACTTTCGGCACATTAAAGAGTACTGTTTATTTCTAGATTGAAGGTAATAATGACATATTATTGTTAGAGTGTTTTATTGTATGACTAACAAGCTAAGCCAACATACCGGGTTTTTTTTGTAGATAAGAAGTGCAGTTGCACGTGCAGACAAAATGAAACAAACAATATACATAAGTAGCTGTGGGCTTTACCTTTTGATCGTGAAGTTGAAAGAAGTGACCGCGATGTTTTGTTTTACAATTCGTGGTATTTTTTATTTAATCCCGAGGGGGCAGTTTAGAATTTTGAACTCACATTCATTGTCATTAGTTACTCCTGTCATCACAGTTGGTCTCCTGACACACAGTGTTGTGGTATTATTTTAGCAACCCGCTTATTAAAGTAGCTATTCATTGTAATTAATGTTTTGTTCTATTCATTTATTACTCATTAATATTTAAAAGGACTTACTATTGGAAATAAATTTTAATTTAAAAGTAATGAAACGGAATTAGAGCTATGAATAAAAAAATCACGATACATTTTTATTCGTAGCTCTTAGAGACCGCATCGTATCTTCACTCAACGTCGCGGGCGGACCGAACCGGCGTGTTCTTAAGATACGTGAAGCCGTGATCACGCCTACACGGATTCACGTACCCTAATTTCACGTAGCCGAATTTCACGTGTGGAACGGACCAGAAAACCGTTGCCGTGAAACACGAAACCGGGCGCACGGCTACGGGTTCACGAATCACGGACACGACCGCGAGCCCTTTTGTAACAGATACTTTTCAATGTTAAAGAAATTGAAGAAATCAAGAAAATGAAATCCCGCCAAAAAGATTTTCACATATATAACGTTGCCAAGACACAACAGTAATGCAGTTGACATTCGAACCACCTTTATTATACATATCACCTACGGAGGTGCGGGTAGTTGATGCTTTAGATTATACTTACATTGATTGTCAACTTGCCTATTTGTTCATTTCATGACTTTTAATTATTTATATACGAATTCAAGTATTGGAGACCCTTTACATCTCTAAGGATATTTGAATGATCGTTTTTTTATCTCTGACACTTAGAGACTTTTACATCTCTAAAGAGTTTTAGTGTTTGTTGTTTGTATTTTTTTATCATAGTTTTTTGTGCGTACTTCAACATTTAGAGACTGTATACATCTCTAATAAAGTATCTAATATTTAATTGATTCTAAAATATGACATGTAAAAGTGCCCCTGTGGCCTATTTGTTAAATACATGTTTGTTTGTTTGTTTGTTGATTGCAGCAGCGTTACTGTTGCATTGTTCATTCTGCTGCGTTGAAGTGGCTCATATTATTGTAAACCTTGGTTTTTCTGAGGTTTTTACTCCAGTCCCTCAGTGTGAACCTCCGTCCGGGCCATGTACACATCCCCGTAATGATGTCGACTTCCATTCAGGGTGCGATATTAATTCCCTCCGTGACCCCACTTGCTCCATTAAGGTACCATTCGGATTCATACTCCACCAGCGTTCTGCTGCAGTATTGCGGTGCGACATTGCTGTAGAAAACGGCAAAAAAAAACTTGTCACCTTTTTAATAAAATGTCGTTTAAATTTAAAGGTGGAAAATGACTGCCTTAGGTGAGACTTGAACTCACGGCCTCTGCATACTTCCACTACCACTTTCTTCGTTTTAACTTTCAAATTCTAAGTTTAAATTAATAGCATCGTCCGCAGACGTTTCTGCTTGATAAAAATTAATTTAAAATGTCGTTTATCAGACATTAATATGAATTTTCACGTTTTCTGCAGTAATGCAGTCGGTAGAATCACTGCTGCAGTATTGCAGCGCGACATGCCGACTGAGCTGCTGCTGAAAGTGTCAAAACCCATACAGACGGTCTGTTTTTTGACATTAATAATGAAGTCCGTAGCAGACGACCTACCATGAGCATGGAAGTTCGGAAAGAGTGACAGAGAAAGATGCCTGCAATTTGCGAACTGATGCAGTCTAAATCCAAATGTTACCTTCATTCTCTCCGTGCGTGACCCTACTTGCTCGATTACGGAGAGATAATGTGTTTGCAGATAAGGCAGGGTTATGGTTGGTTGAGACCCTTCCAAGGATCAGATCACTAATCAACAAAAGATGTTAAACTCTCGAGTTGTAATGATCGATCCCAGATGTCCAAATAAGAAACAATTCAAAACAGAGTAGTAACTTGGCGCAGAAGAGTGAGGAGACCCGACCCCAAATAAAGGGAACAGGGAAAGAAAAGAAGGAGGAATAATGATCCGGAGGCCAATTCGAACTTAAATTTTGATGTCAAAATGTTGTCATTCGTCACCTCAATCTTGTTCACCGCTGCGCACAGTGCCAATTCTGTAGATTTTCCAGGGCTATAGGTAGGTTGGTTTGATACCTGAATACGTCTATTGGAGGATTTAAATTGACTGTAATCTTCTCTATAAAACAGTCTGCAGATTTTTGTAAGGGAGGGGTACGTCAAATGTATGGTTTTTTCTTCTTTTTCAACCTAAGCCTTTTCCCATTATCTGGGGTCGGCTCTCCTTGTCCTCTTTCTCCACACAGGATGATTTCCGGATTTGTTCCGGCGTCAATATTTGTGTTTTTCAGGTCATTCTGGACCGTTGTCAGCCAAGTAGCAGGACGTCTTCCACGGCCTCGTTTCGTCGTTGGTAGGCCCAATGCTACTCATACCATTGTACGTACGTATTTTTACGTAAGGTACAAATAGCCATGTTAGATAAACGTCAGTCCATACAATACATATGACCCTTGACCGAGCTTTTCGACAGAGGGGTAAGCTCTTAAAGGCGTCTCCAGTTGTTAAATCCTACAAGGCTTCATGACTCTTGATCAAGACCTCGGACCCGGGTACGTCCTTAAACTGCGTCCAAAAGAGAGGTGGGCATTGTGAATGTCATCTCGCTTTGTGTGGTAGGGCACAGCCAGTGGATGTCATTCCAGATCTAGAGCAGAGCCCAACTGGGGAAGTACCTCCACCTTACAGAAAACAGCAGCCAAATAACACTAGACCCTACTCATAGTGTTGTGTTCCTACCGGTGGGTAAGGTTGCCAAGCTCAACGAGGGGGGCGGGTTTAGGGTCGGCAAAGCGCATTTAACTCCTCTGGAGTTGCAGGCTTACATTGGCTACGGAGACTGCTTACCATCAGGCGGGCCGTATGCTTGTTTGCCACCGAAGTAGTATAAAAAAAAAATCGGCTACATCAGCCACACGAGAGCGCATGAACGCCAACAAAGGAGTTAAAGCAGTCGCCGTGGCCGAAAACGGTCAGGGAGCAATTCCGGAGCATTATATAGTAAAATTTTGCGTAACTTATTTAACAGAATCTGTGGTTATTTACGCCTCATTATTGGTCCCACGTCAATTATAGGGGTGTTTACTTAGAGTATACAATACCGGAGTAAGTAGACTTATATATCGTATTTGCGTACAAAAATGTCTGCCAAATTTTGCGGGGAGGTGAAAAAAAAGGTTTCTGGCACATGAAAAAAGATCTGTCACAAAAAAAAAATGAAGAGACACAAGCACATTTAAATGTTTCATTAGTTTTTGACAGCGATTCAGGGACGAATTATGCTGTCCCTTGCTAATGTATGGCACTATCTCTTTCAGGCATCTAGGGTTGTCAAAATTCAAGTCATTATCTTATCTGTAGTCGTGCGCGTATAGGTAAGGCAGTGTCTTACCTGAGCGAATAACTCGCGAACGCGAAGCGGCGCGGCGCAGGTGAATTCAATCCTTTGATACCTATGGAAGTGTCCTACATGGGCGATCTCCGAATGCCGTTGGGCCGCCGCGCCGCGTCGCATTCGCGAGTCATCGCCCACATAAGCCACGCTGTAAAGTTGTGCCAACCCTAATAATTGCTCCGGAGCAATGCTGAGCCGAACGAAGCCGAGAAAAGCCGAAAGGAGGAGTGTCATCACCCCACCAAAGTTATTCCAGTTCCTGTATGCTCTAAGGGTTGTTTACTATATATTTTACGCTATTGCCAAAACAACCCCACCTGAACCTTTGAATCACAACCCCTAACATGCGGTGAATAGCAATAAATAAGCCATTACAGCTAAATCTTCTAATTGTTTCCGAGGCACCATTGTCTTGGCGTATTGTGCGTTTGAAATATGGTTCAATTATAACTGAGTTATACGAGGCAAAAATGTGAGGGAAGGTTTAGGCCTCATATTCAAAACTTATACAGTTATTAATTCAATTCACATTAAAATTTATTTCTATTAGATATAGTCCATATAATTATGTTAGTAACAAATTAAACCTTATTTTTCTATGTTAGCAACTTAGAGCCACCCCACACTAGCGTCTCTCGAGCGTCGGCGACTAGTCAACTCTGCTGCTCGACGCAACGTTGGCGCAAATGCGCAGCGACGCCATTTTTCATAGCGCTGACTAGACGCTGACGCTCAAAAGACGCTGCATGGTATGGGGTGGCCCTGCCTAACAGGCTAATTAATAATTAGTGTTAAGGTGACGCATCGTTAAACAATGAAATCTAAAAATCTAAAAAATGTGGCGGTTGCTTACTTCCCGAAACCCGCGCTGATCCCGATACTTCGCGCGAAGTGAATTTGCTTTTGCGCTTGCTTATTCTGTAAGGTCGTATGCGGCAAAACGAAATTTACCGCTTAAAGTAAAAAAAAAACAAGAATTAACAGAAAAATCACAAGTACAGAATCTACACGAATTATTTGCCCATGTTCGGGTTAATTTTCTTGAGCTACTATATGACAATTTTACTACTTTGACTCCGTCGACTCAGGAACAAATATTTGTGATAGTCACATAAATAAATACCTTTACAGTACATATGGTGCTACTTTACCGCACTAGTACGAAAATTAGCATATAATTACGTCACTGTGTCGAATATTTTAAAGGGCCATATGTACTGTAAAACGTTGTACGATACATGTGCGAATAGGTAATTCGCAACTCGTGCCGATTTAAAACACCCCTTCGGTCGTGTTTTAATTTATCCCCACTTTTTGCGAATTTCCCATTTTTCACACGTGTATCGTAATGTACTATTTCATCACACTTGCTCGAAAAAGATCTTATTTCATGCAGGTGTACTGAAAAACAAATGGCTATACTGTTCCCCCGGATGTTATAGATTGTGAAAACAAAGTTCTCCCTATAACTCCCTAGGTTACCAAGTAGTATAAAGTTTAAACCAAGTAGCATAAGCCAGTAGTTTTACTTTTAAAATACTGACGTTTATAACTTAATTTTTTTTACGCTTAAAATCATTTAATTTGATTAATTTGACAGCCGCTTAAAATATTTTTACATAATTTTTAATCGTAGCTGAATGCCAAATAGGTCTGTGCCTTCGATGCCTAACCTATCAAGAAATTACAAATGGCGGACGAATGTTTGATATGTCACCGTATTTAAGAATTATTTCGCTTAAAATTTCGTGATGAAAAACATTTTGTGTAGCTCCGGGGGTAAGTAAGAATATTGCAAACTCGGGTTTTTAATTCCGTCGTATCCAAAATTTCACTTACTCCTTGCTCATCTCATTGCACAATGTACTATTATTCTCAGGATTCAACCCGGGACCTCCTGCTTCGTAGGCATGATCTACTAGGCACTAGGTCGTCAAAATGATCCATAGACTAAGATGCAGTATACTGGCCAATATATCCTCCTAAGGCTTAACCATACAAATATAAATCAAAACCTTGCCACTGAAATTTGAACTATTAGTTAGGAAATAGAGTTGATTTTGCTTTGCTTTAAATTTTAACTAAACAATGAAAAAGCGACTCTGTTCTAATTGAATATGATTTTAATAATCGAACTGAAGAAGTGCTATAGGTAGGACCTTGGGCAAGGAGGGTATAAAAATACAACATAAGTTACATAAGCTCAGAAGCTCAGAAGTCCAAACTCGGGGTTTGCCAGAGAGCCATGGAGCGCAGCATATTAGGTGTTAAACTAAGGGATCGCATCCGGAACACCACGCTGCGCTCTAAAACTCAGATTATAGATGTAGCTCGAAAAGTGGCCAAGTTAAAGTGGGACTGGGCTAGGCATGTCTGCCGCATGCCGAATGACTTGTGGGCCAAGATAACCACGGATTGGGTGCCCCACGAGTCAAACCGGGGATCTGGCAGACCTCGTCGGCGATGGCGGGATAACTTAGACTCCTTTTTGAGGGACTGGTCGGTCGTTGCTCAAAACCGGGATGAGTGGAAGAAGAGGGGGGAGGCCTTTGCCCAGCAGTGGGACACAATGGGCTCGTTATAATAATATAATATAATATAAGTTACATAAGAAGTAATACAATAACGTTGCGGTGTAAATCTCCTTGTAAGAAGTAAATAATACCCATGTTAACCGCATTAGCTGACGAATAACGTAATCCGTAAGTCGGGCTACACGAGGGGCTTTGACCTTTCAGAGGAGTTAGGGTATGAGCGCCTGTTATAGACACATTGAATACTTTTACAAGTATTTGAAATTATTTGAAATTTCAAAGTCTAAATAAAAATTGTGCTTGTTATTTTCAAAATTCTAAAGTATGCTTGTTATAATTGTTAATCGTGCTCGTGTATTATCTTATTTACTAAATGTAACTGTTAAATTCAACTTTAAATTAAAAATACCCAAATATTGTACTTTTTTTCGGAGCAAAGGAATTTTGTATTAGCTGTAAGTGGAAACTGTTTTGGCTTATGTTCTAACTTTATCTTGTACCTTATTGTATTATTATGTGCTGTATGTTTCCCAAATAAAAAAAATAAAATAAAAAGTGGATGAGGTCTTGATGGCTTAGTTCGCAGAGCGCAGTATCGATCCAGAGGCCATGAGTTCAAGTCTGACCCAAGGCAGTAAATTTTCCACTTTTATTCTAAGCTTAATAGCATCGTTCGCAGACGTTTCGGCTTGTCAAAAAAATACATTGAATACTTTTTATATGTGAATGGCAAGAACAATACAGCCGACCTTAATATACTTGTATCCATTGATTTATATTACGTCGTAAAGACGGGCCTTACGAGCACCAAAAAGCTAGCACACTGGTGAGCACACGAATGCGGGCGAATCGTGCAGTTCAATGCAATGCAACTAGTTGCGACCAATCATGAGCGTGACGCGAATTCATCAATCAATCGCGTTGTACCATTACAATGGTGCGCACAGACATGGTAGGGTCCTATAGTTGAGCTATACGCGTGCGCCCGTGTGGGACAAAACATAGGCAATGCGAGAAAATTAGAAACACGTTTTAACATTCCTGACTACATACCAAAAACAACCTACGTAATTTGGTCGGGTTATTTGTTACTTACCCTAAAACCATACTAAATTTACGGCGGGAATAAAAATACTTACCAAGTTTGAACAGTATAGCTCTTATAGTTTCGGAAAAAAGTGGCTGTGACATAAACGGACAGACAGACGGACATGACGAATCTATAAGGGTTCCGTTTTTTGCCATTTGGCTACGGAACCCTAAAAATGTGACACTATGAAACATACATCACCTGAGATTTTTTTAACTGTCTACCTATCACGGTTCATGAGATGCAGCCTGGTGACAGACAGACAAAAAGACAGACAGACAGACGGACAGTGGAGTCTTAGTAATAGGGTCCCGTTTTTACCCTTTGGGTATGGAACCCTAAAAATGACGTTTATATTTCGATACCCTAGTTCACAGTCGTTTTAATTACGCAAAATTTTGTTGTAATATCAACTTTATATTTATGCGCTATGGTACTAATTACAACAATTTTTTCTTCGTAATTAGTGCGATTGTGATTTATGACTTACTTATTCATATATATATATATAGTCCTCCTCTTCGTTTTCGATGACGGCGACCCCAAATAAACACATTATGGACGTTGTCTAGCATGAGCCCTAATGTGGCTGGCCAGGCCGAACTGCGTTGGCTGCGTATTCATATAACTACAACTGCAGAGTAGTATAACTGTAATACAGTTAATTAAAGCTTAATGTACATACTCGTACCATGGTAGTAACTGATATGTGATCCCAACATTGATTATTACTCTAAGTGCAGATTTTAGCGCGCTAATTACCGTATAATAATTATGTTAATTACACATCAAACACAACTCCAGCAAGGTTCAACTATTACTACGAATATTACAATTATATCTGAAGCAGAATTCAGATTTTACTATTTGTAATAGTTTTGATATTGTTAAGAACTTGACTTACAGATATTTCACTCATGCATAAAAAAGTGAAAGTGGTATTGACAGGGCCTTACGGGCAATGAGAATGGAGTCAGTACAGCGGTGTCACGCACACGAATTCGAGCCAATCGTGCAGTCTAACTCCACAACGCGATTGGTTGATGAGTTCGCAACACGTGCGCGATTAGTCGCAGCTAGTTGCGTTAGACTGCACGATTAGCTCGAATTCGTGAGTGACACCAATGAACTAACACCATTTTAGTGCCCGTAAGGCCCGTCCTTAGATATATGTCAATGGCAAGTGGCATACGTAATATCTAATGATACAAAACAAAATTATGGTGCCATATAACACCATTTATTTTTACTTCAAAGGCACGATTATGTCTTAGATTTTACAGTTGACATCAGATATATTGGAGCAGTCAGGGATCAGGGTGATAACCAATATCCACGCGGCGCGTGGCGCGGGTCCACCACGGCGCGGGCGCACGTAGGCGGGTGTCATAATGCCATTGTAGGCATCTTTGGATCCGGGTATGTCCTGAAACTACTTCCAAAAGAGAGGTGTGGGCACTGTAAATTTCATCTTAGTGTGGTAGGCCACAGCACAGTGGATGTCATTCCAGATCTAGAGCAGAGCCCAACTAGGGAAGTACCTCCACCTTACAGAAAACCGCAGCCAAATAACACTAGACTCTACTCATAGTGTTATGTTCCTGCCAGTGAGTAAGGTTGCCAGAACTCAACGAGGGTGCGGAGTGTAACACCTTTGGAGTTGTAGGCGTACATAGACTACGGTAACCGCTTACCATCAGGCGGGCAGTATTATTATTATTTTTGGTATTTCTTTGTTTTTCTCTCCAATTGGAGGATGTATTGTTTCCATATCCGCGGGCTTTTGGCCAAACGAATGTAGAAATATCATTTAGTCTTTATTGTTCTAGAGCTAGAAATTTCCGGACTATTCTGCATGTGTTCATAATGGCAGCTTTTTGTAGGAGGATATACGTGAGTGGGTGAATATCAAGAGTCTTGAGGCTGGAATGCAGAGTGCGAGGAATAACACCTGTAGATGAAACGATAATTGGAATAGTTTTTACTGTGTTCACTCGCCATTGGGTTTTAATCTCTATAGATAGATCTGTATATTTACTGATCTTTTCGGTGTGTGTAGAGGTGAGGTTGTGGGTGTTAGGGATAGCAACGTCGATCAGATATACAGTTTTTGCGGTTTTGTCATAAAGGGTAATATCAGGTCTGTTGTAGTGGATAGTTCTGTCTGTAATTATAGTTCTGTCCCAGTAAAGTTTGTAATCAGGCGACTCTAGTACAGTCTGCGGAGTGTATTTGTAGTAGGCAGTCATATTGTTAATAAGGTGGAGTTTAAAGGCGAGGTATTGGTGTATGATAGCTGCAACTTGGTCGTGGCGATGCTTGTAGTCAGTCTGGGTTATGGATCGGCATGCTCCTGTAATATGTTGTATTGTCTCTGAAGCTGCGTGACAGCGTCGGCATAGATCTATGGTTAGATTGCGATCGCGGATAATATGTTTTCTGTAGTTTTTGGTGTCTATTATTTGGTCTTGGATGGCTATCATAAACCCTTCGGTTTCCGGAAACAACTCACCTCTCTTGAGCCACGTGTTGGACGCCAGCCTGTCGACGCTGGGGTTGATGAGGTCGAGTCGGTGTCTACCGTGAAGTGCCTTCTGCACCCACGCTTGTTGTTTCTGCTGCGGCTCCGTAATTACTTCACTTTTTTGTGTTGTGCGGTCGTTGAGATTAAGCGGGGTGAATTTTCTGACACTCATGACGATGGCCTGGTGCATAGAGGAGCGGGAGGACTGGTCGTAAAAGAACTTTCTGAGTAATCTTACCTGCTTGTTATTATTGTAGTTTGTGGGCCTTTGAATGCCACGTCGACCAGGCATTGGTCTATTGTGGCAGCCCTTTAAAGTTCATTACTGATGCCCGTTGAATCCAGGAAATTCCAGATTCTTTGGGCCGTAATGTTCTGTACCTCATAGGGTTGCAATACGTGCCGCCCTAGGTGGGTACTTCTTTTTGACATTAGTGGTCCACAGGAGCAGAGAATGTGCATTGCAGTCTCCTCTGACTCATGGCAGAACCTGCATGTCGCGTCTTGTTTCTTTCCGATTTGAAACATGTGTTTGTTCAATTTACAGTGTCCAGTCAAAATTCTGGTCACCGCGCAGGCTTTGTGTCTTTTGAGCCCTAGAAGCTCCCTAGCAGTTTTGCGGCGGGCAGTATGCTTATTTACCACCGACTTAGTACAAAAAAATCCTTCGCACGCGTCCGGGCTAGTTAGCGGCTGCTCATACTATTTTTAGTTAAAGCGCTTTACAACTTTTAGCCAAGACAGTAATTTTTCCAACTTTAAATTTATTCTAAGCTTAATAGCATCATTCGCAGTCGTTCCGCGTGTTAAAATTTTTTACGTACTTTCAATTCAATCAGGTACAATCAGGTGGTATACAAAGTTTCAATGTCATTCCTTATTTTTACCATAATATGGCGTACAAATATTAATATTAATTTTTGGCTAGTGTTAAACATTCTTTCACCCAAAACCCCGGATGATATGATCACATCAATTCCGTCTTGAGCAGATTGTAACATCTGAATACCGCCGGTTTAGCTTAAAGCGTATTTACTTTGTGTTAATATAATAATTAATGAACCGGTTGTATTCGGTTATGGCCGGATATGAGTTTCGCTGCTATATAGGCTGTTTGTTTGGTGTTTATAAACAAGAGCCTGCGGCACATTCTAGGGATTTCATGGCCACGAACTATCTCGAACGTCAGATTGTAGCAGATGACTGACTAGAAAGTAGAAACCCATAGGCCAGGAAATCCTTGTAAGGAAATGGCGATGGATCTGACACGTGCTCCGTAGACCGGACAACCAACTGTCCAAGCAGTGTCTCCGCTGACAATTTTTCTGCAATAGCCTCCAATGCCTGCTGAAACCGGTTTATGGGTATCTATTTATGTACACGTGAATGGGTTCCAGCAGGCGTTCTACATGACATCAAAGCTCTCCAAACGGTTTCATCGTGTTGGATCTACATCCTCCCGCCCACCCCTCGTTGAGCTCTGGCAACCTTACTCACCGGCAGGAACACAACACTATGAGTAGGGTCTAGTGTTATTTGGCTGCGATTTTCTTGTGGTGGACAATCTTACAATTGACATTTGCGGCAGTAATGTCGCGCCATATTAGGTATTTATTTTGATTCCGCTGTGATCCCAACAAGATTTATCTTATATATTTCTAACATCAAAGTGACATTGGTTGCCCGAATCGAACTGCTTCTGTCAATTATACGACATACAAACGATATCTAAATGAGAACTTATCTAAACCAGAACTTATCATTATCGTATTTCATTCTTCGAATCGGGCCGTTATTGTAGAGTATCATTGTATCTCCTCAACGCACACTTTCCCCACATCACATTCGACCTATATTCCGTAAGACACATGCGCCGGATTATCGGGTTTGAACATAAAAGAAATAATGGCCGCGGTGACGTATTGTGCGTTGATGTGTTGTCAACACTCGTGTTACTTAGTATGGGTTCAGTTATATCATTTGAAATCCACCTTAGACAAGGCCTGTTTCACAATGTCCAAGTATTGGATACATAATTAACAAATAAATTAACTGCCAGATAAACTTCCTGCAAAACTTAGCACTTTATATACTTATAACAGATCCCTGGGGTGTTCCTCTATTAATCTGACGTATTAGAGATGTAACCAAATCACCTTGCTCTAGTTGTAGCTCCGCGAGTTGTAGCGTCTTCCTGTAAGGAACGACTGAAACCATTTGCGCGATGGTTGAGCAATTCCATAGTATTCCATCTTTGAAAGCAGTAGTGACTGATTGATACAATCGAATGCACGAGAAAAGTCTAATAAAACCATTAAGCCTTTTCCTTCGTCCACTGCTGTTATTACATCGTCTGTGACTTTTGTTAAAGCTGTCCCTGTACCATTGCTCTTGACGTGTATCAAGTTTGACACATTGAGTGTAAATATTATTATGTAACTTGTCATATAATGTACATGTAAACGAATATAAGTCAGAAAAAGTGGCAAATTCCATGGATTAAATAGTGTAAACATAAGTATTTTGGGCACATTGAGTGAAAATATAAAACTGCGATATATCACGTAAACAAGTACTTGTCACATTACAATATGACAACTTATTTTAATGTAAAGATCTGTTTGTAACTTTCAATTGTAAATATTCGACTGTACATTGCATGTTAAATAAATGCTTGACCTGACCTGTAGCTTTAGGTTTTTCAATGTAGGTAAGTTAAAATAAAGATGAGTATATGGGCGGACCAATCTTCACACCTACATTTTTAAAAAATACCGTCTTTTTCTACAGGAAATGACTTGCCAATAGGGTGTATTACTGCAATGTTCGGCCATCAGAGTGTAGCACTAGCATCTATCGTAAACCATAGAGTAACATATACATGCTGTGCCTATGTTTTTTGATAAGTTTTCACAGATAATAAAATATGACATTGATGCATCAAGGTGGTTTATTCACAAAGGGCTAACGGGAAAACGAAAATCGAAATTTTGTTATCTGCCTCTTTATCGCTCGAATATGCAAGAGTGATAGAGAGGTTAGATAACGAAAAGAATTTCTTCTTTCGCGGTAGGCTCAGATTGTGTGTTGTGTGTCAGATTGTCTTGTGTTGTCTGGTTATACTATTATTTTCGACTTTTAATTAATATTATTATTTTGTTGTTTTTCTTTGTGCCACCTACCGTATATTCTAATTTTATTGTCTCTGATACCCAAAGGTTGTCTGGAAGAGATCGCTCTTAAGCGATAAGACCGCCTATTGTTACCTCTATCAAATTGTCTTTGTTTGTTTCTGTACATTTATTGTCAAATATGTGAGGTGTTCAATAAAGAGTATTGTATTGTGATGGATTGTGGTATTCGAACGTATAGTGATATCAGAATGACATCTAACTGATGACAGGGGCGAGACGCACGATAACTAAATAACATGAACCAAATATAATTTTGATTTCAGTGTACCTACGTTCGAAGTCTGTGTTTCATGGAAGTTTTGTTACATAACCCTTTTTTGCTTTCTAGGAAAAAGTATCAAAGTCGAAATGATCCCTCACAACACCATATACTAATGATCCCGCCCACTGCCCACCGTTGGGAAGCCGGAAAGCGCAGCATTCCCGGATATTGCCCGCTCGGCAATCACTGATTTCCGGTCATACGCCAATAATTCTCGGATCCGTCTGTTTGTGCGTTCTGTTTGTACTGTAGGGTTGTTTGTCAGGATTTTTCGGATTTTGTCAGGAATGTTGATGCTAATTCGTAAGAATTTGCCTACAAGCTCATATCTAGAATTAGTGTAAAAAACTTACAACTTTCATGGTCCAATTCTAACTCCAATATACAACAATTTGCGTCAAAATATTTTCAATAATGTTAATATACAGAGAGGAAAATGAGGACTACGTTTGTATGAAAAGGCGATTTCGCGCGGGTCCTCCACTCACTGCCTGATCCGTTTGAGCTATAACAACACGATGTATGGTGGGGTTGTCTCTCTTTCATGGGTCTACAAAAAAGTCCGCGATGTTGAATGTCTATCTTTTAAGGATAACTTACTATACCCATTCTTAACTTCAAGAAAAAGATCACATAATATGTGGCATTTACAAAGCTATTTACACGGATACAGTATTAATAATTATGAAATTTAATACGTTAGTTATATTAAGCATTACAATGGTCCCTTACATCATACAATTTCCAATGAATATTTCAGGAGTAATCGTAAATTAAAGTTTCATTTCGTGCCATATAACTTGTACGAAATGTTAAAGACGCTATCCGCAGTAAGTTCTAATTTTTACCACCTTATCCGCTGGGATCTCTTTATATACCCCGATCATGCACTTCGCACGTAGCCAATACATTTTAAATTGATTATTGCTGAGGTTAAACTTACAAACTAGTGCACTAATTTAGTATTTACACATTAAAACGAACGTGGAGGACCAGCGAAAAATCATTTTACAGTACATATGGGGCCACTTTATAGCACTAGTGCGAGAAGTAGCATATTACGTTACTGTGTCGAACATTTAAAGGGCCATATGTACTGTAAAACGTTGTACGATACATGTGCGAATAGGTAATTCGCAACTCGTGTCGATTTAAAACACTCCCTTCGGTCGTGTTTTAATTTATCGCCACTCGTTTCGAATTTCCTATTTTTCGCACTTGTATCGTAATGTACTATTTTCATACAAATGTACTCCTCATTTTCCTGTCTGGATATTAACATTATAAATAAATAAATAATTATTATAGGACATTATTACACAAATTGACTAAGTCCCACAGTAAGCTCAATAAGGCTTGTGTTGAGAGTACTTAGACAACGACATATATAATATATAAATATATATACATAGAAAACACCCATGACTCAGGAACAAATATCCATGCTCATCACACGAATACATGCCCTTACCAGGATTTGAACCCGGGACCATCAGCTTCGTAGGCAGGGTCACTGCCCACTAGGCCAAGCCGGTCGTCTAAATTATTAAAAATCATTTTGACACAATTTGGTGTATATCAACCACGACTATGACTTTCTACGTTTGTTTTTGATTCGAATTTTATTTATTGCAGGAGTTAAAGTATTTAAAATATTCCACGAAATCTGTTTTTTTTTTTTGTTGTCACACCTAATTTTTATAATGATAAACGTAGCTATTGTTAATACACATCAAATTATGTCAATATCCAGAGAGAGAAATGGGGTCTCCGTTTGTATGGACAATCGGCCATCCTCTTTCCTCTTAAAGTTTATCGCTAATAAAATAAGATATTTAACTGGCATGTGAATACAGTGATCAAAACATAACTCTATTTAGCATCGAGGAAAGCACTTGGCAGCCGTGTTGCCCTAATTCAGCCATTTTTACTATCTCATTAAATATGATAATACTCGGCCCGGCGGAACAAAGTTTAACTAACCGTTGATTAAAGTTTAATTACTGTGCTTACAGCTATTTCAATGATAGTACCTAATGGATTTTTAACGATGCTCGTTATATTTTTGATAACAAAATTAATTTTGTTATTAATAGTTCCTTACCTAAAAGAAAGTAAGAGACAGTTTTCTCAAATAGTAGTAGAAAAACACTTTACTTCAACTTCAACATTTATCCAGCAAATAGGCCACAAGGGCACTTTTACACGTCAACATGGAATTTACATACAAGTAATAACAAGCACATCAACAATTACAAAATACAATTACTTAACGTAAAATATTAATGCAAACTATAGTATTATTATTACTTAGAGATGTATAAAGTCTCAAGATGTGTAAGTTTTTTTTTGTCGAATACAAATAAAATTAAAATAATAATAAAAAACACAAACAGATACCAGAACTAAATGATTATATAGTTTATCAAATTATCCTTGGAGATGTATAGAGCCTCCAAGAGTGTAAAATCCGTATAACTAATACATTCATTATGATAAAAGAAACATAAGACAACCGAATGAGGTGTCTCACTGTAATTATACTTAAAAATAAAGTTAGCTTAAACAAAACAGTCTCCACAAACAGCACCCGTTCACGAGTATGACGCGTATCTCAGCCATCGCCTCGCTCAACCTTCATTCGGAACAGTCTATTGTACAAAACAAGTACATAACACCATAAATGTGTACAAAATTAAAGACGACTCACGCCAGACAAGCTTCCGGCGTTTCGCTTCGTCTTCTATGGAAAGCACCACGTGATCACCGATCAGCCGTCATAGAAAATGACGTGTCGTTCGCCTCGGCCCGGGCACTGATTATCTTTTTTATACTACATCGATGGCAAATAAGCATACAGACGGCCTCAGTCTCCGTAGCCTATTGTTTCCTGCAACTCCAGAGGAGTTACATGCGCGTTGCTCGTTGAGCTTTGGAAACTTTACTCGCCGGCAGGAACAAAATTATCACAAAAATTGTGACAGCCAAAGCTCTGTATCATGTTCTGCATTATACGTTTAACATTTACTCATCAAAAACGGATATGGCAATAATAAAAATGCTATTATTTCACTAGTACCACCATATTCTAAATATTTGTATGGTACTTTAAATGGTAAATATATGTGGCTAAATAATAAATAAGTTGAATATTTCCTAAATATAAAACTTTTAGCAAAAACTTTATTGCTTATTTTCGCGCTCCTGCAAACCAATGTAAGTGGTATGGCACAACCGTATTTTCATCCGACGGAGAATGCTGGTGCAATCTAATATGAACGACTTTTTTTGTTTTTATAGTGACATTTTTCTTTTTGTGAATTCATGTTATTTAGAAACATTGTGACATTGTTAAATATTGTAATTTCATTTTCCATGACTTAGGAACAAATACCTGTGCTCATCAGACAAATAAATAGCCTTACCGGGATTTGAACCGAGGACCATCGGCTACATAGGCAGGATCACTACCCACTAGGCCAGACCGGTCGCCAAACCAAACAAAAACTAAATCTTCCTAACAAAACACATTGCCACCGGCCCCTTTCGCGTGTTAAAAATACATACTCAGCAATGTGCAATTAGTTTTCTAAACACTGACTACGACATTTATGATCAGCTTGTTTCGAAGCTCTGATCAAGATACGTGTGAAATATGGATGGTTGTAAAATATTTTAAAAAACAGGGCAGTTGTTCCAAATGTTCATTAAGTTTGAGCGTGTCTTTGGCTCAGGGAAATATGTATTTACTATTTACATCTCCAAACGTAATGTATTAGAGTTAGACCAAGCTAAGTTGGCAGCGATTTTTTTTTATTGAAATAAGTTATTAATGCATGTGGAGAATGGGTTACATATATTAGCTAAAATTGATACTCTAGTAGTCTCACCAAACTCTACCTTTTCAGGCGTACATACATTTCAGGACGGCACACACACACACACACACACAATCACATTATATAATATCGATTTGAAATAATTTAACTTAATTCTATAACTAACATAAATAAATTAAATTATATAAAAATTAAATTTTGCTTTTTTGATAGCACAGACTGCAAGGGTTAATAAACGTCATAATTTCATAGAAGTTTGTGCTATTAACATCGCTGCTAACTTAGCTTGGTCTGACTCTATAGGTCTCTGAATATTGTATAATATATTTGGCTTATTGGATACATACTAGCATTAAGTTTATAAGACTGTTAGCTTAACAGGCTTGATGCGATTTATTTAATATAACTTTAATTCTATACAATTGGAGACACTTTACACCTCCAAATATTATTAGTATTAGTACTGACATTGGGGACCTTTTACATCTCCAAATTTAATGTATTATTAACCATAGAGACTATAATATCTATTGTATTGTAGTAATTATTTATTTTACGATTATTATATATGTTTTACCCAGGTATAGGCTGTCGTATATGAATGTTGCTATGTAATTTTCATGTCACTATGTGATGTTACTGTAAATGTTGTATTTGACTTGTTAAAGAGCCCTTGAGGCCAACTTGCAGAATATTTTTTTGAATTTTGAATTTTAAGTAGTAAGTGTTATTTTATGATTCAAACTGCAGTATAACTTTAGACACAGTTTTACAGCCAACTGTTTTACCTTATTGTACAGTCCCCATCACGTATATCCGAGCGGCCAGGGCGCTGACAAATATCTAAACACGCCTCTATTGTCAAGGCGTTAGAGTGCGTGTGCAGATATTTTTGAGCACCTCGGCCGCTTCGATATATCTGGATGGCGACTGTACTACATACAGACGAGTTCACTTTACACTGGTAGACTTCATTGCTCGCGAAAACAATAAGAATACACAAACAGATGTCACGCGAGTCGGAACTCGGAATCGAAGGTGGCGTCCTTAATAGCGGTGGGCCAGGAGGTTTTAGCAGATTACTTTAGGATTACTTTTGTTTAATGGGCATTTAGTATTTAAGGGATTTAGTGGATTTAGGGTATTTATGGGGCTGTAACTGTAACCCATACACGTAAACCTGAACAAACACCAGTCGCATGCCGAAGGACAAAAATGTTGTGGGTTTAATTACTTGGGATTTATAGAAAACAATCATTTATTAAACTTAAGGGGAAAATCTATAGGACGACCGTGAGACCTGTTGTAATGTTTGGATCAGAATGCTGGGCGACGAAAGTGACGGATGAAAGAAAAGTGCACGCAGCGAAAATGAGAATGTTGAGATGGATGTGTGGAGTGACGAGAAAGGATCGGATTAAGAATGAGTATGTAAGGGGAAGTTTGAAAGTAGCACCGGTAGTGGGTTAGCGTGGTATGGGCATTTAATGAGGAGGGATGAATGCCATATAGGCAAAAGAATGTTAGGAATGAATGTTGATGGACGGAGAGCGGATGGTAGACCCAAAAAACGATGAATGGATTGTGTGAAAGAGGATATGAGAAAGAAAGAAGTGAGTGCTGAGGTGACGAAAGATAGAAGAGAATAGAAGAAAAGAACATGTTGTGCCGACCACACATAACGTGGGATAAGGGCAGGAGGAAGAAGAAGATCCATTTATTAAACTGTGGTTTTCCAAAGCTCCACAAACTACTGTCTTTAGTTGTCTTAAGCCGGGCCCAGACGTGTGTAAGGTGTAATGTAAGATTACGTGTTATATAGCGACAAGGTATGGACGGCTGTGCGAGCGCCTGTATGTACGCGCTAAAAACCGACAGCTCGTAGTGCGGATGCCGTCCACACGCAGAATTCCTGTTACATTACACGATGGCCCGGTTGTTGTATACTTATACTTTTGAAAATTCATAATATGCTCCTAATTGTTCTTGAAATTCTTCCTACCTTGCCCTGTTAAATGTTCTAAATAATGTTATTGACTATTTTATTTGGTGGCACAGAATAGGGCAGAGTGGCGCCCTCTTGTGTCATAGGCCAAGATCCTGTTTGGGTCACTGAGCCAGTGAAGAGAATTTTTTTTTTCCTGCCAACAAATTACGACTATAATTATCTGTGTTATTGTTAAGGCCACGTAGGTTCGTGTTCTACTCTTACTGAGCATAAGCGTGAGCGAGTTGTGCGTGCTCGGGACCGCGGATATCATGATTTTGAATTTTAATATCTTGTAAGTGTTAATAAAAAAATAATAATCAATAAGCTCCCTCATAAATAAAATTGCGCATTTTTAGAAGCAATTTTCATATTTTTAAAAATTACGCTCTCTGAAACTACAGGACCTTAAATTATATTTACGGTAGGGCTATTATGGTCGACTTTTTATCATTTGTCACCATGCCTGTCACGTTCTAACAAGTATGTAAGTGCGAAAGTGACGCATGGCATGACAGGTGATAAAAATGCGACCATGATACCACTGCTGAAGTGTGACTGCAGATAGGTACCATAAAGTTATGGCTTGTTATGGCAACAACTATTTTGTGTGTTTTTTTGAAGTGAAAACTTCTTTAGCGGCGCTGTGCACTTTTTGTGATGGGGAAAAAATGTTAAACTCGCGACAGGTTACGTGACTGACAGATTCGTCAGATTGAAAATTCGTAAGATGGACACGTGACTTGATAGGAAAACTGTTACAATGTCAAGCCAGTAGACCGCCGGCGCGGCGTAGGAGAGGAAATATCCCCCTCTCTTTCTACCGCGCGGAGAAAATGTATGCCTGCACCTGCTGTTTCGTTTAGGCGGCGCAGGGCGCTTGCAATGAATATTGTATTTTATCACATAAGTGATAGTACAGTAGTGGAATACTGATAATTAAAGCAATTCGTGCAAAATTATTCCTTAACCATTCCAAAATATAAAAAAGGCACAACGTTAATATTCAAGTTTTCACTTCTGTCGGCACTCGCGGAGTGCAACCCGTTGTTTTTTATATATACCTATTACAATTTACACCGTCTTTTTTAGCAAAGTAAATAAGCATACGTCCCGCCTGATGCTAATCACTCACCGTAGTCTATATTGCCTGCATGCGCAATTCCAGAGGTGTCTCATTGCCGACCATTTAATAACCTATACTTGTAAGTACTAGCTAGCTTGTACCTGTACTCCTTGTTTGTTCCCGATATAGCAGCCCGCAGCTCGAGAGAAATAATCGTTTGCAGTATACAAAAATAATGTGTCTATACGCTGCTGTTAAGGCCACGAGTATAGCGGGTAGCGATGCGGCGATAAGCGGCGATGACGCCGAGCGGAGCGGTACAAATTACAAAGCATTTGTCAACTTTTTCATACGAAAATAAAAGACGGTAGCGTCAGCAAAAACATCTAGGATAAATCTGGCTACTTTTTGTCGAGAAATATGAATTCATCGTCTAGTAATGACGATTTTGTTGTTTGAAAATGGCCACAGGTTAGCAAAGGAGGCGTAGTAAAAACAGACTAGAATTTGATTTAGATTCGTTATGGAAATCTTCTGTCAATGTCAAAAAGGACATTTCTTCAACCAGAAACGTCATGACACTGACAGATCTTATCCATAACAAATTTATATCTTGTTATTACAATCAGAATTCGCCTACAGGCCTAGGTGTGTAAGGCTGTATGAAATTACATATCATCTTCACTCATCGCAAGTTTCAGAAAACTTTTCTTCTTTGTTTTCTTTGTATAACATTTTTTAGCAACAAAAACGACAGGTATATGTTGCTTTAATATTTATGCCAAGTTTCATGTAATGCACGTTGTTTTGAAATCAGAACGTAACTTTGATTGTATGGGAGCGTCCTTTTGGAGGCGGCTTCGTCTAACTATAACTCTGTATCTTCAATATATGTATGTTGATTTCTATTAGTATACATATGTATGTCAATATATAATTTATATTCATATACAATGTGTTTGTGCTCGTATAGTGGAGCCGTTAACCACGTATAGTATGATGAATTTTATCGACAAATCACCCCCCATACCTATGTTTTTTTCTCAACCATTTTAAAAATGCAGCCCTTCAAAGTTTTATGGCGCCAAACACGACTGCACTTGGTTAATGTACCATTATCTGTCCATTTACCTATCGCACATTTAAAAAATAATAATCATTCGATAGCTTATGAATTAAGGCATAAATTTCAAACATAAATATTACAGAGTATTTTCCACAAATACTCAAGACTTAAACACGAAGATAAAAATTGTCTTCATAAATTGACTTTTTTTCACATTCAAAATTTATCGCACTCTACGTGGTTAACGGCTCCACTATACGTGCACAAACACATTGTATAGTCTTTGTTACATTTATTTACTTTAAAAGACACTGCACCTACTTCATCTTTCTGGTTTAACCCATTGGTTGACTGGTAGAGAATGCCTTAAGGCATTAAGTCCGCCATTTGTACCTTCATGTATTGTGCAATAAAGATTAAATAAATAAATATCTTTCGGTATTTAAATAAAAGTAGACAAAATCTACCCTCAAATAGCTCCTTAAGCCAGTTGAGGGTAGATAAAAACATTACATGATCAAATAATGTAGGTTACAGTCACAAGCGGTTGTTGGTTATTAGCCATTAAATGTTATAACTACCCGAAAATGTACAAATTGTTTGTTTACTTTTTTTATACCCAAAGGTAGAGTTATATTAAACAAGGTTGTTTTCCTGACCATACCAAAAACATTGGTCACCAAGTAGCATTCAGCTTGCATCTTGATTGCACGAATGCTGAGTAATCATAGAAACTGTTTACATTATGCTAATTCCTACAATTAATAACCACCCTAACTACGTGAAACTTTTATTTTATACCCTTGCTACTAATCGCTTCGTATGGCGATAACATTATTAGGTCAGCAATAAAATTTAAATATTTGAAAGTTTGCTTTATTTTCAAACTTAGATTTAAATACATTTTCATCACACTTGCTCGCAAAAGATCTTCTTGCTGGTGTACTGAAGAACACATGTCTATATTGTTCCTGCGGGATTTATGGATTGTGAAATGAATGAATGAATTTTTAATATTAACGTTTATAATTTAGTATTAAAGTTCATGTTTAAAAATGTTTAATTTGATTAATTTAATAGCCGTTTATAATATTTTCACACAATTTTCAATTTGCCTTCGATTCCTAAACTGTCAACACACGGCAATATGGCGGACGAATGTTTGAAATGTCAACGTATTCAAGAATAATTTCGCTTCAAATTTAGTTTTCGCAAGAGTGATGAAAAAGTGAAAAACATTGTGTGTAACTCCGGGGGTAGAAATATTGTTACTCGCGGCTATCGTGCATTATAGACAATGTACTGTTATGTTTTTTTTTAAAGATATGGGAGGGAAACAAGGACACGAATCGCCTGATAGTAAGTAAGTAATTACCGTTGCCCATGGACTTAAGATGGGAGTACGCTCTTTTCTTGATAGTTTGAAGGTCGTATTGGTCCGGAAATACTGCGGGCGGCAGTTCATTCCATAGTTTAGCTCTAAAAAGCTGTTGTAAGTTACAGAAGTATAAAGATAGTTAGTAATAAAGATAGTTTTCAAGTAGGCATATTATAATGCGTTTATGAACGTCAAATAAAGCTACGCCGGCTCTAACCCTACACCTCTGACCCGAGAAGATTTAAATCCCTCCTAAATTGTAGGAGGGTATCCCAATATGGGACCGGCAAGAAACTCGGCAGGACACATCTTTTCTTACAATTACTATTATTTTATAAGAAGTGGTCATATTTTCCAATATTTTTTTTATATAAAGATAGGCAGGCGTTTGACCACGATCTCACCTGGTGGTAAGTGATGATGCGGTCTACGATGGAGTACGCTTACCTATTATTATTAATCGTATGGCAAGATTCGAGTCGCTTAAGGTATTAGAAAGTATATTAAGAGTTAGAGAACTATATCCAATGTCTTGGCCCATAGGGCTGCGTCTTCACTAGGAGCGAGCAAGTCTTCATGGTTGCCAATAAACTTTCTCTTAGGGCAGTCGACTGTTATGTGGTAGATAGTCTGCTTTAGAGCTCCGCAGTCACACTCTGGTGAGTCTCGCCACCCGCACTTGAACATATAATCGGCACAGCGTCCATGCTCAGTTCGAAGTCGGTTGATCTGGCACCATTCCTTTCTGGGAGCCGAAAAACATCCTGGCTTTTTTGTAGGGTCGAAGTTCGATAGGGACTGTTTAGGCGGATCTGACATCCAGTCCTTTCTCCATTCCTCATTTATATTGAACCCACATTCCCGCAGAATTTTTGCTGTTTCGTATGGTGGGTTCCGAGATTTCAGGCTTACCTATGAGATACCTATTTACCCTAGCCTTGAAGAGACCTAGATTGTACTCATGCGGAAACACAGACTCGGGCAGGTTATTCCACTCCTTGGCAGAAATTCCCAATGTTGTAGAATTTCTAAGGAGATGAAAATGGGGTTCCTACCGAAATTTTAACATCACTGTCAGGATTTCGTCCTGACAGTGATGTATTGGAATTAGTCCGGTTTCCTCACAATGTTTTCCTTCACCGAAAAGCGACTGGTAAATATCAAATGATATTTCATAGATAAATTCCTAAAAACTCATTGATACGAGCCGGGGTTTGAACCCGCAACCTCCGGATTGCAAATGGCATGCTCTAACCGCTAGGCCACCATCGCTTCACATGAAAATTACATAGCAGTATTTATAAATACAACAGCAAAAACCTATAGGGAGCGTGCATGAACTATAGGAGGCAGCACTGGAGCCGTCAGATTTTTGGCGCGAGGCGTAAATGTACACGTTTATGGTTCCGATTCAGGACACAAGACGGCAGACCCTCCAACGCGCACGGTCCCTATACCAGTATAATATGTATTACATTATAAATATTATAATCATTGTCAAATCAGGTCGTTGCTTGAGCACTTCATTCCGGACAGGTCGCGTGCATTTCAAAAATGCATCACATAATAATATATGCATAAATGTAATTGCGAAATGCATGAGCCGTGTTGGTCACGAATCGTGAAAATGTAGAAACGTGGATATGGGTTAACTTTTTTTTTAAGTCGTGCTGATTTTCTGTGCCGTAGTTTCAGTGGCAAAAAGCATACGACTCGCCTGATGGTAAGCGGTTTCCTTAGGATTTGGAGGCTAACAATTTTATTCCTAGTGTTGCTACCTTTTAGAAATCTGTACACTCTTTCATGAAGAACTCCTTACAAGCCTCTTGACCTAACCTCAAATAGTTATTCCACAGCCGCAGTTTTCGCGGAAGGAAATTTAAAAAAACATATTACGCGACCATTTTTAGTTTTTAAGGGTGGTTTAATGTTGTGTAGCGGTAGGTATAATTAAGTTATTTTTTCTATTCCCGTACTTTTATTTGTCATTTAAAGGGTCTTTAAAACCCTACCTTATAGTTGTCAAGATAAGTCTTTAGTCTATTCCCCAAAAACGCATTTTTTCATACACGCAGTATCTTTTTGGCACTTTTCGATACTTTGTGTAATGACCACTTAAAGAATATTGTATGAAATACATTGTTGCCAACCTTATTTTAAATGTCATCTCTGACAAATAAGTGAACCATAGACAAGTTTTTTAATTTCATTCATTCATTTTCCCGCCCGTACCCTACATTCTTTGTTACTTCTTGAATGAAGGTTACTGTGGTTGTCGAATAAAAACTTAACTTTTGTGTTAAATAACAGTATTGTCGCATATAGCTCATAAGTTTATTAATGTATAAATTTTAGTTTTACGTTCTGCTTTTAAGTTTTATTTTTTACAAATTATTTCCATGCCTCATTTGTCTTAATAACGTGTAATTTACTGTGTTAGTCATAAGTTTTACAAACTAGGTTAAGAATATACTGTAAATACCTTATTATGTAATAACGTGCTCTGATTGGTCAATAAACAACTAGTACACTCTGCACCTAACACCCACGTGACAAATGGGCGTGGCCCGACTATAAATGGATGCCAGGTCGGGCCAAATTCATTCCACATTTACATTCACAATAGACACTACCCAGTGTTCTTAAACCAAAAGTATGTGTTTTTAATCTCCCACAACACTACCCGGTAATGGTACTTGGCGGTATGCGGTAAAGGTTCCAGTCTTCAGCCAGCGCGTTCCAGCTTCGAGTCTTCGAGCGTCCCGTGTGCTATCGACGGGCTTCTTTCTTCAGCAACCCTACTAGTCTACGCTCCACAAGTATGTCTTTCAAGTTAAAATAGATGAAGACGAAAACTTAGTGTCTACGCCTGAAGAAATATCAGTGATAGCCCAAGAAGTCACTTAAAAATTTTCTGCCTTCAAAATCGCGATAGATGAATATTTGTGATATTTACAATTTTATTTCAAAGTAGAAAAAAAATCTTCTTGTCTTGGAGTCTTGGTCGTAGAAAAAGTATTGTATGCAACGGTGTTTAACTGAGTCAAAAAATACTCGTGGCGTCTTTATTAACAATTTTCGGATTCGCCTCAAATTGTTACTCACGCCACTCGCCTTTTTTGACCTCTCTTAAACAACGGTTGCATAAAATACTATTTTCTAAGCCCATTCGTTAGAAGTAAGGCTCTAAAACGTTATACTTTTAATTTCGGCTTCGTTCGTAAAACCGTTATTTTAAAACCGGTTTTTAGGCGGATATTTTATTGTTTAAAGATGCGTTACCATAATAAGAAGAATCACTGGGCCTACCGTAGATCAATTCGTTCTTCCGATAGACAGAAAAGTCCTTATAAAGCCTATCAATATCTGCATCCACCGGCTTAGGGGTGGATTAAAATGTCAGCATGAAGCCATTACTATATCGATCCGCAGGGTTGTCAATTTGTCATATGAGTTACTTTGGGAATAAATAAAATTATTTTATTAAATGTTTTGATTTGTGTTTTTTGACGTGATGCGGCGGGATAAAAGTGTTCGTCGAATGTTAATTGTAATTGACCTTAATCATTACCAATTGAACAGTAAACCATAAGAAATGGTTGCCGTAAGGCATTATGTCCGCCATTTGTACCTTCATGTACCTATTGTGCAATAAAGATCAAATAAATAAATAAATGGTTATAGTTAGGTTAGTGGCGTAAGCTGAAGATGCTGGTTCTTATCCTGGTTCTCACTCTCCAAAACCAAACCCTCGGTCACTTTTAGTACTTTCACGTCTGAATATATCGATACGAAAAAAGTGCCAAAAATATGTACACATTTTTGGCACATTTTTCGTACCGATATTTTCAGACGTGACTGTACATGACATCTACTTTCAGTTTATGGCATATGTGTTTAAATGTTTAATATAGCGTACGGTGTTCCTTTATCATACTTACAAACTTATATATTTATATACCTATATATTTATAAATGAACTGGTCCAGCAATTTTCCGAGGTGGTGAAGACCGTGACTGCTACTTGGGATATCCAAGCCTCTGTTACTGAAGAGTGGAGAAGCGTCAAAACGCTACTTACTGACACAGCAGGCTTAACTTTTGGCTATCGAAAAGCCGAGTCTCATGACTGGTTTGTCGAGAACCTGGAACATCTTCAGCCTTTGCTCGACTCAAAGCGCCAAGCTGCTCTTACCTATCGTCTTGCTCCCAGTTCGGATACACGTGAAAAACTGCAAACTGCAAATGCAGCCCTGCAGCGTAACGTGAGACACTATGCCAACGCTCACTGGGCTGGCATATGTCGTAGCATACAGCTGTGCGCCGATACTGGCAACTTTAGCGGTGTATATTCGGGCATCAAACAAGCTCTCGGACCGGTACCCAAGAAGACTGCACCTATCAAAGAAGCGGACGGCTCTGTAATTACCGATATCTCCCGTCAACTAGAACGTTGGGTAGAACATTATACAGGTCTCTATTCTTGTCCAGTCAATATCCAGCTAGAGGCTGCTCAGAGCATGCCCAAACTAGCAACTTGGACAGAATTAGATTCCTTGCCCACTATAGAGGAGTTCGTCACGGCAGTTAAGCAGCTTAAGGGCGGCAAGAGTCCCGGCAACGATGGAACACAGGCTGAACTAATAAAACTCGAGTGCATGACGCCTGTTCTGCATAATCTGCTTTGTAAATGCTGGGAAGCGGGACACATTCCTCAGGATATGCGCGATGCCAATATCATCACATTGTACAAAGGGAAAGGAGATCGCGGTGATTGTAACAACTACCGCGGCATTTCCCTTTTGAGTATAGTTGGCAAGTTGTTTGGACGTGTAGTACTCGGGAGACTCCAAAAACTTGCAAATCGTGTATATCCGGAGTCACAATGTGGTTTCCGTCCCCAGCGTTCCACTGTAGATATGGTTTTCTCACTTCGTCAGCTACAGGAAAAGTGTAGAGAGCAGAACACACCTCTGTTTGTCGCCTTCGTAGATCTCAATAAGGCTTTTGACACTGTCAGCAGAGAGGGACTATATAGGGCACTTGAGAATATTGGATGTCCACCTAAACTTTTCCATCTAGTCAAATCCTTTCATGATGACATGAAAGGCACTGTGGTTTATGACAGCAGAATATCCCAGCAATTTGAAATGAGGAGGGGTGTACGCCAAGGCTGCGTTTTGGCACCCACACTGTTTGGTATTTTCTTCTCACTACTTTTAAAGGCTGCTTTTAGTAATAACCAACAGGGGGTGCATTTGCATACAAGAAACGACGGGAAGTTATACAACATCTCTCTCCTCAAATCAGCAAAACACCGCGAGGACTTCTTCGTCGACAGTCTCTTGTTTGCTGACGATGCGGCTTTTGTGGCAAACTCTGCAGCCGATTTACAAAACATCATGGACAGGTTTTCCCGGGCATGCACTTTGTTCTCCATGTCCATCAATGCCAAAAAGACAGTCGTATTAGTGCAGGGCAGTGCGGAAACACCCAGAATACTGGTGGATGGCACCGCTCTGGAAGTCGTCAATAAGTTTTGCTACCTTGGGTCGACTGTGTCAAACAATCTCTCGCTTGATGCAGAGATCGATATTCGTATTGGCAAAGCAGCGACCATGTTCGGGAGGCTACGTTCAAGGGTATGGTGTAACAAACACCTCACTGTTAGAACCAAGATGATAGTATACCAGACTTGCGTTCTAAGTATACTCTTGTACGGAGCAGAAACCTGGACGACGTATGCAAAACAGGAGCGACGGCTCAACACTTTTCACATGCGCTGTCTACGCAACATTTTAGGCATAACTTGGCAGGACAAAGTGACAAATCAGAGGGTTCTTGAAAAAGCGCAGCTGCCCAGTCTTACCGCTCTTCTCAAACAGAGACGCTTGCGGTGGCTGGGGCATGTGCACCGGATGGAATCCTCTAGAATACCTCGACGTGTCTTGCTTGGTGCAGTTGCGTATGCTAAAAGGAACGTTGGAAGACCGATGCTGCGCTTTAAAGACTGTGTTAAGCGAGACATGTCAGCATTTGAAATCGACCACCATGCCTGGGAAACTTTAGCTGAAGACCGTGATGGATGGCGCAAGCGTGTTGTGGAGGGGAGAAAGCTATGCGACCAATCCTGGTTTACTACGTTAGATAGCAGAAGGTGTCGCAGAAAGCAAATCGGGACTGGAACCTCAGGTGGCATGAGCTTTTTCTGCCAAAAATGTGGGAGGTCGTGCCGCTCACGCATCGGCCTCCACAGTCACCAAACCCGTTGTCTAAACAGCAATGCTTAAATCGTCTGCAATAGACGCAAAGGCCTGTGATGATATATTTATATTATTTTTATTTGAAGAAGCTAAATTATTTGACAGAACTATTTTGATTTCTGAGAAAGATCGTTAATACCTACTTTATATCTTCTTAAAAATAATTGATAGTAATATCTTATTAGACTAAATACTAATTATGCCTTTGTGTTTGTTAGACTAATTAGAAAAATATTAAATATTACAGTCTGCAATACTTAATATATACACTGAGAAAAAAACACTTAAAACATAATTTAAATTGTATTAACATTTAATGCTTTAAACAGTTCGATCGAACAAAACAGTAAATCTTACTGTTCCGAAAAGACAGTAAATTTTACTGTATTGAGTACCTAAAATGTAGCGACCGTTCGTTTATTTTTATCGTTTTTTCAATACTCAGAAATGTTGAAATAGTTAACTGTTTTCTATTTTACTGTTTTTCAAACATTTGTTGATATTGTATAAAGCAGTTAATCTTAATTAAAATCAATTTAATGTGTGCTCGATAAATCATATTTTTCAAAGAAAAGTATCAGTAGATCTAATAATAATTTTATGAAAATAAATTAATATGAATCGTACTGCACTGTACTACATGACAACCCTAGGTATTATTCGTGTCTGGCAAGGATTGAAGACCAATTAGAGCCGTTCTGTTACACACTTGGGAATAAGGGATATAGACAGACAGACATACAGCCTGTATTGTTCAGGTTATATAGAAGCTAAGCTGAGACTTTGGCTGTCTTGTATGTATATGCACATAATAATAGAATATACGATAACGTAGATTATGTTTCTATATTTTAGGTACAAGGGCTGTGGTTGACGTATTGACCTAATAATTATTGACTATGAAATAAAATTATTTTGACACTTGGAGAGACTTTACACCTCCAAATTTTATTAGTATTAGTACTCTGACATTGGGGACCTTTTACATCTCCAGATTTAATGTGTTTTTAACCATAGAGACTATACATCTCTATTGTATTGTAGTAATTATTTATTTTAAGATTATTATAATGTAATGTTTACCCAGGTATTGGCTGTTGTATTTATAAATGTTGTTAAGTATGTATTTTTTATGTCACTATATGATGTTACTATAAATGTTGTATTGACTTGTAAAAGAGCCCTTGAGGCCTACTTGCAGAATACATTTTTGAATTTTGAATTTTGAAACTATGTAAATAAATAGATTATAATACTTAATTTACAATAACAATATACATAATGGATATACACAGAGGATTACTATAACTAGCTTAAATCTTAATATAAAATAGGCCTTTGAAGCATTTGTACCAAGGACGCTGGCGGCATTTCCTCGTTGTATCGCAATGCTGATACGTTGTGCGAGGAAGCCGCCAGCTCTTCGGTCATCAGTTCCGTCAACCAGATGCTTTGCGATTTCTGCAAAAAACTTGTGTGCGCTGGGACCCCATAGACCTAGAGATTCAACGCCAAATGGTATTCCCGCCAAACTGTAACGTTTATTGGCGAGAGGCGCTCAGTTCTTTATACAGTTTGACAACTTAACCCATTGAAGTTATTATTAGATATTAGCATGCTCTCATAGTCTCCTACGAGTACATTAAGATAAATCGAGGAGACACTCTTTTAACCTGTTTTTTATCAAGGATTTACTTAATTTAGGACTGTGTCGTAGTCAACATCATCATCTCAGCCATAAGACGTCCACTGCTGAACATAGGCCTCTCCCTTGGACCTCCACATGTACCGGTTGGAAGCGGCCCACATCCAGCGTCTTCCGGCGACCTTAATAAGGTCGTCTGTCCATCTTGTGCGTGGTCGTTCTACGCTGCGCTTGCTAGCCCGTGGTCTACACTCGAGCACTTCGTGTCGTAGTAAGCTAATTTTATTAAATATTTGTGGTACCATATACTTTGAGGTTCTTTTTCCGTAATAATTGTTAATTTTTGGTTGTACTAGTAGTTTTTATCTCTCACACTTCTAGTACCTTAACCGCACTAGTGCGATAATTAGCACATTGCGTAACTATGTCGTTTTTTTAGTAACGTAGGAAGCTTTAGGCCTACTTTTAGTTTAATTTATTTAAGACATACTTACTTGTAAAAGGCTGTTTGTTTTCTAAATAAATTTAATAAAAGTCGAAATTTTAAAGGGCCATATGTACTGTAAAACGTCTTCCGATACATGTGCGAATAGGTGATTCACAACTCGTGTTTTTTTTTTTCTATTTTTCGCACTTGTATCGTAATGTACTATTATAGATTGTAATGTGGTATGTTCCACAATCAAATACGAAAAAATAACATTTACCCTTTTTGCTGCTTTTTTCTTTGGATAAATTTCACCACAATCTCACCTGATGGTAAATGAAGATGACGTGTTTAAGTCGAAAAGGGACGAGCGCCCCGAAATCACCTTTTCATACAAACGAAGTCCCCATTTTCCCCTCTGGATATTAACATTATTGAAAATATTTTTACACGATTTGATGTGTTTAAATCATAGCTATGCCCGACCGTTTGATTTTATTAGAATTTTTCAATATTATAAGAGTTAGTAGCATTTAAAAATTTGTATGAAACCTGTTTTTGTTCCTAACTCTTATTATAAATAATTAAAAAAACGAAAAAATCAAACGGCCCGACCGTTTATTTTTTGGTTTTTTTAATTACTTTGCTATATGCATAGCTATAACTAATAAAATATATAAAAATACTGTAAAGATATTTTTCATAATGTCAATATCCAAAAAGCAAAATGAGGACTATAGTTTATATAGAGAATTAATCGTCCTCTTTCCTCTTAACTAAAAGGTACCGATGCACTCTCAATTATTCTATAACCCTCTACCTCTCCACTCTGTGTCCCACCAGCGGATGCCGCACAAAAGCTCGCCTTGTCAAACGAGTCCTGTTTTTGCCCTCACGCACACTCGTGCGCACTCGCACACTTGCGCACACGCGTGTGTGCGTGATCAGCTGAGCGTGCAGCTGTGTTGTTAAAATAGGTTATAAGGGAATGTGGGTGATAGTCGGGGTTTGTATGGAGAATTATAATTATTAACGATTAATAAAGATAACGATTCCTACTGATATCTTAGCATTTCTTTAGAAATATTACTTAGTTATAGAGATGTTTTGAACAATAACTATTGTCGTCTTTCCGTAAGACGTAACTCGGCGTACGGAGGAAACCAAGGCGTAACATATAGAAAAACAAAAATTGTATCATACGTTCCCAAAGTTCGTGCCCAATTTTTAGGAACGTAATTTAGTTATTTAATCAAAATTACGGCATTGATTTCAACAGCTAGAAAAAGAAAGTCCAAATTACTTGATTAGAATTAATCTATTGTATAGTTTTACCGTAAACCAAAGTCCAAAAGTTTCTAGCTATGACCCAAAATTAACTCAAATAACTTCATTTAAATCTGATTATATATTATTGAAATGTCATCGTAGTACTAAAGCAAAATATATTTATAATTTAGAGAAAACACTTAAGACAAAACCAATAAAACCGGACAAGTGCGAGTCGGACTCGCCCACCGAGGGTTCCGTACTTTTTAGTATTTGTTGTTATAGCGGTAACACAAATACATCATCTGTGAAAATTTCAACTGTCTAGCTATCACGGTTCATGAGATACAGCCTGGTGATAGACGGACGGATGGACGGACCGACAGCGGAGTCTTAGTAATAGGGTACTAAAGTAGGACAAAATGGAATTCCATAACTTGAATATTGTTAGGAAAATACAGTAATAAAGAAGCCAACTGTTATTTACCTCTAACTTAACAGTTAATTATATGCCTTATTAGTATAATTTTGTAAGTAATGCAGTAGAAAAACCGACGCACTTCACTTACTCAAAGTGAAGTGCGTCGGTTTTTCGAGAGATGGCGCTAGTGGTCTTGAATGTAAATGTTAGCATACGTAGGGTGGTAAATTGGAGGTAAGTTTTTTTTTAAATTATGGGATGGGTTAAGATTTTAGCATTCTATTTATACGTAGGTTTTTAGGGTTCCGTAGCCAAATGGCAAAAAACGGAACCCTTAGATTCGTCATGTCCGTCTGTCTGTCCGATTATGTCACAGCCACTTTTTTCCGAAACTATAAGAGCTATATTGTTCAAACTTAGTAAGTGGATGTATTCTATGAACCGCATTAAGATGTTCACACAAAAATAGAAAAAAAACAATAAATTTTGGGGGTTCCCCATACTTAGAACTGAAACTCAAAAAATCTTTTTTCATCAAACCCATACGTGTGGGGTATCTATGGATAGGTCTTTAAAAATGATATTGAGGTTTCTAATATCATTTTTTTCTAAACTGAATAGTTTGCGCGAGAGACACTTCCAAAGTGGTAAAATGTGTGGCCCCCCCCCCCCCCCCCCCCCGTAATTTCTAAAATAACAGAATGAAAAATCTAAAAAAAATATATGATATACATTGCCATGCAAACTACCACCGAAAATTGGTTTGAACGAGATCTAGTAAGTTGTTTTTTTAATACGTCATAAAATTAAAAAAAAAATTTTTTTTTCATCAAACCCATACGTGTGGGGTATCTATGGATAGGTCTTCAAAAATGATATTTAGGTTTCTAATATCATTTTTTTCTAAACTGAATAGTTTGCGCGAGAGACGCTTCCAAAGTGAAAAAAATTGAGTCCCCCCCCTGTAACTTCTAAAATAACAGAATGAAAAATCTAAAAAAAATATATGATATACATTACCATGCAAACTTCCACCGAAAATTGGTTTGAACGAGATCTAGTAAGTAGTTTTTTTTTAATACATCATAAATGTACGGAACCCTTCATGGGCGAGTCCGACTCGCACTTGGCCGCTTTTTTGTTTACTTGTGTTACAACAGCTATTGATGAACAAGATAACGAAATTCCTACCTTATAATGACCTCCAAAAGTGGTAAGGTAAGTAGTGAGGTATTTTCTTTACGCTATGACATGGGATTCTTCGAGAAGCGGGTATTTAGGGTTCTCAGGGGTTCTCACGGCAATGCCTAAGTGGCTCCTGTGGTGTTGCTTATGTCCATGGGTGCCTCGTCTGCTCGCTTGCCTGACTAATAAATAAAAAAGGGATATAATTATAGCTAAACCCCCTAAAAACAGTACCCAATCAGTTAAAGTTTTAAAACTTTAATATTGCTACGATATGAATTCTTCGTTAAATACATTACTTTTTGTTAAGCTGTTACAGAATGGTAGATACTTATGAAACGTTATTTGATCCGCTACTTTTGATGCTGACTGTACCAACGGCGAAGTTATTGGGAATTTCTGACTTAATAAATCCAACCTATAGGAGTTTGTAATGAATATGATCTCCCAGCTATCAAAAGCGACATCTAGAACTATCCTAATAGACATCCCATACCAGGGATCGGAAACCGATATTTTTTCGTTTTTTGTTAATTATTTCATTTCTAATTGGGCAATCTAATAATACGAAGTCGTTATCTAAAGACACAACCGAGTCCTATATTTGGAGTATAAAATAAACCGAAATATATGTTTATTTCAAAGTTTTTCCAAAAAACCGATTTCGATCCCTGTCCCATACACTGTAAGCTAAGCTGGGGGCCGATATTTGAAGAGCGCTCGATTGTATTACTAGAAAATCTATGCAAAACGGCGAAAAGCTATTTGAAATGCGAGCGATATAAATCGGGTATCTAGTAATATTGAACACTCGTTTTAAATTCTGCTAAAATAATTTGAATGCTTAAAAGTGCAGATAGACGAAATCGAACGCTCGAAATTCAAAAATTGGCCCTCTAGCCTAGATTTTAAAATGATCTAAACACACTTTTATTTTTTGTGTTTAAATAATTTTGACCAACTCGCCCGCTTAGGAACATCGGCATTGTACAATTTACTTATTTAAGCAGCAATGCCGTGTATACATAATTTTGACCACCTCGCCCGCTTCCTAACTTCTGCACGTTATAACCTACATGACGTATCGGGTAAAATGGCCGTTCCATCACGCATCAGTCAGGTCACCGCCTGCACCTTGCCTCCCGCTGCGCTTTTGAAAAAAGAACTCGACGACGAAACACAACGTATGTCCCGCTCACACTCAGGTTTACATGTATGTGGGTGTCTCGCTCGTCGATCTTCTTTTTATACCCCTGATTACGTTGCTCTCAACGGGGGTGTGGTTGAGAACGCTTGAAGAGCAAAGGTGAATAAACCAATTTAAGTTATAATATGTGTAAAATCGCCTATAATATTTGCTACGAATGCAACTTATTATTGTATAAAAATCAATGCAGAAGCTAAACGCAGCCGTCGGGCTCGGCTAGTATACGGAGGCTTTTCAGAAGCACCAATAGGAACGCTCCACATATTTTCTAACGCGGCCAATTAAAGGCACCCAAATTAAAACCACCTTTTGAACTGATCAAATATTGCAAATCATTCTTTCATCATCCTCCATACTATCAACACTCACTTTCTACATTTAACCATTTTGGCAGAACCCTAAACCAGTACCTTTTGGAAAATTATACTTCACTTCATTATAAATCGAAGTTTAATTTGAGTCGTCGAGACCCTGACCTGCACGGCGGCTACATATTTATTTATTTAAGTTCACTAATGGTATTCTTATAACGATAGGCCTCCCTAGCTTAGTCAGGGGCTTATTTCTCGAACGGTATTAGAATAATACAATTAGTCTACGAACTGTCAAATCGTATGGGTTACCATGGCAACACGCTAATAATATTAGACTAATATCGAGAAATGGGGCCCAGTAGTGACCCTGTCTATGAAGTAGGAGGTCCGGGATTCAAATCCTGGCAAGGGCATTAATTAGAATGTTTATATCATGAATATTAGTTCTTAAAGTTATGAATGTTATTTACGTATATCTATGTACATCGTTGCCTAGTACCCATAGTAATCGATTTGCTTAGTTTGGGGCTAAATCGATATGTGTAAAAATGTCCCCAAATATTTATTTACTTATTTATTAAAAAAATCTTACTAAGCATACTACGCACTTGATGGTAAGCTGTTACCAAAGCCTATGGATGTTTGTAAGACCAGGGGTACCACATTGCATTAATTACTCTTTAAAAATCTTACGATTTACGACCCATTTAAAGCAAAATACTAAAGGGGAGAGGAGCCTAAAGCGGGTAAGATAACGGAGAAGGCCTTAAAGTTTTACCCCCTTATTCATAAAACTTTACGTGCCTGAATTTGTTAAATTATGTTGTATCCCTTTCTCACAAATACATAACTCAAAATGACAGATAAAGACAAACGATTCATAGCTAATTCAGGCCAGTAACGCGTTTATGAATAACGCCATTAGCTTTATTTCATTTTACGAACGAATTACATTCAATTGCTTGAAACTAATTTAATTGCATATTTCCATAGAAATAACCTTAATTTGCTAAATGAGCTAATAAAAAAGGTTTAACATTTTTTTTTATAAATATGTTTACATATTTTTACAAGCTTTTATTTAACTTGCCCTGTTAGTATATAAATAGTGGATCAAATCTTGGAAGCTAAATTTGACCCACTTCCTGATTTCCGATTGAGCTAAAATTTGGCATACATATGTAAATTAGATGACAATACAATATTACAAGGAGCTGATCTGATGATGGAGACAGGAGGTGGCCATAGGAACTCTGTGATTAAACAACGCTAACTAATTGTGTTTAGGGTTGTTAGAAAGACTAAGAAAAGTACAGTCAGTGCTTTTGTACTAATAATGAAACTTTTGCCAAAAGTTGATCTAAGTTTGAACCCCCTTTTTTACAAAGAGGGGGAGACCCACCAACTAAACCTAAGGATTTCCCACAGTATGCCGTTTGGGGAGGCCTCATCGAATCGCGAACATTCCCCCGGAAGTTCTTGAGACCGAAGTTTAAATGTCCTTCCCGATTTCGACCCGCTCTATGCAAGCATTCGGAACACGACACACACACATGTACGTTTGTTTAGGCATTGTAGTCGCGACTTGGAACAGACGGCAAAAAACTAAGTTTGATGTGATTTTTCTAACGAATCACGTTACGTGTGTGGGTTGGAGGTTTCGTCTGAGGGCTTTATTGAGTTACCAAGTTGGTTTTGGGTTAGGAAATGGACTAGTTTCGGCTGAGATTTTAACCTTTTACAGATTTAGGAGTTACTAGAGTTTGCATGTATAATAAAATTTCCTAACTCTCCAATGACCTACATATTATCCCATGTAAAAACCGGCCAAGTGCATGTCAGACCACACATAATGGAGGGTTCCGTATCTTCACACTATGATAAAGCTGTACAAGCAAAAGTGTGGATCTTCGAGGCACTTACATACGTCGTTTTAATAAGATCTTTTTTTTTAAAGAACTTTACTGGCGCTAACGATTATATTCAAAATAATTTTCGTGGAAAGTACTTAAATATTACGTTTTATTTTCTAAAAAATATCCAATTATTTTGCTCGCCCGGTTCAAAAGTAAGAGGGAGGAACAATTTTGTTGAGTTTCGGAGCAAATTCACTTCATTAAATAACGTTTTTGCAACCTTTTAAAGACCATGATATGCTACATGTTGATCTTAAATTTAAAAAATTCACACTTGTAGTTACATGTATGGAGTGCTCCCCAAAATATATTTTTATAAATGTTAACTTCTAAACTAAGTAGCCTTTAGTTATTTGCGTATGAAAACTGCCACACTGTGTATTTGTTATTTCAAAACGTAAAATTGAACTTCACTGACCGCAGTTACAGTCATACAAATAAAAAACACAAAATTCTTTATTTCACTAAATACAGTACATATATTATAATTTTAATTTCATAAAAAGAGATTGACATTATAAATAAAGCGTTTTGAGGCCTTATAAAAGTGTGTATAAAAGTTAAAACTAGATGGCGCCATAGATAAAAATGTAGAGCTCTTCAAACCAGCCACATTTTATCCAAATCTAACGAATAGTAAAATTCGGCAACAAAATGATAATTTTTTGGCAAAAATAAATTTTTGGTACAAACTTTTATCACTGACTGTACTTTTCTTTCCACAGGCAACTATCATCGAGACAATTCTGACATCTCATACCTTGCGTAGTTTTATCACACACTTCCCATAGCCACCTCCTGTCTCCATCATCAGATCAGCTCCATTATCATCATAATAGCATTATCATCCGATTTACATATGTATGTAAAATTTGAGCTCAATCGGACCTACCGAGAAGTGGGTCAAATTTGGCTTCCTAAAAACCCACACTGACATACATACATACTAACAGGGCAAATTAAATAAACACTTGTAAAAACGTGTCACGATTTATAAAAATTTTCCTTTTGTTCACTGCACCATTTCAAAAAATCAAAACAGCGGTTAAACAGTTTCATTACCGTAAAACCACCCAACTATAGTCCAAAGCTCCCAACTATGGTCCACAAATAAACTAATATTTCTCGTTCAGGTGTGTATTTTACTATACTTTTGTAGTTTTAAGGCAAAGTATATTTATAAATGGAAGGTAAAACTAGGAGTAAACCAAAAGGAACATTGGTATAGATACTTAATTTCCTTTTGAACTTGTGGACCACAGTTGCAGTATTGGACAATAGTTGGGTGGTTTTACGGTATTCGAAATTTTGCATACACACAAACATATGCGTTAATTAACCAAACGTCAAATTATATTAACAGCGGCACCATCAAAGGGATCCATTTTCTCAATAATTACGTATTTCCGCAACCGCTCGCGTGCATTATTATCAAAGCGTATAACGTTACTCAATTAATACAGAAATGAGCAACAAATTATAAAACTTTTATAAAAAGTTAAAAGATAATTTAGGCATTCAGAAAAATTTGAAATTTTTGGTTACCTACTTCTTCTCCGAATCTCAAAAAAAAAATACAATACAATACAATACAAATCCTCTTTATTGTTATACGGTTACTTTACAATTTACACTTTTGTGCCATTTTAAATTGTGAATTCTTATGTATCACGTTATTTTATATGGTTGCTTGCCTGAAATAAAATCAATTTATTTATTATTTTATTATTTTTTAAGTTGTCTTACGTCCGCCTGCGAACGCAGGCCGCTAAATCAATGATATGTTTTTGGTGTGAGATGTCATATGTATGTTAATATCTTTGAATTGTCAATAAAACTACTACTTTATTGCACAACCTCTGAAAAAAATATGTACATGGAAACACATAAAAAACATGAAGATAGAGGTAAACAACAAGAGGCCTTATCGCTACAGAGCGATCTCTTCCAGACAACCTTTAGGTAGTGGAGAAATGAAACTTAAAAATATGTATATATAAAAAAAAAATAACTCAGTTTTGTGACGATGGCAAATCCTGCACAATATACCTAATTATTCATTATTATATATTCCGTTTCTACTACCCTCTTACCCTAGGATACCCTCCAATTGAGGGGGGATTTAAATCTTCTCGGGTCAGAGGTGTAGGGTTAGAGCCGGCGTAGCTTTATTTGACGTTCATAAGCGCATTGTAATATGCCTACTTGAATAATAAACTATCTTTATCTTTATCTTTACTATATTTTTACAAACAAGAAAAATATAGTATATATACCTACCTATTTAAAAAAAGCGGCCAAGTGCGAGTCGGACTCGCGCATGAAGGGTTCCGTACCATTTAAGACGTATTAAAAAAAATCTACTTACTAGATCTCGTTCAACATTTTTTTGGACACACATTTTACCATTTTGGAAGTGTCTCTCAGGCAAACTATTCAGTTTAGAAAAAAATGATATTAGAAACCTCAATATCATTTTTAAAGACCTATCCATAGATACCCCACACGTATGGGTTTGATGAAAAAAGATTTTTTGAGTTTCAGTTATAAGTATGGGGAACCCCCAAAATTTATTGTTTTTTACCTATTTTTGTGTAAAAATCCTAATGCGGTTCATAGAATACATCTACTTACCAAGTTTGAACAGTATAGCCCTTCTAGTTTCGGAAAAAAGTGGCGGTGACATAATCGGACAGACAGACGGACATGACGAATCTATAAGGGTTCCGTTTTTTGCCATTTGGCTACGGAACCCTAAAAAGATGCATCAATTGTTTCTACACGTTAATTTAATCTAATTTTATGTAAGTAACGTAAAGTTATAAACTTAAACAAATGTCATATACTAAGGAAAAACTGGGCAAGTGCGAGTCGGACTCGCGCACGAAGGGTTCCGAACCATTATTTATAAAAACGGCAAAAAAAAAATGTTTGTTGTATGGGAGCCCCCGTTAAATATTTATTTTATTCTGTTTTTGGTGAGTAAGGTTGCCAGAGCGCAACGAGGGGGGAGGTTTAGGGTCGGCAACGCGCATGTAACTTCTCTGGAGTTGCAGGCGTACATAGGCTAAGGAGACTGCTTACCATCAGGCGGGCCGTATGCTTGTTTGCCACCGACGTAGTATAAAAAAAAATAGATGGCGTTGAAATAGTCAATACGGTTGATATTGGATTTTTAATGCACTAGCTTCTGTCTGCGACTTCGTCTGCGTAGAATAGTGATGATGATTAGTAAAAACTAACCTATGTACATCCAAACGATCATAAACTATGTTCCAAGTCTAATTCATACTATAATTAGGTGATCTTATTACTTTCAGTACAAACTTATACGTTTTAAAACATTTTTACTTTCCATATCACATTATCACGACAATCATCGCGAGACGGCAGACGTATAAAAAAGGAAGAAAAAACCACAGGCCGTCCTTGAAATCATATGTGCGCGGGCGCAACAGCTGATGCTACCTGACACGGGCATGGGCTCGCACACATACACGTTTGTTACATCTTAACTTCAATTCTATGGTACAGGACATAAGGTTTCTTTTGGAATGCTCAGCTTATCCGCACGCATAAAATTTGGATGTGTTTGTGACGGATATTGAGAGAGGAATTTTGAACACTGTTAAAAAGCAGTAAGGTTTTATTTTGTAGATAGATATTGAAGTGTGGGTTTGTGTAGTTTATAGGTAAAATAGGGTTGTCGCTAGTGTCAAGTCAAAAGTAACTTTAGTGCAATATTTTAAGGTTAATTTTTGAATGAATGTGTGTGGAATGGTCTGGCGTTTTTGTTTTTTTAACTTCCCGGTATTGTATGGGTATTTGAATTATTGGAAGAATATGGAAGTTTGTGAAAGTAATGAGCGTTTGGAACTTTAATTAAGGTGTTGTTTACCGGTATGTTATGACACGACTGACATTTCTAGCAAAAGTATGTATCAGGACAAAATATTTGCGTGTCTCTTAAAATATGGCTGTACAGACTGGGCAAATGGTTCAAAGGTAATTATGCACTTACTATGCATGTACATACTAATACTGAAGATGGTGATAACACATACTGAAGGTGTAATTAAAATTCTGTGAGTAAAAACTGTAAAACGTTATTTACATTTATCCAAACACTGATTTAAACTTGAACGATTCTTACCCATTATTATCTCTTAGAAACGGGACTTAATTATATATTTATCTAGTTCTAAATTAAATGTGACATTATCTATGAAAAGGGACCTTATTGTCGGTGGCGCTTACGCCGTTATCAACGATGCTCCCATATTATAAACAACGCCGCGCTACGCGTAGTGCACCGTAAGCGCCATCGACAATAAGGTCCCTTTTCATAGATAATGTCACAAATGAGGTACCTTCTATAATACTTTTTTTAGCATTAGAAAAAGGTAAAAAAATCTTGATAATTATTTTATTGAAAAACGCTTTTTAAAAATCAATTATTATTATTTATGAATGCAAAATAATGTAAATTATCGTATATAATTTATAATAGTTACATATTTAAATAATAATAAATAAAATAAAATAAAAAGCATTTATTTCCGACAAGATCCATATGCCTATAAAAACACAAAACAACAAACAATCAAAATATTTCCATATAAAGCACAAAAATTTAAAATTAAAATATTAATTAAATTAAATTATTCATTACATTAAATCAAAATTATCAATTAAATTAAATTAAAACGACGCGCTTGCGCGTAATGGCATGAAAATCGTCCGTGTATGCCTCCGTGGATATTTGCCGTGATTTATTTTTCAAAGTGTTTTCCAATAAGATGACACGTCAAAATCGCTTAAAACCTTTACCCTTAGGACTATACTTGGGAACTAGGTATTGCGGAAGTAATTACCTCACGAATCGTCTGTGAGTTAGGTGATAGGACTAAGATCGTGGTACCACATCTCAGAGAATCTTTGAAAATCGAAATTCGGTATTCACCTTTTTTTTAATACTACGTCGGTGGCAAACAAGCATACGGCCCGCCTGATGGTAAGCAGTCTCCGTAGCCTATGTACGCCTGCAACTACAGAGGAGTTACATTCGCGTTGCCGACCCTAAACCCCCCCCCCCCCCCCCCCCCCCCACCCCCCTCGTTGAACTCTGGCAACCTTACTCACCGGCAGGAACACAACACTATGAGTAGGGTCTAGTGTTATTTGGCTGCTGTTTTCTGTAAGGTGGAGGTACTTGCCCAGTTGGGCTCTGCTCTAGAACTGGAATGACATCCACTGGCTGTGCCCTACCACACAAAGCGAGATGACATTCACAATGCCCATACCTCTCTTTTGGACGTAGTTTAAGGACGTACCCGGGTCCAACCTCCATCTCTATCGCTTTTGAATTTCTCGTATTCAAGAAGATCGGCGAATTACATTGTTCCCAGTTGCTCACGTGTTTCAATTTACCCCAATTCCCCTAATCGTTTAAAATCAAGTGACAAATAGACAAATCGACAATATTAATCACACCCCAGGGCCCAGATGGGCTGATCCATCAACGACAACGTTGCGTTACAATTGCCATGTCAATATACTCAATATGTCATGACTTGCGTTTCTGGAGGCAAGAATAAATAAATAAATAAATATTGTAAGCTCAATAAGGCTTGTGTTGAGGGTACTTAGACAACGATATATATAATATATACATATTTATAAATACTTAAATACATAGAAAACACCCATGACTCAGGAACAAATATCCATGCTCATCACACTAACAAATGCCCTTACCAGGATTTGAACCCGGGACCATCAGCTTCGTAGGCAGGGTCACTACCCACTAGGCCAAACCGGTCGTCTAGAAGAAGAAACACTAATTGTTTTAATATATGTATGTGTATGTATTTATATATATTTTTTATCTGTATGTATATGATAAATTGTTTTGTTTTATGTGTATTCTGTGTACTTCTTTTATTGCATCTGGAACACCTACCGATATAACATTTTTTTTTTTAATTCCGCTACCTAAAGGTTGTCTGGAAGAGATCGCTTTTTAGCGATAAGACCGCCTGTTGTTTACCTCTTCTTTATGTGTTGTATTATTTGTACTGTTTCTGTATTGAGGCGTGCAATAAAGAGTATTTGTATTGTATTGTATTGTTATTGCTGTGGCTGAACCTAACATCATGGGAGAAAGTAAAGCCCACAGACTCCGTTGGTTGGGCCACCTAGACAGAATGGACGAAGATCGGAACGTAAAAAGAGCGTACCTGGGTCGCCCAGCAGGAGGACGTCCTATCGGACGCCCTAGGTATCGCTGGAGCGACATGGTGGAGGCGGATCTGCGCGAGCTCCGAGTCGACAATTGGCGCTGTCTTGTGTCGGAGGCCAAGTCTCATTTTGGGTCGCTGAGCCAACGGAGTAAGTAAGTAAGTATTGTTATGGTTTTATACATCTTTGTCTGGTGCCTTTTTTATCAGAACTTCAACGTCATTATGGTGATTTTTACCTTGCTATCTGTACTAACCCAACATGGTACAACAGTAATAGTTGTTAGAATCAAGGCTCGGAACCGGTTTTTTCTTCATACAAAAAATACCGGTATTATTACGTTCTTTTTCGTTCTTTGGTTTATTATTTCATTTTTAATGGGACTATCTAATAATGCGAAGTTGTTACCTAAATACATGATCCAGTCCTACGTAAAGAGTATAAAATAATTAAAAATATTGGGCTATTTCGGGATTTAAAGATAAACCGGTTCCGAGCCCTGGTTAGAATTCATAGCGCAAAAATGATAGGGCATTATAGACAGTAGTGGTCAAGAGGAAAGACCAGGTCAGCCCCTTCTCAGATTCGAGAATTTTAGATAAATATCTCCGTCACAAGGACAGCTCAAATTAGTGCGATAAGGACAACTGTAGCTTACGGGAAAAATCCTTCGTGAAAATCTCAGTAATTGAGGTTTCGTTCTTGACATTTTCCTCCTCCGAAACTTAATCAATCATAAGTAAATTTCGGAAACGGAACGTTTTTTTAAGCGTCGCTCATGGATTTTTAAAGTTCTATCGAAATGAAAGTAAAGCAGAATGTAAATTGTAACATTTGCTAGGTTTCCCCCCTGGCCCGGTTCGCCCCTCCTTAGTTAACCTGCACCTCCCAGACTCTTCCGTGAGGTCCATATTAATACCAGGCTTAGTGTGGACGTCTAGTCAACATGGGCCACTCAGCACCAGGACTTCCGACCTCAATCCCCCTCATTTGTAACATAAATCATCATTTTTACGTAAAAACTACATGTTTCCATAAATCGTAGTTACATATTTTAAGTAATCAATATTATAGGGACCGTGCGCGTTGGAGGGTGGACCTTGTGGCCTGAATCGGAACCATAAACATGCACATTTACACGTCACGTGTTTTCTTGTGCATAGTAAGTTCTGCCATCTTGTGGGCTACATCGGAACAATAAACCTCAAATTTACGCCTCGCGCCAAAAATCTGACGGCTCCTGTGCTGCCTCCTACAGTTCATGCACGCTCCCTATTATTATTATTAATCCTTTATTTCAGATAATTATTTTACTATCGAATCGAGTCTAACATGTTTAAAAGAGTTCACGGTTTCGACATAATAACCAGAATTTATTTAAAAACTGATTTGAGTTCTAAAGAGCCATATATTTACAAAATAATAATTATACATACATTTGAAGTCATATACAATAATGACTTCAAATGTATTTATAATCTAAGGACTGGGGCGGAATCTGTTTTGGTACGATTTTACAGTACATATGGTTTAAGGGCCAATATGTACTGTAAAACATTGTACGATACATGTGCGAATAGGTAATTCGCAACTCGTGTCGATTTACAACACTCCCTTCGGTTGTGTTTTAATTTATCGCCACTCGTTATGAATTTCCTATTTTTCGCGCTTGTATCGTAATGTACTATTCTTAGATAACAACTTATTCTATTATTATTATTCTGAGGCAACGTGCCACGGCACGACGCCGTGACGTGATTTTTTACGTTACACGCCGTAGATTTGCACGTCACGACGTCGCAACGTTACACGACGCCGCAACGTGCCACGGCACGTCTTCGTAACGTCTAATTGTGTGTAGGCCCTAAGATACATATTAAGTACGGAAGCTTCACTACTACGAATATGTATATTCATTCATTCATTCATTCATATTTATTTCGTATACACCGTGTTTTTATTGAATTTCGTTAACTTCGGGGTATCGGTAAGTACGTTTAAGGAAACTAAATGGCATAGTTAATTAAAAAAAAAAAATGTTTTTGTTTTTTTTTTACTATTTTTATTTTTATAAAAAGTAACTAAATGTTGCATATAGCGTTGTTGTAACACGGGCATTACATTTAACGCAACCAAACAATTGAAAACTGTGACATATCAATGTCATTTCGAACGTCGATCGTCCGAGATAGTACTTACGTTTAGTAGCAAATGTATGAACTCACACTTAACACTAATCAATAAGTAAACAGGCCCTAAGGCAAGTGTACACGCTCGTAAGGGCCTTATAAGATAAAAAATAATGATTGATTATCTCCGAAATGGAGTTAATTAGAATATCGGTGTCTTGGAGAAAGTTAGGTACTTAATTTAAGCTCAGGAATGCACCCTCGAAATTAACGCAAATCAAAAAAAACACGGTGTATGTATATGTGACACAAACCATGATACTTCGTGTTCATATGTATCATAGGTAACGCTAACATATAGGTATAATATCTAAATCTATCCCAACTATACCCTTCTCTCTTCCACAAGATTCTATAGACCCTATACTTTCCGCATGTATGGTATAAGTCAGTAGGAAAGGAGCAGGTAGCATTTTTTTCAAAGGACCAGTTGGACAAAAATAAAAACTTAACTCGTAAAGATTAATGGTGCAAGAAAAGATAAGGGGTTTCGAGATGTAATAGATTTTTTGTAGCACGTAATTGTTCGTTAAGAAGCTTTTGCGAATAGATAACATGATTATGAGAGAACCAGGAGATTATTAAAATTATTTTGGTATTCATGAAGTTCAATATGGCTTGATTAATGTGATTATTTTATTTGCTCTAAAAATCTAAAGATTTATTAAGTACAGGATGTCTAGCGCTAGATTTTCGAATTCAATTCAAATAATTTCGTGATGATTTCGTGTGTTACAAATTGATCAATGTCAAAATGGATCGCTGGCCAGCAGAGCAGCGTGCATATTATGCTGTTGAAGTGTATCGTACCAAAGGATTTTCACTTAGCAAGGCGTAAGTTTTGCATTAATTTCTGAATATGCGGAAAAGGTTGGAAACCACAGCGACATTAAGAAATGTGATATCCAAAAAAAATAATATCCATTCATCTTTTTTTTTTATCGTAAATTTGCCGACCCCTTTATATCTGAGATAAATTTCTTGGTGGCGCTTCCAGAATACATTACTGAAAATTTTAAGTGTCTGTATGTGAACTGGCTCCCCTGTTTTTTAGGTAAATAAAATACTAGGTAGGTAATTTTATGTTAGTAGGTTAATTCAATTATTTTTTATTTAAAATATATATGTTAGACAGATTATACAGACAAAAATATATCTAAACATAAAAAAATAGTATTTGTCAGCTAGTTACTTATTTAATATACATTAAATGAATAGTTTTTATAAATGATACAAGATGGCGCTAGCTGTATGCTCAATGTCTTAATCTTAATAAATACTTCAAGACTAGTATTTTTTACTAAATTTACAGAGTGATTTTGTTTTGTCTGACCATACTCTGAAGCACCATATTCACCATATGTAGATCATACTGATAAATTTTTACTATGGGGCAACCCCGAAAACTCATCCCGAAAAAAAAACTCATACATTTTGGTAATTCATACGTCAATATTTTCTACGAAACGTGGCGATTTCAAGGTTTGTTTGTTAGTAAATGTTGTTTAGTATGACTTACATATCTCCCCAGAGTACGACCAGACATAACAAAATCACCCAGTCTTTTATTCTAACAAGGCTCAGAAACCGGTTAAATTTCCAAACCGTTATCATGTACTTCGCGCAAAACTTTTTATTAAACACCGTTATTTTTAAACCGGTTTTTATGAAAACAATTCTTGTCAAATTAACCGGTTTAAAGCAATGAAAACCGGTTTCTTCCTATACCGGTGTCTATGTATATGCGGCACACCACCAGGCCAGCCGGCCGTTTCGTCGCTCGTCGAATAAACAATTTTTTTAGGTTACAATAAAGTTCTTAAAACGTTCGCGTTCTTATAAAAGTTAGGAGGAATCCCGAAATAAACCAGTAGATATCGGTATTTGATACACCGGTTCTAACACCTGCTAAGAAATAATTATTATATCGGAATTATACGCAAATGAACACTTTCTAAAACATTCTCGACATTATTTAAAACAAATTAATAGGGTACCCTGTTATGTATTGAAATACCTACTTAACTATAAACACATTTAATATTATTATGATTTAGGTATTATGAAAGCAAAAACAACTCAGTACGTCTGCCAGGGATCGGAACCGGTTTTTTGCAAAAACATCGAAATAACCATATATTTCGGTTTATTTTATACTCTAAATGTAGGACTCAGTTGTGTTTTCAGATAACGACTTCGTATTATTAGATTGCCTAATTAGAAATGAAGTAATTAACAAAGAACGAAAAAATACCGTTTTCGTTGCCATACAAAAAATACCGGTTTCCGATCCCTGACGTCTGTCTATAATATTTTCAATGTAATTTCGCTGAACATTTTGATAACATTGCCCGCTATATTCACATCGTCTTCAGTACCCCTAGTGTAAATTTAGTCGATAGCGAAACGTGACGTACGCGTTTGCGTTAAGTCTCATTTTGTATGGGTTTTTGAACAGCGCGCCAAGCGGGACGTTTTGGAAAGTCAAAAATCTCATACAAAATGACACTTAACGCAAACGCGTACGTCACGTTTCGTTGTCGAAAATATTTACACTAGGGGTACAGAACACATGTAACTTTATATGAAATTTGTTTTGTACATTTATTTAATTTGCCAACTCCTTGCGAGTAACATTTGACGAGAATAATTGTATTATTTGATTTGCAAGATTGCCTTTGGAGAAGTTTTGAAGGTAATTATTTTGGATAAGCCGTATGCTTATTGTGAATTTCTTGTTATATTTATATATTTGGAAGGGATGGGGGTTTTAAGACGAAAGGTGGAGGACCCGCTCGAAATCGCCTTTTCACGCAAACGTAATCCTCATTTTACTCTCTGGACATTAACATTATTAAAAATATTTTAAGTAAGTAAGTAAGTAATTTATTTGCATTAAATAGTGTACAGTAAGATGGTCAATAGGCAGGTACAATTTGGTTCAACTATTTTGCCTTAAGAAGGCGTGCAAATATTAATAGCTATCTAAATATTATACACAACTATTGACACAACTTATTGTATATCAACCACAGCTACGTTTGACTTTTTTCGAATTTCCCTTTATTATATGTCAATATCCAAAGAGGAAAATGGGGACTACATTTGTATGGAGAAGTGATTTTATATATTTTCGGTAAATATATCCGTCTCCCTAATGGAAGCGGCTCCTAAAACTAGTGCGATAAGGACAGCGCCAGGTTAGGCGAAAAATCTGCGTGAAAGTCTCAAGAAACGATGTTTCGTACTCGACTGTGTCCTCCTCCAAAACTTAACCAAATGTAACGATATTTTGAGATCTAAATGGTAATGAAATTATCTGTGTCGGACTGTTTTGCTTTTTAGGATAATTGATGTGAGTTTTGAATACTATGCTTCTCTTTGCTGCCTGGTAAATTAGGCCTTTTTTGCGATTATTTGCACTACCGCCTAAAGAAACAAAAAATATCATAAAAAGCAAATCAGTCCGACACAGATCAGAATCATTGCACGAGCTTCAAAAACCACGGAGGAAACAGTCGAGTACGTTTGTATGGAGAAGTGACCGTGCCCTTTCCTCTTAAGTCATATTTAATTTAAAGCACTTTTAGATGGTATTTTTTGTCACTTTGTAGTCAATATAAATATACCTATTTAGATCCAGAAAGTTCAACTTTTCCTTTTGTCAATTCCATTACGCAATGTCTAATTATGATAGACGTGCTTTGATTATATTTGTTCGGCAGAAGTAAATATATTTTTGTTTACTTTATAAAACGAGTTATTTTCGTTTTGAAAGGCAAATCTCAACTCATGTTGATTTAGTCAGAGAAACTCCAAACTTTTTCGACATTCTAGACAACTAATATTAAAATAATTCTACGGAGGACACTCATGTATTTTTAGGGTTCCGTAGTCAACTAGGAACCCTTATAGTTTCGCCATGTCCGTCTGTCTGTCTGTCTGTCCGTAGCTTTGCTCCGTGGTCGTTAGTGCTAGAAAGCTGAAATTCAGCATGGATATATAAATCAATAAAGCCGACAAAGTCGTACAATAAAATCTCTAATAAAGTATTTATTACTTCATCGATTCCATTATTTGTAATTGTTTTTTATAATTTTTATTGTTTCTAAAAATGGACATGTAAAAGTGCCCCTGTGGCCTATTTGCTGAATAAATGTTTGATATTTGATATTTGTGTCTTTGGTATAAAAAAGAGTTTTGCAAAATAATCAAAATTCCACTCAAAAATGACTGGTTCTGAACTAAAATTTAAAATTGTTGAAAGTGTGTCGCTGGAGTGTTCTGTACATGTTGACAAGGCCTATGCTCCATAAATCGTTATGAGCTATAAATGACACATTTACGGCAGGGATCGGAAACCGGTATTTTTTGTATGGGAACGAAAACGGTATTTTTTCGTTCTTTGTTAATTATTTCATTCCTAATCGGGCAATTTAATAATACGAAGTCGTTATCTAAAAACACAACTGAGTCCTACATTTTGAGTATAAAATAAACCGAAATATATGGTTATTTAGATGTTTTTGCAAAAAACCGGTTCCGATCCCTGGTTTACGGAATAAACACTCCGACAATCATAATTTTTTTACAGTTCATGTAGCAAATAGATTTAAGACATGCATCGCTAACAATCACTGTGGCTTTTACTTCCAATAATAGACCAAATTCTATAAATTAAAAGCACAAACAAAAACTCTAACCTCGTTCCTACATCTTTTAAAATGACCCTACATCGATAACGAATTGACAAAAAACGTCATAACTTTACTACAAATTCAATGGCACTTAAGACCTTTTTGTTTAAAACAAAACGCAAGGTCTTAAAACCTTCGAAGGGTAAACACAAACGAAGACTTCACACATGGCCCGGAGCAGAAAAAAAACAATTTACGACGCATTGTGAGACTTTGCCAAGCCAATTCCAGTCTTAATAAAACTTAACAGAGTTTAAATTGGATTGACGAGGTATGTTTGTAAAGAAATATCAGCTGTTTAGGACGAGTTTCGGAAAGGGCAAAGAAGCGGAATAAATAAATACAGTAAGAGCACTCCCTTTAAAATGTGTGTTTGCGTTTGTGTTACGTGAGGAGAGAATTCGCTGTTTCTGTGTAAGTTGTTGTATCCTGTTTGAGATAGAATAACATGCGATAATGTTGAAATGTCTTTTGCAATTACGAATGTGAAATGGAGAGATATTCTCATGTTGAGTGTTGAGATCAAAGTTTGGGCTTTGAATTTATTTATTTATTTAATCGTATGGCATATTTTTAAACAGAATACAGACAGCTATAGATGTAGATTTAGGGCAGTCAGCCACTTGATGGCCTCGTCGCTAAGGGTGATCAGGTCTTCAGGAGGTCCATTGGCATAACGCGTTATGGGACACTCCTCGATAATGTGCTGGATTGTTTGGGCAGCCTCTCCACAATTGCAGGCCGGGGATTCCACCCATCCACACCGGTGTTTGTAATGAGCACAGCGGCCGTGGCCAGTGCGAAGTCTGTTCAAGTTACACCAGTGCCGTCTTGGTAGGTCAGACCCTTTAATAATGGTACCTGGAATGATCCCAGAGCCCAACTTTCCCGCCATCAATGAGTTCCACGACTGTGTCCACTCACGCTTCAGGTTGAAGCAACTGACGAGAAGACCTTTGGAGATACTGTAGGAAGCATTCCTAGATCTTAGACGACGACTTGCTGGCTCCAGAAACTCCACGTGGATTGGGAGGGCAGGGTTTTTCTGGATCTTTGCTGCTTCTCGCAACTGGGCTTTGAATAAGAAGCGATTTAAGATTTACTTGTTTAGAACCTAAATCTATCTATGAGTATCAAATATCAAATATCAAACATTTATTCAGCAAATAGGCCACAGGGGCACTTTTACATGTCCATTTTTACAAACAATAAATTAAAAAAAAAAACAATTACAAATATCGAATCTATGAAATAATAAATACTTTATTAGAGATGTATACTGTCTCTAAATGTCAAATTACACAAAAAAAATAACTATGATAAAAAAATAAAACCATAAAATACTAAAATTCTTTAGAGATGTATAAGTCTCTAAGTGTCAGAGATAAAATATAAATATATATATATATATATATATATATTTTTTTTTTTTTTTTTTTTTTTTTTTTTTTTTTTTTTTTTTCTTTTTTTTTTTTACATCATTCAGTTGGAGGTATCAGTGGTCCTTAACATAAATTCACTTATTGTGTAGCACGCTAACCCAATTAAAATTTTCTTAAGTTTACTTTCAAATATTGCCTCACTAGTTGAGTTAATGACCTCTTTCGGTAGAGTGTTATAAATCTTTGCACCCATGACAACGAGTGATTTCCGAGTCTTTGCCAGTCGGCAGCGCGGGACCAGCAGGAGGTGCTCGCCACGCGTGTTGCGGCCGTGGTTCTGCCCGCGGGTTGTATATAGCCCGAGATTTGCCTTCACATATTTACAGACTTTTAATATATAAACACATGGCAGCGTGAGGATCCTGTGTTCCTTAAATAACGACTGCGCTGGATAATCATTGGGCTTGCCCGAAATTATCCTAAGGGCACGCTTTTGTAGTCTAAACAGTCTATTGCATTCGGCTGCAGTGGCCCACAGCTCTACACCTTGAATCAAAATTGAGTGGAAATACCCATAGTATGCCGTTTTAAGATTTTGAGGCGTTAGAGTTGGCGCGAGTCTAGAAAGGGCGAAGCACGCCGATGCTAGTCTGCCGGCTACCGCATCTATATGGGGGGTCCAAGTTAGTCCCGAGTCAATAGTAAAACCGAGATATTTTGCTTGCTCAACCTGTGGGAGTTTTATATTGTTCACATATATTTCTAGCGGACATATACCAATTTTTCGAAGTTGAAAGTGCATAATATTTGTTTTATCTATATTAAGAAGCATACCGTTAGATGAAAACCACTTGGCAATGTTGTGTATTACTTTATGGGCTTTAATTTTTAAGTTGTTGAAATTATCTTCATTTAATATTATGCACGTGTCATCTGCAAACATAATATACTCAGGCTCAGAGCACGCCGTCATAATGTCGTTAACTAGTATTAAAAATAGGTTATTACCCATCATCGATCCTTGGGGTACGGCACAATCTCCTATGGGTTCAAGGTTCGATTTCGCGCCACGAACGACTGTGCTTTGTTGTCGGTTGCTGAGGAATGAGGCGATCGTGTTAAGAAAGTTGCCCTCGAAGCCGTAGCGTGCTAATTTCGAGAGGAGCAATGAGTGGTCGATCATCTCAAAGGCGCGCGAAAGGTCACAGAATATCGCTGCGACCTGCCGCCCGCCCTCGAGATGCGCCATCACTCGTGCGACCGCGTCGCGCGCCGCGTCCGTCGTCGAACGGCCAGTCTGGTAGGCATACTGCTGGTTATTTAAAAGATTTTTTGATATAAAGTGTACCATCATTCGCTTACTTAGTAGACGCTCAAAAACCTTAGAAATTACAGGTATGAGGGAAATCGGCCTATAGAATTTAGGTATATGCATTTCACCCTTTCCTTTATAGATGGGCTGAATTTTTACTAACTTTAACGTGTCGGGGTATACACCCGCATTGACGCATTTATTGAATATAGATAGCAGTAAGGATATGACAGTAGGAGGGAGAAGATCAATGACATAGGTTGTCATATCGTTGATGTCCTTAGAATGTTTTCGTTTCACGTCCTTACATGTTTTCAGCATTTCGTTAAGAGTAAACGGTTTAAACAGGAATGCAGTATTAAATTATCCTTAGAGATGTAGAGGGTCGCCAAGGCTTGAATTCTTATATAAATAATTAAAAGACAAAAAAATTAAAACAGACAAGAACCGAATGAAGTATCTCACGTTAATGTCACTCAAAAGTAAAGTTACATACTTTAACATAACCTGTACCCCGTGTAAGCTTAAACAGACCGGTCTCCACAAACAGCACCCGTTCACGAGTATGACGTGTATCTCAGCCATCGCCTCCCTCAACCTTCATTCGGGAAAGTGGCGACCCGATCAACGACGCCACCGTAAGTAAAGACTTTTAAGCGAGCATGACATGTTCAAGCTGCCGGGTTGTATTAATATAAATATAATAAAAAAATTGTGAGATACAACATTTGTGCTTGTAAGTTACATTAAAGACGGCATAGCGCCACATAAACGCGACTACATATTATTCATAAGGAGTGCCTACCTATAAAACTAAATTATAAATTTAAATTGACTTAGAGATGTACAGGTCTCTAAGTGTCCAAATCATTAAAATAGGTATTAAAATAAAATGAAATTTAAAATAAAATAAAATTTAAAATAAAATAAAATCTTAGAGGTGTATAAGGTCTCTAAGTGTCCAAAACTAAAATAATACAATCAAACGAGAACATGATGTTCTCTTGTGTCAGTTCTACTGGACGCTAGTATGGTTATTTCACAGGAAGAAAACGAAAACACTATTACTGACATTTTTATCATACTATCAAGATCAAGCTACTGGCTTAAAGGCATCCTTATCATCTATGAAATCATTCACAGCATAATACGCCTTACTTAACAAAGAGCTCTTAACGTGTGACTTAAATTTGTTAAGAGGCAAATTCACTATATCAGTTGGAACTTTGTTATAAAAACGTGTACAGTTCCCGACGAAAGACGTACTAACCTTACGGAGGCGGTGGGCGGGCACAGCAAGTTTATGCTTGTTTCTAGTGTTATAGTTATGGATATCACTGTTAAGCTTGAATTCGTTAATGTTTTTCCGAACATACATAATATTCTCAAGTATGTATTGAGATGCAACGGTAAGAATGCTTGCATCTTTAAATTTCTCTCTTAGGGATACTCGAGCGCCCAGTCCATAGATGGAACGTACAGCTCGCTTTTGCAGTACAAATATTGTCTGAATGTCTGCCGCTTTTCCCCACAACAGAATTCCATACGACATAACACTATGGAAGTAACTAAAGTATACCAGCCTGGCCGTCTCTACGTTTGTTAGCTGTCTGATTCTCCTCACTGCATAGGCTGCTGAACTAAGTTTGCCGGCTAAAGTGGCTATATGTGCATGCCATTGCAGTTTTGAGTCTAAAGTGACTCCCAGGAAAACAGTTCGATCTTCAAATTCCAGCGTATCACCTTTTATTTTAATCTTGCTGTTATTTACCTGCTTGACGTTAGGTAGCGTAAATTTGATGCATTTGGTTTTCTTTGCGTTCAAAAGCAAATTGTTTGCCGTAAACCAGTTTAATACGGTAGATAGCGCGTCATTAATGCTCTCGAATCTATTTTCCTTTCTGTTCACTTTAAATATAAGGGAAGTGTCATCTGCAAACAACACTATATCATGTCTTTCTTGCACAACTTTTGGTAGGTCATTGATGTATACCAAAAACAGGAAGGGACCAAGAATTGAACCAGTCGCCTATTATTTAGTTTTACCGTAAACCACCCAACCCCTCTGGTGTTGCAGGTGTCCAGTGACGGCGGTAATAGCTTACCATCAGGTGATTCGTCTGCTCGTTTGCCTTCTCTATAATAAAAAAAAAAAATACTTATTCATAAAATTTCTATGGCCCAAAATTAACAGTCCGCAGAAAGCTCGGTCGAATTTCATCTTCCAATACAAACGAATTTTCGTTCTCATTTTAAAACTACATGTTGAATTGTAATGAAACTTTGCACATTCAATGATATGAGGTATACGAGTATCTATGCCTGTAATTATTATAGCTTATAAAACAAGCGAGCTCAACGAGGGTGCGGAGTGTTTAGGTCGGCAACGTGCATGTGACTCCTCAGGAGTACATAGGCTACGGTGACTGCTTACCATCAGGCGTGTCATATGCTTGTTAGCCACCGACGTAGTATAAAAAAACGAAATAGAGAAAACAAATTTTGTATGAAAATTTATAATTCACCGTATTTTTTTTACTAGGTACGGTATTAATGCTACATAAACTATTACTACATAAATTAATTATTTTAAGTACCAAGTTTCATAACAATCTAGCTAGTCGTTTTAAAATGAGAGCGTAACTACGTTTGTAAGGAAAACTGTACCCCTAGGGTAAATTTTATCGACATCATAACGTGACGAACGCGTTTGCGTTAAGTCTCATTTTGTATAGGATTTTGAGTTTCCAAAACGTCCCGCTTGGCGCGCTCTTTCTAAATCCAATACAAAATGAGACTAAACGCAAACGCGTACGTCACGTTTCAAAATCGAATTTATTTACACTAGGGGTACTGAGCTCGCTACGGACACTTAAATACTGGAGTGATTTCTAGGTAATTCTTTGAAATAAATGACTAATGCTAATTAAACGTAGAACTTATAGATAATGTAGGTAGGAATTGAAATTTTAACGTGTAGCTAAAATCCCGAATCCTGCCCAAAGGTTAAATCGCTCTTGCCTGCAAATAAACTATCTTTGCTCCGGCTCCGTGATAGCTTAATATATTTTACAATTTCTATAAAGATAAATTAAAAAACCGGCCAAGAGTATGTCGGGCCACGCTCAGTGTAGTGTTCCGTAGTTACTCTTCCGTCACAATAAGCTAAACTGGAGCTTAAAGTATAGTAAATTGTTAACCAAGGGATGAAACGGTACCTTTCACGCGAGTTAAACAAATAGGCAAATTTGCATTAATCAGTACCTGATTAAAGTAAGTCTTTTTACTATGAAGGGGAAACTTTTTGCGATAACTCAAAAGCAGCTAAACTGATCATGTCCGCTACAGTTTTCATTTAATGTCTTTCTTAAGCTCTACTTCCACGATTTTTTTCATATTTTTTGGACCTATGGTTCAAAAGTTAGAGGGGGGGGGGCACATTTTTTTTTCTTTCGGAGCGATTATCTCCGTATTATATTCATTTTATCAAAAAATGTTTGTTGAAGACCCCTATTAGTTTTGAAAGACCTTTCCAACAATACCCCACACTATAGGGTTAAATAAAAAAAAAAATTCACCCCCACTTTACGTGTAGGGGAGGTACACTCAAAAAAAAAATTTTTAGATTTTATTGTACGACTTTGTCAGCTTTATTGATTTATATATCCATGCCGAATTTCAGCTATCTAGCACTAAAGACCACGGAGCAAAGCCTCGGACAGACAGACAGACAGACAGACGGACATGGCGAAACTATAAGGGTTCCTAGTTGATTACGGAACCCTAAAAAATGGCTACTGTGTGTAATTGCATGATTTCTATAGTAATCTAAATTATATTTTTTTTTTCTTATTTAATGCATGTTAATTATAAGATGTAATGTTTTGAAAAGATGTGTCCCGCCGAGTTGCTTGCCGGTCCATATTGGGATACCCTCCTCCAATTGAGGGGGGATTTAAATCTCCTCGGGTCAGAGGTGTAGGGTTAGAGCCGGTGTAGCTTTATTTGACGTTCATAAGCGCATTGAAATATGCCTACTTGAATAATAAACTATCTTTACAGTACATATGGTGCTACTTTACCGCACTATTGCGAAAATTAGCATATTACGTTACTGTGTCGAACATTTAAAGGGCCATATGTAGTGTAAAACGTCGATACATGTGCGAATAGGTAATTCGCAACTCGTGTCAATTTACAACACTCCCTTCGCTTGTGTTTTAATTTATCGCCACTCGTTTCGAATTTCCTATTTTTCGCACTAGTATCGTAATGTACTATATCTATATCTTTATCTTACCGTTGCATAACTTTCATACTGTGTGTTTCATACTGTTTCAGTTAAATCGAATTATAACTCCCACTGATGGAAATGGGTCTAACTTAGCTTGTAAAATTTTACCTGAAAGATATATAGGAATAGATCGTGTCATTCATGAAGACGCGTGCCTTAACTCATAATATCATGTTAATAAAGGTTAGATTTGACAAATCTGCGCGTCATCGTGGATGACACGAACTATAACATTGTAAAAACGCAAGTACCATAACAGTTTTGTGAATTGTGCCTCTAACTGACATCGCCATCAACTTTGCATGAAAATACCCCATCCCCTCCGCATTTAATAATTTCTAAATGTATTAAATACAATATAACTCATTCAAAATAACTAGAACCCTCACATGTAGAGGAGGGAACAAAATAGGACCATTGTTTGACAACCGGTACGGGACTCGACACGTGAGCGGAGTGCGGAGGTCGATGACTTTGGTGAATAGTGAATAGCAATCATTATAGCGGATAATAGATTTGCTTAGAAATCGAGTGGAAGTCAAGAGGCAGTGTTTAGTTCACCTATACCTAGATATTGGTATTCTGATGTTATTTTATTAAACATATTGCCGCCCTTTAGGATTTATTTTGCGCTTTTATACATATTTACACATACCACATATTAGCACACACACACACACACACACACACACACACACACACGCAGGCACGCACGCACGCACGCACGCACGCACGCACGCACGCACGCACGCACGCACGCATGCACGCACGCACGCACGCACGCACGCACACACGCACGCACGCACGCACGACCTTGAACGTTCCTCTTGAACCGCACAGTACGCGACCATTTAGGTTCTAAGGTGTGTATCTGACGAATAAAGTCATCTTTGTCGTTTCATAATCTTCAAATAAGCTTAACTGGTAAAGTGCTAAGTTTTGCAGGAAGTTTTATCTGGAAGTTAAGTTATTATTTAATTAGCTTTCCAATACTTTACTTGGACATTGCGAAACAGGACTTTAATATATAAAAATATTATATTTATTTACTTAGAAGCGCTGGTGGCCTAGCGGTAAGAGCGTACGACTTGCAATCCGGAGGTCGCGGGTTCAAACCCCGGCCCGTACCAATGAGTTTTTTGGAACTTATGTACGAAATATCATTTGATATTTACCAGTCGCTTTTCGGTGAAGGAAAACATCGTGAGGAAACCGGACTAATCCCAACAAGGCCTAGTTTACCCTCTAGGTTGGAAGGTCAGATGGCAGTCGCTTTCATAAAAACTAGTGCCTACGCCAAATCTTGGGATTAGTTGTCAAGCGGATCCCCCAGGCTCCCATGAGCCGTGGAAAAATGTGTGAAAAAAGGCAACGCGAGGAAGAAGAAGATTATATTTATTTACTTGACGCCTTTCGCAGCAGTTGGATGGGTACTGCAAATAATCAGGAAGAAGTCTAGGGGGAAGGGTTTTTGCCCAGCAGTGGGACACCTTATAGGCTCGTTAAAAAAAACACACTATGACATTGAGCTCGTATTTGTTATAAATATATTCTAATCTAATGATGAAGGCTGATATAATGATGGAGACCGGCGGTGGCCAGAAGAACTACTTAATAATAAAATAACGAGTTTCGAGTGTAGGTATGTACATTTTATTTACAAAAACAATATAGTTTTTGTATTTTTGTCAAAATGCGGAAAGTGGCATAAAGTAATTAAGCACTAATAGCATATCCATATTAGCTTAAGACCATTGTGGAATGTGATAACGACTGAACGAATTGAGAGGATACGGGAGCTGAGATTTGAATATTTTAGGTGAATATATCCATCTCGCTAACGGAAGCGGCTCCTAAAACTAGTGCGATAAGGACAACGCCGGGTTAGGCAAAAATCCTGCGAAAAAATCTAATAAAACGATGTTTCGTAATTCGTACTTACTCGATTGTTTCCTCCTCCAAAATTTAACCAAATGTAACGTAATTTTGAGCTCTAAATGGTAATGAAATTATCTGTGTCGTGTTTTGCTTTTCAGGATAATTGATGTCAGTTTTAAATACCATGCTTCTTTTTGCGACCTAGTAAATTAGGCCGTTTTTGAGAACATTTGAAGTGCACTAGCGCCCTAAGAAACAAAAAAATAAAAAAAAATCAAAACAGTCTGACAAATCTGTGTCAGACCGTTTTGATTTTTTTTATTTTTAATTAATATCTATTAATAATATTATTCTGTGTTGAAAAAACCATTGCTCTGCTTCAAAAACCACGGAGGACACTTGTTGCCTCTTAAGTATTTTTCAATTTTACATTTTCTAAGATTAACGCGAGATCTACAGCTCAGATCAAAAGCTCAAAAACTTTGAAGGGAATGCATGAGAACTTGACGTAAAAAGCAAGTAAAATATGTGAACAGACAGAGACGGTAACTTATTTTAACATAATCACTGATTAAAAACGTGGCCATGCCTAATGGCACTTAAAGAATTATTCACTAATAAACAACCATTTTTTACTAAAAGCTTCATGTTAATAATTCAATATTGATTTATGGACAGTCCCTCCCTACATTTTTTATTCACTTGTGCATCCCTAATTTCTTTTCAAATATATTTCAACCTTAATTCAAAGTATAAAGAGTTCAAAATCGTGCAACTCAAAGTTCAATGCGTTTAGTTTTTACATTGCTCGCCCTAAAAGTAAAAGATACTATCGGCGCTTTGCGGATAATTTAAATTTGAGTCGTAAATTTTAGTGCATAAAGTTTATTTTCCTTTCGTTTACGCGTGCAGTTGATACATTTTCAATAGGAAATCATGACTGGAAGAAGGCTTATTGTCCAGCAACAGGTAGTTCTAAGAAAAGGCAGCCGATTTCTTGGAATAGTTTTGGCATGACCCTGAATTATTATTACTATTCACTATTAATATGGTAAATAATAATACTGAGTGATTTGTATTAGTCACGGATGAGAAGAGAATTGAGATGACTCGTATGTAGGAGGGACAAAAAAGGTTCTACCACGTATCCTTATCCCGTGGGGGTACAGAAAGTTACGCAATGATTTTCCAGTAGAAGGTAAATAGCGCCTCTATGAGGGGCTGTCAAAGCGCCTTATAGAGGCTTCTGGTGACCAGAGGGCTGGCCAATATTTTGCTCAGCGGATCAGCAGTGCCATCTAGCGGGGCAATGCGGCCAGCCTTCTGAGCACCCTACAGAGCAATTTCGACTTAAGCCAATTTTTTTATTTATTAGTTATTAGTATTAGTATTAACGTTCTTCCCGTTTGGGAGTGTGACGTATTCTGCTCCGCATTACAAAAAGGTTTTATTTATGGTTTACTTTTCATGTATTATTTTCTATTTGGTTTTAGAACCATGTCACAGTAAAATAGAATAATTTGAATTGTATGTAACCATGGCAGTCTGAAAATATCGTCGTAACAGCGATGACCTATTAATTGTTATTCTTTATATATATTTTTGTGTTCAGTTTATCCAAGTGTTTCAATAAATAACGCGAGTTCAATACATCCCAGATTCGCCACAGATTCACAGATGCCTTATAAATACTTAATAAAATATTTGTATATAAGTAGTTAATAATTGTTATCAACTATTTACCATCATCCTATTTGTAGCATTAGTTAATGTAATGTACTGGTACTAATTAATTTAACCGTAAGATTACTGCATGTTCACTGGTAGAAGACACTTATATAAGATGTGGTTACCTATAATTAGATAAGCATCAGTCCTGATTGTCATATAGATTTAAGAGCTTGTAAGATGTATTATCTGTTGGTAATCCTTAATAAATAAAAATGAATACCTCTTTGAAGGTGTATTTGATAGTAATTTGTAATTGTATTATTTCTGATTATTTGTTTGTACCTGATTGTTATTTGTAATAATTTATACGTACCTGTTTGTTATATGTCAATTTTAAGTTTCATGGCGCATTGGATACGTCTGCAAAGTCATAGAATCAATTATCAAATAAAGGAGCAAAGCTCATCCTCACTCCTTAGATACATGGCAAACCAAGAATAAGCGGGCATCTCGCTCGTGTTTTCCTAGAACGTGCAGCATGCGGAATGAGTTGCCTCCTGAGGTATTTCCTTTACGCTACGACATGGTATTCTTCAAGAAGCGGGTGTTTAGGGTTCTCAAGGGTCGGCAACGCTTAAGTGGCTCCTATGATGTTGCTTATGTTCATGGGTGATGATGTCCGGTTTCCATCAGGCGTCTGCTGGTTTGCTGACTATACTATATATAACATAAAAAAAATCTTCCGTCGCAATTTTTTCCCGCAGCGCGCCATGTCTTCTGTTTCCTTCTAGTTTCCTGACTTTGCGTCCTCTCTTAAGAGGGAATATCAGCTGAGCTCCTTCTCATATTTGAGAAGTGGTGGTGGCTCGTAAAACTAGTGCGATAAGGACAGCTGCAACTTAAGCAAAAAATCCTGCGCATAAAGCTCAGTTTCATCCTCGGCATTTTCCTCCTCTAAAACTTAACCAATCGTAACGAAATTTTGGGAACGGAATGAGAAAGAAATTAGCTGTGTCCGGTCAGGGGATGAAAATTCCGGAAACAATCAAATGTTTTTGTCGGGAATTTTGCCAAATTTACGTTTTGCGGTTTTTTCGCGTTTTATTCACAAAAATTAAATACGTCATACACAATGCCACTGATGACTGATGACAGTGTCAAATGCCAGAAAGCTTAACCTTCCTGTTTAAATTCCCAATTAAATTCATATAGATAAATACAGAAGTTAAAAAAAAAACTTGATTTATTCGGCTTTATTCGTTTTTTGCGGAAGTATTGTACTTAATTGAAATTTGCATTGTTTTGTTCGAAAGAAACTTGAAAAAAAAACGAGTCGTTTGGAAATTTTCCCGTATTTTCCGGGTTTTTTTTTAACGCTAGTCCGATCGTTTTGATCTTTGCGTTTATTGTTGCCGATTTTGTATGCTAAGCACGGCGTATTTATTTTGCCGTTTTAAGCGTTTTTTAAAGTATCGTCATTCTTATAAATACAAGAATATAAAAAAGCAAAACATACAGACACAGGTACTTACTGTTAATTTGAACTCATGTAGAAATATACTCATATCGGGCCAAAATCCATAGAGAAAAATGGCCACTATTGTTTCCCCATGAGCTATATTAGGTAAGTACCTGCCGTTTAATAAAGCTTATTCATCCCTACGTAAACACTTCACTCTAATATCTCCAAGTTTAACATCACTCAAGCCGGCTTCATGTAAAACTTCCAAAACCACAGACAAGAGGGAACACCAAATAGTTTTCAAATCAATAAACGTCACAGACAAACTTGGAAGTCAATAGAGGAAAGTTGAAATATTCAAAAAAGGTTTTGCTAAATAAAATTTCGACTCACGAACGCGTCCGAACTGCCAAACTTTGGTAGTGAGGGGATGTGATTTGGGAATATGGTATATGGTATTTGGCTAATGTATTGTAATGTATTGTAATCTCGCGCATGAGAGGAGGCCTGTGCCCAGCAGTGGGACGTATATAGGCTGAATTATTATTATTATTATTATTCTAAATATAGGTTCTGCGCGTGACTTTGTGTCGGATGGTGACTCCAACATCTTTTCTGCTGCAGCTTTGCTGATCCAGCATTGCAGACGGGGGTAATGGGCGATTACTTCCCTTAATAAGTTGAATGAAGGAACGTTCTAAAAGCGATTGCAAATCGGTAACGACAACAACACAAATAAATAAATATTTGTGGAAAATCTTATACAGATGAACCTAACCTCAAACTAAGCAAAGCTTATGTTATGAGTACTAGGCGACCATATACATACGTATATAGATAAATACTAACGTATATACATAGAAAACACCCATGACTCTGTGATCATCACACAAATAAAATGTCCTTACCAGGGGTCCATTCCTCGAACGGTACTAATACCGTACTAATAATATTAGACCACGAACTGTCAAATCGTATGGGTTACCATGGCAACCGACTAATAATATTAGACTAATACCATTTGAGAAATGGGCTCCAGGATTCAAATCCCGGCTTCATAGGCAGGGTCACTCACTAGGCCAGACCGGTCGAGTGGTAGCGGTATGATAACGCAATTGATCAAGGAAAATGACAGTGACATTCTTCGTCTCAACGCTGCAGCAACAAAACTTCGATTTATTGGACCAACGTGTTGGCGAATCTCACTGTGAGATGCTAGTTCGTATCGGAAAGCCACTGTATGCTCGTTACTTTGTCGTGCCACCATCATCATAAATTTAAGAGCTGCGCTCTTGTCGGTAAAGCAATCTCCAGGCATGCCTTTCTTTGGCCTCTTCCTTGACGGCCTGATACGACACGACGTTCACTTTCTCCTTCACTTGATCCATGTATGCCCTTCTTGGCTTTCCTCTATTTCTCCTTCCTTCTAATTTCCCTTCTATGATGATCTGGATGAATTCGTCGTGTCGTAACAGGTGTCCCAACATGCTTCCTCTTCTACTTTCGATGGTTCTCAATAGGCACCGCTTTTCTCGAACTCTATTTAAGACCTCCTCGTTGGTTACTTTTCTGTCGTGCCACCACTTGTCCTTTATTTCCCTATTTTTTATATACTAAGTCGGTGGCAATCAAGTAAACGGGCCGCCTGATGGTTAGCAGTCTGTCTCCGTAGCCTATGTACGCCTGCAACTTCAGAGGAGTTACATGCCCGTTGCCGACCCTAATACTCCGCATCCTCTGAACTCTGATAACCTTACTCACCGGCAGGAACACAACACTATGAGTAGGATATTTTTCTAAGGAGAATACCATTCTGCTTAACTGCGTCTGCTTGATGATGATACCGTGGTGATGATGATGTATGTTGCAACAGTCGGTCACCATCTAAATAAAGTTTTAATGCTCCTACTACCTACATATAGTTGTTTGTTAAGCAAGGAAGCAAAGTTGTTGTTTACTCACGTGCTAGTATTGGGGCACGTGTCAATTGAAGATTGGAAAAGAAATTCTTCGAAAATATTATGCTAAGGTTTCATGGAATGAAAGGGGAATAACATTTTCAGAGTAAACACAAAATTGTTTCTCACAGCATGCTGCTAAATAAATACAATTCAATCCAAATTAACGTTATAAAGTACCTACTTAAAAGTCTGAACAGGTCAAAAATCCATCCTACCAGCTAACCCAACGAAACAGCTAGAATTTTCATCAATTCCAATTATCCTAATGAATTTTAGAAACCGCGTTCGTTGGTTACACGAAACTAAATAACTTATGTATAAAGTACGTTAAAGTTTCTGTCTTCTCAATGGCTGGAACGAACCAGACAGTTAGCAGTACAAAATCTCTCAACGTGAAACTTGGTCAAAAACAAATTTAGAGAAACGAACCAATTTACTAATAAGATTCTTACCTTACCAAATGTATTAGGTAAGGTTCTCTAGAAAGTTCCAAAAGACTAGTAAATGTATCTAGACACGAGAAAGTTCCAAATACTTGTACAAGAAAACTAGACTCTGCATCACTACAAAACTTCTAAACTCAACGACCATAAACCTGCTGCTAGTAACATCTGTTGTATGGACAGACGGACCAACTGCACATTGCATCCACCATGAACTTTAACAACATACGAATAAGATAGAAAATCTCTTGTTTAGATGTTTTTAGAATTAGTAAAGACTTAGCTTCGTTCAAGACTATAGACTTGGCAAAATAAAGGGAACATTTTAGAGAATTCACATTAAAACAATGATGCGATTGTTTTGGACACTGATTTTAATACTTTTGGAGCGTTTTCTTTTAGACTTATTGTTTTAATATAATAATAATAATAATTCAGCCTATATACGTCCCACTGCTGGGCACAGGCCTCCTCTCATGTGCGAGAGGGCTCGGGCTATAGTCCCCACGCTAGCCCAATGCGGATTGGGGACTTCACATACACCTTTGAATTTCTTCGCAGATGTATGCAGGTTTCCTCACGATGTTTTCCTTCACCGAAAAGCTAGTGGTAAATATCAAATGATATTTCGTACATAAATTCCGAAAGACTCATTGGTATGAGCCAGGATTTGAACCCGCGACCTCCGGATTGAAAGTCGGACATCATATCCACTCGGCCACCACCGTTTATTGTTTTAAGGGTTCTTAAATTATTCAAGCAAAGTTTAGTGACTAGTTATGCAAAAGTTTAAAATTATTAATGTCTCGAAATGATCATATATCATACTATGTTGTTGAAGTTGTAATTAATTAATGATAAGAACCTGTCTGCTGACGTGGTCACGTCATGTCATGAGAAGAAATGAAGAGCACATGACGAGAAGTGTGATGACCATTGAGGAACTGCTTTCGCCAATTCTTGAGATGGTTAAAACCGCATGTGGTCCATAAGCGTAATTGTGGAAGAGAGGTATGGGCATTGTGAATTTCATCTCGCTTTGTGTGGTAGGGCACAGCCAGTGGATGTCATTCCAGTACTAGAGCAGAGCCCAGCTGGGGAAGTACCTCCACCTTCCAGAAACCGCAGCCAAATAACACTAGACCCTACTCATAGTGTTGTGTTCCTGCCGGTGAGTAAGGTTGCCAGAGCTCAACGAGGGGGGGGGGGGGGGGGTTAGGGTCGGCAACGCGCAAGTAACTCCTCTGGAATTGCAGGCGTAGATAGGCTACGGAAACTGCTTACCATCAGGCGGGCCGTATGCTTGTTTGCCTCCGACGTAGTAATAAAATAAAAAAAAGCAAAAAATTACCATCTAAGAGTTCTTACACCACTTAAAACCAACAGTTGCAGCTCTTTGCAGTTCTTAAAAAAAACGGAATAAAATTCACGTTTGTCGTATAGGACGCACTTAAATATTTATTTTATTCTGTTTTTAGTAGGTGTTATTATAGCGGCAACAGAAATATATCATCTGTGAAAATTTCAACTGTCTAACTATCTCGATTCATGAGATACAGCCTGGTGACAGACGGACAGACGACACACAGACAGAGTATTAGGTTAGGATATACATAGGTTAGGTTTTACTCTTTGGGTACGGACACGGACACCTTAAAATCAACGAAAAATCACGTTTGTTGTATGGGAGCCCCAAAATCTTTATTTTATTCTGTTTTTAGTATTTGTTATTATAGCGGCAACAGAAATACGTCATCTGTGAAAATTTCATCTGTTCAGACGTCACAGACAGACGGACAGTTGAGTCTTAGTAATAGGATCCCGTTTTACCCTTTGCGTATGGAACCCTAAAATGAACATTTAAGAGTTCTTCAACGATTTAAAATCAATATTTGCGGCTCCTTTAGCAATGTGCCAATGAGAATTTAAAAGTTCTCGGTATTTCTGTAAGTTTATTGCGATACCCTACAGTTATGACGTTTGAAATATACGCCATTGAGTGATGTAAATGTTAAAAGAAGCAGTCGATATCAAAGAAACAATGGAATTACGGATGGCTCTTCTCAAAATATTTTGACCTTATGATATATTATGATGATTGTATTGACTCCTGACTCGTTAAAAAAGGACACTCTTTACTTTTAATAAGATTGACCATGAAAATAAACAACCAGTCACAAAGTCAATCTATTGAAATAAATTTCATCCCTTATATACAAACCCGATAAGAATTTCGTTATCTAGTTGTATTGTGGGGTCAGCGCCATCTAGCGTGAGATTTGATAAACCTTTTTGAGTTACTATATGGACGCGAAAAATGATGATATTACAATATCACCTGCCGACATCTGAGTTTAATAAGCTACAATGCATGTTAGCTAATGAAGCAATACGGCGTTTATAGGCTTCGCGCAGATTAATCAAAGCGAAATATTCATGCCGACACATGCCATGAAATTATAATAAACCGGCTGTCGAGGGCTATGGAAAGAGCGGCAGCGAGAACATTTTAAAAGAATAGAAAATATTTATTCAGACAACACATCAATATAAATAAAACAAATGTCTAGCAAATACAGGGCAAAAATAAACAAAACAGTAGAAATAGATATGTGAACCCGAAATGGTCTCCACTCAGCAATGCAGCTGGCACGACTAGCGTGGTCAACGGCGCTAGTTTTATGTGGAGCCAGTGGGGTGTGCGAGAAAGCACAGTGTGCGATACGTTGTGGACGACGTAAATAAATTGTATATATTATATACTTACATATATTTTCAGGAAAGGTTTCATTTCTTCACCCAAAGATACCTAGTTGGTTACTAAGTTCTGTTACTCGATTTGTAACCTCTTTATTTCCGTTAAAACAAAAGCTACCGAAAAAATAAAAAATGACTTAACGTGGTGGATTTGTGAGCTATAATTATATACCACACATAACGCTTATCTCGTCGTATCTATAATGAATGGGGCCTAAAAGAGAATCGTATCGCAGTAATTGCGTTGCACAAATCTGGGCACATTTTGAAGTTGCTTGAAAACCTAAAAATCAACAAACAATTTGTTTATCGCACAATTAATAGATACAATAGTACTCAGAGCTTCGATGACCGCAAGAGGTCTGGAAGACCACGCACCGTTCGGACCCCAGCTCTAATAAAGGCAGTGAAGGCGAGAATTGTAAAAAACCCCGTCCGGAAGCAAAAGTTGTTGGCAAAACAGATGTCTGTGAAGAGAAGCTCGCTAAAAAAAGGTATCATTGAAGACCTTGGACTACACGCTTACCGCAGACAAAAAGGTCATTTGCTTAATGGACGATTAAAGACTATGAGGCTAGAGAGAAGTCGCGTGCTATTGAAGCAGTACGCACAAAATGGCCACCGAAAAATACTATTTACAGATGAAAAAAATTTTACCATTGAAGAATGTTGCAACCGCCAGAATGACAGAGTGTATGCAAAAAACAGTCAAGAGGCGATTGCGGCTGTTCCAAGAGTGCAACGAGGCCATCATCCCTCTTATGTGAGAATTTGGCAGGGTGTGTCATACCTGAGTAACACAGGTTCATTTCTGTGAAAAAGGTGTGAAAACTGTGGCCAAAGTTTACCAGGAAACCCTTCTCGAACCAATAGTGAAGCCGTTACGCCACACCCTATTTCAAAACCAGCCATGGGTCTTTCAACAGGACTCAGCTCCTGCACATAAGGCAAAAACAACTCTAGCCTGATTTCGAAGGAACAAAATTTACTTTATTGCCCACGAAAACTGGCCGTCCTCCAGCCCAGACCTTAACCCCCTGGATTATGCCATATGGCAGGTTATTGAGGAGAAAGCCTGTGCTAAACCCCACACAAATCTTGACTCCCTCAAGCGGGCCATAGTTAAGACAGTGACGGAATTAGATATGACAATCGTGCGTGCCGCTATTGATGACTGGCCTCGTCGTTTGAGTGCCTGTGTCAAGGCCAGAGGAGGCCATTTTGAATGATATTGTCATATGTAATTCCTGATTTTATGTACTTCATTTCGTATATTTTATGTAGATAAAGATTATTGCAGTAACTGAATTTAGTAACCAACTAGGTATTGCAATATTTGAATGTATGTTTACCCCATTTCATTTATCATGGCGGGATTGCACTTGGAATTGCACAAAAAGAACCATAGTGTTTATGAGCTCTGCTCTTCAAAGCCAGCGTGTGGTTTTCGATGTAGTTTAAGGACATACCAGGGTCCAATCTCTTCAGAATACCTTTAGCAAAGTACCTTCTCGCTTTACGCTTGATTTTGTACTACACCTCACACGAGGGTTTTAGAGCATGGATGTAAAACAATACATCCAATGGAATGCTTCTGTCTGCACAATTAGTCTTGTGCGAATTGTGACCCCGCGTGCGTCGATACGAACTTAGTTGCTTCATATTGGATTGTTATATGAATAAATTTTTATCAAGATGTTTTGTCAACGCTGCGTTAATATGTGTCTTTAGGCTGTCTTTCCATTAATAGTCTTTTCTCCGCTGGATTACAACTAATGTTAGATAGAATAAAGCAATTCCCGTCCGTTTCCTCTCTTCTCCGCCCCAGTGTAACTACTTGGATCAACCCTAAAGTCGCGAAACTAAAATATGCTCTTTTGCTAAAATTACCTACGTATCGACTGATCAGATATATGAATGTTTTGATGGTGGCTTTTTTGTGATAATCTACATACCCTATCTTGAAGAGTATGTATTAAATTAGCTTTATTAGCTCATATTATTTATGCTGCACTGCTGAGTAGTCCTCATGATCTCTTATCTCTTAGATTATTTGGACTATACATGCATGTTAAGTTTGCTATAAAAAAAGGTTTCCTTGCTGGCTCTGTGTGGATCGACTTCATTCGCACTGTTAAATATCGTCGCCGGTAGATGCAGGTTTCCTCACGAAGTTTTACTTTATCAAAGATAACTGATATTTCATATAATTCCGAAAAACAAATAGGTTAAGTCGGGGTTTGAACCCACGAGGGTTGATAGCAGCCCTATGATTCGGTCAAATTATGTTTTTTTTTTTAAACAAATTATATCAAAATTGAAACTAATGCAATTGATACCATTGTGTCCTCTCCTCCCCCTGAGGTAACCCCCCGGAAATAAGTCCCAGTTGACAGTTTTTTTAGAGGACAAAAGTCTAGGTACGAAAGAAATAATCCTTATTAAATTCCTAATATGAAAGGTAATATTCATTTTTTAAATGATGCACCATTTTCATGTTATAGCTAGATGATCTAGAATATAACATAGTACTAGAAGATATCGTATAGGGGTGACCAGCTTGTTCTACGGTTAAATTTGGTCGAAGTTCATCTAGCTATAACAACATAACCTTATTTGTTTAGAATTTATAAAGCATGATTTCTTACATAGACACTTTTTTTCTTAAATCTAATACTTTTCTTAAAAATGAAAATAAACCGTCAACCGGGGCATATTTCATGCTAAAAGGGGAGGTTACGTCAGGGGGAGGGGAGGGGACGCTAGATTGCGTAAAGCACCATATCGAAAGGTATCTACATTTGTTTGAAGCTGGATATAATTCCTATGGATTTAACTACTCTTGCCATATCCATCTCTTTCCAAAAGACATCTATTAGCCACGCGCGCAAAGCTGTACACTCATTAATCTTTGACAATGCGACCAACATTAAGACAAGTTAAACAGTAACCAGTTAACCAACACTAAACAGCAGTGAATGATGCAATTTGTTTAAGAGATTTGTTGCACAGAGTATCGCTTTGTCTCTTGTAATTAACTTGAATGTAGTTTTAGTTAAAACGGGGGTTTCTTTAGGAAGGATACATATGGCTGTGGTACTGAAGATGGCACTTGTGGGTACACATAGTATTTAGTATTATTTTATTTATTTAATATTTATTTTATTTCAATCCACACGGGCTTTATTTCCAACTCTTCGCACTTTAGGTAATTCTTCTTTGGAATTTCCCTCCTTCCTTAAAAGGAAAGTCGCACTTTAGGTAATTCGTCTTTGGGATTTCCCTCCGTCCTTAAAGGGGAAGTCGCACTTTAGGTAATTCGTCTTTGGAATTTCTCTCCTTCCTTAAAGGGGAAGACGCACTTTAGGTAATTCGTCTTTGGAATTTCTCTCCTTCCTTAAAGGGGAAGACGCACTTTAGGTAATTCGTCTTTGGAATTTCCCTTCTTCCTTAAAGGGGAAGTATACTTCGTGATCGTCCATAAAAAAAGAGAAAAGGTTTTTACACTTCTAAATATTTTCCATTCTCCATGATATTTTAGGATGTTATTGACACCATGAAAAACTATGTTTATAGGTTTTCCTTTTCTTTAATTTGCAAAACAAAAAAAAGAGAAACCTATAAATCTACAATATTTTAAGCTGAAGCGATCGACATCAAAATCAAAGTGATTTGTTAAGATTTAGTGAAAAACGTTTTCCCCGAAATGGGATTTCATAGAAAAAGTACCGCTATTTCGCTTGGGTCGCAAAGCTATTCAAAAATAATATTCGTAGATATTCGCTGACCGTCACTTTTGAAACTGATAAATCCAATCCATATCGTATCTTTAGCAAATTTTTGACGTAACTTTAAGTTCGAATCGGACCACAACTTGCTTAAAGATAAATGACCCGCATGTTACTGAATGTTACTGTCATGAACTAGTTTTAAGATTGTTAGCTTAACAGTCTCTTGACGTGAAATATGTATTTCATACAATTTTTTATTTTTTTTATTCTTTGACATTTGGAGAACCTTTACACCTCCAAATCTTATTATTGTGTATTATTATTTTTCTCAGACCGTGGGGACCTTATACATCTCCAAACTTAATGTATTAACCGTGGAGACTATACGTCTCTGTCATATTGTTGTATAATATACTTGACTTGGTACATACTAGTTATGTACAGAATGTAGCATTAGTTTATGAGACTGCTAGTTTAACAGTCCAGACGCGGTTTATTTATTTAGTATAAATTTTATTTTGACACTTGGAGAGACTTTACACCTCCAAATTTTATTAGTATTAGTACTCTGACATTGGGGACCTTTTACATCTCCAGATTTAATGTGTTTTTAACCATAGAGACTATACATCTCTATTGTATTGTATTAATTATTTATTTTAAGATTATTATAATGTAATGTTTACCCAGGTATTGGCTGTTGTATTTATAAATGTTGTTATGTATTTTTCATGTCACTATATGATGTTACTATAAATGTTGTATTGACTTGTAAAAGAGCCCTTGAGGCCTACTTGCAGAATAAATTTTTGAATTTTGAATTTTGAATTTTTACTTATATACTTGGGTACATAATATATGCATGCTCGTGTACCTACATACTTAGGTATATACTGATATTATTTTTCTATGTGTAAGTGTATATGTAAATAGAATATTTTTATATTGTATAGAAAAACTTGATTTGCGTGTTTCATAAGTATTTCCTCTGGTTGTCTACAATCCTGCACTAACTTCAAGTTTCTGTTTGACCCAATGGTTGACTGGCAGAGAATGCCTTAAGGAATTAAGTACGCCATGTGTACAATTTTATATCGTGCAACAAAGTTTAAATAAATAAGAAGAAAACCAAAGATTATGTCCTAAATTCAATACGGGTAAAAGATAAAGTCTAAGAAAAAAGGTGCCCATTAGTTTGACATCCAGTGACTGTAAAACAGCGCCATTAGTTTTGCGGTCACTGAATTGTCAAACGTCAACTTTTGACAGTCAGAGTTACCGCAAAATGTATGGAACTGTACTAGTGGTGGGTCGTTGACGGTTTTCGCTTCAACGAAACGAAACGTTACCTAACTTAGAAAACGTCAACTAGTTGAAAAACTAGTTGATTTCGTCAACTAGGTTTTTGCTTTAACTGAAGAGAAAAAGGCATTCGCGCCAACGGAATCTAGTCAGTTGGATTGTCGATCAACGAAAGTATCTTTCAATCAACGTCGATTAATTCCATCTCGTTTTCGAGCCCTTGCTGTTTGCGTCGTTGCTTCTCGCTCGCACTGGCGTCAAAGGAATCGGGTTGAGTTGAATCAATGAATGAAAGGAATGTTGATTTCAACTATACTGCCATGCCATTAGCTTAGCGTTCCATTCCGATTACGTTTGGACATTAAAGTCGTCAACTAGTTGAGTCTGTTAAACAAAACGATTCGTTCGTTGACGAACGAAGAACGTTTTATCAACTGGTTCGTTGAATCAACGATCACCACTAAACTGTACATCGCAATCTCGTTAACCTGTCAAATTCGAAGCACGAAATTGTCTTAGACTTTACACATCTTACTCAATCAATATATTCTTGGCGTATCTTACTCAATCAATATATTCTTGGCGTGTATATTAGTGCGAGATGTATAGAAAGTAAGCTACACAGACGTTAGCGAATATCGGCCCGATTCTAAGAATGATAAAGACACGTTTAAGGTCTTGGAAGGATCTTTAAAACATCGTTAACTAAACGACATGTCAAAATTGACGTTTAGGCAAGGCAGTCGTGGTGATATGTCAGTTTGACACTACCTAGGCAGTCGTGGTAATATGTCAGTTTGATACTGCCAAGGCAGTCGTGGTGATATGTCAGTTTGACACTACCTAGGCAGTCGTGGTAATATGTCAGATTGATACTGCCAAGGCAGTCGTGGTGATATGTCAGTTTGATACAGCCAAGGCAGTCGTGGTGATATGTTAGTTTGACACTGCCAAGGCAGTCGTGGTAATATGTCAGTTGATACTTCCAAGGCAGTCATGGTGATATGTCAGTTTGACACTGCCAAGGCAGTCGTGGTGATATGTCAGTTTGACACTGCCAAGGGGTGATATGTCAGTTTGATACTGCCAAGGCAGTCGTGGTGATATGTCAGTTTGACACTGCCAAGGCAGTCGTGGTGATATGTCAGTTTGATACTGCCAAGGCAGTCGTGGTGATATTTCAGTTTGACACTGCCAAGGCAGTCGTGGTGATATGTCAGTTTGACACTGCCAAGGGGTGATATGTCAGTTTGATACTGCCAAGGCAGTCGTGGTGATATGTCAGTTTGACACTGCCAAGGCAGTCGTGGTGATATTTCAGTTTGACACTGCCAAGGCAGTCGTGGTGATTAGTCAGTTTGACACTGCCAAGGCAGTCGTGGTGATATGTCAGTTTGACACTGCCAAGGCAGTCGAGGTGATATGTCAGTTTGACACTGCCAAGGCAGTCGTGGTGGCTACTATAACTAACAAGTTAACGCACCATGAAATCCAATCACTCCGGCATTGTTTTAAAACAATAACATCGATTAAGGCTGCACGTGTTTAATTGATAATGGGCCTGTCAGACGCAGCTCATACGCTAACTTTCAGCTTTAAAAGCTCTTCCAGATAGATTCAGTTCAGTATAGATGCGAGAGATAAGAAAATGCAGGGATACTTTTTGATATTACAAGCTCTAAGTAAGTTTTCTTTCAATCGGATGTTACGTAAGCATTTGCAAACAAGAGTTTGGATATGTACCTATATGTGTGTTTTATACCTATAGTGTGTATGTATGTTTCAACATCACATGGAAGGACAGGGTCACTAAAGTGTTTGAAGTGTGAGTGTGAAAGTGTTTGCGTGTGTGTGTGTATTTGTGAGAAAGAGAGACAGAGAGAAGGTAAGACCTTGAAATAGGAAACATTCATCAAATGTTTTAAGCATCATTGGGAAAGGATCGTTTTAAGCGACATAAACACACAAACAAATGCATTTTCCGGGAATCCAGGACTTCCAGGACATTCGTATCAGGGTCACTACCGACTGGATTTAAGTCATTACCATATCACATGATACCATACCAATCAGAACACGTCCACGTCCGTCCATCAGATACCATCACCAACTACATCAATTCTTCTCAACAATCAATGGATGTAAGCTTCCCTCTTCTAATAGTAGGTATGTAGAATACACAAAAACACAAATATGGCACGGGTTTACAGTACAAAAGCGAACTTATCACTTTAAGGGATCTCTTCCTGTTAACCCTTGATGAGGAACGGTGGTCAGGTATACGACGGAGTGTAATAGGCTAGAGAAAAGTCAGTCACATTTATAGTTTTATTTATTATTTAATAATTATAAAATAGTTATCTGTTGATGATAATCCCCAGAAGGTAAATGATGCTACTCGTTTTATTATTTGATCATCTACAGGTGTTAAAAAATAGGGAAGTTCAGTAAAAACTAAGCGTAGATGATGATGTTTTATATGGAATTCGACAAGACATGGTAAAATTGACAGTTGCCTTCCCTTCCCCATATACCTGCCTACCTTCTACCTACTTTATCACAAAAATGCCTTATCTACGCCGCAAATTCATCTAAAATAACATTTCAGCCTTTCTATACAAAAGTGTTGGACGTCTGCGAGCCAGATTTCAATTAACCTAACCCCTTAACGTCCGTAACGTCGTGATAGTTCCAAGTGTGTGCTTGTCAGTACATCTTCTTACTCACAGGCCAATTCGAGTTTTAGTTATTACATCTCATTCCAATATGATACTGATCATGTTCGAACGGTTCGGGCTCAGGCCAAGACGTCCGACACTTTGTTTACTTTTTCCTCGCTTTCCAATCCTCCCTATGCTGAGCAAGATCCCGCCAATCCCGCTGAAACGCATCCAAGTCGGCCCGCCATCTCTTTCTCTTTACTATACACCGTACTCCGAGAGTACGTGTCCGAAACTATGATATACATCCGTATTAAATCTATACGTAGGTCTGGACTTTAAACTACTTGTATGTAATTAAAGCTGATCCAGTTTATTTACTCTTATCTATTTGTTTATGTACCACGGTCTGTATGTGAAATTAAGATGCCGTTATCGATTTTAGTCGCAAAAATGTCAAATTGATTGATTTAGTCGATGAAATTGTACACGTTTTGTTAACTATTACAAATAACAAGTACTAGTTTCTATTAGCACGTCTTGTTATCTTTCATTCTAAGAAATAAATTTTCTGAAAACAGACTCACTTAATTAGTAATGTTTTTTTTTTCTGATAGACGTTTAGGTAAACGCGCGTAAAGCACGGATTTTAAAGCTCTTATTTGTAAATTTCATTTACTTTGGTAGTCCAAAATGGTAATTTTGTATTACACATATCCTGTACTTCAACTTTAATTAACTACATTTTTGTTATTATAAATTTAAAGTAGTGTAAATGAATGTTAGACGAAATCAATTTTCTCCAGAAATTACTTCAAAAGAAGTGACAATTTCTCCAATCTACAAGATTTTGATACTTAAACAATCTACAACATTTGCTGAAACTGTTCTTATACATCATTTTGTATAATTTACCAATCCTTCCCTTCTCGTCACATATTACCGGGGACGCACGCTTGCGACCTCATTATTAAAAGGCAAGATGAGAAGACGTGTTAATAGAAACCAATACTTGTTAGTTAGATATTACGTAACAAAAATTTCAACGACTAAATCTATCAATTTTACATTTTTGCTCTAAAATCGTTACCGGGCTTTTAACAATGTACCTGCCTAAATGTATAATGCTCTAATCGATCCTACCTACCTACCTTCATTGCTGCGCCCATCAGGGTTTCATGTGTCATTTGTATACCTACCAAGTACTTGGAATACCTGTAATGTACATGTGAAATGCAATAAATAAATACAATACAATACAGGATGTGTATTTAGTCACCTGCAATAATTTACGGAGTGAATATATAGCTCATACTGAGCAACTTTTACTATGGGACCAACCCCGTAATCGCGAAAGTATACATAACAATACAATACTTTTTATTGCATACCTCACATAGTTGACATTAAAAAAAAAAGAAAAAAAAAGAAAAGGAATGAGAGTGTAGAAAAAATCACGTGATCACTGACCACCCATCAGAGAAAATGAAGTGTTGACGCCTCGGCCTGGACTCGGACTGTTCTAGCCATCCTTTACTGACGGTATCCGAAATAATATTTACAGTACATATGGTGCTACTTTACCGCACTAGTGCGAAAATTAGCATATTACGTTACTGTGTCGAACATTTAAATGGCCATATGTACTGTAAAACGTTGTACGATACATGTGCGAATAGGTAATTCGCAACTCGTGTCGATTTAAAACACTCCCTTCGGTCGTGTTTTAATTTATCGCCACTCGTTTCGAATTTCCTATTTTTCGCACTTGTATCGTAATGTACTATTTTAATTATAAACGTCATAGTTTTTATAGAAAAATATTTCCGCTCTTACTCATCATAATCTTCCTAGCGTTTGTCCCGGCTTATTTCCACGGCTCATGCGAGCCTTGGGTCCGCTTGGCAACAGATCCCAAGAATTAGCGTAGACACTAGTTTTACGAAAGCGACTGATGCCATCTGATCTTCCAACCCAGAGGGTAAACTAGACCTTATACTCACAAGTAGTCTCCGGTATCCTCACGATGCTTTCTTGTCGTTATCAAATGATATTTCTAGTATAATTTCCGAAAAACTCAATGCTACGAGCCGGGGTTTGAACCCGCGACCTCCGGATTGCAAGTCGCACGCTCTTACCGCTAGGCCACCAGCGCTCCTAGATAGACTAGATAGACTAAACTCTCATAAACAGACATAGAAGTTTTTGTGGCAATAAAGAGTGCTTGAGAAAATGAAACATCGACAAATATGTTATCGATAAGTCAGTCATAGATTAATAATTAAAAGGTGTAACTACTGCTTGCTGTAAATTACCAAGAAATTTCAGGAATGCAAATCAATTCCAAATCGGACCATAATTTCTTGATTACATATATTTAGAATACAGTTTAAACAAATAAGAAAACTACCAATGGTTGTATCAAAGAAGATATCGAACGTGTTGTGTATTTCGCGGTAGCTATCTTTTTATACAATGTTAAAATATCTATAACACTGAGGTAACATCGATAATAGACATGACGATTGATTTTGTCAATCACTTTATTTTGCCACAAAAACTTCTATGTCTGTACCCCTAGTGTAAATATTTTCGACAGCGAAACGTGACGTACGCGTTTGCGTTAAGTGTCATTTTGTTTGAGATTTTTGACTTTCCAAAACGTCCCGCTTGGCGCGCTGTTCAAAAACCCATACAAAATGAGACTTAACGCAAACGCGTACGTCACGTTTCGCTATCGACTAAATTTACACTAGGGGTACTGATCATAAAGGTGAATACTTCACGCTTTCGTCAAGCCTATTCCTCAAAATGTATTTTAACCAAATCACTGAAACAGAAACTAAAAGACATAAATGATTTAACCACCAATTCGGTCGTAGCCCAGGGCTGTGCTAATTGAATATACCTGTCGCGCTGACTGTACGAGTACTTAATAGTCGTCGGTAAACAGGGAGCTGTTGCCGACTGTACAAATAGGGGCTTATTTTGTGAAGGAAATGGAGAAGCTCTTCGAAACATGTCGTGCATTAAGAGGGAAGAATAGCTTTGTGTTATGAAATAACGGTACTTATTTATGAAATTCCATTTCGGGAGATAACGGTTTCCACTAAGTAAATCTTAATAAATCACTCGATTATGATGTCGATCGCTTCAGCATAATATATTCAAGGTATATAGGTTTCACTATTTGAAAAAAAAGGAAGTCATTCAAACCTAGTTTTTCATTGCGTCCATAATATACTAAAAAACCGGCCAAGAGCATGTCGGGCCACGCTCAGTGTAGGGTTCCGTAGTTACTCTTCCGTCACAATAAGCTAAACTGGAGCTTAAAGTATAGTAAATTGTTAACCAAGGGATGAAACGGTACCTTTCACCCGAGTTAAACAAATAGGCAAATTTGCATAATCAGTACCTAATTAAAGTCTTTACTATGAAGGGAAAACTTTTTGCGATAACTCAAAAACAGCTAAACTGATCATGTCCGCTATAGTTTTCATTTAATGTCTTTCTTAAGCTCTACTTCCACGATTTTTTTCATATTTTTTGGACCTATGGTTCAAAAGTTAGAGGGGGGGGACACAATTTTTTTTTTCTTTCGGAGCGATTATCTCCAAATATATTGGCTTTATCAAAAAATGTTTCTTGAAAACCCCTATTAGTTTTGAAAGACCTTTCCAACGATAACCCACACTCTAGGGTTGAAGCGAAAAAAAAATTCACCCCCACTTTACGTGTACCCTAAAAAATATATTTTTTTAGATTTTATTGTACTGTAGACTTTGTCGGTTTTATTGATTTATATATCCATGCCAAATTTCAGCTTTCTAGCACTAACGACCACGGAGCAAAGCCTCGGACAGACAGACAGACAGACAGACGGACATGGCGAAACTATAAGGGTTCCTAGTTGACTACGGAACCCTAAAAATCATGGAGAATAGAAAATATTTTGAAGCGGAAAATATTTTCTCTTTGTGTATGGACGAGTATTGCTATTACCTAATACTTCCCTCTTAATAAAGAGTCACACAAACTAGCCGCCACCATACAATCGAAGTTACGTTCTCATTTTAAATTACAAAGACATTCTGAAATAGGGGAGATTAGTCCAAACCGCGACACGGGGTAAAAGCGGGACGGCAGTATACTTCGATAGTTTCTGAAGATTCTATCAAAATAAGATCCACAACATTTTAATATTTTTCTAGATCTGAGCCTAGTGAAAGAAAGAAAGAAAATACATTTATTCCATAAAGCACATATACAGGACAAGAAGATGAAAGAAATAAGATAAAAAGAAAATTATAAGAACAACAACACAAAATATTGGACAAGTGCGAGTCGGACTCGTCCACCGAGGGTTCCGTACTTTTTAGTATTTGTTGTTATAGTGGCAAAAGAAATACATCATCTGTGAACATTTCAACTGTCTAGTTATTACGGTTCATGAGATACAGCCTGGTGATAGTGACAAAAAATACATATGTATATATGAATTGTTATTGAAGATTAAATTAAAATATCAAATTTGCATGGAAATAACAACTTATATCTCTAAAATAATAACAATAATTAATGTGCAGCGGCGCCAAAGTTAATTTGACTGTTTGAAACTAAAATAGTACATTACGATACAAGTGCGAAAAATAGGAAATTCGAAACGAGTGGCGATAAATTAAAACACGACCGAAGGGAGTGTTTTAAATCGACACGAGTTGCGAATTACCTATTCGCACATGTATCGTACAACGTTTTACAGTACATATGGCCCTTTAAATGTTCGACACAGTAACGTAATATGCTACTTCTCGCACTAGTGCTATAAAGTAGCCCCATATGTACTGTAAATACTATTGTAGTTCTTTTCTCTCGGAATGTTCATTTGTAGAAATAATTTTAAAGAAGTTCTTATCGTATGAGAAATTAAATACCACTTTTAAAATACTATTTCATCAATACTTGCGCAAGTTCAACCGGACCGTTCAAAAACGTGTAAACACAACACTTCATAAAGACGAGCCATCGCGCCATATTGATTTACTACCACGTAAATTTAGGCGGGACCATTAAAAGTAAATCAAAGTGTGTTGTAAATCGTCAAAGCTTACTCTAAAACCAATGTTACTTGACCTCTTTAAAATCTACCACAACCCCCGCTTGGGTATACGAATGTACATTTAAAGGGACATAGGGGATGTCAGGCTAAAATGGACAGCAAGTGCAATGTGGCCACATAGACCACATTTGTGCAAGCATTTCAGTGCTAGCGGCGTAGGACATAAATCTGTACTATAAAACGTTTCTTTTGGAATAACAGTTATTTTAAAGTTTATGATGAGGTGATGTAAGTTTTATGTATAGAAAATATACGTTTTTGTCGTAAAGTTTCTTAAAATACTTATATTAAATATGGTATCTATTTGATTATAATATCATCATCATTAGTCGGTGAGGCAATCATCTAGATTTTCTTTCGTGGGCTAGTCCTGATATTTCCTCCTAAGACGCATTCCTTTTAACTTGGCTAAGATACGCAATTCTAGGTTTTCCTCTGTTTCGTAGTATAAATAAATAAATATTATTGGACATTATTACACAAATTGACTAAGTCCCACAGTAAGCTCACAATAAGGCTTGTATTGTGGGTACTTAGACAATGATAATATAATATATACATATTTATGAATACTTAAATACATAGAAAACGCCCATGACTCAGGAACAAATGCCCTTACCAGGATTTGAACCCGGGACCTTCGGCTTCATAGACAGGGTCGCTCTACCCACTAGGCCAGGCCCAGGTAATATTATAATAAAAAATTAAAATATGTATTAATCTCATCTTAACATACAACCATAGACATTGTTATTGAACAAAGCTCGTAAAAACATAAATACTACGTTATTTTGTTTCACTTAAAATAAACCAATATTTTGTATTTTTACACATAATTTTAAGGGCTCAATATACGCTCTTTTTACAAATAACAACTAGAAGCCCAAATACCTTATGTAAGATGTTAAATATTTATGGTTAACATCAACATGTACCTACATAAAAAGTGGTTGGTTTAAATAAACATGTTGAATCCTTGAAATTTGTTAAGCCTGGAATGACACGTGCGACCTAATAAATAGTGCGGGGAGGTGTCGATAAATAATCGATAGACTTAATGAACTTAAGATGCGTAAAACATGAGTAATTTGCGTAAAAATTAAAGATAACTTCCTTATTATGGCTAATCAATTAACATACCAAACCGATCTTGAGGACGAAGTAGACCCCCGCTGCTGTGGACCAAAGTACAAAAGGAGATGAACCAGGACAGCCTAACTACGCAGACAACCCAGAACAGAGTTCTCTGGTGCAAACATTCAAGGAGACCCGACTCCAGATGAGCTGGGAAAAAGGTTGGCCAAGGAAGAATAAAGATATCTTCTAAGTATTGTCAGCACAAGCTTTACTGAGAGATTAGATTAAATTTGTTATGTTTATTTATAAACCATAGTTGCCATTGCCAATAAGTTAACTAAAGTCGGACTTAGCTAACTCTGCATAGCATTTGCAATGACAAATTGTAATAATGTCATCACTAATGACAAATTTATATGAAAATATGACGTTTATAATGACACTTGCACATATTCTTTCTGATCAAATCTCTTCAGAGTTACGGCCCGGCCCCACTGGCGTGTTGCGTTACGTCGCGTTGTTTTGTTTACATATATTTTTACAAGCTTTTATTTAACTTGCCCTGTTACTGTTAGTAAGTAGGTATGTTATTTTGTTATTGTCAAATCTTGGAAGCTAAATCTGATCCACTTCACAGTTTCCGATGGAGATGAAAATTTGCATACATATGTAAATCGGGTCACAATGCAATATAATGGTACCATGGAGCTGATCTAATGATGGAAACAGGGAGTAGCCATAGGAACTCTCTGATAAAACAACGCAACCTAATCGTGTTTGGGGTTTTAAGAAATGTCTCGATGAGTATTACTTGCCCGTAGTAAAAAAATACAGTGTTGTACGAAAAGCTGGTACCAAAAAAATTTTTTTTGACAAAAACTTATTTATGATATTTCCAATGACCAATGACATCGACGACGACGAAGCGCATCGCAACGCAACGCGCCTATGGGCCCCTCTTTCAACTCCACTAAACGTCCTTTATTGATTATGAGTTATCGATATTATCATCGACACTCACCCCTCCCTTTTATCTCATTTCGCCGCTATACACTACGTGTGTGCGATCAGAACAATAGTTGGGAGCCCATACAAATATTAATTAAACGAATTTGTGACGTTATTTTAATCAAATATGCGTAAATTGAAATTTTGAAGCCTAGCGTTATAATTACTTTCAATTTACTTGTGACATTATGTAGTATGTTGGAAAAATTATTTTCATAAATGATTGTGTAACGTAAAAATGAATAATTTTCCCATGGGCGTCTATATAGACGAGACGAGACACATAAAATATGTATTACAAATTGAACACGTGTAGGACGTCCTTTTTTGGCTGTCTAGGGAATCTGACAATAAATACGTACTTAGTTATACATACATATTTTTATGTATACATAATCCTTCAGCCTACGTACCCAGTATACGTTCCATTTCTAGGCACCGGATATTCATTATAAGGAATAGTACCTGGGCGACCGAGCTCTGCTCGGTTATAATTATTTATTGTAATATGGTGGTGTATAGGTGACAATCTTAACTAAATTTTTTTACTAAATTAAACTTGTCTAAAACAATAAAAATTAAAAAATTATATATAAACTTGAACATATAAAAAAAAAAAAGTTAGTCACCGGGCGAGATTCGAACCCGTAACACTCGTTTAGCAGTCCGCGTCTTAACCCGCTGGACCAGACGGACAATGGCCGGCGACACGAAATTAGCGACCATATTCTGCATCGAAAGAAAAACGCATGAAAACTCGAAAACACGCGTTTTCCCAAACATAAGACTAATCTAGATAGATTGTATACCCCCAAAAACCCCCATATACCAAATTTCAGCAAAATTGTTAGAGCCGTTTCCGAGATCACAGAAATATATATATATACAAAAATTGCTCGTTTAAAGGTATAAGATATACGCTCATCTGTTGTGTATTTGTGATAAGAAATAAATTAAAGATAAATTTCACATTGACACATTGTCTAGTAAAATTGCGTACGGACAGATTTTTGTTATTACTTTTTTATTGTTGTTTAATCGTATATTATATAGAAAATAATAGAAATGAAATCTTATTTTATATATAATCTAACTGCATTAGGTTGCCTTATTAAAAAATTGGTCCAGTGCATGGTTGCCTAGATTAACCGACTTTTATCTGAAATCTACCAACCAAGATATCCTCTCATGTGCGAGAATGCTTGATTGGACTATACTCCCCACGCTGCCCTAATGCGGGTTAGGGACTATTCACATAGGTACTTCACCGACAAGCGACTGGTAAATATCAAATGAAATATCGTATATACCTATATATTAGCTGCATTGAGTTGAAAGCGAGTGAAAGGGATGTTAAATACATAGATAAAAAAAAAACATTTATTCAGAATAAATATAACCCATTTTACAAAACAACTCTTCTGCCAAACTGCAGGACAGTTTGTTCACAGAGGGACTCCCATAAAACATAGATGGGTAGACTTAGCTAAATGGCTAGTTACTTGGTTAATGGCTGGTTACATCATCATCATCATCTCAGCCATAAGACGTCCACTGCTGAACATAGGCCCCCCTTGGACCTCCACATGTACCGGTTGGAAGCGACCCACATCCAGCGTCTTCCGGCGACCTTAATAAGGTCTTCTGTCCATCTTGTGGGTGGTCGTCCTACGCTGCGCTTGCTAGTCCGTGGTCTCCACTCGAGAACTTTTCGACCCCATCGGCCATCTCTGCGTGCAATGTGGCCTGCCCATTGCCACTTCAGCTTGCTAAACCGGCGGGCTATGTCGGTGACTTTAGTTCGTCTACGGATCTCCTCATTTCTGATTCGATCGCGTACACATTCTCGTTACTTGTTAAGTACATCTTATTGCTTAGGGTGGCATCTTATATCTTATGCAGAGAAGAACACCCCGACAGTAATAATATAAAAGCATTTTTTTTATTTATTTATTTAAGAAACAAACAGTCTTTTATAGTTATATATAGCACAGGAACTTTTCTTAAAACTAGACTTACAGTTTCCTTAATGAAAATATTTTAACATCATGCTTATTAAATTAAGTAGTTTCTACATAGTAAAACAGAGCTATTTGTGCGCGCAAAAACAAAAAACAAACAAACAAAAAATTTTTGTTCAAGTTTAAACGGAGATCTTTGCACTAAAATCGTATCTATGTTATTATAAGTACAATAAAAAATAATAAAACTAGGTAAGTAACATGATCGTTACATACTCATATTTCTATACAGAAAACAAAGAAAATCAAAGTTCAGTCAATCGCAGACAATGGTGTTATTGTTACTGTAATAATACAACGCAATAGGAGATTTATTTGTTAATCATGTTTTCTAAACATTTCTAGTGCGCACTGGGTACTACGTACGTTTGTAATTGTACCTAATACGTAGGTTGGATTGAATACCTACTAATGTAGTTATACTCGTGAATTACATGATGTATATTACGCAATGTTTATACGTTGGTGGCCTGCGGTGGCAGCATGATTCCATTTTTATCACTTTTCGCTATGCCCGTCACTTTCGCGCTTACATACTTGTTAGAACGTGACAGGAATGGTGACAAATGATAAAGAGCTGACCATCTTAGCCCTACTGGCTTAAATTAAAATCAAATCAAAACCAAAAATCATTTATTATAGGCAAAAAAACCCCAAAGACCTTACAGACTAACATACATATGTCGGCGGCCGATTGTAAGATCAGGCAGATCGTAATGTTTCTGTGTAATGTTTTGACTGTAGTCATATTAAACCAATGGATAGGCAGGATAGGTTGCTTCAGAAGCCCGAAGGGCAAACTGTCCAGAAATAGGACTCCGTCGACTCTTGGAACAAGAGAAAGATTTTCACGATTCACGATATGCCTAGGAATTTCACGATCTGCCTGATCCGACGATCGGCCGCTGACACATACAATATGATGATGTTGACATACAATAATTATAATCTTAAAAACTAAAAATGGCCATTCTATCTGATTTCAACGAATTTGAAATAAAAAAGTACTTACTTAAGTACTTGGCTGGCGCGATGATCCAAAATGAGTCTTGGCCTCCAACACAAGAGCACTCCACTTTTCTTGGTCCAGAGCGTACTCACGCCAGCTTTCGCTGACGCCAAGCTCACGGAGATCTGCTTCCACTCTATCCGCCCAACGATATTTAGGATGATGGATGGATGATGATGAACAGGACGTTGTCCAGTTGGTCGACTTAAGTACCTAAGCCCTCTTGACTGCCTGATCGTCACCCATCCTTTCGAGGTGGCCAAGCCAGCGGAGACGATTTTGATTTAACTGAAAAAAATGAGGATAACATATACGAGTATGATACCTAATGTGTTAAACCACCACCATTAATAATAAATGGTTTGATTGATTGATTGATTAATTTTTTATTTCTAATTTCCGAGCAGTGCCCATTTCAAGGAAGAAAACGGGTACTTGGGCTTGTACATAATGTGCTCTATTTTTGATTTAGAAAGATAATCATATAAATGTTTCTTTGTTTGATTAGGTATAAAATTAACATTTTATATTGTATGACAAAAGTTAGCTAAACCAACTACTTATTACTATTTACGATTTTCAAATATTTTCTGTGGCAACTCTATTGCGCATTAAGGGTAACTTTTTCTAAAATAAAAAAGTACTTGCCCCTCTAAGCGCCACTTGCACCATCCCACTAACCCGGGGTTAACCGGTTAAACAGCTAACCCAGTGTCAAATTGTACTGGTAACCATGGTTACCTCAGGTTTAACCGGTTAACCCAGGGTCAGCAGAATGGTGCAAGTGGGCCTTATACCGTTAAATAAGTTTTATTGTCATAGAACGATATCTTCTATTACAAAAGGAGTTGTAAAAATTAAGTATTTCGGAAAATGGTCAACTTTGCCTTTCATGAAAATAGCAGTTAAAAAAATCAAGTAAAAAATTGGGACCCACTTGATCTATGCGTTTTTTCAAAACTTATTTACGAATATAAGGTTCATCCTAATAAGGCCTAATTTAAAATTTTGTATAAAATCTGTTTTTCGCTCCTAATTTTTATATTAATACAAAATTCTAATGTAGGGGTATAGCTATGGTTAATATACATCAAATGATGTAAAAATATTTTCCGAAATGTCAATATCCAGAGAGGAAAATGGGGACTAAGTTTGTACGGAGAATCGGCCGTCCTCTTTTTTTTATTGTACGTCGGTGGCAAACAAGCATACGGCCCGCCTGATGGTAAGCAGTCTCCGTAGCCTATGTACGCCTGCAACTCCAGAGGAGTTACATGCGCGTTGCCGACCCTAAACCCGCCCCCCCTCGTTGAGCTCTCAAAGGACCAATCACTGAAATGGTTCAAACTCATTATCTGGTTAATTTCATTCCTTGTTACATAGAAACTCTCTAAAATGTGAATAATTATCATTGATCATGAGTATACGAGTACAAGGTTTGCGTAACCTGGATTGCTAACATGCCCCAACATCCCCGCCATGGGCTCTAATATTATTCCCACATATGAAACTTATCTACACCCTAAATAAATATTTGCTTCCTCTATCATCCCACATACAGGCGTCTTACATTGACTTGTTTAAGTACAGTCAGCGATATTATGCTGAATAATAATTGTATCGTTTCAACCCCTTGTACATCCAAGGTATTCAATATCGACACGAACAAAGTGCCAAAATATGTATACACGACCTTATTACATGTACATTAAGGTAGGGTGTATATATTTTTGACACTTTGTCCGGGTCTATATTTAATACCTAGTCGCAACCAAAATATTCCAAAATGGTTTTGTTACATTACAGACATATTCAATTAAGTATAGAGGTTCTGAGGAAACACCTCAGAACTAACTTTTCCACGATTGTTATTTACCAGTCGCTTTTTGATGAAGAAATACATCGTGAGGAAGCCGGACTCCCAACAAGTCTTAGTTTCCCCGCTGGGTTGGAAGGTCAGATGGCAGTCCCTTTCGTAAACACTATTTGCCTATGCCAATTCTCGGGATTAGTTTCCAAGCGGACCCCAGGCTCCCATGAGCCGTGGCAAAATGCCGGGACAACGCGAGGAAGAAGAGTGCTTCTAGAAAATCCTTCCAATAATTTCAATCAGCGATCGCTCGCACTAATACTTGTGCGAACAAGTCTGAGCGAAATGAATGCGCGAATGTCAACTAACTGCCAGAATGTTTGCCACGGCTCATGGGAGCCTGGGGTCCGCTTGATAACTAATCCCCAAAATTGGCGTATACACTAGTTTTTACGACAGCGACTGCTATCTGACCTTCCAACCCAGAGGGTAAACTAGGCCTGGTTGGGATTACTGCGGTTTCCTCACGATGTTTTCCTTCACCGAAAAGCGACTGGTAAATATCAACATGATATTTTGTACATAAGTTCCGAAAAACTCATTGGTTGCCGGGACCTCCGGATTGAAAGTCGCACGCTCTTACCGCTAGGCCTCCAGCGCTTACTGATATGATTCCAATATTATTGTAATATCGGTTTGATGTTAGTGCACGTTCGAATTGGCCTGAACGTCGCACGGTCGCGTGTCACGTGACGGTTGCATCATCGATCGACGCCATCAAATATGCAGAGCAATTACCGCCCTCAAAAAGGTGCGAGCCGTCTGCTTTCAGAGGGTTCCGGATTATAATGTTTTTTTTAAACATTTGTATGTAGTATGTGGGTAGTCACTCCTAATTTCGGGCATTCTCGGCTCATTTCGGCTCAACATTACTCAGAGCAATTATTAGGGTTGGCACAACTTGACGTCCCTTTACGTGCACGACCACAGATAAGATGATAACTTGAATTTTGACAACCCTAAATAGCCGAAAGAGATAGTGCCGTACTAATAGAAAGGGACAGCATGATTCGTCCCTAGATCGCTGTCAAACTTTCATCTTTCATCGTTAACAAAGGTTTTGTAGATTGTTATCTCTGTACAGTAGTACTATTATTTATTATGTGGTAAGAGGCATTAAGTCCGCCATTTTTACCTACTTTTATGTGCAATAAAGTTAAAATAAATAAATAAGTAGGTATTTAAGCGTTCAATCGTCGCACTCGACGTGCGAGCGTCAGACTTTAACTTTCATTTCTGACCTTTGTGTTCCGTACAAGTAAATGCCGTAAGTCCTATATAGACATTCCTCAGGAAAATCAATATCTATTGACATTATTTACAAAAAACTGTCAAGTAGCCAATTCTCTATGGTCGCAGTCAAACACCCACCCAACCCTAAAACGCGAAAGGTACAATTAGCGTCAAAATCGGCGTGAAAAATCTACTGTCAGTGTCGTTTGAGTATGATTTATTCATTTGACTGTACGTATAATAAGGGGCTTGGTTCTTACTTGATTCCGCAATTAGCATTGATATTTGACAAATGATAGTTCACTACACTTAAAAGCATTAAAAGTTGCTTATTTTATATCAAATATTCCATTGAAAGTGAATCTCTTTATTGCTAAATTAATTTTTAACAAGCAGACGTCTGCGAACGATTCTATTGAGCTTAGAATAAATAATTTAAAAGTGAAAAATTACTGTCTTGGGTGAGACTTGAACTCACGGACTCTGGATCGATACTCCAGCGCTCTGCCATCTGAGCCACCAAGACCTCATCCCTAGGCAGCAAATTTTTCCACCATATTGGTCTAGGGGACCCTAGCGACATCTACCGTAAGAACGTTACACTTCTCTCGAGCGTAATCTTGGATTGGAGTAAAGAAATAGTGATCAATTTTACTTCTGTTTTCGATTTGTATTCTTTATTTTTATTTAGTGTTGACTATTTTACTATTTTTAAAACAACTAAGCAATCACAGGTCAAGTCAGAGAATAATTTTGCAGAGCAGTTAATACCCCCCAAAGTGTAAAATATTGTAAGATCATGCTTCGTGAAATTTCAAAAGATTATTCTCAAAATGCTGGCACGTTCATTTAATTTAGTTATAAGATGTAATATTTTGAAAAGATGTGTGCCGCCGATTCTTGCTGGTCCCATATTGGGATACCCTCCTGAGGGGGGATTTAAATCTTCTCGAGGCTGAGGTATAGGGTTAGAGCCGGCGTAGGTTTATTTGACGTCCATAAGCGCATTGTAATATGCCTACTTGAATAATAAACTATCTTTATCTTTATGTCACAATGTAAGTTTAAATTGGCCTCGTGCTTTTTACATCCATTTGAACTTACCAACACTTTTCATACATTTCGATTTCAAACCACTTCGAAATAAACAGCATGTCACTAATAAAATATGGAGTTTATCATTTGAGAATGTCACGAAACCTTGTCCTCATTCACCAAAACCAAAAATCAAAAGGCAGCTACCTTAATTGTAGAAGAGTTTCATTCTGACTTACCATTTTGTTGTTACATTGATACGACACGACTACGATACGACTAAGACCGCTGGTAGCCTAGCAGTAAGAGCGTCCGACTTCCAATCCGGAGGTTTGGAGTTCAAACCCCGGCTCGTACCAAGGAGTTTTTCGGAAATTATCGGTATCAAAACAGTAACAAATTGTTAAATCAAAATCGACCCCATAATCTTAAAATAAAGGGTGATTTAACAACTCCATACAAATCGCAATTCCACAGAAGCTCGATAATTTTCGTCGAAACAAATTACGATCGTGGTCAATTTGAGATTATTGAATTAAATTACGTGATTCCAATCTGACACGTAGGCTGTTGTAATAAGGACTAAATTGGTGACTTGCGTAAGTCGAGCATCGAGGTGTATCAGATACGGCCATATTGAATTTATCGGTAGAGACCAGTAAATAAAGACTGTTAACGATCAGAGGTTTCTAAAAAAGAATGGGTACACCAGACAAGTCTTTATTTCTCACTAATATCAAAAGAAACATCACATACAAATTAAGCATATAGATTGGTAGACAACAGTGGTAGACAACAGATGGTCTTATCGCTAACGAGCGATCTCTTCCAGACAACCTTTGAGTATAACATACAAGCCGATTCGAACGTACACTGCCATCAGAACTATATTGGAATAATTTAATTTAATTATCGTGCATCTCGTTCGCTCCAATACATACGTACGAGCGAAACTCACGATATTTAAATGACATCGTTCATTCTGGTATCACTGTACGTTCGAATCGGTCTGATAGTCGGCAATGTACTTCGAAATCATATAGTCCTAGCAGTACAGCGGACACCCCAAAATTCAGTAAATTGCTGCAAATGGTGTTAAAAGTATGAAAATTGATCTAAAGGCCATTTGAATCAATTTGACCCGTAGAATCAAAAAATAAAAAAGATATCTCCTCTCCTTTTTTATATCTTGTCGTCATAGCTGACGTCATTTTTTTTTAATAGAAAAAAATGTTCAGAAACCTATCGTGTAAACCCGATGTGTATTAATTTTTCCTTTAGATTCATACGCAATAAATATTAAATATGGGGGAGGTATTGAAATATTATGTTAATGTGATATTTGTAGAATCTGGTTACGCCTATTTTAAGGGACCACAGTACTGGCAGTAGACGGAACCCTGTCAAATTTGTATTTGTGTAGCAACGGTTCTATGAATTGTTTGTTTACTTTTATGTATGTCAGTCGGTCAATAACAGTTCTCATGTAAACACTGAATAAATTTCTAGTATACACTTTCTTGGTTTAACTGTGCTATAGATCTCTGCTAAATAGTGATAGGTTTATTTCCCCATAGTGGTTATGTAGCCTATGCACGATTCAAGAATAGTGTTAACGGTAAAAGAAAGAATTTTTCAGCGGAAATGAGTAGTACTGTAAAAATTGATCAACTCAACGAGAGTAATTATGAAACATGGAAGATCCAAGTTGAAGCAGTGTTAATAAAAAACGACGCCTGGGGATACGTTAATGGGAGTATCAAGAAACCAGCTGAGGTAGCCGAAGCAGCAAAATGGGAAATTAGCGATTCTAAAGCTAAGTCTGACCTAATTTTATCCAAACCCCGAGCGAATTACGACATTTGAGAGGTTGTAAGACATCGCGTGACGTATGGTTAAAGTTACAGAACATTCATGCTTCCAAGGGACCTGCGAAAAAGGCTACGCTATTAAAAGAGTTGTTACTGCGTAAATTGGATGAAGGTGGTAACTTACGAGAACATGTCATGCGATTTTTCGATGTAGTAAGCCAATTAGCGGACATGGATATTGAAATGCATAATGATTTGATCTCTATAATGCTTCTGTATAGTTTGCCGTCCAGTTTTGACAATTTTAGATGTGCCATAGAATCTCGAGATGCATTGCCAAAACCAGACGCATTGAAAATTAAGATATTAGAAGAGGAACATTCCAGAAATGATAAAGAAAGTGTAGATAAGGCACTTCTTGTAAAAGGAAAGAGATCTTCTAAGCCTAAGAAACAAATAGAGCATCGTCAACACGCATATGATGCCCCTGAGCAGGCTAATGCGAAATTTAAGTATAAATGTTTCAAATGTCACCAGCATGGACATAAAGCCTCTGAGTGTACACAGAAGATGAAAGTACAACGTAATGATAGTGCAAAGTATGTGTCGAACTTAAATGAATTACCAGATGTTGATTCCAATTTTGTAACATTCAATTGTGTTTCAGATGTTAATGCTGTTTGCAACGAGAATGGAAATGGGATCGTCGACAGTGGGTGTACGTCACATTTGTGCAACGATACAGATAAATTTGGTACTACATTACTACCGTTGCCCGGTAAGCTAAATTTAGCGACAAATTCGAGCACAAACGTACAAGGTAAGGGGACAGTAAGATTTTCTTCATGTAATAATGGTTCTAAAACTGAAGTGCAACTGCCAAATACTCTATTTGTTCCTGATTTGCGATGTAACCTAATTTCAGTAGCTAAAATTACTGATCAAGGGTATAGCGTTACGTTCAAGAAAAACATAGCTAGTGTTCAAGATAGCTATGGTAACATTAAACTTGTCGCGAATCGTAAAGGTAATCTATATTACGTCGAGGAACATTGTGATGGAGTGTCAGCGATTTCTGAGCGAAAGGTTGACGTATGGTCGTGGCATGAGTATTTAGGTCACTTAAATGCGAAAGATCTTGTCCGAGTCTTAAACAAATCTGGCATGAACTTAAAGATGACAGATGTAGCCGAGTTGTACGATTGTGATATTTGTGCGAAAGGAAAAATGAGTAGGTTGCCTTTATCTAGATCGATTGGGCCATGCGATGAAAAGTTGAGAATCATACATTCTGACCTCGTAGGACCCATGCGGCATACGTCAATAAATGGAGCGAAATATTTCGTAACCTTTATCGACGATCATACGAGATGGTGTGAAGTATATTTTCTTAGTAAGAAAAGTGAAGTCTTCACTACATTCAAGGTATATAAAAATCACGTAGAAAATCTATTCAGACGTAAAATAACTTATCTCCATACAGATAACGGAGGCGAATACTGTAATCGGGATTTCGACGAGTTCCTGAAGAAAGAAGGAATAGCAAGAAGACTGACAATTCCTGGAGTACCCCAGCAGAACTCGGTCGCGGAAAGAAAAAACAGGACCTTGTTAGAAATGGCGAGATGTATGCTGATTTCGTCAGGACTTTCTCCGGGTTTCTGGGCAGATGCTGTAGCAACAGCTTGCCACGTAAGAAATCGTTGTCCGACCAGAAGTCTTGAAGGTGAGATACCTTTTGAGAAATGGTTTGAACGACCTGTCAAGTTAGACTACTTACACAAGTTTGGATCTAAGGTACACGTCTTGGACAAGTCAACCGGGAAAGATAAGTTCGCACCAAGAAGCCTGGAAGGAATCTTTGTAGGCTATCTTAGAGATCGCAAGGGTTACAGAGTATGGATGCCAAAACAACGACAAGTTATCATGTCAAGAGATGTGAAATTTCACGAAACAAAAAGTAAAGGTAAAGAAAACGTGAACCTGAAGATTGACCCCTTTGAAATCGACTTGGGAGAATCGATAAATGTTCAAAATCAACCTGTATCGGTAGATGTAGAGTTCCATCCGACTCAAACTAGTGAAAATCCGGTAATACATATCTCCAATCACGAGGATGAGTGCATCGAGTCATCGAGTAGTCGTGATCCAGAACCTGAAGGAGGAGATGATGTTCCCGTTGAAGCCCGCCAAATGACAGACGATCCATATATTGTCATGGAACCATCTCAACACGATCATCATCAAGACGATGTTCATGTTGATGGGGGGAGGATAGTAAAGAGAGGTCCAGGGCGACCACGACTGGAGCGAGGTCATGTTGGGCGTCCACGGAAGATATACAACATGGTTGATGTAGAGCCACAGGTTTCCACGGAAGAAGGTGTTGAGTCGACTGGAGAGTATGCAGACTGTGTGGATTTCGTTGGAGTCGCCGAAATAACTCTAAAGGAGGCCTTATCCGGTAACGAACGAAAAGGATGGAAAGACGTAATAATTTCAGAAGTTCAAAGTTTAATCAAAAACGATACTTTCGATGTTGTCAAGAAACCTATGGGTCGAAATGTTGTTGGTTGCCGATATATATTAACAAAGAAGTTGAATATCGATAGAACTGAGAAGAAGAAAGCCAGACTAGTGGCAAAAGGTTTTAGCCAACGTTACGGCATCGATTATCAGAAAACTTTTGCGCCAGTCGCTAGGCTTGACTCGATAAGACTATTAGTTGCACTTGCAGTGGAGCTGGATCTTAAAATTCATCAGTTGGACATTAATACGGCATATTTAAATGGATTATTAGAAGAGGAGATATATATGAAGGTGCCAGATCTCCTAGATGAATGTTTGCAAGATCTAACACGATTGGAGCAGCCAGGTTCACTTATACATGAAAGAGCTAGCAAGATGTTATGTGACCTGAGGTCTGGAGGCAGTGTGTGCAGGCTCAAAAGATCGCTGTACGGCCTTAAACAAGCTGGTCGACAATGGAACATCAGACTGGACGAGCAGCTGAAGTACATGGGATTACAAGCATCTTTAAATGAGCCTTGTCTTTATTTTAAAAATATAGATTCGCAAACTAAACTCTTTGTATTAGTTTACGTGGATGACATTCTCGTCGCTTCGCAAAGAGGTGAATGCATCGAAGATTTCAAAAAGGAACTGGCCACTAAGTTTGAATTGAAAGATTATGGCATTGTGAAATATATGTTAGGCATAGAGTTTGACAGATGTGACAAAAGCATGAAATTGTCACAAGAAAAATACATTGATGATTTATTAATCAAATTTAATATGGATAAAAGTAAACCAATATCTACGCCTATGGAAGTTAAGCAAAAGATTGAAAAATCTGTAAATAAGTGCAGTGACAGTGAACAGTACCCATATCGTGAGATTATAGGTTCACTGATGTATCTCTCTACGGGAACAAGACCTGATATTACGAATACCGTGGCTGTATTGAGTCAATTCTTGGATTGCCCTAATGAGGAATGTTGGAATGCTGCAAAGCGTGTGCTGCGATACCTAAAGCATACAAAACAATATGGACTTGTTTACAAAAAGACAGGTAAATCTTTGCATGGTTACTCGGATGCTGATTGGGGAGGATGTTTGATAGATAGGCGTTCTTATTCCGGTTATGTTTTCATGTTAGGAGGTGGATGTGTGTCGTGGAAGTCGCAGAAGCAGAAATGTGTCAGCACCTCAAGCTGTCAATCAGAGTATGTAAGTCTAGCCTCATCAATGAAGGAAGCTATCTACTTGAACAGCTTACTTACTGAAGTTGGGTTACGTAAGTTTGCACCATTATCTTTACATGTAGATAATCAGGGGGCGATTTGCCTTGCGAACGATCCAATGTTTCATTCTCGGAGTAAACACATTGACATAAGGTACCACTTTGTACGAAGTGTATTAAAGGACAATAAGAGTATTGAGTTAAAGTACTTACCGACCGACTCAATGCTCGCCGACATATTAACGAAGGCTCTGCCTAGAGAAAAGCACTATATGTGCATGCGCGGTTTGGGCATTGCTTGTTAATTGTTTATTTTTTTATAGTTGTTCTTTGATATCACTTTGATTTGTTTTTATATGTTTTATTTGTGTTACCGTTTATTTTGAATATGCACATTAAGGGGGCGTATTGAAATATTATGTTAATGTGATATTTGTAGAATCTGGTTACGCCTATTTTAAGGGACCACAGTACTGGCAGTAGACGGAACCCTGTCAAATTTGTATTTGTGTAGCAACGGTTCTATGAATTGTTTGTTTACTTATTGTTTATGTATGTCAGTCGGTCAATAACAGTTCTCATGTAAACACTGAATAAATTTCTAGTATACACTTTCTTGGTTTAACTGTGCTATAGATCTCTGCTAAATAGTGATAGGTTTATTCCCCACAGGAGGGATCGCCCTTTTCTTATTTTTCCTTACATAGGGCTGGAAGGGGGTCAATAAAATAAGGGGGTTAAAATCGTCTTACATAATAAATGAATGGCGCCTTATCATTTTTTCCCCCTGAAATCCGATGTCAGTAGATCAGTCTTTAATACTTATGTCTAAACTGTTCTTTTAGGATGCTTATAGTTCGTGTCATCCACGATGACCCGGACCCGGTACGTCCTAAAACTACGTCCACAAGAGAGGTATGGGCATTGTGAATGTCATCTCGCTTTGTGTGGTAGGGCACAGCACAGCGGATGTCATTCCAGATCTAGAGCAGAGCCCAACTGGGGAAGTACCTCCACCTTACAGAAAACCGTAGCCAAATAACACTAGACCCTACTCATAGTGTTGTGTTCCTGCCGGTGAGTAAGGTTGCCAGAGCTCAACGAGGGGTGGGAGGGGGTTAGGGTCGGCAACGCGCATGTAACTCCTCTGGAGTTGCAGGCGTACATAGGCTACGGATACTGCTTACCATCAGGCCGTATGCTTGTTTGCCACCGACGTAGTATAAAAAAAAAGATTTGTAAAATGTAACCTTTAATAATATGACAATACGAGTGAAGGCACGCGTCTTCGTGAATGACATGATCTAAAATTTCATCACACAGCCTAAAATGTTTTCATTTTAAGGTGCAACAGATATTCGATATTCGGTCGAATAGCATACATTCGGCATACCGACTATACGGCAAAGTGGCCGAATAGGCCGGATACCGAATAGTTGCCGAATATTCGTGGCATGGCCCCCTTAAATCCGATGTCAATTATCAAATATCAAACAAATATCAAATATCAAACATTTATTCAGCAAATAGGCCACAGCAGGGGCACTTTTACAATAAAAATTACAAAGAAAACAATTACAAATATGGAATCGATGAAATAATAAATACTTTATTAGAGATGTATACTGTCTCTAAATGTCAAATTACACAAAAAAACTATGATAAATAAATAAAACCAACAAATACTAAAATTCTTTAGAGATGTAAGTCTCTAAGTGTCAGAGATAAAATATAAAAAAAGATATTAAATTATCCTTAGAGATGTAGAGGGTCTCCAAGGCTTGTTTATCAGTCTATAATACTTACATGTCTCTGAACTATTCTTTTGGGATGCTTAATTTCATCAAAGAGCCTAAAGTGTTTTAAACGCTTTTGTCCGGACTTATTCGTAATTTAATACGACTAATACAGAAGGATAATATTATTGTTGCAATTGCGAGAAGCAGTTGTGTAATGTTTCCTTGAAATAACAATAATAAGGCTTGTGAACGTCAGTGTATTTAGATTTCACTCAAGGTCGCAACTTGTCACGTGATGAAGAGCTAAAAGGTGCATTGGGATAAGTTCGAATGCGGAGTAATTTTGAATATTGGAAATAACTACCAAAATCTAAAGTAATTTGTACAGTAGTAACGGTAAGCAAGGCGCAATTCATTTATCAAGTAAGACGATTTTTGCCAGATTTTGACCAGGGGGTTTTTCTTACATAGGGAAGGGCCCCTATATAAGAAAAAGTAAGAAAACGCGGACTCCCTCCCTCCTGTTTTTACGTAAGAATATAAAAAATATACACATTAGGTTTGATTTTCAATGAAACAATTTAGGGTAGGTACTTTTTTTGTGCCTGACTTTTTTTTTTTGCAATAATATTCTTTTATTTCATTTTAAAGTTTTTCATTACCGGCGCTGGCGCGGATTCAAGCGCTTTTCAAAGTATCATCTTAACTTACACATTTTTATGATCTTACATAAGAACTGTTAAGACCCCCCCCCCCCCACCCCCCCCACCCCCCATCCCTCATAAATGAATGGCATTTTAGTGGGCCAGTATGATGGGCCAACGTGTAGAGGAGCTATAAGATACTGGTCGTCTTCACCGCGGCCCCGAAACCTGGGCCCCGCTCAAACGGTACCGGGCTAGGGCCGCTAGCGGTCGTGGGGTTGGGTAGCGATCGGTAGCGAAGAGCTGGCCAACACCAGTAATTACATCGTCCCCATAATGATGAAGACTGACCACCCCACAGGAGCACATCCCACATCAATCCGCCGCAGTCATCGCAGCCGGAAGGCGGACATAGCCACTCTTACCTCCCTCTAGGGAGGTATCGAAGGACATCCATCATCACTATTGGTGCGGAGAGAAAAGTTGAAAGTATTCTAAAAAGCAAACTATACTTATAAACTACAATACATATACCCATATAAGAAATACATTTTCATATTTAAATAATAAAAGAAACACTAAAAATATGATATCGAAGCCATAATAATACATAGTGCATTAAAAAATATCTGCTTTCATACGAAGTACGAAACACTACAATATTCCAATGTAATTCAATATCGAGAAATCTCTTTTTATTTCTCATTTTAAAATTTCCCGAATACCATTCAAGTAGTTTTCGTTCGAACAGCGCGAAAAGGGAATATTAAATAAAATTGGACGCGTAAAAAACCAGTAAAAACCGGTAAAAACCGGTTATAATCCGACCAGATCCGGTTTTCACGCGTAACGTGAATCCTCTGTAACAGATTACTGCAAAAAGCAGAAATACCACTAAAACAAAAACTTACAATGAAAATAAATTTTGGCAATTTCCACCGAGTTTGTATCTTTATTAGAATATTCATTTACCAAACAAACTTTATCCTAGTTGTTGCGGATTTTCAGTGGTAAAAAATTGTTTTACTGATAAGGGCATTGACGGATTTCCCTAAGGTCCAGTAGACCCGGGCCTAGGGTGGCTATGGCTAGATATTAGGAGGAGAGTAGAGAGAGGAGGAGACGTTGAAAGTCATAGAATGTCAGAAAAAGAAAAGATTTTGCAATTATAAACGATTTTACCATAAAATGCCAAATAAAAGTTGAAGAAAGATGCAAGATTTTGTTTTTAATGCAATAAAACATTACTATCAATATTTTTCGAAGGATTGCATTTCAAATAAACATACATTTCTAAAGTACAGTAGGGTTCAAAAGTGTATGTACAAGTTATGAATGAAATCATTAATAAATTGTCAATGCAAATTTGAACCTCATGGTACACACTGATGCCACGTGTCACTGACAGTGTCAACACTGACATATAAATTAACGTCTACGTAATTTACTTTCTATACGTCATCTCGCTCACACTAATATGCCAGTACGAGGGAGATCCATAGAAAGTAAATTACGTTCACGCTAGCGTTTATCTTCTTCGTGTTGTGCCATGTCATCATCTGACGTCGGCGACCATCTCTCGGAACTTATTTCTATCTTTTGCCATTCTGCTCAGGTTGGCAGCGTCATTAATATGAGTCCAGCTTTTAATGTTATCCATCCAGGCTAGCTTCCTTCTTCCTCTACTTCTTTTACCCTCTATTTTGCCCTTTTTTTGCCTCTATTTTAGCGTTTATGTCAGTGACAAACTGGTGGTAAAACTAAACAAAGTAAAGTAAAGTATTTATTATTTAACTAGTGACAAAGTAAAGTATTTATTCATTGTTAACTGTGTACATAAGATGTCATATACAGAAGATATCGAACCAACAGTTGCCCGTTTCGAGTATACAAGATATGTGATCTTAAAACTACTAACTATACTAACTTACTGACTAACTTATTATCAAACTTGTAATCCCAGAAAAACTTATTTATGTTGTAAAATACATTTTCAATCAACCAGTTTTCAACTTAAATTTAAAACGATTCCCTTCTAACATTTTTAGGGTTCCGTAGCCAAATGGCAAAAAACGGAACCCTTATAGATTCGTCATGTCCGTCTGTCTGTCCGATTCTGTCACAGCCACTTTTTTCCGAAACTATAAAAGCTATACTGTTCAAACTTGGTAAGTAGATGTATTCTATGAACCGCATTATGATGTTCACACAAAAATAGAAAAAAAACAATAAATTTTGGGGGTTCCCCATACTTAGAACTGAAACTCAAAAAATCTATTTTCATCAAACTCATACGTGTGGGGTATCTATGGATAGGTCTTTAAAAATGATATTGAGGTTTCTAATATCATTTTTTTCTAAACTGAAAAGTTTGCGCGAGAGACACTTCCAAAGTGGTAAAAAGTGTGTCCCCCCCCCCCGTAACTTCTAAAATAACAAAATGAAAAATCTAAAAAAAATATATGATATACATTGCCATGCAAACTTCCACCGAAAATTGGTTCGAACGAGATCTAGTAAGTAGTTTTTTTTTAATACGTCATAAAAAATTAAAAAAAAAAATTTTTTCATCAAACCCATACGTAAGGGGTATCTATGGATAGGTCTTCAAAAATGATATTTAGGTTTCTAATATCATTTTTTTCTAAACTGAATAGTTTGCGCGAGAGACACTTCCAAAGTGAAAAAATGTGTGTCCCCCCCCCCTGTAACTTCTAAAATAACAGAATGAAAAATCTAAAAAAAATATATGATATACATTGCCATGCAAACTTCCACCGAAAATTGGTTCGAACGAGATCTAGTAAGTAGTTTTTTTTTAATACGTCATAAAAAATTAAAAAAAACAATTTTTTTCATCAAACCCATACGTAAGGGGTATCTATGGATAGGTCTTCAAAAATGATATTTAGGTTTCTAATATCATTTTTTTCTAAACTGAATAGTTTGCGCGAGAGACACTTCCAAAGTGAAAAAATGTGTGTCCCCCCCCCTGTAACTTCTAAAATAACAGAATGAAAAATCTAAAAAAAATATATGATATACATTGCCATGCAAACTTCCACCGAAAATTGGTTCGAACGAGATCTAGTAAGTAGTTTTTTTTTAATACGTCATAAAAATTTAAAAAAAAAAATTTTTTCATCAAACCCATACGTAAGGGGTATCTATGGATAGGTCTTCAAAAATGATATTTAGGTTTCTAATATCATTTTTTTCTAAACTGAATAGTTTGCGCGAGAGACACTTCCAAAGTGAAAAAATGTGTGTCCCCCCCCTGTAACTTCTAAAATAACAGAATGAAAAATCTAAAAAAAATATATGATATACATTGCCATGCAAACTTCCACCGAAAATTGGTTCGAACGAGATCTAGTAAGTAGTTTTTTTTTAATACGTCATAAAAAATTTAAAAAAAAAATTTTTTCATCAAACCCATACGTAAGGGGTATCTATGGATAGGTCTTCAAAAATGATATTTAGGTTTCTAATATCATTTTTTTCTAAACTGAATAGTTTGCGCGAGAGACACTTCCAAAGTGAAAAAATGTGTGTCCCCCCCCCTGTAACTTCTAAAATAACAGAATGAAAAATCTAAAAAAAATATATGATATACATTGCCATGCAAACTTCCACCGAAAATTGGTTCGAACGAGATCTAGTAAGTAGTTTTTATTTAATACGTCATAAAAATTTAAAAAAAAAAAATTTTTCATCAAACCCATACGTGTGGGGTATCTATGGATAGGTCTTCAAAAATGATATTTAGGTTTCTAATATCATTTTTTTCTAAACTGAATAGTTTGCGCGAGAGACACTTCCAAAGTGAAAAAATGTGTGTCCCCCCCCCTGTAACTTCTAAAATAACAGAATGAAAAATAAAAAAAATATATGATATACATTACCATGCAAACTTCCACCGAAAATTGGTTTGAACGAGATCTAGTGAATAGTTTTTTTTTAATACGTCAATAAATTAAAAAAAAAATTTTTTCATCAAACCCATACGTGTGGGGTATCTATGGATAGGTCTTCAAAAATGATATTTAGGTTCCTAACATCATTTTTTTCTAAACTGAATAGTTTGCGCGAGAGACAGTTCCAAAGTGGTAAAATGTGTGTCCAAAGTGGTAAAATGTTGAACAAGATCTAGCAAGTAGATTTTTTTTTAATACGTCTTAAATGGTACGGAACCCTTCATGCGCGAGTCCGACTCGCACTTGGCCGCTTTTTATTTAAACTGGCAGAGCGTTAAAAACACGTATTGCAGTATTGAATGTACTTCTGTAAAACATTGAGTTATTTGATTTTGAACATACAAGATTAAATTTGTACTGCTCGCTAAAATTATCTCTCTGCGAGGACTTTCTCCTGTAATAGGTGTTATTATTTTTTATAAAGAGGCAAAGTTCTAGTGAGAGTAAGAAACCGCTTTTCTCTAAACACATTACGTAAGGATTGTTCAGTATGCATGCGGTATATTGTACGCAAACATCGTTTTTGGAGGATAAATGTACTGTTAATATGTATAAATCTACCGAGGTCCCCCAGAAAATAAAACCGTATGTTAGCAGCGGGAACACATTTCCATAATATAACTTTTTGGCAACATCCTCAGAGCAGGTTCCTGAAAGTATTGACAGGGCATAGCACTGACTGGAAATCATCTTATTTATTTTAGTAATATGCGCCTTCCAATTCAAAAAAGTATCTATAGTAATACAGTAGCTGTACTGGGGGCCTAGCGCGTAAACCAAAATTGCGGGGATCTTTCTCTTTTATTCTTACTAAGACGTAATTGGAGTGACAGAGAAAAATGTCATTCAAATATCGTGCATTTCTTTCGTACTTGTCGTTGCATGTATTGGCGCAGGCGGGACGCATCATAACCAAATAATATGATTCAAATATCATTCTAAAATGCTCGTACCCCATCTTTTTTAAATTGGCGAATCTGCTATGAAATAATCTATGTACATGTTTCAGGGGGAAAATGGGAGAGGAATTTCAAAAGGGCTTAATCCCTTGTTTTTGGAAAAACACCCATTGAAACAGTTCTGAATAATTTATTTTAAATAACACGGCAGGATTATGAAAACATTATTTTGTATTACATTATTTTTTCAATTTTAACGTCGGTTTTAGGATTGGCTTTGCTATGGGGTGAGATAAAAGAGGTTATTTTGTTAATCTCTAAATATTTTATTATTTTTGCGTTCTATTTGTACGCCAAAGGTTTATCGCCCTGTTTAATGTTACAGTCGTCATGAAATTCATAGATAATAACTGGTTAAGTTCAAAATATACCTAGAGGTGGATCTACAATGAGGTGGATCTACAATGAGGTGGATCTACAATGAGGTGGATCTACAATGAGGTGGATCTACAATGAGGTGGATCTACGATTTTTTCCATTTGAGAGTCCTCGGCAAGTTTGGCCAAACACCCATATAAACGGTATTTCGTTCTCATTTAGAACATTTGTTGGATTGTAATGAAACTTTGTACATACAAAATTAGTTTATATTGCTCTATCTCATAACACAAAAGAAATAGAGCAAAAATAAGTTTTCTATGAAAATCTTAGGCACTTGTTAAGTTCCAAATTTTTAATTTGTTTACAGGGAGTTGTAGATACGTTGCCGCCATTTAAGATGGGAGTGCGTTCTTATCGTCTTACAATACAATACAATACAAATACACTTTATTGCACACCTCAATACAGAAACAGTACAAATAATACAACACATAAAGAAGAGGTAAACAACAGGCGGTCTTATCGCTAAAAAGCGACCTCTTCCAGACAACCTTTAGGTAGCGGAATTAAAAAAAAAAATTATGTCAGTAGGGTGTCGTCTTCTGTATTTTGATTCGTTAACTATTTATATTTTACAATCAGTACCCCTAGTGTAAATAAATTCGATTTCCAAACGTGACGTACGCGTTTGCGTTTAGTCTCATTTTGTATTGAATTTCGAAAGAGCGCACCAAGCGGGACGTTTTGGAAACTCAAAATCCTATACAAAATGACACTTAACGCAAACGCGTTCGTCACGTTATGATGTCGATCAAAGTTACACTAGGGGTACTGGTCACTGAATTGGGTCACTGGTGTGCTAATTCCTTAATATCAATACGGGTAAGTGTGGCAAACGTATAAGAAACATAGCCAAATTCATCGAAGGTCATGTATTTTATAAGTATACCTATAATAAAATGAAGGTTCGCCCGGACTTTCGTTAGTGAAGTCAATTAAAATTTGTGAAACGAGCGTGGCTAATGCGCAGATTACTGGTGAATCATGCGCACGGCCAGTCCTTACCGCTGAGTGGTACAAGTGACAAGCGAACACTCAGATAAAGATGAGGCACACCGCACTAAATACGTCATATATATATTTGTGGCGTCAGCATTGAGCGCGCACGCTCCTGGCCTATAACCGCGAAAGTCGAAGTTCGTCAATTGCGGGCATTTTTCTCTGTCACTCTAATTACGTCGTCACAGCAGAGTCATGCGAGCTCCTAGTGCTATTTTGCCTCAACTTCGCCTCCCCCTCGTAGTCTCTTCTTGCTAGTCCTTGCTGCAGGATCTGCTGGCTGGAGCTACCCCAAGTATCAGTATCAGTCACTCTAATTACGTCTTAGTGAGAGTAAAAGAGAAAGATTTGCGAATTTCAGTTTTCGCGGTAGGCCCCCAGACACTATGATCATGCGTTTCGTGACCCTCGGGTCTCGTAATGCTACGCTGCATGCCTTACTGAAAGCGTCGCTGTCTAAAAATGCGTTGGTAATACGTATAATGATATAACTTTTTTTAAAGACAACAATGGCACAAATCGTACTTTGTTAATTAGAAACCAAAACCTAAAGCCTTTTTTAGTTTCAAAGGCTCACAGAAGCTACGCAATTATTAGTATTCGTATTAGTAGAACAACATACTTCAAGATGGTATTAAGGAGAGTGAAAACAACTAAAATGTTTTGTGAAACGAGCGTGGCTAATGCGCAGATTACTGATGAATCATGCGCACGGACAATCTTTACCGCTGATTGGTGTAAGTGTTAAGCGAACATCCAGAAGGCTGCTTTTTTTTTTAATGATAAAGGAGGCAAACGGGCAGACGGATCACCTGATGGTAAGCGATTACCGCCGCCCATGGACACCTGCAACACCATAGGGGTTGTAAGTGCGTTGCCGGCCTTTAAGATCCACGCTCTTTTCTTGAAGGTTTCCACTGAGGAAGGATAAATAAATTACATATTTGGGGAAAATCTTACACAGATCGACCTAGCCCCAAACTAAGCTCGTATTGGCCTAGACGACGATATACATATGTACTATATACTCGTAGATAAATACATACTTATATACATAAAGAAAACACTCATGACTCAGGAACAAACATCTGTGTTCATCACACAAATAAATGCCCTTACAGGGATTCGAACCTGGCACCATCGGTTTTCTCGTCAGACCGGTCGTCTGACGAGAGTATGAAAAGAGGATGAGAGACGAGGTACGGGAATCAACCGATGACATCGGTTCTTTTCTAGACTCTCCTGGATTACAACCAGCAATAATATAATGTCGCAACAGTAACGCAGCTGGAGTAGCCATCCGAACATTTACTGATGCTGCGTTGACAAAGGCAATGTCTCCTTAAAATTAATTTATTGCACATTTGATAAAAACTTATATTGTAATCGATGTAAATAAAGTTTTCTACCCATTCACTTGAAGCTTAGCTGGAAGAGATCCCTTATAGGAAAGATCGCCTTTGTTCTGTATATCTTATGTTATCCTGTGGTATGTAGGTATAGTATAGTTCTTCTTCTTCCTTGTTTCCTCATGACTGAGGATTGCGACCACATGAGGTCCTTGTTATGTGCTCCAAGGCTCTCCGTTCTGCACGATTTCCCGCCGTCATAATAATAGGCGACTGTGTAGATACCTGGCAGGTCTTCTTTACATATCTATCCAGCGGGTGGATGTCCACTAACTCATCTTCCATCCACCATGTCCCACAATGAGCTTTTTCATTACATAAACTGATTACTATTACTATTAAGTACAGTCAAAAAATTAATATTACATACCAATTCGTACACGAACGAGAACGATACAAGGTCAACAAATATAGCTGTCTCGGCGCCACCTATGAGTTCGTAGCCTTTGGCGTCGATACACTCGGGGCGTGGGGCAAAGGAGAGGCAACAGGAGACCCTCGCGCAGGCAGCTTTCTCGCGCAAAGGCGCAGCGCGGGAATGCTGCCTGCGTGATGGGCACTCTGCCAAGAGGCCAAGGGCTAGGTTAGGTTTAGTTATATTAGTCTATTTTATAAGTTATAATTCTGTTAACTTAAATTTAGTTTGTAATGCAATCGTATCTTCTTCTTCCTCGCGTTGTCCCGGCATTTTGCCACGGCTCATGGGAGCCTGGGGTCCGCTTGACAACTAATCCCAAGATTTGGCGTAGGCACTAATTTTAATTGTAATGCAATCGTATGTTGTGTAATTTAGTACATTATCATAGTGACAATAGATCCGATATGGAAGTCACTAGTGTCCTCTTGTTGTCACTGTGACAAGGTCGGAAATGGTACTTTTTAGGGTTCCGTCAAACGGGACCCTATTACTGAGACTTCGCTGTCCGTCCGTCCGTCCGTCCGTCTGTCACCAGGCTGTATCTCATGAACCGTGATAGCTAGACAGTTGAAATGTTCACAGATGATGCATTTCTGTTGCCGCTATAACAACAAATACTAAAACCAGTATAAAATAAATATTTAAGGGGGGCTCCCATACAACGAACATATTTTTTTGCCGTTTTTATAAATAATGGTACAGAACCCTTCGTGCGCGAGTCCGACTCGCACTTGCCCGGTTTTTATTTATTTATTCATAATAAAGTAATACATAAAACTCGGCAAACTGTGACGTTTGATGGCGAGGTACGTTTTTTTGCTAATAACTTAACCTATTTGGGTTAGACACATTTTATAATATGGTTAAATCGTTCGCATTTTCCTGTAGACATCGTAAAGTTAAGGGAATCTTTAGCTAATTTTTATGCTGCACCGTCAGGGTACACTTTTTCACCACGTGAGAAAAAAAAGATATAACCTCAACACAGAATTATGACTTGAAACTTATAACTTGCACCGCCATCTAACGGTATCTCCGCTTAGTCATATTGGTTTATCGTCACGTACGTAAACGTTATCAGGTGTGAATTGGGTTAAACTTCTGCTTGTACGTTTGTGTCGGGTTAGGTGGCAGCCTAATTGCGGAACGAATCGGACCGACCTCACTTTGAATGGTGGTTACTGTACTTTCCGATTTTTGTGTATTGATGTATTTAATTAATGAATTGATGTCCGCTTCTCCAGTTAAACTGCCCTTTAGGTAGTTAGTATTTGAACATCTTGCAAAGATTCATTGACTCATTGTTATGCACTAATGCCATAATTAAGTCATGGAAAGACTGCCATTCAGTGCAGTTGCCATTCAACGAAGGAAGCGAAATACGTGGTAATTTTACTTCACCACTATTCGATGTGCTAGGTGTAAGTGTTTGTTTAGACTCACTTTTTGTCGGCACCATACAATCTAACTTAGACATCATTTCGCCTTTGTATGCGTAGGACGCTTCTTCAAATTCCTCAAACATGTCGGCGAAATAATTTGTAGCTGGACGCTGTTCCATAGGAATCGACAAAATTAACATTTCATGTAAGGCTTTAAATTCTTTCCAATACAATTCCAGTGTATCTATTCTTCCCTTCACATAACCAGCCGTCAATCTTTAATCGTGAAAATAGAAGGCAAAATACAACTTTGCGAACTGTATTTGGTAGTCAGCCTAATTGTAAAATGGATTCGATCAAGGTCAATTTAGATGCTGTATTTACCTTATGCTTAACATCAGGCGATCCGTCTGCTCGTTTGCCTATATATATAGTCCTCCTCATCGTTTTCGATGACGGCGACCCCAAATAAACACATTATGGACGTTGTCTAGCATGAGCCCTAATGTGGCTGGCCAGGCCGAACTTGCTCTTAAATACTCTATTGCACGCGTGACAATAAAGTTGGCCAGCTGCGTTGAACGTGTACACGTAGGAGGGCTTCCTCATCCCTGTCCTTTTATATGGAACAGAGACATGGTGCCTCTACAAAACAGACATAAAGAAACTGGACACTTACCACCTGAGGTGTCTGCGGTCTATACTCAGGATCAAGTGGCAGGACCATGTTCCCAACTCTGAGGTCCTGCGTCGTTCCGGAATGTATGGCATGGAGGCCTTACTAATGCAGCGGCAGCTCAGATGGTGCGGGCACGTCCTTCGTTTGCCTATTCTGTCATTAAAACAATCACCATAGCGCTCTTACAATCGCTATTACATTACAATGTAAACTAAAGCCATCTAAAGTAATGGTTTTATTACCATATTGCCTAACATTATTACACCAATTACACGCTTTTATTTAGTTTCACCTGTCCCGTTGTCTGTAATCAAATCTTCAAAATTTGATACACTTCCCGGTTTCCGATGAAGCTGAAAATTTGCATACATATGTAAGTTGGGTGACAATGCAATATTATGGTACCATCAAGCTGATTTGATGATGGAGGCAGGAGGTGGTCATGGGAACTCTGTGATGAAACAACACAACCTAATTAAGAAAAATGAGACTTAACGCAAACGCGTACTGCACGTCACGCTATCGAATAAATGTACATATTATCGAGTCACCAGCCTATTTTCTAAACAAATCATTATTTCGCAAATAGCACGTGCTAAGTACGAATGACACAACTATTGACTAATCTACCATTAAAAGGTAAACTCCATAATTGTAGTCATAGATCGTGTCATTCACGAAGACGCGTGCCTTGATTCGTATTGTCATGTGGTTAAAGGTTAGATTTGATAAATCTGTGCGTCATCGTGGATGACACGAACTATAGGTCGTTTTCAATTCTATACAATTAAATCCATTTATTACAGGTCAAAATAGGTCCATATGACTCGGTACATACAGGCTAATTCGAATATGCACTGACATCAAACCGATATTAGAATGATATTGGAATCATATCAGTTAGCTGTCATTCGCGCGTTCATTTCGGTCTGACTTGTCGGCGCATGTATTAGTGCAAGCGAGACGCCCACGCGAATGGCAATGCTTATAAGATGTCACAATGATACAATACCGATCTGTAAGTGTCAAAAGTGAAATTTTAACTTTACTGACAGATCGGTATCGTATCGCTTCGAATACGGCGTGATATGATTGCAATGACATGAAACGAACGCGAGTGAACGATGAGATGACGGGTGACAGAAAGATATGGAAGGAAAAGACATGCTGCGCCGACCCCAAATGAATGGGATAAGGGCAAGCGAATGATGATGATGATTGCAATATTATTCTAATATCGGTCAGAGGCACATTCGAATTGGCCTGTTAGTCACTCGGTATGGTATGGTTCCCGTAAACGGAACAATGGTGTTCCGGGCATTTGAGAGTGCGTGGGGGTGAAGCCAATGCAAGATCTTAAGGAAAAATAGTGGGCTACTAGATGAAAAAATGGCATATTTATGATTAATCTAGCTCCAACCCGCAACTTCGTTTGTGTAGCATGATATTTATATTTTAAGATTTTTATTATTGTATGTATGTTAGTCTGTAAGGTATGTATATATGGGCCATAGTTGCCTGAAAATAAATGATATTTAACTTAATTTAATTTAATTATAAAGACGCATGGCACACTGCATCGTATTCGCACACGCTTCGAAATTTGAGCGAGTCAACGCGACGTGCGAATCAGATTCGGTGTGCCATGCGCCTAAGATTAATATAAACAATCCCGTGTCCATGGCAAATTTCATCTAGATAGGTTCAGCGGTAAGCATGAAGAGGTAACATTTTGTAATACTAGCCATTCTCCTACTTGCGTCGTTCCTCAATATTGAGGGTCATGACCTCCCTTTGTATCTCTTTCACTCTTATGATATTTCTCCATCTGTCTTTGTCACTGGCGGTGTGGAGAGCCATGTGGACTGAGTCAATATATGTATGTATAAAATGTTCTTATATTGTTGTAAATTTAATATTTATATGCAAGTATTTTTTTTAGATCTATCTAGTTTCCAATTCAGTTTTCTGCTCTTCCTAAATAGTTAAATTCATATTATCATTCCTCCACTCCCTTAAGGTTGTCTGGAAGAGATCGCTCTCTAGCGATAAGACCTGTTATTACCTCTGTCTTCCTGTATTATGTGTGTCTTTCTGTAAATGTATATTCAGAGGATGTGCAATAAAGGATTTGCGTTGTACTGTGTTGGATTGAATGTAACTTTTCTTTAAAATAACTTACCCCATTCTGGCTAGCCCCCTGATATAATAATCATGAAGACTGCAGCCCGGCAGTCGGTAATTGCAGTCTAACTGCAGCGCAAACAGACAACGGTCAACATTTGCCTTGTAAACGGACACACGGAATAGTTATCCATGAAGAAACAGTGTAGGTACAGTCAGCATCAATAGTAGCGGATGAAACAACGCTCCAAAATTATCTGATATTCCGGATAACTTTTCCAAATATAGATAAATCTCTAAAATTTACATTCAAAAGTATATCTTTTACCGTCTTAATTGTTCTACATATAGAACCACCTCATTTTGTTAACCTGTTTCAGAATGGTAGATACTTCTGAAACCTTGTTTGATCCGCTACTTTTGATGCTGACTGTACCTATGTATAGGTATGTATACTTACTTACTTGGCTGGCGCGATGACCCAAAATGAGTCTTGGCCTCCAACACAAGAGCGTGCCACTTTTCTCGGTCCAGAGCGATGTGATATGATATGATATGATATTTATTGGTAAATATTTACATTTACAAGTCCTTTTATATACAATTATCTTGTGATAGATTTTACATTGTTTTACTTACTATACTCACTATACTCATGTATTAAAAATATTACAATATTACAATACAATACAACGAACTCACGAAGATCTGCCGTCACTCAATCCGCCCAACGATATTTAATGAGTTTAATGACCAACAGGACGGCGTCCAGTTGGTCGACCCAAGTAAGTAAGTAAGTAGGTATGTATATAGGCACTCTTTTCTGTTTAGATTTTCATGATACTGTTAATAAGTTTTGTGGGAAAATCAGCGCTGACTTTCATGTGTGCCAATAAAGATTATTTTGTCTATCTAACTTTGGTTTTTGTGTCTTTTCCATAGAAAAAGTAAACGATTTATTTTAAATAAACCTCATCGCACGAAATATGAAGTATGCCGAAAAATTATTAATAATTTGTGTATAACCATCTGCGAGGATATTACGGTATTTTTTGCGGTTCTTGAATTTTATTGATTTTTTGTTCCTGCTCCATACTTAAAAATCATAACTTCGACTTTTGTCATGACAAATCGTTTGAAATTCATAGTTTATCATAAAAATGATGGGCAAGACCCGTTTCAATAAAAAAAAACTTTAAAATGTCAATTTCGGTTTTTACCATTTTTCCATAGAAACAATTATTGATAATAAAAAACCGGACAAGTACGAGTCGGACTCATCCACCGAGGGCTCCGTACTTTTTTAGTATTTGTTGTTACAGCGGCAACAGAAACACATCATCTGTGAAAATTCCAAACCGTCTATCTATCACGGTTCATGACATACAGCCTGGTGACAGACGGACAGGCAGATAGACAGACGGACGGATAACGGAGTCTTAGTAATAGAGTCCTTTGCCCTTTGGGTACGGAACCCTAAAAAAACCGCCGTGACGGAAATATGTAGTATGATAAAAAAAATCACAAATAATTTGTAGTATTATCTGCGATGATACTTATTACAGTTTATTTTGCGGTTTTGGAAAGAACTTGATTTTTTGCTCCTGCAACAAATATTTTTCGAAAAAATAACTCGACACTTTTAATGCCAAATTGTACCAAATTCAAAAGTTACCATAACAATACTGGGCAAAACATATTTAATTTTTTTTTGTGACAGTTTAGTTTATGTCAATGAGAGCCGAATTACAGCCCACAGTGCTGCGCCGAGTACGCAGCAGTAATGCCACTACAGTAATACCTATAGCTGCAGTTGCTAGTTGCTATTCGAATGGAACTTTTACCGTTATTTATATAACTATGATGTCATTTAATAAACAAGGATTCAATATATGCTTATTCCACTTGTAAGGATACTGTTTAGTTTATATAGATATTTTGTCATTATAATACATTTTTTAGGGTTCCGTAGTCAACTAGGAACCCTTATAGTTTCGCCATGTCCGTCTGTCTGTCTGTCTGTCTGTCTGTCCGAGGCTTTGCTCCGTGGTCGTTAGTGCTAGAATTCTGAAATTCGGCATGGATATATAAATCAATAAAGCCGACAAAGTCGTACAATAAAATCTAAAAATTTAATTTTTTTGAGGGTACCTCCCCTACACGTAAAGTGGGGGTGATTTTTTTTTTTTTGCTTCAACCCTACAGTGTGGGGTATCGTTGGAAAGGTCTTTCAAAACTAATACGGATCTTCAACAAACATTTTTTGATAAAGTGTATATATTCGGAGATAATCGCTCCGAAAGAAAAAAAAATGTGTCCCCCCCCCTCTAACTTTTGAACCATAGGTCCAAAAAATATGAAAAAAATCGTGGAAGTAAAGCTTAAGAAAGACATTAAATGAAAACTATAGCGGACATGATCAGTTTAGCTGTTTTTGAGCTAACGCAAAAGGTTTCCCCTTCATAGTAAAAAGACTTAATTAGGTACTGATTATGCAAATTTGCCTATTTGTTTAACTCGCGTGAAAGGTACCGTTTCATCCCTTGGTTAACAATTTACTATACTATAAGCTCCAGTTTAGCTTATTGTGACGTAAGAGTAACTACGGAACCCTACACTGAGCGTGGCCCGACATGCTCTTGGCCGGTTTTCTAGATTAAATAAGCTAAGTATACTATTAAAAGTATTTGTAACGACCGATCACGTGAAGGGTGACGTGATCGATCCCTCCATCTTAAATATTGAACGAGCATTCGGGAGGTGACATTCGAACGATGACAGTCGATGCAAATTACAAGTGGTTACGTTGATTGTATTATTAGCAGGTCAGTACTTACGTTTTGTTTTGTTAGAACTCGAAACAATATAATTGCTTGTCTAAGCGTACTACTGTCGTGTGGTTAGTTAGATTGGAAGAGGTTATATTCATTGTGCCAAATAAATGTATTTTGATCACACCTACCGTTGTTTTAATATTATGGTTAGACCCCTTATACACTGTAAACAAATCATAAGAAAAATAAGAAAGTATGAATTTTTTGCTCATTATTTATCGTATCGGTAACTAGACGAACGCCCGAAGCAAAAGCTTAATGGATACATTTAAAAACAGAAAACCTGGATTTACTTAAAACGCTCGTGTTTGATTTAAAATATATTTATTGTACCCACACAACACATCCGCTCCGAATAAAACTCATCTACGTCGATATGTAACCAATTTAAATTGAGCTTCCGAACTCAAACAAACGTCCGAAAAATCTGTACAAATCGCACGTCCCAAGAGAGGAACGTGGGATCACTTTAACTTGGTTGATCATATATGTTTCCACTTTATACATGAGATGTTGAGAGCGCCCAGAGGCAATGCAGTATAGTGATTTTTATTTTTATTTATTACTCGCTATGAACTGGCCTTAATCAATACTTTGTACGTTGTAAAATACGAAAAAACGAGTGTGGATTACCGTGCCTGCTTTTGTGAATTTTAAAGTTATCGGGGAAAGGGAATTGTGAATAATAATTAATATCGGCTGCGTTCATTCTGAATGATCCCAACGAAATCAGTACCATACCATACAAGCGGCCCGATTCGAAGAATGATTAAGATCTTGGAAAGATATTTAAAAGATCGATAACTAAGGACATGTCAAAATTGACGTTTATTTCGACTCCGCTGTGATCCCGGTAAGATCTATCTACGATATTTCTAACGTCAAAGTGACATTGGTTACCCGAATCGAGCTGCTTCTGTCAATTATACGACATACAAACGATACCTAAATGATAATTTATCTAAACCAGAACTTATCGCTATCGTATTTCATCCTTCGAATCCGGCCGTTCGTGTAATAAAAATAGCGGGGATCCATTTAAGAGCATATTTGTTATCGTCTTTTGATTAGGAAAAAGTAGAATTGTTTGTCGTACAAGTCGGTCAATTCTCCATCCTAAAACCAAACATTTTTCGCGTCAAAAATTTTTTCTTCTACTTTGTCGTTATCAGAACACGACGATAAATAAAGATGTTAGGTATCCGTCAAGCACATTGATTTTTGTGAATCGAATCAATTGTACAAACAGCAACGTCAGCAGCACTCTTGACTGTAGATTGGTGGACCTTATGCCTTTTGTAATAAGGTCCACTGATGAACAGTTAACAGAGTGGGCAACGGTATGACGTACGTATAAGATTTTTTAAAAAAGAAACCTGGCGAACAGTTTTAAAATTATTTTCGTTTGAGTCTGTTAAGTTTGAACCACCTCATTTATTAGCATTACTTTTTCCATTTCCCAGAACAGACATATAGCGGTACTGTTTTATATTCCTGGACCAACTTAGGTATACATTTAGCCAGTATTGTCTACTTTAATTTGCCGTAAACCTTCCTATAACGGCTAACTTAGCCTTATCAACGCCCCCGACATCTGTAATCTAAACTAACTGCATTAATTTAGATCAGGTGCGCGATACATCGCAAGGGCTCGATTAAGTTGTCTGTCTTCACGTGAGTAACGCACATGCCTGAGCGACGCTTGAGCGGAGTGATAGGCGGAGCGAGCAACGGAGGGACAAGAGGAGGCGGACAAAAAGCGTTAGCAAAGATACACTAACTACATTATCAGTGCGATACATTGCAAGGGATCGATTAAGTTGTCTGTCTTCACGTGAGTATCGCACACGCCTGAGCGACGCTCGAGCGGCGTGATAGGCGGAGCGAGAAGCGGAGTGAAAACCTACTCGTTGCAAGAAAGCGCTGCGTGCCAGTTGACAGAGAATCAGAGATACATTAAGTAAGTAATTATCACATTTATGAATCATGGCTGTTTTCAATGTATATAAGTATGTATTTATCTATATACGTATGTTTATCGTCACCTAGTACCCATAGTACAAGCTTTGCTTAGTTTGGGGCTAGGTTGATCTGTGTAAGATTGTCCCCAGATATTTATTTATTTTATTTTATTAAGAATGCGCGATACATCACAAAGGCTCAAGTAAGTTGCCTATCTTCACGCCATTGTGGCACACGCCTGGGCAACGATTGAGCGGAATGATTTATTATGCGGAAAGAGCAACGGAGAGACAAGAGAAGCGGGCAACAAGCGTTAGGCAAGATAAACTAACTGCAATATCAGTGCGATACATCGCAAGGGATCGATTAACTTCTCCGTCGTTATGCCAGTAGCACACGCCTGATTGCCGATGGAGCGTAGCGGTACGCAGAGCGAGCAGCGGAAGCCTTATGGACAGTAACGCCATGCTTTAGACTTGGAGTGCGAAATGGCTGTTCTGGTTCACTCAAAATTTTAATTTGACAATAATAATTTTTGACTACGATTTCTGGACTAGCTACGTTCTACGACTTATTGACTGATAATATGAAGTAAAAAAACTTTCGTTAGTCTGTTCGACTGTCTAGCTGCCCGGCTGTTCTTTTCTACAGATCGAATTTCTCAACCAATTCTCGCGAAATTTGTTAGTAGGTTCAATATTAATATCGTTTAGTTATTTCAAAATGGTGTTTATAAATTCGCGCAGGCCCGATTTAGAGACTTGGTATGGCACCTAAAATTTAGGGGGGGGGGGGGGGGCTTCTCCATCTTACTTTCTAACCGTTAGTGTCATTGTTATTATATAGGGGTGTATGTCTTAAAGAAAAACTCAGAAGTTAACATATATGTGAAACTGAAAGCCTACGTGAAAATGACAACTTAGATGTCCATATTTTTGTGACGATTGGAGTGTATATATTTTCTTGGACACCTTGCCCGCTTAGGTATATCTGCTGCTGACTGTTCACCCTATTGTCCTTATTGTGCTTGTGTGTCTTTTTTGTTAGCTTATCCGTTGCTGTATGTTCAACTTTTTTTTTGCGACAATAAATTACTTTTTATTTATTTAATTTATTTATTCAGGTTCGGGCCTCGTGGGCCTAGGCGAAAACCCGACCATGCATTCGCAAGGTGTGCAGCTCACACCACTAGTTATTTAATCGCTATTTCCCGCACTCTGTCCCCAGCATAGCATTAATTTGATGAATCTCCACCTGACCGCACGTTTAACGCCGTGTGGACCACGGTAATTGAATGGCCGCTATTATTTTATAGGTGCGCAATACAATTAACTGTGGTACTTGCAGTTTGGCCCGAAATATCGTTAAATGGAAAATATTGGACCCGGATATGTACTTGGGCCCGGGTATGTCCTTAAACTACGTCCGAAAGAGAGGTATGGGCACCGTGAATGTCGTCTGTCTTAGTGTGGTAGGGCACAGCACAGCGGATATTCCAGATCTAGAGCAGAGCCCAACTGGGCAAGTACCTCCACCTTACAGAAAACCGCAGCCAAATAACACTAGACCCTACTCATAGTGTTGTGTTCCTGCCGGTGAGTAAGATTGCCAGAGCTCAACAAGGGTACGGGGTGTCAGGGTCGGCAACGTGCATATAACACCTCTGAAGTTGCAGGCGTCCATAGGCTACGGTAACTGCGTACCATCAGGCGGGCCGTGCTTGTTTGCCACCGACATAGTATTTAATTAAAAAAAAAAGTTGCGTACCATTTGCCACCGAACATAGATAAATTGGCAAATACTGCTTCAGTGTTGACGAACTTGTTGAATCGTGCACTAACCTTATAAATAAAATGATAACTTGAAAGCTTTAAAAATAATTATGATAAATCCAGAAGTGCTGTACAGTCAGCATCAAAAGTAGCGGATCAATTAAGGCGTCAAAAGTAGGTATCTACTACTACCATTCTGTATTTAACAGCTTAACAAAAAGTGATGGTTCTATATGTAGAACAATTAAGACTGTAAAATATATACTTTTGACCGTGAATTATAGATATAGATATTTATCTATTATCTATATTTTGACGACCGGTTTGGCCTAGTGGGTAGTGACCCTGCCTACGAAGCTGATGGTCCCGGGTTCAAATCCTGGTAAGGTTTACACCTTTTACATCTCCAGATTTAATGTGTTTTTAACCATAGAGACTATACATCTCTATTGTATTGTATTAATTATTTATTTTAAGATTATTATAATGTAATGTTTACCCAGGTATTGGCTGTTGTATTTATAAATGTTGTTATGTATTTTTCATGTCACTATATTATGTTACTATAAATGTTGTATTGACTTGTAAAAGAGCCCTTGAGGCCTACTTGCAGAAATTTTTTTTGAATTTTGAATTTTGAAGGGCATTTATTCGTGTGATGAGCATGGATATTTGTTCCTGAGTCATGGGTGTTTTCTATGTATTTAAGTATTTATAAATATTTATATATTATATATATCGTTGTCTAAGTACCCTCAACACAAGCCTTATTGAGCTTACTGTGGGACTTAGTCAATTTGTGTAATAATGTCCTATAATATTTATATTTATTTAATATTTATCTATATTTGGAAAAATGATCAGGAAAATCAGATACTTTTGCCGCGTTGTTTCATTCGCTACTATTGATGCTGACTGTACCCATTCTTTATTCTTTATTTCAGGTAAACATCTGTAACTTACAGTTAAGAAGCTAAAGCGTTACAAATATTAATTTATATATATCAACATTACAATGATTTAAGACTAACAAAAACTTCGTAACTTAAAAACTAACACATTAGGGTGTTTTGATTACTTTCTTACATTGTTGAATTAAGAAATACCACGTAGAGTGAAACAGTACCCCTAGTGTAAATTTTATCGACATCATAACGTGACGAACGCGTTTGCGTTAAGTCTCATTTTGTATAGGATTTTGAGTTTCCAAAACGTCCCGCTTGGCGCGCTCTTTCTAAATCCAATACAAAATGAGACTAAACGCAAACGCGTACGTCACGTTTCAAAATCGAATTTATTTACACTAGGGGTACAGTACCCCTAGTGTAACTTTGATCGACATCATAACGTGACGAACGCGTTTGCGTTAAGTCTCATTTTGTATAGGATTTTGAGTTTCCAAAACGTCCCGCTTGGCGCGCTCTTTCTAAATCCAATACAAAATGAGACTAAACGCAAACGCGTACGTCACGTTTCGAAATCGAATTTATTTACACTGGGGGTACAGATCACACTGCGGGTCAGTTGAGCTGGGAGAGCGCGGTCGGGAGCGGCGCTTGCCGCTGCAGTGCGCCTATTAGTATTACTTGAATATGTACCTACCTAAAATTGACTTGTTAAACATTGACTTTTATCAATAAATTTCTTATATCTTGTAAATACATGATGTGGGAAAATCTTACACTGTGGAAATATTTCTTACTGGTTCTTCTTTCAGATTTTTTCACAAAATATCTAAAATGATTGTGTTCCCACTATTCACATCGTACAGTCAGCTGTTAGTGGCATCCCTGCGGATACATTTTTATGCAAAGGTGTTAAGCTTATAATATTGCTGACTATACCTACATACCTAGAGATGTTAAAATAAGCCAAATAACATGAATCAGTACCCCTAGTGTAAATTTATTCGATAGCGAGACGTTACATACGCGTTTGCGTTAAGTCTCATTTTATATGGGATTTTGAGTTTCCAAAACGTCCCGCTTGGCGCGCTGTTTCTAAAGCCCATACAAAATGAGACTTAACGCAAACGCGTACGTCACGTCTCGCTATCGAATAAATTTACACAAGAGGTAGTAGGGGTACAGATCATATTTAAATTGCAATGGCCAACTTTAGGGACAAAATTACGACCGGACTAAAAAAGAATGCTAAGCGTTTCGACAATTGTTATTAAAGAGGTTGATAAATGATAAGTGATAATTGTTTATGAAAATCAAAAATACTATTTGAAATCATCCTATAAGTGGTTTGACGTCATCCGCACTTTTTGTACGACCCCCGGGTTATTATATAGTTCGTGTCATCTTTTTTCATATCATTTCATTTTTCGTGTAATTTTTTTCGGTATCGATGCCGTCTGGCGCAAGAAAACTGCCTCGCTGCTTGACAGGGTGCGCGGGAGTAGCAACAGCATGTTAGGCATGATAGCCAATAAGTCTGATTGTCCTCTTATGTGCAAAATGAGCCAGAGGACCAAATCACTTTTATTAATTTATTTAGTGAACTAACATGTAGATTGAGTTCAAAACTAACAATATGTGGACCATTATGTAGTCTGTTATATATAAATTGATTGAAATTTAAATTGAATTTACACTTTAACCTTTAATAACATGACATTATCAAGGGCATATATGAATAACACGATCTATAAACCCACTACATAGTACTGAACTTAGCATAGCACCCAACTATTGTATTAAAAAACAACAATTATTACTTAAACCGTTAGAAAACACCTCAATTTTCTCCTCAAACTTTGGTTACGTTCGAAAATAACTTAAAGTTGGTGAAGAAAATCCATTTCCCTTCAATTTGGACACGAACGAGGTTTAACCTAGAATTAAACGTTCAACTTTTTAATGTCGCTGCCTATGGGTGACAAACACGAAATATGGGGACTTGGCTTCATTCGTGACTTTAAAATACTTACTTACTTACTCCGTTGACTCAGCGACCCAAAATGAGACTTGGCCTCCGACACAAGACAGCGCCACTTTTCTCGGTCCTGTGCGACCTCTCGCCAATTGTCGACTCGAAGCTCGCGCAGATCCGCCTCCACCATGTCGCTCCAGCGATACCTAGGGCGTCCGATAGGACGTCCTCCTGCCAGGCGACCCAGGTACGCTCTTTTTACGTTCCGATCTTCGTCCATTCTCTCAAGGTGGCCCAACCAACGGAGTCTGTGGGCTTTACTTTCTCCCATGATGTTAGGTTCAGCCACTAGGTCTTCAATCTCACGGTTCTTAAGGACTGTCCAACTTCCATCCGGTCTTCGTTTGGAAATACCTACTTACCTCTTCTTTTTCCTCGTGTTGTCCCGGCATTTTTCCACGGCTCATGGGAGCCTGGAGTCCGCTTGACAACTAATCCCAAGATTTGGCGTAGCCACTAGTTTTACGAAAGCGACTGCCATCTGACCTTCCAACAGAGGGAAATTACCTACCTATTAGTTTAAATATTTTTCGAAGAAATATTGGACGAAGTTTGTTGCGATACTCTTGGATGAAACCTTCACCATATACCACTACGGTGCCAATCTAGTAATCAATTCTTTATTTGCAAATATCGACACAAGAAAATACAATAAATAATAACAGTAATACTAATCTTTCCACATAATCAACATTAAATAAAACATACAGCTCGCCTGATGTTAAGCCGTCACCTGCACCTGCCTGATGTATACCTATGGAAGCCTAAAACTCTATTGGTGTTACATGCGCGTTGACGACACTTTTCTTCCTACCTACTACCTGGGTCAAACTTCTTTCCGATGTCTTGTTCTGACCACTCTGTCACGCTTTTTTTTTTTCAATACTACGTCGGTGGCAAACAAGCATACGGCCTGCCTGATGGTAAGCAGTCTCCGTAGCCTATGTACACCTGCAACTCCAGAGGAGTTACATGCGCGTTGCCGACCCTAACCCCACCCCCCTCGTTGAGCTCTGGCAACCTTACTCACCGGCAGAAACACAACACTATGAGTAGGGTCAAGTGTTATTTGGCTGCGGTTTTCTGTAAGGTGGAGGTTTACCCAGTTGGGCTCTGCTCTAGATCTGGAATGACATCTGCTGTGCTGTGCCCTACCACACAAGGCGAGATGACATTCACATTGCCCAAAAATATTGTATTGTATTGGTCTGTCAAATAAATAAATATAGTCCAGTGTTATTGCATGTATTTATAGCTGTAGATTATTTTATTTCAGAAACATTAAAACTAAAAATAATCTCATACAAAAAGCAACGAATAGTCACATTTTTTGGGGCAAAAAAAACCACGAAAATATTTTTGACCCTCCTACCAAAATCAAGAATAGATGGTGTCTTATAACCGAACGCAGGCCTGACTAAGAAGTCTAAGGAGTAGTATTTTATTAATAAGTCTACTTACATGTTGTGATCTGGGGGCCTAGCCAAACTGACAATTCTTGATAGAAAACGCCAATTAAAACTAAAAGAATGTATAAAAATAGTCACGTGGCCGTTCATAGCATATAAAAATACAAATTGTTTATTTGACAAATATAATTTTAAACAGTGTTACATGTTATACTGACCTCCACACTAGGCATAGCCTGTCTCGTAGAGGAAATATATATAATTACGATACATTATTTCGTTTGGCTTGAAGTTTGACAATGTACGATTGTCATCTTGGCTAGGCCCCCTTGTGACCTCTCGCTCTTTGTAAATACTTCATAAACAATCAGCGATATATAAATATCTTGAGATTTAAAAAATAAAAACCGAAAAAATGTCATATACGAAGAAAAGTATTATTAAGTGTTCTTCGTATATCGTATATTTCGGTTTGTAATTTATATCATACTTAGTATTTCTAGGTATAATTACACAAATTAAAATATTAAAAAAAAAATTGTTTCTAATAAAATAAAAACCTTTTTATTGATAAACTTAACAGTATACAGGGTGACCCTGTCTAGCGTGACACAATCCCATAACACGTCTGTCCTGTCACCCGACTATTTTCTTATACAGTATTTGCTTAATGCCTGGTGACCCAATTCGAGGTTTAAGTGTCCTTCGGGAACGCAACCATTAGTGGGGTTGCGTTCATTTTATAAGGTTTTAGGGAGTCATTTTGAAATTCATGTATTTACTTCTGTATTTTACAAAATTCTGAACACAGTAGTTTTCGAGATAAAGGAGAAAATGGTTAATTTTCGCCTATTTTTTACGTAACATCACAACGTAACGAGAACAAAAGGGTGGGGTTTTTGAGTAGTTAAGTAGATTTGATAGTTTTCGTTTACAATTCGGTTTTGTCTTATTTATAGTTCAGTACCCCTAGTGTAAATTTAGTCGATAGCGAAACGTGACGTACGCGTTTGCGTTAAGTCTCATTTTGCATGGGTTTTTGAACAGCGCGCCAAGCGGGACGTTTTGGAAAGTCAAAAATCTCATACAAAATGACACTTAACGCAAACGCGTACGTCACGTTTCGCTGTCGAAAATATTTACACTAGGGGTACAGAATAGATATACCTAGTCCGTTTTCGTTTTTAGGTAGTTACCTAATATTTTTGCACTTTTTTAATTGTATGGTATTTTTGTGACCAAATGAAATATATTTAGTCACTTGCCAAGTATTTCAAATTGTTACCATGAACCCTTTTATTTAATTTACTTTTTATTTTATTTTCTAATGTTGATAATATTACATTAAAGTGGCAAAATGAACTGGTATTAAATTGTTATCATTTTTTAAAGGCGGCCAATATTGACGAAGTTATTTTGTCAGAATATATTACTTAAGTTCATCATCATGATTTCGATTTTCTAAACAAACCTTCATAAAAAGGCAAACTAAATAAAATAAAAAAATATCTCGTATTCAGAATAAAATATCTATTACTTGCAATATTTTAGCTACCACAATGGGCAAAACAAAATAAACACATCAGCTTTTTCAAAACCCCGAGCCGTTTTAACGCTACAATTCATTAAAAAGGCCATTGAAAGTAAATTATATGTAACAGAGATTCAAATATCCTCGTTGCGCTTACCAGATCTGATATGTGCGTTATTTTAAGTAAATGAATTAATACCTTATGCGTTTTGTTGCTAGGTAATTATTTGTCAATCAAAAATCGAGCACATATCAGCTTTGGAAAGCGCAACGACGATTTGTCTTTTAATTACATTTTCAGCATTGTTTTTTGTTTTGAAAGTAATAATTAATCACTACAGTCCAAACCCCTTTCCATTCATACCATTGTTTTGGGAAACAAAATAAATCTAAACACATATTTATTACCGTCAGTTTTTGTTAAGTTTAGTACATACAACGATGAAGATAGCTTATTACAAGCTTTTATTTAGTTTCACCTGTCCCGTTGTCTGTCGGTCTGTAATCAAATATTGCAAGTTAAATTTGACTCACTTTTCGGTTTCCAAATGAAGCTGAAAATTTTCAAACATATCTAAGTCGGGTAACAATGCAATATTATGGTACCATCGAGCTGATCTGATAATGGATACAGGAGGTAGCCACAGGAACTCTGTGATAAAACAACGCAACCTAATTGTGTTTAGGGTTTTAGAATTGTCTCGATCAGTATTAGTTGCCTGTGGAATGAAAGGTACAATCAACGTCAAAAATGAAATTTTTGCCAAAAACTTATTTTACAAATAAATTTAGTAATTAACAACAAACCTACTTCGCAACACAAGCAATCGTTTATCTCATTAAGTACATGTTTTCATATTAAGTCAAACCTTTGATCCATAAATGAATATATTAAAGTAAAATAGATTTTACTTTAACGCATCTAAGTCTTATTTAAGTAAACAAGAAAGTTATATAAGCCGTTTTGAACATCAATAGATTTTTCATGGAAATACCCCCAGGCCGTGCGATGAGGGAACAAACTATTCATTTTATTTTAATGTAAACGTAACGTATTGCAGCTAAATTTGTTTTTTTGTATGTTGATTCAATTTTGTTTGAATCTGAATAAAATGGCGGATATGAGTGTATTTGTTTTTGAACAACCCCTTTGATATTAAAGTGGAAAGAAATGAAATATTCCGGATTTCCAATTAGCGTTGGAAAAATAACCAATAGCGTAAACTCGGATTACAGTTATTTTACACACACAGTACACAGTAGAATAAATACCGTAAAACCACCCAACTATAGTCCAATACTGCAACTATGGTCCACAAATTCAAAAGGAAATTAAGTATCTATACCAATGTTCCTTGTGGTTTACTCCTAGTTTTACCTTCCATTTATAAACATACTTTGCCTTAGAACTACAAAAATATAGTAAAATACACACCTGAACGAGAAAAATTGAGTTTATTTGTGGACCATAGTTGGGAGCTTTGGACTATAGTTGGGTGGTTTTACGGTATTGAAATAAAACCAAATTTTAGAAGCTTTTATATAACTTGCAATGTATGTAAATTGTACCTATGTATGTAACATTTATTAACTTTCATTTCGAATGTTAATTTGTTATCAAAACCAAATAACACACATTTACAGAGGTAGCCATTAGAACTCTGTGCTAAAACAACGCAACCTAATTGTATTTGGGGTTTTTAGAAATGGCTCGATGAGTATTAGTTGCCTGTGGAAAGAAAAGTAGTCAGCGATAAAAGCTTTTATCAAAAAATATTTTTTTTTGATATAAACTTATTAAATAACGTGATAGTTGATAACTATGAATACGGCTCGGCTTACGACAGATGTTTCAGGTAGCCTATGGACGCTGCGAATACTAAGATTGTTATTATCGACTAGGCCAGAAGGCACTTTCGGTCGCTATGTCTTTTTTTTTAATTTAGGTAATGTAAATATTTTGTTAACACTTTGTATATCTGTTTGTTAAAAAAAATTACGAAATTAAATATTCCAAAGAAAATCGTCCGAAAATTAAAATGTAAGAGAATAATTTCATAATAGAATTGTAATAACAACTATTTTCTAAGAATTTTACGATTAAATAAACAAAAAAGGACTGTGAACATGCACAGTATTCTACTCAAAAATAAGCCCGCGTAGCCAACATGCCAATCGTTAACGCTCCGTCGTAGCGAACGAAACGTGTCACTATCATAATAATATGGAAGAGAGATAGAGAGAGATGATTACGCTATGGAGCGTTAACTGCGTTAACTATTGGCATGTTGGCTAATTTAATGCAATTACGAAATCAAAGCAATGCTAATGCTTCAAAACGCAGCAAGTTCAATTACGAAATCAAAGCAATGCTAATGCTTCAAAACGCAGCAAATTCACAAAGCTTAAGATAATAATATATTTTAAAGTACATATGGTGCTACTTTACCGCACTAGTGCGAAAATTAGCATATTACGTTACTATGTCGAACATTTAAAGGACCATATGTACTGTAAAACGTTGTACGATACTCCCTTCGGTCGTGTTTTAATTTATCGCCACTCGTTTCGAATTTCCTATTTTTCGCACTTGTATTGTAATGTACTATTACAGTACATGTGGTTCTACTCTTCCGCACTAGTGCGTAAATTAACACATTATGTAACTATGTCGAAAATTTAAACTATTTAAAGGGTCATATGTACTGTAAAACGTTGTACGATACATGTGCGAATAGGTAATTCACAGCTCGTGTCGATTTAAAACACTCCCTTCGGTCGTGTTTTAATTTATCGCCACTCGTTTCGAATTTCCTATTTTTCGCAATTATATCGTAAATAACCCTAGTATGGGCCTTAACCCAAAAACTGCTTATTTGTCAACTACCCTACATTCCAACTCATAAAGTAGCCCGGATCAATTCTGCGTCACGTCCACGGCATCGAAACGTCGAGGGCATATAGTTTGTCTACTTTATGTAAATGCTGCAGGCTCTGGCTAGTTGAAATTAGGGTTGCTGCTCTCAGGTATTGTTTTATTTTTGTACAAAAAAGTATTACGTTTCACAGAAGTATACCTATTTTGCAAAAAATTAAATAAAATGGTGAACACCAAAATAGAAAAACATTAGGTGTAATTGTAGTTGGCAATGGTGTGCGAGAATATTGGGCCAAAATATTTTCATATAAGTATATTCGTTTAATTTGTTAATATAAATAAAAACAAAGGCTTTACGCTACATTAAGATAACAAAGCTGTTATTAAACAAACCAATTCTCAAAATGTCTATCCTATACACTTAAAAAATTGCAATAAAAATAAAGCATCAAACATAGATATATGACTTAATAATTTAGCCTATATACGTCCCACTGCTCGGCATAAGCCTCTTCTCATGCGCTGGCCCAATGCGGGTTGGGGAGTTCACATACATTTTTGGATTTCTTCGCGGATGTACGTAGGTTTCTTCACGATGTTTTCGATCTGTTGACGTCAAACATAGGTGAATTAATAATTATTACTTATTTATTAACATTTGCTGTAGGGTATTATTGTAAGCATCGTCAAATCTCCAACGTGCAGATATTATCAAAAGAGTTTATTTTTTATTAAATATATTAAAACGGGTCACTCACGTATTTTAAGTCGAAATTCGCTCGACATGTTTCACTCCATACCGAGTAGCAACATAGGAGCACGCGTTGGCGGACCGACGCAGACTTCAACTTTCGACCGAAAATACGTGAGTGACCCTTTTTAATATATTTAATATGGCTGTTTCACACGGTTGTTATGTTATTAATGTTGTATGTTTGTTTAAAACCTAACAAACCTAACTTTCATCCAGCTTTAAAATATTTAATCAAAAACAACAGCATGCAACTATCAATGTCGCCCATCAATGCTGAAATGGAACCTTTTTTCCATCACTGACAACCCTAATGCTTTTACTCCATTCGGGCTTTACAAAGCTCCAGGGCTATTCCGGAAAAAATGTCGAAATACCAAAAAAATATTGCCCGTATCGGCAATAGTGAAAATCTCTTCATTGTTTAACATCCGAAGGCTATGAGGGTTCCGTGTGGGTGTTTTAATATGCTGGAATGAGTTTGTTTAACGTTTGAGTAAAATTGTATTATTTTTAATTATCAAGGTCTACATGTAGGTTTAGTTTTATAACACATTCACTTCGTTACGGGAAGCATTTGACCGTATTTGACTTTCCGCCGGTACAGTGCGGTAAAATTAGGGGTTTTGAAAAATGCCTATATTTTTTGGAATTTTATACAGATCCGCGGGCGACGGCAGCTGTATATACTCAAGGATATAGTTTATAGATGAGAATGATTTTTATTTCAAATTAATTACATTCTAGTTTTGTAGGGACCTTTAAAGACGGGACATGGTACGAGAAAATGTAGATAGTGCCGCAAATCTGGCTTTCTCTAAACGGGAAGTATATGACTCGTAAAGTACTGGCAGTAAATTTGGGTTATGCACTGCCGCACCGAATGTGATAATTAGGTATTATCTATGCATTTATATTTTCTTGTAATTTTTTATTATATTTAAATCGTTCGGGACAAATCTTGCAAACTAAATTAAACCATTTCATTATTCGACTGAGCCGAAACTTCATATACATAATTACGTAAGTTCTTATATATGTACTACGCAATATTATGGTGATATAATAACTTGCGGAAAAAACAATTATAGGACATACACAAAAAAACTTGTGTTATAGGTACTTAGGCAACGATATTATATAATATATAAATACTTTAAATACATTAGTAGAAAACACCCATGAGTCCCATGATTCAGGACTAAATCAGGAAATATCCATGCTCATCACAGAAATAAATGCCATTACCAGGATTTGAGCCCAGGACCATCAGCTTCATAGGCAGGGTCACTCGATCACTACCCACTAGACCAGACCGGTCGTCTGGCCTAGTGGGTGGGTAGTTTTGGGTAGGATTGAGATAAAAGTAATCCTTATTTTGTTAAGTTGTATTATTTTTGTATTCATTATTTTAACTAATTTTTATTTTACTATGAATCATGATTTCATTGTTATTATGTCAATATTATTAATTATTTATTATTCTTATTATATTTGAATTTGATTTGATTTTAATGTACTTACTAACCCCTAGCTATAACGATGGTACTAACAATGTTTTATGGAATTTTTATAGTTCTGAAATAAAAATATATTTTTTTTTTATTTATTTATAGTCTGGACCCGGGTACGTCCTTAAACTACGTCCATAAGAGAGGTATGGGCATTGTGAATGTCATCTCGCTTTGTGTGGTAGGGCACAGCCAGTGGATGCCATTCCAGAGCAGAGCCCAACTGAGGAAGTACCTCCACCTTACAGAAAAACAGCAGCCAAATAACACTAGACCCTACTCATAGTGTTGTGTTCCTGCCGGTGAGTAAGGTTGCCAGAGCTCAACGAGGGGCGGGAGGTTAGGGTCGGCAACGCGCATGTAACTCCTCTGGAGTTGCAGGCGTACATAGGCTACGGAGACTGCTTACCATCAGGCGGGCCGTATGCTTGTTTGCCACCAACGTAGTTGAAAAAAAAAAATAGTCTTGCTGACAGCCGCGTGTTCGGTTTTCGCTCTCCCTACCTATCCCTTATAGCAAGGATCGTACATATCCCCTTGTCTGGTATGACTGGTATGTAACGCAGTGAGCTCACGGCACGCGGTATTCCAAATTAAACGGTTTTGATCGTTGGCGCCGCTTAGTTTCGATGAAAAAAGGCTGTGTGCTGTGTGCGATCAAACTTCAGTCGAAAAAGAGATCGCTAGCATATATTTATACGTGTTGAGCGACGCTGGGCTAGGAAGTTAACTATTACATGAAAAAAAAAACCCGTACGCATTACGCAATAAAAAGAACATTTTCTCCACACCAACTGATTGTTCAGAAACTAATGAGAAAGTTGCATTTTATCCACACGTGGATATTTTGAGTTGTTTCCTTATGTTAGCTGGTAGAATTGATTATTTAATAATGATTTTGAATGACATTTTTTTTTTATTACGTTCATTTGGATTTCATTCGCCGCACCACCCTTTGAAATTGAATTTCGCTAGCAACACGACTTGCCCCGCACTGACTATAGAGCGGGGGAGGGGGGGGGGGGGGGGGTTAGGAATTGAGGCATAGTTTTATGAGTTTGCAAATACCAAGAAAACCAAATAATTTTATAGTGTTTTGTGAGAAAGATTGTAAAGTTTCATATATTTTCTGCAGTAGTAATAAGGATACAACTGAAAGAAATAGGGGTGATTTCAAGTTTTTTTTTCTTCACTTATAGATTTCCATAAAACCATATCATTGCTCATATCTTGTTAATTTTTTTTTTCTGCTCAGATAGTGTCATATTTTTTTTCCTTTATTTTACCTGGGAGATTTAGCTTTACGCTAAGCCACCCCCCTAATCTAACATATTACATGTATGAATCTAAGTAACATTTAACAATGAGGAAATTTTTTAAGCAGTTCTTTAGCATCATCAGACGATGGTGAGGCCAAGGCATTGTTACACCATCCTACGTTACTACCATTACCACTTTTAATAAAAAAAATGGTTCTATGTAACTTAGTTTTACGGTATTTTGCGCTAGAAGTGATACCTACATCTGTAGCCAAACGTATACAATCTACATACATCTGTAGTCAATAAAAAAGGACAATCAAAAAACTTGCATACAAATCACTGACCTACCATACACGCTGCATGAATAAATATAAACCCCACATTAACCACTTAAACGTACCAACCTTTTGCTTTCGCCAGTTTTCAATACAAATGCTTTAAGCTAGTGATGCAGTAAATACGAATATTCGTATTCGCCGATTATTAAATGGTACTACCTAATGGAACTGATTTCAAAAATTGTTCGTTTATTTTAAAAAAGCGGCCAAGTGCGAGTCGGACTCGCCCAAGAAGGGTTCCTTTATGACGTATTAAAAAAAAAAACTTAAACTACTAGATCTCGTTCAACATTTTACCACTTTGGACAAACATTTTACCACTTTGGTAGTGTCTCTCGCGCAAACTATTCACTTTAGAAAAAAATTATATTAGGAAACTAAATATCATTTTTGAAGACCTATCCATAGCTACCCCACACGTACGGGTTTGACGAAAAAAATTTTTTTTTTAAAATTTTATGACTTATTAAAAAGAAACTACTCACTCGATCTCGTTCAAACCAATTTTCGTTAAAAGTTTGCATCGTAATGTATATCATATATTTTTTTTAGATTTTTTCATTCTGTTATTTTAGAAGTTACAGGGGGGGGGGACACACTTTTTTTCACTTTGGGAGGTTCTCTCGCGCAAACTATTCAGTTTAGAAAAAAATGATATTAGAAACCTTAATATCATTTTTGAAGACCTATCCATAGATACCCCACATGTATGGGTATGTTGAAAAAAAAATTTTTTTTAATTTCATGACGTATTAAAAAAAAACCTACTTACTAGATCTCGTTCAAACCAATTTTCGGTGGAAGTTTACATGGCAATGTATATCATATATTTTTTTTTAGATTTTTCATTCTGTTATTTTAGAAGTTACAGGGGGGGGGACACACTTTTTTTCACTTTGGGAGGTTCTCTCGCGCAAACTATTCAGTTTAGAAAAAAATGATATTAGAAACCTTAATATCATTTTTGAAGACCTATCCATAGATACCCCACATGTATGGGTATGTTGAAAAAAAAAAAATTTTTAATTTCATGACGTATTAAAAAAAAAACTACTTACTAGATCTCGTTAAAACCAATTTTCGGTGGAAGTTTACATGGCAATGTATATCATATATTTTTTTAGATTTTTCATTCTGTTATTTTAGAAGTTACGGGGGGGGGGGGGGGGACACACATTTTACCAACTTTGGAAGTGTCCTCTCGCGCAAACTATTCATTTTAGAATAAAATGATATTAGAAACCTCAATATCATTTTTGAAGACCTATCCATAGATACCCCACACGTATGGGTTTGATGAAAAAGATTTTTGAGTTTCAGTTCTAAGTATGGGGAACCCCCAAAATTTATTGCTTTTTTTATATTTTTGTGTGAAAATCTTAATGCGGTTCATAGAATACATCCACTTACTAAGTTTGAACAGTACAGCTCTTATAGTTTCGGAAAAAAGTGGCTGTGACAGAATCGGACAGACAGACGGACATGACGAATCTATAAGGGTTCCGTTTTTTGCCATTTGGCTACGGAACCCTAAAAATGGTGTATTTAATGTAATCTCATAGAACTTTCAGGTGTAATAAATACATGTACAGTTGGTTAGTTTAATTCGGAAGGTATTTTATTAGTTAAAAAAAAAGTTACCAAGATAGAGGTCTGAGTATATTTTTCGTGTAAAATGCATAGTAATGTTAATATTATGTAAAAACTTCGGTGATAAGGGGGTGGGCGTATTTTTTTCACATTTTCTTTCGTAATAATTTTGTACAGCGCCATCTATGAGCGAATTGGCTAACTAATTTGTGAATTTGTTTTATTATCATATATTTCTATAGAAGACTACAACGTCGCAAGTATTTTGAAAAAGTTGATCGTTGCGATGGTTTCATACGAGACATGAAACATGAAAGTCGCCGAGCAAATCACAAAATGCATTCAAAAATGTGACATTCAAAACAAAAAGTATGCAACTTGTTAATTTGCTATATTTATTTCTATGTTACACTTTAGATGATAAGTAACTAAAAAATGTCATTTTGTATATCAATGTAAAGTTCGTAGTTTTACTTGTGCATAAGTAAACGGAAATGTCCGAAAATTGCAAATATGTAATTAATTTTTGGTAATGGTATACATAGTTAAATTTTATCGTCAATTCGTATTCGTAAAATTAGGAAAGTGCTATTCGTATTCGTATTCGAAAAGGTACTATTCGTGGCATCACTACTTTAAACTCCACATTTCGCTCTGCGATTTCAATGGCCACTGCCCACTCTAAAGCGCGATTGAAAATGTTAAAAAGTTTTTTGTCAAAGGCCAACTGTGAACATCCAACAGTCAATTCTAAAGTTAAACAGATAAGGTTGATTTCAGATTAGCAGGGAGCCACATTAGCACTTGAAGTAGCTGGATTAATGGAAGGTTTTTTGAAACGTTTTAGGTTTCGTTTAAGTGTTTTGTCAATACTTTCTTTAGTGGAGATTTGAATTTAAAATCAGTTTTACTCTATTCTGTCTCTAACATTGACACAGAATAATCAGAATATATAAATTATAGTTCTACCACTCAAGAGCCTCGCCAGCTGTTAAGCTAGGGCACTTCATATGGCCGATGGCCAAGGGAGGAGGAGGCAGGGGGAGGGGGGAGGGACATACATTTAATTAGAAATCATGTTCGTTAAGAAGGGGGCAGCGGCCCTCCCGGCCCCCCGTTGGCGAAGCCCAAGCTACCACTCATCTGAAGCGGTTGGTATAGAAGTTAAGCGTTGCAGAAGGTACATTTATATTTACTTAACGAAATACAAATCCAATTTGTACTCCAGAACTACTCCGTTCCGCGCTACTAGAAGCAGGTCACTGCAGATGTCAAGACCGCTAAGCTAAAGTGAGACTGGGCTGGACATGTCTCCCGCTTTTTTTAATACGGTGTTTGGCCACACCTGGGGCCAGTTACAGCTCGAAGTGTGAGTTGGGTCAGTGTCGCGGCTCTTCAGGCCCTGACTGACCCAAGGTCGAGGTCAAGATCGAGGTGGCTGGGACGGAAAGTACAGTAAGTACCTCGATTATCGACTATCCAAACGAATTGGGACCGAAACTAGTTCAGTCAAAATATCGGTTTTTTGGGACGAGATCAAACAAAATCAACACCGTCTTTTATATAAAGAGTACAAGTTTATTAGAATTTGAAGTACAAATTCACGTTAAAATATAAAACACCTACAAAAGGTCTGATAATTGGGGGTTCGGATAATCGACCCGGGTACGTCCTTAAACTACGTCCACAAGAGAGGTGTGGGCATTGTGAATGTCATCTCGCTCTGTGTAGGGCACAGCATATCGGATGTCATTCCAGATCTAGAGTAGAGCCCAACTGGGGAAGTACCTCCACCTTACAGAAAATCGCAGCCAAATAACACTAGACCCTACTCATAGTGTTGTGTTCCTGCCGGTGAGTAAGGTTGCCAGAGCTCAACGAGGGGCGGGAGGGGATTAGGGTCGGCAACACGCATGTAACTCCTCTGGAGTTGCAGGCGTATATAGGCTACGGATACTGCTTACCATCAGGCGGGCCGTATGATTGTTTGCCACCGACGTAGTATATAAAAAAAAATCGAGATTCTACTGTAGTGCAAAACCAGTCGTTGAGAGGATTTTTCGATTCCTCCAAGGGTCCAGCAGTCCGTGTGGACTTCTTTTGACTGCTGATGATGATGATACTGTAAGAGCTCTAGACTGTAGCTGGGTCAAAATTCTTTTCAGTGTCTTGTTTTTTGTCTCCAAAATATGTGACGGAGTGCATCTTTTTGTATGGGTTGAAATTTAGTTAAATTTTTCTGATGAGAATTATAATCTACAGCTAGATAGACATGGAATAGCACTCAACTTGTTTTATTTATTTAATAAAATAGAAGCGTGACAGAGTGTCCAGAGCCCCTAGTGTACATTTATTCGTTAGCGAAACGATGGGATTTAGAAACAGCGCGCCAAGCAGGATGTTTTGGAAACTCAAAATCCCATACAAAATGAGACTTAACACAAGCGTGTACGTCACGTTTCGCTATCGAATAAATGTACACTAGGGGAGGGGTACTGAAACAAGACACGGAAAACAATTTTGACCCACATATGAATATGAACTTATACCAAAGTATTATTAAAGCATATGTTTATTTTTCTGTATTACATTCAAAAGCATACAAAGTGTTTGCACAAAGAAACATCCTTTAAGCTGCAAATAAAATGCAAGATAAACAGCTAACAGATAATACTTCGCAAGCTTTTAACAACCATCAACATTTACTTGAAAATTAATCCCTGTTACAATGGAATAAGGTGGTTGTTGAATTAAAAAATTGAGAGAGATACGAGGTTTGCATGTTTAAATTATAGAGCTTTGAGCAGCATTCGTTTAAAACTTATGTGGAGCACTTACGAATGTTAAACATGGTTTCTAAATTGAGTTTTTGTGGCTAGTATACAAATTCAATGGAAATTGAGCTTGCAAAGCTTAAATATTTGTCAGGGAATTATATAAACTTGTAATAGTTGTGCTATGGTCAAAAGTTGTTAATAAAAGTCAAATACTCGAACTTACTCAGTGTGTAGCTATGGCTAAATAGTTTACAATTCTAAGATTAGAAATAGTTTATTCCCAGCAAAATGACAAATTATAATTTTTTTTACTGACCGACGAACACGTGTTAGTGCGAGCGAGACGCCGGCACGAATGACAGAAAACTTGTACAATGGGCTGTGCTCTGAAGAATTGTTTGACATGATGCCAACGGCCGCTTTCTATCACCGCACCGCTCGCCGTCGGCAGGGTGTTCACCCTCACACCCTAGAACCTAAATGGTGGCGTACTGTGTGGTTTAAGAGAAATTTCCTCCCGCGGACGCTTTGGCTGTAGAATGAGCTTCATAATTCATAATTCTTAATTTTTTTAATGCATGAAAGTGAGTACAAAAGGTGTTAGTATTTACAAAAGTTCATCACAATCTGCCGAGTTCCAGCACGCAATATATATCTTATTGTACTAGTAACTATATCTAAGACTACCGAGCAGCAGACTTCCTGCCGAGGTTTTCTCGACGGGCTACAGTATGGGGTTCTTCAAAAAAGGAGTGTACAGGTTTTCAAAGGGTCGGCAACGCGCATATAATATCTCTGATGTTGCAGGCGTCCATAGGATACAGTAATTGCTTACCAGCAGGCGGGCCGTACGTACGTACGTAAAAACTGATTATGCCAATATGATTCAAATATCGGTTAGATGTTAGGTGCACATACGGATTGGCCTGTAAGCTTATTTATTTCTCTATGGTTAAGTAAATCTATAGAACTAGCGTAGGTATTAAGGATAATCATAATTATCTAGGCAATTAGCACTGCCTATTAGCGAGTGAAAACATGCTCGAGTCAAGTGGGGGAGTGAGCCAAAGTGCTTTGCTAGCTGCAACCTCTACATGTGGACTAGGAGGGCAATTCAAACTTATATTGTGACATCAATATGATATAAATTATAACAAAAAAAAATTGATTGCTAATCCGCGAAAAGATAACGTGCTAGTCAATCAGTCCTAACCCGTTATACTTACTTGCGTATTTTTACATGCAATTAATATTCCCACACTCCTACCGCAAAAATAAATACCCAAATAAATGTAACAACCCACCACCGAAAGTACAAAACTTGTCATTTTAGTCATTTAGTCATTTATTTATTGCAACCATAGTTTAGTACAGATCTTAATAACTAAGTACATTCAGAGTCATATGGGCCCTGCCAGGGCATTGCAATGTCATACATATTTTAATTTACAATTATCTCAATCGTTATTCGTGAATCTACTTATTTGGTACGTATTATGCATGCATATATTTTTATAATCCCATATCTAGTCTTAATTTTATATATTATGTCACACTTATTATTTATATTTTTACAACCATTTGTTTGCACTTACATCTAGATCCTATTTCATGTCTCTTGTCATGTGTTTTGCCTCTCTACGAGGCATCCTCAGGAGATTGACGGTCCGAAGTCCCACGACTGAAACCGAAGTCATTCTATTCATTAATAAATATCAGTCGCCCGTACCTCGCTAGCCAATACATGTACGGACAAGTACGGATGCGCGACTGAAATCATTGACTGAGCGTTACCGAAGGTGTCCATTTCAGCTTGGGTAAAAATGCATTCATATGTCCGGATGTTCATTCCGGGTCGCATCTCAACACATTTTATTACAATTTTTCGTGAAATGAAAGCAGGTTCGATAGTTAGAGAGACTTTATTTGTCGTTTCGTGTTTTAAAAGCGCTTAAGACCATTGAAAGTAAAATAAATAAATTGAATTGAATTGAAAGTTCGCTGTGATAATGACCCAACGAAGTAAGTGTTTTAGGGTTCCGTAGTGAACTAGGAACCCTTATAGTTTCGCCATGTCCGTCTGTCTATCTGTCCGCGGCTTTGCTCTGTGATCGTTATTGCTAGAAAGCTGCAATTTGGCATGGATTCATAATAAAAGTCATACATGGCGACAGAACGGTAAAACAAAACCTACAAAAAAAAATATGAGTACAAAATGAGTATCGTTGAGTGATTGCAAAAAATCGTACCTTCTTAGTAAAAAGACGTACAAAGTGTTGCGTTGGTCCCTTATTCATGTAATTTACATGATACTTACTTATAGCCCCCCTTTAGCCTATTCTGACAGAATGGCAACTACGGAACCCTACACCGAGCATGGCCTAACATGGCTGTTTTTTTGTTTTTAAGCTTATCGTGAATCGCGTGGTCTACAGCTCTAGAGCCACTAGTTTATTTAGATATCGTTTTGATATCACAATGTAACTATGAATGGCCTCTAGCTGTTGAGTGTGGGTCTGCCTATACTTTATATTAGGTACCTACTACACACTTGACGGTATGTAGGCTTTAAAGAGTCGTTAAAATAATAATAAAAACTCCTATTAGATTCAAACATACATTTCTAAAGCTGGGTGAAATTCTGCATTAAAATAATCAATTAATATCATACAATATCATAAGTTATGTCCTTCTGTCACAAATATTTTTACTAGTAAAAAACTTATAGGTACAGATTTCTTATTATTAATATACATAGGTGAAAAGCTTATTTAAGGCTGAATGTCTAACAATATAATTTAACATAATTTGCTGTCTTTGTTTTGCATAATTTTACTTAATATTCGAAAATAATTATAAAAAATATGCGACCTGTTCGAGGGCCCTTATTCGACATGCTAAAATTGACGTTTCGTGTTGATTTCCATTTGATGTGAGAAATATTGTGACTTGTCGAATTGCTATTATCACCACCTGTCAGTGAACAATATCCACACTAGAGGCGGGGCGTTGTACCGGAATAGTTTTTGGAACAGGTTATTTGTAATAGACTACTTTTAGCTTGTCGAGTATTTAAAAGTACGGACTTTGATTTCTGAAATAAAACAAATATGAAACTTTTATCACCTCGTACCTCCATTCTTACCGTTACTTTAGGTAAAATAAAATTTTGTTAACAGATGGTCGTCTGGGTGTCTGTTGTATCTAAAAATAATGTAATAATATATAACAAAAATATGACAATAGATTCATAGCCTGCATTCAAAACGTCACCATATTTCCGACCCTTACCGAAATAATAAGTCGATATTTGTATAAATAATCCTTATTTGTAAGACGCCTAAGCACGGCAAATACGTAAACTGCCTATTGGGGGTCATACTCGTAAAACTGGTATTTTAGACGTACTTTTGGTACGAGTAACAGAGACGTACTTTTGGTACGCAGTCCCAGCTCTAGTCAGGATTCTAGTTGTCAAATATAAGCGTGTCGAATACGTATTAGTTAACTGTCAAATGAAATTAGATCAACGGTAGACTTTTTTGTCGATGGGTATGGCTGCCATGTTTGGATTTATGACATTTAAAAGGGGATCCTAAGGCAGAGAGCAGTTTTTTCTGTACGATTTTGATTCTTCTACTGGACGCAAGATGGAGTTAGCTGCCAAATTCCGATCAGGCTGACGCAACTAGGAAGAAAAAAGTTTTGTATGGAATTTGTTTCGCAAATCATTGCCAACGAAGAAAAAGAAAACGTCAGTGCTATTTATTCTGTCAAGTTTACATCAAGTCTACTGTCAACCTAATTGCTTTGTTTGTTTTGAAGGCTTCAATGTTTTGTTCGGGTATTTCGCGTAATTTCTTTATTATTTAGTGAAAAAATCGAAAATAGTCAACCGTGATCAGAGTAAAGAGCGAGTTTGTTACAATGCCAGCGAGAAAACGGTTTACTAAGTGTGAAATATGTGGCAAGCGAGCCACTCGAGAAAATCACGAAAAAAGGGATTTTATGGCGAAATTTCCCTTGGATGAAGACTGGTAAGTATTGCTTTAGATACTTTTGACCTTATTTTGGGTCAGCAGGCTATAAACACATCGAAAATTAGATATTTTACATTATTTTTCGTTGTGAACTAGGGATGTACTATAACTATCGATAACTGTAGTTTTATTTGTATATCAGTGTAAATAATTAAATTAAATATGTGAAATTTCCTTAGAACTAGCATGCAATATGACCATAATTAATTCGTCGAAGATTAATAATGCATAAATTATCTATTACTTATGCATTAATGGTCATTAGTTAACATATTTTTTTATCTAGTGATTATTTAATATATTAACCTAAAATGTAAGAAAATTAATCTCTGTTTTTATGATAAATAAAGAAATATTATAGGACATTATTACACAAACTGACTTAGTACTAAAGTATGAATGGCATGTGTTGTGGGTACTTAGACAACGATATATATATCAATGTTACCCACAACACATGTACATAGACCTAATTTATAAGTATTTATAAATACATAGAAAATACCCATGTCTCAGGAACAAATATTCATGCTCATCACACTAATAAATGCCCGTTCCAAGACTTGAACCTGGGACCATCAGCTGCATAGGCAGGGTCGCTGCCAACAAGGCCAGACGCGTTCTCATGATTAACAGACATATAAATACATAAAAAGTTAAAGCATTGATAAAGGGTTGTTGATAACTGGATGCCGAAAGACATGATTTATAGATGCATATTAGCGCGAAATAATCAGTTGATCATCTCATTAGCAAACGCATGGAATATAAACTGTAGATAAAGTCATGTTTTTCCAAGGCTGTATGTTTTCAGATGCAGGCAGTGGGCCAAATTTGTTGGGAACGAAGACCTGATACATCTTCCCATAGAAAAGTTACATTTATTCAAACATGTATGTGCACATCATTATGAAAATCAAGCATTTAATAAAATAAAAAAACACGACTTAAAAACTATTAAAATAATTCGAGTCCACATTAAGCCCGACCAGATAGTAGTCCAATTAAGAACTATCCACTATATAACATACAACTTAAATGTGAACTCGATGCTAACCTGATTTCGAGTACAAAATTTGTAGACAGGAGCCTATGTTTCAACCCTCCCCATTTTATCGATATCGATAAGAATCGTAAGCGTGTAGCGTACTACACTATTTAAATCGCTTATGTTGGTACTATGGTTCTTTGACAGTTCTTTGTCGTACATTTTGGTAATGATTTGCGAAACAAACTGATTCCACTCGCTAGTATGGAAATCCCGTCTCTTAAAACGTAGTGATTATAATGCTCTTTGACAATGACATGCAGTTGCGTCGATGTAGATCTATCATAAAAACGTACATGTGACGCATGTGACAATTGTCCAGGATGAAAAAAATATCTTGACAATTAACATAAAGCAATACAATACCACAAAATGTCAACAAGAAAACAGATTTATTATAAAAATACAAATTATATACAAAGCTTCATTTTAAAACCAATGGTCGTGGGTTCTAACCCCGGCTCTTAACAATGTGCATCTTGTAACATGTACCGATTGCTTTTCAGTAAAGTAAAATATATTCTCATGAGGAAGATGCGAGTATCCCCAATAAGGTATATTTTCCCCTCTGGGTTAGAAGGTCAGATAGTAGTGAGACAGGGAGATATAGTGAAGAATGCGGAAAAACAAGCATTTATTGTGTTGTTAGGCTAGTTTTTTTTTCAAAATTTGAAAACGAACGCAACAGCATGCTCAAAGCCCCCTGTGAGTCAGAATCTGTTAAATTTAGTCTTAAGACGAAACAGGAGCTGAGCCCGTACACAAATTTCAGATTTTTAGGTAAAAGGTAAAAAAAATCGCCGTCGCGCTGACGAGTGTGGCACCCCGTACCTAGCTAGAGACTATCCCTTGTGTGTGTACCAACAAACCAAATTTTAGACAAATATGATACGTCTTCTTCTTCTTTGTCGTTGTACTCTTTGCAGAGCGTCGTGGTCAACTGCTGATATCAGGCGCAGATGTTGCTTGCCGTACGATTTCTCGCAATTTTTCGCGGTTGGGGGCCATTCTGGCAAATGCGTTCAGGGGACTCTTCATGGCAGATTTGATTTGGTCAGTCCATCGCATAGGTGGCCTTTTGCGCGGTCTTTTTCCGTTTGCTCTACCCTGCACCACTAGACGCTCTATGGAGTTGTTGTTCCTCCTCGAGACGTGACCGAAAAAACTGAGTATGCGGGTCTTTACGAGAGTCGGAAGGCGCTGCTTGATACGGAGTTCTTTAAGGATGGAGACATTAGTCCGAAACTCGGTCCAGGATATCCCCAGCATTTTCCTCCAGCACCATATTTCTAGGGCGTCTATCGTCTTCTCCTCTGTCTTTCGGATAGTCCAGGTCTCCGCAGCGTATAAGAATATAGGAAAAACGAGGGCCCGTACAAGCCGAACCTTCGTGGTGTTTGTGATAGGCTACGCTATACGTAAAAACTAGCCAAGACAAATCCTTTATAATTTCAGGATTTTCTACACAGCACAGAACATGGCACCCATATAGATCTCAATTCCGTTGTCGGCGAGTCAACAACGACACATATTCTTAATATTGAACTTAATTGGCTCTTATTTCACATTTATGTTTTAAATTAATTATAGGCATAGACATACCATATCCTATTGTAAGTACAAAGATTCAGAGCAATCTAGCTAGCCGATTTAAAATGAGAGCGAAACTACATTTGTATGGAGAACCGAATTTGCTGCGGACGCACAATGTAGCATAATCGGATTAGGACCAACCTCGAAATCTCTGTAACAGTCATGAAATTTATTATGTATATAAATTAACGGCCCCTTTTTCATGCCCAAACCATTTAACATTTGGGGACCTCGAGGAATCCGAGCCATCTTGGAAAATGTGTACCATCAACACAACAGTCAACATTAAAACTTATTAAATTCTACACAAAAAAGTCCTCGATATCTTTGCGGAACAATACATCTTGTTATAGAGAATACTTGCTGAATCTAAGTTTAACGCTTATACACTTCCAGGGGACATTCTCTTAAAAGGAAACTCGGAGGAATATGAATTCTATTTTTAACTATACATTTGTACGTGGTCTACCCCAATATTAACATTTTACTCTACTGCGACTAAACCAGAAAGAAGGGTTATGGGTGTAAGTACTGATGTTTCAGTACACCCAGTAGCTAGGTATTAGGATACTGGACGGATTTTTTTAAATGACATATCGTTAGATTCCTCTTGCCATTCACAATCTACTTTTACTTTGATAATTATTAAAGAAAAATCAATACAGCCGCCTTGAGAGGACTCCGAATATTAAATCATATTTTTTCTTCTAGCGCCTAAACTATTGAGCGGAGTACAGTAAAACAGACATCAGTAGATCCACAGTTAGTATACAAGTGCTATGCAATACAAAGTTACTAAAATTAACGGAAGAAAAAAGTTTAGGGCTAAATAATACGTCATTTAAAAAATCCGTCCAGTATCCTAAGCTACAGGCTGTCCTGAATCCTCAGTACTTATACCCATAACCCTACTTTCTGGTTAAGTTGCAGTCAAGTAAAATATTGATATTGGGGTAGATTATGTACAAATGTATAGTTAAAAGTGGAATTTTTATTCTTCCAAGTTTCCTATTAAGAGAATATCCCATGAAAGGGTATAAGGGCTAAATCTGGGTTTAGCAAGTATTTTTTAAAGCAAGATCATTTTTTTTCGCAAAGATGTCTAAAACTATTTTATGTAGAATTTTATAAGCTTGAATGTTGCCTTACACGATTATTGAATAAAGAACGTAGATTTAGAGTAAAACGCGAATTTCTCCTGGATGGTCCACATTTTCCAAGATGGCTGCGGTTCCTCGAGGTCCCCAAATGTCAAATGGTGTGGGCATGAAAAAGGGGCCTTTAACGTATATACATACCAAATTTCATGACTGTTCAGACATTTCGAGTTTGGTCCTAATCCGACTGTGCTAATGCCACTATGTACGTAAACTGTAACTGTACTGCGGACTCAACCTTCACGTTATAATTTTTTAAGTATTAACGTTGACATAGTAACGAAAATAATAAACACGTCAATTGAAGTAAACAATAGGTATTATTATATGCAAGAAAATTTTGCAAAATAGGTACATTAATGATTAATATGTAAAACACCATTAATTATTGAATTAAAATTATGATTTTGTGTTAAAACATATGAGACCAATGATACAGCCCGATTACACGGGCTACATATTAAAAATGATTATCATGGAAACAGTAAATATACACAGGTGAACAAAGTTATAGTAAAATAGGTGCATAATTTCAGAGCTTGCCTGGCCCACCTGTACCACCTACCATGACCACGGCCGTCTCCTACTATTATTTTTTTCTAATACCTATGGCCTTACTAGCGAACAGTATTCCATGTTCTTGATCCAGAATTTAAACCCTCAACTACATATTTGTGGCACTTGGGGTTGAATTTGAAACTCTAGGGCACTAGCGTGGCTCAATGAGAGCGCCTTATATAGGCTTCTGGTGACCAGAGGATCAGCATTGTTAACCAGCGCGGAAATGCACCCAGCCTTCTGAGCACCCTACCGAGCGACCAGAATATAGGGCAAATATTTTATGTATACATTTTTGACTTAAGTGTTTTAATCATGTTTTATATTTAAACTTCCAGATGTCGAACTACCAGCAAAGTTTTTGAAGAGGTGTAGTTTTTATATTTCCTGGTACCAAACTGATACAGGAAATTGGAACATCAGTAAATAATCTACACCGAAGACAATGAAATATAGTCACATAATACTTATTTTATTAAAGAAATCGGTAAAAAAATGTGTTAACTGAAAAAGATAAATTTTATTTTATTTGTAGTTAAATAACAAAATATGTATTTAATCTCCTTTTAACATAGGAATTCTCTTTGTGTAGGTACATATAAATAATAGGTACTTAGGTCTTGGTAAGTAATATAGACAGTACAGTAGGTCTTATCTTAATAATTTGAGATCTCATACATGCGTTCCGATATATCTGATGGCGACTGTACATACAATGGGGTCGCGTATACGAGTACAAAGAGCATTAAAATAGTTGTTGATAGACCAAGTGAGCGAGCTACTATGGTACCTATCTTTATATCAATTTTATGCATTATGTAATAGCGCAATACAGAAAAAAAAATTTGACAAATGTAGTATTATTTTTATAGTAATAAAGGTTATTCATGAACCATCTCGTAATTTAAAAAAAAACGGACTTTATCTCTAAATCATATGCCTTATATTTACAGATGTGTTAGGTTACAACTTGGTTCGTGAACGTGGTTTAGAAGCAACTTGAGACTGGGTGCGGAGTAAATTGCAACAATTTTTTTTACAATTTTGAGCGTTTATAGGAGAATATGTGGAGCGAGCATTATTCGACGTGTAGGTGTGAGTTCAACAAAAAGATCGCATGTCAATAGTTCCTTATTGTCGTTAAAATTCAATTAATAATCGCCTTTATCGACCATCAACTGTGTGGTCACTTTTTAATTGATTGACGTTGTCAGGTACAGTTTCACTACTCGCCGCCGCATTGTTCATAGCGCATTACTTATCCTATCGAATACAAGATGTCGCTGATTCCTGTAAACTTATGTTAAAAAAAAAAAAGACGCTTTACTCTATGCCATATATTGTAGGAAAGGAAGGGTATTCCTGTCGTACGTCAAAAAATCCAAGATGGTGCCCAAGCCCATGGATAAAAAAGTCTAGCAATAAAATCAACACTTGTCAAAATTTGACATTAGCAATCCACAGTCAGGTGACAATCAAATCAAACCGAACCACTTCGAGTTCAGAGCCATTTCAAACTATATAGTAGTAATAAACAAAGTTGATTTTTGTTTGATTATTTTTTCTATGAATGAGTTTTGATTGTTCCAAATGATAATATCCACAGTTGATAGAATCAACACTTGATACAATCAACATGCGATAGAATCAAGTGTTGATTTGATGTGGACGCGAAATTTGACAGTTGTGCATCTCGAATAAGGCCCCAGGTGATTATGATCCCCATTTAATATTTGTTTTTTCTTATATAAAACAAAAGCTGGGTATTTTATATTTATTAGTCTAGAAAGCCAAAAAACTATTTATGAGGGGTATTGATATTCTCGTGATGTTTAAATATGAGTTAGGGATCTAATGAAAGTCCTCGGTTTACACTTTTTTTAAATAAAAACGAAATGAAATAAACATAAGTAATGTAGGTATTTGACGAAAAAGATTACGGGTTACCATAGATACAGTTTATTTTAATCTCCATGGCGACTTAAATCTATCAGTTAAGAGCTCCACAGACCTTGCAACAAATCGCACGCAGTTTTCGATCCTTTGCCGACTAAGTAGGTGCACTCAAATGACCTATCATTTTGGTGAACCGCGAGTTCTCAGTTCGGGGCGAACTACTTGTTATACCTCATTTTCCAGTCCTCTAACATTTCCCATCCATCCCATCCTTCGTTTTTCCTTTTTGATGCATACATGCGACTTCTAGATTTCTCTAGATCAGATGTGGTTCATTTGTTTTGCAATCTGTGTGAGTACATTTGCTGCATCCCATGTAGGACACACTGCTAAGTCAGCAGGCTCAGCGGCAGAGACTGCCGCAAAAGCAAGCGCCTGAAATACTCTGCTTTGGAAGCCACTTACGAATTCGTGCCCGTCGCCGTCGAGACAGCCGGGTCCTGGGGGCGGGAGCGGCGGGGCGGGCTCTTCCGAGAGCTTGGCAAGCGACTCAGGGAAAAAGGAAATGACCCCTGTTTTGAGTCATGGCTCGTCCAACAAGTCTTCATCGCCATACGGCGACGTGATGGGGACCTTTGGACCCGGCGTGGCCCAGAACGAGTTTTAGTTTTTTAAGGTATATAGTTAGTCTAATTATTATGTATTTTTTGTGAAATAAATCATTTTCTTTTACTTTCTTCTAAGCTACAACTCATACAAAAGTCAGAAAAGATAGTCAAAGTCTGACAATGGTGCACATATATAGAAAATACCCATGACTCGGGAACAAATAGCCGTGCTTATCACACAAATAAATGCCCTTACCTTGATTCGGACTACCCACTAGGTAGAAGTTTGTAAAGAAATAATAAGTCATGTCAGATTGTAACATTTATGCTGGTACACTTGTGAACTTATGAATTGGCTGTAGCCCGGACCGTATTAAACTCGGATGGGTATCGTTACACAGGTTCCGATGAGTCGAGTGCTTTTCCAAGCGAGAAGATGTGAGCGAGTTCATCATTTTTAGCTGTCGCTGCTGAGCATAGGCCTTCGTGTACGCCACTTATCCCGGTCCTGGTGTAGTCTCATCCAGAAGTGTCCCGCGATGTTTTCAATGTTGTCCACCCAACGGGCTAACGGACACCAGGCGCTTCTTTGATCCGAGTATATTGGTAGGCGAGTTATATCTATTATCAGGCAGATGGTCAATGTTTTGACAAGCTCAGTGTTCGATTATGAAGAAACTGAAAACCTTTAAGGTGCAGTTTGGATTCAGACTGCACTAGCATTACTGCTGCAACGATGCACTCCAATACTGCTGCAGCATTGCAGCCGTCTATATTGATAGTAAAAGTCAAGTATATCATTTAAACGAGCAAAATCGATGTTTTTGTCAGAACTTTTGATTTACAGGAGCAATTTAAGTGACGGTAATGTCATACTGCAATACTGCTGCAATAATATTGGCGGAGTCTGAATCCAAATGGTACCTTTATTAAACGGTTTCATGTTCAGAGGTGTCATTGTTGACGGCTGACAGATATCTTACCATTCTTACCGTTTCATACCAAGAAATTATAGTCTGAATTTTACTCCAGGAAACCTCTAAGATTATAAGCTAAAATCACAGTAAATGATACTTTGCTCTATGATATAAATCTTTAATCTGCCGCTGTGTTTCTAATATTTATTTATTTTAGTATTTGTATGTATTGTTATATTTATTTTATCTAAATTTAATTTAACATACAAAATTACTAGCTATATTATCAAAAAACTAAGCCTAAATCAGCCTGAGGCATTGTTCCCAGGACACTGGCCGCGTCTCTGCACAGTGAGGCTAAGTTTTCGTGCGAAAAAAGCGCCAGCTCGTACCGTCGTTTATATTTATTTGTTTATTTAAATTGTATACGTACTGTATGTTCTGTCTAATTCTTGTTATAAAAAATTACTGTTTTTTATATCCTGCTACCGTACGGTTGTCTGGAAGAGACCACTTATAGCAATAAGACCGTTGCTACTTTTCTTTACATTTTAAATCCTTTTTTTTTTATTTTTTGGGAAAACTTACAGCTAATGTAACAAAATAGGTTTCGAAATAAAAACAGTAAGCCAATTACAAGTTTCCACAGGTAGAAACTGCATAAAGTACATGGCGTGCGAAATTGCAGAATAACTATTATGCTTATAATTATGTTGCTTGACAGTGAGACTGAGTTAATCTGAGTTAAAGTTTTAAATTTGTTTTCTTTGCGGTGCCATAAATAATATTTACTTGCCTAAAAATGTCTCATAACTTACACCACACCTCAAGTGGTCAATTGTTCCGTGATCCGGTAGCCTCTCTTGTTACATTTGATTTGTTTTTTCTACTTTGGCAACGGAACTAAGTTGCCATTATAAATCTTCTCGTCGATACATTGTTTGGAGTTTCGGCTAATTTAAAAAGCTTTGCTTTTAGATTTAGGATATCGATTGGAAAAAGAATGTTCTGGACTTCTTATACTCAATATTTGGCAGTAGTGTTTTTCTAGGAACTAGATTTCATATGGGAATGGGCCATTTTATTTAACACATTTGCAGCCAGCGACCCGCTAAGCGGGTTCTTTTTTCGTAGGTGCTGTTTGCTACATACGGGTTATCCCGTATTGCGTAGCTGGCACTGGCACTGAATGTGTTAAATTAGTATAGTACACTTTGTATCAATTAGATTTTTAGGGCCTGTTTCACAATGTCCAAGTATTGGATAGCTAATTAACAAATAAATTTACTGCGATATAAAATTTCCTGCATAACTTAGCACTATATCTACCAGTTAAGTTTATTTGGAGATTGTGAAACGCCAATTATGATTTTATTCGCCAGATAAGTCGCAAGTAGCTTATTCCGCACTTAGACATAGTAAATCAGGCCCTAAGTGGTTCTATTCATATTCCAAGATTTATCTCAAGTAACCCACAACTAACACGGCATGTTCAATAGAAGATTATACACCTAGTTGGAATATGGTTAAACAGTAACTTCAGAGTATTATACTCGTACCTAGGTATAGGTGAACTAAACACTCTTTGAGTTCCACTCGATTTTTAAGCAAATCTATTATTCGCATTAATGATTGCTTTACTGGATATTACTTGGATATTGGGACACAGGCCTTTATTAATATTGTTTCGACTCAGTGTAAAAAGTGTCCCAAGATATTTCCATTCCTTTATAAATTTTCATAAACTTTGTATGAAGAAGATCACGGGATGGAAGAATCACAAAGTGTATCAATTTATAATTATAATATTCTAAGTTCTAATTCAACTGAGACATTATTTTATAAACTGTTACACGTGTCACAAAACTATTTGTAACCAAAGCGACCTAACGCATATTAAAAATTCACATTATTCTAAACCATAATGCCTTTAAAATAGGCTTCATAATCGCGTTATGTAAGTCAGTACGCAGGATATCTGCGCGCACGCACACCTGACGATGTATCGGCACGTATTTGATCATTGACGTATGTATTTACGCAGAATTATATCGACAGATTATTATTAGGACTTTAATTAGTAAATATAATTTAGTTGAACAACTGGTTCGTGTGATCTATAATCAAACCCCGTTATCCATATTGCAGATAATTGAAAATTAGGATTTTTTATGTGATAATCAGCAAACGCGCAGACAAGACGCCTGATGGGAAGCGGTCATCGTAGCCCATGGACATAAGCAGCATCACTTAAGCAGCGTTGCCGACCCTTGAGAACGCTAAATACCCGCTTCTTGAAGAATCCCACGTCGTAGCGCAAAGAAAATACCTCAGGAGGCAACTCATTCCGCATTCTGCACGTTCTAGGAAGAAACGAGCGAGAAGCCCGCTTATTCTTGGTGTTTTTTGGCCTGCCTGGTGGTAAGCAGTCTCAGTAGCCTATGTACGCCTGCAACTCCAGAGGAGCTACATGCGCGTTGCCGACCCTAACACTCCGCACCCGCGCTGAGCTCTGGCAACCTTACTCACCGGCAGGAACAGAACACTAGAGTAGGGTATAGTGTTATTTGGCTGCGGTTTTCTGTGAATTGGAAGTACTTCCCCAGTTGGGCTCTGCTCTAGATCTGGAATGACATCCACTGTGCTGTGCCCTACCACACAAGGCGAGATGACATTCACAATGCCCAAACCTCTCTTTTGGACGTAGTTTAAGGACGTACCCGGGTCCAGATTGTGTGCCATGTATGTAAGAATTTGACAAATTAGTACCCTATATTTGTGCATAATTTCGCATTAATTCACCTGAATTCGTGATTCTACCATAAGTTATATAAGCTCAACGAGGGGGGTGGGGTTAGGGTCGGCAACGCGCATGTAACTCCTCTGGAGTTGCAGGTGTACATAGGCTACGGAGACTGCTTACCATCAGGCAGGCCGTATGCTTGTTTGCCAGCGACGTAGTATTAAAAAAAAAAGCATTTAGTCATTCAACATAAAGGAATATATTTTACAGTACATATGGTGCTACTTTATAGCACTAGTGCGAAAATTAGCATATTACGTTACTGTGTCGACCATTTATGTACTGTAAAACGTTGTTTAACTTTTTTTTACCTAAACGCCTAGCATATTTGAAATAGGTTTAAAGTTAAACAGCTATCACACACAGATACTTTATGTAGATGGAAGTGAAGCCAAGATCATGCAACTTACTCTGCCAAGTTCTGTTCCACTTTCTAAGCTGTTCGAGCTTAGAAACTTGTAAATATTCACTTTTAACGGATGTTTTATCATTTATTTTACATAGGCAGTTTTTTTTCTCTGGATTTTGACCCTATATGTTTTGTTTTTTTTTTTTTTTTATCAATACGTGTGTTAGTGTTTATTTTTATAATCTTGTTTTTATAAGAACTATGTTACTTTATAAAGCGCTAAAAATGAAATTGGTCTAGATTGAATAGCCGAGTATGGTAGATATCCCCTATATAAGTTTAAAATAAAACTTAACTAGGATTTAACAGTATTATTGAGCCATATAGATTCAGAGTGTTCTGTTTTCTAGACATTTAGGGTCTATTACTTAAGGCATGTCTACCATAAAATCTATTACTAGTGCTTTAAGATTCACCCGCCAGATGCAGCATTATTATCACCATATATCTACCTCGCGTTATCACTTTACGCTACGGCTCATGTAAACCTGAGTGCCTAGCCAAGGTGACAATCGTTTGGGCTTCGATAATGAAACGCTTTGTGTCTCTCTATCACTCTTTCATATTAGTGCGACAGTGATAGTTGCGTTTCGTTCGCGTAGCGTAGTCCATTATAAGTACTTCTACGCTACGAAATCATAAGTAGACAAGTCCGTCATAATGCTACATCTGTTGTATGTAATCCAATCTTATAGAACACAAGAAATCGATTAAATACCCAAAGACCTTTAAAACGACAACCATAAGTAAACATCTTTATTACACGGAGAAATAGGCCGTCGTGCAAAGATTGTAAGCATATATTCGCTTACATTACGAGCTCAGAGGACATACCACGAATGTATATGTTTCTCTGTCAATCTAATATTACTCTAATTGGAGAAGACCCGGACCCGGGTACGTCCTTAGACTGCGTCTACAAGAGAGGTATGGGCATTGTGAATGTCATCTCGCTCTGTGTGGTAGGGCACAGCACAGCGGATGTCATTCCAGATCTAGAGCAGAGCCCAACTGGGGAAGTACCTCCACCTTACAGAAAATCGCAGCCAAATAACACTAGACCCTACTCATAGTGTTGTGTTCCTGCCGGTGAGTATGGTTGCCAGAGCTCAACGAGGGGCGGGAGGGGGTTAGGGTCGGCAACGCGCATGTAACTCCTCTGGAGTTGCAGGCGTACATAGGCTACGGATACTGCTTACCATCAGGCGGGCCGTATGCTTGTTTGCCACCGACATAGTATAAAAAAAAGAGAAAGAAGCATGCAATTTGCGAACTTCGCTATTCGCGGTAAATGGACCTCAATTAATTATACGATATAATGACCTAGTGGTACCTAATGAAGTTTAATTACGGTCGGTACTTGAACTAAATTGGTAGTAATATAGCCTTCGTACCTATCTATTTGCATCGCTTTTAAAACGTTACGTGATACTGATAAATCAGAAAAGAGAAAATGATCTGACCTATATCGATCGTAATACCACAAAATAAATAATAGTACTATTGTACAGAAAAGACACTTCCTACAAAACCGAAGTTTGACAGTGATTCAGGGACAAATCATGCTCTCTTTCTATTGTATGCCACTATCCCTTTTCGGCTATTTAGGGGTATCAAAATCCAAGTCATTATCTTTGCACGCACACTGGTTGCGCACGCAAAGGGACGTCAAGTTGTGCCAACCCTAATAATTGCTTGGAGCAATGCTCAGCCGAACGAAGCCGAGAATGACCGAACGCTCTAGTGTCTCCCCACTGGTGTACACACGGCAATCAGCAGTTCAGTTCAGTTTAATAACTTTAATGGCCTCTGTCCAGCAAGACAATGAGGGCTATGTATGAATTCGTCGCTAGAGGCGCTAGTGTAGCGTGAGGTCACAGAATAAGTAATAGTACTACCGTACAGAAAAGAAACTTCTCTCCCTTCCCTTCCCTTTCATCCTTCCCATCCCTTTCGGCTATTTAGGGTTGTCAAAATTCAAGTCATTGTCTTATCTGTGGTTGTGTACACAAAGGGACGTCAAGTTGTGCCAACCCTAATAATTGCTCAGAGCAATGCTCAGCCGAACGGAGCCGAGAATGACCGAACGCTGTAGTGTCTCCCCACCTGGTAATACACACAGTTCAGTTCAGTTTAATAACTTTAATGGCATCTGTACAGCGAGACAATGAGGGCTGTCGCGTATGAATTCATCGCTAGAGGCGCTAGTGTAGCGTGAGGTCTCCGAAATGTCTATTATCACTGTTTCTGGGTTATAATTATAATTATTTTGTGAACTTTTTAGAGATGGATAATTTTTTTATTGAACGAACGAAACGAAACGAACGAAAGCCGCCAGACTCCAATGGCTCGGTCATGTAGTCCGGATGGGTGAGGATCGTGCAGTCTGGAGGGCGTACTCTGGAATTCCAAATGGCCGAAGACCGTCTGGACGCCCTAGGTACCGCTGGAGAGACGAAGTGCAAAAAGACCTTAGCGAGCTCGGTGCCGTCGACAGGACGGAAACGGTTTTGAAAAGCATGACAGTCTTTGGTGGCGGAGGCCAAGATCCAAGAAGATGGGTCGCTGCGCCACAGCAGTAAGTATTATTTATTGAAAATATGAGTCGGCTTAATGAGTCTCAGTACTTCAAACGCGAAGTTAAAAAAGAGGTGCAAAACTAAGCGTGTCGAAGGAGCAACTTACTAAGACGGTAGTTTTTTTTACAGTATGGAGTTATGGTATGTATCAAATATGATTTGCAATTAAAAACTTTGTCGCGCCCATAATAAAAATTGAATTTGACAGCTGTAAAAACGGTAGTCCGAGAGAAAAGCCTCAATATTTCTAATAAATGTTCAACAACCGTATATTGTAATTTAAAAAGCTGCATGATAAACTATCAATATTACATTTTAAATAACATTAATAAGCAAAAAAAAACAAACAAAAGTGTCAACCGAATGAACCGACGACCGACCGAGCGTGATGAGACCCTGTCTATAAAGCCGTTGGTCCTGGTTTCGAATCCCGGATCCATTTATTTGTATGATTAACACAGATATTTGTTCCTGAGTCATGGATGTTTTCTGTGTATAGATTTATATTTAGATTTAGATTTATTTATTACACAACATACGGTTGCATTACAAATTACATTCATGTCAATTTATATGAATCTATATTGTGATTGTCAAAAATAAATTCTAATAATGACAAAAAATAACATCATAATCCAGATAGCAACAATTAATAAATGGAAATGTTCACCTGAAAAGGATCGTCAAGTCAGAATTTATTGAAAAACAATAATAAAATAAAAATGAAATAGAATCGTCGATCTGTGTAAGATTCTTCTTCTAATTTTTTTAAAATATAAAAAACTTAAATTTTTCATAGAAATTTGATATTAATTATGATATCGCCAGAATTCTTTCTTCAGACTCTAAAGAGTAAATATGATTACTTTGGCACACCTCATCCAGGCCAACATTTGTGAACACACGTGTTTACTCACATCAACAATCGCACATTAAGGCTTCACCATTTGGTTCGAACCATAAAATTTTAATACCAAACTCACAATTCAGAGAAGGAAATAAAACTTCTTTAGAAGTGCACAATGAGATTGAGCGCTTTGGAAATAATTTTACGAGCAAAAAGTGATTGTAAATGCTGGCTTTTTCATATGGTTCTGTGGAGTTAAAGGTGAAAACATTTTTTGGACAAAATGGCTAAAAATATCAATGACTCAAAAGTTCAGACCAGGATGCGTAGCTAACGTGCCAATTGCTTACGTTCCGTAGCGAACGAAACGCAACTGTCACTGTCGCACTAATATAGAAGAGTGATAGAGAGAGAACTATGCTACGCTACGGAGTTTTAACGATGCAGTAAGTAAAATCCGGTCGATCCTCCGCATTTTCTGGCCGAAGACTGTCCTATATATTATACTACTCTTTGCTGAAGACCATAAGAAATCAGGTTTTGTGGAGTATGTGCCGACAACTTCTGATGGCCCAAGAAGTAGCGCTTCGGAAATGGAGATGGATCGGACATACCCTTCGAAGAGGAGCTGCGATCAACGCCAGTATCGCGTTTGAGTGGCGGCCTCAAGGTAGAAAACGAGCCCGCAAACGCCCCGTACACACGGAGGCGGAGCGTAGAGAACGAGCTGCGAGCCGTTAGGACTGAGCTAGAACGATGCCAAGACGGTTACTCAAAATAGAAAGGAAATTTAAGAAATGTTTTAACCTTTGTTTTGATTTCAAGTTTTTAGTAACTACTTATGTGCAAGATGAAAGCAAATAAACTTTATTTGCTTTCATCTTGCACATAAGTTTTTATAAAATAAAAGTTTCATTCATGAGCCCTGTAAAAGCATGGAAATTCTTATAAGTAACTAAACTTAAGCTAACTAAAACTTTTTTTTTACACTGGGTAACAACTGTAAGTGTATGGAAAAATTTAAATTTTATAGTTGGTCACCTAAATATTTAATAGCGTTTCGTTACAAGCATGTGTTTTAATTTCTTTACAAAAAGACTTTATTTTTCATTAATTTGCTAAAAATTTTAAGAAAAATTTCTAGCACAATTAATGGATCTTTGTTAGTACAAGTACAAGATAATTTTGCCCTATATAATATTTCTTTGCCTCTGGATCTCTAAATCTCTCAATATATCATGCAAGTGCATTTCAAAGATGTTACGGCAGTAATTTATACTCATGCGTCGTTTATGTCAACTTCGCTGCGCGCGCGCAAGTGTGAATCAGGGACCACAGATTAACAAAGTAACGGACAATGTAAGCTAAATTTAAGCAGATAAACACTTAAATGCTTTTGATGTTGATCGCAGGCTAAAATTAGTATTTGAGAATGGAATAAGTAGGTACAAAAAAATAGTCATTTTGTCAAAACCTTTCTGCAGGAATTTGGATCCGCACAGGGGGCTCGGCCTGGGTACACAATTCTTCCAGGGTTCAGTTCACAAATTCACAAGGTTCGCGCAAGGTGCACCCGATTCGATGCATGTCTTATTTCGTATGTCAGGGCTCCTCTACACGATGGCCCATCTTACGCCAGTCTAAGGGACGCAGCTATTCAGGGGAATGAGATAGCAATATCACTTGCTCTCTCTAACGCATAAATGCGTCCCTTGGACTGGCCTACGCTGGGCCATCGTGTAGACGAGCCATCATAGGTGTCAACTAATTAGGGGGCCGCGCGGGCGGGGTATAGGGGGGGGGAGGTAAGTCTGCATATGGTCTGCATATATAGATACTTGTATGTATTATAGGTGTATTTTGAACAATTACGATGATGAAACATTGTGAGGAAAGCGGACTAAATCCCTATAAAGACCTATTTCCAAACTAGTGCTTATGTCAATTCGTTGTGAATAGAATAGAATAGAAGAATAGAATAGAAAAACGTTTATTGCAAAACCATCTACAAACAGCACCACATTAGAAAACAAAAAAAGTAAGAGAGAAGATCTAGTACACTAAACAGTTATAACTACTTGTAACTTATACTAACATGCAATAGTTACAGTGATGATGCTGTAATAGAGGCTACAATTGGAGACCACTCAGCATATGCTCTAACATATATATGCTACAGCGCTGGTCTTCCGTGGAGCCCAGGGCAAGAAGATAGCTCGGAACAGTAAAGGCAGTGTCAGTCAGTGATTTAGCAAGTATTAATATTTAACACAAGTTAGAAACTAATGCACGGAAAAATTTCAAAGCGGAAGTGAGTGGGTTGGGAATATCTAAAAATATATAAAAATATAAACAGGTAAAGTCAGACATGTATTTAGTTTAATATATAGTAAAGCATATATACATAAAAAGGCAACTCGTTAAAAATAGATAAATAATTCAATTTATAACATAAAATAATCATAATCTAACTAAGGTGCATGGATCGCGAAGAACACGGCAGTTGGAAGCTGAAAAGATATTGTTTAAATTTAAGTTTAAAAGTGAGTAATGTTTTAGAGTTACGTATTGGAGGGGGTATGTTGTTCCAGCATTTCGTAGCAGAGTAGCGAAAACTGCCACGAAATGCTGCTGAACTGCCGTGTCTCGGACAGAGAAGTCGAATGCCATCTCTCATTGGACGGGAGGAGAACGACAACTTGTTAAAAAGGTATTGGGGTTGTTGAAAATTTACCACACCGAAAAGTAAGGTCGCAAAGTGCAATGATCGACGTGCTTCCATTTTCAACATCTTACCACTGTTAAGATAAGGGGTGACATGAGCACGTGGAGGGATGTGAAAACAGAAACGGGCACAAGCATTCTGGATGCGTTGTAGGAGCGCCTTTGAACGAGCCAGCAAGCAACCGTTAATCACAGTATCGACATAGTTGAGTTTGGATAATATTAAGGTGTCGCATAATTTTATTCTTAGGTCGACACTGAGATATTGACGAACTTGGTATAGTACTCTCAATCTATAGTAGCAGTTTTTAGCGACATCGAGTACATGTTGTTCAAAACGCAAGCGCTCGTCTAAGATTAGGCCAAGGTTACGGGCTACCGAGACTCGTTCGAGGCGATCCCTTCCGAGCACAACATTGATATCAAAGCTGGCGAGTTTGTCAACTTGGCCTTTAGTGCCGAGCACTAGAAACTTTGACTTGTTGGGGTTAAGGACTAAGTCACACTGTTCAGACCAAACATCGATACGATCAAGATCCTGATTCAATAGCTCCAAGGCAGTTTGTATCTCCCGAGGGTGGAACGTTTTGTAAATTTGTAGGTCATCTGCATACATGTGATAGTGACAGTTCTTTATACAACTCGTAATGTCAGCCACGTACAAAATAAATAAAACGGGACCCAGAATCGAACCCTGAGGGACTCCGCAAGTTACAGATGTATTTAAAGAATAATCTGTCAGTCCAGAATAATTACGAAGCCCAACTTTCTGGGAACGGCCTGAGAGATAGCTATCAAACCATTTTATGGTGCCGACGTCGAAACCATAGTAAGCAAGTTTAGACAACAATAGCGATATATTAATAGTGTCGAAGGCGCGCGAAAAGTCCAGGAGGACTAGGATAGATACCTCTCCTTTATCCTGCGCTGTTAGTATGTCATCGATCACGTCCAAGAGTGCAGTGGCTGTGCTGCGCGCTTTTCGAAACCCGGACTGCTTATTTGGTAATATGTTATTTGTTTCTAAGAAGTCTGTTAATTGCCGACATACTACTTTCTCTAGAATTTTCGACACAAAACACAGGATGCTAATAGGCCTGAGGTCTTTTAAGTCAGTAGGTTCAGGTGTTTTGGGTATAGGTCTAACTAATGACTGACGCATGATGACTGAATGAATGACGCATCGTTAAACAATAAAATCTAAATATGCGGCGCTTGCTTGCTTCCCAAAACCCGCGCGATAGATGGCGCTACTGGTTGATAAATTCACTTAATTAGGGCTGAGTTACAAGGGTGTTATCTCATATGGGTTCAAACGGAGGTAAGGACACCTAAATCGAAAAATTACAAGTACAAAATTGAAGTGTGCGTTATGGAAATTTTAGAGGCTTAAATCGGTCCTATTTGCCTGTTTAATTAAAATATTTGTTTAAGAGGGAAGAAAAGGTTTGAGATCTTAACAAAATAACGGTACTTTTTCTATGAAATTCCATTTCGAGAAAAAACGGTTTCTTAACTAAATCTTAACAAATCACTTGTTTTTGATGTCGATCGCTTCAGCATAATTCTAGGAGCATAGGTTTCGTTTTTTTTTAGGTACCTATGCAAATTAAAAAAAAAGGAAAACCTATTTTTTCATTGTGTCAATAAAATACTAAAAAATCATAGAGAATGGAAAGTATTTAGAAATGGAAAAAAGTTTTCTCTTTTTGTAGGTAATGGACGAGTACGTACTATTCTTCCGTCTTAAGCATGTTTTTTTTATACTATATCGGTGGCAAACAAGCATACGGCCCGCCTGATGGTAAGAAGTCTCCGTAACCTAAGTACGCTTGCAACTCCAGAGTAGTAAAATGGAAAGTACCTATTTAGAAATGGAAAAATTCTCTTTTTGTAATGGACCCGTTGCCGACCCCAAACCCCCCCCCCCCCCTCGTTTTAAACTGTGATCGTACTTCTAGAATAAGTTTTTGACGGTGGGTTCATGTCTGTACATGATGAAGTTGCCAAGGTGGTGTAGTGCGTCGAGTATGTTTGCGGAGGCTTGTGTCCCCGATTTCTTGGGTTGGGAGTGGCGTCCTTTTGGAGTAGGCTGCGCAGCTCTGAGAACTGTATCCTAGCAACGATTAGTGAGGATTTGCACAGTCCAATCTGTAGGTTTTGGCTGTCTCTGCATCAAGATGCGAACCGAAAGTAGTTATTTTATTTTATTTTATTCTAAATTGTAATTTAAAAAAAATATTATTGTTTTACGGTTACTTTACTTTTTACACTTTTGTGTCATTTTAAATTGTAAATTCTCTGTGTATCACGTTATTTTATATGGGTGCTTGCCTGAAACAAAATTTATTTATTTATTTATTTTTATACAAGTCTGGGCCATTCACTTCAGCTGTCTTCGGCTGCTTCTGAGTAGGTACTTCTTTGTTCTCTATGGTTTTCCCAAACCAACCTACAGTTGCCTTTGAATTTGATAATTTATTGTACAAATAAATATTTCGACACCGACGGTTTCATAGTAAAACTAGTTACAGTCATTTTATTACGAACTCCACCCAGTAATAAACTTACTAAACAAGTCGACAACTACTTTTACTTTTACTATTTTCTCCCAAAGATAAACTTATTTGTTCTATTTGTCCCTCAACCACGCCCCTTAGCCGGAAATCTAAAAACTAAATAACATTTTATGACCCTATTATTCTATTCGCTGACAATACATTGTGTAGGGATCAAAGTAATTTAACGAAAGGTCGTAAAAGTCAATGTTAATATCTGTACCCCTAGTGTAAATTTAGTCGATAGCGAAACGTGACGTACCGTAAAACCACCCAACTATAGTCCAAAGCTCCCAACTATGGTCCACAAATAAACTCAATTTTTCTCGTTCAGGTGTGTATTTTACTATATTTTTGTAGTTCTAAGGCAAAGTATGTTTATAAATGGAAGGTAAAACTAGGAGTAAACCACAAGGAACATTGGTATAGATACTTAATTTCCTTTTGAATTTGTGGACCATAGTTGCAGTATTGGACTATAGTTGGGTGGTTTTACGGTACGCGTTTGCGTTAAGTCTCATTTTGTATGGGTTTTTTAAACAGCGCGCCAAGCGGGACGTTTTGGAAAGTCAAAAATCTCATACAAAATGACACTTCAAACGCGTATGTCACGTTTCGCTGTCGAAAATATTTACACTAGGGGTACTGTTGTGTCACGAATTATTGTTACAGATTCCCGTATGATTTATTTAGAAATTACGAGTTTTTGTAGGTTTTTCAATTTACCAATTTGTAAACGGCCAGCTAAAACAATATATGATTAATTTTTGACAAGCAAAAACGTCTGCTCACGATGCTATTAAGCTTAAGAAGAAAAAAGACCCATATGGTGGGAAAATTAGCTGGCTATGGATGAGGTCTTGGTGGCTCAGATGGCAGAGCGCTGGAGTATCGATTCAGATGCCAGAAGTTCAAGTCTCACCCAAGGCAGTAATTTTTCCACTTTTAAATTTATTCTAAAAAAATATATTTGGGATATGGAATCAATCTTACACACATCGACCTGGCCCCAAACTAAGTAAAGCTATTTACTATGGGTAATAGGCGTCGATATACATACATATATAGAAATAGATACCTACGGCCTGATTCGAAGAATGAAATACGATAACGATAAGTTCTGGTTTAGATAAGTTCTCATTTAGATATCGTTTGTATGTCGTATAATTGACAGAAGCAGCTCGATTCGGGCAACCAATGTCACTTTGACGTTAGAAACATCGTTGATAGATCTTATTGGGATCACAGCGGAATCGAAATTAGCTATCGATTTTGATCTTTCCAAGATCTTAAACGTTTCTTAATCATTCTTCGAATCGGGCAGCGGGCAGTTATTACTAGCTAATCACAAAAATAAATGGTATTACCAGGATTCGAACCCGGGACCTTCTGCTACGTAGGCAGGGTCACTAGCGATTAGGCTACAAGAAAAACATTAGTGGCCATTTTCCATTCAAACGTTCTCGACATTTTCTTGTCTGGATTTTGGTCCTAGATGAATAGTGAGACCAAGATAAGTTAGGTAGCAGTTTTGACAGCACAGACAGTACAACTGTTATTTTAAACGTCAAACTTTTATGAAATTATGACGTTAAGTGACATTAACACTGGCATAGGACAGACTATAAAAATCGTTGCCAACTTAGCCTGGTCTGACTCTATTTTTATATGAGTTCAATAATTACCAATACCTGTGTCTTGTATGTTTTGCTTTTTTTTAATACTACGTCGGTGGCAAACAAGCATACGGCCCGCCTGATGGTAAGCAGTCTCCGTAGCCTATGTACGCCTGCAACTCCAGAGGAGTTACATGCGCGTTGCCGACCCTAAAAACGCCCCCCCCCTCGTTGAGCTCTGGCAACCTTACTCACCGGCAGGAACACAACACTATGAGTAGGGTCTAGTGTTATTTAGCTGCTGTTTTCTGTAAGGTACTTCCCCAGTTGGGCTCTGCTCTAGAACTGGAATGATATCCACTGGCTGTGCCCTACCACACAAAGCGAGATGACATTCACAATGCCCATACCTCTCTTTTGGACGTAGTTTAAGGACGTACCCGGGTCCACCAGTTGTTTTTACAAGAACTAGGTTATTACTTTAAAATGCCCTAAAAACGGCCAAATAAATGCGCCATAAACAGACGCCTAGCATACAAAATCGGCAAAAATAAATCCAAAAATGAATACAGTCAGACATAGACAAATTCCTTTCTCATTTCCATTCCAAAATTTGGTTATGATTGGTTAAGTTTTGGAGGAAGAAAATGTTGAGAAAAAAGAACTCGATTTCTGAAATTTATCAGGATTTTTCGCCAGCCAGTTGTCCTTATCGCACTAATATTAGGAGCCGCCCCCGTCAGGGCGACGGAGATATTTACTTAAAATTCACAAATCTAAGAAGGGGTCCAGCTGATATTTCTTCTTAAAACAAGATTTTCAAATGTATTCATAACGGGTGGGTCACTCACGTACATATTACGTGAGTGACCCACCATAAATTATATTTTAAAGGTCTCCGAGTTTAAAGTTACAATTAGCATGATTTTCACAAGACGATAAAGTATTCCTGTGAACAATAAATAAAATTAAACTAATATTGGTATAATGCGAGTTACACAGATTATTAATTTTATTATCATTATATTGTGTCCCTACCAGCCACTGGGTTACGGTCTAAGCTATAAAACCATAACTAACCTTTCATTGCAAAACAGCGTAAGTATTCTCAAACTATTTAGACTTACTACGTTTTTGCTATTTGGAAATTTTATGACACAGTCAAATAAAATGATTTTATACATCTCAAAGGAGATTATCCGATCTCTATTGTATTATTAAGTATTTTAATCGTGGGAACGTTTTGTTATGTTAGTGGGGGACAGTGGAACAAGTATAGGTCGTAAAGGAACCCCTTAATCCAGATCCAGAGTTTTATGAGTAACGGATATTTTGTAGTACTGCGTCACGAATTTTACCTGTATCACGAAAAATATGTTTATAATTTTTTACTTTTTAAGGCAAAGGGGAGCTATAAGCCGTATACGCCACCCCACAGCGTCTTTTGAGCGTCGGCGTCGAGCGCTATGGAAAATTACGTCGCTACTCAGTTGCGCCAACGTTGCGTCGAGCAGCAGCCATATAGTTGACTAGACGCCGACAACGCTCGGGAGACGCTAGTGTAGAAAAACAAGAAACCCAATTAATGCGATCATATTCCAAGTATAAGAGATAACTGTAGAAAGAAAATAAGGTCAGCCACGGCAATTGCAACTATGGGGCAAATGCTTCCAGCAACACAGGAAAGGGAGACGGCATTCATTGCAACTGTCCTAGTTAATTACAGGATTCTCTAAAGTACTTGCCACTATAAATAGAAATAAGATAATGTTTTTTTAATTGGACAAAAATTATTTAGAATGGTTTTCCTGCTCTGGAACCATCATAGCTTTATAAATATAAGATGATTTCACTTTTGTTGGTATGAATTGGAACAAAGAATAACTTCATGTGTTGCTCTGTAAACAAAGATTTATTTTTAATACTACAAGGTTTTATTAGAATTGACCATATTGTCATAAAGGCGAAAAGCGATCGGGCGGTGAAAAGAGCGTTTGAGGGAAAACCGACAGCACACTGCCCGGCCGGTCGACCTATCGAGCGGATGTGGCGAACACGGATCTGCGCGAACTCCAGGTTGAAGACTGGCGAGAAACTGCACAGCGGGATCAGTGGCGAGCAGTAGTGTTGGAGGCCAAGACAAGGTTTTATTTGAATCTACATTGTACTCGTATGTAATTATTATTAACAATACCGACCTGTAAACAAAGAAACGACATTTAAAGTTTATTCTTGCTTTAGGCACTCTTTTATCAATAAAATATAACGGCGATTATTCAAAGCGGCACTGCAATCTACATAACCTAGCTTCCCAATTTTGACGTATGATATGACACTGACAAGTCAAAGCAAAGTATGGCCACATTTAAAAAAGTAAACGATATCGTTTATTTTTTTACATAAATATTATTAAAAACCTAACAACTCCATAAATAGCGGATTCATACATAATGTAGAAAGAGGCCTACTTTGTATGTGAAAATGCTGTTAGCGGAAATTTACAACCATCATTGACTAAGTAAATATTAAAAAATCTACATTTTTATGTACATACCTTCAGGTAAGTACTTCATATTGTCATATCCTCGGTTTCATTTATCGTAAATCGTAAATATTTATATATATTTATAAAAGCTTCTTATAGGTTCTCATTTTTGAAGCAAAAATTAACAAAATTAGAGTGCTTTATGGAACTTACTTCACTAGACTTACAAACAATTAAAACTGAGGGCCTACCGCGAACCACGTTCGACGTGTTGCCTCCCTGTCACACTTACATACAAATGTACAAGTGCGACAGAGAGGCAACACGTCGAACGTGGTTCGCGGTAGGCCCTCTGAATCATTCAAATTTTTTGTATGTAACATATTAATTATTCATATCGTCGCCAAGTACCCATAGTACAAGCTAGCATTTACCCGGCCTAGCGCATAGGGTCCGGTTTCCCACTCAATCTTCTCCACTTTGCCCGGTCTTCGGCATCCTTAGGTGTGATTATCCCCAAATACTTAATTATTGACGAGTAAGTATAACCCGATAATATATCCTGTAAGATCTATAATTTATATGGTCTAAAATATATCAATCAAATTTATGATGTTTTAAATGGGAAAAATAGCTTTGCGATCTTAGCGAAATAACGGTAATTTTTTCTATGAGATTCCATTTCGGGAGAAAACGCTTTTCACTAAATCTTAACAAATCACTTTATTTTGATGTCGGTTGCATCAGCATAATATATTCTGTTTATAGGTTTTGCTCTTCATAAACAAAAAAAAGTCATTGCAAATTTTGAAAAAAAAAGGGAAAGCTACCCTAGTCTTCAACTGTGTCAATAACATATTAAAAAATCATGGAGAATGAAAAATATTTAGAAGTAGAAAAACGTTTTCGTCTTTTTGTATGAAGATCACGTGGTTTACATCCCTCTCAATGTGTTTATACAAAATACCTTCATTTTAGTTATAAAATATTCATAACCTTTTATTACCATCAGAATATGCCTCAAGTTTGTTTACCCATCGTTTATTTCAAAAATACAACACAGGTTTATATTCACCAAATACCTATTTTATTTTACTATTCAACGACCCAAAAGGTTCATTTTTAGGGTTCCGTACCCAAAGGTAAAACGGGACCCTATTACTAAGACTCCGCTGTCCGTCCGTCCGTCCGTCCGTCTGTCCGTCCGTCCGTCTGTCACCAGGCTGTATCTCATGAACCGTGATAGCCAGACAGTTGAAATTTTCACAGATGATGTATTTCTATTGCCGCTATAACAACAAATACTAAAAAGTACGGAACCCTCGGTGGGCGAGCCCGAGTACCATTATCGTCACTACGCCTAATTACCAACGCTCCTTGAAAATAATCTCCAAATATGCTTATAAAGGGTACCCAACAAAGGGTCCCGCGATATATTAAAATGGTCGAGCCGTAACATAAACACCGCATATACAAGCCGACATTATCATATATGTATAATATGAATGTCGGTTTGTTTACGACTTTCATTACACGATATGAGCTGTGGTGGCTCTAAGTTTGTGCGTTGGAAATTGTGTTCTTTAAATGTGGAAATATTTAAGAGAAATTCTTTTTTGAAATTGTTAACTTAAGAAAGACTTAATTACTACGCAAATGTAAGTTTATATTCTATGCATATTTTTTTGGAGTTGCAGGCGTCCATAGGCTGCGGTAACTGCTTACCATCAGGCGGGCCGTAAGCTTGTTTGCCACCGTCGTGGTGTAAAAAAAAATAGGGTTTATAATACATTTTAATTTAAATTCATGAAAAGTTGTGATGTATTCAAACACATTTTTTGTTACCTATTCATTTTACCGAGATAAATTTCATAAGGGGTATTTTCTCTGTGTATAATTTATACAGTAACCTACAACATATTTTAAGACTAACGAAATATATTTTAGTAGGTACTTAAATCTGATATAAAAAAAAAACCATAATTTCCGAATCCGTAATTTTTAGTATTTGTTGTTACAGCGGAAACAGAAATACATCATCTGTGAAAATTTCAACTGTCTAACTATCACGGTTCATGAAATACAGTCTGGTGACAGACGGACAGACAGACAGACGGACAGCGGAGTCTTAGTAATAGGGTCCAGTTTTACCCTTTCGCGCGGAACCTTCGGAATAAATACCTTCAGAAAAGTCAGAGACAAAATTTTGTAAGCACGTACTTAGTATATTAAGACCCGGATACCCGGACTTGTCGATATATATGTTATCCCCCGATTTTCCATATAATATTTCCCAGACCCTAATATTTAATCGGTATACCAATTTTCGCTTCTAGCCCGGTTTCTTTACGATGTTTACCATCCACTAAGATAATTCGTGTATTATTAGACGTACCAACCAATATAAAGACCATGATCTTTCCTAAGCCTTATGTCATCGAGTTAAGGTCTAACAACGATCATCTACTTATTATTACTATAAGTAGCCACACGCAATCAACTGAACTATTGTAGTCCTTATTGCGAAGTAGTAAGATCTATTATAGGTCAGAGCTGATAGTACGGTAAATTACGCTATGAAATAGCCGGGGATACTGCCGCCTGCGGAAGATGACCATTGCACGCAGGATCAAAGAGCTAACTAACTTACAGACACGGTAACATAAAAACATAAAAATTAAACGATTTTGGCTGGCTAAAGCCGACCACTGAGTCCACTGACTAACAGGCCGCCGGATGATATCGGCTTGTCAGTTAGAACAAAAATGAGTTCCGAGCAACTGACCGGCTGATATCGCCCGTTGGACTGTTAGTCAGTGGTCGACTTTATATAAACATAGGGTTCCGTACTTTTTAGTATTTGTTGTTACGGCGTAGCGGCAATAGAAATATATCATCTGTGAAAATTTCAACTGTCTAACTATCACGGTTCATGAGATACAGCCTGGTGACAGACAGACAGACAGACGGTGTGACAGCGGAGTCGTAGTAATAGAGTCCCGTTTTACCCTTTGGGTACGGAACCCTAAAAATCATTTAAACGATTTTGGCTGACTCATATAAACATGACAGCAAAAAAGTTGTTTTACTTACCTTCTCACATTTTTGGAATTCTGATTTTGGTTATGTGGCTACAAAAAAATTCAAAAAGGTTTTTACATTCTAAATTTTATTTTTCTTAGTCCATTCGTCAGTTTTTTTTTAAGAATAAAATAAAAATAAAATTAAGTAAGTAAGTAAGTAAGTCAGTAAGTAAGTAAGTAAATATTCTTTATTGTGCACCATACATTTAAAAATAGACAGGAAATGAAAAAACACGTAAAAGTTAGGTAACAACAGGCGGTCTTATCGCTAAGAAGCGATCTCTTCCAGACAACCTTTGGGTAGCAGGAAGGAAATTAGTTGATAATTTGTAATTAAAGTTCTGACATCTATTAAAAAGTTGTCGCTGTTTTTTTAATAGTTCCATATTCAAAATTACGGTACCCGTACTAAGCAGGGCCCATTTCTCGAACGGTATTCTAATATTATTAGTACGTTGCCGTGGTAACCCATACAACTTGAAAGTTCGTGGACTAATAATATTAGTCTAATTTCCATTCGAGACATTGACCCTTTTTTCAGTCTTCTATGATTTTTTAACAGTATACTACGTATCAATTGGTTTGGAGTCATCAGCGATATTAAGTGTGGAGCTGGAGGGCGTGAGACCGAATCCTTGGTGAAGGGCATTTATCAACCTTATCACCAAAGCCAGATCTCAATATTAAGATCTCTACATAAACAGGGTTATGCATAGTTGTTGCTGCCGTTATGCTGCTGCATTTGGTCTTCGAAAGAACAGCTTCATTCGTTACCCGATCCTTCCAAGTTACTCCTAATATGGTTCGCAGACAACGCATGTGGAATGCGTTTAGGCGACGCTCTTGCTTGGAGTAGGTCGTCCACGTTTCTGAAGCGTACAGCAGGATACTAAAGACACACGCTTGATAAACGTGAACCTTGGTGGACGTGGTAAGTCTGTTGTTGAAGGGACCGGGTTGAGACCGAATCCTTGGTGAAGGGCCTTTATCAACCTTATCACCAAAGCCAGATCTCAATATTATGATCTCTACATAACCCTGTCCCTAAAGACGACAGTAAACAAAACTGCCCCCAGCTCCGCTCTGCGGAAACTGCCGATTCCCGAACATTACTGGCTGTTCGAAAGCGGGTTGTGTTGATGACAGTATTTGTTTACCTTTAAAAGGGGCAAGGTTGGGTAGGAAAAGGAATATAAATATGTCAAGAGGACATTTTTTAAATTAGGCAGGTATATACAGGTGAGCGAATAACAGGTTTTAATTTTAAATTTCTTCTTCATCCCAAGCCTTTTCCCATTATCTGGGGTCGGCTCTTCTTGTCCTCTTTCTCCACACAGGACAGTTTTAATTTTAAATGTTTTTTTTTTATACTACGTGGCAAACAAGCATACGGCCCGCCTGATGGTAAGCAGTCTCCGTAGCCTATGTACGCCTGCAACTCCGGAGGAGTTACATGCGCGTTGCCGACCCTAAACAACCCCCTCCCCCCCTCCCTCGATGAGCTCTAAATTTCAATATTTCATAGTGTTTATATTAATAGTGTGCCTATTGAATGGTTTTGGTCCATTGTCAATCAAGTTACTGCTGCTACATAACAGTGAAATTTTAATCACACTTTTCTCTCTAAGTACATTGTTTTATGAAATAACTTTGGTTAAAATGTTTTCGATAACTAACCTTAATTAAAAAAACCGGGCAAATGCGAGTCGGACTCGCGCACGAAGGGTTTCATTATTTACAAAAAACGCCAAAAAAAATATGTTTGTTGTATGGGAGCCCCCCTTAAATATTTATTTTTTCGGTTTTTAGTATTTGTTGTTATAGCGGCAACAGAAATACATCATCTGTGAAAATTTCAACTGTCTAGCTATCACGGTTCATGAGATACAGCCTGGTAACAGACGGACGGACGGACAGCGAAGTCTCATTAATAGGGTCCCGTGTGACCCTTTGGGTACGGAACCCTAAAAAGTACGTCCAATAAGGGTGATGTGGTCAAAATTGTTAACGAGACTAAAATATAACTTTAAACTGAAATAAATGTTATGTACCGTAGGCTGATAAAACCCAACAGATTTGAACCACCCATTCCTGAGGCCTGAGATCCATAAGGAGCAAAAGACTGTCTGTCAGTAGGTATATCTAAACCTGCACCCTCCTCCTGCTGTTTTTGCCTACAACTTATCTGCTTTGCCTAAAGGTTGACTGGTAGAGAATGCCTTACGGCATTAAGTTCGCCTATTGTGCAGTGTGTTTTCTTGTGTGCAATAAAGATTAAATAAATAAGTAAACCTAGTCACCAGCAGGAGTTTTTCCCTGGATTACTACAGAAACAAATTAAACTGTTTGGTATGGCTTCTCTATGGTACTCATAGTTATAACTCAATGCCAGTTAACGACTTCGTTACATACCATTGAAGCACCAAACAAAAAAGGCTTGATTTTAACTCGTCAATGGCCCCAAAAATTACGTAAATTATGCAAATTCATTTTTTTGCCGCAAATTGAAGTCACGAGTGGGAATTATAACATTCCCTGATTTATTGCCGTGTACGGTCAAGTTCACAAACATTTTTACAAGTTCGTTTTGAATGAAATCTGAGTGGCGCTAAGAGCCATCGAGCGGTGGAAAGATATGGTCGAAGATGGTCAAAAAAGCTCTTAAGTAGTTGACAGATCATTCTTAAAGAGAGTACATGCACAAAAGATCCCTATGGGTCGAAGTGTATTCTCAAGGGCTCCCGAAATTAAAAGATAAGAGACATCTAGTGAAGAAGCGAAGAAACGAAGCTTCAAGACCGAGATGTCGAGATCCGATGCCGCACCAATATGCAAGATGTATTTGGGTGTATGTATTGGGTGGGACATGTTGCCAGACAGTGTGGTGGCCGCTTTTGAGCCTGGCATCCATTGGCTCGTTGGGTGGACGATATTTGGAAGATCGTGGGTGACTTCTGGAAAAGATTGGGATTGGGGGGGCGTAATCGAAATAAGTTTTTGGCAAAAATTTAATTATTGGTACGCTGACTGTACTTATTTCCACATGCAACTAATACTCATCGAGATAATTCTAAAAACTGCAAACACAATTAGGTTGCGTTGTTTTGATCCATCATCAGATCAGCTTACAATATGTATGCAAATTTTCAGCTTCATCGGAAACCGGGAAATGGGTTAAATTTAACTTGCAAGATTTGTCCCATACATACTAATAGGGCATGTTAAATAAAAGCATGTAAAAAGGCCTATGCTCAGCATTGGGCGATAAAAGGCTGATATGATGATGATAAACATCCCAAAGTTTTGAACTCGACTGTACTATATTTCACACTTAAATTGTTTACTGGCAATCCAGAACCTTATTTCAAGGACAGAAGGTCCAAATTCGTAGAGTTAAGTGTTGTGTTACAGTGGAATGTAAAATTGCGTTATTGTGTTGAAGAATTCGGGACAATTTCGCGTGTCGATTTTCTGGAATTCTTGAGTTGGCGGCTTTTGGTGTTTGGTGGGTTCTTTTGACGTATACTGAGTTAAAAGGTGATCATTTGCATTAAAATGTCATGTTTTCTGGTTATTTGTATACCTACATTTTTGCAGATGTCTGTCACAATGAAAATAAAAATTTCTTGAATAGCATTTAGGGATGTAGGTAAATTGCGCTTTACTTTTGGACTGATAGAGGGCGTGCATGAACTGTAGGAGGCAGTACAGGAGCCGTCAGATTTTTGGCGCGAGGCGTAAATGTGATGTTTATTGTTCCGATGTAGCCCACAAGATGGCAGAACCTACTATGCACAAGAAAACACGTGACGTGTAAATGTACATGTTTATGGTTCCGATTCAGACCACAAGATGGCAGACCCTCCAACGCGCACGGTCCCTATTTTTAAGAGTTCGCAGCAAGCACGGTTCTCTATACAAATTTAGTTAAGCTCTCATTTTAAAACGACTAGCTAGATTGCTCTGAAACTTTATTTACAATAGAGTACGTGTATCTAGGGCTGTAATTAGTTAATGTAGCCTCTGGTACCATACCTGTACCTGATGCGTACTGTAGTAGACGGAGGCGACCGCCCCTACTGGCCATAGTGCGCACGCGTACTCGTCTGCGCCTGCACACCCCGTACTGCGTGCAACTGCGCTCGCTAACTCCTTACTCACGGCCCTACCAGAGTGTGATCTGTTTGCGACAGGGATAGGAAGGCTAATATCTGAGTGGAAGGGAATGCTTGAAAGGATGCAAGACATATTCGTAGATGTAAGTTAGTTTTTAATTAATAAATAAGTCGTTTTTAAGTAATGAATCTACGTAACGCTTTGGCGTAAGCTGTAATGTTATGATAACTTGATTCAATAAATGAAATATACTTAAAAAATACAGCAAATTTAAGATTTTCATACAAAAGGTGGAGCAATATAAAGCAATTTCAGCCCTAGATATACCTCATGTAATTGTATGTGCAAAGTTTCATTATAATACAACAGGTAGTTTTATAATGAGGACGAAACTCCGTTTGCATGGGAAGGTTAAAACTTAACTCTTAAACGGTTGTTATTTTTTTTGTTAGATTTGAATAAAATGTAGCTGATCTGAAAAGCTCCTAATTCTGGGTGGAATAAATCTTCTTCCTCGCGTTGTCCCGGCATTTTGCCACGGCTCATAGGAGCCTGGGGTCCGCTTGACAACTAATCCCAAGATTTGGCGTAGGCACTAGTTTTTACGAAAGCGACTGCCATCTGACCTTTCAACCCAGAGGATATATAAAATATATAATAAATCAAAACTTGTCTCAAAAAAAGTAGATTATAAATCATTTTCCGTTGGGTTTTGAAAATACCACATGTTTATGTAACCTAGAGGAAGATTTTTTAAATTAATTACTTACATCGTAAAATAACGAAATAAAATAAATCGTCATCAATTTTTTTTTATATACCACGACGGTGGCAAACAAGCATACGGCCCGCCTGATGGTAAGCAGTCACCGTAGCCTATGGACGCCTGCAACACCAGAGGCATTACATGCGCGTTGCCGACCCTTTAAAAACCTGTACACTTCTTTTTTGAAGAACCCCATACTGTAGCTCCTCGGGAAAACCTCGGCAGGAAGCTCATTCCACAGCCTAAGCGTTCACGGGAGGAAATTCCTCTTAAACCGCACAGTACTTAAATAAAAATTCGTTATAATATTATATACGTCTATTTAAATTCTTAACAACATGAAAAACGTTTTACTAAAATAAAATACTAATAAACAACGTAATCTTACGGCTCACGCACGGAATCGCCTCATATTTCAGATCGTAAATATTCGTGCTCACCTTTTAACCAGATTCGAACCCGAGACCTTAAGTTCACCGAGTCATCACTAAGCCACAGATAAGAGCATAATATGAGTAAAGTTAGCTGCACGCGGAAGATCACGCGTATAAATCTTAGGGCCGATTTACTGAGGACAGTTATACTGTAAGTTAAGGGCGGCGAGCGGAATCGAGACTTTATTTTCATTTTAGTTTCTTAAGCTGACGTTCGTATTCAGACTGAACCAGCATTACTGCTGCAGTAGTGCAGTGCTCAGTCGACTGCAGAAGTGTTGCAGTGCAACAGGAACTGCAGCAAACGGAATTTTAAGATAAATATCTCGAAACATTGTAATTTTGACATTTCATGCATTACCTAATGCAGAAGTATTACAGCGCGACATTACTGCCTACTGCATTACTGCCGCAAATATCAAAATCGATGATGCCGCTCGGAATTCAGACATTCAAGGCAGCAATGCTCTAGCAAGTAATGTCGCGCTGCAATAGTGCAGCAGTCGACCGCATTAGGTACTCCAGGTCGCTTCAAAACATCAAATGATGTGAAGTAGGTATCCATAGGACCATTTCTTCAGTATAAAATTAAAAACCTTTAGAAATTATAACAGAGTTGTATTTATTTATCTTGATTTTATTTCAAACATAAGATTAAATATTGCGTATACTAATTAATAAAGTAATAAACTGTATTTTTTCTTAATAGACTAGAAGATACTACTTAAAGATCATTAAAAAAGCGCATTTCACTGATTTTTAAGACCGAAGAAGACGGACGTTTAAGCTAAATTATTTTTATTTTTATGTGTTTCGGACATTTGCCCGAGTCCGGCATGGAGCCCGAGTCATGGGACGAAAGCAGATGCAGCACGCGCCAGGGTGTAAGGACTATAAATAAATAAATAAATATTATAGGATATTAGTACACAAATTGACTAAGTCCCACAGTAAGCTCAATAAGGCTTGTGTTGAGGGTACTTACAGAACGATATAATATATAAATATTTTTTGACGACCGGTCTGGCCTAGTGGGTAGTGACCCTGCCTATGAAGCCGATGGTCCCGGGTTCAAATCCTGGTAAGGGCATTTATTCGTGTGATGAGCATGGATATTTGTTCCTGAGTCATGGGTGTTTTCTATGTATTTAAGTATTTATAAATATTTATATATTATATATATCGTTGTCTAAGTACCCTCAACACAAGCCTTATTGAGCTTACTGTGGAACTTAGTTAATTTGTGTAATAATGTCCTATAATATTTATTTATTTATTTATTTATTTATTTATTTATTTATTTATTTATTTATTTATTTATAAATACATAGAAAACACCCATGACTCAGGAACAAATATCCATGCTCATCACACGAATAAATGCCCTTACCAGGATTTGAACCTGGGACCATCGGCTTCGTAGGCAGGGTCACTACACACTAGGCCAAACTGGTCGTCTAACTATAGATTCAATCACTTTAAAATGAATGTTATTGGGTGAAAACGATGGACTTAAGTTCTGGGCTATGATAAAAAGCTGAATTATTATTACATTTGTGTCTCCCAGTCATTTACAAGGCGTGCGTAGGCATACAGATACAACACGTAGAATCCGTTTGGAGAGCTTTGATGTCATATAATGTTTGTAAGGTAAGTTTAAATTATAACGCCTGTGTCTTGAACCCTATAAAACCTTATACGATATGTCACCGCGTGACAAATGCGGAGCCGCTACAGTGGTTCCAGCTTTGAACCGACTTAAATCTAAAAAAATATATTTATAACGAGTCATAACTGTAATTTTAAGTAGTTTAGTGAATTAAAGCATAACCGCCTCGTCGCGTCGTCGAACGGCGTACGTCTGGGTCACAACGGAAGAACAGCGCTGGCTTTGCCAGCTACATGCTGAGTTGTGACCCTTTTATGGCATTTTGCGCTAAATGTTAATTCATTGTACTGTCAAAATGTTTTTATCATTCGTGTCTGTTTTGTCATAAATAAATGTATTTTCTTTTATTTTTGGGCAAAATTCCCTCGACATTGACATTGAACCAAAATTATGTGAGTGACCAGAAACCTCAAAGTTAATCTTGGTCAAGAAATCACTACTTTTCGGGTTCCGTACCTCAAAAGGAGAAAACGAGTTGAAAATAAAACCATGTACCGAGGTCTACAGCCCCCTATTTGGCGTGAGAGCGAGACCTAGTCCAACACTAAGCACAACAAGGAGTAAATGTTGCTGTCTCTTTCACGTATGAAAACGAGTTTAACCGAGAGTCTCCGAGAGATGATAGTAACCGGTATTATATCGTTTCCTGCGAACCATAAAATTCCGTTCCCTCTTTTTACCGGTTACGAGATTAAACATTTTTTTTAGTTCGTGTTCCATGAATTAACCGGTTTTCAATTAACGAACTAATATAACAGTTTTGGAATGATAGTTACAGGTATTTAATACCGGTTCCGAGCCCTGATTATATATATACAAATATATACACCTACACAGGAAACTTTCCTAGCTTGACTAAGCTAGGAAGCCGTCACATATTTTTATAATTGAATACAATTATTGATTGAGCTATTCGAAGAGGGGAAACGAATAATGCTACCATAGCGTTCGCTTGGAAACCGCCGGACGGAATCCGGGCGTCCTGTACACTCTTGGCAATGGTCCGTCCTAACCTAAGAGATCTACGAGCGGTCCGGTTAAGCTGGAGTGAGGCCAGAAGGCGAGCTGAAGATAGGAAACCTCTGGGGTGCTTTAGGACAACAACAATACAATGATTTCATTTATTTCAATTAGATGTCAACAAACGCATTATAGTCCGTAAATGGATCCACTGTGGCACGTCTGCGCGTACGCACGTGCAAGTCGTGACGCGTTGACGCCCGCCCACCTTTTTGTGGCTCGTCACTGCCGAGGTAAACATGCACTCATAAGTTTCAACTGGTTTACTAGTATTCTTTTACACGACTACGGCAAAAAAGGAAGGGTTATGATGGTAACAGTCGATGTGAGTCTGTATTTATGTGTGAGTGAATATGTATGGGTCGTATGGCCCATAAAATATACCTATTCAAACAGGTCACTTCAGTAATGGAGAAGAAAGTAATTAATTTATTTATTTGACATTTATTAGTGATCTCATGTGTAATATAAGAATTGCTTCATGACTTTCTTAAATAAGTTGATAATGTTGCTAATAATATGATAATATGTTATGAGTTATGAATAAGATATTATATGCCGTGCCCTTGCAGGGTCCATGTGAGACATTGTATATCATGTATAACATCTATACTGTACCATGGTTGCAATAAAGAATGATGATGATGATGATGAGGATATACTTCTTGATCGTGATCGTCCGAATATCCATTCTCCATGATTTTTGAGTATATATGTTATTGACACAATGAAAAAAGCGGCCAAGTGCGAGTCGGACTCGCGCATGAAGGGTTCCGTACCATTTAAGACGTATTAAAAAAAAATCTACTTGCTAGATCTTGTTCAACATTTTACCACTTTGGACACACATTTTTTCACTTTGGAAGTGTCTCTCGCGCAAACTATTCAGTTTAGAAAAAAATTATATTAGAAACCTAAATATCATTTTTGAAGACCTATCCATAGATACCCCACACGTACGGGTTTGATGAAAAATTTTTTTTTTTTTAATTTTTATGACGTATTAAAAAAAAACTACTTACTAGATCTCGTTCGAACCAATTTTCGGTGGAAGTTTGCATGGCAATGTATATCATATATTTTTTTTAGATTTTTCATTCTGTTATTTTAGAAGTTACCGGGGGGGGGACACACATTTTTTCACTTTGGAAGTGTCTCTCGCGCAAACTATTCAGTTTAGAAAAAAATGATATTAGAAACCTAAATATCATTTTTGAAGACCTATCCATAGATACCCCACACGTATGGGTTTGATGAAAAAAAAATTTTTTTTAAATTTTTATGACGTATTAAAAAAAAACTACTTACTAGATCTCGTTCGAACCAATTTTCGGTGGAAGTTTGCATGGCAATGTATATCATATATTTTTTTTAGATTTTTCATTCTGTTATTTTAGAAGTTACGGGGGGGGGGGACACACTTTTTACCACTTTGGAAGTGTCTCTCGCGCAAACTTTTCAGTTTAGAAAAAAATGATATTAGAAACCTCAATATCATTTTTAAAGACCTATCCATAGATACCCCACACGTATGAGTTTGATGAAAAAAGATTTTTTGAGTTTCAGTTCTAAGTATGGGGAACCCCAAAATTTATTGTTTTTTTTCTATTTTTGTGTGAACATCATAATGCGGTTCATAGAATACATCTACTTACCAAGTTTGAACAGTATAGCTTTTATAGTTTCGGAAAAAAGTGGCTGTGACAGAATCGGACAGACAGACGGACATGACGAATCTATAAGGGTTCCGTTTTTTGCCATTTGGCTACGGAACCCTAAAAAGTGGCTGTGACATAATCGGACAGACAGACTGACATGACGAATCTATAAGGGTTCCGTTTTTTGCCATTTGACTACGGAATCCTAAAAACTAGGTTTATGTTTCATTTTTTTTTTAATTTGCAAAACAAAAAAAATTCGACATGTTTTGCTCTATAAATCAGAATCAGAATGCTTTATTTGTAAAACATAGGTATAAATAGGTATACAAGTGTCAAAATAACGAATATCTATTTAAATATTGCACAATGTTGTAACTTATCTTTACCTTTCTGTTTAACTTTCTGGACCCGGGTACGTCCTTAAACTACGTCCAAAAGAGAGGTATGAGCATTGTGAATTTCATCTCGATTTGTGTGGTAGGGCACAGCCAGTGGATGTCATTCCAGGTCTAGAGCAGAGCCCAACTGGGGAAGTACCTCCACCTTACAGAAAACAGCAGCCAAATAACACTAGACCATACTCAAAGTGTTGTGTTCCTGTCGGTGGGTAAGGTTGCCAGAGCTCAACGAGGGGGGGCGGCGTTACGGTCGGCAACGCGCATGTAACTCCTCTGGAATTGCAGCATAGGCTACGGAGACTGCTTACCATCAGGCGGGCCGTATGCTTGTTTGCCACCGACGTTAAATAAATAAATAAATAAATAAATAAATATTATAGGACATTATTACACAAATTGACTAAGTCCCACAGTAAGCTCAATAAGGCTTGTGTTGAGGGTACTTAGACAACGATATATATAATATATAAATACTTATAAATACTTAAATACATAGAAAACACCCATGACTCAGGAACAAATATCCATGTTCATCACACGAATAAATGCCCTTACCAGGATTTGAACCCGGGACCATCGGCTTCGTAGGCAGGGTCACTACCCACTAGGCCAGACCGGTCGTCAGTATAAAAAACCGACCGACGTAGTATAAAAAAAAACTTATAAAATAAAACAATTAAAATTAGTATTACATTACAATTAAAATTAAAATACAGTTCAAAATTCAGATACAATTAAATAAGGAGGAGATTCAGGAGCCACGAGTGACGTTCGCTGCCTCATTACTGCCCCGGTTATGACGTTCAATCCGTCACTCATTTGACAGGAAATTGACAGACAGCGGTGGCATCAACACCGGAGCACTAATGTCGCAACAGTAATGCAGCTGCAGTTGACATCCGAATGTCACCTTTACAAGGTACAAAGTGGCATTGAAACGATCGGTCCGATTCGAACTTTAAGATACGTCTTAAATTTCCTAAGGACACGATATGGCTTGGATATGCCAGTGTCAAAAGTTACGTTTTTGTTTGAAGAAACGTCACTTTTGACACTGGCGTATCTAATCCATATCGTATCTTTAGCATATGTTTGACTTATCTTAAATTTCAAATCAGGCCGGATGTATATTCATTGGCTACTCGGTGCTGCAAAATCATAATTGACCGAGCGTTAGCGAAGCTCTTCGTTTCAGCTTGGGTAAAAATGCTTTCGTATGTCCGGATGTTCTCATCTACAGGTCGTAATTCTCAACCGATTCTAGTGATATTTTATGAGCCGGTTCGATGATAAACAGAATTTTAATCGATTGGAGACTCCGCAGGAACCAAGAGATTGAAGATCTGGTATCCGAGCCGAACATCATTGGAGAAACGAAAGCCGCCAGACTCCGATAGCTCAGGCACGTAGTCCGGATGGGTGAGGATCATGCAGTCTGGAGGGTGTACTCTGGAGTTCCAAATGGCCGAAGACCGTCTGGACGCCCTAGGTACCGCTGGAGAGACGAAGTACAAAAAGATCTTAGGCAACTCGGTGCCGTCGACTGGACAGAAACGGCTTTGGACAGAGAAGCATGGCGGTCTTTGGTGTCGGAGGCCAAGATCAACTTAGGGTCAGTAAGTAAGTAAGTAAGTATCCATTTAGTTTTTGATTTTTTTTTTCAAAATGGCGGTGCCATACATTTATTCAATTTTAAGCTAATCTGGCGAGCTCACAGAGCCACTTGTTGTATCAAGCATGATAAAACCTTACCCCCCTTTCTGCAGCACACGGTTAAATTGAAACTATAAAATGCATAATTACACACATTCCATATTACGGAGCAAATACTTAATTTTATAGTTCATTTTAAAAGCCCATTAAATAAGACAATTACTTCCGAACACTTTTTGGAGTTCCGTAGCCAAAATATAAAAACGGAACGTTTATAGTTTCGTTATGTCCGTCTATCAGTTCTGTCTGTGTGTCTGTATGTCATAGTCATTTTATTTTTTCAACTATAAAGTATTAATAATTAAATTATAATTTGGAACGTACGAGTAACTATATTTTGTGAGCCGCTACAAAGATTAGAATTAAAATTGTAAAAAGGGGCACTCCATACATGGAACTAAAAGTGAAAAAATATTTTTTTATTGCGTTCATTCGATAGCAAATAATTATAATTTGAATTCGTTTCACAGTCTAAAACAGTGCATTCTCCTTAACTTTTGAACTGGGCGTACAAAAAAACTTGAAGGATTTAAGAAACAAAGCTTAGTTAAATTATTATTTTACACGAAAACTATTTTGACACATCAACGATTTTGGTTTTCAAAATACTTATTTTTTTATTAATAATACGCAGGTAATTGCCACAAAGATACACTGCACCAGCATTACTGCTGCAGTATTTCAGCGCGAAATTACTGCCCCCTGCATTTCTTCTGCAAATATCTAATGATTCTGACATTTGCAGTAATGTTGGGCTAAAATACTGCCGCAGTAAGTATATTCTAAATCCGAACCTTTTTGCTTGATTGACTTTTTTGTCGCATTCCTGTGATGGTACCATGGACGTCATGAATATGTTTACATTTTTCGCATTATTGCTTTGTGGCATTTGGTGCCGAGACACTGGGGCCGTGGGGTCCAAGCGCACATGTGCATGTTCTATTTAGGAACTAAGCAATAAGCTCATGGATACTACAGGTGACTAGAAAGCTGGCAGCTTTCTATCGCAGCACATAAGTATTGCCATTCAGCGGAGGAATGCTGCCAGTATCATTGGCACAATGCCGCGGGGGCCTTATTTAGATGTATTTTAATATACTTAGATTGGTCTTTAATTTTATTATAAGTAGTTATATATATATATATATATATATATATATATATATATATGTTAAGTTTTTTTACTGTGTATAGTGTTAATTACTGTTATGCATTTTATGAATAAACATATCTTTAACGTAGAGATGAATGGAACGCAACCCTCCATTATGCATGGTCCGGTACGCACTTGGGTTGTATTTTTAACGATGTCTCGTGCGATCTTTTGAACCTCGGGTCAAATCGTGACCGTAACCATATCGTTACCACAGATATCGATGTAGAGACGTTTATGGCTGTAGGTAAATGAGCACATAGGCCACCTAGTTGTTTATAGGCTCAGCATGATTGCAATCAGATGGTTTTATTGCAATTTTATATTTCTGCGGACTAGGATAAAGTAACGCCATACTTATGCCTGTGTATTAATAACAATATTTCCGTGAGACAAAGACATAAAATATATTAAAACGGGTCTCTCACGTATTTTAAGTCGAAAACGGTCGGCATGTTTCACTCCGTACCTACGCACCGCAACGCAACGTGAACTCTTGACGACAACAGTACCCCTAGTGTAAATAAATTCGATTTCCAAACGTGACGTACGCGTTTGCGTTTAGTCTCATTTTGTATTGAATTTCGAAAGAGCGCGCCAAGCGGGACGTTTTGGAAACTCAAAATCCTATACAAAATGACACTTAACGCAAACGCGTTCGTCACGTTATGATGTCGATCACAGTTACACTAGGGGTACAGGTACTCGGAAAAACACGTCGAGCGTTTTCGACTTAAATTACGTGAGTGACCCGTCTTATACCTGTGTTGTTTATTACTAAACTTTGCTGTAATAGTTATCATCATATCTGATTGGGCATAAACGAGATAGGGTAAACCATCTATTACTGGCCACCCTCCAGTTACTGGCTACCTTATACTAAAAGGGATTCTGTTTAATAATCACACAATCTAAGTAAATCATCAGAACGATAGTTATTTAGTTTACTTGAATTGTGTAAGTAAATAAATATAATTCTTATTTTCGCCATTTTAGTATAAGGTGGCCAGTAATTGGACGGTGGCCAGTAATAGACGGTTTACATGACCGATGGTGCCCACTAGCACCAATCAACGGTTGTATTATGTTTTATAAACAAATCTAGCATAATTTTCAATAAATAAAAAACTTTTCTATCCGTAGAATTCGCCTCAGGATCGCATACAGTACCCTTAGTGTAAATAAATTCGATTCTGAAACGTGACGTACGCGTTTGCGTTTAGTCTCATTTTGTATTGGATTTAGAAAGAGCGCGCCAAGCGGGACGTTTTGGAAACTCAAAATCCTATACAAAATTAGACTTAACGCAAACGCGTTCGTCACGTTATGATGTCCATTAAATTTACACTAGGGGTACTGATCGTAATTTCCAAAAATAAGTTTGTTCTATATCAAACACAGCTAAATCGAAACTATTAATCGTGCACATTCTATCTCCATCTCCATAAAGTCCCAAATCATAAAAAGGTCCATAAGATCTGACCTTGATACACACTATTACCAGATACGGATCAGAGATTAATGGTTGAGATGTGAACGGTATGAAAAGTGGGATAAACTTAAATGTCAGGTTATTGATGAGGTTGCGTGGATCTCGTTGGATAGCGTAATGTTTCATTTAAGGTCGATAAGCGATTAAGAGCATTTAGAATGCATTCGATTATGAAATTTATTGATTAAAGTAATGACTATTTTAGCCGATTGGAACGCCGCAGACGAAGCTGATCTTGGGATATACGTATTATGATGTTTTTGCCAGACCGTTTGTCAGACTCATTGTAGTACAATGGTTTTAATAAAATAATGTAGCCTTGATTTAAAAGCTCACTAAAACGTTATATAATTAATTTAAAATTTAGATCGTGACTATTTAATTCTTGGTTACTTTTTGCGACGCATGTTATGCCAAGTGTATTTCTGTCAAATAATATACCATGAAAGTAACCCTTAGTTGATATATGCAATTTTAAAAATCATCCCATATTTGAAGTTATCCAAATACATCTTACCAATCTTTAAATTTACTAAATGTACTATGACCTATTTTCTAAAAATTTTCATCGTTTTTTCCTAAAAATCTTCATATGAAAGAAGTCATCTGACTTTTTACCTATATCTCGACACATAAACTAATATACACATAATATGTGCATGTGTGTAGGGTCACGCAGTCGGTTCATATTTGCAGATTTATGTGCGCGAGGGCAGGTCGTGGGATATCTCACTTGGGGGCGGTCAGCTCGCCCTATGGGGACAGATAGCAAAAAAAGATTTTTGCCAAAAAATCATTTTTGATACAACCTTTTATCGTCACTGTACTTTTTTATTAACAGGCAACTAACACTCGTCGATATAATTCTAAAAAACCTAAACACAACTATTGGTAATAGACATAGAATAGACAATACATGTTTAAAAAACACACACAAACAAAACAAATGTCTATTCGAACACGTCACAACTACATACAACAGGTGACTTACTTAAGTTTTTTACCTATAGGTTGCTTTGGTTTATCACAAAGTTTCTATGGCCACCTCCTGTGTTCATCATCAGATCAGATTGATTATACAATATTATTACACCATGACCCAACCTAGGTACATGTATCTGAACTTTTAGTTCAATTGAATATTAGAAAGTGGGCCTAATTTAGCTTGCAAGATTTTACCCTAACACACCTGATACCGACCATACATGTATATACGGTCGAGGAAACTGATTCTTTAGCAATTCGCGGTTTAAGTAAATTTGGTTGGAAATACTTATGCTAAGAGCTGTCCAATGTAAAGTGAACCATAAATTGCTAAAGAATTAGTTTCCTTCCTACGTAATTAAAGCTTTTAAATGGGTATTTTAGTAACTAATGTCAATGCAAATATTTTTTTTGATTTTACATATTAGCTTTAAATATTAGTTATTTTTTGGGTCGCCTAGCAGGAGGACGTCCTATCGGACGCCCTAGGTATCGCTGGAGCGACATGGTGGAGGCGGATCTGCGCGAGCTTCGAGTCGACAATTGGCGAGAGGTCGCACAGGACCGAGAAAAGTGGCGCTGTCTTGTGTCGGAGGCCAAGTCTCATTTTGGGTCGCTGAGCCAACGGAGTACGAGTCAGTAAGTATTAGCTACGACAAGTTTAAATTGCAGGTTTGCAACTACATTTTTAAGAAACTACGGAACTAAGGTCTGTCTTGTTAACCTGTTTGAAAATGATGTTCAAACACTACACCAGCTCCTGAACACTATATTTCGAAATTGTTCTAACTAGTCAAGGCACGAATTAATAGAAGGCTATAATAAAGTCCCTACGCTTTTCTACGCATGCAAAATGATAGTACTAAAATTGTTCTAAAACGTGACGAAAGCTAAACAATAAAACAGGAAATAATGTATAATTTTAAAACTAATAAGGGACTTAATTGCGTAAACTTACGTTAACCGTTAAACTTACGTTCGCGTAAGCGTAAGTTTACGCAATTAAGACCCGTATTAGTTTTAAAATTATGAATGAAAATCGTGTTGGTTTAAATCAATATATAGGAAATAATGTATCTACTCAAACTAGTAAAACTCACAAACCCTTTAAAATTTCAACAATTTTTCTGAACATTATCCAACTTATTCTGCTGACGCTCCCACACTTATCTATCGTAAGGTATGCCCTTATTACAGCAGTTTTGCGGACGCTACATCGGCTATCACTCAAATGTGCCCCAGATCGGACCCCTTACCTAAACACTTTTCGTGTATTTCTTTTTCGCGATGGTGTTTCGGAGAAATTGAGTTTTCGTAGAATGTGACGGTTGAGTTATCTTATCTTTTCTTTGGTGATGATATAGTATAGACTAAGGATACTAACTTAGGGCCTGATTCGGAGAATGATTAAGACACGTTTAAGATCTTGGAAAGTTCTTTAAAAGATCGATCATCTCAAATTATCGCCGGGTTTTGAATACTATTGCATTAATAAAAATTATTATTCATTTTTGATGTAATTAAATAACGTAGAAAATGAATATTAGGTGATATCGGAATTCCGGTATTCATGCCCTATATTACTTTTTTAGGGTTCAGTAGCCAAATGGCAAAAAACGGAACCCTTATAGATTGGTCATGTCTGTCTGTCTGTCCGTCCGTATATCACAGCCATTTTTTTTCCGAAACTATAAGAACTATACTGTTGAAACTTGGTAAGTAGATGTATTCTCTGAATCGCATTAAGATTTTCACGCAAAATTAGAATTAAAAACAATTTGGGGGTTCCCCATACTTAGAACTGAAACTCAAATTTTATTTTCATCAAACCTATACGTGTGGGGTATCTATGGATAGGTCTTTAAAAATCATATTGAGGTTTCTAATATTTTTTTTTTCTAAACTGAATAGTTTGCGCGAGAGACACTTCCACAGTGGTAAAATGTGTCCCCCCCCCTGTAACTTCTAAAATAAGAGAATGATAAAACTAAAAAACTAATATAATGTACATTACCATGCAAACTTCCACCGAAAATTGGTTTGAACGAGATCTAGTGAGTAAATTTTTTTTATTATGTCATAATTGACACGGAACCCTTCATGGACGAGTCCGACTTGCACTTGGCCGCTTTTTAAGATTAGATTTTTTTATAACCTCAAAAATAGTGGTAGTTAACTTTGTCTTCCAAAATGCTACGGTCCCTGTGGTATCTAATATTGCTGTACAATAATATGTAAACGACACTATATTTCAGTGCATAGTTACTCAGATTTAATTTCGAAGGAAAAGTTACCTCTACTTTTGAGGTCATAAAATTTTAAATCTGAAAAATACGTACGTAAGCACGTTGCCCCTGCCTAGGTCATCTTTAAGATCCTATAGGACCTTAAAACATATACTGACGAAGACTAAAAAAATAGATGTTTAGTTTCATGGAATATCCATTGTCGCATTTTTAGTGTTTGAATCATTGTGTTTCAATGAGGATAAGGAAGCCATCAAAATCAGAAGAAGGAACTACCACCTCATATTTAATATAATTTATTTATTTTATTTTAATTAATTCCAATTTTAATTGTAATTTAAACTTTGTTTTATTTTTTTACAATTTTATTATAAAAATGTTTGAATATTTATTGTTTTTTTTTATGTAATTTAATTATAAGTTGTACTTATTACGTTATATGGATTCCCATTGTCCGAAAACAAATTGTTTTTTGTTTTCAAATCATCATCAGTATCATCACATATCAGCCAAAAACTTAAACCTAACTTACAAGTAAATAAGCACAACTTGCCTTTAAATTGTTATCAATAATCATTCTTTTTACTCCATCTATCAGTGTTCGTTTGCCAGCTTTGTATAGAAAACGTCGATTGATTGACACGAGAGCCTACACTTCTCAAACCAATTTGAACCTCATTCATTTACGACAGAGATTAAAATTCATTGAAACCGATGATGTTTCAGAATCTACAATTTCTCAAAACAAAATAAACCTAATACATTAGTGATAAAGATTAAAATTCATTGACTTAATGCTTCTCCAAATTGTCCGACAACCGAAAGCGTTATAGTCATAAAGCAGCCTCTTTTCATAAAACTATCTTAGCCCAAAATACTTTTACAGTCGTTTATATCCAATCTATCTCTTAACTATTTGGTGTAAGGGTCAAATTGGTTTGATTTAGTGGTTTATTAGCAGTAAACATATCTTTGCAGCATATACTCAATTCGTCAGAAAGATTTATAAGGCATTAGACGACAAATTATGTTTTGTGCGTACTCTATTTTTTTTATTGAGCGAGCGAAAGATATTTTATTGATTCTTTGACTCGTACACCTTTGTAAGTGATCGTTGGGATATAAAAATATTCATTTATAGGTCGTAAAGATATATAAAATATAGTTTTATTGACCGTTACAAAAGTGCACGTCGTTCCGTTTCATTAGGTACGTACGTACGAACGCGTAAAATATTTTAATGTATGATATGCCTCTGTATCGTATTAAATTAACTAGGATAAATGGGCATTTTGTATCTTACTCAAACAATTGCAATATTCTAAACAAAAGAAGGCATCTTTAATAAGTTGCATTCAGAATTAGAATGAACTGAAGTTCTTAGATGTATATAAATATGATATTATAATTACAGAGTAAGTAATAAAATGTGTATAGCTTAAAGATAGCTTATATCTAGATTCATATAAACGATGGCTAGATGATATTACAGAAACTGCAGGGAAAGACTAGCTAAACAATGCGGAAGACAGGCAAAAATGGAGAGAGTTGCTAGTTGGAGGAGGCCTACACTCGAAGAAGGGTCCAAATTAAATAAATAAATAGTAGTAAAACTTCAAATGTAAAATGGGAAATTTGGAAATAAAGGCTTTTTATTTATTTATTTATATCTAGATTCCACTGCACCAAACTCATAATTTTACGAAAATACACGAATCATCAATTTTTCAAACTGCTATTCCCTCATTTTAATTATCACATTACACTGTAATCAATGGAACCGGTCCGCTGATCAAATACGTAATATACAGAAACTAGCCGTAAACGTATTAAATTCAAATTTTACCTAACATTTCAAATCCAAAATCTCCCCGGCTTTATATATCGAACAGCTAATCAAACTCGCCAATCTCGCCATTGACACGTCCAAATTACTGAGACCCCTTTTGATTCCGCAACGCTCTTTGAAGCTTAGGATTTGTACGAATTGAACACGAAGAGACGTGCCAAAGCTGGATGGCTAACACGTTACTAGAGAATTCAGCCAGTACAACACGGCCTACCTGGCTCTAACACGTCTTTTGTAGCACGCCCGCTTTTAGGTCTAAAAAGGAATGCATGGAAGGTATTTTTAGACTGGTTTTCACTGTGTTCTAGTACAATGAATTGCATTAAGCGACATGGCCTCGGCTATGAATGGATACAGTTTGATAGCTGGCAGTTAGTGATGCGTTAATTTTGGCCGTAAATTTGTAATTATGCGCAGCGATGCGTTTGTTGGGATAATATTTGCGAACGCAAGAGCAGCATTCGAATTTTAGAAACACTAGTTTTCTAAAATTCGAAAGCAAATATCGCACCAATATTATGCGTTGCTGATTTAGTGAAATCGAAGTCAATTTGAGTCAATTTGTTAAGTTCATCCGTGATTTATTTTCAAATAATGTTGGTTTAGGCTAAATTACTAAATAGAGAAATGGATTATAAATTAAATCAAACAGTGAAATTCTTTGCAATGATAAGCGCTAGTGGCCTAGCGGTAAGAGCGTGCGACTTGCAATCCGGAGGTCGCGGGTTCAAACCCCGGCTCGTACCAATGAGTTTTTCGGAACTTATGTACGAAATATCATTTGATATTTACCAGTCGCTTTTCGGTGAAGGAAAACATCGTGAGGAAACCGGACTAATCCCAACAAGGCCTAGTTTATCCTCTGGGTTGGAAGGTCTGATGGCAGTCGCTTTCGTAAAAACTAGTGCCTACGCCAAATCTTGGGATTAGTTGTCAAGCGGACCCCAGGCTCCCATGAGCCGTGGCAAATGCCGGGACAACGCGAGGAAGAAGAAGTGAAATTCTTTGCAACATACGAGTAACAGTTTGGCTTAGTAAGTCATGTAAATTTTTCATAAAAAAATCGAAAATTATTGTGTCCGGATTGTCTAAAGAAAAAAACATTCAACATGTACTGAAATATAGTTTACAGTACATATGGGGCTACTTTATAGCACTAGTGCGAGAAGTAGCATATTACGTTACTGTGTCGAACATTTAAAGGGCCATATGTACTGTAAAACGTTGTACGATACATGTGCGAATAGGTAATTCGCAACTCGTGTCGATTTAAAACACTCCCTTCGGTCGTGTTTTAATTTATCGCCACTCGTTTCGAATTTCCTATTTTTCGCACTTGTATCGTAATGTACTATTATAGACTAAACCAATGTTTCAATTACTACGCTACATAATACTAAGTTTTAGCGGAATAAATAATATTAAAAGTAAATACAGAGCAAACGATATAATTTTAACGTGGAAATCCCATCATAAATTAATACCTTCGTTATCTCCTTGTAAATAATTAGCCCCTTGAACATTGGAAAATATCACGTCAGTATAGTTCTATCCCAATTAGTCTGCTTCAGCTGTTTCTGCTTACTTACCGCCCTCGGAATCAAAATAAGTGACCCGTCCTAAGCAATCACTTTATAGCGAGGCCAATTCTGTATTAACAATTTTATATGGTTTTACTACATCGATACGACCTTGAGTTTGGTCATCTGGCGCCTATTTCACCAAATCACCACGCTGAAAATTTTCATCGGATATTTTTCTGTACATTCTGTTCTGTTCTGTTCTGTTTCTGTTTTTGTTTTCTCGGTCCTGGTTCAACCAGAAATGTACAGCAAATAATAGAAAATGAAAAAGGTTATGAAGTTAAATATCAGTATTAAAACAATTGGAATTTGAATCTCCTTGTAAGTTAATCTTAGAGCATTTAGACAGGAGTCGCCTTCAAGAGCCCCGCTGCTGAAAACCTTGCAAAATTGTGCATACTTTTGTATGGACGGGAGTTTATCTGACATGGTTATTTTTACGTTAAGTAGGTGCAACAAATAGCCATACTTTTGACGTGCCCCTGAGGCCTCGCAAATTTCGGCAGGCTGTTTTGTACAGAAAATGACAGACATGGCGTCTCCAGTTTATATGCTCTAAGTAAATATATACCTGTATGAGGAGAACTCGGTGAAAATTTTCCCAAAAAATTATGAAAAAGGGACAACACATCTCATATGTACCAGTAAGTGCAAATGCGTTATAAGACGACTCCCGATTGCATTTCGTTAGCACTATACTTGACGCAGCACAAAGTCGCGAGTTGGTCAATAAAAGTCATGTACCAAACCTTTTACTACCTGCACTACTGTTGTGAGCCCCGCTTCATAAGCACGTGCAAGTACAAAAAAATAGCGTGATTCCGATGATTGACTCACCACTCGACTCGACACTTAGTTTTGCGACAAGTATAGTCAGCGTGAGCCACTAACGGTGATTGGCGCGTCAAGATCATAACAAAATAATGAAAACTTTAAGCTCAGAATATTTTTTTGAGACTTGGACTAACGGCCTATGGATCGATACTCTGGAACAGGTGAATTTCCAATATGACTTGGAACTCCGGTATCCGTTTAAGAAGTGTAACGTTTTTACGGTAGATGTCACTAGATTCCCCTAGAACCATATGGTGGGAAAATTTGCTGGCCATGGATGAGGTCTTAGTGGCTCAGTTGGCAGAGCGCTGGAGTATCGATCCAAAAGCCGTAAGTTCAAGTCGCACGCAAGGCAGCCATTTTTCCACTTTTATTCTAAGCTTAATAGCATCGTTCGCAGACGTTTCTGCCTGTTAAATATTAATGAAAACCTTATCAAATTTTAAATACACAATCGGCCTTAGCAAATAAATATTGAGCTTTAATTACTGCCCGGGACATGGGCAAGTAAATTAAATGTAAATAGAACGGAACATGTTCTCTAACAACTCTTATCAACATTTTGAGATTTCATTTCATTAGTCTGTCTTTACAGCGTTTCAGTAAAAGGAAAATTAGCCGCATGAAAATAGTTGTTAATAAACAAAATGACATTAACTATCGGTAATTGAAAATAAAACTGATTGTTTTTTCAAAAATTTAAACAAAATATTTTCAAGAATACGTTAAGGGTGTCTATCAACTTAATGTATTTTACTATACCTACCTAATAATATAGTAACAATATCTTTCAAACTCAAATTTACAAGGTGGCGCAAAAATATATTAAAAAAATTATTACAGTAATATTTTTCTCATTTACACTATTTTTCAAAATGTCATTAAATATTTAAACTAAAATACGTAGTTTGTACATTCTTACAAGTTACATATGTTATTCTTTCCTGATACATGAACATATAACTAACTAACTATCGTGGCGCAGTGATCCAAAGAGGGTCTTGGCCTCCAAAACGAGAGAACGCCACCTGTCCCGATCCTGCGCCACTACCTGCTAGTTATCGGCTTTGAGTTGGCACAGATCCGCCTGTACACTGTCGCTCCAGCGGTATCTGGGCCGACCCACTGGACGGCGACCAGTCGGTTGTCCCAAATAAGCTCTCTTAACACCTCGATCCTCACCCATCCTCAGTAAATGGCATAAATTCCTATATATATCAAACATATATTCCTATATATATCAAAGTAGTCGGAACAAAGTTTTTCTTACAAAAACACACATCAAAGCACTCTCCCAGGGCAAATATAAGTTGCAAGTTCCATTATAAACAGATCAAACAATACTGCCTGGAATTAGACTAACAAAATCTACGTACGTGCAGACACAAATAAGCGGGGTGGTCCGCGTGTCACACCGTCGTATCAGTATCAGATTTTATTAGTTTAAAGCAGGGATCGGAAACCGGTATTTTTTTATGGGAACGAAAACGGTATTGTTTCGTTCTTTGTTAATTATTTCATTTCTAATTGGGCAATCTAATAATACGAAGTCGTTATCTAAAAACACAACCGAGTCCTATATTTGGAGTATAAAATAAACCGAAATATATGTTTATTTCAGAGTTTTTCCAAAAAAACCGGTTCCGATCCCTGGTTTAAAGTTTGTACAACTTTAAATAAAACGGGCAACTTTTTTCAATTTCGATTTTTTAAATACTACCTACTCCGACTCAGTCTTACTTCTTTTCTTATACCATGTCTGTGGCAAACAAGCATACTGCCTGCCTAATGGTAAGCAGTCACCGTAGCCTATAGACGCCTGCAACTCCAGATGTGTTACATGCGTGTTGCCGAACCTTTTGAAAATATGTACACTCCAGTTTTAAAGAACTCCATACTCGGGAAAATCTCGGCATTGAGCTCATTCCACAGCCGGAGCATCCGCGGGAAGAAATTCCTCTTAAACAGCACAGTGCGCGACCATTTAGGCTTTAGGGTATGAGGATGAACACCCTGCCGACGGGGAGCGGTACAGTGATAGAAAGTAGCCGTTGGCATAATGTCAAGCAATTCTTTAGAGCATTGATTTCTTAATAGTATTATATACAATCGTGATATAATAGAACGCTTTTTAGTCTAGTACCGTCTTTAAGGCCACGAAGCTTGCTGAGTGGCCTAAGTAAGGTAAATAAGGTACGAGAAGGTAAGTGAAGTAAGAGAGATAATTAAATAAAATTAGGTATTTACTAAAAAAGACGCTCTTTGATATCTTTTGTTCTATCTTCTAATCCTCGAACGCGGCTAGCCGCGATTGGTAAAATTCATCGTAGTAGACTGAAGCGTTTCGTAATGAACATAATAGTTGAGGCGGGAGTCCATAGTGAAAATCATGCAATGAAAGTCGACGAGTAGAAATAATATTTTGTCCTCGACAGTGACTAGCCGCGATTGATCAGATTCATTGTAGGTAGATAACTAAAGCGTTTCGCAATGAACATTATAGTTGAGCCGGGAGCTCATAGTGAACATCATGCAATTAAATTCGACGAGTAGTAAAAATATTTCTGAAATATTTCTAAAATCCGAACTTAAGTTTGGTGTGAGCGGTGTCCGCAAATCGTCCGCCTTGTAGTTTGATATTCCATCACGAGAGACCCGAGGCGTTTGCACCTCCGCTGCTACGTGCGGCACTGTACCGGTATACAACTATACATATAGGGAACACTAGCACCTTTGATATTTACTCGTACTAATGTACAATGTATTAGTAGGGATAATTCCCTGCTAATATTATAAATGCGAAAGTAACTCTGTCCGTCTGTCTATCTGTCTATCTGTCTATCGGTCTGTCTGTCTATCTGTCTATATATCTATCTATCTATCTATATGTCTGTTTGTCTGTTTATCTAACTGTCTCTCTATCTGTCTGTCTGTCCATCTTTCTGTCTGTCGGTCTGTTCGTCTGTCTGTTTATATGTCTAACCGTCTGTCAGTCTGTCTATGTGTCCGCAAATCGTCCGCCTTGTAGTTTGATATTCCATCACGAGATACCCGAGGCGTTTGCACCTCCGCTGCTACGTGCGGCTCTGTACCGGTATACAACTATACATATAGGGAACACTAGCACCTTGATATTTACTCGTACTAATGTACTATGTATTAAATAAATATTATAGGGCATAGGTCATTATTACATTATTAGTAGGGATAATTCCCTGTTAATATTAAATGCGAACGTAACTCTGTCTGTCCGCCTGTCTATATGTCTATCTATCTATCGGTCTGTCTGTCTATCTGTCTGTCTGTCTGTCTGTCTGTCTGTCCGTCTGCCTGTGTGTCCACAAATCATCCGCCCGTATTTTGATAATCTGTAAATCTATCTATCTGTCTATCGGTCTGTCTGTCTGTCTGTCTATCTGTCTGTCTGTCTGTCTATCCGTCTGTCTGTGTGTCCACAAATCATCTGCCCGTATTTTTATATTCCTACACGAGAGGCACGAGGCGTTGTACCTCCGATGACCTAAGCTTCTTAAGCTTAAAAAGGTCAAAATAAATAAATATTTATTCGTTGAGACATTATCACAGCGAACTCACATTGGTCTTAAGTGCCAGAGATCTACTGGCTCTACCAATTTCTACCATTTTGAATATTTTCCAAAAAACGAAATGAAACTAACTAACTACGACCGACCCTTATAATTAGGCATCGGAGTTTTTATCGCATGGTAAGAATAATAGCGAGCTATGGAGTCGACATTAGCAATAAAATACAACTCATATTCATACTCATACTCATTCACTTATTAATTAGTGATTTTAATTTTACAAGGACAAGAATGTTTGTAAACGATTCTCTAATTTTGTCTTTCAGGACATAAATATTTCCATATATATTTCATAAATATATATTTTTATATTTTATCTCTGACACTTAGAGACTTATACATCTCTAAAGAATTTTAGTATTTTATGGTTTTATTTTTTTATCATAGTTTTTTTTTGTGTAATTAGACATTTAGAGGCAGTATACATCTCTAATAAAGTATTTATTATTTCATAGATTCGATATTTGTAATTGTTTTTTTTTTTAATTTATTGTTTGTAAAAATGGACATGTAAAAGTGCCCCTGTGGCCTATTTGCTGAATAAATGTTTGATATTTGATATTTGATATTCCCTCTAATATTTACCTCATTTAATATACTTTACAGTACATATGGGGCTACTTTATAGCACTAGTGCGAGAAGTAGCATATTATGTTACTGTGTCGAACATTTAAAGGGCCATATGTACTGTAAAACGTTGTACGAAACATGTGCGAATAGGTAATTCGCAACTCGTGTCGATTTAAAACACTCCCTTCGGTCGTGTTTTAATTTATCGCCACTCGTTTCGAATTTCTTATTTTTCGCACTTGTATCGTAATGTACTATATTGTTTTTTTAATAACATTCCATAATATAATCAATACAAAAAATAGTAGGTAATTCCTCTTATTTTTAATATTTATATATTCAAATACAAAATTAAAGTATAGTATATAACTCGTCAAAGTTCTAGTGCTTGTTTATAAAATTAAAATCACTTATTAAATAGATGAATGAGTATGAGTATGAATATGAATTGAATTTTATTGCTAATGTCGACTCCATAGCTCGCTACAAGTCTTACCATTCGATAAAAACTCCGATGCCTACTTATAATATCAAAAAAAATGCAGAGCCTCGATTAATATTCAATATAAAATAGTGTAGAAATATTTACCATTATGTCTATAATCAGGGAGGAAAATGGGGACGATTGTATGGAGAAGCGCTCACGTGACGTCATCCCCTTTCGTCTTAAAAGGAGTATTAAGAAAAATCGCTTGATCCAGACATAAACCTGCCGCCTCATTACCCCAAAAAGCATTAAATCAAACATCTCTGTCGATAATCTGTTAAGGAGAGGCTTTTTTTACCAAATCGCTTTTATAACTTACGATTTCAAACGTTAACATTATACTCACGGGGTTTTAAAAATGTATACGTACGGTCACGTATGTAAATATCGATACGGACAAAGTGACAAAAATATGTATACACAACCCTAATACGAGGGCCATATCATGTATACATATTTTTAGCACTTCAATCGTGTCGATGTTTTCAGACGTGACTGTACCTCTTTTTTCAGAAACGGACGGCAAAGTCAATTTCACCGTTTAAAAAATAGGTCACAAAGTGGTCGATCAAAAATTAAAAAGTTAAAAGCATTGCAGTCTCGATTTAGAGAATGCAATGTTGCATACAAATTTCATTATAAGGATTCTGACCGAACAGGTCTTTTACGGGGCGACAACGCACATGTAGCACCCCTGGAGTTTCAGGCGTCTATATGCTACCGTAACCGCTTACCGTCCGGCGGGCCATATGCTTATTTGCCACCGACGTGGTATTAATAAAAAAGAAAACCTGGTCATTTTTTTTTGTCCAAAAAGTTTCAACGTATATTAATTCAATGTTTTTTAAGAACAATAAAAATTGCATCAATAAATACTTAGGGGGCGTCCATTAATCGCGTCATATTGTATAGGGGGGGGAGGGGGTCAGCAAAAAATCACCAATGATCACCACAGGGGACGGGGGGGTATGGACACGTATCACGTGTATTTTTTTTTTTCATCTGTGCTATACTGTATTATAGTCAATAAAATAAAAATAATAGTTTTCCGCCCTTCAATTAACCAAACTGTCAAAACACGTGTACTTAGGTTCATTTGTTAGAAAACTGTTCTTTAGTTATCGAAAAAAATACACGTCATATTGGATGGGGGGGGGGTCCTGAAAATATCACCAAAGATCACCATGGGGGAGGGGGGGGTCTAAAACAAGCCAAAAACGTATGACGCGATTAATGGACGCCCCCTTAGGGCCCGGTAGGCTCGTGGTCTTCTGTCACTAATAAAATATTTGAACTACTTGAGCATCAAAAGAGCAGTTTACAGTTGATTAAAACTATGCTATCTTCTTCCTCGGACCTCAAACTATCTATATACTTAATTTTATCTAAATTGGTTCAGTGATTGAAGCGTGAAGGGGTAACAGATGACAGACAGACAAAGTTACTTTCGCATTTATTTTGCATTTCAAACTCGATGAGTACGCTGACAAAATTTTACGTTTTTAACTTATAAATTACTTCGACGGTCCGATTCGAAGAATGATTAAGACACATTTAAGATCTTGGAAAGATATTTAAAAGATCGATAACTAAACGACATGTCAAAATTGACTTTTATTTCGATTACGCTGTGATCCCAATAAGATCTATCTACGGTATTTCTAACGTCAAAGTCACATTGGTTGCCCGAATCGAGCTGCTTCTGTCAATTATACGATATACAAACGTTATCTAAATGAGAACTTATCTAAACCAGAACTTATCGTTATCGTATCTCATTGTTTGAATCGGGCCGATAGAGTCTGGCTACTGAAATATTACACAATATTTTGAAAATGGAAAATGGAAATTCAAAAAATCTTGGGCTGGTCACACTTTGTGTAGTAGGAATTATAGTTTTGATACTAGAAAATATTTTTGATTTTCTGTGCACACGTATGGTACCTAAGGAAATAAGTTAATATACATTGACGTGCACTCAATAGACATGCGCGAAACAGTGCTTCAAAAAGTAATGCTATATCACATCACTTTTTCGAAAACGTAATGTTACACTGAGATATCACATCACTTATCACTCGAAACGAAACATTTACCCGAACGAATACAGCGCGCGGGCGCGCGCGTAATGACAACATCACACTCATCACAGTCATCACAGTACTAACTACATTACGCAGCGAGTGTTAGGACTCTAGGGCGTATCATATCGGCGCGTCGATCTATTACGCATTGCGTTTTGTCACCGCCATGTGATAGATCGTTTTTGTTAATGTTTTTATTTTTATAGTCGTAAAATATGCATCATACATAAAAAATAAAAGAAAATATCTGTTAATTAATGAGATAACGCCATCGAGAGACACTAGGTAGTATTTTTATTTGGGTATATCAATAAAATTATGATATGATACTGATACGAGAATGTACTGTAAACACTAGTGTTTACAGTATTAAATTAAAGATAAATAAGTAACTTCACTCGTGCTTAATTTAGTTTGCCGCGAAAGTCAACCAAACCAAACATTTCACAACAATAATAAACAGTAAATACGTTTTTGTTCGTCAAATTCAAACTCGCAAGCGAATTATCATTTAGCCGCATCCTTATAAGTAAAATACTAAAAACATTGTAAGCTCTATGGTAACGCATTACAGTTTTAAATCGATTGCAGGTGCAAAAATCCGTTATCGTATCAATTTAATGAAATTTGCAATAACTCAAATGCGACTGCTACCGACCGGCCGAGCGGACCGATCCGAAGTGTTCCGAAAGCATTGCGGAATGAGAGCGAGCGAGCAGTGAGTGCGGGTGCGAGCGGGATAGCAAAGTAATGATAGCATGGCAAACAAACATCACACATCACACCATCACGTCTCATTGCTCATTATACATTACGTGGATTGTACTTGAACGGACCTTTCGTACCGACTACCGGCGCGTCAATCTATATTGATGCTTTACGAGTTTACGCGCGCTTCGACCAGTCATGTGCTCGAGTGATGTTTGAAGTAATGCTTGGTTTCTCGGAGTGATGCGTAATGCAACATTACGCGTTTGAGTGATATCTCATTTGTGATGTTACGCGCATTACTTACACATGTCTAGCACTCAAGCTCAGCTCACGTAATTTTCTACCTCTATGTAAAGTACAAATATATATATAGACATGTGTAGCCAAGATATTCTTATATATTTTTATATCAATTTACTACTGACCAGTCATTTCACAGATTTCTTCTATATATTTGTTTTTAGTAAATCGTTACGTTCCAATGTTTTGATTTTATTGATATTTTCCAGAACTTCTAGTTTTATCCGTTACTTTACACACTTGTCCTGTTCATGAGATTCAGGTATTAATAAATTCACGTACTTAATCAGTTATAGGTAAATGTTAGAACTAGTACTTAAAGTATCAAATTATTAATAGAGCACCTACCTACTAAATTGTTAACGACTTGTAAACATAGCAGTTTTTCGTTATACAACGCTTCACGTCGACTTCGCACATAATCGTATTTATTTATGAGCTTAAATAATAGTTTGCGGACCTCACTCGGTATAGTCATTATTAATATTATTTAAAATAAACCCCTTATAAACCGCGAACAATTTGAATGAATGACATAAATTGACAACAGACTTTTAGCTTTTTTTTAAATCATAGACAATTGGTGATGCAACATCAAAATATCTGTCAACAATATTTGGCTAGCCAGACTCTACAAACGATATCTAAATGAGAACTTATCTCAACCAGAACGTATCGTTATGGTATCTCATTCTTTGAATCGGGCTGGGGGAATGACACCGTTGAAGTTTGAAAAATACTATAGTAGAGGAAGAGATCACGTCGCGGTATCGTATCGTTCCCGTCCCGCCTCCTCTAATCGCTCTTCCGTATTTGCAGTCATTTTTCTTAACCGAACAGCAATAAATCACGATTTATCCCTACATTAGTTCGATTGAGTGATTCCATTACTAGTTTTTGCATAAAATATCAATTTTTATTAAATAACCATCGATTCACTCACGCACTTTTTTTAGTGTTTGTTTACGATGTACAGTTAGCAGCAAAAATATTTTAGATTTTTAGCCTACCTTACCGACATAAAAAGATAGATAGCATTTTTTTTTTTGCCACGGATAGATAATAGATAGAATACTCTTTATTGGTACAAAGAATAGAGGCAGACAACAGGCGGTCTTATTGCTAAAGAGCGATCTCTTCCAAACAACCTTTGGGTAGCGGAAACAAAACGTTATGAAGCCTTAATAAACATACACATATAAGAAAATAGATATAGACATACATAAATATACATAAAAAAAAGACAATTATATGGCGATTATTTGACGACCGGTCCAGCCTAGTGGGTAGTGGACACTGCCTATGAAGCCGATGGTCCTGGGTTCGAATTCCGGTAAGGGCATTTATTTGTGTGAGAAGTAACAAAAGAGCCCACAGTCCACCCAAACTTCAATCCCTAGATGGTTATACTGTTCACTTTTTCTAGTTTTTCTACAATAGTCCCAATGCCTGCTGCGACCGGTTCATGGGTGTCTATTGTTGCTTGTGAACGGGTTCCAGCAGGAGTTCGCTCTCCAAGGGGCCTCTACGTGTTGGATCTAAATCCCCACGCAAACCTATCAAAAGACCGGGATTTATAGGCTCGTGAAATCCAAGGAGATTAGAGCTTACTTTCTTATTTTCAGATATTGTATTCGTTATCACAGTTAACGTCCATAGAACACATTTCATTGTTTTCTCTTGCAAAAACAATGCATCAGTCCAATCCGCAACAACCAATCAAGGCTCGTATTTTACAGTCAATCGCGTCGCTTCTGGGACGAATAAATTTTTATACCGGGCTAAATTGGAACGCGAATAGCTGAGATACGATGACGTTCTAAATAAACATTTAGAAATGCAATTCTGCAATGTAACGCATAATTTAACATTAAGAGGATACGGCAGCTGAGATTTAATTATTTAAGGTGAATATATCCGTCTCGCTAACGGAAGCGGCTTCCAAAACGAATGCGATAAGGACAACGCGAGGGTGAAAAATCCTGCGTAAAAATTTAAAAAACGACGTTTTGTACTCGACTGTTTCCTCCTCCAAAACTTCAAATGTAGTAACAAAATTTTGAGATGTAAACGGTGATGAAATTATCGGTGTCGGACTGATTTGATTTTTAGGCTAATTGATGTCAGTTTTGAATAACATGCTTCTCTTTGCGGCCTAGTAAATTAGGCCGTTTTTGCGAATATTTGAAGTGAATGAGTGAGTAAAAAAACCTAGCAAATCGTGTGACAAAATTAATGGATATGACCCCTTATATGACTGCGGTTAGACTTAACTCCGCCAAAAATTTTTTATACATTTAGTATGGTTTGACGGAGTTTAGACGCAGGCACAAATCTGTACCCCCAGTGTAAATTTATTCGATGGCGTAACGTGAAGTACGCGTTTGCGTTAAGTCTCAATTTGTATGAGATTTTAAGTTTCCAAAACGTCCCGCTTGGCGCGCTGTGTCTAAATCCCATACTAAAAGACTTAACGCAAACGCATACGTGACTTTTCGAAATCGAATAAATGTACACTAGGGGCTCTAGATAATGTTTTCGCTGCTAAAAATGTTACACAAAGAAAATTGAGCGATAAGATTTTTTTATGTAAAACATAGTGTACCTACTCGTACACTAATTGGAGCATTTGACACCAAAATTAAATGTCATTCAACTCGAATCCAGAATACATATAGAATACAACCCAATCACTACAAATCGTAAGCAAAGCTGCACCCATTACTCAGTCAAGCAAAACATTCTTCGCATGAAAATACGGGGCTAAGCAATGAAATACAGAACCATAACTTGCTGATATATAACTATCGTAAACATCGGAGATATACAGACTAGTTATTCAGGGCCGTTGGAAGGGAAAGAATTGAATATTTTATAGAGCTATATCTTACATGGACTAATTATTAAAATGGATTTGTTGTTGGCGACCGTAGTGACTCCATACAAAAAGGTTTACCAAATATCACGCTAGATGGCGTTGAACTGGTCGATTCGTACATCTAATGGACGCTAACGAAATTAATGTCAGATTTGTGTAATAGGGTTGTTTCCAATTTTTTGAAACGTTTGTATTACGTTCTATATTAACTAGAAGTTGCCCTAAAATTCAACTTTTATACTAAAAACGGCTTTAAATATGTTAAATTAACAAAATATATTTTGACAGATGCTTTCGCGCCCAAAACGCTCTTTGAAAATTGTGTGATGTCACAGTTTACGGTTTGACACATAACTACATCCACACGTAGAAGATACGAACTGTCAACTGACATTTGTCATTTGTTGTTTATCGCCTAACTGTCAACAGTGTCAATCCGAGAGTTGTGACGTCATCAGAATCTTCAAAGACGTTTCGAGTTTGGTCACGTGACGTGTGCCAAAAGTTATTTTAAATTAAATATTTACAAAAATATGGTCATTACAGGTGCGCTAAAAGTAGTTTAACATATTCTTATAATCCAAAAGAATTTATTGGGATACAATTCTGCCCTAAGATTTGTAGATGGAAACAACCCTATTATAATACTCGTATAGTAAACACTCCTATAATGGATCCTGATCCATGGTGCCTGCATGGTGCATGGTGGTGGTGTGGCGCATGGTGTGCCTGCACCAGTAATGGGACGGTATAGTCAAATCCTGTTAAACAAATATTTACCATGTGTATAAACAATTTATAATAATAATAATAATAAATAATAAATATTATAGGACATTATTACACAAATTGACTAAGTCCCACAGTAAGCTCAATAAGGCTTGTGTTGAGGGTACTTAGACAACGATATATATAATATATAAATATTTATAAATACTTAAATACATAGAAAACACCCATGACTCAGGAACAAATATCCATGCTCATCACACGAATAAATGCCCTTACCAGGATTTGAACCCGGGACCATCGGCTTTATAGGCAGGGTCACTACCCACTAGGCCAGACCGGTCGTCAAAATTTGCTGCTTAAGTTAAATTTTTCATTGATATTTGTTAGTTTGAAAATGGCGCCATACATCCCACGACTGGAGCAAAACATCATTGTTCTAGTTGGTTAATAATATTGAAACCAATTGCATTAGCTTTCATTAAATACATAGAAAATATAAAGGACGAATTGGACATTCAACTTTTGAAGCATAAAGCGGTAGAAATTTTACACATGTCGGTGAAATATTAAAAATACTTCAAATTTTCTCTTAAAAGTCCCATGATTGGTGCCGTTAACATATGGGTCGGTCGGGAATAATTTTTTCACCACACCAGCTGGAAGGCCCTTTTGATTTTTAAAAACTTGCATTTTATCCACATGTGTGGCAAAGTAGTAATCAAATGCAAAGTTTGAGTTGTTTCCTTACATGTTGGCAGGTAGACTTTTAAATATTATGATTTTTATGATACATTCATTTAATATTTTCCTTGAGTTGGTGTGTTGGTGTACACTCGGCGGCAAAATTTGTTTAACCCTTGTGCCTCAAAACCCTCGCAACGCTCAATATTCAGCTATTCAAACCACTCGCTACGCTCGTGGTTCATTTTTGGAATCTCTCACTTGCTCGGGTATCAAGCACGGGAGGTTAAACAACAATTTTGCCCCCTTGTAAATCAAATAATTAAAATATTGGCCTCATTTGTCAATATGAGACTTTCCATGGGAAAAGGTACTATGTGGCGCGTGGCGCTTACATTGCTTAGCACTGAATTAATATTAGAGCTTAGTTAATAACACCAGGAACGGTTTCATGGCAGGAAACCGCGCTGGATCGGGACAGGTGGCGTTCTTTCGTTTCGGAGGCCAAGATTCTTTTTGGATCGCTGAGCCAAAGCAGTTAGTTTTAGTTAGTAATAGCCTAAGCGCCGACCGCCATAAGGTACCTGGGTGGGACGTCACATATAGCAAATGTTTTGTTATTTCTGGTTGAACGGCGCTCGACGGCTGACGACTTTTTGACGTACTCAATAACCGTAAAGCACAACGTCATCCTCATACATTATACGTCATTAAACCGTGTGACGTGATCCGTGTTGTTAAAACCGTGACGTCAGAGTAGCAATAGATGCGTATTTCTGATGCGCATAGGCATCAAGAAATTCAAGAATGCGGATGCTGCATTGGATGGACTACAAAAGCAGGCGTTGACGTTTAGACCTAGTTATTAGTATGTGAGCGTTACTTTTAAGTAAATATGTTAATTTTTGGAGATTCACTAGACTTAGAAACTGTTTTTGGAGTTATTAAAAATCATTGTATTAAAATGATTAAAAAAATTTGGAGTTTTTAAAAACATTAGGATCTTTCTTTTGTAGGTTCCTGTTCCTGTAGGTTCCTTCCTGTTTCTCGATCACGGGCCGACTATAGATATATTTGTGACATTTTCAATCAATGACTACCATTTTTGTCGCTTACATAAGGACGAAATTTGCTTATATCTTTAGGTATATGAATAACTTTTCAGAGCGTCCTTATGGCAAGCGACATTGGTACCATTTGCTTGAAAACGACACATTTAATAAATGTGATGTTGGGATTCCGGCCGACTTTACTGCCGCAAATGTCAATAATATCGTTTTTGATATTTAAAGCAGTGATGCAGTCGGCAGTAATGTCCCGCTGCAATACTGCCAAAGTAATGAAGCTGCGGTCGGAATATGAACGTCACCTTAACGGCTTTGATCTTATAAATGTGACGTTATCTATGAAAAGGGACCTTATTGTCGATGGCGCTTACGCCGCACTGCGTCGCGCAGCGTTGTATTTGTATCGTAGCACCGTTTATAACGGTGGAAGCGCCATCGACAATAAGGTCCCTTTTAATAGATAATGTCACAAATATTGTTGATAATATACGATGACCGCCTTCGAAGATCGCACATGATTATTGGTGCATGCGAAACGAAGTAAAGATCGTGCTTAATAAACGAAGTAAAAATCAACTCAACAACCGGTCTGGTCTAGTGGGTCAGGTGGGTAGTGACACTGCCTGTGAAGCCGATGGTCCCGGGTTCGAATCCAGGTAAGGGCATTTATTTGTATGATGAATAAAGATATGGACCCGGGTATGTCCTTAAACTACGTCCACAAGAGAGGTATGGGCATTGTGAATGTCATCTCGCTCTGTGTGGTAGGGCACAGCACAGCGGATGTCATTCCAGATCTAGAGTAGAGCCCAACTGGGGAAGTACCTCCACCTTACAGAAAATCGCAGCCAAATAACACTAGACCCTACTCATAGTGTTGTGTTCCTGCCGGTGAGTAAGGTTGCCAGAGCTCAACGAGGGTGGGAAGGGGTTAGGGTCGGCAACACGCATTTAACTCCTCTGGAGTTGCAGGCGTACATAGGCTACGGATACTGCTTACCATCAGGCAGGCCGTATGCTTGTTCGCCACCGACGTAGTATAAAAAAAATAAAAAATAAAAATAAAAAATTTGTTCCCGAGTCATGGGTGTTATCTGTATGTATGTATTTATAAATATTAATATTATATATATATTATCTATCATTGTTTAAGTACCCACGATATAAGCCTTATTGAGCTTACTGTGGAACTTAGTCAATTTGTGTAATAATGTCCTATTAAATTAATTAGAAACTAAATTAAATAGAAAAGACCTCCGTATTTCTAGAATTAAAGGTTTTAGCGTTTATGAATCCCAAAATCACATCTTCAAAAAAAGAGCGATTCAAAATAAAATCCTGAGCGCAACACGGTAACGAAAATGAAGCAATTTTAGCATTTCCACACTTGCGTCGGTCATATACGGCGCGCGATTACACTGCGGGGCACGCGAAATGATACATCGCCTAATTTGGACTATGATTTCACACTCTGCTGGTCTGTATGGAAAGTACTTTTAACCAAGAGGGAATACTAGCTGTAAGGGTGTTTCGTGCCTCAAATAATTGGTAGAAATCAGTATTTGAAGTCACGATCTTCGGTTTGAAAGCCATACGCCTAGTTGTGGTCCTTAATTAAATATGTGATGTGACCAAAATAATATAAATAGTTTCAAGTGTTACATTTTACAGAAAATTAATTCACAGTTTATTATTATCTTCATCATTTGTGCTATTTTCAACTAAAAAGGATTGTCGTTTGTCAATAAGGCCCTATTTCCATAAAGCTTCAATTTGAAATCCACCGTATTGACAACCGGCTATGTGGTACCTTTTAGTGGAAAACGCCACATTTCAAACTCCTGTCACCAACCTCATAGGCAAATGATAGGCCTCTCTTTTTGTATAAATAGTTGAAATTATCTGAGATGATTTTTTCGCCTCCCAGCCTAAGTTGTTAAATAAAAGGCATTGTTTATTTTATACACACTACCGCACCTACGTACGTACTTATCCCGGTCCCGTGCTAGTCTTACTTATCTAGAAGTTCCCCACGATCTTCTAAATGAGTCAACGGACGCCAGGCGATTCTTTCATCCAAAAGCGGCCACCAATCCGTTAACAACTTGGTCCACCCGCCATCAGTCTGCCTAATGGCTCCTCTACACGATGGGCCCACTAAGATGGGCCAGCGTGTAGAGAGGGTAGTGGTGTCGGATGGCTTATGGCACGGCGGGATGGCAATAGTAAGGCCATGGTGTCGGTTTTTGAATGAAAATTAAAGAATGAAAATGAAAATAATTTATTTGAAACAACACACAACAATCTTAAAATTAACATTTGACTTTAGTAATTTGTTGTCCCAAAAAGGATACCACTCAGCACGTGTCGGAGCACATAGTGCAACGACCCTGATTTTCAGTGGACCCTTAAACTTTTTCGTCCGCACATCAAAAGTAGTGGGCCAGCAATGGTGCGCAAGCATTTACACGTGGCCCATTCCATAGTGCGTGCTCTCAACCATCGCATGTCCATCTCGCTGGTCCAGCGATGGGCCATCATGTAGAGGACCCATAACAAAATGTCCCACCCAGTTTCATTTAAGCTTTAAGCATTTTATTGTATGTACCCTTTACTTTGCCCCGCACTGCATTTGGATTTATGGTGCTATTTTTATTTTCCAACCACGCTGATTTATTACACTGAGTGGTATAGAAAATGGATTTTGCAACTTGGAAATATAGACTGAAATGTTAAATGGATGCTGTGCTCGTGCCAATGATGGTTATAGTAAAGGATAAATCAAAGTTGATAAACAATGGCTATTGGTCATTTCACTTTGGAGTTTTCATGTGTATAGCGTGTATTTTTGATACGACCACATATTTTAAGGGAACTAAGTATGGGCCCAAATAAATTAACTTTCATATATTTAACTAAAAAACACATGTATGACCTTTTATAGAATAATTCAGCGCGTAATGTATCATTCAGTACTTACATTGTTAGGGTTCCGTAGCCAAATGGCAAAAAACGGAACCCTTATAGATTCGTCATGTCCGTCTGTCTGTCCGTTTATGTCACAGTCACTTTTTTCCGAAACTATAAGAGCTATACTGTTCAAACTTGGTAAGTAGATGTATGCTATGAACTGCATTAAGATTTTTACACAAAAATAGAAAAAAAAAAACAATAAATTTTGGGCGTTCCCCATACTTAGAGCTGAAACTCAAAAAATCTTTTTTCATCAAACCCATACGCGTGGGGTATCTATGGATAGGCTTCAAAAATGATATTCAGGTTTCTAATATAATTTTTTTCTAAACTGAATAGTTTGCGCGAGAGACACTTCCAAAGTGGTAAAATGTGTCCCCCCCCCCCCCCCCCCCCCCGGTAACTTCTAAAATAACAGAATGATAAACCTAAAAAAAAAATATGATGTACATTACCATGCAAACTTCCGCCGAAAATTGGTTTGAACGAGATCTAGTAAGTAGTTTTTTTTAATATGTCTTAAATGGTACAGAAACCTTCATGGGCGAGTCCGACTCGCACTTGGCCGCTTTTTTTTACTGACGGAACGTCACAGTCGTCACAAGTAATGTGATGATTTTGTACCTACGCAATAGGTTACATTACCGCTGAAAAAATAATATTTCAGTGCCACGAAAAGATTTTAAAATAAAATTTTAATTTAGCCTTACGTGCAATTCATTTTTGAAAATATATTAATCCAAAAAAAAAATATCCTTAAACGCTTCTCCACGCTTCGCTCGTCATCATCTTGCTTATGTCAAATAAATAGACGTTATTGTATTAATAAATATTTAGCAAATTTAATGATTTGGCGAACGAAATTTTCCCGGCATTATAATCTACTTAACAATTCTACCAAAGAAAACGGTATCATAATGCAAATTTGCCAAATGTTGGTTGCCGAAGTAAATCTGCGAAAAGTTAGTTAGCGAAAAGGCAGAACACCTTTAAATGTCTAATGATGTTACTTTTTAAAGCTGTCTCCTAACTACAGAAGCCATACACTATATAGTAAGTGTAGATTTCATAACAAAGCTAGTATCGTATCAGCATCATTTGCAGAGTTATAGCTATTATAATAATAGCAGGTGCGGGCTCAGGATTGGCCCGAGGGATGTCAGACATGCGTTGCTCCATCGCTCTTTGTGTACCGTCAAGTTGGAAGCGGGAGCGGACTCAAAAAAACTAATTATCTATACTAATTTACAAAAATACATAGCTTGATTTGTGTTCAAACAAACAGAAACACAAAAAACACTACCATGACCAGGGCCTCCACCCTCCTCATTCCTCCTCCTCTCCATTCCTCCTCATTCCTCCTCCTCTTCATTCCTCCATTCCTCCTCCTCCTCATTCCTCCTCCCACTCCTCCTCCTCCTCCTTTCCTCTCCATTCCTCCTCCTCCTCCTCTCCATTCCTCCTCCTCCTCCTCCTCCCTCCATTCCTCTCCATTCCTCCTCCTCTTCTGCATTCGAGGCAGATACCTCAACAACTCGGCCACATGTGTCATGGCGGTATGGGTCGAATTTTCTCGAGTATATTATTATGCAATCTCTTAAAAGCTTACGGCGCCCTTGGCACTGCAGACTTGGTCACTTTTTCTTTCGTATACGAGTATAAATCAATTTCTGTTTTATAACATTTATGTTACTGAGGAATTTATATTTCTATTCTGCAGATCTAAAGATATAACGGAATAAGTAGTTAATATTTTCTTTGTCCAAATTTTCAAATTACGGTACCCCTAAACCAGGACAAAACGTTTAACGTTTAACGTTTTTGAAAATTCGCAAAAAAATCCACTTTTATTTATTTGTGGTACATACTTACATTAAGCGGTAGACCGGTAAATTTTTATTTTTTCACTTCGACGAAATAAGAACCACCCTAACCCAAGGGCATAACTAGCCAGATCTAAGTGTAGGGGGGAGGAAGGGAATTTTTGCTCTAGGGGTGGGGAGCAGCCCCCCCCCCTGCCTGCACCTGCCTCCACCCATGCCCTAACCTACTCCGTTAAAAAGTTCGTTACTTGCACAGCGCACCAACTCCTAACGGGCTTTAATACTGGTACGTAGATAAAGTGGTACAGGTTTATTTCATCGGACTTAGCTTTGCCTCAGTTCGGGACTCGAATTCTGAAACTAATTGGACCCGTCTGTGTTCAGGCATTACAGTGTTTCAGCCTTGTTATGAATTCTATTCTATATTGCTGTTTTAAAATTCTAAAAGGCTTCTGTGAATGCTAGATAGGGTTTATTAGGACGGATTTGTGTTTGCTATATATTTTTCTATACATTATTAATATTACCTTTGTATGACAGAGTATGTCTTATTGTTTACAATTTTTGCATTTGTGATCTTTTAAAAGCATTAGATTGGGTGTATAATCAAATACAATAAAAATCTGACCCCCACACTAGGCAAAGCCTGTCCCGTGAGGGAAATTATACGATTTACTTAAATATATTACATAAGCGGCTATTGGCAACCATGTTGAACAGAAAAAGAAAAAGTAGAATAAGGAAATTAAAATTAATAAAGCTTAGTAATAGATAATACAAGTAGATAACTTATAAGAGAAGCTTATAAAGCCTAATTCTTATTTAGTGACAGCACAGTGTGTGGTGTGTGTGTGTGTGTGTGTGTGTGTGTGTGTGTGTGTGTGTGTGTGTGTGTGTGTGTGTGTGTTTGTGTGTGTGAAAGAGAGAGATTGTGTTGGGGGGGCAGGAGGTATGTGTGTGTTATGTTAGGATGTTATCTTAATAATGTTTTCTGTGTCTAAAAACGATAAGTTCAGCATATTAATTGTTAAGAGCTTTTGTATTGCTTTTTGTTTTTTTTTTGCTTTTGTTTTGTTTTGCTTTTGTTTTGTATTTTGTTAATCGGGGGACATGTTTTTTTTTTTATTAAATACACACACACACTATAAATACACATAGTAGGTATTTTATGTTTGAGTGACAGAATAGGTACAAGCAAATGTAAAAAAATAAAGTTAGGATCTATAGTGCAGTTGATTTAGGAGTGCTTCAAGGGCCAATCTTAGATCCTTTTGTCCATTTTTGGGCTTTTATGAATATCTGTAATATATTACCTATCTATCTTTGCAAAAGAAGATTAGATAATGTTTATTCGGTCTGAATTTACCACAGTATGTAATACGTAATATGTCGTGGAAGTTAAGGGGAGAGGCTTTTGCCCAGCAGGCAGACAGCGACACTCAAATGGGCTAGAAAAAAAAGGAAATAAATATTACACCTAATTCATACCTCGTTCAAGTGATTACTTTCTTAGAAATTTTGTAAATTAAAACTGTCTCAAAAAAACCCTGAAACGATATTTTATTAATATTAAATATTGTTCATAATATAAGCAAGTTCAAACTTAGAATTTAATCTCGGTTATAAGAGAAACTCAAACATGTACAATAATAGCAGTCCAATATCGAATAGAAGTTACATGAGTAGGATTATTCTGTTAGAAGTTTAACTTGAATTTAGGTTCCCTTTATGAAACATAATATAAGCAGGCTATTCAAATGTTTTGAAGCCTTACTTGAGCTTATATGACTTGATAGGTGAAATGAAAACTTTAATAGAGGTACGATTTTACAACTTAAGTTGGGAACGATGTTTGAATTTACGCTCGTGGAGTTGGGAGTCATGAAATATTTACATTATGATGTATTTTAAGTTTTACCTTAGTTTAAATTGAGATATGAAAACTAAGAATTATTTTACATTTGTGGGTGTATTTTGCCGCAATTTATTTATCAAATGTACACGCGCCCCACACCAGCGTTTTTAGAGCGTTGCGTCAACGTTGTCGCGCAACTGCGCAGCGACGCCATTTTCCATAGCGCTGACTAGACGCCGTCGATCTAAAGATACTAGTTTGAGGTCGCCTATAAGATGACTTTTAAAAGAAGCCGGTTTGACGACAGCTATTTGACATCTCTGGACCATGAGTAGACCTTTTTACTTGTTTCCAAATTAGTCAAATCTGATATTTTTTGTTAATGATTTTACTTCACTGGCTCATTGAGCCAAACAGGATCTTGGTCTCTGACACAGGGGAGCACCACTCTGCCCTGTCCTGCCCCACTTCACGCCAGTTGGGTATTCCGAGCGCGGACAGGTATTTTAGGGCTTCGTCACTCCAGCGGTATCTGGGACGCCCAGACGGACGTTTTCCACCCGGGTGCCCCACATACGCTCTTCTCACAGCACGATCCTCTCCCACCCTCTCCAGGTGACCGAGCCAGCGGAGTCCTGTGGCTTTGATCTCGTCAATTATACCTATTGGGTACTGCAATCAGCTCCCTATTCTTCCTACGCCTTCAAGTTCCATCTTCATCTCTAATAAGCTCCAGGATCTTTCGCCGATATAGTAACAAAATCAGGGATATAAATATTTGGCAAAATATAAACTACAATCATTATGTATATGTATACATTATATAAGTAGTAGTATTTAACTTTTTATATATTTTTAGTATTATTTGACTTCACGTTTAATTTTTTCCTTATCATTTGTTATTAATTTTTCCTGCACCAACATATACAAATGTCTCTGTTTGACCCAAATGGTTGACTGGTAGAGAATGCATTTTGGCATTAAGTTCACCATTTGTACATTTTTTTTATGTGTGCAATAAAGTTTAAATAAATGATCATCAAATTAAAAGACATATCTAGAATTATTGACTGGTAAATCACGCTATTAGTCTTAGTCCAAAGATTTTATACGTCGATAAATGTTATATTATTTAGATTAATTACCTGCATATTATTAATTAATTTATGATTTCAAGCTAACATGGTCATTTATATCATAAATATTACTAATAACGGGATTATTAGCATAAAATAAATATATGGGTTATTCGGTTTTTATTTAAAATAAATTATTTCGTTTAACATTTATTGCACATTAATAAAGTGCAATTTGCGGACTTAAATTACTATAATAATATGTTATTTACCGTATTATACACCGTGTTTTTATTCAATTCCGTTAACTTCGGGGTATCGGTAAGTACGTTTAAGGAAACTAAATGGCATAGTTAATTAAAAAAAACAAAATTTTTTTTACTATTTTTATTTTTATAAAAAGTAACTAAATGTTGCATATAGCGTTGTTGTAACACGGGCATTACATTTAACTCAACCAAACAATTGAAAACTGTGACATATCAATGTCATTTCGAACATCGATCGTCCGAGATAGTACTTACGTTTAGTAACAAATGTATGAACCCGCACTAAACACTAATCAATAAGTAAACAGGCCCTAAGTATACACGCTCGTAAGGGCCTTATAAGATAAAAATTAATGATTGATTATCTCCGAAATGGAGTTAATTAGAATATCGGTGTCTTTGAGAAAGTTACTTAATTTAAGCTCAGGAATGCACCCTCGAAATTAACGCAAATTACACGGTGTATATATTGTTGATATTCATATTGCACACTTGGTAGTTAACCGATTCACATGAATCTTGCCGCCTTACAATTACGCTCTCATGTAGTTGGGGAGCGCAAGAGGTGATTTTTGTATTTACTTGATCGCGTTAGATTGATTAAACAATCGTTTATTTCAGGCATTCTAGCATAACACATTGAAACAAACACATAAACGACACATGAAAGGGCTAACACACTGAAGAACTGTGCATTTGGTTTCACTGTGTAACCGGTGTATTCCCAACTGTCCCCGTCGGGCACAGATGGGAATAGGCGCTACATTCAAATCATTCTCAGCTGTGCCCGCCTCTTGTATGGCGGTGGTCACGTGGGGCCGGCATAGATGGGAATACACTGTGTAATCGACTTCGAAAAAGAGGTTGGCAATGCTTCGGGACCTTTTTATGGAAGTTTCTCGATGTGGAAATCAATACTATATATAGTAAACACCCCTATAACGGGACTGGCACGAGTAATGGGATGGTATGGACAAATCCCGTAAAACAACTATTTACCATCAGTTTTTAATAGCTGGAAACATTTTACCATAAACAAGAGCCAAAGAGCTGCTTAAGTTTAATATTTCATTGACATTTGTTAATTTGAAATTAATGGCGCCATACATCGTATGACTGGAGCAAAAAAAACATAGTTTTAATTAAGTAGCTTTCATTTAATATATAGAAAACATAAAGGACAAATTGGACATCCAACTTTTAAAGCATAAAGCGGTAGAAATCTTACAGATGTCGGTGAAATATCAAAAATACTCCAAATTTTCTTTTAAATATCCCATGATTGGTACCATTAACATATTATATTGTAACACTTAAATTAGGTCGTGCCAAAGATTTTGATATATAAAGGGTTTCTTAGTTCTATTGTCATCAGATCAAGATTCGACAATGGGTTCCTAGTGTGATCGAGGGTAGGGTACTCTTTAATATTATAAGCTCTTTTTAAAGTTTTTTTTAACAATGAATCTATATTTTTATGCTTAACCACAGGCTGTCTTAAGGTTCGTTTAAAATATTTTTTATTAGGCACATTTTTAATATTTTCATTAAAAATAACAAAACTAAATCAAAATAACAATAACCTAAATTAATCTTAAAACGTTCTGTCAACTAAAAGTATCAATATAATATATTTGTTTAAAAATAATTACAGCTGTTCTCTATTGAATAAATTGCAACTGGTCTAGTAATAGCAGAAATAGTTCATTAATTAATTACTTATACCTATGAAACATGTTTTGAGAAACAATTATTAATCATTAGGTTGTAATTCTTATCCTAGAAAAAATTATGGCGCTAAAAATTTCAAAGTAATGAGCACGCACCTTAACTATACCAATTAAATCAATTGAAACTCTGCTATACTTTTCTAAACACCATATATCCTTTCTCACACTCATTAAAAAATAAACCTTAATTTCAAGTTTTAAGGTTCGTATTCAAAGTTGTCTTGATACGTAGATAAGATCTTTGGAAATTTTTAAACCGTTCGTTAAACAATGCGAGGAGTCTGCGCTTGCGCGTACACCATACACCTGTCCGTAGATCGGATCTGGACAGGCTATACAGGGTGCTTTTAAAGAGAATTTGAAAAAGGGGTGGATTGTGAAAGAAAACATTACAGTAAATTTACTGCCATCTTTCGACACATGATTAAAACTTTTAGAACGCTATTTGACCAAGGCTCGGAACCGGTTTTTAAAATACCGGTAAATACCGGTTTATTTCGGTTTTCCTCCGAACTTTTATAAGAACGCGAACGTTTTAAGAACTCTATTGTTACCTAAAAAACCGGTTTATTCGACGAACGACCCACGGCTCCTTGGCCTGGTGGTGTGCCACGTAAACATAGGCACCGACATAAGAAGACACCGGTTTTTATTGTTCTAAATCGGTTATTTTGACATGAACTGTTCTCATAAAAACCGGTTTAAAAATAACGGTTTTTCGAGCAAAACCGAAAAAAAAGGTTTTGCCCCAAGAACATGATTACGGTTTGGAAATTTAACTGGTTTCCGAGACTTGTATTTGACTTTGATCCTTATTCTTTCACCAATATGTGTTAAATTTGCTGAATATTAAAAACTTTAAAAAGTGGCGCTATCTAATAGATCAAAGGCCAAGGTATGGCGGCATCGTTTCGAGCGATGGCGACACAACCTTTGGGTGATGGCGCCACTTTATGATATTTAACAAATTTAACACATATCAGTAAAAGAATGAAGATCAAAGTCAAATGGCGTTCTAAAAGTTTTAATCATGTGTCTAAAGATGGCAATAAATGTACTGTGGCTACAAAATTTTCTTTGACAATCCGCCTCTATTTCTAATTTTCTTTGGTGCTCCTTTATATAGGACGTAAAAGCTCGGTATAGACACGCGCTAATTTTGTCTTAGTTAGGCCTGAGTATCCTATCAGACTAAAGTTTAGATAGGTTTTAAAGCTTTCTTTATGATAGGTATTTAATTAATAAAATTGAGTCAAAAAAAGTTGTCGTTAAACCGCTCGTGCTAATATTGATACCCAAGCAAGCGAAAGATTCCATAATTGAACCACGAGCGTAGCGTTTGAGAAGTGGAATCTTGATGAAACACAATTTTTTTTAACCACACCAACGCGAGGAAAATACTAACTATAAAACACAAAAAAAAAAAAAATTAAATGAACGTAATAAAAAGATAATCAAAATCATCATTTTAAAGTAAATTCTACCAGATAACATAAGGAAACAACGCAAAATTTTCATCTGATTACTTTGCCCCACATGTGAATAAAATGCAACTTTCTTATTCGTTTTTGAGCAATTACCAGTTAGTGTGGTGTAAATATTTTTGTAGGTCACGACTCTGCAAATTTAAATTATTATTTTTAAAATATGGGAGGCAAAATATGAAATTAAAGGCCTGCAACGCACTTGCAACCCCTCTGGTGTTGCAGGTGTCCATGGACGACGTTGATTGCTTACCATAGGCTATTCGTCTGCTTATTTAACTCCTATGTCTTCTTCTTCCTCGCGTTGTCCCGGCATTTTGCCACTGCTCATGGGAGCCTGGGTTCCGCTTGACAACTAATCCCAAGATTTGGCGTAGGCACTAGTTTTTACGAAAGCGACTGCCATCTGACGTTCCAACCCAGAGGGTAAACTAGGCCTGGTTGGAATTAGTCCGGTTTCCTCACGATGTTTTCCTTCACCGAAAATCGACTGGTAAATATCAAATGATATTTCGTACATAAGTTCTAAAAAACTCATAGGTACGAGCCGGGGTTTGAACCCGCGACCTCCGGATTGCAAGTCGCACGCTCTTACCGCTAGGCCACCAGCGCTTCTTTACCTCCTAATATCATTAAAAATAATTTAAATTTGTATAGTTGTGACCTACGTAAACATTCTTTGCTTGAACTTTATTTATTTAAACGTAACACAATTAGATCACATTTCTATTCACGTACACACCATTTAAAATAACTAGTACTAAATTAAAATAAAAACCACATAAAGTACAATAACATGGGTTCACAGAAACTGACTCGCAAGGGTCCATTAGTAATGCCATCACGTATTAAAATAGTACTTTATAATACAATAAACAATTATCACGATTCAGGGACATACTTGAATCAACAGTGTACCAAACTCCCAAAAAATTTTTGTACAAAATTAATCATGCTGTTAATAGAAGCCTTAACTTTAAAGCCGCAAGGTTGAATTCAGATTGCAGCATTGTTGGTTATGTTTGTAAAGAACTGGCTAGCGTGAAAACATGACAACCCCAAATTGAACAAAAAATGGATAAGCGTGAGTTGGCGGTAAGTGAAGGGTTCTGTATATTAAAAGGGGGTTTACTAAGTTCGGTGTACCCTTGTTTTATACGTTTTATAACAATGTTGTTTCAAATTAATAGTCACTGTTTTGTTTCACTTTTTAATTACATACTGGCGTTCATTTTATATGAACACGGTAGATTAGAAGAATAATATTGTACATTATAATATTTTAATAGAGATTAGCCGTCTTGTAAAAATCCAGAAGTATTTTTGGTATCTTGAAATTGTAATAGAAAACAAAATATGGGCCGATTTTTTTTTTCGTTTTTTCGTCAGATTTCGACAAAATTTTGTGGGTAGATTCTGATCCTGATGAGAGATCCTACTCTGTAAAATAAAATGACCTAAAAAACTTCCTTATAATTACGAAAATGTATTTCATTTTTAAACCTCAATGTAATTTTTTTTCCGGACAAGTTGTGATTTTTTATTTTTTTCGCCCTGAATGTTGCGGTCCGCTATTTAAATCAGGCAAATTTTTAATCAAACCTAAGGCGGAAAAAATGGGCACATATTTCTAAATATCTTTTTTAAACTATATGTTTGACGCTCACTCAATGTCAATAAAATTTCCCAAAAATGCAATTTCAAGGACCCTTAATCCATAGGCACCCTGTAGTTTACATAAAAAGACCCCTAAACTAGTTTACCGTTCCTTCCACTAGAGTGCACCACAAAAAACGAGAGTTTTGGATGTCAAATAAACTAAGATTGAATACATTAATGCCCAGTTGCATCTATTGTGGTACATATGCGTACAACTTTTGTTTCGGTACATATTTGAATGGTACAAAAAAGGGTATGGGAACTTTTTAAGGGATCAGATTATGGACTACAGGAATTCCATATTTTTTAAATTCTAACCATGGTTGAATGTGAAATATAATGTAGTTATCTCATTTTTGTTTTCTAAATTAAATATTATACTAAAATATTAATGCCGCAATATATACCGGTATGTACAATAAAATGGCCCCTTTTTTAATGTGATTAAAATCAATGCTTTAATTCCAAAAAAAAACTACACCTAGGAATTGGAAAATAACATCAATGAGAAAAATGTGGACGGAATTAAAAGTATCAGTTAAGTTTGTATTTGTTTGTTTGTTTGTTTGATCACAATATAGATTCATTCATTTGACATGAATGTAATTTGTAATACAATCATATGTTGTGTAATAAATAAATCTGAATCTGATCCTATGAATATTAGCAAGCACACGAAAAAAAAATTAGATAAGTATATTAAAATAGATCACTCATATAGGTAGTCAAAGATTGCTTGATATGTTTCGCTCCATAACGAGGGACTTCAACGGGAGCACGCGTTATGGAGGCAAACATGTCAAAGAGTCTTCGACTTAAAATCCGTGCGGTTTTAATATAAGTAAATATTTAATACGAGTATGTCCGTGACTCACGATTTTCTTCCACACGAAACAGTTTTTTCTGCAGAATAATTACATGTAAAAATAATATAAGAGAAGTATGGGCACTGTAAATGTCATCTCGCTTAGTGTGGTAGGGCACAGCACAGCGGATGTCATTCCAGATCTAGAGCAGAGTCCAAACTGGGGAAGTACCTCCGCCTTACAGAAAACCGCAGCCAAATAACACTAGACCCTACTCATAGTGCTGTGTTCTTGCCGGTGAATAAGGTTGCCAGAGCTCAACGAGGGTGCGGAGTGTTAGGGTCAGCAACACGCATGTCACTTCTGTGGAGTTGCAGGCGTACACAGGCTACGGAGACTGCTTACCATCAGGCGGGCCGTGTGCTTCTTTGTTGTTACCACCGAGCAGTATAAACAAATATGCATTTATTTATTTATTTGGAACCAAATTCTACTCTCTCGAAAGCCAAACATAAAACGCAAAGGAAAACTTTTAATTTTGTACCAAATTAATTAAATTAAACTTACCTATATTTAAACTTATCAACTGAAAATTAATTCCTTTAAGGCATTATTTTACTTTCGTTTGGCAAAGTCATTATCAATTAAGACGGAGTTAGAAAGTTAGAAATTTATGTCTTAAATTACCCAATATTGAGTTGTACGGTTTCGAATTAGTTTGTTTTTCTAGCCGATTTTTTACTTGATGTCACTTCGGCTTTTGACTAAACGTCCTGACAGGCCTTGAGAGGTAAATTAACAAGTTTTAAACTTTTTTTTGTAATATTGTTACTTTAGTAGATTGAACTAAACATTTTCTTAGTTTAAATTTCCAAAATTTCTTACCGTTTTCTTGTTCTTGACCATTCTGTCATGCTTCTATTTTTGTCTATTATGAATTAAATAAAAGAAACCGGCCAAGTGCAAGTCGGACTCGCGCACGAAGGGTTCCTCTATCTACAAATCACTTTGTTGTATAGTTCCCTTAAATATTTATTTTATTTTGTTTTTAGTATTTGTTCTTATAGCGGCAACAGGAATACATAATCTGTAGAAATTTCAACTGGCTAATAACTATCACGGTTCATGAGATACAGCCTGGTGACTGACGGACGGTCGGACAGACAGCGGAGTCTCAGTAATCGGGTCCCGTTTGACCCTTTGGGTACGGAACCCTAAAAATCAGTGCTGAATTGTCTTTATAGCTGTAGATCATAATTTTCGTAAAAAAAATTAAAAACTTAATTTCACCCCATACAAACAACACCACTCCGCCACATTTACTGGGGACAAAAAACAAAACAACAATAGTTATTTGTGTCCCAAGGGAGGAAACTTAGGACATTCCATCCCGCGTGTTTGCCACCCTCGCCTTCGGCTCGGATAACAATTTTACACGCGGTACGCAATTTCCTACTTTTCCTTCCGTGGTGCGCATACTATTTTTCTACTCGACGGAGGCGCAAAGCGGCAACTTCGTTTAGCGCAGCGGGAGCAAAGTTGACGCATTCCACCCAGAGGGCAAAAATAATAATTTTGACCCAGCTGCATCTGTATATTATCATGAATGCTATTACAGTTTTAACGGCAATAATTCTTATTGCGAACAAAATATCTATCATTGAATTTTAGTTAATCCTCTTAGTCACAGCAATTTACCTAAGATGTTCTCTGAGCGACTATTAGGACCTACCTACTTAAGAGGAAAGGAGACGACCGGTTCTCCATACAAACTTAGTCCTCATTTTCCTCTTGGATACTGACAATGTAAGTTAGGTGACAATGCAATATTATGGTACCATCGAGGTGATCTGATGATGGACACAGGAGGTGGCCAGAAGAACTCGGAAATAAAATAACGCAACATAAGTGTGTTTGGGTTTTTTTAGAATTGTTTTCGTGTGTATTAGTTGCCTGTTGAAAGCAAATTACAGACTGCGATAAAAGCTTGAAAACTGTTTTTTTTGCCAAAAACTTATAATATTTATAAATTAAATATAAATAATATACTTGGGACATTCTTACCCATATTGACTAAGTACCACGGTAAGCCAGGAAGACTACAAATACTTAAATACATAGAAAACATCCATGAGTCAGGAACAAATATCTGTGCTCATCACACAAATAAAGGCCCTTACCGGGATTCGAACCCAGGACCATCGGCTTCATAGGCAGGGTCACTAGTGTCACTACCCTCTAGGCCAGACCGGTCGTCAAATTTAAACTTATCTGTGTACCTTTCATGCGGTATTTTTTCTCCTTAACGACATTATAAATAAATAAAAAAATATTATAAGACATTATTACACCAACATACGTAGGTACATTATTATTATATCAACCACATTAAAAATGCTTATTCACAAACACTCATTTGTACGCTTTAATTCCGTCCTCCAGGAAACCGCCCTATTGTGCGATGCCCACACATCTTTTCCAGAATAAAATTATCCCCTTCTTTTAGAACTATTAAATTTATTAGTGGCCGGCCCTTGCAGTAAATAACAGAATTACCATAAGAAACGGTCTCACCGCACTTCGCTACTGAATAAATTAACTCTATTTTACTTTTTTAGGGGTCCACAATGGGGCACAACTTTTTTTTCGTAATAGGATCATATGCGGCAGAACTTAGGACGAATGAGTAGCTCAAAACGTAGCTATACAAGGTGTTACATAAATAGTGGGGACCCGTTTAAGGGCATATTTTGAATCGTGTTTTGCTTACAAATAAGTAGCATACATTTTTTTTTGACGCGAAAAAAATGTTTTTCTATACGACAGGTCGTCCAAGTCGGACAACGCTCCATAAAAAGATGAAATTTTGTATGCGTCCAAAAAAATCTTCTCTAAATTATTAATAATAATAATCTTCGCTCTCCATAAGTGTATTTTATTTTAATATTCAAATTATAAATAACCTAACCCAAGATTTTAAATGAATAAAGGGAATAATAATCTGTTTCTTTAAAAAAAAAACATCCATTTTTACAAGCATAGCTACTAATTTTAAATAGATAGTTTTTTTGAGTTAAGGTTTCTAGGTCTGGTACCGTCAATCGTGGCAACTTTGCCTAATTTTTTCTCAAAAACTGAAATACGATTTAGATAAAAGCAGATAATCAAAGTGACAAAAATACCCACAAAATAATATTTTATGGACAGAAAACGAACACAGGTAAAATTGACAATATGTTAGGCATCTTTACCTACTTACTGGTTTTCATTATAAAGAATGAGAATCAAATTCAAATAGCGTTCTAAAAGTTTTCATCATGTGTTGAAAAATGACAGTAAATTTACTGTGGCTACAAAATTTTCTTTGACAATAGACCTCTATTTCAAATTCTCTTTGGTAATTTTAACTCTTGAAGTAGGTACAGTCAGCATCAAAAGTATCTACCATACTATAACAGCTTAACAAAAAGTGATGTCTTTAATATAGAACAACTGGGACTGTAAAATATATACTTTTCAGAGTTTCACGGACCCGTTGTCAAAACGCCGCTCCCATACAATTGGAGCTACACTCTCACTTTAAAAAGATATTTGCACAAAAGCATCAAGTAAAATATATATATATGGGTGACACTTACTAGTCTTTCGTTGCTAGAAATAGTAATACTCTAATATATTCTAAGGGACTAACGGCCCGATTCAAAAAATGATTGAGAAACGTTTAAGATTCTGGAAAGATCTTTAAAAGATCGATACTAAACGACATGATTCAAAGATTCAAAAGATTCAAAGAATTTATTTGCGCAGAATACACGTGTATACATGCAGATCATATTGGTACAAAAAAAAAACAAAGTGCCAGTGTATTCAGTCTGCGTGCAGACATGCAAAGATTATAGATTATAGAGGAGCACATTCTAACATCAAATCATAAATCAATACAAACATGAATAAAGAATAATATAATAATTAGTAAAAAAAATATGAAAATGTCAATGAAAAATAATTGCAAAGTCAGTTATTCAAATAATCCTTAATACCTACTATAAAAGCATCTGTCCAAAAGCCAGCTAGTCAACTTACGCTTGAATATGTTGCCTCCTCATGTCAAAATTGACGTTTATTTCGAATCCGCTGTGATTCCAGTAAGATCTATATCCGATATTTCTAACGTCAAAGTGACATTGGCTGCCCGAATCGAACTGCTCCTGTCAATTATACGACATACAAACGATATCTAAATGAGTCACATAGCCCATATACGTACGTTTTGGACGTAGTTTAAGAGGATACGGGAGCAGAGATTGAAATATTTTAGGTTTTAGGTGAATATATCCGTCTCGCGTCAAGTCAACAGCAATCATTTACATATAGACCCATCACTGCCAGTCGAATGGAAAGGTTTAGAGAAGGTGTTATATCCAAGGTACCAGCACTGATTACAGGTGAGCAAGATCCTGATACACTATACAAGGAACTGTCGAATGTGATACATGACGTCCACAAGAATATTTTTAAAACAAAGACTCTAAAGCAAGGATCACTGAAAACAAGGTTTAGTGAATGGGCCACAGTGGGCATCCATAAGAGTAGGAATACATTGTATGACCTGTATGAAATGAGGAGCATTAACCATGACGAGAATTTTGCAGAATATGTAAGAAAATATTCAAAAGTGTTTAAGAAAGTCTGCGCCGCGGCTAAGTCTGCCTTTATAGTTCAGAAAATCAGGTCAGCTGACAATAAAGTAAAAGCTACTTGGACTGTAATAAACACTGAAACTGGAAAAACGAAACCCCGTGATGGCCACTACAGACTGAAAGTTCAAGACCGAATATTGTCTGCAGACCTGGATGTTGCTGGCGCCTTTCAACACTTTTTCACCAACATAGCCACAGATGCTACACGGAACTTGAACTCCTCTGAAGCAAAGGCTGGTGTTTACTTGCATACAAACAATGTCAAGAAATGCAGCTTGGAATTGTACTTCCAATATACTGACCCCCATGAAATCATTAAAACGTTCAAGTCCTTGAAATTAAAGAATACTGAGGACCTTTGGGGGATCTCTGTGAAAGTCATGCAATCTGTAATCGACGTAGTGGCACCGTATTTGGCCGATATATTTAATGCTTGTGTTAGAGAATGTGTATTTCCCGATCTGATGAAGTACAGTAAGGTCATTCCTCTATTTAAAGCGGGCAGCAAAGATGACCTTGGAAATTTTAGACCTATTTCAATACTTCCTGTTCTCAGTAAAGTGTTTGAAAAAATTGTATTAAACCAATTGCTTCGACATTTCAACTCGAATGAACTACTTCAAGATCAGCAATTTGGTTTTACAAGAGGTCGTTCGACGACTGATGCCGCCTCTGTACTAATCAAGCACATATACGACGCCTGGGAACACTCGCTAGATGCTATAGGTGTCTTCTGCGATCTGTCCAAAGCATTTGATTGCGTGGAGCATGACACACTTCTACACAAGCTGAAGCACTACGGTCTGTCAACGGAAGCTCTAAGCCTTGTTACGTCTTACTTAAACCAAAGAACCCAGAAAGTGGTTGTAAATGGAACGGAGTCTACTGGAATGACTGTAAAGCTCGGAGTTCCACAGGGTTCAATTTTGGGTCCTTTTCTCTTCCTTGTATATATAAATAATCTGCCGAACCTTGTAAAACATAAATGTGAGATAGTCTTATTTGCTGATGACACCTCACTAATTTTCAAAGTTGACAGGAAACTGAGCGATTATAGCCAAGTCAATGAAACTTTGGAAAAGGTACTAGAATGGTTCACAGCAAATAACTTACTTCTTAATGCGAAAAAGACGAAATGTGTCAAATTTTCGCTGCCGAATGTAAGAAAATCTGAAACTATCATCACATTAAATGGCGAAACGCTGGACCTTGTCGAGAATACGGTTTTTCTGGGCCTTACTTTAGATAGTAAACTGCAATGGGCCCCTCACATATCTGCCCTGGCGAAAAGGTTGAGCTCTGCCGCGTATGCAGTAAGAAGAATCAGGCAGTTTACTGACGTGGAGACAGCTCGCCTAGTTTACTTCAGTTACTTTCACAGTATTATGTCTTATGGCATACTGGCGTGGGGCAAAGCAGCTGACATAGAAACCATCTTCGTTCTTCAGAAGAGGGCAATCAGATCTATTTATAACATGGCTTCTCGTGACTCGCTGAGAGAACGATTCAAGGAAATAGATATTCTCACAGTAGCTTCACAATACATACTAGATGTGATAATGTATACGCATAAGAATATAAAGTCCTTTAAGAAACTGTCTGATATCCATAGTTATAATACGCGAAATAAACATAAGTTAGTAGTCTCCAAGTTTCGTCTACAGAAAGTTGAAAAATCGTTCATGGGAAACTGTGTAACATTTTATAACAAAGTACCCTTAGAGGCATGGAACCTGCCCTATACTTCATTCAAGCAATACGTCAAAAATGCACTTCTCAAAAAGGGATACTATAAAATAGATGACTACTTGGGAGACATGGAATCATGGCCAAGTATCCAGTCTCAAAAGCTGTAATAGTTTTGCGTGCAGTGTCCCGGAGAGGCATATGGTGCTGTTGTTTCTAGCTGTTCAACCTTATGTATTAATGTTTGTTATGTTTTAGTTATTTTGATGATGACAATTGACATATTAAATATAGTAGTTATGTATTCTGTAGAACTAGTTTTAAGATTGTTAGCTTAACAGTCTCTTGACGTGAAATATGTATTTCATACAATTTTTTATTTTTTTTATTCTTTGACATTTGGAGAACCTTTACACCTCCAAACCTTATTATTGTGTATTATTATTTTTCTCAGACCGTGGGGACCTTATACATCTCCAAACTTAATGTATTTACCGTGGAGACTATACGTCTCTGTCATATTGTATAATATACTTGACTTGGTACATACTAGTTATGTACAGAATGTAGCATTAGTTTATGAGACTGCTAGTTTAACAGTCCAGACGCGGTTTATTTATTTAGTATAAATTTTATTTTGACACTTGGAGAGACTTTACACCTCCAAATTTTATTAGTATTAGTACTCTGACATTGGGGACCTTTTACATCTCCAGATTTAATGTGTTTTTAACTATAGAGACTATACATCTCTATTGTATTGTATTAATTATTTATTTTAAGATTATTATTATGTAATGTTTACCCAGGTATTGGCTGTTGTATTTATAAATGTTGTTATGTATTTTTCATGTCACTATATGATGTTACTATAAATGTTGTATTGACTTGTAAAAGAGCCCTTGAGGCCTACTTGCAGAATAAATTTTTGAATTTTGAATTTTTTGAATTTCGCTAACGGAAGCGGCTCCTAAAACTAGTGCGATAAGGGCAACACCAGCGAAAAATTCCGCGTATAAATCTCAAATAACGATATACTGTTTCTTCCTCCAAAATCTAACCAAATGTAACGATATTTTGAGATCTAAATGGTAATGAAATTATCTGTGTCAGACTGTTTTGCTTTTTAGGCTAATTGATATCAGTTTTGAATACCATGCTTCTCTTTGCAGCCTAGTAAATTAGGCCATTTTTGCGAATATTTGAAGTGCACTTACTAGCGCCTTAAGAAACAAAAATATCAAAGAAAGAAAAACAGTCCGACACAGATATTAATAATAATAATCGGTGTTGAAAAAATTATTACGCTAGCCTCAAAAACCACGGAGGAAACAGTCGAATACGTTTTTATGAAGAAATGACCACTCCTGTTGCCTCTTAAGGACATACCCTGGTCCAACCGCGTCCGTAATTCCGGAAACGTAGCTCGTAATAACTGAACTAGGAGTAAAACTTAATAAGCTTAAAACACCATAAAAGAAAAACAAAATGTTGCACAAGTACTTAGAAATGCATACGTATTACGTCTATAATTATACCTCATCACGTTTTGATGCGTACTGACATTCTACAGGCACGTGAATTCTAAATAATTATCAAATCCTCCTAAAACCAAAGCACTATCCATTGAAATTCCGACTTTAACTTTATTGCTCAAGGGTTGACTATCTTTTAACATTACACAACATTTTTAAGAGATTGGAAAAACAAGTGAAAATCGATAGCTTACTCCGAAAACCTCTTATTTTGCTTGGTCGTTATTGAATAATGAACTATAAACAGTGTTGATTAAGGTTGTTTTTGTATAGAGCGACAAAAATGTTAAGATTTTTCTAAAGTTTTCAATGAAAATGTAAATTTTATGAGGCGCAAGCCTTCAGGCGCGTTAATAGATGGCATCTCCGCTTTTTTTTTATCTAAATTAAAAATCTGAGCTTATTGAGGGTAACGTGAGCTTCGTTAGCCGGTTTCGTAAAAGGAGGGTTTGTTTATGTGTTAATTTAATTTATTGGGGTGCTAAAGCATGCTGATGTAGCAGGGGTGGAAATGGAGAGAATGGAAGATTCCAGGTAATACGGGTAATCTTGGAGTAGCAGATGAAAGCTAGTATTTTATTCAGACAGCGATAGAAAATATGTGATAGTACATTATAGTCCATAGGCTACGGTAACTGCTTACCATCGGCGGGCCGTATGTTTGCTAGCCACCATTGTGGTATTAAAAAAAAATTATGCAAGTGTGCTAAGTTCATTACACACGAGGCCATATTTTGCGCGCGAGCTGTTAAGAAGGCTCCGTTTCCATGCATATTATTAGAAATCAGTTACCTTCTTAACTGAGTCGGATAATATAATGAAAAAGCACGAGTGTTTTAATATACTGAAAAAGCACGCGTGCTTAATATCTAGGATTATGAGCCAAAAATCGGTGGAATAAAAACGTCGTTTTGAGCAAGTGTGTTCAAAAATAATACTTATATAAATATTTGGGGGCAATCTTATACAGATCGTCCTAGCCCAAAACTAAGCAAAATTTGTACTACGGGTACTAGGCGACGATAAACATACGAATATAGATAAATACATAATAAATAAATAAATAATTATTATAGGACATTATTAGTATTATTACACAAATTGACTAAGTCCCACAGTAAGCTCAACAAGGCTTGTGTTGAGGGTACTTAGACAACGATATATATAATATATAAATACTTAAATACACAGAAAACACCCATGACTCGGGAACAAATATCCATGCTCATCACACGAATAAATGCCCTTACCAGGATTTGAACCCGGGACCATCAGCTTCGTAGGCAGGGTCACTACCCACTAGGCCAAACCGGTCGTCAAATACATCATACATACTTATATACATAGAAAACACCCATGACTCAGGAATAAATATCTGTGTTCATCACACAAATAAATACCCTTACCGGGATTCAAACCCAGGACCATCGGCTTCACAGGCAGGGTCACTACCCACCTAGGCCAGACCGATCGTCAATAAACAGCATTTAGTAATTTTTTAGCACCGTCTATTTGTGACCGCGGCCGGCTTAATGTCCCACTCTGTCACTTGCCATAAGGACGAGATCTGTTTGTATCTTTATACGAATAAACTGACAAGGCGTCTTTACGGCAAGCGACAAAGTGAGACGTTTTGCCTTCCACGGTCATATTTGATTAAAATTTTCAAAATAATTACGAGTATACATATTAATAAATAGTTGAAGCCCCGAAGAACCCTAAAAAACATTTAAAAACAACAAACGAAAGTAATCCCATGAATATGCACGCCCCAATAAAACTTAGACGTAATGAAAGCTCGAACTTAAAGCGTTTAAAAGCACCAAAGTGTGCCGGAATGAGCTTATGCTAATTCTAGAATTAAAGTTCCACTCCGAAGTTTTCCTTTACTTAAAACTATTGTCTTTAAAAACAGCCATTTTCTATCTTATTTAAAAGTTGGAGTTACTTTTTGGTGCTTAGTTGAAGCGAGGGCACCCCAGTACCAGCTTCTCCCTCTGGACCGCATCCAACGAAGAGCGACTCGAATTGTCGACTGCCAACGTATTTCGGATCGGCTTGACTCCTTGGCACTGCGTAGAGATGTGGCCTCGCTCTGCATTTTCTATCGCATGTATAACTGGGAGTTCTCCGAGGAATTGTTCGGAATAATCCCTGCCGCTTCTTTTCGCCATTGCCCTCCGCGACAACACTTCCATCCTCACCACTTAGATGGTTGGCAGTCCTCAACTGTGCGTTTCTCCAGGAACTGTCTGCCTCGCACAGCTAAACTATGGAATGAACTTTCGCCTGCGGTATTTCCGGACCGATACGACCTTCAAACCTTTTTTTAATGATAGAGGAGGCAAATGAGCAGACGGTTCCATGGGCGGCGGTAATTATATTTATTTATTTACTTAAACTTTATTGCACAATACATGAAGAGTACAAATGGCGGACTTAATGCCAGAAGGCATTCTCATTCAGAAGGTAATCGCTTACCATCAGGTGATCCGCTCGTTAGCCTCCTGTATCATAAAAAAAGGTCGCATGCTTGGAGTTCCACATAAAAACAGAATCATATAAGGGTTAGCATAGGACCTAAGAAGTATATTGAGATCACTTTTGAAATACTATGAAATAATTAACCATACAATTCGGCCCGCAATGTAAAGCAACACACGACTTACGAGACACGTTACTATAAAAAGCTAATTATCAAAAAAAACGGAATGATAATTAAATGTAACATAAATTTGGTCTAGTGGGTCACTACCCTGCCTACGAAGCTGATGGTCCCGGGTTCAAATCCTGGTAAGGGCATTTATTCGTGTGATGAGCATGGATATTTGTTCCTGAGTCATGTTTATAAATATTTATATATTATATATATCGTTGTCTAAGTACCCTCAATACAAGCCTTATTGAGCTTACTGTGGGACTTAGTCAATTTGTGTAATAATGTCCTATAATATTTTTTTATTTATTCATGGTTAATCGGGTAAATTGTATGACACAGGACCTACCACGAAACACGAAAATCTAAATTTCGTTATCTCCCTCTCTCTCTATCGCTCTTGCATATTACAAAAATAATTATATGAAGAAGACGCTTTGAATACAAAAGCAAACTTTTACTAAATAGGTACATACATATATTACATTACTGCTCGAGATATGGGGGCCACAGAAATACAGAGGCAGACGGACAGACAGACAGACAGACAGACGGACGGACAGCGGAATCTTAGTAATAGGGTCCCATTTTATCCTTTGAGTACGGAACCCTAAAAAATGAGTGTCTTAGTAAATATCTAATGTCTGAAGTAGTGTCCGTATATTTTAATGTATTTCTGCAAAGACTGTAATGGTATAATTTCGATACAAGTGTAAAAAGTAGGAATTACCATTTCGCACGTGTATTGTACAACGTTTTATAGTACATATGGCCCTTTAAAGTTTAGTGCTAGTTACCGCACTAGGGCAGTAAATTAGTACTGTAAATATATATATTTATGTATTTGTGAGTTCGCTAGAAGCTCTTACGTTATTATTTTCTCATACGGCAGCCTTGGAAAAATTAAGAAACTGTTTCCAAGGCATCACGTCACAATTTATGTTATAAATATTAATTTGTTTATTCTATCCTATGTTACCTTTTTTGTTAATGCTACGTCGGTGGCAAACAAGCATACGGCTCGCCTGATGGTAAGCAGTCTCCGTAGCCTATGTACGCCTGAGACTCCAGAGGAGTTACATGCGCGTTGCCGAGCCTAACCCACCTCCCCCACCCCTCGTTGAGCTCTGGCAACCTTACTCAATGTAAATTGTATGGTAAATTATTAGTAGAAGGTTAATTAAAAGTTTTGGCGCGTTGTGTTATCCGCTACTATTTTATTAATATTAATTATACCACTTGATCGACCATACAAAAAGAAAAAAACGTTTTTCCACTTCTACATATTTACCATTTTCCATGATTTTTTAGTATCAAATTGACCCAATGACTAGGTTTATAAGGTTTTCCTTTTTCAAAAATTGCAAAACAAAAAATTATCCAAAAAAGCGAAAGCCTAGAATATATCATGCTGAAGCGATCGACATCAAAATGCAATTTCATAGAAAAAGTACCGTTATTTCGCTAGGATCGCAAAGCTATTCTTCCCTCCGTTCATATACTCGTAAGTTTCCTAACTGAACGATTGTCTTTGATTTGATTAATTTTGAATTGGAGTTGGAGCATGTGCAGCATTGCTGTCGACCGCATTGCTGCAGAAAATGCTCCAGGCATCAACATTGAACTTTTCTGCAGCGGTTCCGTCGGCTGCCAAGTTATACCATCAACAATAGGTACTGCAGGGAACGTATTTGATTTCAATTGTTATCCGACCGAAACCGAATGTTTGCCGAAACCGAAGGTTCGGTTTTTCTCTTACTTCGGCCAAAAGTTTTTTTTTTGTAGAGGAGGCGAACGAGCAGAGGGATCACCTGATGGTAAGCGATTACCGCTGACCTTGGACACCTGCAACACCAGAGGGGTTGTAAGTGCGTTGCCGGCCTTTAAGATGGGAGTACGCTCTTTTCTTGAAAGTCTGAAGGTCGTATCGGTCCGGAAATATCGCAGGCGACAGTTCATTCCACAGTTTAGCTGTGCGAGGCAGAAAGTTCCTGGAAAAACGCACAGTTGAGGACTGCCAACCATCTAAGTGGTGAGGATGGAAATGTTGTCGCCTAGGGCGATGGCGAAAAAAAGTACCAAAACATGATTTTTATGCCGAAACCGAAACTTCGGTTGGACACTAATATCAATGTCTTTAATAAATTACCTTATTACCTCATACGTATACAGTTATAAAATAATGATGAATGTAATGAGTGACGTGATAAAGTATCCACTGGTCAGGTTACATTACCTAAAGGAAATATCAATGAAGACAATGGGAACAGTGTCCGCAACAGAAATTAAGTTGTCCCGTCCATTTCGGCGATTCTTCTTAAATCAAGTTACGGGCATCTGCCACTAATGGCCAGTGTTAACACAATAACGTTGTCTCATACCGTCTTATATTGGCTTGTGGGTGCTTTTGGCCACTTTCTGGCGCTTTTGGTCGCTAAAATAACAGTAATTGAATATGCTTGGATAGATACAGTATCGTATGACCGATACGTATCGGTTTATCTGTGTTGTTTTAGTTAAATTTAGTGTTATGTATGTTTTTGACGTGAAACGTGAGTAAAACGTCCTTAAAAATCCGTAGAGGGGCCGGATTAAAAACCAGATGCAGTAACCAAGTTAGGTCTTATATTGGCTTGTGGGTGCTTTTGGCCACTTTCTGGCGCTTTTGGTCGCTAAAATAACAGTAATTGAATATGCTTGGATAGATACAGTATCGTATGACCGATACGTATCGGTTTATCTGTGTTGTTTTAGTTAAATTTAGTGTTATGTATGTTTTTTGACGTGAAACGTGAGTAAAACGTCCTTAAAAACCCGTATATGGGCCGGATTAAAAACCAGATGCAGTAACCAAGTTACGTCTTATATTGGCTTGTGGGTGCTTTTAGCCACTTTCTGGCGCTTTTGGTCGCTAAAATAACAATAATTGAATATGCTTGGATAGATACAGTATCGTACGGATGATACGTAACGGTTTATCTATTATATTTTAGTTAAATAAATTGAAAATGTAAAATATATTTATTGGTTTTTTAAAGTGTTGTTACAAACAAATTTTGGTGTTACGTATGTTTTTTGACGTAAAACGTGAGTTACGTGAGTAAAACGTTCTTAAAAACCCGTAAAAGGACGGTTTAAAAATCAGATGTAATGAAAATTGTTATGGCGCGGTGGCAACCGGAAATAATGCTGATATAGATGGCGCTGATTCTGCGCTAGAAACGACGAGTTTGGAGTTAAATTAATCTTTATGCGCTTCAATTACTTATTAGCAGGTGGATTGATTAGGAAGATGAAAATGATGTCATTTAATAGATCTTACTTTTCACGATTCTTCTTAAATCAAGTTACGGGCATCAGCCACTAATAGCCAATGTTAACACAATAACGTTGTATCATACCGTCTTATATTGGCTTATTGGTGCTTTTGGCCACTTTCTGGCGCTTGTTGATTCTTGTTGCTTGTCGAAAAGCAGGTAGTGTGTTACATACATACACGGTGCTCACGAGGAACCCTAAAGATTTTAACCACGTACTTCTGAGGCCAAAAGAAGAAAAAATGTTATATGAGTTTCACTAAATTTCGCAAAAAAAAATTTTTTTTTTTTTCAAATTTTAAACGTATTTGTATATAAAAAGTTAATGTTATGGTAAAACTGGCACTGAAAATACTTTTTTACGATTTTTTTTTTGTGAAAACTAGTACTTGCAAAGGTTATCCACTTTTTGACATCCATCAATAAGGATACTTAGACTACGCCCCATAATGGCATCATCGCGATCAAAAAGACGTTTTGCACTAAGTTACGATAAGAAGATGTTTTTTTTACATTGGTATTAACTCTGAAACTAGGCCAAATCCAGAAAAGTTTATACGACATTTTAATCTCTAAATGTGATCAGTAATACATTGTCAAAATCTTTTGGGTTTCTCGTGAGCACCGTGTATAATTAGAGGCATACAAATATATAACGTGAGTGGTGGTTTAGCTCATGCTGAGATTTAAATTAATTATAATCATCAAAATAATAAATGTCAAGTATTTACATAATACATGTGCTTATCAATTAATATCAAAATTAAAATTGTTAAATGTCAAATGGAGGCTAGGCTTTTATTTAGTTTCACCTGTCCCGTTGTCTGTCGGTCGGTAATCAAATCTTACAAGTTAATTTGATCCATTTCCCGTTTTCCGATTGAGCTGAAAATTTGCATACATATGTAAGTCGGGTGACAATGCAATATTATGGTACCATCGAGCTGATCTGATGATGGAGACAAGAGGTGGACATATGAACTCTGTGATAAAACAACGAAAACTAATTGTGTTTGGGGTTTTTAGAATTGGCTCCATGACTATTAGTTGCCTGTGGAAAGAAAAGTACAGTGAGCGATAAAAGCTCGTACCAAAAATTTATTTTTTGCCAAAAACTTTTATTTCGTTTGTTTTATAAGCTAGAGCTATATAAATTAAATATAGTAATAAAAATACCTCATGTAATTGTATGTGCAAATTTCATTTCAATCCAGCACGTAGTTTTAAAATGAGAACAAAGCTCCGTTTGTTTGTCCGTCTCTTAATATAAATTTAAACCCATTCACACTTTTAAAAGTACATTTTGAAACCTTATATAAAAACGCATATAAATCGAACAATCTGACCTTCATTTCTAATGATTCACCCTCATAATTATTATGGTCTCATGTTATTTCCGACACCCGCTTATATTGAAGGCCATGCTGACGAGACAGCATGAATCACTTTCTGCCGGTTCAATATAGAAGTGACGAGTGTATTTTGAATACTACATGCACTTACGTCTTTTTTGAATATGTCAAATTGGACGGCGGAATAGCTACCTATTCCTAGTTGCTAACCAGAGTATGACTTATGTTGAAACTATCAGAAAAAACTGGACAAGTGCGAGTCGGGCTCGCCCACCGAGGGTTCCGTACTTTTTAGTATTTGTTATAGCGGCAACAGAAATACATCATCTGTGAAAATTTCAACTGTCGAACTATCACGGTTCATGAGATACAGCCTGGTGACAGATGCACAAACAGATAGACGGACGGACAGCGGAGTCTTAGTAATAGGGTCATATTTTTGGATCTACTTCTTTTGATGCTAAGTTTTTTTGGAAAACAATACATGTATGACTCAACCAATCATTATAATTATTCAAAATAATTTCCGTGGAAAGTAGGGTGACTGCTATAGTTATTGGCCACTCTTAATAATAAGACTTATATTACCATGTTTCTTTCCGATGTGCTAACAGTGACCAATTACTATGATGGGGCCAATAACTATAGCAGTCCATGTACGACGTATGCACCCACAAAGGTGGGCTAAATTAGCCAAGGAGTGGGCGCCACTACCTAAACTAGCCACGGAGTGGGCGCCACAACGTAAACTAGCCACGAAGTGGGCGCCACTACGTAAACTAGCCACGGAGTGGGCGCCACTACGTCAACTAGCCACGAAGTGGGCGCCACTACGTAAACTAGCCATGGAGTGGACGCCACTACGTAAACGCCGGCATGGTCGGCGTAAGGAGATGGCGGGACGACCGGGACGCATTTCTTAGCAACTGGACGGATGCTGCAGTCAATCGGGAAGATTGGAAGTCTAAGGGGAAGGCCTTTGCCCAGCAGTCAGACACCTAAAAGGCTCGTTAAAAAAAACTTTTATTGTACAGTCAAGGCATTAAATATCGACACAGACAAAGTGCCAAAAATATGTACACACTACTTCAATTTATGGGCGATAAGGACGTGTATACATTATACACTTATTATACATTGGGATATTTAATACTTTTACTGTACTTACATGACAGTTCGATCGAGTCATCATTCACATATACCTAATTCTGATCATGCTAAGATCAGAATTAGGTATATGTGAATGATGTTATTTAAGTACCTAGTTGTCGTGCGTCTCGCCTGCGCCAATACATGTCCATACATGTATTGAAGCAGGCTTGTCTATACGAGTGAAATGAACGAGAACCGATTGAAATCAGTTAGACGTCATTCTGATGTTAGTGTAAGTACTTTCGAATTGACCTGTTAGTTAAAATCGATAATAAGTACTTACATGAGGGAACTAAAAAAACATTTTTGTTTTGGCCACTTATTTTGAGCATCTTAGCCAAATCTAGTGCAAAATGAGTCACTGTAATTAAATACAGCTTGGAACTAATAAATATGCATAGCGTGTACAAAATTAGTTTTTTTTTGTGTAACCATATTATTCTCAACTGTTTGCTACGAGTAATACAAGCTGACCGCTTGATGAGTCACTATCGGCCCGATTCGAATAACTAAAAATGAGATACGATAACGACAAGTTCTGGTTTAGATAAGTTCTCATTTAGATATCGTTTGTATGTCGTATAACTGACAGAAGCAGCACGATTCGGGCAACCAATGTCACTTTGACGTTAGAAATATCATAGATAGATCTTATTGGGATTACAGCGGAATCGAAAACAACGGCAATTTTAACATGTCGTTTAGTTATCGATCTTTTAAAGATCTTTCCAAGATCTTAAACGTGTCTTGATCATTCTTCGAATCGGGCCGTATAGATTTGTATAGCCACATAGCAACATATTTCATTACCTATACCATATATACAGTCAGTGCCAAAAATATGTATACACGACCTTATTGCCCATATATTAAGGTAGTATATGCATATTTTTGATACTTTGTTCATATCGATATTTTCAGACGTGACCGTACGTACTAATCAAAGTGTAATAAGGGAATGTGGTCTAACTATGGTGGCAAATATAAACGCAGATGATATTTTTTTTTCATCAGACCCATACGTGTGGGGTATCTATGGATAGGTCTTCAAAAATGATATTGAGGTTTCTAATATCATTTTTTTCTAAACTAAATAGTTTGCGCGAGACACACTTCCAAAGTGGTACATTATGTTCCCCCCCCCCCTGTAACTTCTAAAATAAGAGAATGATAAAACAACAAAATATATCATGTACATTACCATGCAAACTTCCACCGAAAATTGGTTTGAACGAGATCTAAGTAGTTTTTTTTAATACGTCATAAATGGTACGGAACCGTTCGTGGGCGAGTCCGACTCGTTCTTGGCCGCTTTTTTATTTAAAGTTTTATTTTTTAGGTGCAATTTGTGTGTTTTTTTAAATTATGTTTTGACCTTTTTATTTGTCTAACGTATCATTCAATATTATTTTAGATATAAGCTAGTTATAGTAATCATCTGTATAATGTATATTGTTATTGTCAATAAATAGAATATTGAATTGCAAATAAATGATGGTGAAACGGGAGCCTCGTCTCACCATCGCGCTGGACTTCGTCTTCTTTGCAATGTTATGAGATATCAAGCATAATGTGGACTATGCCTCTGTTTATACCTAACTTGCTTGGGTGAGTCACTTTACGTAATAGGTTGTACAGAATAGCAACAATTGACATTTACTGGACTTGGACGTATTAAGAATTTACAAACTCTTGTATGTAAATAAATATTATAATTAGGTATAACGTATGTATGTATGTATAAACTCTTTATTGTACAAAACAGAAAACGTAAATATGGCACAGAATAGGCAGTACAAAGGTGAACTTATCCCTTTAGGGTATTTCCTCCAGTTAACCTTTGAGTAGACGAGTGTTGATGAAGAACGGTAGACAAATATATAGCACTGAGTACAATAGACTAACAAGGAAAGGTACCCAACTGTCTGGTTCCGATTTGATTTATATTTATATATGTTATAGTGTAGTCTAAAATAACACACACGTATTTTTTTTTAGCTGCCCAAACTCAACCTATTGGGAGTTACTAAATCTTCTAACTCCTATAGAAAGTGATGCTCAAGCAAGTTGCTAGTTAATGGCTGGTTTGAGTATATGTTTGAAAGCAGCAAAAAATAATGAGCACGTGTTTTGTTATATCGGCTAAAACTCATTTTTTCCTAAAAAAATCGACATTCGAACTTTTATAATATCTTATCGCTAAAGTTACAAATAAAGACGGGTGTTTTTTTGCATATATTTTAGTTGAGACTTTTTTTAAATCACTTAAATTTATTTAACTATATCGAATGTTTAACATGCATAATCAAAAATAGAAAAAAGATTTACCACAATTATGAATAAGGAGTGAAAGTTCACGATAAACAAGCTTGTAATTAACCCCCAAAAATACTATGCATTTGACATTTTGAAAGACCTTCGTCGACACTAGCGCCCCTAGCGGCGAAACTAAATGCGTTAGCCCTCATTATTGATTCGACAAACATTTTTTTTCATATGGCAAGCCTATTTTCACCCGGGAAAAGTCGATTGGTTTTATTGTTCCTCTATCCTACCATTAAAAAAGATGTTCTTAAACGCCCGTTCCATTACGTCACATTTCAACGTGATTTTTTTTACTCGGATGTGCGTGACGTAGTGGAAACTAAAATATCCACAAAAATTCTTGTCAAAAAAAATACAGGTACAAACAAATGACATGATGCGTCGGTCTCTTGCTACCATCAATATGCCTGCTCTTCTTGAGCCGACTGGCATTACCAGGGGTGATGGCAAGAGGCCTGATGGAGTATTCATGGTTCCTTGTAGCCTGGGACGGATGTTAGTGTGGGATGGCACCATTACGTCACATTTCAACGTGATTTTTTTTACTCGGATGTGCGTGACGTAGTGGAAACTAAAATATCCACAAAAATTCTTGTCAAAAAAAATACAGGTACAAACAAATGACATGATGCGTCGGTCTCTTGCTACCATCAATATGCCTGCTCTTCTTGAGCCGACTGGCATTACCAGGGGTGATGGCAAGAGGCCTGATGGAGTATTCATGGTTCCTTGTAGCCTGGGACGGATGTTAGTGTGGGATGGCACCATTACGTCACATTTCAACGTGATTTTTTTTACTCGGATGTGCGTGACGTAGTGGAAACTAAAATATCCACAAAAATTCTTGTCAAAAAAATACAGGTACAAACAAATGACATGATGCGTCGGTCTCTTGCTACCATCAATATGCCTGCTCTTCTTGAGCCGACTGGCATTACCAGGGGTGATGGCAAGAGGCCTGATGGAGTATTCATGGTTCCTTATAGCCTGGGACGGATGTTAGTGTGGGATGGCACCTACGCAAGACACACTGGCACCGTCCCACCTCCAACGGACTAATGTAAATGCGGGCGCAGCGGCGGAAAGCGCCTAAATTTTGAATCGTAATAAATATAAGCACAGTACCTCGGTACAGAGTACCATTTTGTACCATTTGGCGTTGAAAGCCTAGGTCCATGAGGTCCCAGCGCGCGCATGTTATTTGGAGAAATTGCGAATCGTCTGGTTGACGTAACTGGTGACCCAAGAGCTGGCGGCTTCCTCGCACAACGTATCAGTATTGAGATACAACGAGGAAATGCCACCAGTATCCTTGGTACAACGCCCCAAGGGCCTATTTTAGATCTAAGCTAGTTATATTAACCCTCTGTCTGTATCCATTATGTATATTGTTATTGTAAACAAAAAAATTGGGGTATTTTTTGCATCAGCATTGAATATGCTAGTGATTCTGAGTTAAAAGCACCTAAACATATTTATCAGGATCTGTGAGAATCAGATTTCCAATTTTCAATCAATTTTTCAAATGTTTTCAATCTAATAGTGCAACTGTCCAAAATTGATAAGTAAGTAAATAAATATTACCCGCTATAATAGTACATTATGATACAAGTGCGAAAAATAGGTAATTCGCTACTCGTATCATAATCTTGTATCATAATGTACTATTATAGCACCAACAATTTATACATATTACAATTTACAAACATGTAAAACTACAAATAAACTTTAAAGGAAAATAGAACCAGATAACAACAGGCGGTCTAATCGTTAAAAAGCGAAAACATACGTACATTTATATAAATTTATGAAAAACAATGTTTTTTTCCTTTTTGTTTCTCCCATTTATAACAATATTTTTCCTCAGAAGAGTCATTCAAATAATAATTGCACCTAAACGGAGATATTCGAGTTAGTTTTGGACCATACTTAGGAGACTTCGGGCTATAACAGGGGGGCGAAACTGTTCCTCTCCGACTCCGTTCGGCTCAACATTGGACCGAGCAATTATTATGGTGGGCACAAATTGACGTCCCTTTGCGAGTACGACCACAGATAAGAAAATGACTTGAATTTTGACAACCCTAAATAGCCGAAAGGGATAGTACCATACATAAGAAAGGGACAGCATAATTCGTCCTGAAACGCTGTCAAACTTCGGTTTTGTAGGAAGTTTCTTTTCTGATAGTATTACTGAGTCAGTGCTTAGTTGGTATATACGGTACTTTCTTACTACTGTTTTCTAATAGGCACCTAACTCGGTGACTCATTGTAGGTAAGTATAGCGTAGCAACTCATTATTCACGCTGGATATGCTGATACGATTGCGCGTACGCATCCAGATGACTCACTGCGCTGTTTACAAACTGCCGTGTTAGGCTGAACAGAATATCTCTCGACGCGGATTCTATAAGGACGGATATGAATTACATCCGACCAAAATGACATTTTAATAGTACATTACGATACAAGTGCGAAAAATAGGAAATTCGAAACGAGTGGCGATAAATTAAAACACGACCGAAGGGAGTGTTTTAAATCGACACGAGTTGCGAATTACCTATTCGCACATGTATCGTACAACGTTTTACAGTACATATGGCCCTTTAAATGTTCGACACAGTAACGTAATATGCTACTTTTCGCACTAGTGCTATAAAGTAGCCCCATATGTACTGTAAAATACATTTTACTTCGGAGTGATTATTTCTAAAACTATTCACTACACTAAAATAAATTGTTGGAAACCCTTAGTCATTTTGACCTATCCAACAATACCCCACACCATTGGTTTCAAGCGTAAAAAGAAATTGTATGGGAGCTTGGAACTGTTGGGAGGTCCTTTAAAAAATATTATTTTGGTTTTTATTTTACCGTTTAATAGCCATGTTTGGTTGATATATCCATGCCAAATTGCAGCTTCCTAGCACTTAGGATCACGGAGCAAAGCCGTGGACGGACAGACAGACGGACATGGTGAAACTATAAGGGTTCCTAGTTGACTACGGAACCCTAAAAAGGTGAGGTCAGTTATCCTATAAAAAAATTCAATTAAAAGTTCGACCACACACGAACGAAATCGTTTATTGGTCACACTTGTTATCTTTATGCGGATCTCTACTTAGACAAATCAATAAAGGTTTGTTATTATACGAATTTATGTCTGCGTACAATCATGAAATACTTAAGTAGTTTAATAATAATCTTTTCTGTTAAAGTCTTAACCCTTTACCGCATACGAAGCTATATATGGCGGATATGATATTCAACTCTATTGACATCTATTAAAGTTCAAATTTCAACAAATATTTTTTATTAAAATCAGTACGGGGTTAAGGGCTGAAATAATAGATAGAAGAAGTCAATTGTCTCTGAAAATTACTTTTTAATATAATTATCATTTTGTTGTCTCAAAATTGTTTTTACAAAGTGGCAATTTATTAATATTTATACCAAACATTCTAATAGCTCGCAAGTCGCAATACACGTAGGCAACACGAAATCCTTATTTATTGATATAATGTGCGTTACACACAGTGTTTTCTATGCGAAGGCGAAATAAAAACAAAATCGTGTTGCTCTGAAAAGAGAATAGGTTTTTTAATATCTACTTATTCCTAGCTTAAGACATTTACCATAGTTACAACAGTATATAATAACACATACAGTACACATACAAGTAACATATACACACAACATATACAGTGTGTAATAGTAGAAGATTCGTTACGTGCTGAAAGTATTCCAGCTCCGATCGCGGCATTACGTGCACTTCAGCTCGTTTGTGGTGCGCGTCCCGCGGCCGCTGCTGGAAACCATCGCGAGCGCGGACTTCTGGCCGAAAGGTGTGATATTTCGGCGGTTTCGTGGGAATCTGCCGAATCCCGCACCAGAACAGGTGGCGCAACAGAAAACTGCGTCGTCAAAATGATATTTATATTTTAAGATTTTTATTATTGTATGCATGTTAGTCTGTAAGGTATGTATATATGGGCCATAGTTGCCTGAAAATAAATGATATTTAATTTAATTTTAATTTATATCTTAGGTACTCACCTGAAAAGAGAAACAGCATTAAAGCTATCATACCACAAAATATTTATTTCAAATTTCCTATTAAGTATATTATAAATCTTATATGCGTTCGTTACAATGTACTTTTTATGAACTGTCATCTGTCATTTAATGGCACAGATTAAGTCCAAACAGAGGAAAGATGAATGAAGTTAACAACGCTTCATTTACATTCATATCATTTTAATGATTATATTTATGTCGTCTTCTAATAGACGAATTATGTTACATCAAAACAATTCCCCCTAGATTGATCTATTATTTGAAATGAATCTATATTTTGTAAACTAAATAGATAAATCGCTCTGAAATTGGATGAAATAAAAAAAAACCGGACCGAGGGTTCCGTACTTTTTAGTATTTGTTGTTATAGCGGCAGCAAAAATACATCATCTGTGAACATTTCAAATGTCTAGCTATCACGGTTCATGAGATACAGCCTGGTGATTGACGGACGGACGGACAGCGGAGTCTTAGTAATAGGGTCCCGTTTTACCCTTTGGGTACGGAACCCTAAAAAATTTATAGTCTGAATCAATAGAGACTAAAGGTGATTTCAAGTCCTCATTGATCAGACTAACATACGCATGAACAATTAACAATTTCCTCCCGCGGACGCTCCGGCTGTGGAATGAGCTCCCTTCCGAGGTTTTCCCGATGGTCTACAGTATGGGGTTCTTCAAAAAAGGAGTGTACAGGTTTTTAAAGGGTCGGCAACGCGCATGTAACACCTCTGGAGTTGCAGGCGTCCATAGGCTGCGGTGACTGCTTACCATCAGGCGGGCCGTATGATTGTTTGCCACCGTCGTGGTATAAAAAAAAAAATTAAGATCAGTAAAAATAAACCTATCAATGCACCGAAACACGCCTTATCATCACGCAAAAACATCGTCCATCGAGAATCAAACTGTCGAAAGCACCTATAAGATAAATCCAACAAGTTAAAAACAATGTGACAGACAGACGGACGAATTCCATTTGTACCTTTTTGTTAAGGGACTCTAAAAATGTAAGCGATCTATTTTTAGGGTTCCGTAGCCAAATGGCAAAAAACGGAACCCTTATGGATTCGTCATGTCTGTCTGTCCGTTCGTGTCACAGCCACTTTTTTCCGTAACCTATAAGAACTATACTGTTGAAACTTGTCTTTGCTCTATTTCGTTTTTTTTTAGAAACGGATTACAGGACTAGATAAATAAATAAATATAAATAAATAAATATTATAGGACATTATTACACAAATTGACTAAGTCCCACAGTAAGCTCAATAAGGCTTGTGTTGAGGACTTAAACAACGATACATATAATATATAAATATTTATAAATAGTTAAATACATAGAAAACACCCATGACTCAGGAACAAATATCCATGCTCATCACACGAATAAATGCCCTTACCAGGATTTGAACCCGGGACCATCAGCTTTGTAGGCAGGGTCACTACCCACTAGGCCAAACCGGTCGTCAAAGTCAGATAGATACCTTATATCATTGTATGTGCAAAGTTTCATTACAATCAACACGTAGTTTTAAATTTGAGAACGAAATATTGTTTATATGGGAAGGTGAAATTTGGCTGAACTTGTCTTAAACACTAAAACAAAAAAAAAAAAACTCAAAAAACGGCAAAGTGCGAGTCGGACTCGCCCATGAAGGGTTCCGTACCATTTATGACGTATTCAAAAAAACTACTTACTAGATCTCGTTCAAACCAATTTTCGGTGGAAGTTTACATGGTAATGTGTATCATATTTTTTTTTTACATTTTTCATTCTGTTACTTTTGGAAGTTACAGGGGGGGGGGGGGGGGGGGACACACATTTTTCCACTTTGGAAGTTTCTTTCGCGCAAACTATTTAGCTTAGATAAAAATGATATTAGAAACCTTAATATCATTTTTGAAGACCTATCCATAGATACCTCACACGTATGGGTTTAATGAAAAAAAAATTTTTTTTTGTAATTTTATGACGTATTAAAAAAAACTACTTACTAGATCTCGTTCAAACCAATTTTCGGTGGAAGTTTACATGGTAATGTACATCATATATTTTTGTTAGGTTTATCGTTCTCTTATTTTAGAAGTTACAGGGGGGGACACACATTTTACCACTTTGGAAGTGTCTCTCGCGCAAACTATTCAGTTTAGAAAAAAATGATATAAGAAACCTCAATATCATTTTTGAAGATCTATCCATAGATACCCCACACGTATGGGTTTGATGAAAAAAGATTTTTTGAGTTTCAGTTGTAAGTATGGGGAACCCCCAAAATTTATTGTTTTTTTCTTTCTATTTTTGTGTGAATATCTTAATGCGGTTCAAAGAATACATCTACTTACCAAGTTTGAACAGTATAGCTCTTATAAGTAGTTTCGGAAAAAAGTGGCTGTGACATAAACGGATAGACAGACGGACATGACGAATCTATAAAGGTTCCGTTTTTTTGCCATTTGGCTACGGAACCCTAAAAACAAATCGATACCTTAACCTATGAACTTGCACATCATAAGCCCTTTTGCTTCTACTTCAGCATATTGTGTTAAAGCATTGCTCGGATCCAAATAGTCATAAATACCGAAAACGTCAGATACACTTCCGACATTTATGTTTTAAGCTATTTGTACTGTTACCGTTACGAGTAGGTACTAAGAAAAGGTCGATTTCGTTCCCTATCACCGATAAAGTTGGTCTAACGACTGTTAATTATGATGTTATTGGATATTCGCACGAACTTAACTGGATTTTATGTAATAATTGGATCTGTTTTTTATTGATATCTTATACCTTTAAACGAGCAATTCTTGTATATATATATATGTATATATATTTCTGTGATCTCGGAAACGACTCTAACGATTTCGCTGAAATTTGGTATATGGGGGTTTTTGGGGGTATACAATCGATCTAGATTAGTCTTATGTTTGGGAAAACGCGTGTTTTCGAGTTTTTATGCGTTTTTCTTTAGACGCAGAATATGGTCGCTAATTTCGTATTGCCGGCCACTGTCCGTCTGGTCCAGCGGGTTAAGACGCGGACGGCTAAAACGAATGTTACGGGTTCGAATCTCGCCTGGTGATTAACTTTTGTTTTTTTTTATATGTTTAAGTTTATATATAATTTTTTAATTTTTATTGTTTTAGACAAGTTTAATTTAGTAAAAAAATGTATTTAAGATTATCACCTATACACCACCATATTACAATAAATAGTTATAACCGAGCAAAGCTCGGTCGCCCAGGTATTAACACTAATAGTCGGAGCGGTACTCAGTACAATTTTTTCTTTGTGATGAGGTCTTTAGATTGTTATGACTTTGGAACGATGCGTACTAATACTATAGTAGATGCAAACCAAACTGACGACCGGGGTCATATTAAATAAATAAATATTATAGGACATTATTACACAAATTGACTAAGTCCCACGGTAAGCTCAATAAGGCTTGTGTTGCGGGTACTTAGACAACGATATATATAATATATACATATTTATAAATACTTAAATACATAGAAAACATCCATGACTCAGGAACAAATATCCATGCTCATCACACGAATACATGCCCTTACCAGGATTTGAAGGCAGGGTCACTACCCACTAGGCCAGACCGGTCGTCACATTATTACATATTACTATCTCTCTCACTCTACCTATAACCCCGCGAGTGTAAAAGAGAAGTTTTATGACCCCGGTCGTCAGATTGGTTTGCGGCTACTATAATTAGGTAGGTAAGGTATTCGTAGGTACTGTACTAACCTACGAGGGCTGCGAGGATTATGTCATTAAATCTCATAGCGTTGTCCCGGCTTTTAGCCACCCTGGGTCATCTAACACTAATTAATAATTGGCAATTATTGACATAGGCACTAGTTTTCACAATAGCGTCTACCATCTGACCTTCCAATCCATAGGGTAAACTAAGCCTTATTGGGATTAGGCTGCCTCACGATGTTTTTCTTCATCGAAAAGCTATAGCTAAATTACAAAAGATATTAACGGCCCGATTCGAAGAATGATTAAGACACGTTTAAGATCTTGGAAAGATCGATAGCTTAACGACATGTCAATATTGACGTTTATTTCGATTTCGCTGTGATCCCAATAAGATCTATCTACGATATTTCTAACGTCAAAGTGACATTGGTTGCCCGAATCGAGCTATTTCTGTCATTTATACGACATACAAACGATATCTAAATGAGAACTTATCTAAACCAGAATCGGGCCGTAATTCGTAAGTACATTTGTTTCATGAAACTCATTGGTACAAGCTGAGATTTGAACCCGCGGCTTTCGATTTAAAAGTCACACGCCTTACCGCTATGTCATCAACGCTTCCAATGTCTGCTTGCTTCGCTTAGGTCATATCATCATTAAAACCGTATCATATTTCTAAATCCGAATACCGCCATCGCCACCTATAATTGTGGTTTTCAAATATCGCGGTTCGAGTCTCGGCTCGTACCGATGAGTTTTCTAGGGTTCCGTAGCCAAATGGCAAAAAAGGAACCCTTATAGATTCGTCATGTCCGTCTGTTTGTCCGTTTATGTCACAGCCACATTTTTCCGAAACTATAAGAGCTATATTGTTCAAACTTGGTAAGTAGATGTATTCTATGAACCGCATTAAGATTTTTACACAAAAATAGAAAAAAAAAAACAATAAATTTTGGGGGTTCCCCATACTTAGAACTGAAATTCAAAAAATATTTTTTCATCAAACCCATACGTGTGGTATCTATGGATAGGTCTTCAAAATTGATATTTAGGTTTCTAATATCATTTTTTTCTAAACTGAATATTTGCGCGAGAGACACTTCCAAAGTGAAAAATGTGTACTGTTCCGAAAAGACAGTAAATTTAACTGTATTGAGTAACTAAAATGTAGCCACCGTTCGTTTATTTTTATCGTTTTTAGGGTTCCGTAGCCAAATGGCAAAAAACGGAACCCTTATAGATTCGTCATGTCCGTCTGTCTGTCCGATTATGTCACCGCCACTTTTTTCCGAAACTATAAGAGCTATACTGTTCAAACTTAGTAAGTAGATGTATTCTATGAACCGCATTAGGATTTTTACACAAAAATAGAAAAAAAAAAAACAATAAATTTTGGGGGTTCCCCATACTTAGAACTGAAATTCAAAAAATATTTTTTCATCAAACCCATACGTGTGGTATCTATGGATAGGTCTTTAAAAATGATATTGAGGTTTCTAATATCATTTTTTTCTAAACTGAATAGTTTGCGCGAGAGACACTTCCAAAGTGGTAAAATGTGTCCCCCCCCCCTGTAACTTCTAAAATAACAGAATGAAAAATCTAAAAAAAATATATGATATACATTACCATGCACACTTCCACCGAAAATTGGTTTGAACGAGATCTAGTAAGTTGTTTTTTTTTAATACGTCATAAATGGTACGGAACCCTTCATGGGCGAGTCCGACTCGCACTTGGCCGCTTTTTTGGAACTACATATTCATGCACACATGCGAAATAATTAAGCATAGCTTTTAACCCTTCTGAAAATCATTACTTATCTCTTTCTTAATGTGCAGCTGTGTTATATTATGTATGTATATTTAGATATGTATCTAATATTTATTTATTTTAATATAGGTAGGTATGTATTGTTATATTTATGTTTATTTAAATTGTAAATTCACTGTATGTACGGTCACGTCTGAAAATATCGATACGAAAAAAGTGCCAAAGAAATGTATACACGACTTTATTGCCCATACATTAAGGTAGTGTATACATATTTTTGGCACATTTTTCAGACCGATATTTTTAGAAGTGACTGTACTGTCTGCTTAATGTATGTGTAATTTTCCTATTCCTCTAATTAATTCGAGCACTACCTGGTCTAAAAACTTACTGTTCTTTATATCCTGCTACCCTAAGGTTGTCTGGAAGAGAACAGCGATAAGACCGCCTGTTGCTACCTTTCCTTACATTGTAAATCTGTATTGCTCCCTCTAACGCATAAATGCGTCCCTTGGACTGGCCTAGGCTGGGCCATCGTGTAGAGGAGCCATCATACAAATAATCATGTCATATAAACGTCAGTCCATACAGTATGACGTGAGTATGACCAGTGGCCAATGTTTTCGACAGAGGGGTAAGCTCTTGAAGGCTTACAAGGAAAGGTACCCAACTGTCCGGTTCCGATTTGATTTATATTTATATATGTTATAGAGTAGTCTGAAATAACGGACACGTATTTTTTTTTAGCTGCCCAAACTCAACCTATTGGGAGAAATTGTCCTCCAAAGTACTAAAAAATGACTAAATCTTCTAACTCCTATAGAAAGTGATGCTCAAGCAACTTGCTACTTAATGGCTAGTTTGAGTATATGTTTGAAAGTAGCAAAAAATAATGAGCACGTGTTTTGTTATATCGGCTAAAACTCATTTTTTCCTAAAAAAAATCGACATTCGAAGTTTTATAATATCTTATCGCTAAAGTTACACATAAAGACGGGTGTTTTATTAGGAAAACTTGTGTTTAAGCAGATATAACAAAACACGTGTACATTATTTTTTCCTGTTCTCAAACATATACTCAAACAAGCCATTAACTAGCAAGTTGCTTGAGCATCACTTTCTATAGGAGTTAGAAGATTAAGTCATTTTTTTGTACTTTGGAGGACAATTTCTCCCAATAGGTTGAGTTTGGGCAGCTAAAAAAAAATACGTGTCCGTTATTTTAGACTACTCTATAACAAATATAAATATAAATCAAATCGGAACCGGACAGTTGGGTACCTTTCGTTGTTAGTTAAATGCTCTAAGGTATTAGGGCTCCAACCAGCAATTTAATTTTGTGAATAAAACAGTACTTAGCTACCATTACAATAGGTATTTTATTTATTTATTTAACCTTTATTGCACACTACACAAAAGTACAAATGGCGGACTTAATGCCTTAAGGCATTCTCTACAAGTCAACCATTGGGCTAAACAGAAACTTACAATTAGTGCGGAAAAGAAAATCAGTACAGAAAGATAAAAGTCACTATCTAAACAGTGTTTAGATAATAGTCTGTGTTTAGTAAACACTAATATTATCAATAAACATGCATAAATACATAGTATTATAATGCATACATATACCAAACTTACTACTACTACTTACTTACTCAATACAGACTTACTCCGAAAACGGTAAATTAGTAAATTGTAATTTTTTTTTATATTATAGGACATTATTACACAAATTGACTACCTAAGTCCTACAGTAAGCTCAATAAGGCTTGTGTTGAGGGTACTTAGACAACGATATATATAATATATAAATACTTAGATACATAGAAAACACCCATGACTCAGGAACAAATATCCATGCTCATCACACGAATAAATGCCCTTACCAGGATTTGAACCCGGGACCATCAGCTTCGTGGGCAGGGTCACTACCCACTAGGCCAAACCGGTCGTCTTAACAATGAGACAGTACTAAACTTTCCTGATGATTACAAAACCAATAGAAATGAGTCAGAAACTAGCAATAAGAGAAACAAATTCAAATATATAAATATATACTTAGCGGAACAAGCTACTGCGACAAAAAGCGAACATTAAACTATATAAACACACAAATTCACCAACGTAATATGTACCATATAAACCCATCCTAATATAATCCTTATTACCAAAGGGTTGGGTTGATATCAGAATGACAAGATTAATTGAGATGCTATGTGTTGAAAGTAAGCGGGGATATACTATAGTTAGGTATAATAGAAACACGTTTCGCGTAGTACGGTAGCGATCGAATATATTGGCGTGTTTAGATAGGACGAGACGACTCCGATACGGACTCTTAATTTTTGTAACTTGCAATATTTTCTGAAAATAAATAGAACAGTTCTTAGGGTCCAACCGGGTTAGGACTATAACTAGGTTATCTACCACCACTGGAGAGAAATAATAACACGCGTTTACAAAAACGTCAACTTAAAATTTGTGTCCACTGTCGATTTAAAGCTTTTTTGATTCCTGGGATGCAAACTGAATGTTCTTTCACAATGCTTGAAAACTAAAAAGACACAAATCATTCTTCAATCTTATACTCGGGTAATACCGGACTGTTTTTCGGCGAGTTGCGAGTTGCTAAATAACTTATTTATCACTAACTTTTACCTACGAATGTATAAAACAAATGATAAAGAAGAAAACAAGCTGTTATTATTAATTAACTTCATGCTTCTTCTTCTTCTTTCATCCATTTTCCCGTTATTAGGGGTCGGAACTTATTTGAACGGGTTGTTATTTGTGATCAAACGATCTTGTATACCTTATTACAGGTATAAAGTACAAGTTCCCTAGTTTACACCAGCAAATCATTATCAGATCTTGACTGATGATAATTGGAGCAGCTGTGAACATATTCGTTCAAAAGGAAATTCTACTCGGTCTAACTATCTTCCAGAAAGTAACCATAAAATAACACTTTCCAGACAAATTGAGAATCTTCTTCGAAATCTTGTTAGTATAAAGTTAATATAAAAAATACTCAAAAAAGAACTCAATTTATCAATTCACTGCATTTATTTCATGTAACGAAGACACATTTTATTAATAACACTTACAAACTAAGGGTCGCGCATATGGTCGGCAACGCGCATGTAACACCTAACCCTAGCATGTAACCCTGTAGTGACCTTGGCTACGAAGCAGAAGGTCCCGGGTTCAAATCCTTGTATGTAAAAACATTTATTAGTGTGTTCATCACAAATATTTGTTTCTTAGTTACTGATTATTTTTCTAAGTACCTAATTACGTATTTGTCTATTATATAAATCGTCGCCTAGTACCCGAAACATAAGCTTTGCTTTTTTGAAGCAAAAAAAAATCCCAATAAGGCCTAGTTCGCCCGCTGGGTTGGAAAGTCAGATGGCAGTCGCTTTCGTAAACACTATTGCCTGTGCCAATTCTTGAGATTAGTTGCCAAGCGGCCCCAGACACTCATGAGCCGTGGCAAATGGACAACGCGAGGAAGATGTTTTTTTCTTTCAAACTAAAATTGAAATGTCGTTGTGTGTAAAACTGTGAACCGGTTTTTATTAGCACATAGCAGTGGCCTGAGCGAGCTCAGCAACAATGGTTCATTGGATAAGCTTCGTTACCAGCTTTTGGTTTAGCGAACCAACGAAACCTCGTGCTGCCCAGTGTTCTTTATAAAGAACACTTTAATGTAGGTTTTCATTAGTACATGGCATTGGCAGCAACAATGGTTCATTGGATAAGCTTCGTTACCAGCGTTTGGTTAGGAAACGCTGAGGATGTAAAAATTAACAGAGAAACAGATTTTCTGGTTTTTATTTTTATATTTCCTCTATAGTTATTACGTTATATTTTTATCAAATCAGCTAACTAACAAGGAAAGGTACCTACCCAACTGTCCGGTTCCGATTTGATTCATATTTATATATGTTAGTAGTTAGTAGTTTAGTCTAAAATAACGGACATGTATTTTTTTTTTAGCTGCCCAAACTCAACCTATTGGGAGAAATTGTCCTCCAAAGTACTAAAAAGTTACTAAATCTTCTAACTCCTATAGAAAGTGATGCTCCAGCAACTTGCTAGTTAATGGCTGGTTTGAGTATATGTTTGAAAGCAGCAAAAAATAATGAGCACGTGTTTTATTATATCTGCTTAAACTCATTTTTTCCTAAAAAAATCGACATTCGAAGTTTTATAATATCTTATCGCTAAAGTTACACATAAAGACGGGTGTTTTTTTAGGAAAACTTGAGTTTAAGCAGATATAACAAAACACGTATACATTATTTTTTCCTGTTCTCAAACATATACTCAAACAAGACATTAACTAGCAAGTTGCTCGAGCATCACTTTCTATAGGAGTTAGAAGATTTAGTACTTTGGAGGACAATTTCACCCAACAGGTTGAGTTTGGGCAGCTAAAAAAAAATACGTATCCGTTATTTTAGACAACTCTATTATATAACATATATAAATATAAATCAAATCGGAACCGGACAGTTGGGTACCTTTCCTTGTAAGCCATATTTTTGAGAGTTCAAACAGCGTTGTTTTTAGAGTGCTGAACTGCACCTCCATTACTGTTACTATTATGGAGTGTGGAATTAAGAGGAGTGGCGTGGCATCTCTTATGGTAGAACTGTAGCAATAGTGTCCAGCTGTCAGCTATAAATAATAGTTCCAAATCTCTCCAGAGTAGCGCTAGAGTAGCTAAGAACCTAGGCGTTATTGACGGAGTGAATGGCGCTGTCTATGATTTGATTTTTTTGTTCAAGTACTCTAGGTATTGTAGCGCCACCTATTTAAAGTTTTTTGATGACACTTTTTGGTACATGGAGATTTCGTTCCTTATCCCCACCTTCCGTAGTTACTATGTTGTGGTGGCAGTTGTATCTGTCAAATTCCTTCATATATCATTTAGAATGAGTGACTGAATGAACGTCATCGCGTCATTGGTACGGCAGCGAACTTTACATATTTTAACAAGGACATTGACAGGTAGTCATAGGAGGGGTTGTCGTTGAGATTCAAGATGGCGAAGACGTCTCAAGAATATTTTTTTGTGTTTTGCTCATTTATGTTGTTCAAAGTGTAGTATTGATAGCTTATTATGCAGTGAACTATCGTGGAAGTGTGCAGTTAATGAAAAACTAATCTTGAAACGCGTTTAACCATGTTTTAATCAACATCAGGCAATCCATCGTGGCTTTCAGTAAAGTCCAGCTATCTCTTTACTAAAAGCAACTACCGAAGAACGTCATGCTCTAGGAGCACACTTAAAACTTACAATGAAACTTGACATTGGCAAAATCATCATAGATTTGATGGAAGCCATATTTTAAAAGAAGAAGAAGGTAGTCATAGATAGTAGTCGAGTCAGACAAAGACAAGTTGGCAGTAATTTTGACAGCCAAAACAGTTAATGTGTTTTATGTGTTTTTTTTACATATATTTGTTTAATCCATAACCATCATTGTTATCATCATCATATATGTGTTATTTTAAAACGTCAAACTTATATGACATTATGACGTTTACTTAACACTTAGCTTGGTCTCACCCTAGTAAATATAAAACTAGAGACCAGGTGAAGCGAGACCTAAATAATACCTATCTAGTCTAGAACGCCTGTGTTCAGTATGCCGACCGCAAATGGTCCGCTCTCATGGGATTCAAGCACATTTACTTTCCGGAGTCTAGACTTTGTCAGCCCTTGAAATTACGTAAAAGCTTCTAAATTACATTATCTGCATTCTGCCTAGCAACCCGGTAAGTAAAATTAAACTTGAGCAATCTAAAAAAAATTAACTGGAAATTGATATATAGGATGCTTGAATTGATATATAGATATAGGATGCTTTTACAAAGAAAGTAACGGCGACTTGTGAATATTCACAAAAAAAAAGTACAGCTAGCTATGTACAGTCAACCAATTTGATTCCTAGGCCACTATAGAACCATGCCATAATGACTTCTACGACAGTGCTTATTGAGTAATGCGTGTCAAGTATCTAGTAGTTAAAGCGACAAGGTTCTATAGTGGCCTAGGATTCTAATTGGTTTACTGTACATAACATAAACTAAAACTTGTTATTCTCGTAGTAGCTGCAGAAACTTGCTAATTTCTAAGTAAAGTTATTTCTAGAAAATTTCTGCAAACCTTCGTGTGAACTTTTAGGAAAATGGCAAAAACTTTTATACTACATACGACCCGCCTGATGGTAAGCTACTGCAACTTCAGAGGAGTTACACGCGCGTTGCCGACCTTTACACTCCGCACCTTCGTTGAGCTCTGGCAACCTTACTCACCGGCAGGAACACAACCCTCTGAGTAGGGTCTAGTGTTATTTGGCTGCGGTTTTCTGTAAGGTGGAGGTACTTCCCCAGTTGGGCTCTGCTCTAGATCTGGAATGACATTCGCTGTGCTGTGCCCTACCCGGGTTCAAAAATTTTGATTTTAACGTACCTATGTACGAATAGAGTAGATTACCGAATAGATACAGGTGAAACAAAAATAGCGGGGATCCGTAAAAGGGCATATTAGGTATCGTATACTGATTAGGCACAAGTAGAAGAAAAAAAAATTGATAAGAAAAAAAATTGGCCTTTGTATGGAGGGCCTAGGACTACGTTAGGAAGACGACATATTCAAAAGAATATCATACAAAAATAATTTTATTTTACCAATATCTCTAGAAGATAAAATACGGAACCTTTAAAATGTACAACGACTATTTTACAACCACATAAAATAACACAAAAACAATCAAATTAATAATCTCCTCTACACAACCGGTCGAAAATAGATCTAATACGTAGATCATTTTATATATCTACATTATACATATAAAAGAACAACACTAAACAAGCTTCCAGTGGCGCTTCCATACATTATGTTTAGCTAAACTAATTTAGAAGTCAATCTGATTGTAATATAATTATCTAGGTCACGATATTGCTTCTCCGAATAACCTTTTATATTGTTTTTTATCTTCTTTAATTAGAGCAGTTCGTTTTATGTGTAATTTATAATCAGAAACATGCCTAATCTGATCTTTTCTACCGTAATCATAAATACGAGTTTAAGTATTGAGTCTCAGTTTATTCTTCTTGGGACTATTGCTTTTTAACTTTTTATTCGACACACTTGCATAGAAAATTAATTTATGAATGCTTTTATGACCATCAGTTTGGCCTAGTGGGTAGTGACCCTGAAGCGAAGCTGATGGTCCCGGGTTCAAATCCTGGTAAGGGCATTTATTCGTGTGATGAGCATGGATATTTGTTCCTGAGTCATGGGTGTTTTCTATGTATTTAAGTATTTATAAATATTTATATATTATATATATCGTTATCTAAGTACCCTCAACACAAGCCTTATTGAGCTTACTGTGGGACTTAGTCAATTTGTGTAATAATGTCATATTATATTTATTTATTATTTATTTATTTATTTTATAGTTGTTGTTGAAAATACTTAATGTAAGCCTCTTTCCTATATATAGCTTAACTTTTTTACGAAATTTACGTAAATACATTGAAAAATCAAGATTATAGATATTGATATGGCAAATCAGTAACTTTATTTATAAAATTTCTTATATTAACTTCATACTGTCAAATCTTGACGACTGGTTTGGCCTAGAGCTGGGTAGTAACCGTGCCTATGAAGCCAATGGTCCTGGGTTCGAATCCCTGATGTAAGGGCATTTATTCGTGTGATGAGCACGGATATTTGTTCCTGAGTCATGGGTGGATTAAAAGTATTTATTTACAATATCAATATACAGATGATTACTATAACTAGCTTATATCTAAAATAGGCATTGTACCAAGGATGCTGGCGGCATTTCCTCGTTGTATCGCAATACTCATACGTTGTGCAAGGAAGCCGCCAGCTCTTCGGTTACCAGTTACGTCAACCAGACGTTTGGCGATTTCTCCGAAAAACTTGTGCGCGCTGGGACCCCATGGACCTAGAGTTTCAATTTAACGCCAAATGGGTGGATTAATATATATTATATTTCTCGTTGTCTGAGTACCCACAGCACAAGCCTTCTTAAGCTAACTGTGGGGCTTAGTCAATTTGCGTAAGAACGTTTTTTAAAGAACGGTTTACTGTTTTGACTAGTTAAGTCAATTAAAGGTAACTTTCGGATAGCAACTGCTGTTGCTACATTACCTATTGATGCGGTGCTGTATCTGTCAATTTGCTTGATAAAATGAGTGACTTTTGCCGCCGCATTACTACCACCATTATGACGTTCATTCCGTCATTCATTTTATCAAAGAAATTGACAGATACAACGACGACATCATCGCCGTACCAGTGAAGTCACAAGTCACAACATGCAGCTCTGGAGTTGATACCCGAATGTGGCCCTTAAAATATAAGTTACTATACACCGTGGGCTGATAAAACCCGACAAATTTTAAAGGTGTATTCTTGACTGCATTTAGAGACTAAAATGTGATACAAAGTTTCCTGAAATCGGTCTTGTTTTAGAGATAATGAAAATTTTTGTGAAAAATTGTTTTTGAAATAACTTAGTGAAAAACGCATTTTTGGCTGCGACGCTGCCACTATGTGACTTGGTTTAGACCACCACTATGCCACTATGTGACCTGTTCGCAGACATAAAAGTTTTATAAGAAACTCGCAATTTTTAGTGTAAATAAAAAAAAACTTGAGTTATTCGTTGTAACTAATTAGTTTTTTTTTCGACAAGATGTAAGAAGAAATAACGTGTCGTATGAAGAAAAAGCAAAAAAAAAAAATTTTTTTCTAATAAAAATTTTTTTTTGCCGAATTTACCCAAAACTTATACAATTATTTTTGCTCCTCATGACCTCAGGAATGCGTGGATAAAATCTGTCGGGTTTTACCAGCCCACGGTGTATCAGGAGGCGAAGTCTCTCCTTAGACTTAAAGGTTCAATACCGCTTATGAGTTTGGGATCTCCGACGATTCGTACAGCGCGCCTTTGGACTGAGTAAAGGATCTAAGCTGGCATGCAGGTGCTCCTGTCCAAAGGTGACAGCAATATCCATATGGGGTTTGACTTGCGACTTATATAGCAGCAGTCTTTGGCCCGGAGTAAAGTATCGCCTTTCTTTATTGAGGATACCGAGTTTTTTGGATGCCAGCGCAGCCTTTCCTTCCAGGTGGCTACGGAATTAGACGTAACTGAAAATGTCGACACCGAGGATCCCAATACTTCCGTATTTTTTTATAGGTGTGAATGGGTTCTTTTGCGTCCATATCCGTGAGTAATATTAAACAAAACTGCAAGTTAATAACCTGTCACATGACAAGTTTTATAATTTATCCATTTTCGCTGTGTTATGTGTCTTTTCATTTCACATACTATTATGCAGTTTTTTAATGTAACATCTGACATTCGAACTCACAAAATCTCAAGTGACAAGCCCCCCCCAAAAATCCGCTACTGGAATCAATCACTGGATATCAATCCAAGTAGATTTTTTTATACCAGTTTTTTTTTATCTTAAAATCGTAGTGTACTTTTTGCAGTAGGTAAGCTGCTTAATCAATCGCTCACACACACATTAAACGAATCTATAACAGAATAAAAGGCAAAAAAACAGACACAAAAAGACTAAATCATTCTGCGTAGTTCGGTAGTGGGACACCCACTCTCAAAAACTGGTTACCACTATCATATGCGTGGGCGCACCACCTTATTTTCAAAGAGCTAAGGGTCATTTTTGATTGCCGAAGCTTGTGTTTAGCTTTGTAGTGGCCAGTCGTAAAGGGCACTGCTTATAAGGTCTATAGCGTGTTCATGATCAAAAAGATATTATGTCGTTTACATTTTGTATGGAGTTAAGACGTTTTGGATTTGACGGTAGTATGATGTTAGTGTGGTGAAATTTGAGTTTCTTTAACAGCCTCACGTTCTGAAGGATGCAGTGGCACGACTCGTTGATGTATATGTTTTGATTATAAAGTGAATTTAGACTTGGGTTAACTTTTTGGAACTTTGGTTTCCAAACCTGGATTCGAACCACATTGGAGTATTGACGCGCGAGCAAGTTGACCCAGTTGATCATCATAAGTCATGGGTGTTTTCTATCTATATAAGTATTTACACAACGTGCCTCTACCCTCTGGACATAGATGAATAGGACGTGTCGATTAGGTTATTTCTAACCTATGTACAAAGTCTCATTCCAAACGCCACAGTATTAACGGAGAAATTGATCTACAATTTAATTCGGAACAGCCTGTATGTAGATACACGGTAATTAAAGAGTATGTCATGTCACTAGTGTCAGTTAATCTTATCGTCATCGTGAAAGACTAATACAGTATGATCCTATTTATTGATGATTTATTTGAATTAATTTAACTTAACCATTTTTTGTGTTATTTAATCAAATAATTTACCATATTAGAACATTCATGAGATATCTTGATCTCGATCGGGATCTCGGTCAGTGTCCAGAGAGTAGAGACACGTTGTATATTATGTATATCGTTGTCTAAGTATCCACAAAACCAGCCTTATTGAGCTTAGTGTTGGACTCAAGCAATTTGTTCAATAATGTCCTATATTGTCCTATAATATCTCTTGACTTCCCTTTCGGCTTAGTTACGACGACAATCGTATATCGACGAACGGCCCGATTCGAAGAATGATTAAGACACGTTTAAGATCGTGGAAAGATCTTTAAAAGATCGATAACTAAACGACATGTCAAAATTGACGTTTATTTTGATTCCGCTGTGATCCCAATAAGATCTATCTACGATATTTCTAACGTCAAAGTGACATTGGTAGCCCGAATCGAGCTGCTTCTGTAAATTATATCTATACGACATATAAACGATATCTCAATGAGAACTGATATAAACCAGAACTTATCGTTATTGTATTTCATTCTTCGAATCGGGCCGAAATGGTAAGAAAAGTCACGTGACTGTTTACATATATTTATGTTAATACGATTCGCGTTTTCTATCAACTATTGTTACCTTGATTAGGCGCCTTAGCGTTGTCGCTAAGGCGCGCATTATACAATCGTCATGTTCTTCGTGATGTGCCGGCCTTTTTTGCCACGGCTCATGGGAGCCTGGGGTCCGCTTGACAACATCCCGAGAATTGGCGTAGACACTCGTTTTTACGAAAGCGACTGCCATCTCACTTTCCAACTCAGAGGGTAAACTACGCCTTATTGGGATTCGTCCGGTTTCCTCACGTTTTTTCACCGAAAAGCGACTGGTAAATATCAAATGATATTTCGTACATAAGTTCCGAAAAACTCATTGCTATATGAACCCGCGACCTCCGGATTGAAAGTCGCACGCTCTTACCGCTAGACCACCAGCGCTTCAAGTTCGTATAATGTTACTAACAAATGAAGGTGAGATGGAATAGGCTTTGTTTTCTTTCATAAAGCAATTGGCAAGAAGAGTCCTTAGCTAACTTTTAAGTGTCTTTGACGTGACAGAGTTGTGACTTCTTCTTCTTCTTCTTTTTCAGGGGCTATGTAAGGCTCTACGCATACATACATATCACTGCGACCATTCCTGATCTATTGTGATCGCCACCTACTAAACCTGCAACTTCAAACAGCTGCAGGATCTTCTTGATCTCGAGAGACCTTAACTCTTCCGGACGTAATATGTGTCTGCCCAGGAGCAAGTCACGAGTGCGCTGTGCGCGAGTTGTGACTTAGCTTGATCCTAATCTCTTCATTTCCTCAGCCTTAGTACATTATGTTGCCGTAAAAACACCTTTACAGTACATATGGTGCTACTTTACCGCACTAGTGCACAAATTAGCATATTACGTTACTGTGTCAAACATTTAAAGGGCCATATGTACTGTAAAACGTTGTACGATACATGTGCGAATAGGTAATTCGCAACTCGTGTCGATTTAAAATACTCCCTTCGGTCGTGTTTTAATTTATCGCCACTCGTTTTGAATTTCCTATTTTTCGCACTTGTATCGTAATGTACTATTTTAGTATTTACGTAAATAGCTTAGACGCAGTCAGAAAATGGTCAGAAGATCTTCGCTCCTTCCTGCTCAACCTTCTGTAAGTGCGCTTTAATACTACATCGGCGGCAAACAATCATATGGCCCGCCTGATGGTACAAGTAAGCAATTTCCGTAGCTTATAGACGCCTGCAACTCCAGAGGTAACCTTACCGGCAGGAACACAACACAATGAGTAGAGTCTAGTGTTATTTGGCTGCGGTTTTCTGTAAGGTGGAGGTACTTCCCCAGTTGGGCTCTGCTCTAGATCTGGAATGACATCTGTCTGCTGTAAGTGCTGGAGTGCAAAACAAACGTAAGCAGTAAGCAGCGACGAAAGAACTTGTAGACGGTATTTCATGATAGAGGGTCTTCTCCACATTTAGCTTACAAACGAAATATTGAGAGAGACTTATGCGTATTGGTTGTGATATTTCTTCCATTTCATCATCAAGATTGAAGATATAGCCGTTCAAAACACTATGAATAGCAGTTAAATCCATCACTACAGTCATTCGGGCAACCATTAACTACTTTTAATGCCACAGTCGGGCGCTGTTCTCACTAATGGCTGAACCGTTTTCTATGTTAATTCCTCGTCAGAAAGTGGTAGAATGGCTGGTTATATATTATTGCTTGGACATAAATATATAAGGGTATTTGAGTATATGCTTATGCACCGTGTTTTTTTTTCGTTAATTTAAAGGGTGCATTCCTGAGCTTCAATTAAGTAACTATCTCAAAGACACCAGTTTTCTTATTAATTCAATTTCGGAGATAATCAATAATTTATTTTTATCTTATAAGACTCTTACGAGCGTGTACACTTCCCTTAGGGCCTGCTTACATATTGATTAGTGTTAAGTACGACTGCTACTAAACGTACCTACGTACTATCTCGGACGATCGATGTTGGAAATGACATTTATATGTCACATTTTTCAATTGTTTGAATGGGTTAAATGCAATGCCCGTGTTACAACAACGCTATATGCAACATTAAAATGTTACCCCCATTTCAATCTCTTAAGGGGCGCTTGCTTGATTTTATAAAAAGCGGCCAAGTGCGAGTCGGACTCGCGTATGAAGGGTTCCGTACCATTTATGACGTATTAAAAAAAACTAGTTACTAGATCTCGTTCAAACCAATTTTCGGTGGAAGTTTGCATGGTAATGTATATCATATATTTTTTTTAGATTTTTCATTTTGTTATTTTAGAAGTTACGGGGGGGGGGGGGGGGACACCTTTTACCACTTTGGAAGTGTCTCTCGCGCAAACTATTCAGTTTAGAAAAAAATGATATTAGAAACCTCAATATCATTTTTAAAGACCTATCCATAGATACCCCACACGTATGGGTTTGATGAAAAAAGATTTTATGAGTTTCATTCCTAAGTATGGGGAACCCCCAAAGTTTATTGTTTTTTTTTTTCTATTTTTGTGTAATAATCTTAATGCGGTTCATAGAATACATCTACTTACCAAGTTTGAACAGTATAGCTCTTATAGTTTCGGAAAAAAGTGGCTGTGACATAATCGGACAGACAGACGGACATGACGAATCTATAAGGGAAGTTTTTTGCCATTTGGCTAGAGAACCCTAAAAATCGACTAAGGCCCTCAGTGGTTACTGTTGAGTTTTCAAGAAAACTTGTGTTATGGGCTTACAAATACTTGAATTCATAGAAAACACCCATGATTCAGGAACAAAATATCTGTGACAGTTTTGAATGATTCACGGTTAGTTTCACTAGACTTAAATCGGCCGGGGTATAAACCGTGGTGGTTACCTTTTATAATGATTTTGAGCTCCCGATGTTTCGACGCAATTGAAGATTGAGAGTTGAAGACCCACCCGCTATCTCCAGTTACCCGTGATCAAGATGCATACGCAAGATGATACGGTATATCCCGGACGATACTTTTATTTTATTTTATACTACGTCGGTGGCAAACAGGCATACGGCCTGCCTGATGGTAAGCAGTATCCGTAGCCTATGTACGCCTGCAACTCCAGAGGAGTTACATGCGCGTTGCCGACCCTAACCCCCTCCCACCCTCGTTGAGCTCTGGCAACCTTACTCACCGGCAGGAACACAACACTATGAGTAGGGTCTAGTGATATTTGGCTGCGATTTTCTTTAAGGTGGAGGTACTTCCCCAGTTGGGCTCTGCTCTAGATCTGGAATGACATCCGCTGTGCTGTGCCCTACCACACAGAGCGAGATGACATTCACAATGCCCATATCTCTCTTGTGGACGTAGTTTAAGGACATACCCGGGTCCGGGGACGATTTAAGTCTAGTAAAAATATCTGTGCTCATCACAAAAATAAATATCGTAACCCAGGACGCATAACAGAATAATTTCATGCATAATATTATCCAGTATACTACAATCATTTAACATCCATCAATCAAAATCGACGCATACACATAAAAAGTGTCATTACTTCTGTCAATGACATAATAGATGCTAGTGATTAATGTCATGGAAATAATCAGTCATACGACGGATGTTCAGCTTTGTACAGTGTTAAAAAGTTTAGAACTAGTTTTGTATTGGACTAGTTTTTACGTGAGGCTGAAATGGTAGTCGTTAAGGTGCTTGAAGTGGTTAAACGTGGGTTTTTAGGGTTCCGTGGCCAAATGGCAAAAAACTGTCTGTCCGATTATGTCACAGCCACTTTTTTCCGAAACTATAAGAGCTATACTGTTCAAACTTGGTAAGTAGATGTATTCTATGAACCGCATTAAGATTTTTAAACAAAAATAGAAAAAAAACAATAAATTTTGGGTGTTCCCGATACTTAGATCTGATACTCAAAAAATCTTTTTTCATCAAACCCATACGTGTGGGGTATCTATGGATAGGTATTTAAAAATGATATTGAGGTTTCTAATATCATTTTTTTTCTAAACTGAATAGTTTGCGAGAGAGACACTTCCAAAGTGGTAAAATGTGTGTGTGTGTGTGTCCCTATGACTTCTAAAATAACACAATGATAAAACTAAAAAACATATATGATATACATTACCATGCAAACTTCCACCGAAAATTGGTTTGAACGAGATCTAGAAAGTAGTTTTTTTTAATACGTCATAAATGGTACGAACCCTTCATGGGCGAGTCCGACTCGCACTTGGCCGCTTTTGTATTTTCTTATATCGTTCGCATTTACATTTTTATATTTCTATCCTATTTATTAAATATAACTTGTGTTTAAAAATAACTGCTGTTAATTATCTGCGGTACTTTATTTCATGCTTGGTGGGAAAACTGTGAAGTGTAGAAATGATCATTGATGTAAGCGTCTTACATTCTACAGAATTGACTTGAATAAAATAAAAAGTAAAACTAATTAAACATAACATTAAAGACTCATTTAGAGATTCACTCTTTAAAAACACTAGAAATTAATTTTTCGCATCGACGATAAAAACACAGGTTGTAATTCGCTTTCCTGTACAGTCCATAACTCCATCAAGACATATTTTAGACGATATTAAATCAAACACAATTTAGTAAAAAAACTGCAAATTGGATCCCCTGTCCCACGGTTCTCGTTTCCCGTGAGAAATTTCCGGAAAGTATCGGAAGGACGTAATCAAGTGGTTTTAGGGTCCCTTTTTTATATACCTATGTACATACACTAGTAGTATAGGCACGGTCCATAACCTAAAAGATACAGATTTTTTATTATTTCAACATAGTAATATTGGTCTCTGGTTCAACCTAATTATTTCAGTCAAACTGAGAGTTTTTTTTATAGGACTAATTTGGAAATTGCGAATTTTTTTTTTTTTTTTAGCTAATCAGATGTCGATGTTTTCTATGGGATCGCCAAAGTTTTTTTGCGCTTTCAGAATTATGTTAATGGCACTAAAATAGGAACATTTAAGAGAAAATTTGGAATAGTTTTGATATTTCACCGACACCTATAAAATTTCTATGCGCTTCACGCTTTATGCTTTAAAAGTTGAATGTCCTATTCGTCTTTTATGTTTTCCTATTGAATGAAAGCTACAGCAACTGGTTTCTATATTACTAACAAATTACAATTATGGTGTTTTGCTCCAGTCATGGGATGTACAGGGTGGCCAAATAAGAAGTATACATTTTGTTTTTAAATTTTAACTGTATTAAGTTCAAAAATTATTAGGTATTGTTTTAAAAATATATTCTTCAGGGTTGGCAAATTCATGCGAAATATAATGTCTGACATATGTCCACCTCTAACAGCAGGCAAATGTAAGCCCTTATCATCCCAATGTTCTGCATCTATTCGCACATTTTTGGCATTATCTTAGTACATTTGTGTCGAATAGTCGGTTTTAACTGTTTAAATTTCATCAGCTCGTTAGCATAGACACGTAATTTTAGATAGCCCCACAGAAATAAGTCAAGAGCTACAAAATTTGGAGAATTTGGGTGCCAATCACTGTCACTTTTTTTCAAAATTAATCGAGTAAACAACGTGTTTTAAACAACAGAAACATTTGAGATAAAATTGCTTGCTGCTAGTGGTATACATTTGGCAGAAATTATCTTCCGTATACAATTGCCAACCCTGAATAATATATTTATGAAAAAATATTCAATAAAATTTCCACTTAATGTAATTAAAATTTAAAAACAAAGTGTATCATTCTTATTTGTCCACCCTGTATAGTGCCATTAATTTTCATACTAACAAATACCAAAGAAAAATTAAACTTAAGCAGCTGTTTGGCTCTTGTTTATGGTAAAATACTTGTTTTACAGGATTGTCTATAACATCCCATTACTGTTGCCAGTCCCATCATGGGAGCGTTTACTATAGTCCTATATATAATATTTCACATAGCTTTGGAACGGTGACAGCTGTAATTTCAATACAATTTTACATTTTAAGTTTATAAATATCCCTGCTATGGGAAAAATATTTTAGTATGAATTGTTTCGTATGACCTACACGTTCACCCCGCCGAACGCTGAGGATTGAAAATACGGAACGGCCAGAGAGCTCAAAAATATCTGAACATATTTTCCAAGACATTTACAATGCAAGTATAAGTTATCCTACTGCACATGCACTGCAAAAAATAATAAGCCGAAGTCATTGAGTACCTAATTAATAATAAAACCGGACAAGTGTAAGTCGGACTGGCCCACCGGCGGTTCCGTCCAAATAAAACTTATTTTATTTTAATTTTTATAATTAAAAAAATAGTATAAAGATTTTTCCCTGTATTTGTAGTGTAAGACGATATTACATCCCAACATTACATTACATTACATTATGACGACCGGTCTGGCCTCGTGGGTAGTGAGATAGTGACCCTGCCTATGAAGCCGATGGTCCTGGGTTCAAATCCTGGTAAGGGCATTTATTCGTGTGATGAGCATGGATATTTGTTCCTGAGTCATGGGTGTTTTCTATGTATTTAAGTATTTATAAATATTTATATATTATATATATCGTTGTCTAAGTACCCTCAACACAAGCCTTATTAAGCTTACTGTGGGACTTAGAAAATTTGTGTAATAATGTCCTATAATATTTATTTATATATTAAATTTCATACTTTTAGGTCAATGGGAAGTATCCTATTAATAATGATTCCTTTGAGAGTGGCGAAGTATACGTTTTGTGCTCTCTTCTTTCTTCTCATCTGTTTTTCACGTCAACTTAGAAGTTTGATTTTTTGGCAGCTTCAAGGGACTGTAGATTTAAGTATATGGTTTTAATTTCAACTCGATACCTCCACGCTTTCCCGAGATAAAGGTTCTTGAAATACAGACAGACAAACGGGCAGGGACAACCCGTTGGCCGGGTGTAACTTATATTTTGCAAGTCCTAATTTTTGTGCAAGTACAAAAGCCGTGCTCTAAAATCTGACGACAGTTTAATAATTAAGCGTCCAGAAAAACGTGCATTAACGCGACATTTTCGACGCAAACCTATTACTGGCCGAAACTTCTCGATACATGCTCGCTAATGACGCGACCAGGAAACTCATTTCGCGTAAATAATGGTTTGGCGAACACGGCCCGGGGAGTCGTTGGGAAACGAAAATGTAATATCAATTTAAACCTCAAACACACTAATGCGCCGTCGGAAAGTTTTCAACATTGCGAAATTTCCATTCACTAAATTCTCAAAGAAGAACGTATGGGAATTGAAAATATAAATGTCCAGAAATGAAAGTTTCCTTTGTTTCCTGTGTATTTTTCCTAAAATTTCCGGGAACTTTTCTAAAGTTTTCGAAAGTATCCGCAACTTTCACCCCTCAAAGTGAGTTTCAACCCTCAGCCATATCTTGCAAAGTGAATTTATACCTATGTCATACTGAACAAAAACATTGTTTCATCATCAGATGTCGAAGTTTTTTATATGAGATGCATGGAAGGAGCCTCCCCGCACGACGCACTACGAGCAACTGATATTTTCTGTAAGATATCCCAGCGTCTGGCGCACCCCGGGCAACGGTCAACACTTGTGCTGACCGGCGAATCCTTCCACCACGATGGTTTCACAGAGTTTCAAATACAAATACATGCGATCAAAAAAGGCACTTTTCAGCGCCAGCCCTGACTGTCATCTCTATAAACATAGAGGACTTCTCGGAAGATAAAGTACAACTTCTCTGCCCAGCGTGCCCGCATGCCTGCTCTGAGCAGGACCTCCTTGATGCGACGGACAGGGCGATAAATGTCGCTACCTTTTGGTCCCGAAAGTCAGAAACCATCGACACGAGAAGAATCTTCTTCTTCTCGTGTCGATGGAGAAGAAGATCGTGTTAAAGAGGATTTAGCTTTATCGTTTTACGAGTTAACGAGTGTACTAATTCACTGTACTAATATATTTTCAATATCATTTTGTAACATCAAATACAGTTTGTAGAATGACGTCGGTCGGGCTTACCTCGGGGCGACCATTTCCTCGATTATTGTTACTGTATACTATGGAAACCGGGGCGAAATAGTATCTGTCATTAATACAGGGATTTGCTTTCTAATGCTCAACTTGTGTTTAGAAGGCGTCTTATAACTAATTCATTTAATAATAAGTAAGTCCTTCTTACTAGGTACTTCATGTATATTCGCATTCATATATACGAATATTCGCATCGACATTGGCATTCGCATCAAATTTAGCGAATGCTTTGCGAATACGAATGTGCGCAGGTCGTGTCCTGTCTCGTCGACTCCCGTATAGGCAGTGCGCGCAAACTGTACCCCTAGTGTAAATTTATTCGACAGCGAAACGTGACGTACGCGTTTGCGTTAAGTCTCATTTTCTATGGGATTTTGAGTTTCCAAAACGTTCCGCTTGGCGCGCTGTTCTAAATCCCATACAAAATGAGACTTAACGCAAACGTGTACGTCACGTCACGAAATCGAATAAATTTACACTAGGGGCTCTGTTTTGAAGTACACCTGACAGACACATTTGTACATCTACCCCTACCCATTCACTGTCAGTCTAGGTAACCACAGAACTGGCCAGACTTATATGTAAGTACAGTTATCAATAGTATTCTCTTAGCACCTCTGCATACATTTTTATATGGTGCAAAGCTAATAATTTGCTGACTGTACATAGACGACGTAAATATGTGTATATTTACGTCGTCTTTCAATTCGAGTTTTAGTTGTTAAATCTTTTCCAATATGATACTGATCTGACCTGTCAAAAGACCCTGACCCTGGTCAAAAGTGACGTTTTTGGTTGAAGGTTATTATGTCAATCAGCAGGTCCTCTAAAGGTGGTTGTCGTTGAGATTCAAGATGGCGAAGAAGTCTCGAGAATATTTTTTGTGTTTTGCTCATTCATGTAGTTTAAAGTGTAATGTCGACAGCTTATTATGCAGTGAACTATCGTGGAAGTGTGCAGCTTATGTCGCGTTTAACCATGTTTTAATCTACACCCAGCAATCCATCGTGGCTTTTAGTAAAGTCCAGCTATCTTTTTACTAAAAGCAACTACCGAACAACGTCATGTTCTACGAGCACATTTAAAAGTTACTACCGAACAACGTCATGCTCTACGAGAACATTTAAAAGTTACTACCGAAGAACGTCATGCTCTACGAGCACATTTAAAAGTTACTACCGAACAACGACACTTGACATTGGCAAAATCATCGTAATTTTGATGGAGGCCATATTATTTTAAAAGAAGAAGGTCCTCTAAAGGAGATTGGAACCATCTCATATTGGAATGAGGCTGACCTCATCTGACAGGATCTGAGATCTATGTTAGATCAGGATAAATAAATAGTCCTACGGTAAGCTCAAGAAGGCTTGTGTTGTGGGTACTCAGGCAACGATATATATATAATATACAAGTACTTAAATACATAGAAACATCCATGACTCAGGAACAAATATCTGGGCTCATCACACAAATAAATGCCCTTACCGGCATTGACCATATACCTTCATTAGGCCAGATTGGTCGTCTAAACACCTCATACACACATCATATTATATATAATATGATGTGTGTAATATAGAATTGGCCTGATAGATTCGCCTAACCAGATATATAGCACAGATAGACCTCTGAACTACGTAGACATATATGTACATAGACGACGTAAACATAGATTCGCCGGCAGCCGAGTGTTAAACGGATTTATTGGTTCACTGGATGTTTACCGGATTACGGTAATCCTGTATTCTGTATTAGTTTCACGTTAAATACTGTGTTTACGTTTAATGCGGATACGTGATCGTTAACGATTTTTAAACCTTAACAAAATACTTAGTAGGTTGGTCCTTATTTCGTCGAAGTAATATTTTTCTACGACACCCGCTTAATGTAAAATCCTCAACTAAAAAAAACCTTTTTTTTTATTATATATATTAGGAGAACAGCACTCGCACAACGTCTCCATTCGACGATTTTTTTTATACTACATCGGTGGCAAACAAGCAGACGCGCCTGATGGTAAGCAGTCTCCGTAGCCTATGTACGCCCACAACTCCAGAGGAGTTACATGCGCGTTGCCGACCCTAACACTCCTCACCCTCGTGGAGCTCTGGCAACCTGACTCACCGGCAGGAACACAACACTATGAGTAGGGTCTAGACTCTAGTGTTATATGGCTGCGGTTTTCTGTAAGGTTGAGGTACTTCCCCAGTTGGGCTCTGCTCTAGATCTGGAATGACATCCTCAGTGCTGTGCCCTACCACACAAAGCGAGATGACATTTACAATGCCCATACCTCTCTTTTGGACGTAGTTTAAGGACGTACCCGGGTCCATTCAAAGTGTACTAATGTCTAATTTAACTTTTTTATAATGTACTCTTGTAGGCGGGATAATTTTTTTAGTAGCTACTTGAACTTAAATAAATAAATAAATAAATATTATAGGACATTATTACACAAATTGACTAAGTCCCACAGTAAGCTCAATAAGGCTTGTGTTGAGGGTACTTAGACAACGATATATATAATATATAAATATTTATAAATACTTAAATACATAGAAAACACTCTGCTCGTGTGATGAGCATGGATATTTGTTCCTGAGTCATGGGTGTTTTCTATGTATTTAAGAGAAACAAATAAGAGAAACTTTTTTTGGACGTAGTTTAAGGACGTACCCGGGTCCATTCAAAGTGTACTAATGTCTAATTTAATTTTTTTATAATGTACTCTTGTAGGCGGGATAATTTTTTTAGTAGCTACTTGAACTTAAATAAATAAATAAATAAATATTATAGGACATTATTACACAAATTGACTAAGTCCCACAGTAAGCTCAATAAGGCTTGTGTTGAGGGTACTTAGACAACGATATATATGTAATATATAAATATTTATAAATACTTAAATACATAGAAAACACTCTGCTCGTGTGATGAGCATGGATATTTGTTCCTGAGTCATGGGTGTTTTCTATGTATTTAAGAGAAACAAATAAGAGAAACTTTTTTTTCTTTTTTTAATACCATGTCGGTGGCAAACGAGCATACGGTCCGCCCGATAATAAGCAGTCCCCGTAGCCTATGGATACCTGCAACACCGAAGATATTACAAGCGTGTTGCCGACCTTTTCAAAACATGTACACTCCTTTTTTGAAGAACCCCATACTGTAGCCCCTCGGCAAAACCTCGCCAGGGAGCTCATTCCACAGCCAAACCGTCCGCGGGAGGAAATTCTTCTTAATTCGCACAGTACGCATCCATTTAGGTTGTAGGTTGTAGGTTTTTTTTTTTTTTTTTTATAGTGAACTCCAACGTGGTCGGAGCCAGGTGCCAGGTTCTAGGATGTTAGGTATGTAAAGGTTATGTACAATAATTTTTATTGCATTGTCCACAGAAGTGGCCTTTTTCTAAAATATGCTTGAACCATTATTAGCTTATATTTTTAGGTTTTCATCTCAAATCTGGTTAAATACCGCTTCCCGTTCCTCTGAGCGGCCATAATAACCCATATCCGCTTACACGCCCCGAGCGTCAATAATTGGAAACGCATGTAACCCGCAGGGGTCGAGGAAATCAAGGCTTGATATTTGAGCCACGGGTAAGATTATGACTAGTTTTTGCCGCGTCTTCGTCCACGTGATTTTTACCCCTTTAAGGAATTACTGTCAGCATCAATAGTAGCCGATGAAAGAAGCCAAAATCTGCTAACGTGGAATACTTTTTAAACAGATATTTTTACAGTTCAAAAATGGTCTTAGTTCAATTTATCTACATATATAAATATATCTCTTTCTGTTAAGTTAATGCGTAGTACCTGGGCGACGGAGCTTTGCTCGGTTATAACTATTTATTGTAATATGGTGGTGTATAGGTGATAATCTACATAAACTTAAAAAGTAAAATGTGAACTGACAATTATTATTATTTATAATCGATTTTAACCTTACAGCACTTATGTCACAGAGTAACGCCATCTATTGTCATTTCTCCTATAACATAGGTCATTTTTTTACTAAATTAAACTTGTCTAAAACAATAAAAATTAAAAAATTATATATAAACTTGAACATATAAAAAAAAAGATAGTCACCGGACGAGATTCGAACCCGTAACACTCGTTTAGCAGTCCGCGTCTTAACCCGCTGGACCGGACGGACAGTGGCCGGCCACACGAAATTAGCGACCATATTCTGCGTCGAAAGAAAAACGCATGAAAACTCGAAAACACGCGTTTTCCCAAACATAAGACTAATCTAGATAGATTGTATACCCCCAAAAACCCCCATATACCAAATTTCAGCGAAATCGTTAGAGCCGTTTCCGAGATCACAGAAATACATATACATATATATATATACAAGAATTGCTCGTTTAAAGGTATAAGATTCTGATCCGCTACTTTTGATACCTACTGACTGTACAAATAATACTTTCTTACAAGGACTCCAGTGTCCAGAGCTGGGATCGAACTAGCGTCTTTTGCATTTGCGGCAGACGTCATAACCACTAGGCCAGCCAGTCATAGAGTTTTCTTTTAAACTATATTTCCATAGACAATGTTTGGCCGGAATACATTTACTTTCTTTTTAAATTTACTTATTAAAAATTAGATTTAAGCTTTGAAAACATCGGCTTGGACTCAGGACGTTTTACGCATATTTTATACAATATTTTCATTCCATACAAACTTTAGATTTTTAATAAGTAAATTTAAAAAAAAGTTAATGTTTTCGGGCCAATCATTCTCTATGGAAATATAGTTTTAAAAAGTATATGTCATAGCCCACCTCTTTATTTCATATTTGTCTTTTGCAAAACTTATCTAGTGACCTATGTAGTTGATTCAGAACAGCGGCTAAAGTTTTCGCTCGTTTCCTAATCTTCAGTGCGGATATTGATAATAATATGAAAACAGAAGAACGGGGATCCATTTATAACCAAAGGTTCAAATAAACAGCATTTCAATCATAGTAAAACACTATCGTCAGACGGTCGCTGGTCTGTACTAAACCTGGATCTAGCCTAAGGCATAGGAAACAGGGCTACTCACAAATCTCACCGAGTCTTTGTAATGGACCAGTATAATCTATTCATTTTATAGAAGTAACACTCACGGAAGAATCGCTTAATGGTAAGCTATAACCCTCATCAATGGACACCTCCAAGTGTATTGTTTCCCATAAAGTTTTAAGTCATAGTGTAGTTTGTCCGCATTTTCGTTAGCCATAATTTGGTTTCTCTCAGAAACGCTTAACTTCAGGATTGCCATAAAACAAACCTAATCTAACAAAACCTTAGGAAATCCCTGAAAAGTTAACGATTTCAAAGTTATGACTAATGATAATATGACTATCATAACATTATGACTTTCAATTATTATGCCAAACAAAGGGATCCGCAACTGCAACACTACGAGTAGAGGTACTGCAATGAGTTGCCGGCTTTTAAGATGGGCGTACGCTTATCTTGACGGTTTCAAAGGTCGTATCGGTCTGGAAATACCACAAGCGACAGTTCATTTCACAGTTTAGCTGTGCGAGTCAGGAAGTTTCTGGAGAAACGCACAGGTGCCAACCATCTAAGTGGCAAAAATACAGTTAATGCAGAATTCACTTGGTTTCCTGAGCAACGCTTGGAAATTGGTTAAATTTCTAAACAGTTATCATGTACTTGTGGCAAAACCTTTTCATTTCGGTTTCGCTCGAAAACCCGTTATTTTTAAATCGGTTTTTATGAAAACAGTTCTTGTCATATTAACCGGTTTAGAGCAATACAAACCTGTTTCTTCCTTTACCGGTGTCTATGTTTACGTGGCACACCAACAGGCCAGCCTGACGTTTCGTCGCTCGTCAAATAAACCGGTTTTTTAGGTTATAATAAAGCTCCTAAAACGTTCGCGTTCGTATAAAAGTTCGGAGGAAAACCGGTATATACCGGTATTATATAATCCGGTTCCGCCTTGTTCTAAAGGTTTAGTTATATTAAGGACAGGTTCAAATAGGGGAAGCATGTTTTGTGAACATAGAAACTGCACAAAGGCCCTGTTCTGTGTTTTGATGCATCTCAGTTACAGTGTTATATTAACAGTGTCAGGTATCAAAGGAGTATGGATGGATTAATTGGAAAGGGGTAGGGTTTCAGAGTGTATGTGTAATTAAGTGTAACTCGTGTGTAGCTTTTGTTGCATTTTGATTTATAAATAATTACATCACGCCACTGCTCGGAAATGTGGCGATAGATGGTGTAAATATTGATTAAAAATTAGCGATCAGTCGTTCTCTTAGTCTGTTTGACTATCATTTCATGTGTATCTATCTCAGTTTCTTAAAGGTTAGGTGGAATAGATCCCTTAAGGGGATAAGTTCGCCTTTGTACACATTTACTGTATTCTCTCTGTGTTATGTACTTGTTTTATGCAATAAAGTGTTGTACTACTACTACTTCTCCTGAACTGAACTAACAGTCCAGCAAAATTTTTATGCTGAGTATATACATCTTAATATATATTACAGTACATATGGGGCTACTTTATAGCACTAGTGCGAGAAGTAGCATATTACGTTACTGTGTCGAACATTTAAAGGGCCATATGTACTGTAAAACGTTGTACGATACATGTGCGAATAGGTAATTCGCAACTCGTGTCGATTTAAAACACTCCCTTCGGTCGTGTTTTAATTTATCGCCACTCGTTTCGAATTTCCTATTTTTCGCACTTGTATCGTAATGTACTATTACAATACATATGGTGCTATTTTCCCGCACTAGTGCAGGAATGAGTACTCCGTGCCTATGACGAAATTTTAAAGAGCCATATGTACTGTAAATCGTTGTACGAATTGTACGATACACGTGCGAATAGGTAATTCGCAACTCGTTTCGATGTAAAACATCCCTTCGGTCGTCTTTTAATTTATCGCCACTCGTTGCGAATTTCCTTCTTTCCGCACTTGTATAAATAATTAAAATAAAAATAAATAAATATTATAAGACATTATTACACAAATTGACTAAGTCCCACAGTAAGCTCAATAAGGCTTGTGTTGAGGGTACTTAGACAACGATATATATAATATATAAATATTTATAAATAAATACACAGAAAACACCCATGACCCAGGAATAAATATCCATGCTCATCACACGAATAAATGCCCTTACCAGGATTTGAACCCGGGACCATCGGCTTCATAGGCAGGGTCACTACCTACGAGACCAGACTGGTCGTCAAAACGGTCTTAAATAACTATTGTAATACCGGCCACACATTATAAATTCAGCCCATTTTTTACAATTTTAAATGAAAAATTAAGCTTAAATCCCAACTAAGCTTCCATAACACTGATCACCCAATTAAAATCTCAAAAGCATCATAAGTCTAACTGGCACTCCAACTCGCCCAAGTACTCGCCCGGTTATTGGGACTTCTTACTTGTTACTTGTTCGAGAGGATAGTTGTCTGATCGTCATTTGTTCTCGCTGGAGGCAACACTTTTTGTAAAAAATCCGTGACGTTATCTATGAAAAGGGACCTTATTGTCGATGGCGGTTACGCCGCACTGGGTCGCGCAGCGTTGTATTTGTATCGTAGCATCGTTTATAACGGCGGAAGCGCCATCGACAATAAGGTCCCTTTTCATAGATAATGTCACATCTTAGGGAAGAGTTTCGCTAGCATTCCGCGTGTGAGTGAAGTTTTATGCCCTCAGTCCCTTAAGGGATATAGGACTCTAGGACTAATGGTTTAAAAAGTGTATAAATTAACTTCAAACTTTGCATAAAATCAAATAATCAAATATCTGTCTATAAATGACTATGACCGTCGTATTTACCGTCACTTATTTCTAGGAATCTAAATAAAAAATTTAAAGAGTTCTAGAATACTTTAACCCCTTGATTTATTTTAGTCTTAGTCTTCAAAATTATACAAAAATAATTTTAGCTAAGGCTCGAGTAGTTCATAGAAATAATTAACAAACCCTCAAATTAACTTACCACAAACGTCTTTGCAGACAAAATAAGCTAGTGATATTTTTTTTTATACTACGACGGTGGCAATCAAGTATACGAGGCGCCTGACGGTAAGTAGTCTCCGTAGCCTATGTACGCCTGCAACTCCAGAGGAGTTACATGCGCGTTGCTGACCCTAAACCCGCTCCCCTCGTTGAGCTCTGGCAACCTTACTCATTTGTGATATTGGTAAGGTATCTAATTATTTCACATAATATATACTCTATATCTTTAGGTATTTAAAAAAAGGTAAACAAAATCTACCCTCATCTGGCTCCTTAAGCCAGTTGAGGGTAGATGAAAACATTACATGATCAAATAATGTAGGTTTAAAGTCAGATCGTTCAGTGACAGTTCCAGGCGGTTTTGTATTTGGTTAACCAATAAATGTTATAACGACCCGAAAATTTACAAATAAGAAATAGTTTATTCATGGCAAAAATATACAGATAGAAAGAGGAACAAAAAGAAACTTATACATAACATTACAACATATAACATTACATTTTTTTTTTAATCTAAAAGACACATACACAATTTTTAAACACACACAAGTAAATTATTAGAAACTTAAGAAAACAAACCTTAAAATAAACAATTTTCAAACACACACAAGTAAATTATTAAAAACTAAAGAAAACAAACCTTAAAATAAAATAAAAAACTTAAAAATAAAATTAATTATACGCTTAGCCTAAAATAACCCCCCCTGCATTGCACCTGGCCCAAAGGTCCCCATAATGCCTGCAGCATTCCCCCGCTGAACTGCTATGGAGACCTGTTGGACCAAGTACGACCCAGAACGAGGATCACCACCCCTGTCCCGCAAACGCCGGCCTAATTCCCTAAATAACATTTACAAATTGTTTGTTTACTTTTATTTAAATACCTAAAGATCCAGAGGTTCCATTAGGTACTAATGTCACTTTCACAGAAACGAAGTATGTTATTTTAAGTCCTTTAATAGTCATTAAGTCACATATGACAATTGAAGCATTTTCACATCCGCTTTTATTCTTTCGAAATAAAACCACGTGTTCCTACTACACCATTTCATCACCTACTATTTGAACTTCGGTTCAAAATTACAATGGAAACCACTTAAACCTACCGTTGATTCGACTACCCGTAATACATTTTAAATAAATTATATACAGTAAAAAAAACCTTACTGCGACGTCTTAAGGTTTGAAATTGTGTGATTAAAGCGCAAATGGATTGAAATAGAAGTAACTTTTAAATAAAATAGGTTAATAGACTTTTTAACGCTGAACTTAACGTTTGTAGTTTGTTTAACCATAATATACTTAAGGGCAAAGATTAAACAATTTAGATAGTACAGATATTATAAATGATTGAAATGAACGGATTTTCATGCGGTTTTCACGTATCAATAGGTTTAGGTGTACAATTTTGTGTGAATTTGTCTATCAATGCGAAGGATCGTGTCGCTAGTTTAATATAATTGTCTCGATATAATGACCTGTTTGACGTTTCCTGCAGTAATGCAAACGACATCATTATTGCAGCAGTATTGCAGCGCGACATTACTGCTGACTGCATTGCCGCCGCAAATATCAAAATCGATGTTGCTGTCCAGATTTTTGACATTTGCGCCGCATTTCTGCAGCAGTATTCTCGTAGCTAAATTCGTACAATACCTTTAAATTGCGACGCGTCTGATTTTTTTAATTCTTTGTCCCGAATGTAGCAGGCATGTGACATTTTATAGGTTTGTTTTAGCTTATCTAAACAGAAGCTCGTAATGGCGACTTTCTCATTTTAACAGTTCCCTGACAAATTATCGAACGTTATGACAAATGTGACCGGTTTGTTCCTTTTAGGACTACATATCGCAGAATTAGTTTTTGATTAATACTACTAATTTAGTATCTTTAGTTCGTTCAAAAAAAAATTTTTTTTTTGCAAAAAGCTTATATAATTTATTTAAGATAAGGTACCCTCTCGTATGTCACACAAGCAAAGTTGTGTGGCTATTCAAAGTGAGCAAATAAAATTATTAAATGTAAAAAAAAAATAAGTTTCGCAACGCAATTAGGTACTGTAAAAAAAACTGAGATGTAGATAAATAGATAGAATAGTCTTTATTGGCACACCTCAATAAAAATATACAGCTTACAGAAAACAATTGATTAAAGATAGAGGTTGACAACAGGCTGTCTTATCGCTGAAGAGCGATCTCTTCTAGATAACCTTTGGATAATGTAATGTAAACAAGTCGGTAAATTCAGGACCATTCTGTCTACCGGTCCGTAGAGTTGAACAGGTTGAACTATCATAAATTGTTATAATAATGATCGGTTAACTGATTATACACCTACAAGATCAAAATTAAAAACTTTTTATAATAAATACATATAGAATGTCTTGGAGTGCCTGTCCTAAAATACATTTTGTTTTAATTTCTACTTAGCAGCTTATAAAATACACAGATGTTCCTAATTTAAATATACTTTATACGTACAGGATGTTTATGTAGTCACCTAGAAACAAAACCTTACAAGGTGAATATACAAGGTGCTCACGAGGAACCCGAAAGATTTTAACCACGTACTTCTGAGGCCAAAAGGAGGAAAAAATGTTATATGAGTTTCACAAAATTTCACCAAAAAAAAATTTTTTTGTTCTTTTTTTTTCAAATTTAAATCGTATTTGTACATAAAAAGTTAATGTTATGGTAAAACTGGCACAGAAAATATTTTTGTTACGATTTTTTTTTGTAAAAACTAGTTCTTGCAAAGGTTACTTGTCACTTTTTGACATCTATCAATAAGGATATTTAGACTACGCCCCATAATGACATCATCGCGATCAAAAAGGCGTTTTGCACTAAGTTACGATAACAAGATGTTTTTTTTTTACATTGGTATTAACTCTGAAACTAGGCGAAATCCAGAAAAGTTTATATGACATTTTAGTCTCTAAATGTGATCAGTAATACACTGTCAAAATCTTTTAGGTTCCTCGTGAGCACCGTGTATAGGTCATACTAAGCAACTTTTACTTTACGTCTAACCCCAAAATCGCGAAAAAAATTGGCTGTTTCATAAATTTTGGCTAGTCTGATATTGATAATTATTTATCGTGATTCATCTCGTACATTATTGCAGGCGAATAAAAAAAAACACCTGTATAAGTAGTTTTCGAGTAATAGTCATTAACTCAACTCAAGTGCTTGAGCTTTATCTTTATGTCTTACTATATAACTATATTCATAAAGCTGCTATGTTAAGACTTTTCAAGTCAAAGTCAATATATTCTTTATTCAAATAGGCCTAGCAACCAGCACTTTTAAATCGTCAAATTTTAAAAATATCATTTAATCTCAATATACATTTTGGTGTACCTTCTCTTTTTAACCGTAGGATATACTTAGACGTTATGTTTTTGTTTAAAATTCTAAAAAATATTATTAATTGTCCTAATCTACTAAGATTAGTTACTTTCAGTTGTCCGCATCACCCCTTACGCCCTCGATCGCTGTTTCATATTAGTTTTTCGGTCAAAAACTATTCCAGGCATACCTTTTTCAGACGAGTTCCTAGTTACTATAATCAAAATCTATTCGAAGTAGATTGTTTTCAAAATTCGTTGGCTAGTCTAAAAGATATAGTTAAAAGTAAGTTGTTTTAATATATAAGTACAGATATCAGTTATTTTTTCTATCAGATTCAAAAATTTGCATTAAGTAGCTATATAACTATATTTATATCAGTTAACATAATTTATAATTTATGAACCTCCAGGTCTTTTTGTTGTATTTTCCTTTTGTTGTGGTACATCGTTTGTATTGCATTGTTGATATGTTTATACGACTGTTTGGTTTCTAAATAAATTAAAAAAAAAAAAAAAAATATGCTCAACTGTGCGTTTTTCCAGGAACTTTCTGCCTCGCACAGCTAAACTGTGGAATGAACTGTCGCCTGCGGTATTTCCGGACCGATACGACCTTCAAACCTTCAAGAAAAGAACGTACTCCATCCTTTAAGGCCGGCAGCGCACTGGCAACCCCTCTGGTGTTACAGGTGTCCATGGGCGGCGGTAATCGCTTACCATCAGATCCGTCTGCTCGTTTGCCTCCTCTACCATATCAAAAAAAATAGCAGAGCAATTTATTGATGCAGTTTTTCTCACCTCACCCTTTTAGACCTCACTTCTAATATAATTCGACCTTTGAATTACCGCAAAAAAACACCTAAGATGGTTCAAAAATCCCTATAAAAAAGAGTCAACTTGATCCAAAATAAATAGAGTCAGACCAAGCTAAGTTGGCAGCGATTTTGATAGCCCAGATGGTGCAAGTGTTAAGTAAACGCCATAATTTAATAGAAGTTAGCATTAAGTAAATAAGTATGTAACTTTACTTTTGAGTGGCATTAACGTGAAACACTTCATTCGGTTCTTATCTGTTTGTTAAGTTCATGTGTTAATTATTTATATAATAATTAAATCCTTGGAGACCCTTTACATCTCTAAGGATATTTTAATGATAATTTTTTTAATTATATTTTATCTCTGACACTTAGGGACTTTCATATGTTTTAAGAATTTTAGTATTCGATGTTATATTTTTTATCATAGTTTTTTTTGTGTAATTCGACATTTAGAGACTGTATACATCTCTAATATAGTACCTAATATTTAATTGATTCCATATTTGTAATTGTAATTTGACATGTAAAAGTGCCCCTGTGGCCTATTAGCTGAATATGTTTGTTTATTTGTTTGTTTGTAACATAAATAATGTTTGTTTGTAGTTGGATGGTTTAGAGGTATTAAATAAAATCGTAATAAAACCTCCGAGTTATATTGGTCATTACGGTTTTAGGTATTTTTAAAACTTTATCAGTCTACGACTTAAGTTATGACTAACTATTTTATTACTACCCATGAGAATTTTTATTTGTTTATTATCAGTTCTTAAATGGGTTGTACTTTCTTTGGGTTATTAAGTGGTGACAAACAGTAGTACTGAGACAAAAGGCTACCTTATTGTTAGAAAGTTATGTCTTTCTGATAACGAGTAGGTATTACGACTAAATAGTAAAGTAAGTTCAATAAATTTTAACATAAAACGTTAAAGGCCCTTGTGCACTTACACTTTATGGTCCGATTCGAACTTTAAGACACATCAAAATATTAGGTCTAGATTCGATTAGGATCGGATGTCAGTGTTAAGTGACGTTTCTTCAAACAGAACTGACACTGAGATATCCAATCCATATCGTATCTAGACCTAATATTTGACGTATCTTAAAGTTCGATTCGGGCCGTTAAGCATATCTACATACCAAATTTAGTTTTTACAATTCCTAAAATCAACCACCAAAACTAAAAATTGAGTAATTTCCTTCAAATACTAATTACCAAAAACAGACACACTTGTCGACAATCTAACAACACCAGTGTTAAAAACCCATTACAAAACTAAATTAATTACATCAAAAAAACATTAGGCCTACACCTGCATTCGAAAGTCGCATTTGCATTTCGGCCCTTATGCATTTATATTGGGTTTTTATGTGTGAACAATACATTTGGGTTTACTTATTTAATTTAATAAAGACGCAAGTGATATACGAATTTAAAGTGCAGATACGACCTTTTTATTTTCGATGGGGGTATAATGTCTTCAGCTGATAGTCTGATAGCGTAAAGGTGGTTACTTGATAAAAATAAATTAAATTTATCGCGATATATATGCACGTTTTTATATAAATACTAAAGTCCTTGGTAACAGTCAGTTAAGACTTTTTAAAGATGCCAAAATGATCCTATGTGTCATCTCAAAAAAAAAGCTTGTCTAGCTATCCCGAAACTATGTTTCATGATAATGAATTTGCATCAACACCTAAACAAATTGTAGATCTATTCTCTAAGTTCTTTTTTTCTGTATTTGAGCCTAAGGGCAACATAAACTATGACGTTCTGACCAATCTACCACAGCGAGAGGGAGCACCTAACTTATCAAATTTATATATTAAGCAATCATATATTTTTAAGAAACTCTTAAAAGTCGACACAAATAAGGGAATCGGTCCTGATAAAATCAGCCCTATACTTATTAAAAACTCTGCCAAGGCGCTTACTAATCCGTTATACATCATATTTAATAAATGCCTAAGTTTAGGCATCTTTCCAGAGCAGTGGAAAACTTCTTATGTCACACCAATTCATAAAAATGGGTCACGTGCTGATATTACTAATTATCGACCTATATCAGTGCAATCTTGCATCCCTAAAGTATTCGAGAGCTTAATACATGACCTTTTGTATCCCTCGCTTGTTAATGCTATAATCCCTGAGCAGCATGGTTTCATGAAAGGTAAATCTACAATCACTAATCTTACACTTTACACGAACTACCTACTAGAATCTATGGATAAAAGAGCACAGGTTGACGTGATATTCACTGATTTCAGAAAAGCTTTTGACAAGGTGGACCATTTATTGCTTCTGGAAAAACTGGCTTACAATGGCATCCGGGGAAACCTCCTACGTTGGTTCGTGTCGTACCTTTCTAACAGATCCCAAGTCATTACCGTGAATGGGTTTAGGTCTGACTCCACAACTGTACCTTCTGGGGTAATTCAAGGGTCCCTTTTGGGTCCTTTGTTGTACATAATTTTTATAAATGATATAAAGGAGTGTTTCAATAACTGTAGTATTCTAATGTTTGCAGACGACTTAAAAATATTTAAATCAGTAAAATCTCATAATGACATTTACTCAATTCAAGATGACATCAACAACTTTACTTCGTACTGCCATAAAAATAAACTTCAACTAGCGGGTGATAAATGTTTGCACATGTGTTTTACGAAAAATAAAAAAAGAGTAATTGACTCTGAATACAGGATTGGTATCGCACCCATCACAAAGGTGTCATCTGTACGAGACTTAGGAATATTATTTGACAATAAACTTGATTTTAACAGTCATATAGAACGAATTATCTCTAAAGCATACCAAATGTTAGGATTTGTTTTAAGAACAGCAAAAGTGTTTAAAAAGTCATCCACGTACATTCTATTATTCAAAGCTCTTGTTAGACCTCATTTGGAATATGCCTCAATTGTTTGGAACCCTTTTTATTCCAAGTATTCGAAAGCAATTGAAATGGTCCAAAAAAAGTTTTTGCGGGCTACACATAGACGCCTAACTGGCAAACGTATGTCCTACTGTAAATTATTGAAACATTATAAGTTACCCTCCCTGGAGTCAAGGCGCACGTGTTCTGATATGTTGGTTCTCCACAACATTTGCCGTGATAAGTACGACTGCCCGGAGCTGCTTGACAACATACGCTTTAGGGTCCCCTCACGCAGCACTGCCCGTTCTAAAGCCTTGTTCGCCGTCCCGACTTGCTCAACTAACGCTGGGATACGCGCACCTTTGCGCCGTCTTTGCAATTCATACAATAAAATGTTCACGGCCGCAGACATTTTCAATACAAGTAGAGTAAGTTTCAAAAAACAAATCCTTGAAATACTAGGTGAGACAACTTAGTGTCTTCGTACAATTTGTATCATTGCCATCTAGTCGCTAGAGCGCGTTAAGTTTAGCATAGTTTACTGTAGCATTACCTTACCTATATTATATATAGTTCTTAGTGAGAGCGTTTTTAGGAGGTAGGTGCACGTCTATTGCAATGTATAACTTATCACTTATACTATTATTGTACTTGCTTCTGTTGTTTCTCCAATAAAATAAAATAAAAATAAAATAAAATGTATAAGGTCCGTTATTGGCTTACACATGTTTGACCTATACTTCGTAATAATTACATTATTAACATATTTTATGTTGTTCAAGGTCGATGCACTTTGAAGTAATAAAGACGTATCTACAATAAGCAAAATAAAAAAAGGGTTTTGTTAAACTATTAGTGTACGTACCAGTAATGACAAATTGTATACCACTATTACGTTACGATCTAGGTTCTTTCTATTATAAGTGTTTTTAATAGCCTATTTGATGTCAGACTGCTGAGACCCTTTTTGCACTCCCCCCCCCCTCCCCTTCTTCCCCCACTTTTTGGTGCATGCTTCCGCCAATATGAGCAATGTTTTCTTTTATTCTTTTGTCAACCAGTTACGGACTTATTTGAATCGACGTGCGAACTGCGATTCGACAATTTAACCGCGACTGCTACAATAGTAAATTGTATCAAAAGGGAGCAAAATGATGTATTTACGGCGTGAATGAAGCGAAAAATTCTAAAATAGGATCCTAAGCGCAGTGAGGTATTCAAGGGTTAACACCCAAGGTGCTTTTCATATCACCTACGACTAAATTATTGTTTCCAAATTCCAAATATTATTTAAGCTAATAAGAATATTATATTTTTCATACCATTAACAATGTTTGGAATAAAAATAGTGTCCAATAACAGAACTAGCAGGGAACAAAAGTGCCACTTTGAGCCCTCCTAGCAGGGAAGAAAAAGCCCTTTTCCAAATAGGCGATGTGAAACATATGACTGTCCATAACTGTGTAATCTATCCGTCTAGGCTAGTGAGGCGGTTATCTTCGAATGTTTTGACACCGTTATGGATGGTAGAACGCCAAGAAGACCTCCTTCCAGCAAGCTCCTCCCAACGCTCAGGCTCGATGGCGCTAGCGCTCAGATGCCGTTTGAGCACGTCCTTGTAGCGCAGGTGCTGACCACCGTGCTTCCGCTTACCCACCGCCAACTCAGAGTAGAGCACAGCTTTAGGCAAGCGGTAGTCATCCATTCGAAGGACGTGCCCGCACCATCTGAGCTGCCGCTGCATTAGTAAGGCCTCCATGCCATACATTCCGGAACGACGCAGGACCTCAGAGTTGGGAACATGGTCCTGCCACTTGATCCTGAGTATAGACCGCAGACACCTCACCACCACCACCAGACGCCAGTTACGGAAAGAGAGACCTAAGCCCTCCTACGTGTACACGTTCAACGCAGCTGGCCAACTTTATTGTCACGCGTGCAATAGAGTATTTAAGAGCAAGTTCGGCCTGGCCAGCCACATTAGGGCTCATGCTAGACAACGTGTGTTTATTTGGGGTCGCCGTCATCGAAAACGATGAGGAGGACTATATATATAATCTATCCGTTAAATCGTGTATATTCTGTCGCTGGACTTTAATAAAGCTCAAAAACCATAGACGTATTATTTAGCACGTTGAATTAAGCTCTTACACTATTTTATTCAAACCTCGTAACACGTCATATTTCGTATGTAAATTCGTTACCGGTAATTATACCGGTATTTAGTTATTATTGACCGGTAATTACGGAATGTACAGCGAGTGGGAGTGGACGGCTCATTTATATTCACATTAATGTTTTTTTGTATTTATCATCGGTTGAAATGTTTGGATTCGATGTTGTCAAATAGACAAGTGAAGGAGGTTATTTTATAATTGCGAAGAAATACATTTACGGCCCGATTCGATGAATGATTAAGACACGTTTAAGATCTTGGAATGATCTAAAAAGATCGTTAACTAAACGACATGTCGAAATTGACGTTTATTTCGATTCCGCTGTGATCCCAATAAGATCTATCTACGATATTTCTAACGTCAAAGTGACATTGGTTGCCCGAATCGACCTGTTTTTGTCAATTATACGACTAGAACTTATCTAAACAAGAACTTTTCGTTATCGTATCTCATTCTTCGAATCGAATCATTAGCGTGAACCGTAACTGCATTAATTTGGACCAGGGTACGTCCTTAAACTACGTCCTATAGAGAGGTATAGTACATAGGAATTGTGAATGTCATCTCGCTTTGTGTGGTAGGGCACAGCATAGCGGTCATTCTAGACCTAGAGCAGAGCCCAACTGGGGATGTACCTCCACCTTACAGAAAAATGCAGCAAAACAACACTAGACCCTACTCATAGTGTTGTGTTACTAGTGTTCCTGCGGGTGAGTAATGTTGTCAGAGCTCAACAAGAATGCGGAGTGTTAGGGTCGGCAACGCGCAAGTAAATGCTCTGGAGTTACACGCGTACATAGGCCACGGTCGGAGACTGCTTACCATCAGGCGGCCCGTGTGCTTTTTTGCCACCAACGTAGTATACCTATAAAAAAATAGTTTCTTTGGAAGAATGATACAATAGTACTTACTAATTCTTACAAGTAAGCAGCTGACGGATTAAGAGGCTGTCAATACCTAAAGCGCGCACACTGTCTATTTGTATGGGAGTAAATGAGATAGCACTGTCGCATGTTACTGGGCCTGGGCAAGGGAATAATAAGAAAAATATTTAAATAAAAAAAGTGGATTATTAGTGTAATATTTTACTCAACATGTAGAGCGGTTTAATATAAATGTTTTGAAATTGTGATTTTAATTGCAGACCCATAAGTCAAAACAATAAAGACATAAAACCGTTTAATTGTGATTTTAAGACCAATCTTTGCAATTATTTTCTATCGAGCCGATTTCGTTCAATCATGTATCGAGTACAACCACGGTCTTTGAAATATAATTAATATGAACATATATTTTTCTTACTTGACTAAAACAAATAGTCTTTCTTAAAAAACTGTTTAAGTAACATCAATTTCAAGGACATTGGGTGTTGACAGCCTCTGTTGTGGCCTCGTTGTTGCCGCCGCTGTATACAGGATGAAAGTTTTATGTTTGACCATATGCTAACAGGTGGATATGGAGATGCTTTCAAAACGAATACGGGTCTCCACAAACCATTATATGATAAAGTTAATATTTTCGGAAATAATCGCTCTCGCTACTTTATGTTTGCCCACTTTTATTCAAAGACACTTTTCGTCAGAGAAGAAATTAAGCATTATTATTTTTATTTTATTTCATACACTAGCAGCTCTTGAAGCTGATGCGTGTATATCGCAGCACTTGTGTTTATTTAGCACTTTTTAATGTTCTAAAATGTGTATCTAGTTTATTTTTGAAAGAGTTCACTGACGGTGCACTATTAACAGTTTCTGGTAGAGAGTTCCACACATTTACTACACGATTTGGCAAGAAGTGTTTCCTAGGTTTGCTAGCACATGGAGGTTTGACTAGTTTTTTAGAGTGTCCTCTCAACCTTACATTCTGGCTTGATATGTATAGGTCTTTAATATTTGGAACATTGTAGTGTCCAGATAAGACTTTGTATGTCTGATGTTGCCAAATATCGAGGTCTCGGCCCCCAATACCACTTTTTAGCATTTGGTGTCGAGATTGGGGCCGTGGGGTCCAAGCGCACATGTTCTATTTAGGGAACTACGCAAAAAGCTCGTCGATACTACCGGTGACCAGAGAGCTGGCAGTTTTCTATCGCAGAGCATAAGTATTGCCATTCTGGCAGTGCCATCTTTGGCACAATGCCAAAGATGGCACTGCCTGCTATTTAGATTAGTTTTTAATTTAATTTTAAGTAGTTTTATATATATAGGTATCGCTGGAGCGACATGGTGGAGGCGGATCTGCGCGAGCTTCGAGTCGACAATTGGCGAGAGGTCGCACAGGACCGAGAAAAGTGGCGCTGTCTTGTGTCGGAGGCCAAGTCTCATTTTGAGTCGCTGAGCCAACGGAGTAAGTAAGTTTTATATATATGTGAAGTATTTGCTATGTTTAGTGTCAATTGGTGTTATGTATTTTATAAATAAATAATCTCTTTACTTCTAACATGTGTAAGTAAGAGAATTATTCAATTTTATTGAGTATTTAAATACTGCATTTATCATAATATTATTAATATTTTAAGTTCGTGTAAGCACAGACAGACCCAACAATCCCAATATACATCTACTGTATAATGGTATAATTACCACATCCACAAACAAGTGTATCAAGTAAAAAATTGCATTTTCGCGTGTCTACGGATTATTTGCCATTGCGTACCAATTATGACGGTCAATAAATTGATTGTGCCCGGTGCTTCCTTTGCTCTCCAAATTGCTTAAATTCACGTTATGTTTTAGTAATTATGGACTAGCTAAAATGACACGAAACTTAGCAAGAAAATTCAAGTATACAGGTTGTTTATTTAGGCATGTGCAATAATTTACGGGGTGAATATGTGACATTACCTATGAAAAGGGACCTTATTGTCGATGGCGCTTCCGCCGTTATAAACGATGCTACGATATAAATACAACGCTGCGCGACGCAGTGCGGCGTAAGCGCCATCGACAATAAGGTCCCTTTTCATAGGTCACATATAGGTCATACTGAGCAACTTTTACTATGAGACCAGCAACGAAATTGCGAAAAAAAAAATTGGCTATTTCATACATTTTGGCTGTCTGACCTTGATATTTTCTATGGGAGAGTAATTTTTTTTCGTGATTTCTAGATTGGTCCCATAGTAAAAGTTGTTGAATATGACCTATATATTCAACCCGTAAATTGTTGCAGGTGACTAAATAAACATCCTATATATCAAAGTATCTGTGTTTGCTGTTAAAATTGATTAAATAAGCCATTGCAGGCCCGCTCTGGAGGAAAGAAGCAAATAGCTACTGGAGGAAAATTGGAGAGGTACCCAACAGTGGGCCCATATTCGCTGCCTTCTTCTTCTTCTTCAACCTAGCGTTTTCCCGGCCTAGTGCCAGGGTCCGCTCTCCTACTTAATCTTAACCACTTTGCCCGGTCTTCGGCATCCCCAGGTGTGAGATTGTTCTCTTCCATGTCCGCTGTAAAAAAAAAAAAATCTAAAAAATATATTCAAAATTTTCAAAAAAAAGTATAAGTAGAAGAAGTGAAGATAATTCGTTTATAACACGCCACATCTTTACCAAGTGAGACGGTCACTAATAAGACAAAGCACCGGATCCCTTTGTTTGACATAATTATTGAAAGTCAATATTGTAATGTCAGATTATCATTAGTCATAATTCTGAAACCGTTAACTTCTCAGGATTTTCGTAAGGTTATCCTATAGATAGGTTAGGTTTTATGGCAATCCTGAAAAGTTACGTGTTTCTGAGAAAAGGCAAATTATGACTAACAAACGAAAATGCGGACAAACAATACATTATCCTTAAAGCTCTTATATATTTAGAGTTATTTATTTCATCATATTAAATTACAATATAAATTATTTCAAGCTAATCTATATGAATTTATATTATGTTCGTCAACTATTTATTATATACAATGTCAGACAGAAAAAATCATCAAATATCAATAGCAAAATAAATTCATCACAATGTCAAATAAATATTGGGAAATAATTATAAAATGTCAAATAAAATAATTACGGAAAAGATGTCAATATGACTACTTATACCTAGTATCTCGCAATGATCGTAGAAATAAAGTACAAGGCATATAAGAAAGATATTAAAATATTTAAGAAACAAGTAAAGTAAATACAATTATTTTCTAATTAAATTAGTATATTATACTAATTTAATTTCATAACCAAAACTATTTCCTCTTATCATCACGGCCCCTACGTCTTCCGGCCACCAGCTTACTCATAATTGAATATTAAAAACGTTAAGTCGTTACATAATTTATTACTACAACAAATAACCTCAAAATAATTGACTTAAGACCAATTACCACCACGCTATTTTATCCTTTATTACTAACGTTATAAGGCGTAAAAATGCGTGCGCGTTGTTGTACATATTTGTAAGTTTCAATGGAAGAATAGTGTTGGTTAAGACTCGAGTACTTAGTACGACTCCGAAACTCGAGTTCTTTTCAACTTGTTACAAACCCTCCCAGTCTTTTGTAGAAACTTGAGTCTTTTCCTTTGTTATAAACAATTTCAAATATTGAATATAAAAAAATATCATAGGACATTATTACACAAATTTATTTTGTTTTATTGCATTTGTATTATTATTATTATTTTGTATTGTTCTATTTATACCCATGTTAGTTTCAATTTTAATTTTTATTAATTGTATTGTGAATAATGATAATTTCAATTAAGAGCAATTTTAAATGATTATGTTTATATATTTTTGTAGAATATTTTATGATAGACATTAATACGATTTAGAATTAAGACATGTTAAAATTGATTATGAGCCTTGTACCTTGAAATAAATGAATTTTTTTATTTATTTATTTAAATTTACTAATCCCCACAGTAAACTAAAAAAGGCTTGTGTTGTGGGTACTCAGACTACGATGTTAATAACATACGAATACTTAAATACGTAGAAAACACCCATGACTTAGAAACAATTAGCTGTGCTCATCATACATAAATAAATGTCCTTAACGAGATTTGAACCCGGGACCATCGGCTTCACACAGGGTCACTACCCACTAAGCCAGAATAGTCGGTAGTTCATTGTCTTGATGCAAAATGCATGGATTAGGGACACAAAAAAACAATATATTTTTTAAAAAAACTTGTTTATTCGGCGTCTCGAGTCCTTTTGAGCTGCGCTTAAACTCGACTCAGCAGTGGCAGCATGGTTCCATTTATATCATCTGTCACTATGGCCGTCACTTTCGCACTTACATACTTGTTAGAACGTGACAGGCATGGTGACAAATGATAAAAAGCCGACCATCTTAGCCCTACAGGACTTAAGACTCTTTTTTAAACATAACATAAAATAAAGATCTATTAATTCTATTATTCAAGTAGGCATATTACAATGCGCTTATTAACATCAAATAAAGCTACTTTGGCTTTAACCCTACACCTCTGACCAGAGAAGATTTAAATCCCCCCTCAGTTGGAGGAGGGTATCCCAATATGGACCGGCAAGAAACTCTGCGGGACACATCTTTTCAAAAAATTACATCTTTTAATAAACATGCATTAAATAAGAAAAAAATACAATTTAAGTTACTATTGAGCTAAATGAGCTTGATGAGTGCTGAGTCTCGTAAAAACCAGTCGAGTTCTTGAAATTTAGACTAAAAAGACTCGCATTCCTGCCAACACTAGAAGGAGCTTTAACCCTTTCGGCATTGTATTATCGTCGACAGAATTAAATGACTATTTCTGAACCCTATTTCAAAGGTATAAAGCATATATTTAGTCAGTTAGAGATATTAGAACAAAACAATGAAATATTCAAACTATTTAATTAGCTATCCTCGGGACATCAATCAACGCCGACGGCTTTTGAAAAAACCGGCAAGCGCGAGTCGGGTGTACGATATTGGATCTTTTTAAAATTTTGTGTTTTGAAGTGTTGTTTAAATTGTTTAATTAAACGTAGGAGGCGATTAATTAATCGATAAGTTATTAAATTAATAATTTCAGATTGTAAGGAAATTTCACGTTTAGGCTTTCCCGTAATCAAAGAAATAAATAAATATTATCGGACAATCTTACACAATTTAACCAGCGTTACATGCCAATTCGGTGAAAATTTACTTAAGAACTGTTAATTTAATTATACAGCCCGATTCTAACTTTATGATACGTCAAACATTTGCTAAAAATACGATATGGATTAGATATATCAGTGCCAAAAGTGACGTTTCTTCAAACAATAACGTTACTTTTGACACTGACATATCCAATCGATATCGTATCTTCCATTATAACAAGGAGCTTAATTACCTAGGTATAACTCGGTAAATTATATTTATATTTGACCAGAGATTCTATTTTTCAATGATCCATCTACTCCGAAATGTCGGCTAATTGCGAAAATCACCCATACTTCCATAAAATTAGAGTTCATTTTTGGAATAACCCGACATTAAAATTGCTGCTTGTTAGGCCTACTTGAATTAATAAATTGACTTTGACATTCTGAACTTTCTAGAATTACCCAAATGCACCTTATATACAAACATGCAATGGTTGCTTCAACATATATACGTATTTTCAACTCATAGCTACAATAAAAAATATTTTAAATAATATGAATTCACCAAGGTTAATAATTCTCAAACAAGAATTAACGGAACCCTAAAAATAGCATAACCTGTCCGACACAGGGTCTCGCAGTAATAAATTAACCCTACCACTGTTACGGCGTTTACTAGAAATTTTAATTGTCAGTTTAATTCTTAACTGACCTATTTAATGGTACACTTTATATTTCTGTCAATTTATGTGGTATTTATATCTCTAAAGGCTACAAAACACAATTCTATTTATCTATTCGTTTTATGTACAGTTACCAAAAGTAGCGTAGCTACCGTTCTCTAATAAGCTTATAATAAGTTTTTGGCAAACATTTCAATTTTGATAAAAGTTTTTATCGCTGACCGTACTTTTCTTTCTACATGCAACTAATACTCATCGAGACAATTCTAAAAAAAACCCAAACAGAGTTAGCAAACATATTGAAGTATCGAAAAATAATGTAAAATTACAAACAATATACATGAAAGAAAAAAACCAAGTTATGTAGACTTTTGACTGGACTAAGAAAAAAACGAGCATCTAGAGAATAAACCTGCTTATCATTTCGTTTTCTATAAAAGTGGGAAAATAAAGTCCTAAAAGGTAAAAGACGGGTTCGCTAATAGTTTCCAAAAAACAAGATAGGTATGTTTGGGTCCCATAAAAAAAAGCGGCCAAGTGCGAGTCGGACTCGCCCATGAAGGGTTCCGTACCATTTATGACGTATTAAAAAAAACTACTTACTAGATCTCAAACCAATTTTCGGTGGAAGTTTGCATGGTAATGTATATCATATATTTTTTTTTAGATTTTTTATTCTGTTAGACACGCATTTTTTCACTTTGGAAGTGTCTTTCGCGCAAACTATTCAGTTTAGAAAAAAATTATTTTAGAAACTTAAATATCATTTTTGAAGACCTATCCATAGATACCCCACACGTATGGGTTTAATGAAAAAAAATTTTTTGAGTTTCAGTTCTAAGTATGGGGAACCCCCAAATTTTTTTCTATTTTTGTGTAAAAATCTTAATGCGGTTCATAGAATACATCTACTTACCAAGTTTGAACAGTATAGCTCTTAAAGTTTCGGAAAAAAGTGGCTGTGACATAATCGGACAGACAGACGGACATGACGAATCTATAAGGGTTCCGTTTTTTGCCATTTGGCTACGGAACCCTAAAAACAGACTTTATTTATTCTGGCTTCAATATGCCTTATGTTGAAAAAATGTATACCTTATTTACTGTTCCTTACACAATTCTCCATCGAATAGCATTTTGTATAAAATAGATTTTTCTCAATAAAGTACCATTGTCCTCTTTTCGGTGGATCCAGCCCACAATGCCACATAACTTTAGGTAATTATATATCAATATTTTAAAGTTCTTATTCACACTTTCTAATCCGAGTGTTCTCAAGTGGTTTTTACTACCAAGGCTATGTTAAAAACTTGTTTTTACACTATTAGTTTAAATGTTCAATGAAACAACACATAATAAAAATGGTATTTCACGGCATGCCGAATGACTACGATTCAGAATGACAGGTCAATTCGAACGTCCACTGACATCAAAATGATATTTGATACATTTTATTTATGTATACTCTGACTGTATCTTTAGGTAGTTAAATAAAATTAAACAAAATGTACCCTCAAATGGCTTCTTAAGCCAGTTGAGGGTAGATGAAAACATTAAATGATCACATAATATAGGTTTAAGTCAGGTCGTTTAGTTATAGATCCAGGCGGTTTTCTGTTTTGTTAGTTAACCAATAAATGTTATAACTACCCAAAATTTTATCAATTTTTTGTTTACTTTTAATATTTAAATACCTAAAGATACATAGTATAATTATCGCGCGTCTCGGTCTCGCCAATGCATGTACGTAGAAGTACGATCGAAATGCACGATAACTGAATAACACGATACAGAATTCTGTACCCCTAGTGTACATTTTATCGACATCATAACGTGACGAACGCGTTTGCGTTAAGTCTCATTTTGTATAGGATTTTGAGTTTCCAAAAGGTCCCGCTTGGCGCGCTCTTTCTAAATCCAATACAAAATGAGAATAAACGCAAACGCGTACGTCACGTTTCAAAATCGAATTTATTTACACTAGGGGTACTGTACCCCTAGTGTCGGTAGCGAAACGTGACGTTCGCGTTTGCGTTAAGTCTCATTTTCCATGGGATTTTGAGTTTCCAAAACGTCCCGCTTGGCGCGCTGTTTCTAAATCCCATACAAAATGACACTTAACGCAAACGCGTACGTCACGTTTCGCTATCGAATAAATTTACACTAGGGGTACTGATGTCAATGTACGTTCGAATTGGCCTGTACATTAATACTCGTTTTATACACTATTAGTACAATGTTCAATTAAAGTATTAAAACACATAATAACAATTGTTTTTCACGGCATGCCGAATGGCTACGATTCTGAATTAGGAGTCGTTTCGTTGAGTCGGTGTTACGAATTTTAATGTTACCGGTCACGCGAGCGTTTAAGGGTTAAGTCAAAATTGATGTAGAAAATTGTACCATTAATATGAAAAAAGTGTGAAGTAGATGAAGTCGGACCAAGCTAAGTTGGCAGCGATTTTGATAGCCCAGCCTGTGCAAGTGTTAAGTAAACGTCGTAATTGTCATTGTCATTTCTTTTGAATTATTTTTCTCACTGCACCCACATTCGAGAATTTCTGTTTTGCCCTATGGTTGACTAGTAGAGAACGCCTTAAGGCATTAAGTCCGCCATTTGTACTTATTTTTATTGTGCAATAAAGTTTAAAATAAATAAAATAAATAATTACATAGGGCTGTTAAAATCGCTGTCAACTTATCTTGGTCTGACTTTATCGGGTGTAGGCTATGCTGGTGTAAAGGTGTCTCGCGGTAAAGCGGCAGCAGCAATGCGACGCGGCACCGCAATACAGTAATGATTGAAATTTAACTTTAAATAGCGACGTCATAATCCAAAAGCGAATAAAATATACAGAAAGTAAATTGTCGTTTCGTCAGAGGAGCACAACCTTTTTAACTTTTTAAATATCATAGATACATAGATCTTATTGGGATCACAGCGGAATAGAATTATACTCACGTCAATTTTGACATGACATGTCGTTTAGTTATCGATCTTTTAAATATCGTTCCAAGATCATAAACGTGTCTTAATCATTTACTTACTTACTTAAGGGTCGAAAGACTAAATCATATACGGTGTTCAAACTATCTGCATATCAACTTCAACTTCTTCAACTTCAACATTTATTCAGCAAATAGGCCACAAGGGCACTTTTACACGTCAACATGGAATTTACATACAAACAAAAACAGGCACATCAACAATTAAGTATAAAATACAATTACAAAAAATAACTAAAATAATAACAAAAAAAAAACAAACAGATACAAAAGAAATCTAAAATTATTTACAGAGCCCAACTGGAGAAGTACCTCCACCTTACAGAAAACAGCAGCCAAATAACACTAGACCCTACTCATAGTGTTGTGTTCCTGCCGGTGAGTAAGGTTGCCAGAGCTCAACGAGGGGGGGCGGGTTTAGGGTCGGCAACGCGCATGTAACTCCTCTGGAGTTGCAGGCGTACATAGGCAACGGAGACTGCTTACCATCAGGCGGGCCGTATGCTTGTTTGCCACCGACGTAGTATAAAAAAAAAAAAAACAGATGTAATGTAAATATCTCTAAATGTCAGAACTAAACGACTTTTATCAAATTATCCTTAGAGATGTATAGAGTCTCTAAGAGTCAAAATTCCGTATAATTAACAACTATCTCAAGAAGTAAACAGATTACAATTTTTCTCGTATTTTTTTAAGTAAAATAAGTATACTTAATTATGTTGAAAAGGTCTAGAGGTTAAGTACCTACGGAGAGCCTAACTACGTTAGAAGCACTAATTAAGACTAGTACTTGTGAAAGAGCACTTGAAACGTTCCCTTGAACTTTGCTTATTGCAGAAAATTATTAATTTTTTTTAATTAGATATTTTGGCTCATTATTTTAGGTACAATCAGCATCAAAAGTAGCGGATCAATTAACGCTTCATTAGTGTAGATACTAATTTTTAAACATTATGTAACAACTTAATAAAAAGTGATGTCTTTAATATAGAACAACTAAGACTGTAAAAGATATACTTTTGAACGCGAATTATATACTCTGTATATTTAGGTATTTAAATAAAAATAAACAAATAATTTGTATATTTCGGGAAGTTATAACATTTATTGGATAACCAAATACAAAACCGCCTGGATCTGTCACCGAACGACCTGACTTTAACCTACATTATTTGACCTTGTAATGTTTTCATCTACCCTCAACTGGCTTAAGGAGCCAATTCAGGGTATATTTTGTTTACTTTTATTTAAATATCTAAAGATACAGATATAGAAATGTATCTATTTTTGGAAAAGTTATCCGGAATATCAGATACTTTTGGCACGTTGTTTCATCCGCTATTTTTGATGCTGACTGTACTAGATAGAGATATTAACAAAAATATGATTATTGTATTGGATTTTATTGTATATAGGTAGGTTCTGTTGTAACTGTGTGTAAATTTAATTTTAACCGTAACAATTTCATCTTATTGTGATAGTAATTACATCAAATAATAATAATATATAATCCAAATTGGTGAGGTGGGCAGATGCATGCGGGAGTGTGGTCATGACCCTCGCTCCGGGTCGTTTTTGATGCAGAGGTTTTTTTTTTTTTTTTTTTTTATGGTAGAGGAGGCAAACGAGCAGACGGATCACCTGATGGTAAGCGATTACCGCCGCCCATGGACACCTGCAACACCAGAGGGGTTGTAAGTGCGTTGCCGGCCTTTAAGATGGGAGTACGCTCTTTTCTTGAAGGTTTGAAGGTCGTATCGGTCCGGAAATACCGCAGGCGACAGTTCATTCCACAGTTTAGCTGTGCGAGGCAGAAAGTTCCTGGAAAAACGCACAGTTGAGGACTGCCAACCATCTAAGTGGTGAGGATGGAAATGTTGTCGCGTAGGGCGATGGCGAAAAGAAGCGGCAGGGATTAATCCGAACAATTCCTCGGAGCACTCCCCGTTGTACATGCGATAGAAAATGCAGAGCGAGGCCACATCTCTACGCAACGCCAAGGAGTCAAGCCGATCCGAAATGCACTGGCAGTCGACAATTCGAGTCGCTCTTCGTTGGATGCGGTCCAGAGGGAGAAGCTGGTACTGGGGTGCCCCTGCCCATAGATGAGAACAGTATTCCATGTGCGGGCGCACCTGCGCCTTATAAAGCTGTAGGCGTTGGGCCGGTGTGAAATACTGTCTCGATCTATTGAGCACACCGAGCTTTTTTGAGGCTAATTTAGCCTTACCCTCTAGATGGCCGCGGAACTGGACTTCACTCGAGATGTCGACGCCAAGGATTCCGATACCGGGTGTGGCAGTCAGGGGAGTGCTCTCAAAACGAGGTGATACGACAAACTCTAACTTTTTTGCGGTAAACGCGCAAACTTGTTGGTTGTCCATCGCCTTTCAACGTGGCAACGCAGCGAGCGTGATGGGCTCCTTTGCATCTGGAGGGGCGCGGGGCGAGTTGTGCGGATAGTTTTTGTGTGTCGGTTAGATTTAGGATTTAGTTCAGTTTAGGTTAAGATTTTTGTGTTTGTATAACTTGGTATTTTTCGTACTTTATTTATATGTGGATTGTGAAATCTATTAATGCATTCATAGGTAATAAAGTATCCAAATAAGATAAAAAACCATATTGATAGGACTAAATAGATTCCCAGTGCACGACGTTAATTGTTAAAGTCTCAGTCCCGGGAGTCTTGAAAAAAGGAGTGTAAAGAGTTTTTAAAGGGTCGGCATCTTGCACGTAATAACTCTGGAGTTGCAGGTTTCCATAGGCTACGGCGATTGCTTATCATCAGACGGGATGTGGTATAAAAAAGCAGCTTTTGACAGGTGTCTTATTTAATTATAGTCGTCGTATGTAGTTCTTTAAGTGATCACTAGAGGCACTGTTTAATGTATTATGTACTAAATTAGATTAGATATTTCACGGTTTAGATCTATATACAAATATTTTCAATTGTAGATTTTAATGTGAATAAATAAAATATAGGGGTTCAGATTTTTATTTATAATCCGTCATAAACAGCCGAAAATGTGAAACGTTCGTCGTTTTAAATCGTTTTATTTATTTGTTTTCCATTCAATTAAATCTTTTGAATGACAAGTACATTCAACTTTCATCAGCTGCGAATTTCAAAAAAATATGCCCCAATTCCTTTCAATAGACTTGTCAGAAAAAGCGAAGAAATTAATGCGAAAAATCCAGCAAAATATAATTTCCAAAATGTATTTTTCCCTGTAAATGTGATTTGATTACGTCAATTGATGAAGGCAGCCTTTAATGCCAAAGTCACGTCCCCCAAAGGCTTAAAGAAAACAATAAAATAGCAGTCTTTCAGATATTTGCGTGAATTAGCAGTCTTAATGGTGAAATATATTATTAAGATCTTAAACAAAAAACGCGTTAAATGGTTGTCGACAGCAGAAAGGAATTATCTTCTTTTTAAAAGCAGTTTTTACTCCCTATACTGATTTGGACCCTTCTAAAAGATCTGTCAGAGTCAGAGCACATAAGTTTGATTTATAGAAACAAGCGGAGATTGCTTTTCGCTTCTTTCGTTTTGTCAAACATTTTCTAGACAGTTTTTTTTTTTTTTTTTCAAAAGACAGGCACGGAGATTTGGAAAGTTTCAGTACCTAAATACAATAACCTTCTTTATACCTAAATGACTCGATATAAGAAATATTCTATACTTAATTGGACTTGTAAAAAATACACCATATTCCATGACTTAAGAGGCTGTCAATACCTAAAGCGCGCACACTGTCTATTTGTATCGGAGTAAATGAGAAAGCACTGTCGCATGTTACTGGGCCTGGGCAATAATAAGAAAATTATTTAAATAAAAAAAGTGGATTATTAGTGTAATATTTTACTCATTAGCGGTTTAAATATAAATGTTATTTTACATGTCATTTTACAATATGTACAATAAACAACACAAATTATTCATTTTATACATTTTACAAATAGGTACGTACTTGGTTGTTTTGTGTGGTTAGGTTAGCCACTCCTATTGACAAAGTCATCTATGTTATAACACGCCAGTTCGATCAAGAGTGTTTTGAGTCTTTTATTGAATATTGTATCGCTTGACTCAATCATTTCTGCAGGAAGCGAGTTGTACAGTTTTACCCCAATAACACCGAGCGACGTTCTAGATTTTGCAAGTTTACTGATAGCTCTCGCAAATCCCTACTAATATTAGGTATAAATGTGAAAGTTAGTCTGTCTATCTGTCTGTTACCTCTTCGCACTTAAGCCACTTAACCGATATAAAAGAAATTTGTACTTACCTATGAAGATTGTTTGAGGCCCGAGAAAAGATTTTTTTTACAATCATTATCATCATCAACAACATCCCACGCAGACAAAGTTGTGGGTAGAAAGAAGAAAATATGAAAATATTACAAACACATATAAAAATAATCTTCTTCTTCTTTAAGTACCCTATCCTCTACGGATGTCGGCTTCTATACTCCGGAACTCTTTTCTATTCCCGGTCTTGCTGCCTAGCGTGGCAGCGTCCATTCCCGTCCACCTCCCAAGATTATCCATCCATGTTGTTTTTCTTTTCCCTCTGCTCTTTCCACTTACATTTTTCCCTCTATTATCCCTTTAACAATATTATATTTGTCATATCTGTATACAAGTCCAAAGTAAGCGGGTTTTTCTTTTCATTATTGTAAGTACTATTTCTAGTTTTTTATTAAAATAATATATAGTGTCAGAAATCGTAATTTGTCAATCTTGCCAATACACGCTGTTGCTATGATTTCGTTTCAGTCATCTTCTTTAAATGTAATACCTATACAATTGTCTACATTAGTTCATTTGAAACTCACTTAACAAGAGCATTCCCGGTAATCATTATTCTCATCAAATGGAAGAATGTCTCAAATTATACAAACTTAAGTGTAATGAAACTGGGTACAGTTCCTATGAAAATACAAACAAGCTAATAGCGCCACCGTTCATTTTAACTGTCACGAACAAACACCATTTTGACGGTTGATTTAAGGACAGCCCAGTTGTCTTAAGCAAAGTATTTCTACCTTTTCGATTGTCAGCAACATTCAATGCTAATTCGAAATGCGTTTGGTAAACATCGGTAAACAGCCTAAACGAATTTTCAGCAGAGTTTGATAAGAGCACGTGGTACACCAATGTAAAATGACCTTCAAGTTTTGGTAATACGAGTACCTATAAGGTATGTATAAGATGGAGGAAAATTCACAGAAAATAATACAAATGGAATATTTCGATTGTCATACACAAAAATTTGAGAAGGTTCAGAATTAATATATGTGGAAATTTTGCAATGCACCTTTGCGCCGGTGATTAAGGTTGCCAGAACTCAACGAGGATGCGGAGTGTTAGGGTCAGCAACGCGCAAGTTTACTCCTCTTAAGTTGTAGGCGTACATAGGCTATGGAGACTGCTTACCATCAGGCGGGCCGTATGCCACCGACGTAGTATTAAAAATAAAAATAAATACATCAGTACGGCCGTGTATTGGCTGTTTTCTGTTTTAAAGTTAACTTGGCAGGCAATGAGAATAACGCAATAAGAACGAACTTAAGCTGTTTTTCACGAACTGACAAAAGGCATCCAATAGCCATTCAGAACGGAAAGAGGCGAAAACAATTACAAATTTAAATTTCATTGGTCCTTTCTCTTTCAAGAACAAAATTGGTATTCGCTCCGATAAACAGAAGCTTGTCAAGTATTTAATTTAAATGAAGGGCCTAAATAATTGTGCCAAGGGGTTGCCGACCCCCTCCTGTTTGCGTTTGAAGTTTTGCTTAAAAATATTGGATTGCGACAGAAATGGTGGATGTAATTAACACTTATCTATATTGCGTTTTGTTTTATTTAAGAGGGTTTGTGTAGTCAAGATACTCAAATATCGAGATTGAAATAGCGTCACAAATATGTGTACATGAGCAAATATTTATGAAATAACTCGTAGATAACTTTAGAATTCTGGGGATTAGTTGTCAAGCGGACCCAGGCTCCCATGAGCCGTGGCAAAATGCCGGGACAACGCGAGGAAGAAGAAGAGTTATTAAGATCTGATACACTGTGTACAGAGCCTTGAGCATCGCCGTCGAGTCGCTAGCCTTATCGGTGTTCTATCGGATACATTTCGGGGAGTGTGCACAGGAACTGCACGATCTGATCCCACCTTCCCCTTTCCATCATCGGACGTCCAGGCGTGGGGAGCGAATGCACCCGTTCGTGGTACACATTCCATTTGTTCGCACTAAACGGTTTGCCTCCTCTTTTTTGTTACGGACGGCTAAAGAATGGAATGCGCTCCCGCCCTCTGTATTCCCTGACAAATATGACCTCGGTCTCTTTAAAGCAAGAGTGAATAGGCTACTACTGAATCGGTGAGCTCCATCTTAGGCCCTGTCTTCACTTTCCATCAGGTGTGACTAGAGCCAATCGCCGATCAGTTTTTAATAATAAAAAAAAAAAAAACTCACAAGATATGGATCTGGACTTGGTCTGAAATAAATGTTTTATTTATTAAAAACACACTGACGGAGCAGGATTGCAGTGACGTGTCGTAAATGTCACGATGTTATCGCATGCCCACCTAGTAAAGTTGTAAATACGGAAGGTATAATAAATATTAAATATAAATCTCCATGTACCAAAAAGTGTCATCAAAAAACCTTAAATAGGTGGCGCTACAATACCTAGAATACTTGAACAAAAAAATCAAATCATAAACAGCGCACTTCACTCCGTCAATAGCGCCTAGGTTTTTAGCTACTCTAGCGCTAGTCTGGAGAGATTTGGAACTATTATTTATAGCTGACAGCTGGACACTTTTGCAACAGTTCTACCATAAGAGATGTCACTCCTCTTAATTCCACACTCCATAGTTGTAAAGTTGACAGTACGTCACTGCAATTCCGCACCGTCAGTGTGTTTTAAGCAGTGGTCTAGAGATAAAAACGGTACGCTTATGGTGCGTCACTGCGATTCCATACCGTCACCAATTTTTAGACAAGAGGACCCTGTGCGAGATCGCCTTTTCATACTACCGTAGCCTCATTTTCATCTCTGGATATTAACATAATTAAAAATATTATGACACAATTTGTTGTATTTCGACCACAGCTATGCTCCTACGTTTAATTTTTTTTCGAATTTTTGTTTATTATAAGAGTTGAAGCATTTAAAATTTTGTATGAAAGTTTTTGCTCCTAATTTTTACATTAAGAGGCTGTCAATACCTAAAGCGCGCACACTGTATATTTGTATCGGAGTAAATGAGATAGCACTGTCGCATGTTACTAGACCTGGTCTGGGGAATAATAAGAAAAATATTTAAATAAAAAAAGTGGATTATTTGTGTAATATTTTACTCGTTAGCGGTTTAGATATAAATGTATTGAAATTGTGATTTTAATTGGAGACCCATAAGTCAAAACAATAAAGACATAGAACCGTTTAATTGTGATTTTAAAATCAATTTCGTTCAATCATGTATCGAGTACGACCACGGTCTTTGAAATATAATAAATATTAACATATATTTTTCTTACGTTACCAAAACCAATAGTCTTTCTTAAAAAACTGTTTAAGTAACATCCATTTCAAGGACATTGGGTGTGGACAGCCGCTTAATCAGAAAATCGAAAAATGTCGAACGTAGGGGCATAGCTATTGTTAATATACATGAAATTATGTAACAATATTTTCCATAATGTCAATATCTAGAAAGGAAAATGGGGACTACGTCTGTATGAAGAAGCGGCCGTCATCTTTCCTCTTAAGCAGCGGTGTGGTCGGACCTTTAATTCTAGATCTCTCCCTAACAATTATATGTAGGTACTTATGTTATCAAACCTGCCACACAAATAAAAAGTAAAATTGCGTGCGTCCATGTGACTCGTAACTCTTAATTGAGGGTATAAAAACTCTATTTGTAAATTTTAATTTATTGCCTTGAAACACGCGTCGTTATCTCGAAATGCGATCGCTTCCAGACAACTAGTTTTGACCGCCATGACAGGTTACATCAAAAGGGTTTTTTACATTTAATTGTTAAGTGTTAGCACCAAAGTTTCATATTATTTCCGTTTAATCTATGTACGATCAATTTTGTAATTTACTGCTTGAGAATACGGTATACATTAAACCGTTCGAATTTCAACTACACAAGCATTACTGTTACGGAATTGCAGAGCGACATTACTGCCGACCTAAATGTCAAAAATCATTGATTATGAACGTCAAATGCGTTCAATAGTCGTGCAGCAGCTCTCCCTGCAGTAATGTAGTTGGCAACAAAGCTCGGAACTGGTTTATAAATTACCGAAAAATACCGGTTTATTTCGGTTTTCCTCTGAACTTTATTGTAACCTAAAAAAACGGTTCATTCGACGAACGACGAAACTGCCAGCCGACCTGATGGTGTGCTACGTAAACATAGACACTGACATAGGAAGAAACCGGTTAATTTTACAAGAACTGTTCTCATAAAAACCGGTTAAAAATAACAGTTTTACGAGCAAAACCGAAATTTAAAGGTTTTGCGCCAAGTACGTGATAATGGTTTGGAAGTTTAACCAGTTTCCGAGCCTTGATCGGAAGCACTACTGCTGCATTATTTGCAGTGTGCGTAAAGCACTATACCCAATCCCCATACATTAGAGTAACTTGACCGAATCAATTGTCGGCCCGATTCGAATTTTAAGATACGCCAAAAAAATTCCTAAAGATACGATATGGATTGGATGTCAGTGTTAAAAGTAACGTTTTTGTTGGAAGAAACGTCACTTTTCACACTGACAGATCTAATCCATGTGGTAACTTTAGCAAATGTTTGACGTATCTTAAAATTCTGTCTGTTAATTATTATCAGTATATTTATCCTCATTCTTATTTTCTTTCATATTTCTTATTTCTTCTATGCACACCTGTATAATAGTCCCTGTGTCTAATTGCCGATGACACAGGAGAGATTGAATCTCATAATAGCCGAATTACGTAACACGTTGAAATGTTTTGTTGTAACATGTCATGTACAGAGGGGGCCTGTTTCATTCCGAATGACTGCTTTAAGTGAGTCATGGTTTTTAGGGTTCCGTAGCCAAATGGCAAAAAACGGAACCCTTATAGATTCGTCATGTCCGTCTGTCTGTCCGATTCTGTCACAGCCACTTTTTTCCGAAACTATAAGAGCTATACTGTTCAAACTTGGTAAGTAGATGTATTCTGTGAACCGCATTAGGATGTTTACACAAAAATAGAAAAAATAAATAAATTTTGGGGGTTCCCCATACTTAGAACTGAAACTCAAAAAATCTTTTTACATCAAACCCATACGTGTGGGGTATCTATGGATAGGTCTTTAAAAATGATATTGAGGTTTCTAATATCATTTTTTTCTAAACTGAATAGTTTGCGCGAGAGACACTTCCAAAGTGGAAAAATGTGTCCCCCCCCCCCCGTAACTTCTAAAATAACAGAATGAAAAATCTAAAAAAATATATGATATACATTGCCATGCAAACTTCCACCGAAAATTGGTTTGAACGAGATCTAGTAAGTAGTTTTTTTTTTAATACGTCATAAAATTTAAAAAAAAAATTTTTTTTCATCAGACCCATACGTGTGGGGTATCTATGGATAGGTCTTCAAAAATGATATTTAAGTTTCTAATATTTTTTTTTTCTAAACTGAATAGTTTGCGCGAGAGACACTTCCAAAGTGAAAAAAAGTGTGTCCCCCCCCTGTAACTTCTAAAATAACGGAATGAAAAATCAAAAAAAAATATATGATATACATTACTATGCAAACTTCCAACGAAAATTGGTTTGAACCAGATATAGTAAGTAGTTTTTTTAATACGTCATAAATGGTACGGAACCCTTCATGGGCGAGTCCGACTCGCACTTGGCCGCTTTTTTTATTACGTAAAGAGTTTGTATTCACATTTTAAAAGTTCACGTATAAATAAATAAATAAATAAAATACATAAATATTATACGACATTATTACACAAATTGACTAAGTCCCACAGTAAGCTCAATAAGGCTTGTGTTGAGGGTACTTAGACAACGATATATATAATATAAAAATATTTTATAAATACTTAAATACATAGAAAACACCCATGACTCAGGAACAAATATCCATGCTCATCACACGAATAAATGCCCTTACCAGGATTTGAACCCGGGACCATCAGCTTCGTAGGCAGGGTCACTACCCACTAGGCCAAACCAGTCGTCAAAACGTATGTATTGACTAAATAAGTTGGTATTCTTAGAAAAACCCGTGTTCTTCTTTCTTCAAAACGCATAACCTCTAGCGAACTAGCATAAAAAAACAACCGGCCAAGTGCGAGTCGGACTCGCCCACCGTGGCTTCCGTACTTTTTAGTATTAGAAATAGACCATCGCTTTTATCCAAATAGCCTAGTTCATTCAGATTACATCAACTCCCAATATTCTTTACACTCTGGTGATTGCGAATCGTCAAACCCTCCACGTGTTGACTTCGGCTCTACGCAAGCCTTTTGAACCCGAGTATGTCCTTGAACTACGTCCAAAAGAGAGGTATCGGCACTGTGAATCTCATCTCGCATTGTGTGGTAGGGCACAGCACAGCGGATGTCATTCCAGACCTAGAGCAGAGCCCAACTGGGGAAGTACCTGACAGAAAACAGCATCCAAATAACTTTAGACCCTACTCATAGTATCGTGTTCCTGCCGGTGTGTAAGGTTGCCAGAGCTGAACGAGGTTGCGGAGTGTTAGGGTCGGCAACGCGTATGTAACTCTTCTGAATCTGAACTGCTTACCATCAGGCGGGCCGTATGCTTGTTTGCCACAGATGTAGTAGAAAAAAAGTATCCCACATGTCCGAAATACGTTAAGAGCGTAAAGATTAGTAAAAATAACACTATTTTACTTTAAAACATACGCCACCCCATGCAAAGCAAGTTAATAAGTCGTATGCTAATCGCAATCAGCATACTCGTATTTGTCTTAACCGTAGCTAATGAGCCCACTTTAGGTGCCTACAAATTTTCACGGCTGTTAATTCTCGGACCACTATTTCGGTTTTAATTTACAATGTTCCATACATATCAAGATGGGGAGATAACAGTGGTAGGGTTGTGCTGTATTCGACCGTTTTACTTTAATATCCTTTCTGCGTATGATAAGGATTCTGACGAAGAAGTCATCTATTTGCATTTTTGAGAACGATATTTCTGCTCGAATAATTTAGGTTTGATTCCACGATTTTGAGTTCAATCAACTCACATATCATTTATCATTTATTTATTGCAGTCATGAAGTTACATAATAAGGTGTTACAATTAATTTAGTCAGTTCATGACACCCTGTTAGGGCACACAATATTAAATTTAACTAAATATCTAATACCTATTAAAACATTTCTACATAATATGTCTCGTGTATATAAAATTCGAATAATAATAATAACATTATAATAGTAAATAAAACATAAAAAAATTAAATAACATTCCATATACAAAGTTTGAGCTATTGTAAACGTAGATAAAAATAATAACAATAATTAAAAAAAAAAAACATTTCGTACAATAATTCAAGGTTCAGAGTCACAATAAATATTTTATTTCGCCAGCTTTTCGTCATTTAAAAACTCCTCAATTGAGTAGTAGCATTTGTGGATTAACATGTCTTTTAATTTATTTTTAAATAATTTGTCACTTGTTTCAAGTTTAATACTGTCCGGAATTTTATTAAAAATTGAAATACAATTATATTGTGGCCCATGTTTGAAGATGGCTAAGTTAGCTTTTGGTAGGAGTAATTTGTTTTTATATTGGCTTCTAGTTTTTGACGTTTCCGGTTTTATCGGGAATAGGTCTGGGTGTTTTCGAACAAAGAGGGCCGTTTCCAATATAAATATTGAGGGTAGCGTTAACAGATTAAGTTTAGTAAAATGAGGGTGGCAGCTGTTAGGAATATGGATATTGGCTAATATTCGGATACACTTCTTTTGCATGATGAAAAGTTGATGAGAGTCTACGCTGGCTCCCCACAGGACCACACCATAACGGAGACCCGAATATATATATGCGAAGTACACAGACAACGCAGATTCAAAAGTCGTGTTCGATTTTAGTAAACTTAGCGCGTATGTATATCTAGCTATTTTCGTTTTGGTATTTTGAATGTGGGTTTTCCAGTTTAAACTCGAGTCTATTATGATTCCGAGCAATTTAAATTCGTTAACCTCTTCAATTTCATTATTATTTGCTTTTAATTGTAACTCTAAAGGCTTCTTTTGGTTGGGTTTAAACTGCATGATTTTGGTTTTTTTAAGGTTTATTTCTAGATTGTGATCCCCGACCCACTTTTGAACGGTAAGGAGCGTGTTGCAGAGCTGTTTGTTACATTCAGTACTATCTGTACCATTAAGTAGCAGGGAAATGTCGTCCGCGTACATAACGCACTTGACATTTGTGTCCAATATTTTAGGCAAGTCGTTTATGTACGACAAGAATATGGAAGATCAATGTAGGGTATAAACTGATTGGCCTTCACCTGAGAAGGGTTCCTGTTACATACAAATTATTTAGTAAATATTTATAAGCAACGAACAATCCCAAAACTAGTAGAAAAAAAAAAAGAAAAATATTTACGATAACCATCATTAAGTAAGAAATCGTTATCTGTAGTAATTTAGTGGGAAGTAAAAGGCTGGCATGGTACCACGCTTAAGTTCAAGCCGCCTTGAAGTATAGAAAACAAGTAAAATTGCTATTTTTACGAGTAAAATTTAGGTCACGTTAGATATCGGTTCTTTGATTCGGTCAAGTTATTTTCTAATATATGGGGAAGACAAACAAATTATATCCAGCTTCAAACCCTCCCCTCCTCCTCTCCTCCTTCAACTCCCCTGGTTACGTCAGGAGGACAGGAGGGGACGCCTGTGTAAAGCACCATACCCAAAGGTATCATACTGCATTAGTTTCAATTTGGATTTAATTTGTTTTTCAAAAAACATGATTTGATTTGACCCTATCACTTGCAGCTCGTCCTTCGCAGCCCTTCTTCAATATTATTAACACAATCATACAATCATCATCGCCGTGTCAGACGATGCTACGGAGCCACGCTGTTACGTCGTCGCCCAAATCCAATGTTTAGATTGTATTTTGTTATTATTCGTGTTTTCTTGTATCTTTGTATTTTAATATTTTGTAGTTCGCAGTGCCTTAGTAGTTTTTTAATATTTATTTTTATTTTTTTAATATACAAATATAAACTCTGTGTTTTGCCTATGGGCGTACAAATTTGTTCCTTAACTAACTAACTTAAAACTAATTAAATTTAGTTATAAAAGATTATTAAATTAGGTATTACTAAACTGGACAAAAAAAAAATAACATAATAAATACAATTCATACAATTAAAATAAGAAAAAAATGTTATATAATACTGTAATGCTGTGTAACTAATTTGAATAATAAAATAAATAAACTGTACTAAGGCCGACATTTGTACACTGTGGTACCTTGTGCAATAAAGTTTAAATAAATAAATAAACTGATTGACTATTTTTATTCGATGCGTCGAGTGAAGAATAACCCGCGCATCACGGATTCACACATAATCACATAGCTCCAGTAATGGTGATAGGCCTCTATTATCACATCACAGTACACACACATATGAACACATTTAATGTCTGTCCGGTGTTAGTGGCTGACACTAAGAGAATGGTTTAATGTATACATATTGTATACACGGTACTACATGAGGAACCCGAAAGATTTTAACCACGTACTTATGAGGCCAAAATGTTATATGAATTTTAGTACCAAAAAAAATTTTTTTTTTGTTTTTTTTTTCAAACTTGTACATGTAAAGTACAATTAACGTTTCTGCAAACACTGGATTGGAAGTCTCTAGGCCTATCTACCTTTACCTAGCAGTAGGACCTTAAAAAAATGTTAGGTCTAGAAGGTCTCAGATATCGTTCATGATATCAAATATCAAATATCAAACATTTATTCAGCAAATAGGCCACAGGGGCACTTTTACATGTCCATTTTTACAAACAATAAATTAAAAAAAAAACAATTACAAATATCGAATCTATGAAATAATAAATACTTTATTAGAGATGTATACTGTCTCTAAATGTCAAATTACACAAAAAAAAAACTATGATAAAAAAATAAAACCATAAAATACTAAAATTCTTTAGAGATGTATAAGTCTCTAAGTGTCAGAGATAAAATATAAAAAATATATTAAATTATCCTTAGAGATGTAGAGGGTCGCCAAGGCTTGACATCTTATATAAATAATTAAAAGACAAAAAAATTAAAACAGACAAGAACCGAATGAAGTGTCTCACGTTAATGTCACTCAAAAGTAAAGTTACTACATACTTTAACATAACCTGTACCCCGTGTAAGCTTAAACAGACCGGTCTCCACAAACAGCACCCGTTCACGAGTATGACGTGTATCTCAGCCATCGCCTCCCTCAACCTTCATTCGGGAAAGTTATTTAGTCATTCATGAATTTAGGTTAGTCATTAATGTAATGGATTGTCTTTGTCAAAAAAAAATGCTTCATTTTTTATTTCATATATTTTTGGAACATAGATACCTATGTTTCCAAGATATTTGTATAAGTGCATTTTATCAGTTATATGCTAACACGTAAATTTTCGTTTCATGTTAAAAAAATATATACTGGCTAGATTATTTCATCCCAGACCTTCATTAATCCATGCATCCATGAGACAGCGTACAGAAGTCTAATTACGCCCCAATTCGTATATCACATGATAATTAACAGTACAACCCTTAAGCTTGCATAAATTATAAATAACAACCTTATATCCCTGTTTATAAGACTAAAATTCCTTTAACTCAAAAATAAACACAATTTACACAGCTTCTGTCCTTTACATGTTATCTCCCAACTTTCCCATGCGAATGACATCGTCTTTATTACTATCGGAATAAAGTTTATTATCGGTTGTTTCATCGGAATGTTAAAGAACATGTTCTGGAAGGAATGAGGTGTGCTACCCAAATATTGACAGTAGACTTAAGGGGAATGTGTCCACATGAGGTGTCGCTATTTATTTACACAGCTATAGAAATAGCAATAAGATGGGAGATACTGGAATGCATATGGAATAAAAGATCTAAGTGTTGTGTTTACAGTTGGAATTACACTAGATCCAGGTAAACCTAGGTTTCTGTTTACTTGTTTGTTTTATTTTGGTTGGATTGTCTGTACAAACATTAACGTTTACTTTGCATTTGAACGATAATTTATTTACCTCTGATTTAGCTGTTTTATTTCTTAATTTTTAAACTTGAAATTTATTGTTATTCATCAAATATAATTAATTTTATCAGCGCTATATGAAGACTTGTTCCTGAGTCATGGGTGTTTTCTATGTATTTAAGTATTTATAAATATTTATATATTATATATATCATTGCCTAAGTACCCTCAACACAAGCCTTATTGAGCTTACTGTGGGACTTAGTCAATTTGTGTAATAATTTTCTATAATATTTATTTATTTATTTATTTATAATATGCTATGATGCCAAAGGGTCATTACATGGTTTCCCTTGGGGATCTCTACAACAGTATTGTTCTGTAATGAGTACATACATTCAATTCTACTAACTGCGATCTTACCAGTCCACCTTGGAAAATTATCTTATTATATATTTAATAATATTCGTCTTCGACCACTTGTGGGCTTAGGCATTTCTTCTCCAGTAAGGACAGGCGGGGTAAAAGAAACAGTTTATTTTGCATTGGCAAGAGATACCGTATGCGCAAAGTCGTTCTACGCAAGTATGTATAAAGTTCATTTGATTACTATAACTAGCTTATAACTAAAATAGGCCCTTGAGGCATTGTACCAAGGATGCTGTCGGCATTTCCTCGTTGTATCTCAATACTGATACGTTGTGCGAGGAAGCCGCCAGCTGTTCGGTCACCAGTTACGTCAACCAGACGTTTCGCGATTTCTACAAAAAACTTGTACGCGCTGGGACCCCATGGAACTAGAGTTTCAACGCCAAATGGTACAAAATAGTTCATTTTATTTATGCAATAATTTTATTTTCTAGTATAGTAAACACCCCTATATTGGGATGGTAAAGACAAATCCTGTAAAACAAGTATTTACCATCAGTTTTTAATCGCTGGCAACATTTTACTATAAACAAGAGCCAAAGAGCTGCTTAAATTTAATTTTGCATTGATATTTGTGAAATTGAAAATTAATGGCGCCATACATCCCATGACTGGAGCAAAAATTAATTAAATTACATAAATTTTAATTGGTTAATAATATTGAAACCTATTTCAGTAGCTTTCATTAAATACATAGAAGACGAATTGAACATTCAACTTTTGAAGCATAAAGCGGTAGAAATTTTACAGATGTCGGTGACATATCGAAATATTCCAAATTTTCTCTTAAATGTCCCATGACTGGTGCCGTTAACATATATTATTATCGTTTAATATACATAGTTTTTACCATCTTAAATTAACTGCTTATTTTCCCTGCAAGTTTTTCTTTCATCCCCATCAAACCTTATATGACATTTATTTCACCTGCGATCTTGACCATCTCGGTGCAGATTTTTAAGCCTCTATAATTTAAAAACCCCCTACGCTATACTAATGTCAATAAAAACCATTTTATGCCAAAAATGCCTGACATCATTTTCGAAAAGAGCTGACACTCTTGAAAGTGCTGGATCGATTTGCATCAAACATAGCTAAGAAACACCCGAGGGATATACTTTCACGCAAAAAAACCTGCATCGAAATTGATCCATCCGTTGGAGAGCTACGATGCCACAGACAGCCAGACAGACATTGGCGTTAAACATATAACACCCTTCTTTTTGCGTTGGGAATTAAAAAATGACCATCTAAAATCGTTAATTATTAAAAACTGATACCGAAATCTAGGCGACTTGAATAGGCCATTTAACCTCTAAACATACAGACTGTCGAGAGATATTCTCGAGACGGGGATATTTACGAAATATTAAGCATTCACCACTTCATTTCCACTCCAATGCGACTTCAAACATTATCATAAATTACTAAGAATCATGGCGAATAATAACGTTTAGTGCTTGCGGCTACGAGACGACTCCGATGGGTCTATGTTAATTTGTAAATATGGTTTTTAGACATCTTCAAACTTAAACTGTAATGCACTGTACCCGGGCGGATTCAATGTGTTTTCAGCATAACTTTAGCCACAGTAGCAATATATCTCTACTTACTTTTTTATATACTTTTTTTTTATATTTGGGGATAATGTTACACAGATCGACCTAGCACCAAACTAAGCAAAGCTTGTGCTATGGGTACTAGGCGATGATAAGCACACTTATATAGATAAATAAATACATACTTATATACATAGAAAATACCCATGACTCGGGAACAAATATCTGTGTTCATCACACAAATAAATGCCCTTACCGGGATTCGAACCCATAGGCAGCTTCATAGGCAGGGTTACTACCCACTAGGCCAGACCGGTCGTCAATCCACGATCGGCCGCCAACGTATAATATCTTAACTTTTTTCTTTAATTTAACTTCTGCAAAACAGAAAATAAATTATTGAATTAAAAATAAGAATAAAAGCTTCTGAATAGGAAATAAAACAGCACAGTAGAAAGAAACCGTAAATTAAATTAAATTAAATATCATTTATTTTCAGGCAACTGAGGCCCATACATACCTTACAAACTAACATACATGTATGTATGTAAATAATAAAAATCTTAAAATAATTTTGCCGACGCAGTTTTCGGTTGCGCAACCTGTTCCGGCGTGGGATTCGGCTGATTTCCTCGAAACCGCCGAAAAATAAAAACTAAAAACGACATTGTAAAAGCCGTAACGTCTAAACGTCCCTCAATTCCGCTATTTAAGCTCCATCCATTTTCAATGGTCCTTTAATTGTACATCAAAATGAATCTTAGATTTATTCCGATTCAGTAATTATTAGGCTCAAAGGAATCGGGAATGGCTTAGTAATTCATCAGGGAGCTTTCCTACGGTTTCTTAGAAGAAATTGTAGGCCAGAGGGTACCTTAGTTATTGAATGGAAAAATATTATGGGACGAGTTATGTTACGGATACCTTATATAAGAGGTGAAAGTAAAAGGTTAACTGAAAGAGATTCCTGAAAGGGATGAGTTCGCATTTGTAAAAATGATGTGTATTCTTTCCTGTTTTATGTTTCTTTTTGTACAATAAAGTGTTTTACTACTTTACTACTATTTGATTAAGAAGAAATAAAAATGTGTTTTACAGTACATATGGTGCTACTTTACCGCACTAGTGCGAAAAGTAGCATATTACGTTACTGTGTTGAACAATTAAAGGGCCATATGTACTGTAAAACGTTGTACGATACATGTGCGAATAGGTAATTTGCAACTCGTGTCGATTTAAAACACTCCCTTCGGTCGTGTTTTAATTTATCGCCACTCGTTTCGAATTTCCTAATTTCTCGCACTTGTATCGTAATGTACTATTTTTTACGACTGTATTAGAGCGAGATCCCAGAGCCGCTAGACCTTACTTATATTCTCATGAATAAAATGTATGGGATAATGTAGTGTTAGTGTGTACTGTTAATGTCTGCATACTTGCTATATTGGCCCGCGGCCATTTGTCCGGTACAAGGTGCTAAATTTAGGTAAAAATATTACTAACTTTTCTTAAATTCTCATGGCTGATTTTTATGTATATTTAGAAAATATTGTTAAAAAATTATACTTAACATTGCCAGACCATTTCCGCCGCAGGGAACTATTACCAGACTATCGCCGACAAAAAAAAAAAAATTATTATCCCATACGTTTTATTCATGAGAAAATATGTAAGGTCTGGCGGCTCTGGGATCTTGGACTATAATGGTTGAATTAACATTTCGTATACCAAACTATAATTGTATGCTTTTTACAAGCTTTTATTTAGTTACACCTGTCCCGTTGTCTGTCGGTCTGTAATCAAATCTTGCAAGTTGAATTTGATCCACTTCCCGGTTTCCGATTGAGCTGAAATTTTGCATGCATGTAAGTCGGTTGACAATGCAATATTATGGTACCATCGAGCTGATCTGATGATGGAGACAGGAGATGGCCATAGGAAATCTGTGATAAAATAACGCAACCTAATTGTGTTTGGGGTTTTTATAATTAGCTCGATGAGTATTATTCACCTGTCTAAAAAAGTACAATCAGCTTTAAAAGCTTGTAATAAAAATGTATATTAATGGTTGCCAAAAATTATCATGTATGGGCGTCCACTCAACTATAAGATTCTCTTCTATACGGTACAGTCAACTTTAAAAAAAAATTACCAATCACGTGCCGCGGCGCTCCCATAGAAAGTACTAAAGGGACGCGGAGCGCGGCACGCGGGGCGGGAGTCACGCGTTTATGTCTATATTTATGTCTACTGAGATTCTTACCAATTTTTAATTCATTATTTAGGTTTTATAGTAAAAAAGTATTATTTTAGATGACTCGTAGAAAAACTATTGTATACAATAGTGATATAATCAAGCTTTTCAATCTCGTCCCTTACTTAGGCAACTCAGCAAGCTTCGTACCCTAAACACGGTACTCGACTGAAAAGCTCTCTTTTATATCACGATTGTATAAAATACTATTATTTTATCTTATTTGGTATGGTAAATGCCCAAAATGAAGAGGGGGCAAAATTTCAAAGTCTAGTGACTAGATCAAGTGGGCTATCATTTGAAAGAGCTCAAATTGTACATTAAACATTTTTATTTTCATAGTGAAAAAGAATTGATTTATGGAGGAAAATGTGAAAAATAATAAATTATGTCCGAAGTTTACCGAAAAAAAATTATGATTTTTTTACGTATTACATTACTATAATTTTTACAGGAAAAATATTATCAGAAATATTATCTTGGTAACTTTTTTTTAATTAACTAAATACATTACCGATTTCAGTTTGCAATTTAACCAACTTTACGCCTGTTTTTTACATCTTGAAATTTCTATTAGATTACATTAAAGACACCTTTATTCAAATAAAGGCAAAAAAAATCGGTTCACATGATAGAGAATTATCCTCGAAAAACCAACATAATTATGTACAGTCAGCATCAAAAGTAGCGGTTGAAACAACGCGCCAAAAGTATCTGATATTCCGGTTAACTTTTCCAAATGTAGATAATTTTCTAAAATTCGCGTTCAAAAATGTATCTTTTACAGTCTTAGTTGTTCTATATTAAAGACATCACTTTTTGTTAAGCTGTTACAGAATGGTAGATACTTATGAAGCGTTATTTGATCCGCTGCTTTTGATGCTGACTGTCCATTACATCGCGCAAATTAGACCATTTGTAGATAGATGGCGCTGTACACGATAATGCTTAGTATAGGTACATCTGATCAAAAGTCTTTCGCCTTTATAGTTACACGAGATAATTCAACGTTTGTACGGAACCCTCGGTGCGCGAGTAAAACAAACTCGCACTTGACCGGTTTTTTTATCTATGGGCCTATTGCCTGAAATAAAGATTTTCATTTCATTTCATTTCATAAACCACCAGTTGTCAGACAAATTAACAAAGTATTTGAAGTAGTTGAGGAATGGGGACACAAAGCACTATTTCCTGGAAGATATCCTGCAGGCGACGGAGGCCCACAATTACGGAGCTGAGGATTTCATTGCCAAATATTTTCCTTTATCCGCTAGGGGGCGGTGCAAGTGAAGAGGTTTTGACTATCGTTAGTTTTTATAGCAAAAATTAAACAATCTTGACATGTTCTTTTTATTGAAAAACGCTTTAAAATATTACTTATGAAAGTAAAATAATGTAAATAATCCTATATGATTTATAACTGTTACCAATTGCTGTGACTTACACGAGGCCTGGCAAAAGCTTCGAGTCAGAAAATGCCTGTTTCCATCGAGATCTACATAGGTTTTCATATTTGCATTTTTTGTGTTTTTCTCAAAAATGTGGCATACTTTATATACACGTTCACTTCGCGTCGTTACACGCACCGCGCCCCCGGCTTCATCCGCGCCGTGCGTTACCGTCGCTGGGACCAAAATTAGACACTGCGTTTTCGATTTACGAACAAAATGCGACCATTTCCGAGCATAATTAGATTTTTACAGAATTTGATGTATATTAACCACAGCGGTATCATCGACGATCTGTCTTGCCAAGTGGGTAGTGACCCTGCCTATGAAGCCGATGGTCCAGGGTCCAAATCCTGGGAAGGGCATTTAATATGTGTGATGGAGCACAGATATTTGTTCCTGTCATGGGTGTTTTTGATGTATTTATAAATATTTATATATTACAATTACATCGGTGTCTTAGTACCCAAAACACATTACAAGCTCTATTAAGCTTACCGTCGGACTTAATAAGTTTGTCTGATAATTACCTATTATGTTTATTTATTCATCGTCGCTAATAATTAATAGAATAATTAACACTTTTGTTTTGATCGTCGCTAATCTCATTAGTTTTTCGTTTATTTCTTATTTCGTATTAAGTATTTAGGTACTTATTGAGTCACGTGTTCTTTACTCGTCTTGTTCGCTCTTTGTCATTATCTTCTTTGGTCATATTTTATAAGAGGTCTCTCATCTTAATATGTCTTTCGTTTATCTTCGTCTCGACCATGCGTTCCGTGGCCCTCCTCCTTCAGGGTAAGAAAGAAAGGTTAAACATATGACGTCTCTAGCCGCTTGTCGCTTACACCACCCTCCTTTTTCCCCCAGCCTTCATTATTGAAAGGTCGCAATATAACCGCCCCCGCCCGCCGTCTCGTAATTAGGACATCTGTTGTGATATTACGAAGGTGCAAAGCTTCAAACGTATTGATTTTCAGCAGGTGGGTGGATCAAACAAGGCTCTCATGGACTTTGGAATTTGCGATTAGTGTTTTTGTTAATTCCAAAGGAATGACTTCTAGCCTAGTAAGTAGTGAGCCTGCCTACGAAGAAGGAGGTGCTAGGATCGGATCCTGGTACGGTCACGTCTGAAAATATAAATACGGACCAAAGCGAAGAGCATTTAAAAGTTTTCGCCGTTTACTGAGAATCACCTCTTTTAAATTATGGTCTTTAACATAAAAGTATAAAATCTAGAAGATTTTACGAGCATTTTGAAGATCAAATGGGATAGTTCAAGGAACTTTCCTAATTGGTGACTCTATAAAATATGTCACAAAATTTAGAATTTTTATGAGATGTCTCTCGTATAAAATTGCTGGGTGTTTATACTTATAAATTTTATGATTAAGTTAGAAGCTACTATATTATCTGAACTGTAAACTAACGGCCTGATTCGAAGAATGATTAAGACACGTTTAAGATCTTTAAAAGATCGATAACTAAAGGACATGTAGAAATTGACGTTTATTTCGATTCCGCTGTGATCCCAATAAGATCTATCTACGATATTTCTGTGACAAAGTGACATCGGTTGCCCGAATCGAGGTGCTTCTGTCAAACATATGACATACAAACGATATCTAAATGAGAACTTATCGTTATCGTATTTCATTCTTCGAATAGGGCCGTAAACCTATGTTGGAGGACAGATACTTGTTCTAATACGAAATAAAGTAACGATTTGAAGTACAGAGTGTTATTTCAACCCTAAGCATACTTAATCACTTGGCTGGCGCGATGACCTAAAATGAGTCTTGGCCTCCAACATAAGAGAACGCTACTTTGCTCGGTCCAGAGCGAATTTACGCCAGCTTTCGCTGATGCCGAGCTCACTGAGATCTGCCTTCACTCTTGGGCAGATCCCAACGATATGGGACTGCCCCTAAGCACAGATAATACGTTAGCAGTACTCTACTGCTAACGTATTATCTGCGGTAAGGATATGGTCGAAGAAGCTCTTGAGTACCTAGTTGACGGATCTCTCCTAAGGGAGTAATTACACAAAAGATCCCTATGGGTCGAATTCTGTCTGCAAGGACCCCCCATAATCATAAGATAAGATAATATCTGTGGTATTACTAGACCGATACGACCTACAAGAAAAGAGCATGTCTTAAAAGCCAACGCAACGCACTTGCAACATGTCTGGTGTTGCAGGTGTCCATGGGCAACGGTAAATGTTTACCACTGGTGATTTGTCTGCTCGTTTACCTCCTTACTGTTCAGTTTGCATCACAAGAAAGTATTCTTAAGAAAACTTATCCTGTGGAACCGGGTACGTCTTTAAACTACGTCCAAAAAAGAGGTATGAGCATTGTGAATGTCATCTCGCTTTGTGTGGTAGGGCACAGCACAGCGGATGTCATTCCAGATCTAGAGCAGAGCCCAACTGGGGAAGTACCTCCACCTTACAGAAAACCGCAGCCAAATAACACTAGACCCTACTCAGTGTTGTGTTCCTGCCGGTGAGTAAGGTTCTCAACGAGCTTGCGGAGTATTAGGGTTGGCAACGCCCATGTAACTCCTCTGGAGTTGCCGGCGTACATAGGCTACGGAGCCTGCTTATCATCAGGCGGGCCGTATGCTTGCTTGCCACCGACGTAGAATATAAATAAAGGCAGGCGTAGACATGCAGACCATGTGATACTGATCTAACATGGATCTGACATCATTCCAATATGAGATGGTTCCAATTTCCTTTAGAGCAATTGCGCATTATGTCAATCTTCAACCAAAAACATCACTTTTGACACTGATAAATCACTATTAGATCACTATCCATTTAATTAATAAAACTCAAATTGGCTTGTTCGGCAGGTCTTCAGACGTAGACTATTTGCGCCATCAAGTCAGAAATACTCAAAAGCTTTTTATATAACTTAATTTTTTTTCCACAAACGTTGACATCGACCCAGAATTCGGGAGTTCAGAATGTCCTCTAAAACAATAAAGGTGGATTGGTCTTCATAAATTGTTCGGCCCCTAAGAGATTCTGCTGGTTATTTATGTCTGAAGTTTTGTACGGAAACACAGTACAGGGCGGAGCGGTAGAGGAACGTTGTTTTATTTTGCAATTGAAGGTTGAGGGAGGCGATGACTGAGATACGCGTCATACTCGTGATCGGGTGCTGTTATAAGTATGTAACTCTACTTTTGAGTGGCATTAACGTGAGACATTTCATTCAGTTCTTGTCTGTTTGTCTGATTTTATTTCTTGTCTTGTAATTATTTATATAAGAATTCAAGTCTTGGAGACCCTTTACATATCCAAGGATAATTTAACTCTCGTTTTTTCTTATAGTTTTTTTTGTGTAATCCAACATTTAGAGACTGTATACATAAGGGATATAAATTATCTACTGATGTATCTTCCTGTATGTACAAACGGATTAGAGTTTTAGCTCAAGTACATATGAAATCCTATATTCCCCTACTGTTCCACCGTTCTCTGTTACTCGTGGATTCAATTCCTGAATTATAAAACGGCCATTATAACAGCGGATTAGCGCAGTAAATTGATTCTTCTCCGGTCTCGGGGCTTAGCACGGATTGGGCTTTTCTGCTTGTTTGTCTGTTCTACTTCTTTACTTGGCGATTTAGCCCCTACCCAACTTATGGCTGAGTTCCATTGATCGATAGGGTCCGTATGCGGGGTGCAGGAGATTTCCATAAAGCATGCCATACATTCATTCATATTTATTTCGTATATAGGCCCATATATATAGGCCATAGGGCCCGCATTCGGGAAACTGTTTTCATTGGTCGATAGGGCCCTCATGCGGGGTGTGGGATATTTCCAAAACGCATGCCATTAAGAGTTTCACTAGTCGTTATACCACCTTACCGCCTGCGGGGAGTCACCTACATGCTGTATATCGACCGAACTATCAACTAATGAGTTTCACTAGTCATTATGCCGCCTTCGGGGTAACCCGCACGCTTTATATCGACCGAGTTATCGACCACTGAAATAGAGCCATCAGTCTGATGCCTATAGATACACTACGCAGTGTTTCTTTTTCTACGGTTCTCCTTTTAAAAATATCCATCAAATTTATGATGATGGTGAAATCATCATAAATTTGATGGTGAAATCATCATAAATTTGATGGATATATGCGAAATATATATATGCGAAAAGTGTACTCGAAGAGCATAACGTTGTTTGGTAGTTGCTTTTAGAAACTGTCACGATGGATGACCGGGTGTTAATTAGAGAATGGTTAAACGCATTTCGCCGCTGCACCTCTTTATACAACAGGAAGCGCTAGCTTCGGCGGTACGTCTCAAAAAATCGAATCTCTGGAGACCACCCAGGGTACCACACACCGAGATCCTCTACGAGGCGATAGGTAAGGAACCGCTAATAGAAGCGGTGACTGACAGGATACCCAGGCAATACATCTTCGACAAGAAATACAAGATACAGTTACACGAAGAACCTCGTGAAGGACTTAACCCGAGAGAGCTGAGAATCTTCACGGATGGATCAAAGACAAGGTCAGGCACTGGCGCGGGAGTATTCTCAGAGGACCTAAACATACATATCTCAACACCACTAGGCGCCCACAACACAGTCTTCCAGGCGGAATGTATGGGCATCATAATGGCAGCACACGCAATCGTCTCAAGGAAAGTAGAGGACTACCCCATCCGCATACTCTCTGACAGTCGGTCAGTACTGCAAGCTCTGCAAAGTTATACTTTGACCTCAGGGCTAATCTACGAATGCCACAAGGCTCTGGCAGAGGTAAGCACCACCACCAGCGTAACTCTGCAGTGGATTAAGGGACACAGCAACTCGCGAGGGAACGATGCAGCCGACATATTGGCGAGAGGTGGCTCGGAACTGAGGGTGGCAGGACCGGAGCCAATCATACCTCTGCCTTATGCCTGGCTCCGGAACATGCTGAGACGCAACACCAAGGTAAAACACCAACAGTACTGGTCTAACCTAGGCACGTGCAGGCAGGCGAAGGAGGCCCTCCCGACAATCGACCCCGGTTTGTCGAGGAGGCTGAGACAGCTGAAGAGGCCACAGCTCCGGCTTTTGACTGGGGCCATAACCGGCCACGCCCCACTAAACAAACACCTATTAACCCTACGTGTTACAGATAGCCCCCTCTGCAGAGCGTGCATGGAGGAGGAGGAGACAGCCGCCCACGTCATTCTTGAATGCCCAGGGGTGGCAGAATACCGGGCACAATACCTCGGTTCCCCGGGGTCTCTCCCAGAAGTCGTCGGCAACATCAAGGGTCTGCTAGGCTTCCTGGTAGAGTTGGGTTGGCAGGAGTAGTGCCGTCAACCCACCATCACGCAAAATAGGCGCGAATTGCGACGTCGAGTTGCGGAAACCCAGCCCGCGAATACGAATAACGAATAACGAACGCATTTCAACACAAATTCTTCATTAGCTTCACACTTCCATGTTAGTTCGTTGAATAATAAGATATCAATATTGCACTTTAAACAACATTTATGAGCAAAACACAAAAAACCTCGAAATAACTTCGCCATTTTGAACTTTTTGAAGTTTAAACGGAAATCCTTATACGGTTATGATGGTTGCACTTCTCTATATGACAGCGTGGATAACTCCATAAGGCGTATGATGGCCTGTTGATCGGTACTGATTCCCGACCGAAGAGATTCTTACGTATTTTTTACTTCGATTCAGAAAAGGAACTCAGGTTCCTGGCGGCATCGTTTAATAAAGTAATAAGTTTATTTAAGTAAGTATAAACACTTCGCTCCAAATTTATAAAATTATCAAAAAATCGCCAAACGCTTGCTATGGTTAATATACATCAATTTATGTAAAAAACATTTTCCATAATGTAAATATCCTGAGAGTAAAATGGGGTCTACGTTTGTATGGAGAAGCGGCCTTTTCCTCTTAATCGTAATATTAACTTAATGTAGCAATGAGGCGCCACTGCAAAGTAAACATTAAAATTAGGTCCTTAAATTTAGGTTACAAATAGATTATTATATTATTAATATAACGATCAATATAGTATTAAAACAAGTACAAATTGTGTTTAAACAGTGATATTGACTGTACACAGTGTATATGTGTAATTGAAATGTTTCTCGTTAAAATTGTGTTATCAGACTGTACCTATTTGACTTCATTTAATAACAGTTCATGACATGACGCGAACTTTTAAATTAAATCACTAAAGTTTTGGTGATAATCTTAGACCTTGTCTTTTATAAATATTACAAAAAAAGGTTCGTGACGTTTAAAACTGTTAAAAAGGAAATATGAAATTGTGCATCTTTTTTATTATGCCATTGTTTATATGTTAATTAAAATACTTCTTAAGTTTTGGCTACCCTTAATTTAATTTCACCTATTTTCAAAAATTCAAAAAAAGGTATAGTGTAAAAGTTCTCAAATCATAGAATGTCTATTTGTTTCTCAAAATACCACATTCCTATTAACTTTTCATGCCATTTTCTGGCTGAACATGTATTGCTACTCAACAATAATGTACCTACCAACCATCTTATGTATACCATGTTTATCGCAATAAATTATTTCGTTCATTCATTCCCAAAACACCTAAACTTCAAATCGACGTAGTGTCGTCGAAATCGACATAAATGTCAAATGACGAACATTAATCAGTGCGATTTTATGCAATATAATCATCTTTAATTCCAGCAGATTGTTAAAAGAATATTGTTAAATACGACAAAGGTTATAAAAGTGCATTTAAGACATAGATAAACTGATTATATTTATAAAAAAAAATCCCATAGAAAATGTTGCTTTTTAAAATTTAGGCATTTTGAAACTTGGACGATATGATAAAAGTCATTATGATATTCAGTAATTTATAGAAGGAAACAATTTAACATTTAATCATTTTGAGACTATGTAAGTAATTTTCAAATAAAGGACATGTAAATCAAATGAAAATGAAACTCTTCACCAAATAATGCTATCAATTGCTCAATAAATTAACATAAAATATAAGTGCACATGATTTCAAGAACATTATCATTGACTTATCACATTCATGGAATTGCAATCAAATCTCATCCGTTCAGTGTAGGTATTTTTTTGTTCTGAACTTTTGACCAATGACTTATATGGTTAATGAAAAAATACTGATACTAAGATTTTTTGTTGCTATGTGCTGTGTTTAAATTTGTAAGCTATAAGATTATTATAATGCATTTTAATTAAAGTAGGAACCGGTCAACATTAATATTTATTTTTTAAATTACCGTCAAACAAGCTAACTTTGCCTCCTATATTTGCCCAAAAACAAATTCGTTTACGTATGTAGATAAAGCTATAACAGTTATAGTTACATTTCTATTTTTATATACATATAATCATGGTAGAAAAAAAGATAGAATATCATTTATTTCAGTATAAATACACAGTTATACAATACATACATAAAAGTCGAATTCATTGTAAGTACATATTTATCACGTCACAACTTAAAATAAAAGTAAATAATTTTATATAATCAATAGAAATCAGTACACAAAAAACTTAAATAAAACACTATTATTACAAAAAAAAAAAAAAAAAACAAGCACCACTATATAAACACAAACTTAAAATTATTTAACTAAAGTAAAGCCCGTCCTGTGACATGCCTTGTCCAAAAGTCCCCATCACACTCGCAGCGTTGCCACGCTGTATGGCGATGGAGACCTGTTGGACAAGCCAAGACCCAGAACGGGGATCGTTCCCCCTCTCCCTTAGCCGCCGACCCAGTTCCCTGAACAATTCGGACGCCTCGCTGCACCAGGGTCCGGCTGTCTCGACAGCAATGGGCACAAAATCGTACGCCCCCTGTAACCCGGAGTACTTGGCACGCTTATTTTTGGCGGCAATTTCTGCCGCTGAACCCGCGGCCTTAACCGTGTGTCTTAGATGGGATGCAGCAAATGTACTAACACATGTCGCATCCCATAAAAGACACCGCCCCCTCCGCCAGGGGACTAAGGTGAGCCCGTCGGGTCTTTTACCGTCCGACCGTGACAAGCCTGGTGGTTCCAGTACGCACGGGATATTGGCCGACACCATTGCCCGCCGCACAATTTCATTTAAAGAGTGGTGTCTAGGGAAACGACCGGCGCACCTTTGGCAACTCAGCCCGTGATGGCCACTCTCCTCAACCATCATGCCACAAATACACCGGTGTGCGTTGCACACTTTGCATCCCAGCCTTAGGGCCACTGCAATTCTCAGGGAGTCGTTGTCCAACAGTGTGCCCAGGTGCGGAGATGGCAAAGCATGCAACCACGCTCCCGACTCCGGCATGGAAACTGCCTTGAGGCGCGCCAAGTCGGCCCCCGAAGCCCCACTCTGTAAATTTGCGCACGCAAGTTTGCAAAGGATGTCATCCCATGCCCTCTGCGTCACCAAGCTATCGGGACGTTCACTGGTAGGGCATAATGTGGCCCATTTTGCCAAAGCCTCGGAAACGTATGGTACGCACACGTCGCTACCCTGGATTCCCAGAATACGAGCAACGAGACCAGCTGAGCCATGCGCCGACGCCAAAAAGGCCACCAAACCGACGTCCTGCACCCGCCGAATACCAAGACCGCCGTAACGAACCGGTAAGGAAGCCTGACGCCACTGAGTATCATTCAGATTCACATTTAGCAGCGATTCCAAAGCAACCTTGAGCGTGTCGTCCAGAGAAAGCAGATCCTGTTCAAAAAACCAAGTTGGAGACGTGCGCAAAGTGTACACCATGCGGGGCAACGCGAAACAATTCCGCAACAAAATGAGGGAGACGTGTGCAGCCAGATGCGCCAAATGCTCGCGTACTCCCGAGAGTGCCTGCCTTTTAAGTTGTAGTACAGAGCTGACACCCTCGGAAAACACGGGAGCACCTAGCAAATGGAAAGAGGATTTATCAATCTGCCTCATTCCGGGCAGAACTACTTCAAGCTCCGTAAAAGCTTCACAGGATATGCCCCCGCAGGTAAAATACTCGCACTTGGATGGATTAATCTCCAGGCCGATCTCTTTAAAAGCTGGTATTAAGGTCTTTAAACTCTCAACGACCACATCTGGGCTACCTCCAATGATGCCGTCATCCAAATACCACACATTTAACGGAGCGCTCACCCCCGAGATTATTTTATGGATGGCCAAGCAGAAAATAAGGGGTCCCAGGGGGTCTCCCTGTTGAGCACCGACTTGCGACTGGATGACATCACTAGAGTAGAATAGGTTACTTGGAGAGGAATAGCATTGGTAAATGAAGGGGTATAAAGAGGGAGTTCTTTCTAGGACCTCCTTAAGAATGATGTCTCTTTCCACCGTGTTAAACGCATTTTTTATATCGATCTTAACAATGACATTACCAGATGCATGGCGTTCAACAGCATAATGGCGAGTGGCATGAATCGCCGCCTCACAGCCCAGCACAGTGCCGAAGCCCATCTGCCTGGGGAGTAAATAGCCAGACATTACCTCCCTTACTGCTCGACAGCAAAGTTTAGCCGTGAGATTAATTATATATTTATTTTGTGATAATACTATATACAACAAGCAATCTGCTTGGCTCGGGAATTTGCTGCGAGTTGTCAAATATAGGGTAGGTATATTTTGTGGGCAAAAAATTGATGTTAAATTAATGCAATTTAAAAAAATTAGAACCCTTTGACAAATATTTCCCGGTTTCAGTTATAAATATAAGGCGTAAATTATATCTATTTTGGTTTAAGTAAACTATCAAGGCCTAAAGACACACAATTTTGACGGTGGGCAATGTAAACCTGTGGTGACCGGTCTGGCCTAGTGGGTGATCCTGCCTATAAAGCCGATGATCCCGGGTTCGAATCCCAGGCATTTATTTGTGTGATTAACACAGATTTTTGTTCTTGAGTCATGGGTGTTTTCTACGTATATAAGAATTTATTTATCTACATACGTATCACGGTGCTCACGAGGAACCCGAAAGATTTTAACCGCGTACTTCTGAGGCCAAAAGAAGGAAAAAATGTTATATGAGTTTCAGTAAATTACGCCAAAAAAAATTTTTTTTTTTTGTTTTTTTTTCAAATTTTGAACGTTATTTGTACATAAAAAGTGAATGTTATTGTAAAACTCGCACTTAAAATATTTTTTTACGATTATTTTTTTTGGAAAACTAGTTCTTGCAAAGGTTACTTGTCACTTTTTGACATCTATCAATAAGGATATTTAGACTACGCCCCATAATGGCATCATCGCGATCAAAAAGGCGTATTGCACTAAGTTACGATAAGATGTTTTTTTTTACATTGGTATTAACTTTTAGGCGAAATTTAGAAATGTTTATATGACATTTTAGTCTCTAAATGTGATCAGTAATACACTGTCAAAATCTTTCGGGTTCCTCGTGAGCACCGTGTATATATCGTCGCCTAGTACCCATAGTATAAGTTAAGCTTAGTTTGGGGCTAGATCGATTTGTGTAAGATTGTCCCAGAAATAGCTTTATGTAAAATTGCCTTAAGAATCGACTAAGCTCTTATTCATTGTATTCATTACCCATAGTCCCTATATCTTTAATCCTGAGAGCATCGGAATCTGCAGAATTCACTGATAACGCTACGCAGAAACCTATCTAGAGTATTCCATACGTAAATAATCAGTCATAATGTATAAGTTGTATAATAGTGACCTTTCTAGATAGCGTAGCGTAGTGGCAGCGGAATTTCTTCTTTCAACAAGCTACAAGAAGAAGTAATTATCTAAATAGGTTTTGAGGGGTAAGATAGATAGTGTTGGCCTCCTAGAAAGGTTTCTAAAACTTTCTGTACCTGATGCGTACTGTAGTAGACGGAGGCGACCGCCCCTACTGGCCATAGTGCGCACGCGTACTCGTCTGCGCCTGCACTCCCCCGTATTGCGTGCAACTGCGCTCGCTAACTCCTTACTCACGGCCCTACCAGAGTGTGATCTGTTTGCAACAGGGATAGGAAGGCTAATATCTGAGTGGAAGGGAATGCTTGAAAGGATGCACGACAGATATTCGTAGATGTAAGTTAGTTTTTAATTAATAAATAAGTAGTTTTTAAGTAATGAATCTACGTAACGCTTTGGCGTAAGCTGTAATGTTATAAAAAAAAAAAAAAAAGTAGGAATGAACTGTCGCCTGAGGTATTTCCGGACCGATACGACCTTCAAACCTTCAAGAAAAGAGCGTACTCCCATCTTAAAGGCCGGCAACGCACTTACCCCTCTGGTGTTGCAGGTGTCCATGGGCGGCGGTGATCGCTTACCATCAGGTGATCCGTCTGCTCGTTTGCCTCCTCTACCATAAAAAAAGGTACAGAATTCTTACACCGACACAATACAAATACTCTTTACTGTATCATAAATAACATTAAAAACCGGCCAAGAGCATGTCGGGCCACGCTCAGTGTAGGGTTCCGTAGTTACTCTTCCGTCACAATAAGCTAAACTGGAGCTTAAAGTATAGTAAATTGTTAACCAAGGGATGAAACGGTACCTTTCACCCGAGTAAAACAAATAGGCAAATTTGCATAATCAGTACCTAATTAAAGTAAGTCTTTTTACTATGAAGGGAAAACTTTTTGCGATAACTCAAAAACAGCTAAACTGATCATGTCCGCTATAGTTTTCATTTAATGTCTTTCTTAAACTCTACTTCCACGATTATTTTCATATTTTTTGGACCTATGGTTCAAAAGGTAGAGGGAGGGGACACATTTTTTTTTTCTTTCGGAGCGATTATCTCCGAATATATTCACTTTATCAAAAAATGTTTCTTGAAAACCCCTATTAGTTTTGAAAGACCTTTCCAACGATACCCCACACTCTAGGGTTGAAGCGAAAAATAAAATTCACCCTCACTTTACGTGTAGGGGAGGTACCCTAAAAAAAATTAAATTTTTAGATTTTATTGTACGACTTTGTCGGCTTTATCGATTTATATATCCATGCCAAATTTCAGCTTTCTAGCACTAACGACCACGGAGCAAAGCCTCGGACAGACAGACAGACAGACAGACAGATGGACATGGCGAAACTATAAGGTTTCCGTTTTATGCCATTTGGCTACGGAACCCTAAAAAGGTACATAATTCTTACACCGACACAATACAAATACTCTTTACTGTATCATAAATCATAAGTCATTTATTTCGTGGTAAAACTTAATTTATATAGAGAAGTATATATATTAAAAAAAGAAGATTAAAACATATTGAAATAGTTTACCACGAAATGGGCTCGCCTCAGCATAATGCTGACCTGAAGGTCAGAGCTGATCTTCCGGCGGCATTTGTGGGCCACGATTGCAACTGTACGGCATGGCCTCGTAAAACTGAACGCATCCACTTGCGACAGTAGCGCCATCTACGTGTATGACAGATAACAGACATGACAATGTCAGATAATCTAAAACGCCATGCCGTACAAGGTATTAATAAATAACAATGGAACAATTACATCAGTTTAAGTGCTAAACACATGAAATAACCAATAAATAATTGTACATTTTAGGATAGTCCAAAAAAAATACATTATGAATATTATTTTTCCACAAAGTTATTTTTATGTTTAGATTAAGTTACAAGTGTTTAGATTAAATACCGCACGCAAAACTACAACTAACTTAAATTGTATATTTCTCATATAAGCGAATTTATTGTAATTCTTTTGAGTATAAAGATTTCCTTAAACTGAAATACGCAAAAAAATATCCATACCAGTATTTAGAGCAATTAAAAAACATTTACAGGTTGCTATAAATGAAATGATTCTGCCAAACGAACATGTATGAAAATAATATAACCCATCAAAATTCTTCTTTGGAGATGTTTTAATACGTTATATCTATTATTTAAAATTATTTAAAAAATATCAATGTTATTTTTCGGTTAGTGTGTTTTTTTTTTGTTTGTATGAGATTATTGCAAATATCAAAATTATGGCGACCAGTAAATCTTTAGCAAATTAGTTCAAATTTGGTTTATAAATTACTATTTCATAATGGAATAAAGGCAGCCTTGTGGAGATAAAATTTATTATACTTTTTTTTCTTCATACAAAGTTGGACCACCCTAGTATATATCAATACAGAAATAAATACAATAAATATAGAACTCAACTAGAGGTAAAGAACAGGCGGTCTTATCTCTAAAAGGCGAGTTCTTCCAGGCAACGTTTAGGCAGAGTAAATCTAATACATTTATTTCTGTCTATAGGTTTTCAGTCACTTAAATGTCATCACATTTGTTTCATATAAATAAATAAATAAATAAATAAATATTATACGACATTATTACACAAATTGACTAAGTCCCACGGTAAGCTCAATAAGGCTTGTGTTGAGGGTACTTAGACAACGATATATACAATATATAAATACATGGAAAACACCCATGACTCAGGAACAAATATCCATGCTCATCACACGAATAAATGCCCTTACCAGGATTTGAACCCGGGACCATCAGCTTCGTAGGCAGGGTCACTACCCACTAGGCCAAACCGGCCGTCGAAATGTATATTGATTAACAATACATATTAAAATAAAAATTAAATTAAATTATCATTTATTCCAGGCATAATATACGTGTAACCCATATTTGTGTTAGTAATTTACATAGCAGTACCTGGGCGATCGCTCGGTTATAACTATTTATTGTAATATGGTGGTGTATAGGTGATAATCTTAACTACATTTTTTTACTAAATTAAACTTGTCTAAAACAATAAAAATTAAAACAATAAAATTATATATAAAATTGAACAAATAAAAAAAAAAGTTAGTCACCGGGCGAGATTCGAACCCGTAACACTCGTTTAGTAGTCCGCGTCTTAACCCGCTGGACCAGACGGACAGTGGCCAGCAATACGAAATTAGCGCCCACCGAGGATTCCGTACTTTTTAGTATTTGTTGTTATAGCGGCAACAGAAATACATCATCTGTGAAAATTTCAACTGTCTAGCTATCACGGTTCATGAGATACAGCCTGATGACAGACGGACGGACAGACGGACGGACAGCGGAGTCTTAGTAATAGGGTCCCGTTTTGCCCTTTGGGTGCGGAACCCTAAAAATTAAAACCAGGTAAAAAAAAAGCGCCCATGCCCACTTTTGGGATCTCACTATTTTACTAATACTATTTGTAAGTATGTAGTCACAGTAAAAAATCTAGTCAAACGCGGTAACCTAGATGTACCCAAGTGGGTACAATGGGCGGTAATGGGTTAAAGCTTTATATTTTGCTTTTATTCAATTATAAAGGTTCTATGAAGTAAGTAAGTAAGTAAATATTCTTTATTGCACCAACAATTATACATTTTACATACATGTAAAACTACAAATGAATTTTAAAGGAAAATAGAACCAGGTAACAACAGGCGGTCTTATCGCTAAAAAGCGATCTCTTCCAGACAACCTTTAGGTAGCAGGAAATTTAGAACTCATACAAAAGTCAACAGGTAGTGCAAGGAGCTAAATATGGAGACTATTAAACACAAACACACATACTACTTATATAAGTATTAAAACAATACCTAATATACTAATAAATATACAATATAATACAATATATAAATGGCAACTTAAGGTACAGATAAAAAGTATAGTTTCAGCTGATTTTTGAAAATGGGGAGAGATTTAGCTAATCTTAATTCTACTCGGAAAGCATTCCATAACCGAACAGCCCGGAAGGTATAAGAGCTATTATAAAATTTTGAAGTATATAATTATTATGTAATATTTGCCTGTAGGTATATGGCCTTTGGGCTATGTCTATTTTGTTGTTATTAGGTACTAACCCACTATGTGACTAATTATTACTAAGGAGGAAAACCGCACTGTATTTATTTACTAAGGAAGAGAGTTACAGTTTCCGCTCTAAATATCATATTATGTTGACTGCTATGATTTTACTAATGTCGCTGAATTGTAGGTGAAATTTGTGGATTCGTTTTATTTGCTACTCATTTTCGCATCGTCCGTCAAGATCTAATCTCATCCGCGAGTTGCCATTGCAATAATGTGCTATTTTAAAATTCTGTTGATTCGCTCTTTTTAATTCTTGGTTTAATTTTTAAATCTACCAACATTATTAACTATAGATGTTTGTAGAATTTCATATGCATTTAGTTGTATATATTTGTTTATTATATGTCATATATCATCATAATGTATAATATAAGTCTGTAGGGCTAAGATGGTCGGCTCTTTATCATTTGTCACCATACCTGTCACGTTCTAACAAGTATGTAAGTGCGAAAGTGACAGGCATAGTGACAAGCGATAAAAATGGAACTAAAATACTTTTTTTTGCATCGTTTTGTACAGTACGGATGTGTACCGTTTCCCTCAATTGCTCAAAGGTTAACTGGAAGATCCCTTAATGGGATAAGTTCGCCTTTGTATTAACGAGTTTTTTTTCTGATTGTTTTCTTTTTTTTTGTACAATAAAGTGTTTTGCTACTACTACACCCCCCTTGTGTTGCAGATGTCCATGGGCGTCGGTAATCGCTTACTTTTAGCTGCTAATATCATTAAAAAGATCCATCGCATGAAAATCACGGTTTTTAAGTTCCGTATCTAAAGGGTAAAACGGGACCCTATTAGTAAGACTCCTCTGTCCGTCGTCTGTCTATCACCAGGCTGTATCTCATGAACCTTGATAGTTAGAAAGTTGAAATTTTCACAGATGATGTATTTCTGTTACCGCTATAACAACAAAGTACGGAATCCTCGGTGGGCGAGTCCAACTCGCACTTTTCCGGCTTTTTTATTGTCCTTAATTGTTTTTATACTTTTGGTCTTCGGTGTAGATAGTTATTCTAATCTATGTCGCAAAACGGAAATGAATTAATTCCGTTTCCCCATTAAGAATAAAAAAATCAATCAGAAAAACTTGACATTGACATTTTTACTCACAAAGTGCACCCCTATCTTAAGATCGCGTAATAATTTAGCATATGCGGGTACTTGCATAAAAATGTTCCTGTACTTATTGCCGGTATGCGCTAAGTTGTACCTGATTAGAAATAATATAGATATTACGGGTAATGTTAGAAGATTAATTTTACTCAAGTTTACCTTGGTTTAACCCTTTACGACCGGTTCGATATAATTCTGCAAATTACTTTTAAAAAATCCTGCCCGCAAGTAAATTGTCTTTTCGAGCTCAGACCTATTCCGATCGAATCTGCAGACATTAGCGACACGTTTCAGTACTAAATACCGCAGGTCAGTAGGATCAGTCCGTCGCGAGACTGCTTTGAAGATGGTGGCATTTTTTGATGGGAGCAGTGGCACACGTAAGTTCTTAATTTTGTATAATTTTGGTATCAAACTTGTTATTTAATACTTAATTATTACAGTAAAAGAGTTATGTGTGTTTATTTATCACAAATTAGAGTAACAATAAGTTATTAAGGGGAAACTACATGCTCGTAAAAAATAAGTGCACGAATTTGTGGGTTCGGCCGTAGCCCGTAAATCGATGGTTATAACTATTTGCAAGTTTTTGTCTATCCGGCTTCTGCGCAGAAAATCAAATCAAAAGAAATAGTCATATGTTTGATAGTTTTATAATACTTTTCGTTTTGTAATGTTAGATTTGTGTTTTTTTAAGCGTCCATTAAGAGGCAAAAAATTCCTTGAAATTTTGTGCAATAATGATACGAGTATATCACATGTTGAGGAATTATACGATGACCTCGAAGAATTCCCTTATTCGCTTTTTGAATGAATTGAAAACGAAATCAAAGAATCAACGACGAATACGATGAGATGTACCTAAAGATCTGCTGATGGTGACAGACCCAGTGTCACTAGTTCGCAGGAAAGACAACAAATATGTTTTCCTTCTGTCTAACTGCTCGGGAACGATCAGCATTAAGGTTGTCAAGAGATGAGAGATAAAGATTCGGTCATACGTGTATGTTACAGCTTCCGAAAAAGTTATGAACTAATAAACCCATGGGAGACCTTTTTTTAAACAAGGAGATGGACACTGAAACTAAATTCTTTCTTTCTTTTTACATGTGAATGAATCAGTATTAATTTTATGGATATTCGCTTGATTGTGATGCCATAGGCCGTCCTAGGTGCGAAATACTGGATTTACTCGATTTTCGCTTCATAATCTTAGAAATGTTGGTTAAACCACCAAGAAAACGACGTAGTGAAGCATGTCTGAGGCGTCTGAGTGATGTTTCAGATGATGCTTCAATTTGACGATACCAAATCTCCAAGAGCCCGCCAATTTCAGACTGCTTCAGCAGGGCTATTACTCGTTGTATTAAATGCAACGTGTTCGTTACACGTCAAAATAATTTTTTCAAGCATTTTCTTTAGATGTAGTTGAATTGAGAGTACTTTACAATTGTTGATTATTGTTTTTAATCATTCTTTAATCGTTAAGATGTTGATTCTTAAAGAAAATTGTGATAATTATGCTAAATTGAATACTGATTACTTCATATGCTATGTATGTGCAGCATACACATGCATTGTTCTGTAAAATGTTGCGTTTTAGTCATATTATTTTACAAAACTCAATGAATTTGCACGTTCGTGCATTTCCAGATAGTTCCTGAACGTCACTTTCGTGCACGCGATTTTTTTTATGATAAAGGACACTAGGATTTTTTAAAACATTTTATACGCGTGTTTTATAACAATTAAAAACGGTTCACATGCATTTTTTATGAATCTTTGCAAAATATTTTTCCCGGCCGTAAAGGGTTAACTAGTTTTACCCAAGCCTTTTGAGTAACGGCCCGATTCGAAGAATGAGGTACGATAACGATAAGTTCTGGTTTAGATAAGTTCTCATTTAGATATCGTTTTTATGTCGTATAATTAATGATTAAACGAACTTACCTTAAGTGAAGTTCTATCATAATTATACGAAGCGCCTCGTCCGAAGAGATTAGTAACTGAAGATATATATATACATGTAGTTACGCCGGTAGGTGTCACCACTCTGCACTTAGTTTGGAGTTGTTTTTAAATTTTTATTCCTCAGTAAGTGGGTATGCCTAGATTCCACTTCCTGGCTGCCATCGCTCTGTCCGCTCATTAAGTTGAGAGAAATATTTTACATATATATGAATACATTGATTGATGTGTTTTATATAAGATAGTAAGCGGATGAGCGAAGCGATGGGTGGGAGGGAGTTATGTTACTAATCTCTTCGGACGAGGCGCTTCGTATAATTATGATAGAACTTCACTTAAGGTAAGTTCGTTTAATCATTAATTATACTTCGCGCCTCGTCCTCGAGATTAGTAACTGAAGATATATATATACATGTAGACTTTGAGAGTAATATTTCCCGAAAAACCATCAATCAATGTCGATATACTTATGTAATATAATATTAGACAATTTATACTATATTATAACCTCTCAGCATTGATACAGGAATCATTCTATTTATATGATATCAAAATAAAATCGACATATTTGTAGATATGTTATGTACTGTACTATAAAGTAGGATCGAATAATATCAGGCAAGATATCAATCTTTAACACCTTAAATACCATTAATTTATTGTATAAACTTGAAATTAGTCACTTAAGTGTACTTAAGTAAATTGAAGTCTTCATTGGATATTCATTGGTACAATTACAAGAATAAATGCCTACTATATATAAGATTTTGTAGGGCTATGCAAAAGTTTGTTTCTTAAATTAAACAGATGTTTCATCCTCTAACTTGGTACAATTTTTTGGTAAGTCAACAAATCTGTTAAACCTTAAAATATAATATATAATTATGTTTTTTTTTTTTTTTTTGTTAAACCTATTTCTAATAGCTTAGCAGTGTAATATACTCAATCGATACGAGATGAATACGTTATCTTTTCATTATTTATTTAATACGGATAACACCAGAGACAAACAGTCTTCATTACTTAAAATGGACCTTTGTAAAACTTTACAAAGGTATTGGACTGTCCGCTCCACCCTTTGGTGTTGCGGATGGTGTCGACGCCGACGCCGTGCGCGTGCGCGTGCGCGTGCGACACGGCGGCCCGCCGCGCCGACCATGCACTCGCTCAGTGTGTACTTGATCCGCTGACTGGGCGTCTGCGAGTCTACTGGTTTATGGGGCTTTTTAGCAGCGATGAACAAACAGACTGTCAGATATTCTTAAGGGCTTTCTTTTATTCACATAGCAAGAAATCGCCTCTGCTGGACATATAAAAAAAAAAGGGTTTTCGCGGAAAAAAGGTAGATATATAATAGGTTGCTTACGCCTAAGTCTTAATGTTTTTACAATATCTGGAATTCTAATAGATATACATTCAGAAGTTATTTCAATGTTTTTTATATTAATATTTCACTTGGATTCTGTGAGCCGTAGTGAGAGCCAGCAATGTAACCGTTTTGTTTGAAAGCCTTTCAATTTCATTTATCGCTTGGAAACCAATCGCTCAACTGATTTAATACAAGATTGGTATCCCAAGTTTCATTGTACTTAGGCGTCAGATGCCGTAGAGGAAAAAACTCATTTAATGAGTCTCTAAAGCCTGTCATCATGTGATATTGTTGGAAGGCTAAGGACAAGGCCGATCTATAGGAGTTTAATGTTCCATATTAACTACCTTCATTAAACAGATTGGTAAAAAATAGACTACCTACTGTCGGAATAGACGAGTCATACGTCGACAAAGTTATTATTAGAAAAGGGCCACCACTTTTTAAGACAAACATCATACTGTTTTATAGCAATAGGGAGGGGCAAATTTGGCGATAGGGAAGCTATCATTATATCCAATCAGGATGATGGTAGGCTTCTCCTCGATAGGGTTACCCGCACAATATCCTTGCAGCCAGGGTAATCAAGTTGTGTATTCGTTGGGAACAGGAGTGAGAAATTGAAGCATTGCCACAAGGCTGAAATATTATGACTTGCTAGCAAAGCAAGGAGACTTCTAAAAGCAGGGTATCTTGGTTGTGTTGGCCACAACGATACGACCACGATACCTGTAGCTTTATCTGAAATAATCTTTCGAAGAGCTTTCAATAAAAACGAAAAAGGTGTGAAAGCGTAAAAGAACATGCCTGTACAGGCTACAGTAAACGAGTCTCTGATAACACGATAGCGATACGCATAGTCATCAGGGTCTTTGTGCCAAGAAATGTATTTTGCGCATTTCTTCTTTATACGACCTGCGAATAAATCGATTAAAGGTACCTAAACCAAATTGCATATTATCTCATTAAAAAACCCAATTGGCTAATTCCCATTCTATATCCGGATGTGATCTCCTTGATTTGTAATCAGCTATAATATTATCGCGGGATATTATATATGGTGCAAACACAAACAACCATTGCCGCAGACCTCTCTTAACCTGGGTAAGATGAGGGTATTGTATACCGCCCATTCGGTTAATGTAGGCAATCGCGGTAATATCTAATAGTAGTTGGAGTATCTGGCAATTGTACAAATTACATGAGTAAATTTGAAGAGCAATAAATGCGGCAGGCAGCTCTAAATAGTTGATATGATACTAGACCATTGGCCGCTTGCCGTACCACCCCCGCAGGCTCCTCCCCACCCCATAGTTGAGGCGTCAGAAAATATTTGAATTCGGAAATTATTGGTGATTAAAATTATCGGGGCCTTGTAAGTTAAGGAACTTGCAGCTTTCCAGTTCCTTCATATAGAGCCATCCGTACCCGATAGCCGGGCACGCTGAGTATGCCGGTTAGGGATTGCAATCCGGATTATTCGAACTTCGAAAATCCGGATTATCCGCGAATTTTTCAATCCGTTTAAAAATCCGGATTTTTAAACCGCAATCCGAATTTTTGGATTTTTGACAAAATATTATACAATTGTATTTTGCACCATTAAAATGTTCTGATTACTGAAAATACGCGTCAAGCGAGTTGTCTGGCCGTGTGGCAGCACTGCTGCCCTTGCGCTCGCTCACTGGCCTGGGGCCTTACCCCCTCTGCTCCGCGCCGCGGCCGCCGCACCGGAGTCGCGCGACCCACCGACCGTGCCGAAAAGATGCGACTTTATTGACGGCAGACGCTAGTTTAAAGTTAATGATAAACACTTTGGAAAGCTACGAAAATTCGTTTTCAAATAAACTAACGACAGCTTTAAAACGATGCATTTCGGAGAGGCGTCTAGAGAATGTGACTGGGACGTTGCAGTACTTGCATAATTATCAACAGTTCGTTTTACAGTCCAATGACGAACTATTTAAGACACCAACATTCGGGCAAATCCAGGACACAATTTGCAACGTTGCTGCGACTGCCTCCTCGTTGACCTCACCATCCTCTATTCAAAGCATCCCTATCCCTTCAACGAGTTCGATGACATCTGATGGCGAACAAGTACAACACATGCCAGGTCATGTTATGACAGATAAAGAAAGGTAAACAGGCAACTCTCTTCTCACCCAAAGGGAAACATCAAGTACAGCAGAAGACACACCAGAAGCGCCTGATTTAGCAACTTTAGTGCATATAGAGATGGCTGTGTATGAAAACGGAGGAAAGATGGGTCCCATGTTATCATCAGTCTACAAAAACTTATCAGCTATCCCTCCAACAAGTGTAGAGCCAGAGAGGGCGTTTTCCGCAGCTGGGATGCTGTGTAACCGCTTAAGAACGCGCCTGAATGACTCTACACTTGATGCTCTAATGATCTTAAGATTTTACTTAGTAGAGAAGCGTGATCCTACTTCCTAGCTTCAGTATTATCTTCTTGGGATTAGGACTTGAACTCATCTCTACCACTGCCACTAAAACGACACCGCGTACCGTGTTACATGTTTCCCCGCGATACCTGGGCGGACCGAGAGTGAAACAATGGCAAATCTGTGAGGTGCGGTTCTTGTTGTTCTTTTTTCTTCTTGATTAGCTCTCGATGCTGTCATGTTTCGCAGCGAAATATGTAACGGGGTATTGCGATATAGGTTCCGCAGCGGAGATGTGATAAAACCCTCAATAAATTTTGATCTCAGTGTTCGAGGATGTAGGATTCTTAATTAAAATGATTAAAGAAGAAATTTTTGTGTTTCCAATATGCTTTTGTTATTAATATAATATAACTGTGTAATGAACATAACTTGTTAATGATCATAAGACTATCACAGTAATTAAAAAGACTGATTTCTTATTAAAAATCTCAATTTGTTCGTAGTACCAAGAAAAAATTCCCTAGATCCGGATTTTATCCGAAGTTCGGATTTCTGCGTGAAAATTATCCGAAAATCCGGATTTGATGAAATAGATTCGGATTTGCAATCCCTAATGCCGGTGAGTTTTGCTAGTTGTCTAATTTTGCAATGCTTCATTTTTAAACACTGTTCTACTCGTAACTCAGATTTTAAGCATGTTTTTGTAAGGTAAGCTAAGTCGCAACTGACGCGAGTTAATAATCATTCCTATAAGAATTTGCACGACGTCATAGGTGTAGGTAAGTGTGTACTACTTTTCTCTTGGTTCAAGATAAAGCCTAATGAAATTAATAACTGTATTGTTGGTTTTATGTTTTCTATACATTGTTCGTAACTTTGACCGAAAAGGAGCCAATCATCGAGATACAGAGTAGAGAGGAGGCCTGCTTGGTTCTTGTGATTTTGGTGAAATCATATAAGGCGCGGCCTCAGTCTTACGAGGCCGGACGGTAATACATTGAACTCATAGGTACGTTTTATTTTAGTAGATAAAACGAAAGTGCTTTCTTGACTCTGCGTGATTTTTCATAAAATCAAGCGTATTCATATAACAATCCTGTGTTAAGAGCTTAACAGCTGTTCGCAAATCCTCAAGCTTGAAATGGTCAGTTTTAATAAATTGATTAAAAAGTATTTATTTACAATGACAATATACATAATGGATATATACAGATGAATATATAAATTGATTTAACTATTTAAGATTGAATATAAAACGCATTTTTCCGTTCGGCTTCGACGCGAGAAAAATACTGGGCACAAATTGGCCGTCGCAAGGATTACACTCGGAGATGCAAAAGATTATTAATAAAATAGGTAAATAAATAAATATTATAGCGACAGTCCCACGGTAAGCCAGGAAAGCTAATTAATTAATTAATGGCATCTACAAAATGTGACCTCTCTACGCTAGAATATTCAGGCGATGAGGGCAAAAAGTGTTGAACAAATAGTACTTGAGAATTTGATTTTATAGCCAGCTGGATAGTATGGATATGAAAGTATGGCGCGGTTCGAATAATAAGCGCCCACTGTTTCTAATTTAGTGATAAACGGCCGGCGTACTTAAATGTGTGTAGTAGTAGTGGCGCGGCGGGGGCTGGTGCGCGTACGGCGGTCTGTAGTAGCGGCGCCGGGGGTGGCGGGGGCGCTATGGGCTGCTTAGGAACAAGAGCCTTCATCTCTCCGCCGGAATTAATAATGGCTTTAGCTGATTTAAGTGTTTCCGGCAAGTTTTTGCCGAATAAGCAAGAGTCTATCTTGGTGAATACCAAATCGAATGCCAATCTTGGTGAATACCAGTCGAGATTCAGTGAGAAAAGTATAAAATTGCGTGTGGTTACGTTCTCTGCGTATTATAAGTCGCACAAAATACGACCGATGTTTATAAGTTTTTGTAACAGGTCGTTATTTTTCGAATTTAATTACGATGTAATTATTTCGCTAAGACAAGATATTGCGAAAGCCATATCGGTTTATTTGGACTCGATGCCTTTGCAATATTTTTTATGTGGTTTTGCAAAATTTTCTGAAATAGCAGCTTTGATCTAAGGGTCTAACCTTTGGCGCGCCTATTTTCACGCAAATAGCAGAGATTATGTATTTACTAAGGAGATCTTTACGGATTTCTTTAGCTATAACTTCTATGGCTACATGTGTAAAACGGATAGCTATTTCTGCACATCTTTGCCATATATTGTGGTCGACGAGAGGTCATCTCCCAGAATCTCTTTGAAATACATCAACGTTCAAATCGTTTGTGTCAGCGATTTTTTTTTTTTTTTTTTTTTTTTCGTCAGACATTGGACGTGCTTGTGCCTGGTACGGCAGTGGCGCTTACGCCGACTATGGCGCTGGAGCTGTGTGTTGGTCTATGGTGCGCTTTGCTGAGCCTCAATAGGCTTTATACAAATTTCCAACAGAGTTCTGAGGATCCTCGATAGGACAATTATCGGCCTCAATAGGCTCTTTCAGACACTCAGCGCTATTATATAGGTAATTCTGACTGTATGGGTTGTAGTTCAGTTCATAATCCGGGTATTCCGGAAACCCATCATTTAATCGTAAAACCAGTGATGCTGAGAACAAAAAGCAATATTTCGTTTGCTTTTATTTTTATATGCTCGTCTATTATAACAGCAAAATAGATAAATGAACATATTCACGACTATATTTAAGGAAAATGTGAACAATATACCAATAATAATATCATGTATAAATTACTACTATTAACTAATAAGTAATTACAAAATCTATGACTTTATTTTTTACTCATAAAAATCAAATATATTATTAATATTCTAATCGTCTGAACTAAACTAGATAACGCATGTTATCCCATCATAAAGCTAGGTAACAATTCCCAATGAATTGTACGCCAACCGTCATGCCATGCGTCGACTTAGCCCCAACGGCTAATCGGAGTGCATTGATGTATGTACAAGTATGAACTCGTATTGTGGTTCCGTACAGTCAATAGCTTTTTTTATTTTATTTTATATGTATATACAATTATACATATCATTTATTTAGGTACCAGTCCCCAATGAACTGAACGCCGACCGATACAATTTGTGCTTTGATTTATCCCCAATGGCTAAATCTGAGTGCACCACATACCTAGGTTTAATAACCTTGGTCGTTTAAAATTTGCAGAAGCGAAAATTAAAAAGACTTACTTGTTTCTTGTGGTATAAATTCCTCATTGGAACCTCTGTGTGACGAAGCACTTTCACTATATCGTATTTTACGTTTTAATTTTCGACTTTTATCCAGTAGATGATCAATGTCATCTTTGTATTTCTTAATATGTTCACGTTTCGGTATTTTTGCGAGAATCCACGAACAAGAAACTTAGTTAAGTTTTTAAGAAGTGACTTGAGTGGTCGAGCACTAGAAAGCGTATGAGCGGACAGAGCGATGGCAGCCAGGAAGTGGAATCTAGGCATACCCACTTACTGAGGAATAAAAATTTAAAAACAACTCCAAACTAAGTGCAGAGTGGTGACACCTACCGGCGTAACTACATGTATATATATATCTTCAGTTACTAATCTCGAGGACGAGGCGCGAAGTATAATTGACAGAATCAGCTCGACTCGGACAACCAATGTCACTTTGACGTTAGAAATATCGTAGATAGATCTTATTGGGATCACAGCGGAATCGAAATAAACGTCAATTATGACATGTCGTTTAGTTATCGATCTTTCCAAGATCTTAAACGTCTCTTAATAATTCTTCAAATCGGGCCGTAAAACCCATTGACATATATCTAAGGACGGGCCTTACGGGCAATAAGAATGGGGCCAATACAGCGGTATCACGAACACGAATTTAAGCCAATCGTGCAGTCTAACATCACAACACGGTTGGTTGATGAGTTCGCATCACGCGCGCGATTGGTCGCAAATAGTTGCGCTAGACTGCACGATCGGCTCGAATTCGTGAGTGACACCGCTGAACTAGCACCATTCTTAATTGCGCGTAAGGCCTGTCCTTAGGTATATATCAATGGTAAAACCCGAATATTAAATCAACTTCAATTTGTATTCGGCGTTTACCCGTATACATCTAGGTCTACCCAACACAGAGAATGTCATTATGATATTTAGGAGCAATGAAACCATACAATCTTCTTCACACACACACTTCGTAGATATCTAGAAACTACTACATAGATAGATAGAATACTCTTTATTTGCACACCTCAGTAAAAGACAAACACACATACACAACACAAACATATTGACAAACTTGCACCAAAATATGCCATTTATTTATACAGAGTGGCCAAAAAAGATTTCGGGGTTGGTCCCATAGTAAAAGTTGCTCAGTATATTCTCAAAACCTCCCTGGCAACGGGAATGTACATATTTTTTGGCCATTATTATTGTATAAAAATCAATGCAGTAGCTAAACGCAGCCGTCGGGCTCGACTAGTATTCGGAGGCTTTTCAGAAGCACCAATAGGAGCACTCCACATATTTTCTAACGCGGCCAATTAAAGGCACCTAAATTTAAACCACCTTCTGTACTGATCAAATATTGCAAATCACTCTTTCATCATCCTCCATACTATCAACACCCACTTTCTACATTTAACCGTTTTGGCAGAACCCTTCTAAACCAGTACCTTTTGGAAGATTATACTTCACTTTATTATCAATCGAAGTTTTATTTGAGTTGTCGAGACCCTGACCTGCACGGCGGCTACATGCATCAATATCGTAATTCTGACCGAGTTTTTTAACCCTTTAAAAAATTCATTCGGACCCGGGTACGTCCTTAAACTACGTCCATAAGAGAGGTATGGGCATTGTGAATGTCATCTCGCTTTGTGTGGTAGGGCACAGCCAGTGCATGTCATTCCAGATCTAGAGCGGAGCCCAACTGGGGAAGTACCTCCACCTTACAGAAAACAGCAGCCAAATAACACTAGACCCTACTCATAGTGTTGTGTTCCTGCCGGTGAGTAAGGTTGCCAGAGCTCAACGAGGGGGTACGGGTTTAGGGTCGGCTACGGAGACTGCTTACCATCAGGCGGGCCGTATGCTTGTTTGCCACCGAAGTAGTATAAAAAAAATTAGGTTAAATCTCACAGGCGCCTTTTATAGTTTTTTTAAGCTCCATGAGTTGAAATATGGTCATAGTTAACACTACTATATGACCATATTTAACACTACTAAGATCCCTCACTGACCACACATTTGTGTTATCATCTTCACAGACTTATTTAGCAAACCGATAATTATACCTAAACAGTAGCTTAAGTTTCCAACATACAAAAACCAACTTTATTTCAACTGAACAAGTCTTATAATCGTTTAAAGATCAAAGTTCCAGATATTGATATGCGTGAGAACTGTATGTGCCAAGTTGTTTGTCTTATTATTAAAACTTAATTAATATTGGTTCAGTAATCGCGTTGATTTATGTCTCGGTCGTTGGCCTGGTTAAGGCTGGGTCGTAGATTCGGTTCTCGGCTAATGCAAATAATTGGGGTATTTGCTTGTTTTGAACTTAGATGTAACATAATCCTAATTGTTGCAGGCACTAGTTTTTACTAAAATGACTGGCATATCTTACCTTAAAATTGAGGGGGAAACTGGGCTATATTGTATTTTATTCTCATGTGTACTTTACCTACTTAGGTATATATTATTACTTACTACTCCTCTACTGTTATCTGTCATTTATACATTCATGAATACTAATATAAGAACATATATAATTGGATTAAAGAATAGTCTATATATGTTGGAATAGATACCTCATAACAGCACTTGTGCTTTAAATCGCTAAAACGATACTACGATTAATGGCTACCAACCTAACAAACTCAAAATTAATACAGTTTTCAAACTAAGTGCATTGCTGCCAACTTACAAAACTGTTTTATGTCATCACCGTTTGGTGAACGTCAATTAAAAATATAGTTTTAAAATTAATTTTGTATTTCATTTTATGTCGGTAGTCGTAGAAAAAGTATTGTATGCAATGTTGTATAAGTAGGTCAAAAAATGCTTATATTCCTTTACAAACGCCACTCGCCTTTTACGACACTTCTTATACAACGGTTGCATAAAATACAATTACATTGTCTTTTGACGACCAGTTTGGCCTAGTGGGTAGTGACCCTGCCTACGAAGCCGATGGTCCCGGGTTCAAATCCTGGTAAGGGCATTTATTCGTGTGATGATATGGATATGGATATTTGTTCCTGAGTCATGGGGGTTTTCTATGTATTTAAGTATTTATAAATATTTATATATTATATATATCATTGTCTAAGTACCCTCAACACAAGCCTTATTGAGCTTACTGTGGGACTTAGTCAATTTGTGTAATAATGTCCTATAATATTTATTTATTAATTTATTTATGAGCATCTATCCGCTTTTTACTTCTGTTTCCAACTGAACAAGACCATGACAAATACAAACCGTGAACATGCATGTATGGAATGTGATGACATAAATAAATAAATACGATACGTCTATGTACACATAATTATCAGGCCATTATATTTTATAAACGCGAAATCTTGCGCGCGCGCAGAAATGGTGACGAAGTCTAATGTGTACGGAGCAACTGTGTATACTAATGAATAATCTACATTACCTTATATGGAATGATTTCCAACACTAGAGAATAGTACCTACATTATTATAGAGGCTCGGAAGCAGCTACTTTTTTTTATACTACGTCGGTGGCAAACAAGCATACAGCCCGCCTGGTAAGCAGTCTTCGTAGCCTATAGACGCCTGCAACTCCAGAGGACAACATGCGCGTTGCCGACCCTAACACTCCGCAGCCTCGTTGAGCTCTGGCAATTTTACTCACCGGTAGGAACACAACACTATGAGTAGGGTCTAGTGTTATTTGGCTGCAGTTTTCTGTAAGGTGGAGGTATTTTCCCAGTTGGCCTCTGCTCTAGATCTGGAATGACATCCGCTGTGGTGTGCCCTACCACACAGAGCGAGATGACATTCATAATGCCCATACCTCTCTTTTGGACGTAGTTTAAGGATATATTATATATTTTAACACAAAAAAGTAAAAATAAATGAAAAGATTTGATTTGCCGCTTTTTTTTAAATAAAAAAATAGAAGTGTATTTTTCCGCCGAAAATACGACAATAGTCGCGGTACCTACCAACATTATAATATGTACTGATTATCTGTTTGGCTGTTTAATGGACCTATGCCTTCATTTAATTTACTTACTTTTTTAAAGTTTGGAATATACAAATACATTTTCGATCTTTTCTTGAAGGTTTGATGTTCGTATCGGTCCGAAAATACCGCAGGCAACAGTTAATTCCACAGTTCAGCTGTGCGAGGCAGGAAGTTTCTGGAGACGCACAGTAGAGGACTGCCAACCTACAATAATTGGTAAAGATGGAATTGTTGTCGCGTAAAGCGCTGGCAGAAAGACGCGGCAGGAATTAATCCAATTTATTCCTCGGATGTGCCGTTATACATGCGACACAAAATGCAGGGCGAGGCTCTAAATTTTTTTTGCATCCATAATAATATTAAATAAATATTCTTACACAAATTGACTAAGTCCTACGGTAAGCTCAAGAAGGCTTGTGTTGTGGGTACTCAGACAACGATATATATAATATACAAATACTTAAATACATAGAAAACAGCCATGACTCAGGAACAAATATCTGTGTTCATGACACAAATACATGCCCTTACCGGGATTCGAACCCAGGATCATTGGCTTCATAGCCTATACCGTACCATAGGCCCAGACCGGTCGTTAGAATATATTCTAGGTTTATAGATTTCGCTTTAAAAAATATATAATTTTTACAAAATAAAGAGCTTAATAAGGCCAAGTTTTAATCACATTTTATACGTTTGTTGTATAAATAATATGTACTTTTTTTTAAGCGAAATATAAACCTAGAAATCCTAGAATATATTATGCTGAAGCGATCGACATCCAAATGAAAGTGATTTGTCAAGATTTTGTTAGTGGAAACCGTTTTTTCCCGAAATGGAAATGCAACACAAAAGTTCGTACGTTCGGTTAGGATTAGTGTTGGTAGGAACTCGAGTCTTTTGAGTCTGTATTCGAAGAACTCTTTTAAGTCCCGAGTCGAGTCATTTATTAAATCTTTTTTAAGAGAACTCAAAAGTATTCGAGTCTCCGAATAAAGACTCCGTCACCAATTTCATAGGTTTAACCTAAATAAAAGTAAAGAAATTATGCGTTATTGTACAATTTGTGTGCGTAATCCACGAATATTACTATCTTCAAGCATTTCGAAATTTTGCAAACAAAAAAATTGACAGTTCTCTGAAAAGGACTCAAGTCCCTACAAAGTTAATTTTTATTTATTTAAGTCTAATAGTATTTAATTTATAAATTATGGATTGTCAATTGTCTGAAATAAATGAATTTTATTTTATTTTATTTTATTTAAAGGACTCGAGTCTCTAACAAGTTGAAAAGAACTCGAGTTTAGACTTAATATGTGAGTCTGGAAAACTGAGTCGAGATTCGAAGCAGAGGACTTAAAGGACTCGAGTCTTAACCAACACTAGTTAGGATCGCAAAGGTATTCTTCTCTCTTAAGAGTCCTTATTCCTACAGACGAGCGTATTTTGTAAAATGCTTCCTTTTTCATTCAAGATTACGACGTAACTATTAGTATTTATTCAAAAACTGATAACGTACTTAAATAATCGTTTCCTAAACTAGGGGCTCCAACAGTTCAAATTTTCATTTTCTCTTTTAAACCTCTTTTTTAATGAGGTTTTTTGGGAGTCTTTTCCAAATTTTGCAGTGAGATGTGGCGTTTCGGTTCTCAATTTTGCTATAAAAAAGAATCATTTGGTACATGAATGACTACAATTTGATTCAACATATCTCGTACGAGGGGCTGGAATGATTAACAATCGAAAATTCATTTGAAAAAACTGATAAAATACCTTCCGAGTTTTCTTCATTTTTTTGGCGAAAACAGGGTTTTATTATATTTTATTTCCGCAAATTGTACGCATATTTTGCTTTAAAAATAATATTGTAGCAAACTGTAACTTTATGTTAACCTATAAAAAAAAAATCGTAACTATGGGACCTACATTGCCGTAAATTTATATTTTTTTAAAACACGTATAAATCACGCAGCAGCGACGCCCCGCTCTCAGTCCGCGCGGAGCGCGCTTAGAGGACGGACCTGTGCTCGATTGTCAGGAATTCGTTGCGATCGTAATCAGCTACGGAGTTCCGAGAAGTGCTATATACTGCGATTAGAAAATCTTAATAAAAGTTCATTTTTTACAGTATGCCAAACAGACTCGCTTATTGATGGATTTTCAGTGTTACTTTTTTTTAATACTAAGTCGGTGGCAAACAAGCATACGGCCCGCATATGTACGCCTGCAACTCCAGAGGAGTTACATGCGCGTTGCCGACCATAACCCCCTCCCGCCCCTCGTTGAGCTCTGGCAACCTTACTCACCGGCAGGAACACAACACTATGAGTAAGGTCTAGTGTTATTTGGCTGCGATTTTCTGAAAAACGCATTTTCACTTGAAATTACGTTAGGGTTTGCATTATTATTTTTGACCCGGATGAAGTCCAAGTTCTCATGATGGAGTCAGGAGTTGGTCACCAGAACTCCTAATCTACTAATTATAATCCCATCGTGTTTGGGCTCAAAAGATTTGCCCTGACGAACACCATCGATCTAGATGAGGTCCAGGGTCTCATGATGGAGTCAGGAGTTGGTCACTAGAACTCCTAATCTACTCATTATAATTCCATCGTGTTTGGGCTCAACAGAGTTGCCCTGACGAGCACCTTCAATCTAGATGAGGTCCAGGGTCTCATGATGGAGTCAGGAGCTGGTCACCAGAACTCCTAATGTACTCATCATAACTCCATCGTGTTTGGGTTCAATAGAGTTGCCCTGACGAGCACCATCAATCTAGATGAGGTCCAGGGTCTCATGATGGAGTCAGGAGCTGGTCACCAGAACTCCTAATCTACTCATCATAACTCCATCGTGTTTGGGCTCAATAGATTTGCCCTGATGAACACCATCGATCTAGATGAGGCCCAGGGTCTCATGATGGAGTCAGGAGTTGGTCACCAGAACTCCTAAACTACTCATCATAACCTCATCGTGTTTGGGCTCAATAGATTTGCCCTGACGAGCATCATCAATCTAGATAAAGTCCAGGGTCTCATGATGGAGTCAGGAGTTGGTCACTAGAACTCCTAATCTACTCATTATAATTCCAACGTGTTTGGGCTCAAAAAATTTGCCCTAATGAGCACCATCGATCTAGATGAGGTCCAGGATCTCATGATGGAGTCAGGAGTAGGTCACCAGAACTCCTACTCTACTCATCATAACTCCATCGTGTTTGGGCTCAATAGAGTTGCCCTGACGAGCACCTTCAATCTAGATGAGGTCCAGGGTCTCATGATGGAGTCAGGAGCTGGTCACCAGAACTCCTAATCTACTCATCATAACTCCATCGTGTTTGGGTTCAATAGAGTTGCCCTGACGAGCACCATCAATCTAGATGAGGTCCAGGGTCTCATGATGGAGTCAGGAGCTGGTCACCAGAACTCCTAATCTACTCATCATAACTCCATCGTGTTTGGGCTCAAAAGATTTGCCCTGACGAGTATCATCGATCTAGATGAAGTCCAGGGTCTCATGATGGAGTCAGGAGTTGGTCACCATAATTCCTAATCTACTCATCATAACTCCATCGTGTTTGGGCTCAATAGATTTGCCCTGATGAGCACCATCGATCTAGATGAGGTCCAGGATCTCATGATGGAGTCAGGAGTAGGTCACCAGAACTCCTACTCTACTCATCATAACTCCATCGTGTTTGGGCTCAATAGATTTGCCCTGACGAGCATCATCAATCTAGATAAAGTCCAGGGTCTCATGATGGAGTCAGGAGTTGGTCACTAGAACTCCTAATCTACTCATTATAATTCCAACGTGTTTGGGCTCAAAAGATTTGCCCTGATGAGCACCATCGATCTAGATGAGGTCCAGGGTCTCATGATGGAGTCAGGAGTTGGTCACCAGAACTCCTAATCTACTCATCATAACTCCATCGTGTTTGGGCTCAATAGATTTGCCCTGATGAACACCATCGATCTAGATGAGGTCCAGGGTCTCATGATGGAGTCAGGAGTTGGTCACCAGAACTCCTAAACTACTCATCATAACCTCATCGTGTTTGGGCTCAATAGATTTGCCCTGACGAGCATCATCAATCTAGATAAAGTCCAGGGTCTCATGATGGAGTCAAGAGTTGGTCACTAGAACTCCTAATCTACTCATTATCATTCCAACGTGTTTGGGCTCAAAAGATTTGCCCTGACGAGCACCATCGATCTAGATGAGGTCCAGGGTCTCATGATGGAGTCAGGAGTTGGTCACCAGAACTCCTAATCTACTCATCATAACTCCATCGTGTTTGGGCTCAATAGAGTTGCCCTGACGAGCACCATCAATCTAGATCAGGTCCAGGTTCTCATGATGGACTCAGGAGTTGATCACCAGAACTCCTAGTCTATTCATCATAACTCCATCGTGTTTGGGCTCAAAAGATTTGCCCTGACGAGTACCATCGATCTAGATTAAGTCGAGGGTCTCATGATGGACTCAGTAGTTGGTCACCAGAACTCCTAATCTATTCATCATAATGGTAATTTGATGGTGCTTGTCGGAGTAAATCTATTGAGCACAAACACGATGGAGTTATGATAAATAGATTACGAGTTCTGGTGACAAACTCCTGACTCCATCATGAGACCCTGGACTTCATCTAGATCGATGGTACTCGTCAGGGCAAATCTTTTGAGCCCAAACACGTTGGAATTATAATGAGTAGATTAGGAGTTCTAGTGACCAACTCCTGACTCCATCATGAGACCCTGGACTTTATCTAGATTGATGATGCTCGTCAGGGCAAATCTATTGAGCCCAAACACGATGAGGTTATGATGAGTAGTTTAGGAGTTCTGGTGACCAGCTCCTGACTCCATCATGAGACCCTGGACCTCATCTAGATTGATGGTGCTCGTCAGGGCAACTCTATTGAACCCAAACACGATGGAGTTATGATAAATAGATTACGAGTTCTGGTGACCAACTCCTGACTCCATCATGAGACCCTGGACTTCATCTAGATCGATGGTACTCGTCAGGGCAAATCTTTTGAGCCCAAACACGATGGAATTATAATGAGTAGATTAGGAGTTCTAGTGACCAACTCCTGACTCCATCATGAGACCCTGAACATCATCTAGATTGATGGTGCTCGTGAGGGCAAATCTATTGAGCCCAAACACGATGGAGTTATGATGAGTAGATTAGGAATTATGGTGACCAACTCCTGACTCCATCATGAGACCCTGGACTTCATCTAGATCGATGATACTCGTCAGGGCAAATCTTTTGAGCCCAAACACGATGGAATTATAATGAGTAGAGTAGGAGTTCTGGTGACCAACTCCTGACTCCATCATGAGACCCTGGACTTCATCTAGATCGATGGTACTCGTCAGGGCAAATCTTTTGAGCCCAAACACGATGGAATTATAATGAGTAGATTAGGAGTTCTAGTGACCAACTCCTGACTCCATCATGAGACCCTGAACATCATCTAGATTGATGGTGCTCGTGAGGGCAAATCTATTGAGCCCAAACACGATGGAGTTATGATGAGTAGATTAGGAATTATGGTGACCAACTCCTGACTCCATCATGAGACCCTGGACTTCATCTAGATCGATGGTACTCGTCAGGGCAAATCTTTTGAGCCCAAACACGATGGAATTATAATGAGTAGATTAGGAGTTCTGGTGACCAACTCCTGACTCCATCATGAGACCCTGGACTTCATTTAGATCGATGGTACTCGTCAGGGCAAATCTATTGAGCTCAAATACGACGGAATTATAATGAGTAGATTAGGAGTTCTAGTGACCTACTCCTGACTCCATCATGAGACCTTGGCTAGTCACTATCATGGGTGCGTAGCCAACATGCCAATCGTTTACGATACGACAACGAAACACTACTCTCTCTCTATCGCACTAATATACGCAAACGATTGGTATTTTGGCTAGGCACTAAGCAAGTGTGTGGCCAACATGCCAATCGTTTACGATACGACAACGAAACACTATCTGTCTCTCTATCGCACTAATATACTTTATTTATACCTGCAGTCATTTACTAACTTCTTCATTTTCCATTGGTGTGAAAGAGACAGAATAAAGAGCAAGGGTTATAGTACACTCTGTAGTCTGTACACTTAGTAGTAGTGTACATAAAAAAAACTACTGTGCTTAAACAATAAAATAAAGAGTGCCCATATGATATCATATGACACTAAAATTAATGTTGCTTGAAATTATATTGACAACTATCAAGATTATTCTAGTCTGCATTGAAACGCGCGTCGCGTTGCCGGCGCTCGCGTACCGAGCGCCAACGCCATCTATCGAGCGTTATTTCGTGAAATCGGAGAACGCTCCAAGGATTAAGGGCTCTTAAGACGAAAGGGGACGGCCGCCCCGAAACCGTCTTTCCATACAAATGTAGTCTTCATTTTCCTCGCTGGATATTAACATTTAAAAAAAAAAAATTACACAATTTGATGTGTTTTAATCATAGCTATGATTACCGTTACCGATACCGTTTATTTTTTTTCAATTTGTTCAATATAATGAGAATTAGGAGCATTCTATAATTTGTATGAAACCTGTTTTTCGCTCCAACTTCTATAATAATTAAAAAATCGAAAAAAAATCAAACGGCCTGACCGCTATATGACTAAAAAATACATAAAATTCTGTAAATATATTTTTCATAAAATCCATATCCAGGGAGGGTGCCGACCCTAACACACCGCACCCTCGTTGAGCTCAGGTTAGAACAGCTCGTCGAAAAAATATTTTAAATCCAAGATTTATAGACAATTAGACATTATGATTATTTTTATATTTTATCAGGTTGTCAAGCCACTTAGTAACATCTCTTTAATTGCGTAACTAATGATAGTTTTGTCAATTAAAAGCAAATTAACGAGCCCAATTTTAACGACTACGTTATCAGATTCAAAGTTAAATGGCCTGATTAGCTGTTACAGATTTTACCGTGATACTCATTTGTGATGGATTGATGATCATCATCATATCAGCCTTTAATCGCCCACTGCTGAGCACAGGCCTCTCCAGTACGCCACTTGTCCCGGTCCTCAGCTAATCTCATTCAGACGTGACCAGCAATCTTCCGAATGTCGTCCACCCAACGAGCCAACGGACGCCAGGCACTCCTTTCGTCTGAATTGATGATAGACAATATTTACTCGTACTTATTTATAATATTGTATTAATTAAATGGATTTAGCCGATCAAAGTATATTATCCAGATGGCGTTAGGTTAGGTTTTTCCTCATATTCCTAGAATTGTGTCAAATTATTGCTTTCTTTTTTTGGAATTTTATATACTTCAAGCTACATATCATAGAACAAAACTTTTTTGTTCGGATCGATTAATTTCGAAAATATTAACTTTATCCAAAAAAAAATTAAAGACCTATCCAACACACATTACATATAGGCACAAAGCAAAAAAAATTAAAATATTATTTTGCGTGGGAGGGGAGGTACCGTATATTTTTTATAAGTATTTTCTATTTATCGCAATGCATGTTTTACGTACCTATCTATGCCAAATTGCAGCTTTCTAGCCCTAAAGATCACGGAGGAAAGCCGAGGACGGACGAACAGACGGACATAGCGAAACTATAAGGGTTCTAGGTGACTACGTAACCCTAAAAACAGCAATCTCCTTTCATTGTCACAGTATTAGATTATCTTACAAATTGCCATCTACTCGTAATAACATAGAATTGCTTATATTACATTACTGCGGCGCTCTGCATTTTGATTCCATGTTAATTTGATTATGACTTGACGTACTCTGATCTGATATGGACCTCTGTTTAATTTTCGTATTGTCTTGCAATGCGACATGAAAATTATTGAATATTGCTGCAACATACAGTTATTTTCCGAAGCAAAGTGCATACATACAGATGGCCCAAAATTGTGTTTTTGCAATTCTTAGACGTCTTTGCTGAAGTGTAATTAATATTAAAACTTTAAAAAAAGTATGTTCAAAATAATCTCCTTTAGATTCCATGTTAATTTGATTATGACTTGACGTACTCTGATCTAATATGGACCCCTGTTTAATTTTCGTATTGTCTTGCAATGCGACATGAAAATTATTGAATATTGCAACAACATACAGTTATTTTCCGAAGCAAAGTGCATACATACAAATGGCCCAAAATTGTGTTTTTGCAATTTTTTCTTAGACGTCTTTGCTGAAGTGTAATTAATATTAAAACTTTAAAAATGTATCTTTAAAATAATCTCCTTTAGCTTTGATACACAAGCGTTTGTTAAAATTATCATCATTAAATACGGCAGAGTAAAAGAAAATTGACAACGTATTTTTGGGCTAAAATAGTAATACGAAAAGAAAATATGTCAATTTGTAAAGTAAAAGGAATCCTAGGTCACCAGGTGACACTTAATCATGTCCTAATACATGGCTGATTCGAACTTTAAGATACGTCAAACATTTGCTAAAGATACGATATGGATTCGATATGTTAGTGTCCAAATTGACGTTTCTTCGAACAAAACCGTCACTTTTGACACTGACATCCAATCCTATATCGTATCTTTAGATAATGTTTGACGTATCGTAAAGTTCGAATCGGACCGACATTCTCCATTAAAATCGTCATCAATTATATGTCGTTCCCATTTTACTTTACGTACTTGACTTTGACCTTCCCAAACAAAATGTGTATTGACAAAGAAAAGCCTTCCGTATGAATCAATGATTGAATCATCCATTTTTTGATTACTCGGCACTGCCGTAGCACGTGGGGATGGCGTTATGCAATGTTGCGACAGAAATGTCCCAATTTTTTTGGTGAAAGTTTTGATACTTGTAATATTGGTAATGATAACCCACGTTTATGTTGCATACAGTTTTATCAAATTTAATGCTAATTTTCACTCGAACTCTTTCCAAAGGGGCCGCTATACGAATAAGCATGGCTAAAGCTAGTTAAATCAAAATCGCTTATTAATAATATGTATATCTGACTTATGTACAAGTTACGTGTCTTTACCTGCACTTGTTTTTGCGAAGTTTTTTTTTTAATGCAGTTAGTTAAATTAAACCATTTTTATTTTATCAAGTAGCTAGCTTAGGTTAGGTTAGGTAGTTAAGTAGTTAGGTAGTTAACTACTGGTTGACTGTAATTTTTTGCAACAACAACAAAAATGTTTATACACAACAAAAATCCTTAGAGTCGATCTTTCATTTCAGCGCTTCTTTCCTTTTCACAAGCCGCTTCAGCTTGTATTAAGTGACTTTTTGGTGAATTTTGACATTGACGCTTATTCATTCCATTCAAAAACAACTATTTTTACTCAATTCTGTCATATAAATAACCTTAAAACAAAACGTCACTAACACGCGACCAAACCGGCGAAAAAGCGCAGCTTTCATTTCAAACCAATGTGTCACGTTCTCACATTCCATTTCCTATGCGCTTATTACAAACACCGTTGTGGGTGGGTGGATTCTCCGGCCTGCAGCTGCGTTGCGGAAGCCCAAACCATCCAGCATATAATTCAAGACTGCCCTATAACGCGTTATGTCGCCGATCCTCCCGAAGACCTGATCTCCGTGAGCGACGAAGCCATGAAGTGGCTGACTGGTCTATGTATAGACATTTAATCAATCATTTATTTATTTGCAAAAATAAACAAGGTGTTAGAACTATTCAGGTACAATGCAAATACAAATATAGGTTCTCTGCCTTTTCGCCGAAAATTATATTGCCGAATTTCACTTGCCAACTAACTTTTCGCCGAAATTTCATTTGGGCGAATTTCATTTCCCAACTTTACATAATCCAACCTAACCTAACCCAACCTAGTACGCAATTTTCATTTCCCAACTATGGGGTTGGGAAATGAAATGGTTGCGAAATAATTATTTGGTAAAAGTTATTATGCCAACTAAAACGTCTGCGAAAAATTTGGTTGGCATGTGAAATTCGGCATTACAATTTTCGGCGAAAAGGCAGGATACCACAAATATGATGTCAAATCTAAGCATAAAAATTACATTTAATTAATTATATTGTCTCTATTTTTACAATATGTATGCCATATGATTAAATAAAAAAGTTTCCTATGATTGTTTTCTTGAGTCGATAAAAAGCCTGTTTAATTAATAGCATTATATAACACCATCCAAATACACGCTTAGGTGGGTAAGAGTCTAATGTCATGACACTCATGACTTGTACCTTGACCTAATCGTGTTCATGACTCAAACCGACATTTGATACTGAATCGTTTGAAACAGTATGCCTTCCGTTTCAATTACTTGTAATACTTTTAAAACTTCGTAAACACGCTATGTAGAATGTGAATAAAATAAATTATGAAGGTTTATTTATTTATTTAAACTTTATTGCACAAAAGAAAAACTTAATATACAAAAGGCGAACTGAATGCCATGAGGCATTCTCTACCAGTCAACCTTCGCTTTATTATAGCCCAAACTCTTTCGAGCGTGAGAGGAGGCCTGTGCCCAGCAGTGGGGCGTATATAGACTGAGTTATTTAATGCCATGAGGCATTCTCTACCAGTCAACCTTCGCTTTATTATAGCCCAAACTCTTTCGAGCGTGAGAGGAGGCCTGTGTCTAGCAGTGGGGCGTATATAGACTGAGTTATTTGTTATTATTACGTCTTAATGTGACAGTTTGTGTAGCTGACTTCTCAGAAAAAAAAATTAAACGGTTTATGATGGAACACACGATTTGAAAATTTGGAAGTTCAATTATTTTATGTAATATAAGGCATAAAAGAGGGGGCTGACATTTTATATTATAAGGTAGAATTACCAACGTGTTTCACACGGAAAAACTCGCGGGAATAGTTGTTTCTTTAAAAAAAAAAACAGCAAATGTAGGTATGTAGATTTCGCCAACGTTCAAAGTGTGCTCGTAGACCATGACGTTGTTATGTAGTTACTTTAGTTCACTGCATAATAAGCTATCAATGTCACACTTTAAACTACATTAATAAGCCCACAACAAAAAAACATCTCGAGACGACTTCATCATTCAAAATTCTACCGGAAATCCGAATAAGTACCTACATGCAAATGCGCAAGTCAAGAAAGGTGTCAAATGTCATCCGTAAAAGTAATCCATGACTCTATGACACGACCTAGTGAGTGAGTCAACCCGACATTCGACGCCGAATTGATAGTGTACAAAGACATGTTAATAATAGGGACTGCTCTCCATTACCAAAACCCTCTTAGCTGGCATACTTTCTGCCGTTGACGTTCTTTATTTGGAAGTATAGACAGTACATCACAAATGGCCATATCTTAATTGCTTGGTATATTTTTATAATCATTGTTCTTAATTTGTTTTGGTTATAAAATTATTTCCAGAACAGGTACGACTACAAAACTGTTTGACATATCGTTTAAATATCAACGGTTTGTTCAGAACTTCAGTAATGTAATAATAAATTTTAATAAAGGGAAAATTATATTATCTCTTTATTTTACTGTACCTATTTTAATACAAATGGCACTGCTAGCGTTAAATCGCTTTTTTTTAAATATTTCTATTTTATACTTTCGGTGGTCTACTTGGGAATTCTCTTTATTTAAGTGTTTAGCTAAGCGGAACTGTCTAAATAAATAAATAAAAATATATTTATTTACCAACACAAAATAATAGATATCAAGTACAACAAAAAAAATCAGGTAGAATTTACAAATATTTGTGCAATAAAATGGATGCCAAATAATGACACGAAAATTTTCGTACATTGACACGCCATTTATTATCTCTATTGCATGTGCGCACTAATATTATGTAATATCCAGTCAATGATACTTCAATCGGTCAATGTTACTATGCGAGTTGGACAGCAAAATAATTGTGCACATGCAAATAGGCAATGGCGGTTCAATGATGATTAGAAGTCTATATTATTTACTTGTATGTGGACCTTGATATAATTGTGTTATACATATTGGGTGACTTAAGGAGGTCAGTTCGTAATGAAATTGGGTGTTCATTGATATACGATGTATTGTTTAGATTGCTTTATTGCAATGGTTTGCTGAAATGGGAGTTGTGAATATGAATGCTTATTTTGATTGATTTTGCTTACATAGGTATACGAGGGTACTGTAGGATTTGTAGTTACTAATTTAGTTAGAAATTGAATGTTAATTTGCAACCTAATAATGCCTAATTTAATTGAATAATTGACCTATCCGAATATTTTAATTAATTGGTATTGCAATTGAATAATGCCTAAAGGTGATTATTTATTTATTTCAACACAAATGGGTGGAAACACAATGGAACACTTTAATTAAAAAATTATAATTAAAAAAAATTGACCCAAGTCGAGACCGCTTGGCAGGGTGCCCAGAAGGCTGGCTGCATTACCCTCTGGATAGCAATGCTTATCCGCTGGTCACCCGAAGCCTCTATAAGGCGCTTTGCTAACTGTTATAGGGGCGGCGCGCGTAGGGCCCCCACGGCCCACGGTTTTAACTCCAAATAACTTAACATGTACTTAATATTTATAATATTATAAATAAATGACTATGACTAAAAGGTGTTCACAATAATAATAAATTTACAGTAACTCGAACCTACCCGTCGCTAACGACTTTCTGAGATAATCGAGATTCATTGTTAGAAATAGTATCTAATACAAAATTTCTACTCGCTTTATTTTCTTTATATAACAATTTTTAGTGACGAAAACTAATACCAGACATAGATCCATATATGTATTTATGTGTTTTTACGGCTTTCAACTCTTGTGAGTTTTCGCAGGAGGGATTTTGCCAATGACGTTTCAAGACGTAACACGCACGATAAGGATGTTCGGTGTATAATAAATTTAGATTTGGTAAAAGGACTTGTGGAAACTAAAAACGTTTATTGTTATGGACATTACAGACATTACAGGGCATTATGATACAGTTTATTAGAAATAAGTTTTTGGCAAAAATTTCATTTTTGTTACAAGCTTTTATCGCTGACTTTTTTTAGACTAATACTCATCGAGCTAATTCTAGAAACCCCAAACACAGTTAGGTTGCGTTGTTTTATCACAGAATTCCTATGGCCATCTCCTGTCTCCATCATCAGATCAGCTCGATGGCACCATAATATTGCATTGTCACCCGACTTACATATGCATGCAAAATTTCAGCTCAATCGGAAACCGAGAATTGGATCAAATTTAACTTACAAGATTTGAGTACAGACCGACAGACAGACAACGGGACAAGTGAAACTAAATAAAAGCTTGTAATAGAGCGGGAAAGGCGACAGTTTTTTTACAGATAGGAATCATGCCAACATAACGAGAAAGAAGATGATTAATTGCTAGAAAATGTGAAGCCGTTAAAATTTAATATTTGTTGTGTTAATTGTGTGTGCTTAGGAAGAATTCCGTTAATGAGAGTCATATCAAGTTATTAAATTTTAAGTTATTATTGAAAGTCTTTTTAAAACGTTTTTAAAAGTAGGTATGGTTGATATCTCGGGTCAGAGGTGTAGAGTTAGAGCCGGTGTAGCTTTATTAGACGTTCATAAGCGCATTGTAATATGCCTACTTGAATAATAAACTATCTTTACTTTACCTCACTCGTGACTTATATTTACGAAAGTGTACAAGTATATCCTCAGTACGAACCTTTAAAAGTTTAAAGTATAGTACTTCCTGATTATAAATCATATTCTTGAGCTTAGAATTTACATTCGTTTGTAATAAATCATACCTATATGTTACCTTCCTGTACTTGAATGCAGTGAAGGTTACATTAGAATAGCAATAAGATGCTTTAAGATAAAATAGGTAGGTATACAAACTTTTGAATATAAATTAATAAATATTATCTTAGGACATTATCACAAAAATGACTAAGTCCCACAGTAAGCTCAATAAGTTATAGGTTATGGGTACATAGACAACGATATATGTAATGTATAAATGCTTAAATACATAGAAAACACCCATGACTCAGGAACACATGTTCGTGCTCATCACACAAACAAATCAGGATTTGAACCCGGGACCATCAGCTTCATATGAGTCACTTTCTACACTATCCACTAGGCCAGACAGGTCGTCGAACATATTAAAGTAAAACTGTTTTAATAAGATTATTAGCCACCACCACGTATCCAGCGCGCATCGCGGCGTGCAGCAGTACGCGACGCGCGGCCATCGCGCGTAGATAATGGAGACCTAGACAACATGTCGGGCGAGTGATTAAAATTACAAGAGTTAAACAGTATTTTTTGGCTTAAATTAAGGGAGTAAAATTATAAAATTGCCTTGTCTTGTCTTAAAAAGAAGAAGAATAATAAATAATAAATATTATAGGACATTATTACACAAATTGACTAAGTCCCACAGTAAGCTCAATAAGGCTTGTGTTGAGGGTACTTACTTTAGACAACGATATATATAATTTATAAATATGTATTTATAAATACTTCAATACATAGGAAACACCCATGACTCAGGAACAAATATCCATGCTCATCACACAAATACATGCCCTTACCAGGATTTGAACCCGGGACCATTAGCTTCGTAGGCAGGGTCACTACCCACTAGGCCAAACCGATCGTCTTATTTTTACCCTTAATAAAAACGTATTTTTACAAGCAAACCCTTGAGTGATCACTAGTATATAGAACTAGCATCGATAGTCAAGTTTATCGATACAGGAACTCCCTACTTGTCAAACAATTTTGCCCCACGGATTCCTATGTCTGATCATAAGTTTACCTGCAAGTATACTATCGTTCGTAACCGTCAATTCTTAGAAGTTGATAAGATTCCTAACTTTAGCCTACGCCATTGTCCCTCAATCTAAACTGTACATCTTAATTGAAAGGGGACCACGTCCCGTGACTTGTCCATACAACGTACGTCCCCCTTTTCCACTCTGAATTTTAACATTATAGAAAATATTTTAACGCAATATTTTACTTAGCGCTAGTGGCCTAGCGGTAAGAGCGCGCGACTTGCAATCCGGAGGTCGCGGGTCGCGGGTTCAAACCCCGGCTTTTACCAATGACTTTTTCGAAACGTATGTACAAAATATAATTTGATATTTGCCAGTCGCTTTTCGGTGAAAGAAAACAATTATTGGGATTAGTTGCCAAGCGGACCCCAGGCTCCCATGAGCCGTGGCAAAATGCCGGGACAACGCGAGGAAGATGATGATGAATATGATGTATATTACTTAACTACAGTTATCGTTTGATATCCAGAGAGTAAAATGGGGACATGTTTCGATGGAGAAGCGGCCACGTGACATCATCCCCTTTCTTAATTAAATCTAAAACCAAAACACACTAAATCAACAAAAACCGTATTAACGAAATAGGTAAATAAATACAGTGGTCGACACATGTGATAATTCAGAAGTCGGGCGCTTTTTGCCGGGTGTACCCGTCGGGACTGCATCTCTGCCCGTAGCGAAACACGGAGAAAGATTCGTGTGGATACGATCAGAATAACAGTAGAATGTAAAAAAAAGCCTGTCAATATCATAAGCGCGACGAAAATCGGAATGATGTCAAGTGGAAGTGTTCAATTCAGAATTAATATCGATTGCGTAAATGTTTTGCTTGTGTGCCGGTACTTATATTACAAAATACCATACACGTGAACCATCCACCGTATTTCCAAATCTTCTTCTTCTTCCTTGCCTTATCCCTTCATTTGGGGTCGGCTCTCCTCGTCCTTAGACGCCAGGACCACCTGTCCTGGGTTGTCTCTGTGTTCAGCTGTGCCCGTTCCAGATCTTTGGCTACGGTTGTCCACCACGTAGCTAGCGGGCGCCCTCGTTCTCTTCTCTCTTCCGGGATAGCCAAGGCCTTTTTCACTGGGTACTCTTCGTCCCTTCTCATAACATGGCCAAACCAACGCATTCGTCTCTCCACCAGCTTATCCCCTATGGGTACAACTTTGAAGGAGCCTCTGACGTATTCGTTGCGTATCCTATCGAGCCTTGTTACGCCGGCTGACCATCGCAGCATTTTCATTTCGTTTACGTGCAGTATATTTTCGTGGATCTTTTTCGCTGCCCAACACTCGGAACCATATAGCATGGCTGGTCTAACCGTTGTTTTATAGACTTTACCCTTTAGTTTCATTGGCATACGGTTGTCGCCGTATTTCCAAATACATGTACCTTTTCGAACTTTCCAAACCACCAACCTTAGGCCCTACGAAAAGAACTTGTAAGTTTTTTACGTAAGTAGGGACACATTTATACTAAAGAATGAGAGATGAATATCATTATATCATTCTAACAAATAAGTTTGTCCCTACTTACGTAAGTAAAACTTACAAGTGTATCTCAGGCATTAAGCTTCGTACATTCAAGGTGGCCGCTCTGTGACTCTCAAGAGTGGTCACGTTATTTCATCTGAAGTTAACTTCTTTCGCACTCGTGAAATATTCGTGATGGCTTTCCTTTTGCACACTTCAGTATCTAAGCGTAAGCGTCATCCTTGATCCAAATATGAATAGGTTTTCACTTACCTTTTTCTCTAAAGTTAGGAACGTTAGGTAAAACAAATGCTCACAAAGTTAATACAGGGCAAAACTACCCCGGAACAGGTTTTGGGCGTCACGAACTGTCACTAAAAATAAGTTTCAGCATTCCTAACTTTCAGAAACATGAATGATGAACACGAAATTTTCTTCAACTTAAAGCTCGGTTCATAACAAAATGCATTAAATTGCCAGCTTAGCAGAAATTGCCTACAATATATTCCAAGTAGTTGAAGGATATTTCAATACGATATAACTTATAGCTATAAAATATCAATAGCAAATGTACTAGAAACATCTGTACACCTGGTTTTATGTCGTAATACTGACACTCAATGTTATCGCATCGCATGCCAACAAACACAAGATGCTTTGAACATGCAAGTATGCCCTTAGAGTCTTATATATTATGCGGTCTTAAGTTAATTAAAATGAACGATTGAATGCCTAAAAAACCTTTTGTACATTTTTAATGGCATCACACTCTCTTTTGTATTTGGATTAGATATTAGGTTTTTATCTCACCCCGGATGCATGACATTAAAATGATTTATTTAATAATTAAGAGGAAATAAAGAGATAATAACAATAACTGACACACTTAAGTAACCAATGACACAGGTTAAACATAACCATTGACGAAGCACGTACATCCCCAGTTGGCCAACTTGCTGATAAAACACATAATACGATAGCGTATCAATGCTATTCTTTCGTTCCCTTTGACAAGCATGTCCGCGCGAACCGGTTATACCCGAGCGAGACAGAAACATATCCCAATTAGAGTGAAAAGGATGGAAAACTGACAGGGAGCACAATACAAACACGGAGAGATAACCTATGTAATATAGTTTGATGCAAAGGGCCTTCTGCATCAAAAAAACTCCCAACCTAAGTTGCACTGTATTGTGTTTAAAATAAGGTTTAGTTTTAAATGTGATGAGAGATTGGTTTTAGGCTTTTTTGTAGTTTAAATTGGGCCTCGATTCGGATCGGGCTTTCCAAGAGTGCTGACATGAGTATGTCGATTTTATTCTATCAGTTTTGTACGAACTTTCGGGTATTATGGCTAAAGCTTGTAAATATAGATAGGCTTGTTTTGAAGTCGGGTAAGATAATATGTTATTTGGCATTTATTAGTGATCTCATGTGTAATATAAGAATTGCCTCATGACTTTCTTAAATAAGTAAATAATTTTGATAATATGATAATATGTTATGAGTTATGAATAATAAGATATTATATGCTGTGCCCTTGCAGGGTCCATGTGAGACATTGTATATCATATTGTATAACATCTATACTGTACCATGGTTGCAATAAAGAATGATTATGATTATGATTATATTTAAGATAGTAGATGCTTCTCTTTACAAACTTAGTCCCCATATTCCTCCTGGGATATCGAATTCGTGGGAAATATTTCCACACAATTAATTGTATATTAAACCTAGTTATGGCTATTATTATTCGTTTGGCTTTTTTGAAAAAGGTAAGAGTAAGAGTTAGTGAGCAAAAAACAAATTCCACACAAATTTAAAAAGATCCTAACTTTAATAACAATGGTAGGTCGTTGGGGCCGACGGTGGGTTCACGTTTGTGAGTTGGGCTATAGGACGGATCCTGTTTCTGTGTGTAAGATTCTTTGAAATTATGGATGGAAGTTGATTTTTTTATTATTAATGGTATCAATCGATCGATAGAAGCGCTGGTGGCCTAGCGGTAAGAGCGTGCGACTTGCAATCCGAAGGTCGCGGGTTCAAACCCCGGCTCGTACCAATGAGTTTTTCGGAACTTATGTACGAAATATCATTTGATATTTACCAGTCGCTTTTCGGTGAAGGAAAACATCGTGAGGAAACCGGACTAATCCCAACAAGGCCTAGTTTACCCTCTGGGTTGGAAGGTCAAATGGCAGTCGCTTTCGTAAAAACTAGTGCCTACGCCAAATCTTGGGATTAATTGTCAAGCGGACCCCAGGCTCCGAGCCGTGGCAAAATGCCGGGACAACGCGAGGAAGAAGAAGAATGGTATCAATCGATCAGGTTTGTTTTTAGGATCAAATGTCTATATGGAACCCATTGCATTAAAGCAATACAAAAGTCAGAAATGACAGTCAAAGTCCGACAGTCGTACCTCCTTCACTTGCGAAACGCTCCTAACAAAACGATAAGTGGACGTGACGTCACGGTCACTGAGAGCCCATCTTGAAGTATGGAAAACAAAATGTTGAAATATCGCTTTTATATACAGAGTGACCTTAGCCATTGGACAAACCCTGAAATCCCACGTAGGGTTACTTCTCAGGAATGCTCTGACGTTAATTTTTTTTTTCGAACAAAAGTTATTTGCAATAATCGACAACAAAAAGAAACACACTGTATTAATCTTTGGCAGTGTTTTTGACCATTTGTTCGAAATATTTGATAATGATGACATTTTTCAAAAGTCAGAAGCTTATTAGTGTCATAAATAAAAATAATAATCAAAAAGGTTGAAGAAGGTTCCATACTATTCTTTGAGGATATTACCGAGCTACTAACACATACAGGCTGCTCCAAAGTAAAAAATGGTAATTTGTTAATTTCTTCGAAACCGCTACACCGGTTGTTATGATACTTTGTACACTGGTTCTAAATACCCTAATGCATATGTACATTTCGGCTTTGTCAAATGGCTAGGGACACACTTTATATTGTATAGTTGCAATATGATCTTTTTTGGATAAAATGTAAGAAATCGTATGGTACTTTATTCCTTTTTAGAAGTAAAAAACTGAGGGCCTACCACGATCACCGGAGTTCGGAAATTGCGGGCATCTTTCTCTTTCAATGAAATTAAGGCGTAACTAGAGTGACAGAGCAAGATGCCCGCAATTCACGAACTTAGTTGTTCGCGGTATTAGGCCCTCTGGACATTTTAATTTTAACTTTTACTATAAAGCGCGACTTAAGTCGTGTTTCAATAACGTCTAACTGACAAAATGTCTGATTTGACATTCACCGTCAGTTTTGAGACGATTTCTGACCGGCCGACAGTTAAGTGAAAATACCCAGTTATGCTTAATAATATATGTACAGTCACGTCTGAATATATCGATACGGACAAAGTGCCAAAAATATGTATACACGACCTTATTGCCCATATATTAAGGTAGCGTATACATATTTTTGGCACTTTCTCCGTATAGATATTTTCAGACGTGACCGTACAATGCGCTGGGCAGAAAGACTGGGAATAGGGAAGAGTTCTGGACTGTTATCTGTGGTAGCCGACATCCGTAGAGGACATGGTACTTCTTATATAGCACCCAAAATAATTACATCTACCTAATATCATAGCTACTAACAATCCAATCATTCTTAGCTAAAATTATAATCAGTTCAAACCTCAAAAACTAATACCATCATTCAACTCTCAACTCAAGCTTTAGTCATCATAATAAACCTCCACTCTAAAAACCACCTTAACAGATATTAACAAAGTCTAAAATCCTTTGCATAGGCGTCCGAGAGAAACCTCGCTTGACTGTAAGTTTATGCCTTCGGTCAAGGATATCGCAGTGCTTTTATCGGATAAAAAGGCGTAAGCGACATGGAAATTGTATGGAGATAGGTCGTTTTTATAGAATTTTGTGCTGGAGTAACGGAGGGGCCGATGCTAGGTCCTTGGTGTTAAATAAGTGTTCTATGGTTATGTAGGTATGTTTATTTGCAACGCACTGTGTGGAAAGTTAGAACGCTTACAAGCGTTTTTATATGCGCTATTTCTTCAAACAAACGTACCTAGTCCCCATTTTGCTCTGTGGATATTGATATTATGGAAAATATTTTTATATACTTTGATATATATTAACACTTATAACCTTAAGACACAACACTAACAATAAGTGTGGAGCGTAGACTAGTAGGGTTGCTGAAGAAAGAAGCCCGTCGATAGCACACGGGACGCTCGAAGACTCGAAGCTGGAACGCGCTGGCTGAAGACTGGAACCTTTACCGCATACCGCCAAGTACCATTACCGGGTAGTGTTGTGGGAGATTAAAAACACATACTTTTGGTTTAAGAACACTGGGTAGTGTCAGTATTGAATGTAAATGAGGAAGCGGAATGAATTTGGCCCGACCTAGCATCAATTTATAGTCGGGCCACGCCCATTTGTCACGTGGGTGTTAGGTGCAGAGTGTACTAGTTGTTTATTGACCAATCAGAGCACGTTATTACATAATAAGGTATTTACAGTATATTCTTAACCTAGTTTGTAAAACTTATGACTAACACAGTAAATTACACGTTATTAAGACAAATGAGGCATGGAAATAATTTATAAAAACACAAAAATACACAACAAAAGAAATACAGAAATTACAGCTATCTATTTACACGTTTAATTTTTACATTCCTTATACCTATTCGCGACAATAAGGTTGTTTCCAATTTTTTGAAACGCTTGTATTACGTTCTATATTAACTAAAAGTTGCCCTAAAATTCAACTTTTATACTAAAAACGGCTTTAAATATGTTAAATTAACAAAATATATTTTGACAGATGCTTTCGCGCACAAAACGCTCTTTGAAAAGTGTGTGACGTCACAGTTTACGGTTTGACACATAACTACATTCACACGTAGAAGATACGAACTGTCAACTGACATTTGTCATTTGTTGTTTATCGCCTAACTGTCAACAGTGTAAAATCCGAGAGTTGTGACGTCATCAGAATCTTCAATGATGTTTCGAGTTTGGTCACGTGACGTGTGCTAAAAGATATTTTAAATTCAATATTTACAAAAATACGGTCATTACAGGTCCCCTAAAAGTAGTTTAACATGTTCTTATAATCCAAAAGAATTTATTGGGATACAATTCTGCCCTAAGATTTGTAGATGGAAACAACCCTATTTATAACCTTAAGAGGGTAGTATACCACATACTTGACGTACTACTATAAAAAGAGAAAATGTTTTTCCATTTAGAAATATTTTCCATTCTCATGATTTTTTTGTATGTTACTGACACAATGAAAAATTTGGTTTTTAAAGTTTCCTTTATTTTGTTTTCGGAATCTGCAAAAATAAATAAATAAAGCGAAACGTTTAAACCTAGAATATAATAATATAATGTTGAAGCGATCGACATATAAATCAAAATGATTTGTTTTTCCCGAAATGGAGACGTCAAATTAATGATTGACTTACCTTTTAATTATTTGTCTTGTTTTGTGTTTATTCTGTGCTAGACTTCTTTTATTGCATCTGGAACACAAATACATGACAAAAACATGACATAAATGTATTTAATTCCGCTACCTAAAAGTTGTCTGGAAGAATTTTTTCTGTATTGAAGTGTGCAAGAGTATTTGTATTGTGTTGTATTGTATTGTATTATTTATTATTACTATTAATTAAAACTTATAGATTATTATAAAATAAAGCTAAAATGTAAAATATTTCGAATAATATTGCATGCGCCAGGTAACCATAAAATTATTGTATGTCGCAAGACATGTTACAGAGAACAAAAATTGTATATAACATCTGTATTCATTATAACATTATTATATTCATCATTATGTAATAAATGATTTTTGTATGTCTTTCCCATCACGGAACAATGGTGTTCCGGACCTTTGGGAGGCGTGCGCGGAGCGGAAGCCAACACGTAGAGGCCCTTTTGACACTTTAATGAAATGTAAGGGCTACACCGAGCGGAGGTTGCCCTTGCCCGTGTCATGGGACGCACGCAGAGGCAGCACCCGCCAGGGAGTAAGGACTATTTGAGGGTTGATGGAATCTAAAATGAACTGGGCTTTTGGGTTAAAGCGATGGACTAAATACTGGGCTATGGGATAAAAAACCGGACGCCTGCCTAATAAAACGGTATTCAATTTTATTTCCGGCAGACGGTGACTCGCCCCCACAAGATGGGCCCCCGCAAAAAGCGACATCTAGGATGGCTCAAGGGCAACACCGGTGTGAGCGGCTCAGGGGTGTCGAGAGGTGTACGCCGCTTTCTACCCAGTGGCTGTGAGCAGCCACTGTGCCAACTCGCGTCTTATGCAATTTTTCACTTCCACCCCTGGAGCTTATAGCTCTAACGACTCCACTCTGGGCGGCCGGTTAAGGCAAGCCAGAGGCAGAGTGAGAATCCTAAATGAATGATTATTATTACCTGTAATGCACAATATATAAATAAATGATTCTAAATGGAATTTCATAGAAAAAATACCGTTATTTCGTTAGGATCGCAAAGCTATTATTCCCTCTTAAATCGCCAAATTTCGCAAAACTGAACAGGTAAGGTACGCTGACTGATGTCATCTCAGTACTAAGATGACATCAGTCAGCGTACCTTACCTACCTGTTTGAAAACAGAATGTAAAACGATTGCATTTTTAGCACAGAGTATATTATACAAGTCAGTAAGTTATACCTACGTACGTAATTGAGAATTCCTATCGACATTATATCCCGCACTTATTTCATATCATATCATATAATATCATATCATATCATATCAGATCATATCATATCATATCATATCATATCATATCATATCATATCATATCATATCATATCATATCATATCATATCATATCATTTATTCAGTAATAAATAGTAAGTAATAGAATTTATTTATTTAGCATGCACTGTATAAGTAGTTGCAAGCAAAATATTTGAAAAATTCTAGAGAAAACCAACAAAATTAGGCGATTAAGTACTGTTGCTGCTAAGTAATAAACAGTTAAGTCGTGTAGAAATAATTATTTATAAATAATGCCCTTCAGAATCATCATTAGATACCGCTGTCCCATTTTGATGCGGTTTAAGGTTAATAACGACGTTCAACTAAATTAAATGTTAATAAGTTTATTAAAGTGATACATAGTCAGACCAGCCTGTACCATAATTTCATAGAATTTTGACGTTTAAATTAACACTTGCACTGTCCTGGCTGTCAAAATCGATGCCAACTTATCTTGGTCTGACTCTAGGTTAATACCGGTAGTCTATAGAACTCGATTCCTATCGGCTTAGTAAAAAAATGGATCAGTATTAAGTAGTATATTTTACCCCATTATCCTAAGAAAAATCGTGGTGTGATTCAGGAAGTTGTCTACATGAAACCGCGCCATCTAGCGAGCACTTCGGCAATTAAACTTTATCAAAAGCTTCGATACTTCGATGCAGCATATCATGTTAATTCAGCATAAATCATTAGTACGGTGGCAATGACGCGTGTACGTGACGTGTCACGACAAATGACGAATGCCACTTGAAAGGTTAAACACTAATATTTATAACTCATACTGAACTAGTGGCTCTGTGAGCTGTCATAGACCTCGCGAGGATAGCTTTGAACTGAATAAATGTATAAGTAAGTAAGTAAATATTCTTTATTGTGCACCATACAGTTAAAAATCTCCGCTATTTTGAAGCACTTCCAAAAACTCAATAGACAAAAAAATCTATTTGGTCATCGAATGTCATGAGAATCGGTTGAGAATTGCGACCTGTCCTGTGGGAGAACATCCAGACATACGAAAGCATTATTGCCCAGGCTAAAACGTGGACCTTCGCTAACGCTCGGGCTTTAGGCTTTATTTTAATAAATGGATAAACATGTTTTAAGTCATTATCTCTTAAAAATCGTGATGGCGCGATGCAGGATTTTGGCTATATGACACAGCGCCCTCTAGGAAGCACTCCGGTATTAAACTAGCTAAACAACTTCGATGCGGCATATCATGTTTATTCGACACAAATCAATACGATATCGTTATCATTATCGTAATAATCATGTCAATAATGAATTCAATACTAATATTATACAGAAAATCAATGAATTCAGGAAAGAAAAGTCGTGTTGGAGAGAATTAGGTACATATATATGTCGTATAAATCATGTTTTGTTAACATAAGATTACTTACTAAACGAAATTAATAAATAGCCTTTACTTTTTTACATAAATACACTGGTTAGTTTTAAAAAAATCAGCAAATTAAAAGCAGGTGAGCACTTTGCACTTGCAATAAAAGTCGATTCTTTTTCAGAATCAGGTCAGATGAAAAAGCGCCATCTAACGAGCACTTCGGCAATTAAACTTTACCAAACAGCTTCGATACTTCGATGCGGCATATCATGTTTATTCAGCATGAATCAATACGGTGTCGCGGTGATTATTGTACGAGCGTAGGGTCTGAATCCTTGACATTTGCGAGCAAATCACTTAGACACGACTTGTATTGGATGTACCGTCGGCAACGGTCTTGACAACAATTTCATTTCGTTATGGAGGTGTATTATTATTCATCATACTTGCGATCTTTCGGAACAGCACTCCGATCGCTCTTAACCAACCCCGATTCGAAGAATGAGTGGCCACGTTGGCCAGAGTTGATCATCATTGATTTTTATTCTGATTGACATCTGTGTATGCGTGTGTGTGTGTGTGTTGTCTGTGTGTGTGTGTGTAAGGTTAACTGGAAGAGATCCCATACAGGGATAAGTTCGCCTTTGTTGTTTCTAATTTACTCTGTAACTGTGTTTTTCGTGTTTTTATTTCTATGTACAATAAAGTATATACATACATACATACATACATATATACTATTTATAGATGTATGTTAGGATATATCGTATTTAATTTAATAATAGTGCGTGTTGCCTGATTAGAATTTTAAGAGTTGTAAAAAAAAGGGTACGGCTACTTTCACCACACGGTGCCGGAGCGTCAGAAATATACCTAATAGAGATGCTGGTCTAGAGACTTCAAAATTAATACCAGACTGAATTGCAAACTAAAAGATACCAAGTAGGATCAGTAAAAGGAATCTGCATTACGAAATAGATTAGATACCTACCGGAATGGAAGAGGGTGTCAGGGGTCTCTGGTAGACCAAACTACCTAATAACATTCAAGTTTAACAGTCAATGGAAGTGGAATTCTACTAATAGTTTTGTGTTTTTATTATTGAATGTGTGTGTGTTTTCTTTAAGTTAAGTGATAGTGCAGTTCTGATATGCTCAAAGTAATTATGTCGGTGTGCAAATTATATCTGTTTTTGTGTTTTCCTTGTGCTAGAAGTGTCTGTGTTGTGCAGTGATATAATCCAGATTTGTATGTCCGCTGAGCAACCAACCCCGTCGTGATTGTCTAAACTACTATCGAAATTTAAACGCGCAAGTAACGCATCTGGAGGGCCGTATGCTTGTTTGCCACCATTGTGGTATTAAAAAAACGAAAAAGGTAATACATAAGAAATCTATAGCGCAACTCAAGCAACTTGATTTACTTGTTTTAACACTGCCATGTCTAAAAGTGACCTGATGGCACCTCGCTAGAAGTGCTTAGTTTTGGTGCGCTTAAATTACTATATACCTATATATAAGTTTGATATTTATGAATAAGGAAGAAATGTAAATATTTCTTCCGTGCTAATGACAGCGTTGTTTATTTTTTACTATTATTTTATATAAACTACCATTTTTATTGGATCGAGTGCTATTCTATTATATACGAGTCTGCCAGCCTTGCTTAATAAGTGCTATTACTTTTGGTTTATCATCAGTAACACAGTGCATAGTGGAGCTTGTCCTCGACCGTATAGTAAGAAAGCTAACGGTCCTCTTAGATACTCCTGCACCTATACAACCATTAAATAAAATTAAATATCTTGGCACTTATATCACCTCAGGTCATGACAGGGACGCCCAATATACCTATACGCGGGAGGACTCACTGAACCACGATATTCGGCACTATTACCCTGACCCTATTGGGAACACATATCCGAAATCAGAAGCAGTCTAAAGAAACAAGTGGAAAGAATATATAAACAACCGGAAATGGAAGGAATCAGAGCCAGAGGAAGCCGAAAGCGATGGCGGCACTAGCGGTAGGACATGTAATAAGGAGCCAGCCCTAGGTGACCTACCACGCTTTGATTAGCATCACGAATGAAGAAGAAATGACATTACGAATTAAGGATAAGATTATCCAGGCTCTTAAAGTTGTAAGAAACAAGAGGGGGGGGGGGGGACTTCATAAAAATAAAAATACAGCAGTCACATACCCTCACATTCCTTATACCAAGTATCTATTACACACCAAGTATAGTATCTATCTACCCCATGCTGACTTAACGATGCCTTGTATTCGGGTCGGCTAAAACTTTCCTGTCTCTCCTACTATCCTGACTGCAAACCCTACACTCCAGTCCTATCTACTGGGTGCTCCGGTGTCTCGGGCAGGCTGCGGGTGCCTACGGCGGAGTGGCAGGGGTTGTTGCGTAATGCGCCGGTGTGCGAGCGTACTTTGTTTGATTTCGCGTTTGAGGCTTAGCCGGTGGCATGTGACGCTGACATAATCCACCGACTCGCTGCCTCTTAGGTTGAATCAGCAGAGTCATGCGAGCTTACAGTGCTATTTTGTATCAACATCGCCTCCCCCTTGTAGTCTCCCCTTCCTAGTCCTTGCTGCAGGATCTGCTGGCTGGAGTTACCCCAAGTATCAGTATCAGTATCAGTGTTGCCTGATTAGAATTTTAAATAAATAAGACTCGACTCGAGCAGTCTGTTTGCCTGTCGGTACCGTAGTCCAGTTTCATATGGAAACTATAATTGCGTTATTATTATTTACTATAGTTATTAATATCGGCACTTGACTCCATGAAAATGTTTGTATAATAATCATATTTTACTCTTGCCCTCAGATGTGCGTGTATAGGTAAACAAATATAATAGGTATTTATGAAGTATTTATTAATTACAACATTTTTATGCATTAAGTACGTGAATCACGGCCTTCATGAACGCTGCTCACACTTAAAATGAACTTCATATCGTAATACCTAAAAAAAATGATTTACAGTTTTTCCACTGATGAATTTCCACTTTGATAAAGCTGACATTATGTTTTTATGCCAAATATAGTAGTATATGTGACTGCTACATAATGAAGGGCATTAAAACACAATTTAATTAATCCATTACGTATATTAATAAAAAATGTAAATATAAAAAGTATTTAGGACCATGGCTGTGCATTTTTTCTTTATTTTGCACCACCCGTTAACTTCCATCTCAATATTTGAAGGTTGTCCGCCTGTTACCTACCAATTTATATCTTTTATAGGGTCCCGTACCCAAAGGGTAAAACGGGACCATATTACTAAGACTCCACTGTCCGTCCGTCCGTCTGTCTGAAAATTGAAATTTTTACTGATGATGTATTTCTGTTGCCGCTATAACAACAAATACTAAAAAGTACGGAACCCTCAGTGGGCGAGTCCGACTCGCACTTGTCCGGTTTTTATTTGTGTAGTGCGCAATAAATAATTGTATTATTACTATTTGTACGTTTTGCCATATGTCGGGACCATAGGATTCCGGACCTTTGGGAGGCATGCGTGGGGCCGAAGCCAACAGCACAGAGTCCCTTACAAGTTTAATGTAATGTAATACATACACCAGCTAGGACCCATTCACAGGTACACATACAGGCAAGCCAGAGCTGAGGTACTGTGCGTCCCCTTGGGGTCCACTTCGACCGAAGAAGACACGCCGGAGACGGAGACCCTGACCGACTCTCGGGGCCACTCCGCTACCTACTGGGGTCGTTACTCCTCGACAGCTCGCCACAAGCTGCCTTGTGGGCTTATTATTAATAACTTTATATCATTTTGATCTTAGGCTAGGTCATTTATATTATGAATATAAAAGTAAAATATATACACAAAACAATACAAAATACATGTAATCACATTACAAAAAACCTAACCTAGTGTGCCGCCAGCAGCGGGGCAGGGCCCAAGCTGCCGGTGGTCAGGGCCGCGAGGAGAGGAACCGCCGGACTATCCGCGACGTGTCCAAGATAACCGCCTTCTGCATCTGACTCTTGATCCAACCACCTAGCGAGAGTCTCTCAAGGTGTTGGTCGAGACTCTTCGCTGTCAGACCGTTCGCTGAAACGACTATCGGGACAATGATCGTCGAGTCAACATCCCACATAGCGGTTATCTCGTGAGCCAAGTCTAGGTACTTACTGGACTTGTCCTTCTCGGCTTTCACGAGATACTCATCATGGGGGATGGTGATGTCGACGAGCACCGCTAATTAATATTATTATATGTGTTTATGAAATATATTTCGATCATGTGACCTGCTAGCATGAGTTGCGTTGTGTTCTCGGGCGCGACTCCATACGTCTAGCGTAACTTCAAGTTCAAGTATATGATATATCGAATAAGTTCCGAAAACTTCATTGGTATGAGTCGGCGTTTGAACCTGCAACCTTCAGATTGGTCTTACCGCTAGACTTTTTGACGACCGGTCTGGCCTAGTGGGTAGTGACCCTGCCTATGAAGCCGATGGTCCCGGGTTCAAATCCTGGTAAGGGCATTTATTCGTGTGATAAGCATGGATATTTGATCCTGAGTCATGGATGTTTTCTATGTATTTAAGTATTTATATATTATATATATCGTTGTCTAAGTACTCTCAACACAAGCCTTATTGAGCTTACTGTGGGACTTAGTCAATTTGTGTAATAATGTCCTATAATATTTATTTATTAATTTATTTATTTATTTATAGACTACCGCTGCAACTTTGTTTAAGTATAAGATAATCATGATAATAATGATGATGACCTTACAGAAAACCGCAGCCGAATAACAGTAGACCCTACTCATAGTGTTGTATTTCTGCCGGTGAGTAAGGTTGCCTGAGCTCAACGAGGGTGCGGAGTTAGGGTCGGAAGCGCATGTAAGTCCTCTGGAATTGCAGGCATATCTACGGAGACTGCTTATTATCAGGCGGACCGTATGCGTGTTTGCCACCGACATAGTATAAAAAAGTAAGATTAATAATCTATTTTCGCACCATTCAAACATTATTTTCGTGAAATCACTGACGTAACCATATTGATAATAAAGATGAAATGTGTTCGTAGAAATGTTATCAACCACTCAATTCAAGGATGTCCTGATTCTCAAGAGCTATTTTAATAATAATGAAAAATGTCACACTCTGATATGTATTTGAATACATAGGAACTGTATTTGGTAAACGCGAATCCGGTACCTAATGTTTTTAATGTACGGTCAGCTGCAGAGCAGGGACTGCATAACCGAAAAATAACGATACTGTTATATAACGGTATGACGTCATACCGGTTTAATCCAAACCATTTAGGTAGCCGAATAAATTTATTTAACTTCATAGAGGTACCCTATCAGCTTAGGCGTGGTTGCCAAGCCGCCCGCGCCTTGCGCCAACTTGGATCCTATTGGATCAAACTGTCTATATAAGTGTAAGTTTTCTTATATTTTCGTCGTACCAAATAATAAATGTACGAATTTCGAAACAGTGGACTGTAAATTTTGGGGGGATTCAATCGAAATTAAATATTACAAGAATGCAATTCTACAAAATAATGCTTTAATTGCCTTGAAATTCAGATTTTAGGCACTAACCTGGGTTTAGAGGGGTCGTCAGCTCCTTTTTCAGGCGGCAAGGGCCCCGGAGATCAGCTCGTGCACTTACCAGACCTCTAAGGTTACCTGCACGCTTGAATATACCGCAACTCCAGCGTCCCTCCGTCCGATCTCAAGGCACAAAACTTAATTTTCAATAATTTCAAGCACGATTATTCCGATTTACCGAGATAACTAACGCCTTTTAATTATATTTAATACTATCAGTTTGGCTATAATAACGGTTAAGGTATATACCGGAAAAATACCGGTACCCTTATTTTAAAACGGTAGAGATACCTGTACATCGTAGCCGCGCGGTTTAACCGGTATAATGTATTGGTATCGTAATTTTATACCGCTACCATACCATTATACCGTATCCGAAATCAGTTCCTGCTGCAGAGACAGCTGACCCCCATGCAATCAGTCTATGCAGGGGGGGTCATCTCTCTGCAGCTGACTGTACCTACTGTAACAGCGCCGATTTTTAAGTTGACGATTTTGAGTTTACTCCTTAATGGCTCCTCTACACGATGGGCCATCATACTGGCCCACTAAGATGGGCCAGCGTGTAGAGAGGGTAGGGTGTCGGATGGCTTAGGGCACGGCGAGATGGCGATGGGATGGCCGCGGTGTCGGGTTTTCGTCCGCACATCAAAAGTAGTGGGCCAGCGATGGTGCGTCTACATCTACCGTACCCATACCATAGTGCGTGCTCTTAACCGTTGCATGGCCATCTCGCTGGTCCAGCGCTGGGCCATCGAGTAGAAGAGCCATAAGAATCGATTTTCGTATATAAGCCCGGGGTATGAAAATTTATGGGGAGTGTAGTATATTCATAAATATGTATTGGTGTGGGTAGGTTTTTAAAAATAATAAATCAGTCTAGTAGTAGTAGGTAGTTCTGTCTTTGTGTTTACTTCAGGGAGTAAAAGCAAACATTAGGTTATCACGTTTTCGTGGGCAACTTGCGCATCCCTTATTACCCTAGCACAGAGTATGCATGCCTGTATCGATATGTCAACAAATAACAACTGTGAATTTATATTTATGAAATTGATATTTAGGTGTAAATTGAGAAAATTAACAAATTACTTATCTATATACCTACCTATTTTATAATCGATCGTAAAGAGTAAGGGTGTTACTACACCAATCGGTCGATGGTAGAATGTAACAGTAGACGGCGATCGATAGTTTCTACTGACCAATCGATCGATCGACGTTGACTGTTCTATTCTACCATCGATCGATGCCTTAAATTCATATAACGGGACTACTACCTATATCTTAGGGCTCCTCTACACGATGACCCAGCGTAGGCCAGTCTAAGGGACGCAGCTATGCGGTGGAATGAGATAGCATAGCATTATTTTTTTCGTACTATAATTGTATACACTAGCTATCTCTGGTAATAAAACAAAAAATCCATTAACCCGCATGTCATATCAATGTGGTTCAGTGAAGGGGACGGACTGAAAATCAGCGCTGCGCAATCAATTTGTAATAAAATGGCTGACGCAGCGTACGCTGAGTCCGTTCCTTTTGCCGCGCATGCCTATTATTATTATTTTTAAGTGAAACATTGTATTTTGTGTGGCAATAAATGGTTTCTTATTCTTATTCTTATTCTTATTCAATATCACTTGCTCCCTCTAACGCATAAATGCGCCCCTTGGACTGGCCTACGCTGGGCCATCATATAGAGGAGCCATTATATGTGTAGGTATATGATACCTTTAGCTTTCATGAAGCTAACCGATTCCTGTGGTTACCTCACACGGACTCGAACCGCACATGTTACCCGAAGGTCGATTTGACGGCAAAAGACACGCAAAGTTGCAAACTTTTCCAAACGTATAGACTAGTAAATTATTAAGACTGTCAATGCTTTTTGCATACAAAACGTTTGTCGGTCGCAGCACTCGCAGCAGCTTAATAGTTGCCTGAAGTCATAAGACGAACATAATATTACTAAATTTAAATCTATGTTAAAAAAAATATTTTCATACATTGTCGTAATTAATTGCCTACTATGAGTTATTTTAGTTACATAACTAGAGACAGACGACCTTACAGTCAAACTGAATATTGAGACTATTTTTAAAAATACCACTGTATTTTCATTAATAAATAATAATCATACATATGTTTTGTGTCCAAATATAATATTTCAGTATTTTTTATTGAAAATTGAATTATAATGTTTTTCGAGCGATTTTTCCAAAAGCGTTTTTTTGTATTGTTTTTCTTATCTATTTAGTTTTACTTACCTTGTTTCTTTAATTTTCTTGTGCTGTGTATGTGTGCTATATAGAAAAAAAAATTCTTCTTTCTTTCTTTCACCTTCTCCTCCTCCTGATAGCGGAACGAAAAGTGCTCAGGACGATCCTCAGACCTGTCTGAAGTGACGATGGTACCTGGAGGATCCGAAAATATGCCTAGATCGAGGAGTTGGTAGCTGAGCCCAATATCATCGGCGTAACTTCACAGACTTCGGTGGCTCGGTCACCTACTCAGAATGGGGGAGGATCGGGCAGCCAAGGAAGCGTACTTGGGGCGACTAACCGGCCGTCGCCGATCGGGCGCCCCAGGTACCGCCGCTGGTGTGATGTCGTGAAAGCGCACCTTTGTCGGCTGAATGCCAATTCATGGCAGGAAACCGCGCTGGATCGAGACAGGTAGCGTCCTCGCGTTTCGGAGGCCAATATTCTTTTTGGATCGCTGAGCCAAAGCAGTTCGTTAGTTAGTTTCAAGTCTTTACATTATACTAGTCTCTGCCAAACCCCAATCCCCTGAAAGGCCTTAAGAAATTCGGCCATAATTGCACAGCGCGCGTCAAACCGGCGGGCCCGGGACCCGATTCTGTTAAAAATAAGTTTTTGCCAAAAATATCATTTTTGGTAGAAGATTTTATCGCTGACTGTACTTTTACGGGTAACTAATACTCATAGAGACAATTTTAAAATTCAAACACAACCCTATTATCAGATCAGCCCTCTTCTTCTTCCTCGCGTTGTCCCGGCATTTGCCACGGCTCATGGGAGCCTGGGGTCCGCTTGACAACTAATCCCAAGATTTGGCGTAGGCACTAGTTTTTACGAAAGCGACTGCCATCAGACCTTCCAACCCAGAGGATAAACTAGGCCTTGTTGGGATTAGCCCGGTTTCCTCACGATGTTTTCCTTCACCGAAAAGCGACTGGTAAATATCAAATGATATTTCGTACATAAGTTCCGAAAAACTCATTGGTACGAGCCGGGGTTTGAACCCGCGACCTCCGGATTGCAAGTCGCACGCTCTTACCGCTAGGCCACCAGCGCTTATCAGATCAGCCCTATATGATTAAAATATTACATTGTCACTCGATTTATATATTATTATGTATGCAAATTTTCAGCTCAATTGAAAATCGGTAAGTGAGTCAAATTTTGCTTCCAATACGAGGATTTAACCCACACTAACTAACTAACCAACTAACATTCTAACAGGGCCAGTTAACTAGAAGCTTGTAAAAATTGATTAAGGTTTTATCTTATTTCAAGCTTGAGTTATGTTATAAAGATGAAAGTGGAGGACCCGCGCGAAATTGCCTTTTCATACAAAAGTCCTAATTTTCCTCTCTGATTGTTAACATTATTGAAAAAAAAATAGACAATTTCTTGTATATCTACTACAACTATACCCCTAGGTTTGATTTTTTCGAATTTTTAATTATGATAAGAATTAGAAGCGTTTAATATATGAAATCTGTTTTTCGCTCCAATTTTTAAAATAATAAAAAAATCGAAAAAGCCATAGCTATGGTTAATATACATCAAATTACGTACAAATGTTTTCCATACTGTCAATATCCAGAGAGGAAAATGGGGACTACGTTTGCATGGAAGAGCGACCGTCCCCTTTCCTCTAAAGCACCTCACTCGCAAAAAAAGTTTGAGCATATTCCCTTATAAAACCAGTTGACGACCAGTTTGGCCTAGTGGGTCACTACCCTGCCTACGAAGCCGATGGTCCCGGGTTCAAATCCTGGTAAGGGCATTTATTCGTGTGATGAGCATGGATATTTGTTCCTGAGTCATGGGTGTTTTCTATGTGTTTAAGTATTTATAAATATTAATATATTATATACATCGTTGTCTAAGTACCCTCAACACAAGCCTTATTGAGCTTATTGGGACTTAGCCAATTTGTGTACTAATGTCCTATAATATTTCTGTGGCCCTAGTGAAAAAGGGTACAAGTCTCTGGCAGCGCAGGTGTAAAGGGGTGTAAGTTCCACGTAACACTTATGCCCTTATACACCTAAACTGCCAGAGACTTGTACCCTTTTTCACTAGGGCCACAGATTTATTTATTTATTTAAAACGACTCCAGAATTACTAGCATGCCTAGTCATCGTGCGCGACTCCATAATGCAAGTCATGCTAGCATTTCTGATTGCATTTTCTAATTAGTAATCAACGTGAACTGCTAACACTGATTGGTCCTCATGATGAAAGTCGTATCAAAATATATTTAAAAAAAAAAACAAATTGTTAAACACAATCGGCCTACAGGTTTCTCTCAATAAAAGCATTACGCTAAGTCGGGTGCCAGCTGCCGTGCGGTTTGTGGGGGGAGGGGGTTGATGTTTTGTGTAACTGAAAACGATATATTATTAAATAACATCACCATGCCACGATTTACCAAGGCAGGTTTAGGAAATTAAGAATAGGGAAAAAAGAAGTATACAGGTTTTTGTAGGGTCAGCACTCAGCAACGCGCATGTTATACGTCTAGTATTTCAGGTATTCATATGCAAAGGTAACTACTTACCATAAGACAAGCCGTATGAACGTTTGCTGACCGTGAATTGGTGCAAGCACAAGTTTTTTATATAGCCTTTAACGATTTGTTTACGGTTCAAAGGGGAAACCAGGTGTTTTTCTTTAAAGAAAACCAAGTGATAAATTTATATCATATGGAAAAATTATCACTAAATAACACTACATACTTTCAATAGGTACACCTTATCAAAGCATTGAGATACATATATTAAGATACATTAGCTGGCTACAAAGATAACTGAGTCCCCCTTCATAGAAACTTGATGGCAGGGGGGTTAGTTATCTCTGCAGATTACTGTACATATTATACAAATTCTGATGACTTTATACAGCGTGTAATTTTAATACGACTGTATAATCCTAGGGTAGTTAGTTTAGGCCCTAATAAACACATTTTCAGAGGATTAAAAATAATCGACTTTTTTTGCTTATATAAGAATTCAGCAAGCAACTACTATGGTTTAACTCAAAACGTCGCATTGACTGATGCGACATTACAACTGTCACAAGTGATCTCGATGTACCAAAACTACCAAATAAGTACAATGTCCCTAAAAAAACCGCCTTGGCAGTTAAGAGGCTGTCAACACCCAATGTCCTTGAAATTGATGTTACTTAAACAGTTTTTTAGGAAGACTATTTGTTTTAGTCAAGTAAGAAAAATATACGTTCATATTAATTATATTTCAAAGACCACGGTTGTACTCGATACACGATTGAACGAAATCGGCTCGATAGAAAATAATTGCAAAGATTGGCCTTAAAATCACAATTAAACGGTTTTATGTCTTTATTGTTTTGACTTATGGGTCTGCAATTAAAATCACAATTTCAAAACATTTATATCTAAACCGTGGTCGAGTTAAATATTACACTAATAATCCACTTTTTTTTATTTAAATATTTTTCTTATTATTCCCTTGCCCAGGCCCAGTAACATGCGACAGTGCTATCTCATTTACTCCGATACAAATAGACAGTGTGCGCGCTTTAAGTATTGACAGCCTCTTAAGAGTAAACAATATTCTTTCATAATCGTTTTATAGCACAAAAACCTAGGTCTTGTTTAAGTTTGCCGTTGCTATAACAAAAATACACCACAGCCAGTTCATCTACAGGGCTTTTTAAACATTTATCGCTGGTCACGAAATTACCCTCCGTCAGGTGGTCGCGCTGCCGTGACGCACACAGACCTAGTGTGATTATTTTCAATTCAATAATGCGTAATTTATGAGTTGAATACACTTACTCGTATTTGGTTAATTGTTATAAATTATGAAAAACAATACTCGTAGTGCGAGACAGGGATAATTTTTGTTTGTGGTTTTCGTTGTATCCAATTATAATTTATTCGGCATCGTGTTCTATTTGGAAAAAGTAGAAAAATATCAAATATCAAATATCAAACATTTATTCAGCAAATAGGCCACAGGGGCACTTTTACATGTCCATTTTTACAAACAATAAATTAAAAAAAAAAAAAATTACAAATATCGAATCTATGAAATAATAAATACTTTATTAGAGATGTATACTGTCTCTAAATGTCACAAAAAAAAAACTATGATAAAAAAATAAAACCATAAAATACTAAAATTCTTTAGAGATGTATAAGTCTCTAAGTGTCAGAGATAAAATATAAAAATATATATTAAATTATCCTTAGAGATGTAGAGGGTCGCCAAGGCTTGAATTCTTATATAAATAATTAAAAGACAAAAAAATTAAAACAGACAAGAACCGAAAAAAACTCTTCGCCGCGATTTTTTTTATGGGTTAGGTCGTACAAGCTAGTCAACTTGTACATTTTTTTTTATACTACGTCGGTGGCAAACAAGCATACGGCCCGCCTGATGGTAAGCAGTCTCCGCAGCCCATGTACGCCAGCAACCCCAGAGGAGTTACATGCGCGTTGCCGACCCTAAACCCGCCCCCCCTCCCTCATTGAGCTCTGGCAACCTTACTCACCGGCAGGAACACAATACTATGAGTATGGTCTAGTGTTATTTGGCTGCTGTTTTCTGTAAGGTGGAGGTACTTCCCTAGTTGGGCTCTGCTCTAGAACAAAAAAAAAGTATTAAAAAAATATTTTCAACTTTTTCCTAGCAAATGTAGTTATCGTAGGCGTTTCACAATCTTCAAATAAGCTTTACTGGTAGATAAAGTGCTAAGTTTTGTAGGAAGTTTCATTTTGCAGTTAATTTATTTGTTAATTAGCTATCCAATACTTGGACATTGTGTAACAAGCCCTATTAGATATTTATATAATATTTAATTTTATATATATATCTTTGCCTAAGTACCGAGTGAGTGGTCGGTTTTGACGACCGATTTGGCCTAGTGGGTAGTGACCCTGCCTGTGAAGCTGATGGTCCCGGGTTCAAATCCTGGTAACGGCATTTATTTGTGTGATGAGCATGAATATTTGTTCCTGAGTCATGGGTGTTTTCTATGTATTTAAGTATTTATATATTATATAAATCGTTGTCTAAGTACCCACAACACAAGCCTTATTGAGCCTTACTGTGGGACTTAGTCAATTTGTTTAATAATGTCCTATAATATTCATTTGTTTATTTTTATTTATTTTTATAAATATGTACTTAAATACATAGTCCCGCGGTAGGCCAAGAAAGCTTGTGTTGTGTGTACTCAGACAACGATATATACAATATACAAATACTTAAATACATAGAAAACTGGCATGTAACACCTCTGGATTTGCAGGCGTCCATAGGCTACAGTGACTGCTTACCATTAGGCGGGCCGTATGCTTGTTTCCCACCGACGTAGTATAAAAAAAACATCCATGACTCAGGAGCAAATATCTGTGCTCATCACACAAATAAATGCCCTTACCACGATTGAAACCCAGGACCATCAGTTTCATAGGCAGGTTCACTATCCACTAGGCCAGACCGGTCGCCAATAATGACTAGAAATACCCTTAGCAACACTACCCTAATGTCCGGAGTGGTCCCACGAGCTATTGGAAAACGATTATATAAATCAAGTGAGGGTAGCTGTCGTTTTTGGAGTAAAAACAATTTTAGTGGGAACTGAGATTTCTTTATGAGTCACTAGAAACCGCCGCAAAAACCTGCTCCCATTATTCTTCTTCTTATTCGTGTAAAGGGATCAAACTTTTTAAATTAAATTCTTGTGTAGGCCTCAGGAGATCTTCCTCAGTGCACATCGTTGAGCACAGGGAACATTCGATCATGTGTTTTGTTGTTTGGAGGACTCCACACTCGCAGAAAATATCACCTTGTCGGTCAATACCCCATCTGAGAAGATTATCTTTTGACCGACCAACTCCCGTTCGAAGTCGGTTAAGGGCTTTCCATACTGCCCAGTTTTCTTTTCCCCCTGGAGGCAGGAGACTCCCATTATTAATATTTTTTGTATCTTCATGGTTTTCACGGCCCTATAAATTCCGGTCTTTAGATAGGCTTGCGTGGGGAGATCCAACACGTAGAGGCCCCTTGGAGAGCTTTAATGTCATGTAGAACGCCTGCTGGAATCCGTTCACAGGCGCAACAGTAAACACCCATGAACCGGGCGCAGCAGGCATTGGGACTATTGTACAATCGAGTTCATAAATATGTATACGTTTCTTAACCTTAATCCATTGCAATAAGGTGAAAAATGTATACATATTTATGAACTCGACTGTAGAATAAGTGGACAATATACCGGTCTATGGATTGAATATTATTATTATTATAAGCTTCGACGGTACCCCAATACTGGGCAAAGGCTTCCCTCTCGTTTTCCAATCGTCTCGGTTTTGAGCAATAGTTTTGGATCCAATTGGTCCCCGCTTCCATACAATCGAAATTAAGCTCTCAATCCAATTTTACACCATAATTATTTTTGTGTCTTTTTTCAGTAGAAGGTACCACATTGCTTGCCATACGGACGCTCTGACAGGTTATTCGTATAAAGATACAAGCTAATTTCGCCCTTATGGTAAGCGGCAATGTAGGAACTTTTGTTTGAAAACGTCATATTATCATAGTACATGATCTCTGCAACTGTAATACAGACTTTATTGTACTTAGCATTAGGTCGAAAATCAAAATTTTCTTTGTCAATCCACCTATAGGTATAGTCTCTTCTAGGACAAATTAGGGTAAATAGGGTCAGCAACGCGTATGTAAAACCACTGGAGTTGCAGGCGTCCATAGGCTACGGTGGCTGCTTACCATGAGGCGGGCCGTATGCTTGTTTGCCACCGACGTGGTATAAAAATTAACTTTCGGCCCGATTCGAAGAATGAGATACGATAACGATAAGTTCTGGTTTAGATACCGTTCTGTTGTATAATTGACAGAAGCAGCTCGATTCGGGCAACCAATGTCACTTTGACGTTAGAAATGTCGTACATAGATCTTATTGGGATCACAGCGGAATAGAAATAAACGTTACTTATGACATGTCGTTTAGTTATCGATCTTTTAAAGATCTTTCCAAGATCTTAAACGTGTCTTAATCATTCCTCAAATAGGGCCGTTAATGTAGTTACCTATTCCTCTATTATCAAGGCCATGGCTGTAAAGTTTTCAATGTCAATGTATATGTTTTCGAAGTTCGTAACTACGTACCCTATAATTTGTTACCTAACAGTAATTTCAAATAATGGCTTTAATGAAAAGGTTAAATATTAATAAGGAAGTAATAACACGTCAGTGTTGTCACATACAATTTTGCCGAAATGGTAGAACAGGGTGCAAAAATAGGTAGAAATGGGTGGAATTTAAAATGAAAAATAGGTAGATCTATTGTAGATCTACCACTCAATACGAGTAGAAGTACATTTTTATGATTAAAAATGTTTTGAATTATTTATAAGTTTTTATTATTGTGACATTAGTACACATGTTCATTAAAGAAATTGAAACATAAGTTAGGATTTCCATTGTTTGTAGGTAATAAACCTGCTTGTATAATCTGTTTCTTTGGCAAGTTTTCATTAAATCGAATCTAAATTCGGTAGAAATTAGGTAATGTTCCGTCACATGTATTCTTGACGACCGGTCTGGCCTAGTGGGTAGTGACCCTGCCTACGAAGCTGATGGTCCCGGGTTCAAATCCTGGTAAGGGCATGTATTCGTGTGATGAGCACGTATATTTGTTCCTGAGTCATGGGTGTTTTCTATGTATTTAAGTATTTATAAATATTTATATATTATATATATCGTTGTCTAAGTACCCTCAACACAAGCCTTATTGAGCTTACTGTGGGACTTAGTCAATTTGTGTAATAAAGTCCTATAATATTATTTATTTAAAAAAATGTATTGAGAATTGCTTACAATTGCTCCATTTTGAAATATAGGTAGATTTCAGGCCGAAGGAGGTAGATAGGTAGAATGCAGGTAAAATAGGTAGATATACCAAAAAGTAGGTAGATGTGACAACACTGTAACACGTACTCGACGAAACAAACTGAGAAAATGTTTTTCCAGTAAACATGTTCCATTCTCCATGATTTTTGAGTATCTTATTGACAAAATTAAAAACTAGCTTTATAGGCTTAGAATAAATTTAAAAATGGAAAAATTATTGTCTTGGGTGAATTTGCTGCCTATGGGTGAAGTCTTGGTGGCTCAGATGGCAGAGCGCTGGAGTATCGATCCAGAGGCCGTGAGTTCAAGTCTCACCCAAGACAGTAATTTTTCCACTTTTATTTTTATTCTAAGCTTAATAGCATCGTTCGCAGATGTTTCTGCTTCTTAATAAATAATTTAGCTTTATAGGTCTTCCTTTTTTCAAAATTTTCAATTTTTTTTTAAACCTGTAAAGTTATAAACCTAGATTATGATATCCTGAAGCGATAAACATCAAAATCAAAATGATTTGTTAAGATTTAATTAGTGAAGGCAGTTTTCTCTTGAAATTGAATTTTATAGAAAAAGTACCGTTATTTCGTTGGGATCGCAAAGCTGTTCTTTCCTCTTAATCATGCCGATAAGATAAATTTGTAATTAGTATCAATTTACAAGTTAAGACTTGTGGACTTATTTCTAATGATTATATAACTTTGTGAATTTATAGTATTTGATGAATAAAATATATGTAGCAATTAGTATATTGTCTAACATGTGCAATAAAAAGTTAATAATGTTAATGTTTTTGATTAATTCTATAAAATTTAGCAGTTCATTAAAATACATACATATTACACTTGGTAGTTCTTTTAAACTTCTTTAATTTTAGGGGTGAATTTCTGAGCTTAAATTAAGTTACTTTCTCAAAGACACTGGTATTCTAATTATCTCCAATTCGAAGGAGATAATCAAAAAATATTTTTTTAATCATAAGGCCCTTATGAGCGTGTACACTTGCCTTACGGCTTGTTTACATATGGATTAATGTTTAGTATTTGTTTATGTATTTTCTACTAATTGCAACTATGTCTCGGATGATCGATTTTAGAAATGATATTGATATGTTAAAGTTTTCAATTATTTGGTTAAGTTAAATAGCACGTCCATATTACAACAACGCTATTATGCAGCATTTAATTACTTTTCATGAACAAAAAATTAATATAACTATGCCATTTGGTACCTTAAATATAGGTACTTAGTACTTAGCTATACCTCGAAATTAACGGAAAAAATACACGTGTATTGTTTTTTTGTTTTACTAATTTTATAAAAAATAACATGGATAAATTTTTTTCTACTGTTTATTTTTTTCAATTCTAAAAATTATGAATAATTTTATTTAGATGCTATCTTTGCTTACAGAAAATTATTCTGTTGTTAATAATATAATATTTACCTATTTAAAATAAGTAGTTTTGTCAAAACGACTAAATTTAAATTACCTTCACACAGTAGACAAATTGAATTAATTATATCTATAAAAGTATATTTTAATACATAATATTTAAACATGCTTGCGCTATAAAAATATTATGAAAATGTTTACATTACAAACAATTCTCTACGCATTGTATTAAAAAAAAATACAAATGATTAAATTTAATTCCTATTTCATTCAGTCTAGTAAAGTTGCAAGTCAGCAACTCGAATGTTATGACTTCGTTAGTACTACATGAATCATTCAACCCAGACCTAATTGTTAACCTTGAAAAAATACAATAAAATAATGTTTATTGCGAAATTTATTAGGTCAGTAAGTATAAATAAGATAAATTATGTACATTATTTAGTTGTCTCAAATGCGTCTAATTTCAATATAATAAATAAATATAATTTAAACATAAAAGTCCTGTTTCTATACTTATTTAATTAAATAAATATAAAAACAATACGTATATTCCAAAAATCAAATAATTTAAACTATAAGTCGAAACTATCTTTTACTAAATTCCTGTCATTTCGCTGAAAAAAACTTTTTAAAACTATAAAGCCGAAATAAACATACGTATAGTCAATGCGCAAGTGACACCATGGATCTGCATGCGTCCCTACCCTACTTTATCCTCTTACCATCAGGTAAACCGCACCATTGCCACGGACGTGACGAGCAACCGAAAAGCGACGCTTATAATGTTTATGTTTAAACGCATTATGCAGCGTGCGTTTGCCTCGAGCGTCGTTGCCCGAATGACGGGCGAGGGGCGCGCGGGGCGCCTGCGCCCGCGGGGGGCGGGGCGAACAGCTGAGCTGGGTATATTGACAGCACGTTGCCTGCCATCCAGTCGGTCCGCAGCCTTCGCGGAGTGCGAACGTCACGAATTGATATGATCACCGCTCGCAGCATATGAACTCACGCTGCGGTAGGGTAACGATAAAATTATGACTTTTGGAGCTGAAGAAGACGTTCGAGTAATAAAGGAGTTTCATAGGATTGTTTCAAGGTATTGGGAAGTCTCCGGTGCGACCGCCGAGAGGCGTGAAAAAACTATAAAAACAGTGTGACTGTGTTGTGTTTTTTTTTTAATAAAAATGGTGCCCCAACAAGTGTCGGATGTTCGGTCCATGTCGCCGACTTCGAGCGCCGGTCCGGTGTTCGGTTCCCAGTTGGTGGACAAAAACTCGTCCACACCTTATACGGATGCTACACAGGTAAGTTTTTTGTAAAGTGAAAAATTCGCAAAAGTGTGGAAAAGTGAATAAAATAAATTACAAGTCAAAATTATATCCACAAAAATTAACTTAAAATTATGTACACTGAAATTAAACAGAAATTAAAAATTAAATAAATAAAAATAATCAGGAGTTACTAGTAAAAAAGAAAAATAAAAAAATACTCGAAACAAGTCTAGGCTACCTACAAAACAGAAAAAAAACCAGTTCCAGTTTAATCGACAAATTAACTTAAAGTTACATAGAAATAAAAATTTAATTTAAAATAAAATGAACAGGAGCTAAAAGTAAAATAAATAAAATAAACTATTTCAAAATTTAAAAACACAACCGCCGAAACAAGTCTATGTTACCTACAAAACAGAAAAAAAACCAGTTCTTCACGAAAACGCAAAAATATACAACTCAATGACATTTAACGTAAATAGCAAAATTCTATTCTAAATTTGAATTTTGAGACCGTAAAATTCTAACAGTTTTTTTAAACGTGTGCATAGACCATGACTACCTACGAAAAAAAAAGTGATCTACATTCGCAATCATTCGACTAATCGAATGATTTGAATGTTTATTTGTATAATGGAGTGAAATGCGCAGTAAGTTCGTTTATCAAGCTGTAAACATGTTTTTGTGATAATCTACGCGAGAAAATACAATTTGATAAAAATGCGGAAAATAGAAATAAGTAAATAACTCGTGAATAAAATTATTCATAGGCGTGTTGTCGTCGCAGTGAACGGAATGAATACGAATGAGGCCATATTTTTGCATTTAAAGGCATTAAAATACAAATTAGTTTCCGCAAATGCATTAAATCCAATGACACAAAATACGAGGGTGATCTTCGTCTTACTGTATTTTTAAACGCCGTAGTTACAAAGTATGGTAAAAAAAAACGTATTTATAATTTTTTTGCAAAATTGACTGAAAAATGATGTGAATGTTATGATTCACATCAACCACAAGTTAATGTAATAATAATCAATTTTGTGCTGAAATACAGATATTTTATGAATATATCTGAAAATGTTAAATGGTTCGAAAATTTGCGCAAGTGGTATGTTACAAAATATGACTTAGGTTATTTCTCATCGCAAAACTTAAGTTTCCGTTCAAACTTGTTATGGGGATACCAAAACTAAATAATATTAATTATTAAATATAAATAAAATCTATAAAATTTCGCAATTTACTTCTCTTTGACTTCAGCCTTGCATCTGAATGACTCCATTACATTAATACTAAAAACGAATATATTAAAGTTACATGCTATGTAACCAATAAAATATTTAAAACGTTATTGAATAAACCATTAATCATAAGATTGCACATGAATAATACAATCCAAAGCGATTTAACACACCTCGTAGAACGCACAACTAAATTTATTACATTGAAATAAGTTATTTAACAGAACTATAAAATGTGTGTATTACTGGAAGTCCAAAACCTATTTTAAAGTCATTAAAATTGTTGATAATGGAGTCTAGACATAGTTATTGTTAAATATGTAGGTATTTAAATCAGTTAAATCCTAATCTAACCTTTAAACGAATGAACGAAACACTAGGGGCTAAAGTCTGGAGTTAAAATCCAAGTTATAAATAAATAAATTTATAAATAAATATTTATAAATTTATACAACAATCTTATATAGATCAACCTAGCCCCAAACTAAGCAAAGCTTGTACTATGCGACAATATACATTCGTATATAGATAAATACATACGTACTACATAGAAAAACTTATCCCATGACTTAGGAACAAATATCTGTGATCATCACACAAATAAATGCCCTTACCGGTATTCGAACACGGGACCATCGGCTTCATAGGCAGGGTCACTACCCACTAGGCCAGACCGGTCGTAATAAACCTGTTTCCAAGTTAATAAAAAAGAAATATTTTAAAGAAACATTAAAATTTGTAAATTTAATGTATTAAATCAGAAATCAAGTTAGTAACACTTATATACCTGTAAAATAAAGTAAATATAGGTAGTAGTGCGATTACTTAGAAACACAAATCAAAAAATATTTAATAACATAATTTGCTCTGTTTCCTAGTTGTCTTAAATAAATATCTTTTGCATATTTACTGAGATAAAATACGTATACATATTTGTCGAAATAAAAATTGATGAACTGGTAAATAATAATGGTTTTTACTAAATGTGTTTGACACTACAATAAAATAAAAATAAAAATCTTTAAATGCGTTCGCGAAAAAAAAAAAGCCTAACATGGCTCCAAAAAAAGCCAAAATGAACAATTTCTATCTATAAACCACTATACCATATTTCTATGCAAGATACAAATGAGTGTTTTTTACTATTTCCTATGCGCAGTACTTTATATTAATAAAAACTGACAAGTCGCGAAAAAACCTTGAAGTGTTTGTGAACTCTGAAGATATTTGAGTCATACGCATAACGAAGTTCGTGAACTGTCCAAGATTAACGTTCACAAGAGCAATGACATGACGAACAACTTTTCAAATTATCGCACTAACCGGCGATATGACGTCGCAAATGAAGCGATATCAGTCACAACAATCGATAAAACGAGAGGCACTGTCTATCCGCGAAGCGAAATACGTAAAATGCGCCCAGGGTACGGGTGCATTAACATTTTCAATGTCAACCCGTAATATTTTTAGCTCTGTCTGTGTGTGTGTGCGGCCTCGTGCCGACGAGCATGTTTGCTTGTCTGTGCAATGCGTGCTCGCGTGCATTCAACTCCAAAAGAGCATTAAAGCTGATTATTCTTTTACACATAAGTCTGTTGCTCCCAAAGCGTGAGTGGTACTAGGAAATGATAATCTTAGGTCATTCGCGCTTGTTTTAACTCAACGGAATATTCAGGAAAATGCTTAGTCTTGACACGAACTCTGTAATTATTAGCTCCTGGGTTTGGTTAAGCCTTAATTAACAGCCACTGAGCGAATAATCAGATCATAAAAATCTTAATTGCGTAGAAACAAATGACTTAATAAAGTTTTGTTTATTTACGCTGAACTGCATTAAAAATGACTTATAATTTACATTTATGAATTGTGCTAAGAATCGCTAGAGCTATTTATACCTATGAAGAGCTAAAATCTTGGGCTTGATAAGTCTTCTAACATCAATGATGCAAATATACAGGTGTTTAATCTTAACTAGAAAACTACTGCGAGAGACATTAAATCTAATGAGATTTATGATCTAAAATTGATAGCAGAAAAAACGACTTGCGAGTCAGTTGCTCTCAGTGATAATTATCACGCGGAAACGATTAAAACTATTACTGCAACATAATGGATTAACTACAATAGCTTAAGAAATTAGCGACGTTCAATCATCACGATACGATATCCAACAAAAACAACGCAGTTGCACAATCCCAGTGAAGATTGATAAATCATGATACGAGCTAAAAAATAACAATGGAAAAAAACTTACAAAAAATAACAAAATTAACTTAGGGCGGAGTTTCGGGTCATTATAATTTGAACCGAGCGAACTGCGGACTTGTTTCTAGTGGGTTTTTGTCGTTTTTTTTTTTTGCTAGCATAGCGCTGTTGCCGACCGCTCGACTATTCCTTTCCACCAAGGTTGATTCACGCCTCCTAGTACCTTTAACACTATTGTCCGCTCCAAGGCAATTGTTACATTATACAATCGAAACTGAAAAACCCGCCTCGCCAGCTTTTAATTTACTTTAAGCACTTCCTAGAAAGAAAAGGCACTTTGTTAAGCCCGACGCTAACTTTTCCTTCGTGTTTGTCTACTATCGTCGGTTTGCTTACAACTGCTACTCACGAAATGCCCTGTTTGAGAATTTCAGCTATTCCGATTACATTTTTACTTCAAGTTTCGAACTTCTATATATGCGAGGGGTTGGCATTAAATTTCGAAGCGTTGTATCGAGGTAATAATTTAACTTTAAGAGCGCTGGTAACCACTCGAAAACAATTCTGTGTTAAAATCCTTTCCTCGCATAAGTTTATCGCTTAAGTAAGCAAATTTATGTACCCTAATGCAGTGTTGGCAGTTCTGTGCAAATCAACATTTGATTGTAAAATACGGACCTATGTCGGCAAATGCAATTTGCTCTACACTTGTGGGTGGTATTTAATGGTACCATTATATGCTGGGGAACGGCGAATGTTGCCCAAGAAAATTACCGCTCAAGAACAGACGTGTCTATCAAACTCAACAAGTACCTACACAGGTTATTGAATAGTCTGGGTGCGGTGTTTTTGAAAAACAGCAGCGCGAGTTCGCGGTCTCGCCGCAGATCCGAGACTTACCAAACTCGTGACATGTGAAAACAGAAAGTCGACACTGCAAATAGCAATAAATTCCGGGCCCGTTTGACGCGGACTGAAAAACGCAAGAACAACTTCCATGGGAAACAACAAAAATAAACCAATATATCCTTCACTCCTGTTTTCCGCATACGGGTTCATTTACTCTACGGTAAACAAGCGTCGGTTTTACAAAATTGGATATTTGAACTTTTCAACGTTACATTTGATTACTCGCTGTATGCAAACCAAGTTCACGTTTCATGTTATTAGCTGTTTGAATTGGAATTGCATTTGCGTTCGACTGTATCAGGGTTTCAAGAAGCCTAATCAAAATGACTTCCATCAACAATTTCAGAAAGTCTCGTTAGTGAAGGATGGTGTAATCAAAATTCATTACACAAAATGAGCGCGGCCCGAGCCTTCGGAGATACCATTTAGGGTGTTTATTCATGTATTCCGAACAAGTTCATTTCAGACATTTACTCCTCCAAGTCTTACCCCATTAGCGATTTATGTATGCTTATTGGATCCCCAAAAACTTGGCCAAGTTTCACGGCTCCCCTTAAGTCGCTGGCTTGATTAGGTGTTTTTAGACGAAGCAACTTTATTGTGGAAGTTTGATTGGAAAGTAATGGAAGGTCGGCGTCGTGTTATCGCTCCGAACAACGCGCCGTTAAATCGTAAGGATGTTATTTGTATTATTGCTTTCCGATGATATAAATAGCTGGGTCCTTGTGTAGTTAAGTGCCTCATTGTTTTTACTTAGCTACTTGTAATGGCCCTACGAATCACGTTCTAATAGAGCTTTGCTGTTTTCGTCATTCGAGAACGTTTGTAACTCGATCCTCTTGACGAAGCTTTAAATCTTGAACGAATGACATCGTAAATATTGGGTCTCAGTTGACCCCATCGAGGTCGCATGCAATTTTAAAATGATAAATTTCATGACTGGTTTTTAAATACGAGATGACACGGTATACTCGACACTTTCGAATTTTCTCTTTTATTTGCATGCTCACTGAAGGACGTGCAATTAATAATTTTAATAGGGCTCGGAACAATATGGGCTTCATCTAAGGCGATTGAGGTATTATAATAGTTCCACAGCCGTCGTAAACCGGTATTTATAAAGCCTTTCAGGGTAATTTAATTAATAGTGCACGCACACTCAATTCTGTTTTAAGCGTTTATATTGCCTCGGCATTTTCTGATAATTTTATGCGTTAAATATTCATAATTAGTAGAACATTCTAATCAAAAGAAACAAGTTATTCGACTATGTTTTAGCGATACGAATAATTTGATTTTGTACTATAACTAGATTTTCAAAAAATTCAATCTCTTGAAAACACACAAATCTAGTTCAAACATCCCGTTTAAATCTTTCTAGAACTCTTTAGAAGTCTGGTTAGTTTCCACACAAATCTAGTCTATTCCTTCGGTTAAACTTAAATCGGCACAAGCCTAACATTACCGAGAACCGGTTCCGCGCCGAGTATTATCGACAATGACCTTTGCTTAAATCGCTCACCAAAACCGGTACCGGACTCTCTTTTTTAGCTTTTGTTGTTTTGTTATTAAATCAGACTGGTACGGTATGATTTTGTTTAATGTTGATGGCAGCCCTACCAACCTTGACTTTCGTTTTGTTCACATTTGAAATGATTTAAAAAGTAATAATACTCTTTTTAGTATTAGAACTTAAATGAGATTTCTTGTTACCTAGGTATAAAGATCACATTACAATTACTGAATTTTATTACTTCGTTTAAGAGGAAAGCGTCTTAGTACGTTTATAAATGAAATATCTATTGCACTATTCTTATTTTACTTTACCAGCATGTGTGTATTCCTTAACGTTACCTGCATGTATACTTCTTTATTTTTCTTCACTTAATCTAGTTGAAAATTCACTTAACTTGCGTTTATCTTTATCGGAATTTTGCACCGCAGCAACTTTTGTATCGCACAAGTTTGCGTGTACCAACTTGCTTCGCCTCAATAACCGGCTGAATTAACTTGGTTTATAAAAATCTGCTGGAGTCAGGACTTGGAGTTTGATACTTTAGAACCCTTGTATTCCAGTCTGGAATATCTTTGATAGTTTCAGCAGGAAATTAGATTCCTTGCGCAGCTTGTATTGACGGGCCTGGGGAAATTGTTAGGTTATCTTATAATAGAATTCTGTAATATCCTCTACTGCTTACACGTGAAATTTGATCACGATGTTAGGCTTTGTTCTCGAGAAAGAAAAAGGAATAATGAATAAATACATATTACGTACACCCTTGGAGTTGCAGGCGCCCGTACCCTACGGTGACTGCTTACCATCAGGCGGGTTGTATGCATGTTTGTCATCCACGTAATATTGAGTGTTAAAATTAAATACCTTTTCGTTATTCAAACTATCAGCTTTTTTCTGAGTTAAATAATTGTTTGGGCATCTGCCAGACAACCAAATGTATTTAAAACAGAAAATCGAATTGAAATCAAAGCCAACTATGACACTTTAAACATTCCGAAAGCCCTGTAAAAAGTATTTGAACATAAAAAGCCGTTGGCAATAGTTGGCGTGACTCCTGGGTCAATCCTTTATATGTCGAGCAAATTAATCACCCACCTCGAATTTCCATTCTGCGAAGTTTTATCAAAACTTGGTACACTGGCAGTTGAACGGCCACTTTTTAAAAGCTACGTGTAGATTTTTACTTACTTTTTGAATCTTTACATTGACTTTAGACGCCAATTTAAGGCACAGTCCTGTAAATGATACCACTTTCTTAGTTTTTCTTCGAAAGCTTTTAAATTCTTCTGCTATTTGTTTTCGGATTAATCATTTAAATACTAGAGATTTAATCAACCTACGTGGGCAATAGTTAAAACCCAATGTTTCTGATTTATCAAAAGTAGGCCCAGTAGTAGGACGTAATGACTATGATGATAAGCTTATAGCATATTTTTGCTGGAATTAGAATTATTTATCTGCAGTAAGTAAATGCGCGATTTAAGCAGTTAAAACGCAACATTATACCTCCCCGTCATTCTTACTCAAAACTAAATTGCTTGCCTTAAAACTAGCAAAAGGAATCATCAACAATTATTATAATTTCTGATTTCTGTACGTTACTTGGCAAACGCAGGGTTCTGGATACCATCCAGCCTGAAGTGTTTACTTGGTGCTACTAAATTTAAGTTTAGCCTCAAAGGGGTTCAAACGAGCTAAGTTTAGTCTTAAAGCTAAAAGTTTCGAGATCGTTCCTTGAAAAAATGCTTTGGGGATCCAGTTTTATGCAGGGCCATACTTTTAAACATTTTGAGGGACGGGAAAAGATAAACCAACTCTACGCTTTTTATATGGTGTGTTTCAGAAAATCATTTGTGACAGATTACATTTTTAGGTTAAATATATAAATATTATAGGACATTATTACACAAATTGACGAAGTTCCTCAGTAAGCTCAAGAAGGCTTGTTTTGTTGGTACTCAGACAACGATATATACAAATACTTAAATACATAGAAGACACCCATGACTCAGATAAAATATCCGCGCTCATCACACAAATAAATGCCCTTACCGGGATTTGAACCCAAAACCATAGGCTTCATAGGCAGGGTCACTCACTAGGCCAAACCGGTCATAAACGTCGTTAAAGGTTATAGAAGTATTTATATTTATTACGTGTATTATTACAAGCAGAGAGCGATGACAAGAAAAAATCGAATCTAGAAGATCATGATCATGAAGTATGAATTAATAAATCAATATAAGTTAATGTTTAGATTCAGTACGGAAAGATGGAAGGGAGAAGAGCTACTCTGTAAAGACTGTGCTCAACATCAAACCAGCCCAGGGGAAGCGGCTGGCCACCTGCCACTTGGTGGTCAACTTTTGAGAGGAATCTAAGGGCCCAAGACATTTCGCCAATAACAACACGGGACAAAAGGTCCGGGCGCTGCTAAAAAGATAAGTCGTGCAATATAAAGGAACCAACATTCTATAACTGTTCTCTTTCCACATAGAGTCTAAGAATAGTAATTCTAAAAATAAAACTGATCCAGGAAGAGAATTCAACAAACCCTTTGGCCTAAGCTCCACTCTAGTTAATAACTAAACCCTTTTAACTAAAACTAGAGCGTTGGAAATCTATAAGGAATGCAGCGCCCTAATTGATTGAACTCTGGAAAATAAACAAGGACTCGGAAATAAAGATTCACCTGTGGAGTTAGGTAATTGGGAAAACATCACTTTGGTGATAGGGTTCCATCGAATAACTTCTTTGGTAAACCTAATTTTACAGCTCAGAGAAAACGTATAAAAGAAAAGGGTGAGATTAAGAAATCATGCAGCGACAAACACAATTATAAATGTATTTGTTTAAAATTTTATTCAGGCAACAAGGCCCATATTACCAATACCTTATAGACTAAAATATATATATATTGTATAAACTAAAACTAAACTCTATTTATAAATACAGAACTTTCTTAACTACCTACACAAAATATAAGCAGCTCAATTACGATTTTAGGATGTAAATTCATTTCGAATTTTTGTGAATATCGCAAAAAAAGTTGTATAAGCCGTTATGGATTGACTTGATTAAGGCCTTATTTTAAAAGCATTTCAAGGCCCACTCGGCAGACATGAACAGCCCAGTCCCACTTCAACTTAGTCGCTTTTCGAGCTACATCTATTATTTGAAATAATCTGATTTTTGAAATTTGCATACATATAAAAAAAATCGCCATTACCTGGTTCACTATTTAGGTCTTCAAGCAGCTGCTCTAGAAATAGAAAACTTTGTACAAAAGTATACAGAACCATCCATAAAATCGCCTCACACTTCACCGCACACACAATCAGATTAGGTTGCGCAATATTCCTTTTTCGGGCCAAGAAAAATAGCTTAGGCTTTCAAACATCTTGCTTGTTAATGGAAAGCAGGTTATCTCTATTTCTGACTTGAACCGATACAGTTAAAATCGTATGGAAAGTATTTACTAATAAGGTTATATCTATCAATCTCTTACCAATACTTATGTGATATACCATCAATTACTTTTAGTTTATCATTGATATGTAATTGCTATTTGACTACTTTCATTTATTATTTTTTTGGTAATGGGTTTATTTATTGTATGAAATATTCACCAAACACCAATGACGATTATATTTCTATTACCTTAAAAGCAAAAGCTTTTAAGGTAATGTTTCATTATTAAATTAAATATGTTTAATAGAACTTAGAAACGGACGAATCCATATTATTGATTTATCATATTATTCGAAACTTATTAAACCTTTCTTAATGGCTAACATGTAGATTATTACTATTAGCAAAGTCTCATGTTTATATATCGCAATTACACTAAAACCTGTATTTATATCAGTAATAATAACTTTAAGTCCCAGTGAAATTAAACGTGATAACCTGATAACATTTCTCTATCCAGATCTAATTTATATTTTATGTTATTATCGAAGTAGTACTATAAAATGGACAATATTATATGTTGTCCGTTTTATAGGTCCACTTCTGTTGCTTCATAGGCTTTCGAATATAAATTAATTAATATAAGTACGAATAACATCGTATAATCCCTTTAATAACGACTGGATTTCACTTGTTAGAAAATACAGACATAAAATATAGTATTATGGTTACTTACGAATCCGGCCTTAGTACAGCCCCTTGTTCTGGGGTACGGATAATAAGCAGAAACTTGCGTAGATCGTTATTTTATTCGTCATATTTCTAATGTAGCATAAATATTTAATTAAAATCACGCAAAAAGGTCCAGATTAAATTTCATTTTGTTTTAAATCTAACTAAACGAAATTAAACGTATTTTGATAAGTGTTTCTTTTTCTAGTACGCTATAAATCGTGTCATTCACCAAGACGCGTGCTTTGACTCATAATGTCATGTTATTAAAGGTTACATTTGAAAAATCTGCTCGTCACCGTGGATGACACGTACAATACTATGTATTAAACTCGATACCCGGTCTCCCAGTTTTACACGGTTCCTACAACTGGTTTAGATCTCGTTTAACTCGATTTATTATCATTTGTACTAGTATCAATGTGATAATATGCATTGAATAAACACGTGTCGTATTTGCATAGATATTGAGATCATATTACAATATGTATTATAATTTCCATTTTATATAACTGTAGGTATTCTAAGGGCAAGTGTCCCGTCAAATTTTGCCGTCGCAAAGTCGCGACGCGGTTACATACTGGCTCCAAGAAATTTATTAATTATATTATTAATTATTTCTACACGTGTATTGTAAACAATAAGTTTTCAACGGTAAACAATAATATCGGTTACATTATCGTCGCTAATGTGTATTGAATTACAGTGTTCTAATTAACTTTGATAACAGCGAGTATATGAACTGCGAGTAGTTGTATGTATTGTACATACAATATATATATGACACGTGTTAATAAAGTATGTACATGCGATAGAAACATGTCGTAGTAAATTACTAAAGTTATTTTCAACAGTTTTGACCAAAATACTGTTGACAGACTCATTCTCCGTATGCAGGACTTCGAATGACATACAGGTTTAAAAAAATCTGATTAATATGTTATTAGTCACTTTGCATTTCGCTCAGTATCAATACGTATTTATTCGAATGAGATACACGGGCATTACGGGCAAGTCATGTCAAAATGAGATCAAATCGACATGAATTTGTAACTTTACATCGCCTCCCTATTATCATGTGATTATTATTCAGATACAATGTATTAAATATATTAAAAAAGTGGCGGTGACATAATCGGACAGACAGACGGACATGACGAACCTATAAGGGTTCCGTTTTTTGCCATTTGGCTACGGAACCCTAAAAATGGTCACTTATGTATTTTAAGTCGAAAAACGTTCGACATGTTTAACTCCGTACCGAGGAGTGTCGTCAGGAGCTTGCGTTGAAATCCGAGAGTGACCCGTTTTTAATATATTTAATGTCCGTGTCTCACGGAAGTTTTGTTATCAAAATTGCTAATTTTTACGGGTCTTTTTACTCTAACTACCTTATCGATACAATATATTATATTGTATCGATAAGGTAGTTAGAGTCGACTGTGAAGTTTTCAATCCACTAGGGCTAGTAGTAGTAGGGTTACGTTAGGCTCATAGTGGTCAGTAAAGATATTGCGCGGTAATTTTCTATTAAAAGGTAGCTAAGTCTTAGGACTTGGGGCTAAAACTAGTTGGATTAAAAGGTAGCTAAGTCTTAGGACTTGAGGCTAAAAATAGTTGGATTAAAAGGTAGTTAAGTTTTAGGACTTGGGGCTAAAACTAGTTGGATTAAAAGGTAGTTAAGTTTTAGGACTTGGGGCTAAAACTAGTTGGATTAAAAGAATGTTAGCCGCGTAAGGTCTTGGCCACCGGGGTTGGTCACTATTTCAGTTTATGCAAAGAGAATTTGAATTAGAGCTGGATTGTAAGCGAAAATGTTTTAGCCACAGTAAATTTACTGGCATCTTTCGACACATGATTCAATATCATGGCGCCATTTAATAGATGAAAGGCCAAAGGTATTCGAGCGATAACGTTTAGGTTATGCCCGGTAAGATGGCACCACTTTTTGATATTTAACAAATTTAACACATATCAGTGAAAAGTGGAATAAGGATCAAAGTCAAATGGCGTTCTAAAAGTTTCAATCATGTGGCGGAAGATGGCAGTAAATTTTGCGTGGATACAACATTTTCTTTGATTATCCACCTCTAGTTCAAATTATGTTTGGTTTATGACATCATATGATCTGAAACCAGCCTAAAAGCTAGACATGCTAGAACATTTCCTTCGGCTGTTAATGCCCCCATCTGTTCGTGAGCTTTTTTTCTAGACTGCAACGAGGAAGCGAAGTAATAATAAAACACAATTGCTTGGCCTTGAACTTACAGTACGTTTAGTCGCTCGCCTCGCTTGAACCGGTCGACTCTGCACTCTACGCTAAATTGAACACGATTTTTATGTCTTTTTAATTTAATGGGCTGCAAGATGCAAAAGAAGGATTTTTCATTGAATAAATATTGTATATATATTTATATATTTGTTGTGTCGTTTTGATATCTTGTCCAATAGTATCTTATAAATATTACTGATCACGACATATTTAATGACCCATTTTTAAAGACACATTACAGTTTGCCGAGGCATTTTCACAAGAAAAATAGAGATGAACACTTATGTAACTATCGAAATTCAATTCGCATCCCATTCTGTCGCTTCTACTGAAATGTATCTTTACAGAACTCATAAAAAACTAGAGAATCATGATTCTGAAAAATTGATTCAAACATGATGACAAAAAAAACCCTCTGGCTTATTTGAAAACATTTATATTTATTTAAAATATTTAGATGTTTTAAAGGATTAAGTAGTATCTATTAAAAACTCGCTAAATGTTTAACTGACTTCAAAAAAAAGGAGGAGGTTATCAATTCTACCGTAGTTCATCAGAACTCCATCATCGTGAAAAAATTTGTAAAAATATTTTTTTGATTGGTATTTCTAATAACGAGATAGCAGAGGTATTAAGGGAGCTTCTTTTTTTTAATACTACGTCGGTGGCAAACAAGCATACGGCCCGCCTGATGGTAAGCAGTCACCGTAGCCTATGTACATGTATGTATGTTCTTGAATCTTATAGGTATACATAAAGCGATTTTTGTATTTTTTTACAAATAATAATTAAGTAGAAAAGGGACTAACCCGTCAACAGACCGGTCGAGTCTGGCCCCAGGCTCCAAATAAGGCGAGGGCACGAATACCTTGTTATTACTAGTTTAAAAGAGACGGGAAAACACGGGCCGTAACGTGCACGGACATGTGTCTATTAACCCCCTAGGGCGATGTCATCACCGTGTTTTTGTGAACTAGAAAAATAGTTCGTTTTTTGACTACAAAAAATAGTTCAATTGTTAGTTTTTCGGTTAAGTAATTTAATATGGAATGTTTCGTGATTAACATAAATAAAATTAAGATTGTATTTACTTATAGGATGGATAAATTAAACATATCTAACATTTTCGTGTGAATTAGCAAAATGTTAAAGTAACAGTTTGATAAAAATAATAATTAGTAATTATTTGTCAGGTTCCAAGATAATATTTATAGAATTATCCAGGTAAATAATGTATTTCAACAAAATAACACTTATTTTATAATAATATGTCAACATGTGTGTATGGCAGTTATTTTTGATAACTTAGGTACTTATATAATAAATAATTGTTTATTGAAATCGGCCTTGCATGTCTAATTATTAATTTATGTCTAATTTACATTAATGTACAAACAAAAATTCACACCATTCTAGAAACATTGGTACAAAACAATTACTCGTTATTAAGTGAATAATTAATAATGTCTAAACTAAATATATAATTGTGACGGTTGTCGTAAAATTGAGTCCTAGAACCTAAGTGGTATATAATAAATAATTGTCTATTGCAATCGCTTTTACATGTTTAAATTTTACTTACCGTCTAACTTAATGTACAAACAAAAATTCACACCATTCTAGAAACATTGGTACAAAACAATTACTCGTTAATAAGTGAATATTTAATAACGTCTAAACATATAATTGTGACGGTTGTCGTAAAATTGAGTCAGAAACGTCAATTAGGCCAAAATTGAACGTTCCCTAGTCGTGAACGTGTAATTAAAACGCTCGAGACGCGTTGGGGGGGTTAACTCCCTTACCTCATATCTCTCTAAAAACTCCATCAAATCTCGATTCTATCTCCTTGGGATAAAGTCTAATTATAAATAGATTCAAAGAAGATGTGAGCATTCGTAAGTTATTAGTATTTTGTTGTTAAGAATTTTGTACACGAAAGGTGTTTGGATCAATTTAGTTCTTTCATTAAATGTAATTGAGAAATACGTTTTTGGGCACAATTTGGATTGATAAAATTACAATTAAGTTCAGATTTAGAAAATTGTGGAGTTGAGTGTTACATTAATTAGAAGTGTTTTATATGCTAGAGATTCAATACTTACCAAAAAATTTTTTGGTTAGTAATGAATTATAGTTTTTTTTTTAATGAATTTTAGAATTTAATTATTGCATTAATTAATTTTTTTGGTAAATATTGAATTATAGAATTGTAAGCTTGTAACTAATGTTTAATGTTTAATGAATAGATAAATGATTTAAACTTTTACTAGAGACTGCCGGTAAAAAATTAAATACATTAACAACAATATTTAAAACGTAAAAATGACGTAACCGCCAGATTGCGATCAATAAAAGTTCTCCATAAATAAGCCTCAAGAAAAACAGCGAGTTCACAATTCCAGCCTCAAAGTCTTTCATCCGCCGTATTTCGTTCGGTTCTCATTCACGCTCATTTCCATATTTTGTCCTTTCTAAAAGTTTGTCTTCGGCTTTTGGAAGTTTATTAACTTTCTATGACGTATGCTCATTTTTAACTTTAATAAAACATGTCAATAATAAAAATGGAATTCCATGAAGAAATTTAATATTAATAACTCAATTCTTGTTTTACAAATTGACTTCGAGACATATCTTCATAAAGAAGGTTTAGAATATTACAGTACTGTTACGCAGAAAATATAAATATGTATGTATATTTACAGTTTTCTCGTTATCCAAATAAAAATCCTGTCATCCTTTCATTCAAGAACACTTTTCATTAATTCCACAGTGTAAAATAACTATTGATATCTAGTTTGTATTTTATCCAAAACTTTTATTCATGTATCAACCAATGTAAAATGCTACATTATCGGTAGTAAGTCACTAAAAATCCTTGCATTTCTCGACAATTCAAATGTAAATACTGTAAGTTTTTTTTCTGGACCTAGACGTTTAGTTAACCGGCCAATAAAGATAAATCAAGTGCGGCAAGGGAATTGAAAAATACCGAGATCTTTTTGCCAAGAAAAATGTTTAACAAGCAAGAAGCAGACAGTGGCGCGAAACGACGCTGTTTAGCCAGAAAAGCATATCCCTTACGACAATTTGTAAATAAGACGTAACTCCATCACTTGTTGTAGTATAAACTATCGTGCGAGAATGGGTTAAAGTTTAAATTTGCTTAAATTACGTTACCTAGACTTATATAGTATTTTGTTTTGTTTCAGGTTAGTGCAGTTTTTTGGAACTATCGGGAGAAAAAGGTATTTTAATGCTAGGAATTTAGCCTTTGACGACTATTACTGGAGAAAAAACGAGCGGCAAACTTTATCTAATCTTTTTGCAGTATTTATTCAGGGCGATTCATGAGACGTGAGCAAAACTAAACTAAGACACTCAGTATAGGGAGCGTGCATGAACTGTAGGAGGCAACACAGGAGCCGTCAAATTTTTGGCGCGAGGCGTAAATGTGATGTTTACTGTTCCGATGTAGCCCACAAGATGGCAGAAGGTACTATGCACAAGAAAACACGTGACGTGTGAATGTACATGTTTATTGTTCCGATCAGGCCACAAGATGGCAGACCCTCCAACGCGCACGGTCCCTATATAGTAATAAATCGTCCACCCACTAATATACTATAGTGAAACAACTACTCCTTTTTCTAACTTTTAATCTTTTGGTGAGGAAAAATTTTGTTCTGTACAATCATGGCCACCCTACAACACCTAATTAATAAAGATAAAACCTCTTTAACCGTTATGACAGCACTTTGATTATGAAGAAAATAAAATGTCATACTTGAGTGAGAAACGATTTTAAAAGTAACCACAGACTAATGACACACAATTTGACATTTGTTATGGAAAAAGCAAAGAGTATCGGTATTTGATGGAAGTAATCTAATAGTAGGGTAACCATGCGTGTCATAAATAAATAAATAATTTTTTTTTTATACATAATAAATAAATTCAGGCTCATCATTAATACTGGTACGAAACAGCGTTTATAATTAACTGAACGAGCAGTGTTCAGCTCACGTCTCCCTGACTCATCATGTATTTAATCTATAAACATATAAAATCTCTAGATTAGTCTAAAACAGACTAAGTTTAATTAAGGTAAACCCACAGTATAGCTTTATTCAAATTTTGAAGCATGTTTTTGTTACTTAAAGGGTTGAATGGACATAGATAACCGAGCTATTTGCTCACGACGTCCAAGGCGTGAGAACTTCAAATTTATTAGGGTCGCTAATGATCCAAGTTATCTCAAACTTGGACTAATGATACAAGCCTGATTAACAAATGATATGCACTTACCGGTTGACGTTTACCAAAATCTCTGTTTGAAACAGCTTGCCAGAACTCAACTAGGGGGGGGGGGGTTTAGGGTCGGTAACGCGCATGTAACTCCTCTGGAGTTGCAGGTGTATGTAGGCTACGGAGACTGCTTACCATGAGGTGGGCCGTATGCTTGTTTGCCATCGATGTAGTATAAAAAAAGCTTAAATTTACGTATACGCTGCTAGCTTAAGTATTAAGTTGGAAAACAAAACGCCTTGTTATTTGTGTCGATGTCTATAAAATGATTCATTACTTTAAATTTAAAACTGTATTAACAAGGATTCACGTAAACACAATTACGAAGGTAACTGCTGAATTTATTACTTCAATTTTATGTTTAAAAGTAATTAAACACTTAATTATATACGGTATAAAATTACCGTTATGTTTCGGAATAGAATTTTGGTGTATGTAAAATCTGTCCGCGGCCTGCAAAATGTCCCAGTTTTGATAGCTTGCAGAACGCGTTGTCAGGTTATTCGTATAAAGATATAAGCAAATCTCGTCCTTATGGCAAGCGACAAAGTGGGACGTTTTGTCGGCCGCGGTCACAAATGATGAAGACTTATTCAATTAAATGAGACTTAACTTGAAATATTTTCATCAGATTTTTTTTTAAATTGTCAAAGACAATAACTAATTTCTTATTTGCTAACAAAATGGAGTTTTTTTTTATGAGTTCTTTATTTAACATAATTTAGTACAATGTAATTACTTAATCTAGTGTACATTTCCATCCTAGACAGTAATAACAATAAATTAATACAGTTTAGTGAGCTATAGGCGCTCATTATAAACTTTTTAACAACTTAGTGTTTATAACATTGCCATGGGTAATGGGCCACTTACACTAAAGCTTAGAAGTAAGCAACAGCCAGCGCATAACTATTATTACGTTCGCTCAGATATAGCTTACGTTTGTTGCATACATAGACAACAAAATGGAGTAAATGACAAATAACACGTACGCAAACAAGAATTACACGTCTAATTGCAGTGGTGTAGAACAAAAAGTCTCAATAGAGAGTGACTCGTCGTTCACTAATACAGTGCCAATATTTGCCCGCGCCGACTCGCAGGATATAGTGGATCAGGACGCTGTAAGTGCCATTGACTTTAGAGAAACCTTTAAAGCGTTGAGACTGTGAAGTGAGGTTGAAGTTACGTAACGTTATGTATCTCTTTTTTGTATAAGTTATAAACTGTGTTATATATTTCGGTTTATTTTATGTTTCTTTCCTTTTGTCTGTTACCTTCCGTGATTATTTCTCTCTTGATGGTCTCATCGGAAGATCAGCGCTGGAAGTCGCCAGTAACATGCTGAGATGAGGCCATTTCGGGACACTTTATTCTCACTATGTTCTCTTTTATGTATGTCTTACGAATAAGTTCTATTCTAAACGTTGTTTATTATGTGTTCTTAAGCGCTAACTATGGTGCAAGTTATGTTTTTAGATACTTATATAGTAATAAATAAAAATATATTTAGGTGTGTTCAGACACAGTAAAACGTGCACCTACGGCAAGCAGCGTTTAATACATTTGATGCTACAATAAAAATAGTTGTAGCATCAAAGGTGTTTTTATTGAAGAAGCTCCTCCTAGAACACTATGGTGGAATACACACAAGGTGGAATATTTCACATTAATAGAATAGAAAATATATTTTTCAATATGAATTAAATCTAATAATGTGAAATGCTTCCAAAGATATTCGGTTTATAACGTCTAAAAGCAATATAATAAGATATGTACATTACTTTCACATCTCCTATAGACCATCAGACTAGCCATTTTTATTTTCTAATGGTAAATTATGATAAGGTAAGTATTTTACATATTTAAAATTATATTTATTTTTAACTAACTTACGTAACTCATACAATGACTATAGTTATACAAAAGAATATAGTTCGTGTCATATACGACTACGCGCAGATTTGTCAAATTAAACCTTTAACAAAATTATATTACGAGTCCAGGCACGTGTCTTCGTATATGATACGATCTGTAGTCCTTTTTTACTGCAATTTGATCTGGATTTTTTATGTCCAAAACAAATTCAGATCAAATTTATAACCTGTTATTACTGTTTGAATACGACTCAAGAATACAATTCCTAAAATGCCGTTTACGCCATTTTGTCGTGCCGCAGTCGTTGCACAAACATTGTCTGTTCTTTCGGTGCACTCCCGAGGGGTGTAATGGCGTTAGGTCTTGAGATATTGTGGAATGGTAATGCTCAGCCGCTCTAACTTTGCAGCTGATATTTAGAGTTCTGCGAAACTAACACGTTTTAAAGCTGGGAAAGATTACTTTTATTAAAAAAGTATGTATATTGGCGTAATGTTTGTTTCAAGCAAAAAAAATTAAGTACGAAAAAAGTTAATGGAAATTTCCCGCACACTTCTGGTAATCTTCGATAGCTTAGTTGGTTAAGAGCGATTGGACTGATGTTCCGAAATGTGTCAGGTTAAGATCTTGCTAGAAACGGTGAGTTTTCCCAATTTTACTTTAATATAAAAAGATAGTTTAATTAGTCAATAATATTCTTAAAAAGTTGCTCTGTATGCGTATTAAATCATTCCATGTGAATTAATAGCTATATTTTTTTCATTTATGGGCGTAAAAGCCAATGGACGATAAATATTTTATTTCAATTCTGTACAAAATGATCTTGTAATATGATAGTTACATGACAGTGACAGTAATAATATATCGTGATAGTTACAACAAGTAGTCTAACATGATATTTAACGAAATTACAAAATGAGTAGGTACGCTAGAATCGATATCATGCGGTTTGCGATAAAGCGTGTTTTCTTTGGCCCGCAGTTCACTCGATATCGAACGTTGATAGCCGATTTTTATGTCTGACAGACGTTTGATAAGTGGAGTGCTATCCACAATTTGCGGACTCGCTAGTTATAACCCCCCTATCATCAGCAAAACCTATCGCCCCAGGCGACTGGGAAACGCACACGTGAAATGGACACTTGAATAAAATTACGAGCCCCATAAATCGGAAAACGCACTTCATCCAGCGAAATAAAAAGTTCAATTTGGTACAACAAAGTATTGTGCGGGTTCATACGTCGCATCTGCGTCCGTTCGGACTTATTGATTGTGAGCAGATGCGACGGCCTGCAGCGGGAATGCATCCGTTGCCGTCAAAATATTCCGATGAAAATTCAAGAGAACAAGGCGGTCCCTCGGGAGCACTACAAGGAAGTTCCTCCGCGTAAAGAATTGCCAAAGTTACCGCGACGTCTCGACATCGCTTTGAATATCAACTCTGAATTCTATATTGACTAGACTTCACTAACTAGACTTGTAATGACGCAATAGTTTTTACAATTGAGGATTCCGCTTGCGAACGAGATCGAGGGTCGTATTGAGAGTTCCTTCCCCGGCCCTATTGACTCCGTAATGTCTCTCATTTCCCCTACACCACGGGATAAGAAAAGTTCCGATATCGCCTTCGACAAGGAAATGAAAGTAGGCCTTTCACTCGCCCGCTGAACTTAGTACCTTTGATCTTTCATCCAAAAGTTCGAGTTAACTGAAATACAAAGACAGTCATGGCCATCTGTTTAGTACCCTAAGTGTCGACTAACTAATTCCAAGTTTAATGAGAAACTCGTCTGTAGGAATAATTCGATTGCGAGTTAATTTGGACGTTTGGTTCGTTTACCTTTTTGATGTCGGGCTAAATTAAATTGTGTGCGGTGCAAGTACAGTTAGATGTCGGTGATGAATCATCTACCATAATGCCATCCTCTGCCCTTTTCTGTATAGCTATCATTAGTATAATTGCTTCGCACCAGGCAGAGCCATCGATCCGGGCATTGTGCGCCGTCGAGCCAACATATCAAACAATTTACTTACAAGACGTCTATGATTCCTTTATTACGCTTTATCCTCTTGTCCGCCACTCCACTTCCCTCTCAGATATCCATTTCTGAGATAGGTGATATTGAATTTTGAAATATATAAGGTTTTCCTTTTATCTCGCGGGGATTTGTATATTTACAGCGTGAAAAGTGATTTAGGGAAGTCCATTCCTTAAATTGGTATTCCTACTGTTTCGTATATTTTCGTGTGAAATCCGTTTAAAGATTAAAACCCGGGCTCGAGGGAGATTTCCGTAACGCTCACAAACATAAGCCGCATTAAATCAGTTCCAAAAGAATTGTGTTCCAGTTCCCTGCGAGTAAAGCACTTACGGTAATGTATTTATAATTACGTTTCTATGTAGGCTTCGGTCGTGACAACTCTCGAGTTTCATATATCCATTTGTAGTTATTATTATAATACGAACCATGACCGTATGAGAATCGAATGCTCCAAATCAGCTAGAGTATCAACGTTTATTCACATGCTAAAATTTCGTCTCGTTTATTAATGTCTTTAACAGTTTTGTGTGTCAACCGGTATTGACCGCAAAATATCTAAAGATGCTTGTTTTTTCGATTTTTTAAGTACAACTAGTTTTAGGATTTATTAAGTCATTTGTGGCGTAAAGTAATTTGGTCTTAGACATCACTTTTCTTTTTTTTAAACCGGTTAGATCATAATAATACTACTTTGCTTAATCCACACGGGATTTGACGTCATTCATTTTACTATCAGGGATAAAACAGATTATTCCACTGGAGTGTTCACGCGAATGAACATTGAACAAGGTAGGGAGGTTGATAATTGTATTCCTGGTAGGGTGCTATATTACATACGTGTGTAATTATTGCCGACCGTGTCTGGGATAGGGGCGGCGCAGTCCGCTTTCCCAGGCTTCTAAATGCTCCGTTAGGACAAACACAGTGCGTCAGCCTGGTATTACACGGAAAATTACTGTAGAACTGTTTTTTGTTCCCATACTGTTGTTATCTAAAATTACAGGTTAATCTGCGCTGATGTCATTTGCTTGTATCGGCCATTTGCAAATTGATTGGCTTGTTCAAATTCGTTAATCCCGCGCTGTTTTTGCAACTAATGGTCTGTATACGCTTACCATTAGGCGCTGTTTACCGTCTGCTTTGGGCTTGAGACTTTGCTGTTTTCTATACAAACAGGGTTTTCGAGTTCGGTGTTAGCTTTGGGTTTATCTTGGCGATGTTGTTTTACACTTACAATTAATTCAGCTTGTTAAGTTTGCCGTAAACAGTTCCAACTTTACAATTACGACAATTTTTCTTTGCAGTAAACGAAGTGCTATAAATATTTAGCCATTTCAAATTTACAGACAGTCATATATTGCTGTCAGTGACAGTAAAAAATTTGACGGAACATCGCTTCGGTACTTATATCCGCACGAAAAAGCAGTAAAACGTATAATATATCATACAGAGGAACAGTAGATTATTACGTTATTTTACTTTAAGAGCTAACTATCCATAAATTTAAACTACGTAGGCAATTAGCGTAACGGACAGCCGATAAATTGTGACTTACGTTACACGTACGTTAAATCAAAACAGTGTAAATGCCACAGTAACATATGTTTCTAGTGACATTTTAAAAAACAGCATGAAAGTTAGAGACTTGTAACTGATAAAGATTGCTAATCGCCAAAAAGGCAATACATTTGCGAGGTTTTAGTTGAAATTTTGCATTAGTATAAAGATCTTATCGTGTGAAGGGATCATGACTAAATAATATTTTGCCAATATCTTGCCACCTCTAACCCCCGGGGGTAGCTTTTATGAGGTCTTCTACAGTGCACGTAGTTGGACACAGGGAGCACTCCATCATATGTTGCGTAGTTTGTAGGTGGCCTCATTCGCATAGTACATCACTTTGTCCCGAGTTGATTCCCCATTTCAGAAGGTTGTCTTTAGTATAAAGATATAAAATTGTTACGGGTTAAAATCGTGGCGTTTTAGCATTAAAACCAGAGTGAAAGTATAACGTCAAAGCTCGAACTAATCTTGGCAATGCAGATTGAACGCAGAAATAGAACGTGGAAAGCTACACGTGTAGGGTACTACGCAGAACTCACAGATTAGATTATGAGTAGAGGGTTACTTCAAAAAGTCATGGCGATGGCGATAATTTAGATTAATAAAAACCGGCCAAGAGCATGTCGGGCCACGCTCAGTGTAGGGTTCCGTAGTTACTCTTCCGTCACAATAAGCTAAACTGGAGCTTAAAGTATAGTAAATTGTTAACCAAGGGATGAAACGGTACCTTTCACCCGAGTTAAACAAATAGGCAAATTTGCATAATCAGTACCTAATTAAAGTAAGTCTTTTTACTATGAAGGGAAAACTTTTTGCGATAACTCAAAAACAGCTAAACTGATCATGTTCGCTATAGTTTTCATTTAATGTCTTTCTTAAGCTCTACTTCCACGATTTTTTTCATATTTTTTGGACCTATGGTTCAAAAGTTAGAGGGGGGGGGACACATTTTTTTTTTCTTTCGGAGCGATTATCTCCGAATATATTCACTTTATCAAAAAATGTTAATAAAAAACCCCTATTAGTTTTGAAAGACCTTTCCAACGATACCCCACACTTTAGGGTTGAAGCGAAAAAAAAAATTCACCCCCACTTTACGTGTAGGGGAGGTACCCTAAAAAAAATTAATTTTTTAGATTTTATTGTACGACTTTGTCGGCTTTATTGATTTATATATCCATGCCAAATTTCAGCTTTCTAGCACTAACGACCACGGAGCAAAGCCTCGGACAGACAGACAGACAGACAGACAGACAGACAGACAGACAGACAGACAGACAGACGGACATGGCGAAACTATAAGGGTTCCGTTTTATGCCATTTGGCTACGGAACCCTAAAAAACGGCTAAAGATTGGAATGCGCTCCCGCCATCTGTATTCCCTGATAAATATCCTATGACATCGGTCTCTTTAAAGCAAGAGTGAATAGGCTACTACTGGACCGGTGAGCTCCATCTTAGACCCTGTCTTCACTTTCCATCAGGTGTGACTAGAGCCAATCGCCGATCAGTTTTTAATAAAAATAAAAAGATTGGCTGCACGGTTCAAGGTGTACAACTTGTTTTTATACAACAGAGGGCCTACCGCGAACCACGTTCGACGTGTTGCCTCCCTGTCACACTTACGTACGAATTTACAAGAGCGACAGAGACAGAGACTTCAAAATTGTAAAAAACAAACAAACAAACATTTATTCAGTAAATAGGCCACAGGGGCGCTTTTACATGTCATTTTTTTATAATAAATAAAAATAACAAAATTGTAAATTGCAAACGATAAAAAAACCCATTCCTAAGCTAATCTCAGGTTGTCTGGAACAGATCGCTTACAGCGATAAGACGCCTGTTACTACGTTTATTTACATTGTAATTTTTTTCTTTTTTATAGTGCAGTATGGTCTATTTACTTTCTAATTGGCATTTTGTACAATAAATTGAACTTAACTAAATCAACTTCGCCATATTACTTTAGAATCAATAAATTCGTAATAGCAATTTGGCATATCCGTTTCTATGTAAAATACCTGTTTTAGTATGCAATAGATTTACGTATGCACGTATGAATGACTCAGCCAGTAACCTATTAGCGTTAGCGCACGAGGTTGTTTAAATTATATCTTATCTAGCGGAAACTATGATAATACTAAAATAATAAGATGATCTAAGATGTCGGTTAGAGGATTTCTTATAGATTAATATTTAGTTTAGTATATGTAACGATGATTAAGTCATCTTTTGAAAAAAAGTTAATGAAGGTTAGCTTTAAATGCCAGTCTATAATTTGCATAGATTGAACGAGTAAAAAATGAAATGCATGAATACACGCTGGTTATTTCGGAAAATTGGCGTAATTCAATTGTGATACCTATTTTAAGTCGACGTTTCTGGACATCAAGTAACAAGGTAGATGTAATAAAAATTAGATGCGTTGCTGAGTAAAGTGCACAATCTTTCTTTTACATACTCTATGCATACACATGTATGGAATTACTAGTATTAGATAGACGCACAAAATTACTACTTAGTACTTTCTAGTTAGGTCTAGAAACTACGCTTCAAGCGTACTTTGTTTTAATTACAATAATCCTCCGCGTTGAGATTTCAACGAGATATATAATGATATATTTAAGTTTTAAATGTAATTATACCTATGGAAAACAGTCCTGCGGCGGTATCATGGTTCCATTTTTATCACTTGTCACTATATCCGTCACTTTCGCGCTTACATATTTGTTAGAACGTGACAGGCATGGTGACAAATGATAAAGAGCCGACCATCTTAGCCCAGCTGAGACAAATAATATATAGTTATTCTGTAGGTATGGTTACGTGATGTTTTATAATTTTCGTCAAAGTTTATGCTGTTTTTTGTACTACGTCATTGCCAAACCGCCTCATGTTGCGGATACCGTATCCTCTAAACGCATGCAACGCAAAGGGTGTAACATGCGTGTTGCCGACTCTTTATAAACACTCATTTTATACAAAGCAGTAGACTTTTTTAAAACTTCGGTAGTCTCAATTCCCAAATTGAAACGCGTTTGAAGTAGAAAATCCCTGTTGTTTAATTTTAATTAAATGTTGTGTTATAGAAATAGGTGATATGTAAGCTTATATATTTGTTTTCTGTTTTCACAACACAGACCCAAAGAAAACATGAGCCGCAAGGATCTGCTTACATAACGTACTGAAACACTATAAATAGCATTATTGACACTATTCTCTCCAACGCTCGTTTGATATATACGTATATATTCAAGTATTTACTCAGTGATTTGATAATCTTTATTTACCTAAGCTTACAAACATAGATTATACTCTATTGCCTCTTGACATCGATTTGAATTTTCATAAAATTGGAAATGAATGATGGAATTGTGCGTTGTATGTAAATTATCATATTAGATATCACTATCTGTTTACAGTACAGTTTTTCCTGGAATACATTTAATTATATTTACATATGTGGCATATGCTTTTGCGCATCTATCATGTTTATTTATTATTCGCATGATGTTTATTTGTTTAAAATTTCTACCTTTTACTCGCACACCTAAAGTTCTTTGTAATTTATGAACTATGTTTTACTCTTTAACATTTAAAAAACCCGGCCTAGTGCGAGTCGGACTTGCGCACGAAAGGTGCCGTACCGTACCATGATCTATAAAAACGGCAAAATCATGGCTGTTGTGTGGGAGCCCCCTTAAATATTTACTTTATTCTGTTTTTTAGTATTTGTTGTTTTAGCAGCAATAGAAATACATCATCTGTGAAAACTTCAACTGTATAACTATCACGGTTCATGAGATGGTGAGAGACAAACGGACGGACAGCGGAGTTTTAGTAATAGGGTCCTATTTTACGCTTTGGGTACGGAACCCTAAAAACGATTTAAAAACGTTTCATTTGTTAATTTGGCCATTTAGTTACGTATCTATTTATTGTAAGTTATATTTTCAATCATATGGCCCTAGATCATTAAATCGAGTGGCGAGTGGGAAAATATGTAACTTACAACAATTTGGTATTGGGACCGTGCGAAGTGCGCGGTGGGGGTAAGTAAAGCGGTCCCAGCGCATAAGGTGGTAAAAATTTGAACTAACTGCGGATAGCGTCTTTAACATTTCGTACAATTATATGGCTCGAAATGAAACTTTGATTTACGATTACTCCTGAAATATTCATTTAAATTGTATGGTGTAAGGGACCATTGTAATCTGTATGAAATGCTTAATATAACTAACGTATTTATGTTGATAATTGTTAATAATGTATCCATGTAAATAGCTTTGCAAATGCTACATATTACGTGATCTTTTTCTAGAAGTTAAGAATGGATATAGTAAGTTATCCTTAAAAGATAGACATTTCACATCGCGGACTTTTTTGTAGACCTATGAATGAGAAACAACCCCACCATACATTGTGTTGTTATAGCTCAAACGGATTAGGCAGCGTTTTCGATTAAAGCTCCTAGCCAGCGTGATTTTTTCCGACAACATCGTTATATTTCAAACAATTTACACAAAACCTTAACAAGTTATATACTTAAGCCTTCCTCAAGAATCACTCTTTTGATAGATGAAAGTCGTATGAAAATCCGTTCAGTAGTTTTTAGTTTTGGAGTAGTTTTATAAGATGTAGTGAATTGACGTTTTCCCCTAGAATTGCGGACACTAGGTTGCGTGACAGTCGTGCACGCTCCTAATATTTTATACATATTCTACTTTACAACAATCTGCCACCGTATGAGGCCAACCGCAAAATCGATTAAGCAACCAGTAATCATCATAAGTGTCATTAGATCATACAACTTTTTTTTTACAAACGTGACTAATGCTTGGAAATCACGATCTTGAAGACACAGTGGAACAGGAAGTATAAATGACTGCGTTTTATACCCAACGGATACCTGGCCCCGTGTTCAACTTACCCAAAGAAAGTATATACAAGTAGCCAGAATATGCCTGATCTCTGGGTACCTGTATTTGTTATTTACGTGAAGTTTCTATTTATACTGGTTTTCGGTCTCAGTGACAGGAATACGGAGCTTGTTTTGGCCGGAAATCGAACCCGATCCGGTGCCAAAGCAGGTATCGTCTCAGAATGTTAAAGTCATCTTATGTTTCATGCGAAAAATCTGTGACCAAATCCTTAGTCATGCTTTAAAAAAAATCGTTCGAATGATTCTCACAGTTTTTCTTTTCAACGTCTGTCAATAGTGGAAATTATTGTGAATAATTAAACCAATCAACAGTCTGTTGCCAAAGATCAAGTGTATAATTATAGCATACACAGCTACATTATTTAATAGTATATAGGGGTCATCCATTAATTACGTCACGTGAATTTCTAGGTTTTTTGACCCCTCCCCCACTCCTTATCACACTTGGTCACATTTGGCAAACCCCTCCCCCCTGGTGTGACATCACATTTTTGGCAAATTTGTTTTCAAAGAAATCGGAAAATCGAATAGGTATCAGTAAAAATTTACCAAAATATTTTTGATAAAAATAAAATAGTAATTGAAACCCAAAACCCAACCCAAAACTGATTGGGAAAGAAAATTAAACGAATAAATACGATCCAAAAACTTGTTATTGAACTTTACAGAGAATTAAAAAAAAATCTGTTACTGATGAACTTAAAGTGACGTGACAAAGTTTGTGATTCCCCCCTCCCCCTTGTCACAACATGTCACATTTTGTTGACCCCTTCCCTCCCCTTAAACGTGTGATGTAATTAATGGATGACCCCATATGTCTATTAAACACTGAACAGACATTAGGTCTTCATTACTAATGCTACGGTCTCCACCTGTACCTAACTCACTACTGACATAATGGTTATATAATAAATGTAACATTACTCATGTGCCCATATCAGCTTCTAGAATAGGCGTATTATTGAACACCGTTTGATATTATTTTGCTGTGGGACTGCTAAGCGCTATTGAATGTAAGGATTATGTTATAAGTAAAAAACTTAATTTTTATACTTTTTTTACCTTGCGTACTACTTCTGCAATGAATATAAGAAAGTTAAATGTCTGTTACACCTTTTGATTAGTAAAGAGTACTTTAAAAAAAAAATCACTTACATCATTTTGACTTTAAAAACGATACTCAGTATAAATATAAAGATTATCTAAAGATCTGAATACTATTATTATTTTTGCCATATATTTTATGATAGGTTATTCATATGGTCCGGCGTATTATTCAGGCTACTGGGTTGAATGACAATAAAATATTATTTACGAGGCCAATCTCCGGATTCTCGAAAAAAATTGGCAAACGTTTGCCAATAAGTTAAAGAGTTCCTTGCTCCAATAACCAGCGATACGATATATTTATTTTATGATTAAAAAAAATAGCACAGCGTCAATATAAGAACGGTCATATTTTTCTCCAGTATATAACTTATTATTTTTTTACCTGGGTGTAAAAATGCTTAATTGTCAGACTTTCTACTTGAATTGGAATAGTTTTACGCTATTATTATAATAATTACTTATGTGTAATAAAATATGCAAATCGAATGTCAGTAAAAATAAATAATAGGTATCGATATTTTAGAATCAATGGGCGTAACCGACATTTTAAGATAAGATTATGCGTAGAAATATATACATTATTGTAATCAACACAGAATACAAAGCGGATGTTGTCTAGACAAAGATCTACTTAGGAAGTTTTTTTCGCATTAATTTAAAATAGTATTTGATTGTACCCAAATTTTATTACAAACCATATAACATATTTATGGACATTCTAAAAGTTTGCCAAATCCAATACGGCATTCCGCATGTATTTCTATTTCTGTCTTCAAATATGAAGATATATGAGCATGACCAGTAACCTGTAGTTGTACATTGATCCCGACCCATGAGAATATCAATACAGGATCGTAAAAATCACATTTCATTTGTTATTGTTAGTAATTTGTCGACGCACTCGAATTGACGTGTTGAGTGCATTTCCACGCAAAATGCATTTTACGTCAATTGTTTATGGCAATTCTTCATAAATTATTTCAATGTTCTCAGGATTATTGACTATTTGACGGAACGTGTAAGAACAGTATTAAAACTGTTTATTGAAAAGCAAATATCAATTATGAAGTAAGTGTTATGTTTAGCATGCTAACGGAAGTCGGAAGTAAAGGACTTTTATTTCAAACGACAATCATTAAACGAGTGTAGTTGCGAAAGTACTTTGTCTGAAACTAATTAGACCTGTCTGAATAAAGAACTTAAATGCTGGCTTAAACGGTGTATTACTGAAGCTACAAATTACAGGCAGGTACTAGCATTTTTGCTGCCAAGAACTTAGAGAAAGGGGGGATAAGGCCACCCCTATTAATTAAAAACCAAATTATAATAAATCTATCACAGATAAAGATCTCACAACGCTGACTAGAACTTAGACTTCACTAAATTCTACAAATCTAAGACATTACTCCATTTCATTCCTATTTCACGTTATCTCGGTAAAGAATTGACCGAAATAGAGAGAGAACGATATAAATCCGAAATGCATTTGTAGTCAGGGTAGAGAGGGACGTAAGAGGATATCGACACGACGCGACGTGGGTAGAGGATCGTGCCAAAATCTGGATTTATTGAGACTAACTTAGTAAAAACGTTTAAGGAATCTAAAATAGTGTTAATACTTTTCCAAGTATACTATTAGCTATGTTGAATAGCATATGACTACTAAACCGTGGCAACTATACGAAGACTTACAGATGCTTAGATGAAATCCATAGACATCTCATGTTAGAAAAAATATTTTCTAAGAAACATAACCTGGTTGTTAAGAAATGTTGTATCACGTAAAAAACCGGTCGAACAGCTGATGGCCAGGCTTCAATACTACCCCTGCTCGAGGCAAAAAACATAACAAGTTGTCTCGAATTACCTGCCTGGGAGACCCTTACAGGTATATGACATCACAAAGATATCAATTCAACTGCATAAAAGACGTAACTAACGACATTCGATACGCAACCATCATTAAGGATGCTACAATCCCCGTCCTCAACCGCAAATATAAATTTGTTCTAACTAGGGATGTCACTTACCACAATTTCGAGAGTTTACTGCTTTTTTTTAGAGGAAGTGGGTAATCATCGGTCGTAAAACATCTTAATAGTGGAATTAGTGTACTGTCATAAATTGGTTTTACTGCGCCTTATTACGCGTTGAGAGTTAAATTTAGTTCGGGAGGGTGTAAAATAGAAAAGAAATTTTACTTGAATGAAAATTTAACTCCCCAAGCAAGGGGAGAAAAAATACCAAATATTTCTCATTTCTTCTTTTCAGATTCTTAATGTTAAAATAATTTATTCATACAGTACTTATACAGTTTTTTTTGTTAAATTTTGCCTTTCAACATTCATAAATTATTAGTTTGTTTGATTCTTACAGGATGTGTATAGCTGGCATAGTAACATGAGCACTCGGAAAGGATTTATGTATTTCCAAATATATTTCGATATCTTAAAAGTAAATTGAGCTAAATCACTTTCCAGGGGTCATCTATTAATTACGTCACACGTTTAAGGGGAGAGAGGAGGTCAACAAAATGTGATATGTTGTGACAAGGGGGAGGGGGAATCACAAACTTTGTGACGTCACTTTGTAAGTTCATTAGTAACAGATTTTTTTTAATTCTCTGTAAAGGTAAATAACAAGTTTTTGGAACGATAATCGTTTTCATTCGTTTAATTTTCTTTCCCAATCAGTTTTGGGTTGGGTTTTGGGTTTCAATTACAATTTTTTTTATCAAAATTATTTTGATAAATTTTTACTAATACCTAATTCGATTTGCTGATTTCTTTGAAAATAAAATTGCCAAAAATGTGATGTCACACCAGGGGGGAGGGGTTTGCCAAATGTGACAAGGGGGGGGGGAGGGGTCAAAAAACCTAGAAATTCATGTGACGTAATTAATGAATGACCCCTTATTGTCCCTTACGTTTTTTTGATACCTCATATAATTTACCTACTAACAGTCGTAAGTACCTCGTAGTACAGGAAACCCTAACATCGTAGTATTGACCGTTGCGCAGTTTCATCACGCGCTGTATAAATAAACTACCACGTGTGCGCGCGCGCACCTCGTATAGTACTGAGCGCAGCGGAGGCGTAAATTAACTAATCTAGGATTATATAAAAGAAAAATTTACTGGTTTCTATACTCACATATGTATATAAAAATAATACTGTCAAATAACTGGAGTGTCAATCACTGGGACTTTTATTTTATTAGCTTATAAACTATGTACATATAGTTGTTAGATTAAAATTGAACATTTATATGGGAAGTTAATTAAAATATAAATCAATTATTGTTAAATTAGCCTCAATTTATTTCTAAATTAATTTACTAGATTATCATTAATAACATCATCATTAAACTTGTATATAAGAGGTCTAAAACTATACAGAATATACATAAGAAAAAGTTTAAAAACTAGTTGCCAAGGGGCCATACCAAAATATCATAAGCTAAATTAAATACTCCCTTTTCGTTCATTAGTCGACTCGTCAAATTACACAGATAACAGCGACGTCGTAAAACTTCGAATACTCAGCAGAATCCTAGGCACGTCACTAATTAATAACCCATTTAGTTTGATAATAATGTTTAATTAACAAATCGCTAGCCCTCGATCACTGTGCCAGTAAACGTATCGCTTAAGTCAGATAGCAACGTGCAATAAACATATAATATTATTATATTAGATACATTTGCCTAGCTATATCGAAAGCGACTCTTAAGTTTATATTTGTGTCGTAATTATGGAAATATGCCTTATATACATTGGCGCTTACGACAAGAGCTCCCTCATTTGTGAGCATCGTTAATAATGTTGTAAGTACCATCAACAATATGGTCCTTTTATTCGTGAAAATTACACATTATTAAGCGCACATTTTTGACGTGTTAATTGTCTTGAAGTGAATTTTTATATTTTATTTTAATTACCTGTTAATCCTTGCTCTTAAAATCAAGAATGTATAAACTAAAATTACCCAACGCTTACACCTGTCCGTGTTGCTATTTAGACTATATCAGTCACCTCATAGCTCTGATATTACAATATAAAAGTCTTAACATACACATTTATTCTATCTACTTAAGTCATTTTGTATTCTCAATAGCCATTTTTGCCTTAGTCAAATTCCATGAACGCATTTTGTTTTGCTGTAACATGAATTACCCGCGAACAGAATGTTGTAAGTGCCATAAACTTTAATATGGAGTTACGCCATTCATTATATTTGTTGTATTCTTACCTACTCTGTTAAATTTAGTGGTTGTTAGATCATTTCCAAGTAACGAAACGCAGCTGAGACATTATCAGTATTATTGTGGTTAAGTGGTCGAATAATTTCTGCTCATCAAACTGTAGGTTTAGCGAGGTAAATGAAATGTACAGAATACGTACCTAACGTATTATGTACATTTAGGTCAGAGGCCATGTTGGGTTACATATTAAATGGCTACTTTATAAAATAAGTATTAAACAAAACTATAGGTACATTTTGTTGAATAAAACGTTACTTTATGCTTTGTAATACTTAACTAAAAAAATACACATAAAAGGTTCGGCCGGTTTTTATGCCGAAACTTACGGAGATCGGAATTACGGTCGGACATCACGTAAAATTCATTTTTGACGCAGTCGAAAGTTTGGTCAGTTTTTTTTAGCCGAAACCGACCTTTCGGCCGAAATATGTTTTTTATGCCGAAACCGACCTTTCGGCCGAAACATGTTTTTTATGCCGAAACCGAAACTTCGGTCGAACACTAATGCTGTGGAATATCGAACATCAAAACAAGCATGACTAACTCATACAACAAACTAACATTCATGCGATAATCCGAACATTGTTGATTTTGCATTTCCTCCACACACGTGTAGTTTTTTTATCTTCGAGTGCCACGTGCAGTGATTGATATGTTTGTTTTCAATTGGGTTAAAACAATGTTCCGTGTTGACCGTTATTGAATCTTATTGAGACGACATACGGTCCTCCTATGTTCAGTCGCGTCACTCACGTCTGATGCTGGGTTTTAGAGCTCTTTACATCGCACTTTGATATAATTAACTTGCTACTTTTGAACCGTATTTCGACGGGATAAAGTCTATTAACGGTAAATTATGTTGCATGTAGCTACATACTTCTGGGTACTTTACGTTTTTTGGAAAATTTTACCCTTTAATACTCGCTTGCGTCATGTTGTGTACTCGTATTGCTTATGGCCGCAGTAGGTAAATGAAAGAAAATCGATAAATTGTTATGCTATTTGGCATCTTGCTATAGCACGCTAGAACGGTCCGGGTCCAGGCCATGGCGTCTAATACTTCATTTTCTATATTGTGTGACTGATCGAAAATCAAGTGACTCTTTCTATAGAAAACGAAATGTCGAACGGAAGCCCTGGCCGGACCTGAACCTTTCTAGCGTGAGACATCATTAAATCCATTATAGCATTGTCTACTAGTCTATAATAGAATTTATTGAATTTTGAACAGAAATTTGATACAAGATCGTAAAAATCTAGATGAAATAAAAGACTTAAATTACCATACAATTTACCTTTTGAGAATTTAGTGTAACTTTCAATCATAAAATTTGGCATTTCTCTACTAAAATGTTTGTATGGGACGTTAACACTGATTTATGTTCAGTTTTACTGTGATCATAAATTATTATCAAGCCAAATAAATCATTTGAGTCCTTGTGCCCGCATAAAGTGATAAAATATGTCGACACGTCTGACTTTATTTTACTGAAATTCAAATAAAACTAGATAAATGTCGTTTTGAAGTAAAGGGTTATCTTTTTGAAATTATGTCGCTCATTACTAGTACCTTTATTTTCAAAGTTACATTGCAACAGTAGAGTTCTAAAAAACTATGGAAATAGTAAAGAAAATAAGGCTTAAAACGAAGAAAAGAATTTTGCAGATGATCAAATTGGTCTTAATTTCTGGAGTTTACATATAGAAACTTCCTTTTTTCATAAAATAACTCAAGTGAATGTGGTGAAAGTGGTCCTGAGTGAACTTAAATGAAAAGATATACAAACGTCCACAGATAGGGAGCGTGCCTAAACTGTAGGGGGCAGCACAGGAGACGTCAGATTTTCGGCGCGAGGTGTAAATCTAAAGTTAATACTTCCAATATAGCCCACAAGATAGCACCTACTATGCATAAGAGAACGTACGAGTACGCTAGATGGCAGCACTTGCTTTGGTGTGAAGTGTCAATGTACATGTTTATCTTTCCGATTTAGGCCACAAGATGGCAGACCCTCCATCGCGCACGGTTTCTATAGGCTTAGGTAGACTAGAAAAGCTCCCTTCGTCTGATAAAAAGCAATTACTAAGAAATTATCTACCATGAAATTGGACCAACATTCTATTTTAGTCGCCTGTACCGATTACTTTCACACGAGCTAGCATTTCGGATCGTAACTCAAATCTTATATTAAATTAAAAAGTTTCGCCGACATCCGCGCCAAGTAAAAAATCTTGTCCGGCCGTCCGGAAAGATTATAAAGTTTCCAAGTCCCGAAATCTTATGAGCTACCCTTAATGGTTTCAGATTAAAGGCTAAGTTTTAAATTTGTCTAGTGAAATGTGTGACGTGTTTGCGAATAGGCAAATAAGTTTTAAAGTAAAAGTCATAGTCATCACTCTGTTAATGCTGAATTTCTTGACATCATTAAAAGATAAATTGAAGTTTGGTAATTTAAAACTGTTGGAAGTCATATTTTGATTCAAGTGACATGTTGGAGGTACCAGAGATTAATTTCAAGTGAAAATTTTTTCGGTTTTCACTTTATTTTTATGTCCTTATCCTTTTTCGGGTTACGTAGCCAAAATATCAAAAGCGGATCTTTTATTGCACTTGATCTTTCCTTCTATAGGTATTAAATACCAAAAGCCAGACGATTTTGGTATTTGACCGGCCACGGTGATCAACTAGATAATTGTTGTCTTAATGTCTGAGCCTTAGCTTCAACAGTTACGCCAGTATTTGCTCTCAGATAACCACAAGGCTGAAAGTCTCGTAAATATTGACTCAAACAATATTTTCTTGCGGGCCACTTCATGTCGACATCAGACTAAATAACACTAAATCCATTAAAGAAACCGCTAAAGAATTGAAGAGAAATATTGAAAACGGTTTTCATTGGAGTGGAAGTTTTTATAATTTAGAATTAAATTTCCAATAACTGAAGATGTTTCTTATTTACAGGAAATTAATTTCTACTTTAATAATCTCAATACACGTGGATCTATTCTTAGTAAATATTAAATGTTCAAGATAATATTTAGATTTATACATGTTTGTTGATCAAATGACTAAACAGATTTAACTTCTTTTTTTTTTTATACTACGTCGGTGGCAAACAAGCATACGGCCTGCCCGATGGTAAGCAGTATCCGTAGCCTATGTACGCCTGCAACTCCAGAGGAGTTACATGCGCGTTGCCGACCCTAACCCCCTCCCACCCTCGTTGAGCTCTGGCAACCTTACTCACCGGCAGGAACACAACACTATGAGTAGGGTCTAGTGTTATTTGGCTGCGATTTTCTGTAAGGTGGAGGTACTTCCCCAGTTGGGCTCTGCTCTAGATCTGGAATGACATCCGCTGTGCTGTGCCCTACCACACAGAGCGAGATGACATTCACAATGCCCATACCTCTCTTGTGGACGTAGTTTAAGGACATACCCGGGTCCAACTGGAATTAGGAAGCTTAAAGCTAAAGCTAAGATACTTTTTACCCTGGAATTCATCTCTAAAGAGGATGAAATGGGGGTTGAAAATACTGCGGTTGGTGTTATTTTAACGGAAGCGGAAAAAATCATGGGCATAAGCACTAGCCCAAGCTAATAACGTAAGAATTATTTCCTAATGGTCTAAATTCAAACTCGATTATGCGGAAAATTTAAAAACTTCACCCACATTTTTTCATGGTCTACGGTTTCGAATCTATATCGCTTCCTGCCTCTCCCCGAAACGTTATGGTCTATCGTCTTTTGTAAACGAAGGCATTAAGGCATTAGAATTGTATGTGTATGGGTTCACAGAACTTGATTCCCCTAAGTAGATAAATTAGGGCAAGATCTCAAGATAAAGCTGTTTGCTCCGAGTTTTAGGAAGTATATGACGAAATACTGTGACTAATTTGAACGTGTAACACTATTCCAGAAATGCGAGTTTGCGCGAACCTAATAGTTTCCTTTCTAATAACTTTGTTTAATTTGTTTTTTTGGGCTTATTTGGAACCCTTTTGACTTTTCGAACGATGAACGTAGGAATTTGTTAATAAGGCTGATGTGCCTCCTAAATTTATAATTTACTCATCAACTAATCCTAAGAATTGGCGTAGACATTGTCTTTTACAAAGACGATTACATTTGACCTTTCCTCCCTGAGGGGAAAACTAGGCCTTATTGGGAGTAGCTCGACTTAATGACGTTTAAGTTCACCAAAAGGCGATATTACTCATATGAAAAAATTCTGGGTTACTATATATTTTATCAATTCGCCTATACAAACACCTGCCTGCATATTTTTTGCAGTACGCGTCGCGATTTAGCGAAATGTGCTAGAAACATCTGGTTTCTTATTTGTACAATTGCGCAAACAAATTTACAGACCACCTGAATAGCACTGTGAATAAAATAGTCCTTTTTCGCCTATTTCCAGTATTCCGTTTTCCTTAGACTAGTTTTCTTTTAAGATTCTTTATTTTAAATATTCCATGAAAATACTATTCTCCTTGGTATCCCTTTAATAACTTGGGTTTTGCTTGTTTCCATCTTGTCTTTTACTTAAAAGCAAAAATAATAATTTAAAATTTAATGCTATGGTTCTCGCATACTTCAGTTTAATAACGTTAGAGTTAGACGAAAACACCTGCAACGTTTTTGACAGCAGACTGTGAAAGTGTTATTTATACTTCATAGTTGAACGTTTGTCAGAAGTTTGACGTTTAAAATAACACTTGCACAGATGGTGCATCAAAATCACTGCAGACTTATCTTGGTCTAACTCTATATAACTGTCAGGGTAGGAGCACGATTAGAGAAATGAAATACCTTATTATATAAAATATAAATACATAGGTACTTCCTGCTAAGCCGCTAATAAATTTAGTACTAAAAGCTCAAGTTTGTAATTAAAATATACTTAAAAGACATTATAAATAACAACAATGCTCATCATAACATAAAAGAACCATAAGGGCAATGTAAAGTGCGGTAGCGTAAAAACAAATAAAAAGCGAACGTTTTTAAACGAAAACATATTGAAGAAGATAAGAATACGTTTTATTGTACACGGCATGGGGGCGAAAGCATATGAAAAAAGTCCAATACATTCCGTCCCGATATCGTGTTACTTGAAAAATATTTCTATTTGTTTTCTGTTGATAAAATCAGAGTGGAAATAAGAATGGTACGCATTGAGCTTTGTTACTCGATTTTATTCTTATATGTTTATAAACATCTCTTTCTCAATGTTAAATGTACCTCAATTTTTTTCGCATTCTTGTACAAGGTCTCTCTGATTTATACACTTTGAACTTAAACTTATATAAACCTTGAAATCATTAACATTATTATTATCTTTGCACACCTTTATTTGAGAACAATCGTTCTCTGTAATACATTCAATCCATTACCATTTTAGACTCCAGCGACATATGTGGCACCTAATTACGATATGTATCTCATAGAACAATACATCAAAACGTCCTGTAAATATCTGATGTTGCTACCTGTCTTCATCAATTACGTTTTTATCTTGAACTTCTTCAATATTGTCTAACGTCTTTGATGGATCTACTTTAAATACAGGGATTTTGGTTATCCTTTTTGATATGGTTTCTAATAAAGCTTGACAGCTTGAGATACCGTCGCTTTGAATTATAATCGACTTTGAAGAGCTTTATCTTTTACTGCTCCCGGTAGCCAAAAGCTTATTACACTTTATTTACAGTTCTTGCGTTATCTTGTGGTTTATTACCGTTAACACGCTACATATCAAGTATACAAACAAAATTAGAAACAGGATTTTTGGTTCAAACGGTTCTCAATTGTAAACTTGAATTAATTGGTCTGGTTGTATCATTAGTGAAGCAATTATAGTTCGGAGTTGTTATTCTGGTTCGGTTTTATGATCGGACTGAAGGCGATATGATTGTGATTCGTGATTTACAACAAAAATAAAACATTTTATGGACACTGTTGCAGTGAGGCAACTCTTCCGTTAGGTAATTATAGAAAATGAGAAGATGCATTTTAAAGAAATGCTATTTAAAAAAAGGTCATTATGCAAACTGTAAAAAAACAGTAAAAAATGTAACCGTATATTTACTATGTTAAAAAAAAAACATCTTACAAATTGTATAAATTTGTTGCATAGTAAACCAGCCAAGAATGTCAAGTTAACCCATGAAATTATAAAAAACAAGCAAAGTGATTAACCTCTAGAGGTTAACTCTTCGGAGTACAGACTTAAAATCTGATACAGACGTGATAAGCGCTTATATGGTTTCGATAAAAAGTCAATCAAACTAAGGAGATAAATATCAGAATACACGTCCAAAAAAGCCCCTGTTCAGGGCTCGATAAAATTGTGTAAGAGGATTAAAAGATTTATTGTATAAGCCTCTTCAAAGGATATTTTTGGGTGTCCTCGTTTTGTTTTTGTCTTGCCCGTATATTCCGTAGCAACGTGTTCGCGCATAACTTAAGCAGTGCTTAACGCATTCGTACATTTGACTCGCGTTAAATTTCTGTTTGTGATTTTAAAGTGGCTGATGGGTTTTTCGTGATAAACGTTTGTAACTGACGGTTAAATGCGCAAATAGGGATTTTAAATTAATAAAACTACTTTGATGAACATACCCGGACAGATGGGGATTTGAAATTTAGGTTTTATAGTAGTGCTAAGGAAAATGAAAGTTGAAAATCAAGCAGATATGTCTGCATTATTATTTAACTTATTATTATTTATTTAATTTGCAGAAATATCTGCTTTATTTTCAAACTCTAAATAGCGTGTGTGTTAATGAAGGATATAGAAATTTGTATGTACCAAGTTGAATGTTTAAAATTATTGATATTTTGTATATGAATACACAAAGCGTTTTGTTTTTTCCCATAACAGCCCAAAGAAAAACAACATTTTAAAATTGTGGAACACCCCTCATACTTCGAAAATGCATAGAAATTGGGACTCTAAGTATATAATTATAATATCTGTAGCGTACGGGGTTTTCCACGGTCAAATATTTTTACATTTACTTGGTATTACGACACATTCCTATTTTAATATTTATGTTGAACAATAACTAACAAATGAATTTATTTTTCCAGGTAAACGCTCGTGTATTAATGGTGAGACATTGGAGCTCCGTATTTTCCTACATACCTGATAGTCTTTCTTGGCTAAACAGTAACAATAAATTCACAAGAACTTTGCTCGCTCCACTACAAACTGCTGGTTGTTTTACAACTCATCCTTTTAATGGCCGCTATAAATTAGCCTGCCTGAACGGACTTTAATCAAGTATATAGGTTCAAAGCCTGGCGGGGGCACAATCATTGCAATTTGTCCACTTACGATGAATACTTTTACGACCCTCCACTAAATTGACTTTGAGCAGGTTATACACCTTAAACGATATCCGTTTTTAAATTAAGTGCTTAAAGTGGGGGGAAAATATGAAAATCATTTTCGACTTTATCATGATCAGAATCACCCTCGCCATATTGCGGAAAAGATGCGTGCTAAAATATTCATCCATGATGACAGGGTGATTTATGTTCAGAATCAGACTACCTATCTGGTCAGGGTACTATCAAACTGCCAAGGGAAATGAAGAAAAAAATAAAATTCCGAGCCAAAATTTCAGCAATTTCTTGGCAAATGTTTTCAGTCTGTAATGTAACAGGATTTCAATTAGGGCTTAAAACAAAATGGCTGTGTGAACTCATGCGATCCCCGTATTAGCTACTTTTAAAGAATCTTTTAAGAACTTTCTAATTACTTCGCTCGTTGCTTGTAAAAAGTTACATTAAGGAAACTTTGTATTTTTACATCCACATCAATCTTGTTCTGTGTTGTTTTAAAGGACTTTGTCTAAATCCATTATAGTTTGCTTTAGGTACCGCTTTTATTCCGTCTTTAATAATGAGCTATCTCGACGCGGTTGTAACTTAGGTTTACTTTTATAGTGCTTACACGAATGAAAGTTTCACGTTTTATCTGTGCACACAGCAACAACCGATACTATCGAAAATAATGCAATTAATATCAAAAACGATAAGTATATCAACAAGTTTGCTTTCTAGATAATAAATGCGGTAGAGAGGAAAGCACCGCAGTATCGCATGTCAACCCATTTATCAGTAAAATATAACATTGGCTTAAATTAAAAATGTAAAGTGGTTTCCCTGGCATATTCCTTCATCGATTTAGTGATAGCTTAGCTGCAGTAACGACTACGTAATTGATAAAAGATTATGATACAAGATAATTTATATACAGATACATATGTTGTTATGCTATCGGGAAATAATGGTCGAAATCATTCGGAGTTAAGCTACTAAGAGTAAATTAGAATAGAAAATCTCAAAAGTAGTAATGATATGCTTTCTAATGGATAAACTGGCATTAACAAGCATGTTTGAATACGAAGCAAAAGAGGCGAGAATAAACGGTCTGTTTTAAAAGTAGAGCGCATGAATGAGATACTGTAGAAGATATAACTATCAAAGAGATCGTACATCACAGACTTTTATTAGATGACACGTAATCCAATTTAGAATTCCTATCCGAAAAAGCAGGTACGATGAAAGATTTAATTAACGTTAACCAGCTCTAATGAACTAATCTAGGTTTAGCATTATACATTACACGTTTCCTGCTCTGTTTTTAAAGTGACAATATTATTCGCTCCACGACTCTAAGTAGCCACTTCCTCATTAAACGTTTCGTTATTTCTACTCTTCAAGGTACGTATTAATAGGCTAGTTTATCTCTATTACTCTGCTTATTTACACTAACAACTGTGTCACCGATGGCAAATGATGTTTAAATTGTGCTTCTCATTTTAGTTTCTACGCGTCTGATAGAACGTCCAATGAATTTTTATTACTCTTATATGTAGGCAAAAAGAGCGATTTATGGAGATTTAAAACCGTGTAAGCTTCTATAGGGATTCGGTGTGTGAAGATCTTAATATAGAAAGTAATTTCACAGCTTGTGCTGATCACGCGCTCCCTTGTGCGAGTCGTAAAGGGCGCCAACAGCTTCTATGAGAATCCGTCAACACGCTAGTTGTAATAACAAAGAATGACTAAACAATTTTTGAAAGTTTCTCGTAGTGATGAATAATTTGAGAGGCGCTAACTTTTAGGTACGAAAACAAAGTTATTTGATGTTCCATCTGAATAATCCAGGAAATAACAAACAGTTACAAATAATAAACAAGTAACGTAACAAAATGAAACGAGACGTCTTTTGTTTATTATTTTGAATCCCCATTATTGTACCCATCGAATTTCCATCAGTCAAAGTCTTGACAAATTGAAACAAACTGCAAAGTTGAGTTCCAAAGTTAGCGGGTAACTGCCTCCAAATGGGGGCGGGATCCATTAATTCAGTGTAAGAACTTGAATTAAATCATTCGAACCGTTGGCTCGTTCAGGGTATTTGTCGAAGACTTTGTACACCGATCCAGTTTAAAAATTTAATTTTTAAATTGTTCAAGTATTAGTTGGTAACAACTTTGTAACCAGATTGCATCGCTCTCCAGAGGCTGAAGCATCGAACATTAAAACGACGAGACGCCCTGCCTCTGCCCACTCAATACTCTTTAGACCGTGATTTAAAACAACCAACAAGATGAAAAAATGCTTAGGATCCCAACCCTTTGGATCACAATTTTTTCCCTCGACAAATTATGAAGTATAATGAACCAGCAGGAAGTAAGTTTGCATTAAGTATTCGCATTTCCAGAGCTGTCTCTGTCGAGGCAGTTAAAATTTCACTTGGCTAAGCAAAAATTTCTGTCCGCTGCAAAAATCTTTCCCCTTTTTAGGGAGTAGGGGAGTAGCGAGCGAATTCTTGCATAAAATTTACATCGAGCGGTCCATACAAATTACCATTTCACTTCTTACTCTGATTAAATGTTGTAGAAAAAATATTGCTCTCCAAATGGAAGAGAAAATTCTCGGGTTTCGACTCATTAAAATTGATGTTTTGTTTTCTTTTTTGGCGTTCGCTCAAGAATGATTTGCTTAGTTTCGCATCTGATTTGTTTTTTGCTCCGAGACGAGATTTGGATGATTGTTTAATTATATCCATTAATCATAAAATAATTTCTGTTTTTCTTTTGTACGTTTAAGTTAAAAAACGCTTGGGGCGTGCAAAAGCTCCATTAACAAAAATGAAAATGGAAGAGCGAGCCACTTTGACCGCAAAAAGAACGCCACCGTAATTTCCGACTTGAACTGAGCAAGACTTGGCAATAGCCGTAGGGATGCTGTCCAAAAAAGGTGTATGTTACAACGTCTTTCACGCAAAAGTGTGAGAAAACAGTGGAGGCGAACTAAAGATATTTGGCAGCCCTTTACAAGCTAATGATCTACTTGATTGCGGTTAAGTGTCGCCATAAAAATGTCCGATTGTTGCCAACTAGGAAAAAACAGTTGCTATTCTAAAGTGCTTCCTGGCAGAGTCCCGATATCATGAGACAATTGCCTTTAGGATCACTTAAAGTGGCCGGGAATTGATGTTTTCCTTGTGCTGTGCGAACTTTTGTTTCGTGAAATTCAATTTCTAGGATAGTTTTTTCCCCTCCTTACGCTCATTGCCGTTTATGTTATTTGAGTTATAAAAGAGGAATAAAACCATCGAGCTGTAGCTAGAGCAAGAACATTATACTTTTGAAGCTAAGATAGTAATATAGTAGTATTTTAGGTTCCTAGACAATTTCATAATTCGTGCAATAAAAGTAAGTAGCAATACTAAAGACACAGTCAATTGAAGTGCCATTTGCTAATTAAGTGAAAATAATCACTCAGAGTAAAAACTTTTTATATACCTCGTAAGTGCGACTAAATGGTTAATATTTAAAGAATATGCTGGAATAAGTCTAAAATTCGACGTTTGAAAGCATATTTAAAAGTCAATGTAACTGAAACCTCCGTCTCCGGGGTTAGTTACAATTCAGGTAATTTAATTTCCTCCTCGAAATATCTAGAATTACGAATCAATTTCAAATTCAAAATGTAATTTACTCGGGAGCAGATAATGTTTCAATTTCGCTCAAGACATACTGTCACCTCTGTCATAGAACTTTCTTGAATTTCTAGAACGAAACTTGGGTCTGTCATTAAAATTCTGTAATCAAAGTTCAGAGTTAGCGGAGTCAACATTAATGTTACGGGTTTATTATCAAATTTTTATGATCATGGTGTACATTTTCTCGTTTAATGAAGATTCATTTTCACCCAAATTTCCTAAAGCCAAAACTTTGTCGTTGTTTTCTTAAACATGTCTACGCTGATCCTTTCGTTCAAAATGCAAGACCCCAATATCTTATGCTAATAAGGTTCCCCGTCTTAAAGCGGCTGGCCTGTTTACTATAGTGCAAAATCATGTAAGATTTCTAGTAAACCTAGTGGGTGAAATAAGGTTAAGTTAGGCTCTGTTAGTCTGATCGAGTTTGGCCTCTAGCAAAATCTGATTCCCTTATCCGAAAATCAATTTGGTCCGTGACTATCCTGTCTCAATAGTGTAGCTGTTATACGAAATAGACGCTGTTATTTTGTCTGATTTGGATATCGATTTCCAAATCTCTATTGTAGCTCTATATATACATATGGCATTCCATACCTACAGGGTCCTTATGCTTGTGTCCATGTGTTTTTATGAACGTGATAGTCACCATTTAACAACTTATTAAATAATGTGCCGGTAATAGAGATAATTTACACGAAGCATTTTTGGGGAATAAACTTTGAAAATTGCTCATTTAAATATCCCACAAAGATAAAGGTTATTTCATAATTAAAAAGAAAAGTAATTTCTTCAAATTACCATCAGTTATCTTCGAGCCTTGGGATGAGTACAGACGATTAAACGTTAAACTTTAGATCATTAGGAATAAATTTGCGCCTCCAAAACGCCGGATATTCTGCAAGAAATGTTTTGTTGTTGAAGAAAGGTTAGCAAACTTGTTTATAAATGATAAAAATCATTACAATTCTCACTTTCTTTAAGTATATATAAGTACTGTTAAAGATTGATCAAAGCTATCGACCGCATAATTGTGACTGTAAAAACCAAGAGCAGCATAAATTCGCAGATTAACACTCCCAAAGATATAGTTATCGTAATAAAAGAAAGATAAGTATTAATCTTCATTCCTGATCACCAAATTATTTGAGAGAAAACAAAATAAAACGCGCCGGTGGGGGGGACACGGTCCGAATCCTCCCCTTGCTGTCAATTACTGTGATAAATGAGACCCTCGAATATTGAAACGTTTATTCGACCGATGCGAAGTATTATATTACTTCGTGAAGTGATGATGGTCACAATAACTTTTTAATAAAGTTGCCGAAGGCGCGGAGGGACTGAGTTAAGTCGATAATTTTGTAGGGATGTGTGTAAATTAATTAAGCGACATATTGAGCGCTGGTTTTGAAGGAGAGAAACGTTCTAAATACGTTCAGTGGAAATTAAAGAAATAAATAAAATAAATAAATAAATAAATATGATAGGACATTATTACACAAATTGACCAAGTCCCACAGTAAGCTCAATAAGGCACAAGCCTTATTGAGGGTACTTAGGCAACGATACATATAATATATAAATATTTATAAATACTTAAATACATAGAAAACACCCATGACTCAGGAACAAATATCCATGCTCATCACACGAATAAATGCCCTTACCAGGATTTGAACCCGGGACCATCGGCTTCATAGGCAGTGTCACTACCCACTAGACCCGTCGCCAAAATAATTAATAAATATATATTGCATTTGAGACCACGTCTTCAGCATTCGCGATTTTATTACCTCTAGACCAAGCGCTCAAAATAACTCAATAATATATATATGTATTTTACGGATACTTAATGCTAGAATTAAAATGATTAATCACTTTTAACATCACTCATATTGCAGTAGATTTACAGTTTAACTAATATAAGCTGAAAAACATACGTCTAATGTTGCGTCTTTTATTTCTAAAAGTTGCTAGACGAATATCTAAAATTTGCTAAAATGTATGAAAAAAAAGTTGCTAAACTTGAATTTTTTGTGCTATGTGCGCTTAAAAATTTGCTAAACTTAGCATCAATAACCTTGTACTATGGATGAATGTCTAAAGTCTGCTAAAATGTATGAAAAATATTTGCTATACTTGAATTTCTGGTGCTATATGCGCTTCATAATTTGATAATTTTAGCATTTATTAGTAACCTAGTACTATGAATTAATGTCTAAAATTTGCTAAACTGTATCAAACAAATTTGCTTAACTTGAATCGTTTGTGCTATACGCGCTTCAAAATTTGCTAAACTTAGCATTTATTAGCAACCTTGTACTTATGATTAAACAGTTGCTAAACTTGTTTTTTGGTGCTATATGCGCTTCAAAAGTCGCTATACTTAGAATTTATGTTACACTATAATAAATGATTCCATCGACCTCTCCGAAATGATAAGAAGCCAAGAAATTCAGCAGCCGCTCAGGATGTATGGTTTCCTGTCTATTTTAATTACGTCTATAAACCCCGGGCCAATCACATCTATATCTCCGTCTCTTTTGCTCGCATCTTCATTCCCCGTCGAATGAGGGAGAGGATTTACTTGACAGATTACTTTTTCTTGTTTATGGGCATAGATTACCGCCCTCAGATTGCTCGTTATGAAGCGTTTACTGACTCTCAGTGCAATTAAGCGCTCTTATTGCATACCGCGAATTGCACAACCTAACATTCTATATTATTTTATGCTACAAAAGTCTATCTTATTCATGACTTAAATACTGTTAATAATTAAGTATAATTTACTCCTAACGAGGCCTAGATGACATCGCGTTTTCTTATTGGATTTGTGCATGACAGAGACACCTGTCTAGCTGTCATCGGGATCATAGGTTATTTGACAGATGTCATATATACGTCGGGATGGGTAATCGCTTACGTAATATATAGGTCGGGATGGGTAATCGCTTACGTGTAAAGATAGTTAAATTAATTAATTAAATTAATTTATCAAATCGTTGCACATTGTTGAGATAAATACTTACCAGCTACTCTTTGTACCTAAGATGGACAATTATTACCTATCTAACCTTTATACCTACGAACTGCTGTAAAAAGTCATTAAATAAACGTATTTGTATAAACAAATCATATGTTTATATGTTTGATGACCGTTCTGGCCTAGTGGGTAGTGAGGTAGTGACCCTGCCTATGAAGCCGATGGTTCCGGGTTCAAATCCTGGTAAGGGCATTTATTTGTGTGATGAGCACGGATAATGTTCTTTGAGTCACGGGTGTTTTTCTATGTATTTAAGTATTTATATATTATATATATATCGTTGTCTAAGTACCCTCAACACAAGCCTCATTGAGCTTCCTGTGGGACTTTAGTCAATTTGAGTGATAATGTCCTTATTATATATTTATATAATTGAAGAAGGAAAGCCATCACGTATACATATGAATATTTCATGAGTGCGAATGAGCCAGATTATTACAATTGAAAAAACGTGAACATTCTTGAGCCTCATAGCGGCCGCGAGCGTCTCCATGAATGAACTAAAAAGTAAGGTTAGCAAACTGGAAATCACAAAAAGCAAGCAAAAAGCAGTATTGCAGCTCGAAATTTCTGTCAGAAATATCAAAATCGATGTTCCTGTCCAGATTTTTATCATGTGGGCCAATGCAGTTAGTAATCTCTCGCGCTGAAATACTACAGCATTTATGCCGATGTATTCTGAATCCGAAAGGCACCTTAACACACCATCTAGTAGGCGGCTCTGTGTTTATAGGTTTTTTCGTATCGGCACAGTATCGGTGTGTTTACGGAAAAGTTTACTAGAGTAATTTGGGAGCAATTTTTATTAACTTTGCGAGTTCGCTTTTCCCGTTCGACTTTTTACGTTTTATTACTGCACACTTGCTTTTATCGGTTATAAATTGTATTTTAATCGGGCGTTGGTAAAAAAGCTAAGTGTGGGTTGGGCGCGCTCTGAGGGTTTCGTACCATTTTTATACTTTTGATGCCTTGAGACTTGTGCTTAACCGTTGTTACTTATACAGTAAATTCGCAACAGTGTAAAACTAATTTACAATTTGGTGCTACTTTATAGCACTAGTGCGAAAATGAGTATATTACGTTACTGTGTCCAACATTTAAAGGGCCATATGTACTGTAAAACGTTGTACAATACATGTGCAAATAGGCAATTCGCAACTCGTGTCGATTTAAAACACTCCCTTCGGTCGTGTTTTAATTAATCGCCACTCGTTTCGAATTTCCCATTTTTCGCACATGTATCGTAATGTACTATTATTTGTATAACGAAATTTTGCTACGACATCTTGCCAGACAGATATATTATATGTTACATATTTAAATGTTCATGTCAAGTTTCCTGTAATTAAAGAATGTCATTTTAAAATAAGAGCGTAGCTTTGATTGTATGGAAGCGCCTTTTTTGACGGTGGATCCATGAGACTCAAGAGTCCCCGGCAAGCTCAGACGAATTTGACCTTCCCATACAAACAAAATTTCGTTCTCATTTTCAAACTACGTATTGGATTATAATGAAACTTTGCACATACAATAACATGAGGTATATCTAGGTCTGAAATAACTTTATATTGTTCTACCTTATAAAACAAAGAAAACAGAGCAAAAACAAGTTATGTATGACAATCTTAAATTCGCTGTATTTTTTTAAGTGTGATATCTGAGGCTACATAAACTAATTACTGCCCTATACCTTATCGTATTGTAAGTACAACGTTTCATAACAATCTAGCTAGTCGTTTTAAAATGAGTCGCCTGTATGGAGAACCGGGCGGCTACCGGGAAAATCGTAATTCGTCAATTGCGAGCATTTTTCTCTGTCACTCTAATTACGTCTTAGTGAGAGTAAAAGAGAAAGATCCCCACAATTTGCGAATTTCGGTTTTCGCGGTAGGCCCCCTGAGCTTGCTGGGGACCCTTATAAAAGTCTTTGAAGTCGAATACTAAGGTAAATGTAGCCATAACCTGACCTCAGCCCACGCTGAACATAAATTATTTTTATTATCATTGACATGTAATTTTGAAACACCATTATAAAAATGAAACGTGAACTTAAAAGGTGCATTCGAATTTTAAATATCCTTTACAGTACATATGGGGCTACTTTTTAGCACTAGTGCGAGAAGTAGCATATTACGTTACTGTGTCGAACATTTAAAGGGCCATATGTACTGTAAAACGTTGTACGATACATGTGCGAATAGGTAATTCGCAACTCGTGTCGATTTAAAACACTCCCTTCGGTCGTGTTTTAATTTATCGCCACTCGTTTCGAATTTCCTATTTTTCGCACTTGTATCGTAATGTACTATTTTAACCGATGGCAAAGTCAAAAGGGTTTTGATAGGGCAGTCGATGTATGTAAGTATGTAGGTTTGTTTATGTCGTTTGTTTCATCGTAAATCCAAAAGTACTAAGCCGATTTTGATATTAAAGGTCAATAGATGCGTATATGGTATGGTATATATAGGTAGAGTTAGACCAATATAAGTTAGCAGTGATTTTGATAGCCCAAGCTTTGCAAGTGTATTTTAAACGTCAAACTTCTATAAAAAAATTACATTTAAATAACCCTTGCATAGTCTGGGCTATTAAATCGCTGCCAACTTAGCTTGGTCTAACTCTAACATTTATAACCGACTTAAAAAAAAGAGGTTTTTTCGGACGAAAATAATCTTAATTGGGTTAAACTTACTTATTACAAAATTAATCTTCTAGTTACACAACAAATTTACTATATTGCTCATTTGCAATTTTAAGAGTTCACCAAAAATTTCCTATGTATTTAAAACGAAGTGCAAAGGAATTATATTGCAAATCATAAGGCCTTGACTACTAGAAACCACGATTAACTCAATAAATTTCATAGCGTTTATAATAGTTTGAGTATAGAGGTGAACAGCTGCCTACGCGTTTGAATATAAAAGACGAGTAAATAGTAAAGACCTCTAATAAACAGTCGTGATTCTCGTCCATAGATGGCGCCACGCGCCACTCACCAAAGAGGCCAATGATTTCTAAATGATGTCTCTTTATTCTTCATCGGCCTTGCGTATACATGTACTGACAATTACCAATCAAATGTACGTGCGACTGATAACTAAATAACCAAGATGAGTTAAATATATCTAGTTAACATCGTTACGCCATCTAGCGAGCTAGTGTCAAAATTCGGGCTGCAACATCGATTTCGACATTCGCGGCAGTAATGTCGCGCTACATTACTGCAGCAGTACTGCTGACGTAGTCTAAGTCCAAAGAACACCTTAACAGTCTCTATACTGAGGTTCTACCGCGATAAACGAAAATCTATTTTTTTTATCTGCCTCTCTATCACTCTTGCATATTCTAATGTGACTCCATTGGGTTTCCACCTTTTTCCTACAGCAAAATAGGACTTTTGTCAAAATATTGTAAAAATATATCGTATTTACTGGGAAAATGGAAAAAAAATAGGACCGATTTCAGGCGAATTGCGGCTTGCGGAAAATCCAAATCGCATGATATGTGTATACCCCTCTCTTTAGTGATGAAAATATAGTCTTTTTCGTACTATATTGTTTCTGTATAATACATAGTACAATATAGTACAATACTATATAATATAGTACGGGTGGCAACCTTAGTCCCTCTAGTCACTCTATCAGAACAAGTTTTTTTTTTATTAGAAGTGGAGGTGATCCTCATTGGATACAGTTAAGGAAGCCAGTCTATAATATACTCGTCTCTGCTTATAATATTCATTTTTACTAAGTGAGCTATGAGATCCGATAGCCTGGCGGTTGTGTTGTGGTACAATCGATTCTCTGGTTAAGTAAGCTTAGGTGCGGTCAGTTTTATGATGGGTGACCGTTTTAGATATTTTTTTTTTTTTGTTTTTAATTAATTTGATAATTTGCATTGATCTCTTGTTTAGTCGATTTCGAGTTTAATTAAGTTTAGAATAGCTAGAATATAAAATGTAATGAGACTTATTTTTCAATGTAAGAAATATTTCAACAGTGAATACTACCGGGTGAATCTAACCACGAGGCTATAAATGAAATAATTTATTTTTATCGACCCAAAAAAATCAGTCTTAAAATTTGTTTTGGTATCATGCATAATGCAAGATTAAATAACATTTGATTGATTGAAGATTTAATCAACTCCTACGCTTCCCATATACGATTAAAAACATAGGCATAACCTAAGTAAATGTAATAGGTTAAATATAAAGCTACTTACATTATGAAAAACCTCAAATTTCTACTAATATTATAAATGTAAATTAACTCTGTCTGTCTGTCTGTTCACGCTTAAACCACTGTTTGGATTTGGATGAAATTTTATATGGAAAGGGTATAATGTTAGTTTGTAGAAACGAAACTATACCTTAAGAGGATGAAGAGAGGAAAGGGGCTTAACTATGAAATACTTAATTCTACACGGAAAGAGTCTCAGTGTTAACCTATAGTTCGTTTTTTTACCATAATTAAGAAGGTAACCGATCTTGACGTGTCTTTTAGTCTGTTTTTATGTATAAAAAACACTTTTGAGAAATAATTGACAGAAAATATTTAACAATTACAATTCGTATATGATTATGTAATAATAAATCATATATAAATAGTTATATTATTTATTTACATGTTTTTGCTCTTAAGAAATATAAAACAGTTATAATAAAGATTTTTTAGTAAAAAGACACGTTAAGATCGTTTACCTTTAAACGCTAAAAACGAACTATAGTACAAGTATAAAAAGTAGGTACGAAAACTAACGTACGAATTTCGTGTGGCTCACTTCAGTTTTATTGGTCGTTATACTAATAATTTTACGAAAGGGAATCGTGAGAAACGGGGTCATTCGCCTTTGATCCGTTGCCATGGTAACCTTCTTGCCGATGTTGTAATATTGCGTCAATATTTTGTTAACACTTGGTATGGAAATTTGAGATTAGGCGAACCTTTTGTTGATTTAGTGCTAAACTCCATTTTATGTTTAGTTTATCTATCTCAGGTTTAGTTAGACTGTGAGGGATTATTGTATGCTTATATGTACGGGTCAGAATTATTTTTGTATGAGATGTTTTTTTTTTCTTTTTCTCAAAATATAATCTACAGCTAGAAAGATATGCAATAATACTTGACTTTTTTAATTTATTTGATAAAAGACATAAATACAAGCGTAACAGAGTGGTCAGAAACAAGACAACGAAAGGAATTTTGACCCATACAGGATGACTATAATTTGGGGCTATATTTGGTTTATTACAACACTTTATAGTAAAGAACCAAATTAAAAGCAGCCATATTTACAGTATACACACCTTTTATATTTACTGGTAATAACACCCAAACACGTGGTTTTAAAACATTCACAAATACAGACATTAGTAAAACTACATAATAACTATAGGAGTACGTCTCATCAAAAGCAATTATAAGTCGTTCAAGCTATTTTTCCGTATGTAAAGTTTTAGCTACCTATTATTAAATGTTTATCTGTCGGATCGTAAGCCACGTAAGTGGGTGTTAACACAAGGCAACGACTGTGACCTCACGCTTGAGGTGAAACTTCACCTTAATTTGGTTTAGGTACTATGGACCTTAAAATGCAAGGAAGGTACAACATTGCTTATGAATAATTACTTAATTACATTGAATACAAAAACTTAAATCTAGAGATAGATAAGCTTATACAGGATGGATAGGTTAAATGGGACAGTAACGGGACTACCTAACGGGACCTTCAAACCTTTAAGAAAAGAGCGTACTCTCATCTTAATTCCCTCTGGTATTGCAGGTGTCCATGGGCAACGGTAATTTTGACGTGTAAAAGTGCCCCTGTGGCCAATTTGCTTACCATCAGGCGATTTTTCTGCCCGTTTCCTTCATACCATAAAAAAATAAAAACCTATAGCCGAGCACGTATCTACAAAAAAATTCTCATGATATAGGAGGCAAACGAGCAAACGGATCGCTTGATGATAAGTGATTACCCTTGTCCATGGACACTTGCAACATAGTAGGTTGTTAGTGCGTTGCGGGGTTTTAAGTTGAGAGTCCGCTCTTTTCTTGAAGATTTGAAGGATTTTAAATATTGTTGTTTTTGGGTTTCTTATTAGGCTCATAGATTTTTCATGCTAACCAATTTAATTTCCATTAAGGATCAAAGTTTTTGATGTTATTTAAAAATATAACTCAAAGAAAATGTTTACGCAATTATTAATCTTAAAATAAACCGTTAAGTACTCAAATGAATGAAATAATTTTACAATGCTCAAAGAGAACTTTAATATCTCACGAAACGTTGAAATCAGAAAACAACAATTCAATATAATGACAGCATCGACAATCAGCCCGTAATTTATTGATACCAAATTAAAACAAATTGGTACGAAATTTAAATATAACTTACATTGGCAATGGATCGTGTACCATACATATTCAGGCTCATATTTACATACATTAAGCATTTACGTTTCATTACGCATAACTCATTTGGTATTGATATAATTATTGTTTATTGCACTATGTACTTTGTTGGACAAACACCGAATTTATGGCGTGTAAAAAACGAATAGGCTTACTACTGTCAAATGTATAATATGCCAAACAAAATCAAAGATGAAAATTTTGATTAAAAAATTGTAAACTAATTAAAATAATTATAAATATCAAAATGCTACTATACGCTTAACGATTATTTAAAGGAGTCTATTTAATTAATTTTATTGTTACTAAATTTACTTTTCATTGATTATTCAATTATATTCTATTCTATTGACATGTTATATGACTCATAATTCAATTTACGTAATTAATTATATTCAAGTCAAATATGTTATTGCGGTTCATGTGTACATTTAATGCTTAGCTTAAAGCTAAATACAGTCTCAAAATAAACCCTGAGAGTGTGGAGCAACATTAAATATGAATAGACAATATCTCAACTATTAATTTTTAATTATTATGATTAGTACAAGTAGTAGTAGAAATAAAAAAAATAAAGGCTTAAGAATGTTGCAGTGCCCTACAAATGTATTAGGTACATAATAACTAAGTGTAACACCTGTCTTTTATGAACATGATACCAATAAAGAAATATGAATATGAGTTATCTGAAAGCCAAATATTCTGAATATAGGCCTTCCTCAAGGATATTAACAACGACCGCTGTTCTTATCCAATTCCTGTATATATCCAAAATTTCCAAACCTCTTCACCAAAAAACGTCACTTTTAACACTAACAGATCATATTCATAGCAAATCCAGATCAAATTGATAATCTGTTGTTACAATCAGAATACGCCTCCTGGTTGTTGGTTCAACTATTTGGAGCCTCATGGTTCCCGAAAAACAATAGATATCCTTAATTTAATAGTTATGTTTTTTTATCACCCATAGATGAAATACCCTGTATATGTTTTAGTTTTTTAATTTCTCTTTTTTAGCTTTTGTACTTAAATTTCTAAATTTGAATTTGATTCTCCGTGTTTTGTACAATGAAGAATGTACAGTCAGCATCAAAAGTAGCGGATCAAAACAACGCGCCAAAAGTATCTGATATTCCAGATAACTTTTCCAAATAAAGATAAATTGTTAAAATTCGCGCTCAAAAGTATATCTTTTACAGTCTTAGTTGTTCTATATTAAAGACACCACTTTTTGTTAAGCTGTTACAGAATGGTAGATACTTATGAAACGTTATTTGATCAGCTACTTTTGATGCTGACTGTACCACACTTCTAGTCTAATACATTAAGTAGTTCTCACATTACAGAAAAACAAAATGGAACACAGATAATCTGAGATTCTCAAACTCACAATGCCCTATTGGCATTGACTCCACACAACTAATATCCCAGAATCAACGGAAATATAACCTTATCATACGTAACACGAGATCTCGAGATTACTAACAAATTACTAGTAACCTCGATAAAGAAATCTAAAACACATGTCAAATATATGTATACAATATTCGCCTTATCACAGTTACATAAGGTGCAAAAGAGTAAAGTTATTTCTAACGTCGACCGTTTTTAGGACGTACGCCCCCTTTTCTTAAAATTAATTTATGATAAGAGGTATTTAATTGCGTATTAAGAAACTAAGTCCGTTATTGATTCGTGATGGTTTGAGTACACCGAAGTGTGCATTAAGACCTTCATTTTTAACTTGAAATTTTATAGTAAAATTATGCATTGATGTTATGTCTCGCTTAAACAAGCTTCTCGCTCAAATGGATAAATATATCTTATGGGAGCCTAATTGCTAAACTAGACTTCTTAAAATCTATTTAGCTATAAAATGTTAAAAAAAACTAAATACAGGGTGGGGATTTTTTTTTAACAGAGCAAAGCTAGTAGTATAACAAAAAACAAACCTCTTTCTGCCGGTACTGACCCTACATTCTTTTTGTGTTAAACTTTAAGTATAGGTATTAATTAGTAACTTAGTTAACTAACACTACTTTAGACTACTTTAAATCATATTTTATTATATAAATAAAAAATAAATAAAAAAAAGCATTTATTTCGGACAAGATCCATAGGTAATACAAAAACAAAAAACAACAAACAATCAAAATATTTACATACAAATTACAAAAAATAAAATAAAATTATGAATTTAATTAAATTAAAAATACGGATAAATATATATCTGTGTATAATCGTGGGCGTATCATTTTAGAGAGAACACATTAGATCCTTCAATCAAGGATGACCAGAGCATTAATAGAAAAACGGTATCCAACTCGCAGTCTTTACTGGACATACTTAACTAATTAAGGCTTGTAAATGTCTATTAATAAAGGGCTGGATAATAATCTGGAGCCTCTCGCTGCCCCCCCGTAGGAATCACTACGTCCCCCACGTGGGATATGCCTGACTAGTTGGGAAATCCTGCTCAAGCTGAACAAACCAGTAGGTTAGTCCCGAGTTTGACGGATTAAACATGTACCAACTACTTTGAGGCGTTACCATGTTCAGATATTTGACTTACCTGCTAAAACTATACTGCTCTAACCAGTTCTGACAACGTGAGTTACAATTATCGACGGTTACTGTCATAACCTCGAAAATATTACAACGAGGAAGTCTGACAGGATTTAAGGTTAATGCACCTGATTCAAATTTAAACCAATTGAATAAACAGATAGACTTTATTACTTAAAAATAATGGTTGCTGCAGGAATCTATTTATGCAGTACGTTGAATTTATCGTTTTATTATCAATATTTTTTTTATTTGGGGATATCTTACACAAATCGAACTAGCCCCAAACTTAGCAAAGCTTGTACTATGGGTACTAGGCGTCGATATAAATACGTATATATATAAGTACATACTTATAAACATAGAAAACACCCATGAATCAGGAACAAATATCATCACACAAATAAATGCTCTTGCCGGGTTTCGAACCCGGGACCATCGACTTCGTAGGTACTACTAAGGCGACCGGTCGTCAAAATTTAGAATATTTTAGACGCGTAAATAAATATCCCAACAGAAAGCAAGAGGTATAAAATAGTAATAATACATCTGACAAAACTAAATCTGAAGGTCACACGATCACATTAGAAACTAACTCTTTAAGATAGATAGATAGATAGAATACTCTTTATTGGCACACCTCAGTAAAAAGATACAAGAAAAATAAGCAATTGATTAAATGTAGAGGCAGACAACAGCCGGTCTTATCGCTAAAAAACGATCTCTTCCAGACAACCTTTGGGTAGCGGAAATAGAGAAGTTAATCGAAAAAAGTAGGTGTAGGTGTACGATAATACAACAATTAAACGAGAAGTCAGCAAAAATGCTAAAATATATTTTTTCGTGCCCGGGGTTACACGTATGAGATGGTTGAGTTTTGAAGAAATCGGCTGGTGGCAATCTGCACCATGCAGTACATATGGCTTATGACCGCAGAAAATGGAGACAAATTTTACGTGGTCGCAATCCTCAGCAATGAAGGAACGATAATGAAGAAGATATAATTTCCAAGATAAAAACAATGTTACATAGTTTTTGTGATGCATCAAAAACGACGCTAATTTTATATTGTAACGTAACAAGAAATAAATACAAGACAAAACAAGCTAGTAATAAACTTGTCTGAGCAAAATGGAAGTGTTAACTATAATACCCGTCATAATTAGTCGGTACACTTTTTACTTGTTCTAGCTACTAAACACGTGGACGATCTCCATTAACTAAATCACGCACTATACGAAGCGTAAAGCGATGACAGTGACTAGCGATTAGCGGGTTTGAGAGCTTGTGAAAACGCTAATCATCTGAAAAAAAAAACATAAAATACGATAAGAAACTATTGAGAAACGCTAGAAGGCTTAAATAGTTTTTGTTAATAGAAATTGTAATATTTTTGAATTAATAATACGTGTCAGGACATTGTACATTTCCTTTACCAGCGTCTTCAATATCTACTTTTAATATTGTACTATTATTGTGAAGTTATGATTCAGTTGGTGATTGGTGTACAGTATGTAAATTAACTAGTATGAGAACCATTTACTCAAACCCGTTAATATTTAAGTCATACTGGACAACCACAAATCGCGAAAAAAAAATTGACTCTCCCATAGAAAATTTCAACGTGAGACCAGCCAAAATTTACAATATTATAGCCAAATTCTATTTTGTGATTTCGGTAATAATAAAAGTTGATCAGTATGACCTAAATATTAACGGGTTTGAATAAATGGTTTTAGTTAATTTACATACTGTATAGCCAATGATAACAAATTGAGCGTGATGTCTAAAGATTTTTTGACAAGTACCATAATTCAATCGTGTCCAAGTACAGATTAAATATTATATCAAAGATCGCTTCTCACTTCTCACACCACAACCTAATCGCCTAACCTTTAGTTTAGCATTCGTGTTTTTTTTAACTCATTTCGTAACAATATAACCATCCATTGACCAGATAAACATCTCTAACCGAATTACATTGCGTGCCGCCACTACCACGTTTCCAAATCTGGATAACCTTACAACCCAGCCAAATGAAATAGCGTTTGTATTATGTGCGCACCCTTACAATTTACTGCGATGCGAAACGGTCGCGTTATCATATTTTTGTGGAACAATACGCCCGTTCATAGTAATTACTACGTCAACGAATTTGTACGAGATGTTTAAATGAGATGTTGAAATAATACTGGTTAGATTAAGTTAAAATCGGGCGAGATAATTTGTTTCACGTGTCAGGCTGTTAATTTGGTACGTTAACGTTTTATGTATACATTTTGGACTACATATTTTACATTCAGTTTTATACCTTTACGTGTGTCTATCGACAAATCACGTTTCCTGATAGAGGTACCGCATATTTACTTGTGTAATGCCTAGTCAATATACATTTGTCTTTTAGGGATTTAAATGAGTACCTACTTTAACAAAAGTTAAGTACCTACTTTACCAAAAGACAGTTCAATTTTGGAAGATTTCTGATCTTCTTCTTCCTCATGAAAATAAACATCCAAAGTATCCTAATTATATAAAGTTAAAATGATCTTGTAAAAGTCGCTGGATTACTTGCAACTTTCGACACCCATTTTCATAAAAGTTGCAATCCTTTAATCGCAACAGCAACAAAATTTGTAAAAACTGTTAAACACACGTAATTCCTTTAACATCGCAAGTATCAAATGTACTTCGTGTTTAATCTAAACTAGATAATAGTTATTACCAAGGTAACTTTAAGAAGGAAACGTACCCGGTTACCGTTCACGAACTGAATAACCTTGGGGCTCACTTGAATTGCCGGCAGATATATGCTTTATTTCCAAAATGCAGTAAGTATATTTAGATTCTAATGAAATACGACTATTTTTAATTAAAGCTGTAGGTATATAGTTTACTTTATACTTGATTACGAGAGCAGTTATTAGTTCTTATGGTTAGATCTTCAAGCGTTTTTGACCTATTATCAGTTACTAAGTTAGGTATAATTTGATTAACTAGTTTAATCTACAATTGCATTATAAATTCGTACTGTTAACTTTTGAGATTTATACTTTATTTTGGAGATTTTTTAATTCAATCATACAGCAACTGAGACGAGTTATTGGTAACTATTGTAAATATAACCATCAATAACTTGTACATGAAAATAGTTGATGATATGATGCCTGATAAACATATTGGAAATAGAGTCATCAACAAGTGAACTGAACTTTAATTTTAAAGTAAATATGATGCTAAAAATGTAAAGAAAACAGAGAATACAGAAACATAAAGGAGCAGTCTTATCGCTTGTCGTCTAGACATTTAAGCAGAGATGTGTATATGCTTAGAACATCAGCGTGCCCAATCTTGCATGAACAACAAACGGGTGACAAAAACCCATCCTCGAGTCCGAACACCTCCCAATCGATAACCAGCCGAGCGGCATAACAACCGACTCCTACGAAACCTGATCCTTGTACCGTGCAGTAATCGGGCCTTCCACGCCACTGGCCCATTACACGTATCGCTGCTCGCCGGAGATTGAAGATATTTTACAATTTATATCATTTTATTTGGATATTATCGGTATTCCCTATGGCTTCACCGGTTTAGGTGTATCAATTTGATACATTTTTATTATCAATACGGAATCTTTTTCCTTTTAATTTATATTCATATCGCCTTCTTTACACTGAATCACAAGTACTTATCTAAAATTTTACTTTATAGTTTGAACACTAAGAATTATGCTGTACATAGTGTAGTGCCTTGAGACACACCCTGATTTATTTGAAACTTTTGTAAATTTTAGCATTTGTTATATTTTCTACTTTCAATATAATTATAGTCAAAATTGTATAATTTACATAATGAGTTATACCATATCTACATCCGTTTCAATCCGAATATTACATTCATATGGTATAAAAATCTAATTATAAAATCCATATTCATGATGTTTACACCGCCTAAGCTCAAAATTCATAATCGTTTATAAAACCTTACTTTATTTGCATTTAACATTAACCTTCTGCTATCAGGTACATTAATATCACACCCACGGCCCCAAGTTACCTTATAAAGCAGTTTGGCGTTAGCTATGTTGAACATGGCCAAATTTCATCAAATACACATCATTCTGTTCATATATGGAGAGTTATTATAAATTATAATGAGCAAAAAAACTGTTTATTTTAGAGGCAATATATTATGCGTTATTAGAAATACGTGATTGTATCCTTATAGCAACACGTCTTTGAACATAATGCCAAGTAGGGCAAACGCTTTAGAGAGTATTGATTTTGGATAGTATTATTTATCATCGTTATTGAAGCTTAAAGATATTCTAGTCGTATCCTTCGTCTTGCAGGTGCAAAATAATTTTGCATATCATTTGTAATAGTTATGTTACTGATATCAGATTCATAAACTAAATTACGTACTTGAATTATAGGGAAACACTACTTACTATCAATTTTATCTACGTACACCCCTGCGAAAGCACATCGCCATTTTATGAATGAATTCCATTCATAATGTACCTTTGCAATTTTGCAGCTTACTGTACATAGTAAATTATGTTTGCGTTTATTAGAATTCCCTTTTCTTCGAGATTTCTTCCATTTCTTACATAATGATGTTTCAAATATAATAAACTCTTCAGAAAAAGCGAAAGCTGGTAATAGAGTATGTCTCACCAGGCTTTCAAAGGCTCCGTTAAATGTCTATTAAAAAATAAACCCGTGTTTAAGCAACCACCTTTTCCCCACAGGCGTAAATATTTAAAAACCTAATATTCGGTGTGAGCGATAAATATTTGATAAGTCGATTCGCTCTGAAGAAAATTTCGGTGAAACTTCGTTGTGTAAAACTTTTTCCACGCTCATAAAAAGGGAGTTTTTCATATTCCGCGGCTCTGAAATATGTTAGTACGGGGGCGTCATAATGCATAATTTTATTTGTCTGTCCTAGAAACGGACTTTATTTGATTAATCTGAACCATGAATCTTGAGTGACCATAAAAGTGCGGCCAGAGAAACGTGATGGTAATTTTCATAAGTTGTAAAAGCCATAAGGTGCAGACAGTCGTAAAACGGGACTGAAAAACTGGACGATGTTCAAGTGGATGGGCCCTTATGATGTCGTTTAGAATAATCATAATTTAATAATAAACTTATGTTAATCAGGTCTTTGCAAGTCAAACGTCGTACTTGATCTAAGCAAGGACAAAAACCTGCATAATAATCTGTAGACTAGCATTAATAGTAGATCTACCTTCTTAGGTCTGTTGGCATGATTTAATCATGATTTCGATATTCTTCTCCGTAGTTTATCATAAATATGCAACTAGTTTACTTCATTTTATTAACAAACCAAAAAAAAATCACAAATGTAAATACAAATCGAAACCACTTCCTACTGAACGCTCAATTACCCAACCCATGTCAGCTCATATTGATAAATTATAAATCCTTTAATAAGGCTTTGAGTAATCCGACATATAAAAGCTTCATTAATGTTGAAGTTCATATCGCAAATGAGCACTTTATAATATGTCAGAATAAAATTCGATTAATTTCGTGATCAGAATAACTGGTCCGAGAGTCGTTCCTTGAGTCATACTAACCCTCTTGAAGAACTCTTATTTAGCATTATTTGGTTGAATTCCGATACCTTATTCACAAGCAATGACCATTCTGAAGGCTTCTTTAAATCTCAATGCTCATAAAAAGACGCGTAAAAAAGTTGCTCCCAAAATATTCCAAAGCATTGTTTTTTTATCGTTCTTCTTCCCATCCTGATATGTAACTTGCAAATGCCCCCATTTCTGTTACCTATACATGTTAAGAAGCATTCTCCTAAATTCTGCAAATGCTCTTTTCGACAGTTTTGGTGCGTTAACGTTAGAGTTCCGTATCCAAAGGGTACTAAAGAGTCCCTTTGTTGCACAGTAGACATCAAATACATGAATAGACTTTAATGCAACACTATAAGGTAAAAATTTGGACACATGACGTATGTCAATGGACAATTCGACGTTAATGTTGCAAGTGTCCACTAAATATAGTCATATTGTTTATATCCATGAACTGTGAATTATAAAATTGGAACCCAGGGGCAAGAAATACCTGAATTCATAAAGTTACTTAGATCTGTCTTTAAATATAAAACTACCTGTTATCTCTACTTCGAATAAGTGTCCAGCTGGTAATGGTTATGTAATAAAGAATAGTAGTATGTATTTTTGCTCAGGGAGTAAGTGCAAAAATAATACCACGGAACCTGCGCTATTTTCATTGATCTTAGCTTCTTTTTTTCCTTCATTTTCATAAAGGTGCGCATAAAACATATGAATCGGAAAACTTGGCATTATTATAAACTTTCTGTTTGTATTGTCAATAAATTCTTTGTGTAGCGTACCGTGTATGGCCCCATACATTTTGAGTATCAGTGTTTAGAACAGGGGTCGCAGATTTCGGTTGAAAAAAGGCACAGGATGTATGAACATTAGGGGCGGTTATGATGTTTTGGTTTTGGGGGTAATGTGGCCAGGGTAGGAAGTGGTTAGAGGGGGTGAAGGGGGTGCAGCGAAGCGGAGAGGGGAAGTTAAGGCACGGTTAATAATCAGTAGGATGACTGTAGTTTGCAACTAAATTGTATTACTAACTTATGGTTTATGAATTCGTGCAGATTTAAAATTATTTTCTCTATGAGGGTTTTATTTATATATTTGATTGTTTTTTATATAATGCCGATAGCTAGGACTAGCTATTCTAAAGCAAGATGAAAAACAAAAAGAATGAAATATAAGTACTAGCTTAAAGTTTAATTGAATATACCCGATATAGCATATGAGTATTTGTAAATTGGTTATTATATACATATTTATAATTAAGCATTTTACTAGCTATGAATTTTGTTAAAAGTTCTTAAATTATTAATAAAAGGTTTTATGCTTAAAATAATATATAAAATATGCTTAACAAAGAGTCAAAATACTGTTTTATTTGACTACTTGTAAGTTCATACGCAAATCAACTAAAATTTGCATTCCAAGATTTAACTTTGAAACTTAAGAATATCAATCTAGAATTTCGTTACGTGAAAATTTGTAACTTATGTTATCTCTGTACTGAGAATTTTGATGTTAGACATTTATTATGGAAATAGTTAAATTAAGTTTAACAAAGAAAATGAGAAAACTTACAGCAAATACGACTAAAGTTTTTTTATAGAAATACATACATTATTTTTATATTCATGTAATACAACACACTATGAATGTACACATGTAAAATGTATTGTATCCATTTTTCAATGAAAGAAAGAAATGAATTTTATCATGATAAAGAGGATTTCAGTCAATGGAGGCTCCATTTATCGAGGTTTCACTGTATAAGAAGGTTCTAACTGTATTCGTGGTTCGACTGTACTGACGTCGATGGTAATCACCAAACTAGATCGGAAACATATCAGAATACATGAATGACGTGACATTTCTATCCATTATTCATACAAAATGTATTTTTTCTCCCAAAAACTGGGTGGATTTTTAAAATTTTACTCGGTCGTTCAACCGTTTCACTGGTACTTACAAAAAGTCCTAAGCGACAGCTCTTGTATAATTAGTTTCATTTGACTTTATATCTTATTCCTGTGTCTTTAAAGTCTAATTTTGTTAAGTGGTCTTCATTGTGAGATGAATTATAATGGTTTTTATGTCAGTTTCGCTTTTTTGTTCAGTCAGTTGTCTTTAAGCCGCGAATAATGCGGCTGCGTCACGCCTATTTACAAATTGGTGACTTACTTGATTTACAGTTAATTTTTAAACAATAGCTATTTTTAAGTGAACTGCCTATAAAACACTGACATTAACTAGAAGATTTGTCCTATATTCTTTATTTTGTATTGTTTTCAGAAATTTGTGGCACCTTTACAAAAAAAAAGTTGTCCCTTCAAATTCGGATTTTACTGTGTTTTATGTTAAGCTTTATGAAATGCCTTAATATTTATTTATTCTTTGTTATCAATTTAAGCCTAGTGGGTAGTGACCCTGCCTACGAAGCTGATGGTCCTGGGTTCGAATACCGGTAAGAGCATTTATTTGTGATATGAGCACAGATATTTGTTCCTGAGTCATGGATGCTTTCTATGTATTTGTATTCATATTATGTGTATCGTTGTCTGAGTACCTACAACACAAGCCTTCTTGAGCTTACCATGGCACTTAGTCACTTTGTGTAAGAATTTCCCTATATTATTTATTTATTTAATATACTAACTTGGTGTTGAAACCTCAGCTGAAAATAATTTTGCACAACTGCATTTTTCTATCTTCCATATCCACTTTGATTTGTTCCCTTCAAACCCAAAAAGCTGTACCATGTTTTATCACAGACGCAAAAACTATTTATTAATGTCACTATCTTATGTTTCAGGTAAGAAACAACACATCAGTAAGTGTATCATAAATAATACAAATAACTTTCCCTATCCCTGAATCGTTTTCTTGACAGCCGATAAATGAGTATGGCGCTTATGGTGGGTATTAGGGTTCTGCAAAACACCCCTTATGGGCTATCTGTCAGTTAAAGCCCCTAAGAATGACTGAACAATTTGTGCAAAATTAACAGTCAGCTTCTTGTGCACTGGACCAGGGTACACTCAGTGGTAGCTACATACACACAATTCGCATGAGTGTATGTAGTTATTACTGGTGTATGTGCCTGGCTCCAGTTTTAAACCCTTAAATATCGTAAGTTTAATTTATTTCAAAAATAATTTAATATAATTTTTTAGAGTAAGTCGTACTAACACTGTATGGACCAAGGCCTGAAATAAATGTTTTTTTTTTTATTATTATAATTTTTTTTTAACTTAGGTAGAAGTTTTACGGTCTTACGCCTCTGGAGATAGTTAAAGTTAGATCAAGATAAGTCCGCAACGATTTTTACAAGACACGCAGTGGAAGTGTTATTTTAAACGTCAAACTTCTATGAAATTATGACGCATAAATAACACTTGCACTGCGTGTACTATCAAAATCCTTGCAGACTAATCTCGTTCTAACTCTACTCTTCTTCCTCTTCTTCCTCGCGTTGTCCCGGCATATTGCCACGGCTCATGGGAGCCTGGGGTCCGCTTGACAACTAATCCCAAGATTTGGCGTAGGTACTGCTCCTGTTCAATCATTAATATGGTCGAATGCACAAAATACCTTGGTATCATGATTGATCAGCGTCTAACCTGGCATGCGCACACTGAACTGATTATGTCACGAACTCGGAAACTAATCTACATCTTTAAGAATCTCAGGCATGTGGCTTCCCAGACTCTGTTGAAGCAAGTCTATGTGTCTTTGGCACAATCAGTTCTTGTCTACTGCATACCGGTTTGGGGTGGGGCTACCAAAATGAAATTCCTCGAACTAGAGAGGGCTCAAAGGTCTCTACTGAAGGTGATGCATGCTAAACCCTTTAGATTTCCGACCAAAGACCTCTACGACATCTGTGATTTGCTGTCAGTTAGGAAACTCTACATATTACATGCAGTTTTGAAAAGGCACAAAACATTACCCTATAAAACTAACACTAACTCTGCCAGCAGACGAAGGAAACCAAATGCAATAAAAGTAACCAAAACTAATTCCGTATATGCCAATCGACAGTATGAGGCTCGTTCAGCCAATCTATATAACAAAATACACAGTGAAATTAACATTTATCCATCCGTCCACAAGGAATGTAAGGAAAAAGTGTGTAACTGGCTCAAAAACTTAAGTTATAATGAAATAGAACAAATGTTAGAATAACGTACACGCACACACACACACACACACACACTCACACGCACACACACATACACATACACACACACACTCCACAAATATGTTTTATTTATTTTTATTTTTCTTTGTTTTTCCTTTATAGTACTACAGTACCAAATTATGTACCTCTTCTTATTATTTTATATTGTAAACCTTTTATTGACGCCTTCAGTGCATCTAAATTTTATATACTTAAACCAACCTTTTATTATATAACGTTTCCTTTAAGTTACAACAAGTGGAAGAGCGGTGTTCTCTTAACACAAGTATTTATAATACTTAAATAGAGGCACCAGTTCAGACTATGTAATTAATAATTAAGATACTGAATAAATCATTTTTATTTTATTTTATTTTATTTTACTAGTTTTTACGAAAGCGACTGCCATCTGACCTTCCAACCCAGAGGGTAAACTAGGCCTGGTTGGGATTACTCCGGTTTCCTCACGATGTTTTCCTTCACCGAAAAGCGACTGGTAAATATCAAATGATATTTCGTACATATGTTCCGAAAAACTCATTGGTACGAGCCCGGGTTTGAACCCCTGACCTCCGGATTGCAAGTCGCACGCTCTTACCGCTAAGCCATCAGCGCCATTAGCTCGGTCTAACTCTACATAGGTAGGTATATGTTTTACCCAAAAGCGCACATTTTTTTATTGAGACTTCATTCGTGACAATATTTGTTTGCCCTTCGTTAAACAACAAGGGTAGATTGTCTTATGATCTAGCCTCACTGAGAGGGCTTGTCTTTAGCCGAAATTAATTAACAAGCGTGCCAAGTCTTACAAGAGAGAATACTTACCGAAAATCCTGCGAAATCGAGAAAAAAAGTCTTTAAGCAGACCGGGGCTCTAAAATCAGCAGCTAAGGACGCAACCGAGATAAATATAAGATGAAAGATCAAAATAAAAATGTATTCTTACAGCAATGTTTTACATCTACTACATTCACTAAATTATTAAAAATATTTCTAATAAATAAATGCTATTATTCCCTAAGTGAATACTTTGAAGAGGATACTAATGATTGATGGTAATACTAATGGTTTATGCTAAAACTCATTTATTTAATTGCAATGTTTAGATTATTGGTTTCTCATTGTTTAAAGTAGATTTAGTCCTCTTAAATTGCTGTGCCCTTGCAGGGCGTCACATGTACTTCTACACTTTCTATTCCATCTTATGTGATTTGTGATATGCAATAAAGATTTGACTTTGACTTTGACATCGACAGTTGGCAACCAAATCAAAAACTACTAACTACAAAAACTTCAGTATCGACTAAGTACTGATGCTCGAGGTTTTGCACCATTATCTGGTGAGATAACTTTCTAAAAGAAATCACGGGACCCTCCGCACGTGTCTCAAACTCGTTCGCATCCAAAATAAGGTTCATCGTCCGTTCGGATATCCTGAATAATATATGGGACAGTAACCACGCGATTTCAAAACTCATACGTCAAGGCATAATTCTTCAGCTGCGGGATACATTTGAATTGTTTGAATTGAATGAGTTGAATCGGTATTTTGCAAGGTCGGACGGTCAATGTACCGTACACAATGTTAATTTTGTTAAATGTAAACCTTATTGTAAAGTTAATAAGGTATTCCTTTGGTCAGTTCACAGTGTTGGTGACTGATAGTCCAGTCGGTTGTTTGAGCAATTCGCGAGACTAATAAAAAATAGGTTATCAATATGCGCAGTTTTGCTGCGAGTGTATCAAATATGAAACAATTTAAATGTTTAGTTTATTTTGAAACTGTTGTAACTCTTATCGAGTTTGGGAATTAGAGCATGTCATTTGAAAAATATAGTAAGAAAATTGTTTTTAAAAAGTGCATCATGTATGTTATTTATATATAATCTACATATAACGACAGTTACACTGATACTCTCCTTATATCAGTCTACATATTAAATTAAATTTGCCAAATTATCAAGTTAAACGCCTCCTTCTTTGTGAATTCTAAATTCAAAATCCATTTGTTCACCATCGCTAGGCTAATTAGAATTTGTATCTTCATTAAGTTATAACACACTTTTATCTATGACTTCTAATGTATTATTGGCCTAAGCCTAATATTGTAGGCGAAGGAGCCTTTTTGCACCGTCGATAACCCTTTTGCTCAGTCTACCACATTTTGATCGCGCAGCGCGACGGGTCCGAGAGCAATGACTTTTGACCCCGCAGCGGTAGCGGCGAATTAATCGTCTGGTTTACGTTGTACGCTTAAAGCGTCATATAGAAATGAATTCTGCAATACGACGCTTTATGCAGCGTCCAGCATCAGTTGGAGACCGAGGCCTATGCCACAACAGGCGTTTCACCATGGTGACAAACTGACAAATTCCATCTCATTTAGTACATTGCTGTTCTAACAAGTAAATATTAACGCTACGGACCGTCGTTACTTATGGACACAAAAAAATTGTCGCTTGCGCCAGTATTTTTTCTGTCAGTAATTTTGAAAATTGACAGGTTCGGTTAGGTCTTGTTCCAGGTCAGGTTCAGACGAGATCAATGACTTTTGACCCCGCAAGCGGCGGCAAATCAATCGCTATAAAACTATATATCATTATATTTCATTATTTGAGGTTCAGTCTCTTTGAAATGCAACGATGACAAAAATACAAAATGTTTAATAACCTATTATTGAATTATTCATTCGTTTATTACGATCCCACTATTTTCCTCCACACCTACCAAAAACAAGATCGGATCAGGTCATTGACCTGTCACTGACAACCGGAATGACTTAACTCCTTCTTTTTACACGCGATTATATTCTTTATTTGCAAAGGCTTAGGCTTAAACTTTTTTCTTACAATACTGTGGACTCGTTTTGACTCTCTCTTTGACAATATTTTTTGCATTGCCCTGGGTCAGGTCTAGCTGAAACTTGCTCCAATAAGAATCAACGGTTATTGTCGAAACTATTCCACGGCGCTCTATAATAACACCGGTATATTGTCTAAGAAATAAGATTCAATTTGTAATAACTTCTCTTATCGGGCACTTACGATTACTATAGTAAGAACCTTATTTAAATTGAAACCTTTATTTCTACGGTTCAAAAGGTTATCTCTATATTCCTTGGAGACGACATTTGATCCCTAATAATGAATTGGTCACGGACTAGTTATAAAGTCATGGGTTATCATATAATACGGTAAGGCCATTAAACGGTAAGTAGGTTAAATATCTTTTACTTGCATGAATGCTCTTGAATGTATGAATCATTCAGTGCCGGATTAACCATTAAGCAAAATAAGCACTTGCTTAGGGCACGACGTCTAGGGGGGCACCAAAATCGTAGGAAAAAAACGCGCAGGCTGCATCGCAGTCGTAGTACTTATGTACACGAAACTTTTTGTCGACTTTGACGTGTGCAAATACCCATCTAATAACGAAGGGTCGTAATAGAGTGAGGACAAGTAAGCACATCACCAACCCTGCGCGGAGGCCCTCAAAGCTCATAGCCAAAATATCTTACCGTCGTCGGGCTTGTGGCCAACCGATTTTCTCGACGTAGATTACCGATTTTGTAGCGAATTTTGCTCTCTTGCACGCCAGATGTGTCGGCCGAGTTGCTGCAGAACCACGATCCTGCGACCTAATTGTCAAACTGTTATAAAGGGCCCCGCGAAGGCACAAAACCAAAAGCAACTTATTAAGCTTCGGTTTCCACTTAATCCAAAGGCCGAGCAGTAGGAGAACCGTGATTACATAGGTTCGATTTCAAGCCACTCTTTTGCAGTTCGGCGTTAGGTCTTATGCGACGCTAGGCCTTCTACTTTGTGCAAACTGCCTTACTTTCCCTTAACATGGATCCGAATCTAAGCTGTCCTCTCTCGAAGATGGGCCTTCTGCTTTGCTCACACCTCGCCATCAGTTGTATTGTATGATAACCCACCGCGATCGGACGCTCCGGACGTTCAGCCATTCATACCTCGCCAATGGTCAAATTCAAATGCTTTCTTCCAGCTCGACCTTTGGCCTCATCCGTAAGCGCTGATCGAACGCTCCGCGCGTTCAGCCTTAGACTTTGCCTTTAAAAACACTGATTTAAACTTTCACGATTTAGGCCAATCAAATTAAATCCAAAAATAGCGTTTTGAGGAATTAATTCCCAGCAAGCTGGAAAATGTTTTAATACTTTCATTTCATTCTAAATGCGTGTAATCCAAGTTTGCTCCATCCCAGGGGGCATACATTTTGGGATCCTTAGGAGATATGTTTTTCCTTTCGAAACCACTTGATTTTGAAGGACATAGGACAGTTCGTGGATTAGACACTGGTAAGAAGGCGTTTTGGATTTTTAACATGATTTTACCAAAAATAAAAAATGTCGACCTTTTTATACAATTTAGACTAGGAATACATATTAGGGTACCTTCAATAAATCAATATGTTTTATTGCAAGAACATAATTAAATTACATTTCGGATCCTCAGATATCAGTTTTAATCATAATTAGAACAAATTTTACGCCGGACGTACCGTTTTCGATTTTCAAGCAAAAAAACTGAAAAAGAGGAAACAATTATGCACACCTCCTGGAATGGAGCAAACTCGGATTACACGCATTTTAGGACCAAATTCGAAAAAATCTAATTTTATTGGCCTAATTGTGACACATTATTATTTAAGAAAACGGGACTTAATCGCGTTTGATTAAGTTCTAAAATTACCTCCGTCTGATGTCGACTTTACCCAGTCTTCTCCGAGACCATGGGGACCACGCCGTTTTTGAAACATCGGGTCAGTGGTAATTTTAAAACTTACCCTATTAAGTCCCCTAATGGCTAAGCTCCTACTGAAGCTCTGCCTTTGCTCTCACATGAATGAGCTTCGCAGGAAAGCTCTAGAGGTTGCAAAACCCTGTGCGGAGAACGGCCTATGCCTTTTATGTCTTCTCACACTTGGACATTGGTTGGCTCGCCTCCGGCCTTATGCGAAGCACGATCTTCAATTTGCTAACACTTGACCTTACATACTGTTGGAACATTACTGCTGCAGTACTGTCAATTTCCGTGATAAAATGATGTGTTGGATTGAAAAGTCTATTCTCAGCAGTAATGCGGCAATAAACGTCACTCAATTTACCAATAAAATTCAATGTAATCTTGATGAGGGGGCACCATGGTCTAGAAATGCTTAGGGCATCAAAATGTCTTAATCCGGCACTGGAATCATTGTTTAATACTTTTTTTATTTAAAATAGTGTTGAGAGCCATTATATAGTGTAAAGTGTACTGATTATTTCTCGGAATAATAAAAGGTCTTTCACTTATCTCAAGCGGATGGCAAAGAAGCTGATTTTTAGTAGAAAATAGCAGAGTTTTGGGTTAAAACTAGTGTATATATAACATCTTTGCCTACTTAATAAAGTACAAATCAGCTTATTTTTATTGAAGCATTATTCAGTTCTTATGTAACATTTAAACTAATTTAAATATTTGGATTAAATTGTTCAATTAAATACATTATGTAATTATAATTAAATTAAAAGTATACATTGTTGGGTTGGCCAAAAAAATCTTTAATGTCATAAGAAGAGTACTTAGTCCAAAACCAAAAGCCATTATATAGATTTTTTTTTAATATTTGGGTTCTAACCGCAATATTTATCTCCGCTGGGATCTTATTGTATATTGGTCCTACATGTGATATGATTTTAAATGACTTGGTCAGTCTAATAGGATGAGTGCGGAGTTGATTTTTTGAGCCCAGTCTTGTGCGAGTGATCTGTTTGCACGGGAATGTGGTTAAATTTCTTTTACGTGGAATATTCATATATTTGAAAAAAAAAAAAGTTCAATTCAATATCCATACAGCGAAGCCTTCAACCAGATTATAACTTATAAATCTCTTTAGTTTAATTACAGTTGAATATGGATTAACGCGTGCATAGTCTGAAGTAATACATAAATCGGAAAGCCATCAAAAATTTCTGGATTCGAAAAAGCATTAAAAAGCCGGTGACCGGATTACAGCAACGTCAATCCTCGTTTAATCTACGTTTATCGTCGCATAGCAGCCGGTAGCCAGCACCAATGGACAATTTAATCCCCACGTTCTATGCGAGATTTCGTTTCAATAACAAAATCGAGGAGTTTTTAAACGACAGTGATACCAGCCTGTAATGAACGGTTTAAGAATTTAACTGTTGCGAGCTACTCGTAATTTTCCAGTTAAGGTAATAAAAATCCTTTGGTATTCCAACGCAGTCTCCAAAGCTTGAGATTTGTCTGCATAATCCTGCCAAACTCATGAATCAGGATAGAATAGCGCAATGGAATAAGCTATAACTCGCAGACTAACCCATTTTACGAGGCCGAATCACTTAAGACAATAAGGTATCATTAAGCACTCGAGTCAAGGATTATAAACATCAAGTTAAACCTTCAGATTAGAACTAGAAACCTGATATCAGCGACTTTAAATCGGGACACTAAACATCAAAATTATCTCTCCAAACATCAAGAATAAGCGAGAAAGTTGCACATTTCTAGATTAAGGTTGACAATAACTCCCAAGCGACAGATTAATCTAAAGTGCGCCCGTGAAAGCGATATGACGTCTCTTAAAAGGTTTAAACTAACATATTTGCAAAGTGAAATGTCTTGACATATAAGAAATGTTTCTCCAATATACGTGACCCGGCGAATCACGAACGCGACTTATTTTTTACGGATCGATAAAAGCTCTTTTACCTGTATTACGAGACAACGGTATATATTCCGAGAGATTTATTATAAGTTAAACAGTCCGGGTTGGAACATTAATCTTCCAAAGTAATGCTTGACTAAATTGTTTTAAGGAAGCACGACTGACAATCCATTTAGATCTCTTTTGCGAAATAAAAAGGCTGGACCTAATGAAGCGACGGGAGCATCGAACTAAACTAATGTTTGGAATTTTAAGAGCATCCCGAGCGATTTAACTTCGGAAAACCATATCTAAATCTCGAGCGTCCCTGGCAATATTTCAAGAGAGCACTTAAAATTTTTGACATAGCCGGCGAAATGAAAAATAGGAGTCCGAACACAAAAATAATACGAAATATCAAGTAGTGTTAGCTCAAGTATTAATCAACGTGACCGCTCAAGCGTTGACATAATTGTGCTCCCGAAAGACTTCGATACAAATGATAAATGGGGTTTGGCTAGAATCAACACGAACGCTTACGAACTTTTACAATTATCGACTACAGAAATGTAATTTCAATTTTTCAACTTCGATAACAAAGTTCCATTCGGCCGACTCAATTCGTGTAGACAAATTCACAAGTTCAAACATTCGTGAACCGCTTATTAGAATCCACGTGTATTAATATGTAGGTACTTGTTATCGTTATTATTTTCTAATCTCAATCAAACTGGTCACATTTGATTGACGTCCCTGATTTGTTAACATGTACCTTATTGTTTGTACGTCTATGATTTCATAATTTATAATGAGTTACTATTTAACTCTTTGTGTTTTGATTAGTTTTGCTTTCATCATGGGTATCTATATATTTGAAGTTTTAATTCGATGTTTTTGTCCGATCCGTTTCTATTAGTGATCTCGTCTATCGAGTTTGTCTGTGCCTGTAAATTCGTCGTTTCGACACTCATACTCCGCTTTGCTGGCTCAGCATTTTGCAGAGACTTCATTTGCTCTCAGCGAAGCGAGATATATTGCCAGACGCAAAAACATTTCGACGCTCAAATCTCGATCTTCGAAACCCCTATTTACGCTCGCAGGTATCCTAACTGCGAGCGAAGTTTTTATGTGTGTGTTTTGTATTATTTCTCTGAAATTGGAAGCTGCACATCTGGTGCAGGTCGGCCGGCCCCGCTTTTATTGCCCTGTTATGACTGCAATCCGAATCGCGAGCCGGGCCTGTATTTTACTTATTTTATTTATTAACACTGCGCTGCGGTAAATTAAATTTTGCACTCGCATATTGTTTGTCGAAAAAATGTGATTACACGTCAGCTTTCCCGATGTGAGTTGATTAGCAAAACCTTTTAATAAACTGGAATCTAATTTGTGCTTCCGTGCATTGTCTAGGGTAGCAATATTCCTGAAACCACCTAACGTGATTAAGTCGGATGCCTTTTTGACGCGCCGTAGGGGCGATTTCATTTCTCAAAGTAACTTTGCAAAACATGTGAGTCTCGAGCTCTTTGCGATATTATATGTTTCTCTAGGTGTAGCGAGACGAGCACTATGCTTTGTTAAATTTTAACGAGATTGTTCCTCGCAAATATCCGAACGTGACTTGTGCTAAGTTGATTTCATTAGGAAGAGACACAAATTAATCTCCGATATCATTGATAATATTGTTTACGACTAAATAAACATTATTTTAACGATATGCAAAAAAGATAAAGACAAGGTTGCCGGTTGAATAACCTTTCGCATTTGAATTATTACGGACATGTACGTAGACAATGTATGCACACAAACAAATTGTGGCTAACCTAACACACTGACGGCGTATGTATATGTATGAGTTCACGGAACACAACACGACTGGATGACGACTTTTAATAACCCAAATAACATATTTAATTAAGTCGGTACAGTTTTATCAACAATAGCGCAAAGTAATCATTTGCTGTGGTTGTGTTCTGAATACGGAGTAATACAATTAGGAGTACTCGGCGCTAGGATTATCTCTGGCAGTAAATGGAAATATAAAATTCTGTTGCATCTTTCCTGCTTTTTAACTGCATAATGAAACAAAAGCGCATCCAGCGTGCAGATTACGTAGCACGAAATATCATTAACTTTGAAACATTTTTAGAAAAATAAAAGACGCAAGGGAGCGAAATATAAATTGTGATGTTACGGCGCTGACAGCTGCCGACGCGGCGTCCATATAAACCTCATTTTTCTGTATATACCAGGCCAATTACAGTGACATATCTCGAGGCACGTCGCTTCCAGTCGGATGCGATCACTGTATCTTGGAGCCGTTGCCTCGATGATACGCCGAGCGATAACTTTATAGGGCATTACCCATCGCTCGCGTCATGTTTGCTCGATGATTTATCAGTTTTATGTACCGCGAATGCTCCACGCTCAAACGAAATAGGTTTTTCTCCGGAAATTCAGTCTCGCTCCAACAATATGACGCAAATTGAATTTGAAGTGTAACTTGTATAAATCACGTAATTGACGAGAAATCCGAAACATAATCTCCGACTCAATCTAGAGACCGCAGCAATAATAGGCTCTCTAACATTCTACTTAATTTCGGTTCAAACAGTGCACGGCCTCAATTGAATCTGAGTAATGCATCATTTGATTTGAAGCGTTCGTTAGCTGCAAATAAATTGCAGCGGAAGCGAGGTCGACTGTACCTAACACTCGGTTCTGACTGACTAAATCTCCATAGTCAAATTATTCACTCGTGCAATCCAAGTAAAGCCCCCTCCCAACATGGCCCCGGCGTTCGTGTAATATTAAATTATAGTGGCCCAAGTAAGGCATTTCGAAATGGAAAATTGTATCCAGCCAGTTTTGTTACACCAAAGAGAATTTTGCCGTTTATTTTCTATAAGTTCCTATTATAAAATTCTGTTTTATGTTTTGCTCGAGAAATCGATCAGACTTTTGCATATGTAGTAGCAGGAAATAGGAAGAGTTGTCTAGACTGGTTATTAATGCTGCCTTTTAGAGGTCGGGAGGTAGGGGAGATAACAACATGTGTACATGCACGGGACGTTATCCAAGTTAAAACAACGCGGCGGATGGAAATTGCGAAATATGAGCAGGATCACGGTGTCATTGTCTTGGCTGCAGGGAGAATTTATCACTGTGTCTGCTCCGCTCGCTTGGACAAGCGTAGTTTAGGGCATGCTGAATTTGCACTAACAGAATTTTGGCCGGATTTGCGTTTGGCTATTAAAGATGGCCCCAAAGGTTTTCATCATTTAGCATTTCTTATCTCTAGGTTCAATGAAAACTATTTCAAATAGTCTGATTCATCTTGCTTCGACTGTTTTTGGCAGTTTTTTCGCTCGATAGTTCTTTGGCTCAATAACATTGTGATATTGTACGATAGATACGAGTATGCATTAGGCAATGTTATATTTGTTATACTTGAAAATCGTTCTAAGTATACATTATAGAATTTATAGATTCTTAGAAGAACATCTCGCTAAAGAAGTCGGAGTCAAAACTGTTTCTATGTAAAGTTTAATGCTCAAGTTATAAATTGCCCGTGAACTTATTTCAAAATTCATTTTGATACAGCGAAACATGTTCAGAACACTCCTTGCGTAACGAAAAGCCGGGGCGAAAAAACAACAATGGACCAAATCCTTACTTTTAATTTATTCGGCTTCCCTTGCGGACTGGACGTCATTTCATTTTGTGTTAAAGCAACACGTTTATGCTTTTATTCGTCCTCTGGGACTCTAAAGATATTTTCGTTTTGAGCAATTAGTCGCTCTCATTTCCGGGAGTTTGAACCTCAAATTTGTTTGGCTTTAAGTTTAGTGTTTATCTAAAGTTCTGAAAGGTTTGGAAGATAAGCTACTCCATTATCCTGATCTAAGTGAATTTACAAAGTAAACTCCGGGTCCCTATTAATATTTCTTTATAGCACTTCTCTGTTGCGAGTTGAGAAGTTTGATATTTAATGTGAAATAGCGAGGTAGTAAAGCGTGGCTGTTGTTTATATGCGCCATCAAATGTAGATAACAACGAGTTTACATCCAGAGTTTAAGTTAGTGTCATTGTTTTGTAAGTTACAAGTCTAAGCGACATCTCACAATAGCTTCGCTTTAACATTCATGAATATCATTAAGCCTCCCCCTGTTTTGAATATTGTCAACCTCTTTCCGAACTGCGGAGTTGTGTTTATGCTTATTGCCTTTTGGGGAGGCGATTTTTCGAGAGGAAACTTTACGGTCATTACTAGATTCGTAACTAAACAATGTGCCGTCCCGGCGGGGCTTGCTAAAAGAACAATTGGGTATTCAAAAGCAATAAGCTTCTATTTGAAAACGTCCCAAAAGGTTTACTATTACAACAGACTCGATAGCGACCGACATGCAAAGCCGGGCGTTTAAAAGAGGAAGGAATAAAGTAGGAGTAGCTAAAAGCAAACAAGAAAGTTGGCTCGGAGCAGGCGTTCTTACGGCGCATGAAATAAGTTCTCCGTGGACATTATTTAAGTTGCCAGTGCAGTAGGCACTGTATTAAACGTATCAGAGTAGTTTTTAAAGTCGCCCTGTCGATGCGGCGGGCTGGTCGACCGCGAAACCGCCGCTCGGCGCTCTTGCCAACGCTGGAAAAATAAAACTCCGGCAACAGTTTGTTGTATACCAGTTCTACAATTGTTTCGTTAACTATCCTCGTTTTTCACTCAAATTCCCTTGTTGTTGAAATTGAATCTGTTTCAAAATTATTTTCAATATTAAAGTTTGGAGCGGCGGTCCACACATATTTCCCTAACCCAAGGTCCCCATGAATTGGCTCGGCCTGATATCTTCTCGGCTGCCAAAATTCCCGTCCCCTTTGGGACAATTTTGACAAATAGTTGTTAAACTAATAAATTTTCATTGAAACCTCTATAAGTTTAACGGCGCGTCAGCTGAGCCAGAATTGGGACGTTTGAGGAAGTTAGAGTTGACTTAATTATGAGTTGAATTAATCTTGACTTAAGTATTATAACTTCTTAAGATGTCTTCGTCGCTTTGCTTTGATTAACGTTGTGCCGTATATGTTCTTTATATTATAACGAACACCTGCTCATTCAGAGGAAATCATTATGTATTTAACTTGTCATTTAGAGCCTTAAGTGTTCCGTCCTTAGCATCAACTTTTACCGGACGGGTCCTTATTTTTACTTCAATAAATACTGTGAACTGCTGTGCTGCTCTTTATAGCTGGAATTGGCGCTGTTTTTACGCGTGTAACGTTCAAGGCCCACCTCGAAGCAAAAATTTGCATTAATCAAATCACTTACGTGCTAATTTATTCCTTCGCATGCCTTTTGATCGTATCTAAAGCCTTGTTTTTTACAGTGGCGTTAGTTAGTGCACCCAATTATTAGGAGATTCCATCTCTAAATTGCGTGCGCCCCCTTATGTTAATTTTTTCTTGTTTTTTCTGCAAACCGTTGCTGTGTTTAATGCTTTTGATTTTCCAACTAAACGAGTAGTTGTGTTTGCAACTACACTTTTTTTGTAACGGATTACATTCATTCAAAACCTGACATAAATTTTTAATGTTGTCTTTTAAAATGCACGTCAATTTTTCAATATTGTGTTGCACATAAAGTTTTCCTTGCATTAAACTCTATCTTAATAAAAATTTAAGCATTATATCCAAGCACCGCAATAATTGCAATTCTTACGTCAAATATACTGAAACTGCAGTCGTTAAACGAGATTTAAATTCATACCCCACTACAAACGGGGGTTATTCTGGTGCAGTTCCACGATATACTGCTCCAGCTACTGTTATTGCCGGTATTCTGCTCAAATGACAGGCCAAATGCAGGCATTATATCCACCACCTGCTCCGTTGGCATGATTTCGAATAGCTGTATTACTTACGAGCTCTAAAGTCTCGAATTAGCTTTATGGTTTTATTGAAAATGTACATGTGTTATATTTTGCATCAGTTCCGTGTAAGACAGGATTACTTTTTTTTGTAACGAGCCTATAAGTTAAAACATTTCTTAAACTGTAGTATGTAAATAAGTTAGTAGGTACATACGTAATCAAAGTAATAAAGTGACTTCTTTGTTGAGTTGTTGAAAATAAAATTCTTAAAATTTTTTAGCGAATTAAAATCCGTCTAGGCTTTAGCTTTTATATGAATCTGAATCCGTATTAGCAAGAGCGATTTTAATTTAAGTGCATTTTTACGAGCGATTCTATTCACGGTTTTAATCTCTCCCATTTCCAATATTAGCAAAGTTTTTCAAAAATGCTTGTTAAGTGTATGTTTCGAAGTTTAACATCGTCAAAAAAGGGGTCGAATTTATTTAATAATGCCGTAGGTAAAAATACTTCAGTTCTTTTTATATCTTCATAAAACTTGCTCGCAGAGTCCCTTGAGCCTCCCAGGCACCTGCACGTAACTCGAAATTCCTATGGGCAAAAACTTCAGAAGTCGAGACACTGAGCTGAAGTGAAATTACAAGAGTTCGCGCAGAAAAATTTCACTTTAAAATTAGTTACTGTGATATTACGCTGCAGTTAATAGTGGGTCCGTTGGGATTTCAATATTTACTGTGAATAAGTTTGGATTGGTATATGAATGGTACAGTACGTCTGTGCGCGTAGTAAAATCTTAGTTCAATTCCAACGATTTTCCAAAAATATTAAACATTTAGAGATAAAGTTTTATGTTTTAAGTGTGTGTGTTTAGATTTCTATCTTGTGTGTGTATAACCTTTAATTTGTCATTGTCCAAAATACTAGCTTGACATAACGTTTAACCTTATTTTTTGCATATTTTTCCTTAACCAGAATCAATGAAGGCGCAAGGAGGTGTGAACTCACGAGATAATACTTTATGTTCATTAAAAGTCAAAAGAAGTCATATTAGTAAATTCGTAGCCGTAGCTACATAACGTTTATGGTTAAAACACAAGTCTGCAGTATCTGGACTAGTAAAAAATATAACAGTAACACAAAGCCGTCAGCTCTGTAATTCTCATTCTCTCTAGTTATTTCATTTGTCAACTTCATTACTCCGTACAGCTTTGTGAAGTTTAACTTCAATTTGAGTTCTGGTTTATTTGTTCATCATAGTGTTTGCGCTAATTTTAAGATTTGCTTTTGTTACGAAGTCTTTTGTAAATACAATTTTTTATCCCTCTAATACCCTAATCGAAACGAAAGAGATTAACATTGCGTATCTTTATTATAGAAAAATATTGTTTTTTTCCGAAAGCATCCTTTGATCAAACAATCTACTTCCAATAATCTGACATAAAATTCACTTCAAGCTTTTGTGCTCTGACATAAAAGAGAGTTCTAGGTAAAGTTGCGAAGCCTTCTAGCCCGATCTAAGTCTATACCGAAGACATTGATCCTATTTCTCCTAAGACCCTTTGTATGTCTAAGTGCGCCTTTGTTATGTTAAGTAAATGTGTCAGACTCGTTGAATAATGAGTCTTAATCCTTAGGTACTAGAATTTAATCTCTGTTAACTAAACGCCCAAATTCTACAGAGGTCGATTCTCCAGGCGACTGATTTCTTGAATGTACTTGAATTCTCGCATTGACTTCACCTTTCTTTGTAACAATCGTTTTGTCAAAAGATCTTAGAGATTTGAGCTTAATGTCGGCTCTTGTTGATCGGTTGATTAAATTGACATTTAGGATTGGTGGAATGTGGACCCTCTTTTAATACGTGCGTTATAATTTAAGCGTTTTAAAAAATGAAGGTCATCTAATCAAGTAAATAATTTCGTTTCTAACGCTGAACCAAGTTAGTTATTATGAACTTAAAACATATTAAGTTAAATACAATAGTCATATCTTTATAAATAAGTATCCAATAGTAAATTATTATACAAACTCTACTACCACTTTATTCTTTACCGTTCTCATTGCAGGCGAACCCTCAGTAAGTTAAACAATTTTCGTAGATGAGTTGTCAACATTGTTACCGATTGTTAGTCCAAGTTCTGAGATACCTTTGAATTTTTTGAACCCTTTCTTGTGATAACATAAATTGTACATATATCTTTAAAAGGCTTCTTGAGAATTGTACTGGGATATAATTCTGTGAAGTTGTATTTTTCTTTACTCCAACCTTTTACAATCCACCAAAATCTTTAACCGCTTTAGTCTCAAGTTTTATAAGGTTATAAAAGAGGGTAAAAATGTCATAGTTCCCATTAAACTCTCTCCGTGTAAAGTTTACGTTCGAAATAAGCTGCCGGCTCCCGTTTGTTTGCAAGTGACGTTAATCTTACGGACGGGGCACACTGCCATAGCGGTTTTAATACTAACAAGGCTGAAGGCTTAGTGTAAGCATGTTGAAAGCATTAAAGTTATCAACTATACTATCATACATCTAGATACTCGCAGTGGACTTCTTAAAAAATATAAATGTCATCAACAGCCAAAATATAGTTTTTAAACCAAGGTGTAGGGTTAGTAGTCAGGGTTTAGGGCTTAGTTTTTGCTAAGATCTGATAACTTTCTTTATAGTAAATCTAAACATCCGTGGCAGGCAATTTTACATGTGTGTGTATTTTTGGATGTACACCAGACTTTCTTCAGTGGTCAATCTTTAGTTCGTTCTTATACAATTGTAAATTTCATCGCTATACTTTTTTTTCTTTTCGCAACAAGCCCTCACTTCGAATCCGCGCATTGTTACACCTTTATATTATTGGTAATTTACTTACATGCCTCTTACTAAAATTAGAATGGAAACTATATTTAGAATTATAACTGCCTGTATTAATTAATGTTAAATCTTTTTAATAATGACAGTGACAAAACTGCAGACAGTTAATATCGGTGCAAGCGTTAAAGCAATCACTCAACTTGCCAATTAAGTAGTTCCTGACATTTAAGTTTAGTGCTTAGTGTCAAAATCGATATAATTGACAACGGAGATTGAATAGTCAATTTAACTGTTAAAGCAAATGAAACGATGACTGTAATAGTAATAACTGTCAGTTATCTTTCATATGCTGAAATAATAAGTGTTTTGTAAGAAAGCCCTTTATTATTTGCACAGCTATAAATGAAATCGAACCATATCAGTTGATTGAAACCTATTGTTTCCAGTTTCTTTCGCATTTTTGCCCTTTCTGAGTTGTTATGTATGAATTTTTTTATAATTTTTCATCGCTAAATACTCTTGGTTCTTTGCTTTCTCTCTTTTCACAAGAAAATATTTTCAAAAAACATTTTAAAGTCTTTGACAAGATTAAGCTTAATTTGATTCTTATCTTCACTTCGAACCTTGTACCGATCTTGTCTTTTGTCTTGCATTATCTTGTTTCCTGCATCCTTGTCTAATCTTATTTCTCTTACATTATCCCAGTATTATCTATCCAGGTCGCAGTGTGCCCATCCCGTAACACAAGCGTGTCTGCTGTAATGTTATTGCAAATTGCATCATGGCTGTGTGTTCCTGATATTCATACTTCTGCCTTTATTACTGCATATTTTATGCGAATGCTACTTTCGTACTAGTCGTTAAGTCCGGGATAAATTGAAGGTGTTAATATTGTTGCTTACATTATCTTTGTTTTGGTGTACTTTATGGTTTGTCGCGAGATTGTGTGAGAATTTTGATATAAGCTCCACTTGGAAACTAAGAATGCTAGAAAGATCCTTATGAGTAATGTGATTTGGGTGTGGGTAAGTATATAGTTGCTAGGAATTATGTTTGCTTTAACTAAATCGAGTTATTTGCTTACATGCTTTTTATTCAATGAAAATACATTATGCACTTTATGAAATTTTATTGCTATGTTAAAAGCAGTTTAATAAAGCCCATATAAAAACATGTCAACTTCCTATATTGTCAATTCGAATTCAAGTTTTTACAGCGTTATGGCTTAAAATAATTACTATGATAGATCCGTCTGAAGATATATTTTATTGTTAACACACAGTAACGGTGCCACAATAAAAAGGAGGTCTATAAATAATTTACATATGGCCACCTAGTAGCTATATTCAAAACGCGATAATTTAACTTATGTGGAGGTCTATTGCACATACTAAATTTTAATGTATATCGGTAAACGTTACCACCCACATAGATGTTTTATAAGTAGATAGGCGATTTAATAGTACTTACCTATATTTATTTATGTAGGTAATATGTATTTATTTATTTTCTTAGTTGAAAAAAAAAAAACGGATACTGAGGGCCAATAAGATTTGCAAGCATTATTCCAAAATGGTACATAATAAGACAATTCCCACTAGGAGGTCTGACATTAGTTTTAGGACAGCATTGTGATCGAATAAATGCGATTAACAATTGCTAATAGCTAAAATAATAAAATTACTAAAAAAAGTAACTTGACTAAGATATTGCTCTTAGCATCCGAGCAAGCAATTAGATCTTATATAGATGCTTGCCTGGTAGAAAAGTATTTCTTTTTAAACCATGGTAATCAGTTGTACCATGTGTGTTATTGTCTTAGATTTTGACGCCAAATATATCTTTTGTTAAGGACAGCAACATTTTCAATCGATTAGGGCAGAGCAGTAGATCCTATTAGGTTTTACTTTTGGCTTGATAACTTGAGGTCCGAGACTTCACAAGCATTAGTTATTAGTTAATCCACAGAGACCGACAAGGCTCGAGGTCATCATTGGTGCAAGTCAAGTCTGCTATTCTGTACATGACGGACTTTAGCGAGTCGAACGCCCAACCCAACCAGTATACGCTGCCGATGTACAAGAGACTATGAAACACTTCAAAAAACTAGTGTTCAGCGCTGTGGAAGTGGTCGGCAATTCTTATTAAACAGCCTTAGAGTTACAAGCGTCCATAGGCAATAGTGAAATGCTTACTGATAGATGTTACTCGTATGAAGTCACTGAACAATAACGGGAAGAAAATCCACATAAACAATTTCAATGTTTTTGGAAACTACTGTTTGGATATATCGCAAGTCATCGGTTCCGTTGAAATTTTTTTAACTTTCCGAGCCTGGTTTTCTTTTGACTTGTCTTTTTATCGTGTATTATTAGTATCATCTCAACCTTCTTTTACAATTGACAAAGAAATTCGGCATTAAAGCAAACGTTAAGTAAGCGGCTCGTACTCAAAATTACACCAATACTTTGAGCTACAATTAGGAATTCATTTAAATGATTGATTTTGTTAAAAAGATCTAAATGAAAAACACCGTTTTCATGGAATGCTTCTGCAGGGTAAGTATATACGCAAAGGTCCATATTCTTACTCATTAGGGTGCTCCAAAACACGTTAAATGGCTATATTTATATTTGTTATATTGGCTTACTTATTACCTTTGAAAATCACATTCAATTTACGCTGGATGTCCTCATCTAGACTCAGCACGCAACGACAACATAACGATCAACGCATCGACACAAGTTTCAATAAGCAGTGTGTGGCGAGGCATAAAAAACGTTCTATTAGTAGTCCGCGGCCGAGCCGTACGTGCGCGGGGAGGGAATTAGTGTTGCCTAGGCCTTTGACGGTGCAATGTCATGAGTAGCAGTTGTTTTTATACACTTGAGAATAAATATTAGCTTTGGACAACTTTTGAAACTTGTATTTCTAGTACACAACTGACACAGTCCGGAAATAATGTCGCTCACGGTTCTGGTTCGAGACGACTTTAAAACCTCCAAGAAAAGAGCGTAGCGACCATCGGGTTTAAATTTGATTGGACAATTTATGAATGATTTCATTCATAACTTGTCCATGCACTTTTGAACCCTACTGTACCTACCTTCTCCCATCTTAAAGGCCGCCAACGCAACGCTATTGGTTTTGAAAGTGTCTATGGGCAATGGTAATTGGTAAAAAAGCAATATATTTATGGTACGGTTTTACCTCTTTATTCAGAATGTTAATAGAAGTTTTTAATATCAGGTAACGTAGTTTTAGGACAAAAAAATTAAGTAGTAACTCACCAAATACAAATCTAGTCTTTAACCTGTCCGTAGTTAACCATAGTAACATCTTACCGACCGTTTCAGTTAAGTGATAGATATGCAACGTGTTACACCAGCCACTTATAGTAGGTACACGTTGTATAGCGCAGCGACTTACGTGACCGAATAACTAGCGAATGCGACGCGGCGCGGCGGCCCAACGGCATTCGCGTTCACAAAGAGATCGCTCACGTAGGACACTTCCATAGGTATTAAAGGATTGAATTCACCCGCGCCGCGCCGCGCCACGCCGCGGCGCGTCTCGTTCGCGAGTTATTCGCTCAGGTAAGCCGCTGCGTAGATCATACTGAGCAACTTTTACTATGAGATTAACCCCGAAACCACGATAAAAAAAAATGACTCTCTCATACAAGATATCAACATCAGCCAGCCAAAATGTGGCTGGTGAACACGTTGTAAGTAGATCTAGATAAGTTTTTTAAAGGTTAAAACCTTTCATCATTATTTAAATAAAAAATCGTATTTGCATTTAATTTCAACGTGACATGCACCGTTTGAGATGATTATCCAAGATCGAATAAGGCGATAAAAATTACATGTATTGTGTTTGTTAACTTTAACATAATCTTGATTAGAATAAACAACCGTTAAAAAAAATGTAAACTTTTAGAACATATTTTAATGCATTTCGTGACAACGTAATATTAGGAAACGATAAAGCCCTATAATTTTTGGTCATAAACATAGCCAAGTGCACATTATAAGTGTTACTTACTTCCTTGTATGGTCTACTCTATGTCAACCTTCGTACGGTCGCTCCAGTAGAATACATTAAATTTGTGTATAGATTACCTTTTATAGATGCAGTATAAAAAGACAAGGCGCCTCGTCATAACTCACTTGTGGAGTGGAGAAAATTCAATATCAACCGTGAATAAAACTCTCGCACTTTCGTTTAAACCTCATAAGTATTAGTATTTTTTTTTAAACTACGTCGCTGGCAAACAAGCTTATATAGCGTGAGCAGTCACCGTAGCCTATGGACGCCTGCAACTCCAGAGGCGTTACATGCGCGTTGCCGACCCTTTTAAAACCTGTACACTCCTTTTTTAAAGACCCCAAGTATGTAAAACACTATTGCTCAAAACAAGTACATAACACAGAGAAAATACAATAATTTTGTACTAAGGCGAAACTCTTTAAGCAACTGAAACGGCCTTCTAGCAGCAGAAGCAGGAGGTTTTTACTGAATTATGAATGGTTTATTTATTGTACAAAATTGTACAAATGGCGTACTTAATTTTCCAAGGCATTCTCTACCAGCCAGGCTACATGATTGGCGCGACAGTATCTCGCGCGCTTAAATCGCGGGAAATCTATCAAGATTTCCCGTCCCTCTTTAATTAACATAGAAAATCACGCGCCGTCGCGAGATACTGTCAACCATTGGTATGTTTTCCAGGTAAGCTCCAATTGCTCTATCTACGTATGAGTGATCTGTGAGAATACATTAAACTCAGGAAATCACGAGCCGACCGATCGCCGATTTATCCTCCCAAATCGTAAATTCTGCCGTAATGATATTTTGCATCCGCCATTTTGGTACAAATAGTTGCGAAGTTTCGCAGTAAATCAAGTTACGGCGTTTTTAGTAGCTATTTCTTTTAGTTATTATGTTCATTATTTATATAACAAATTAATTTTACGTGTAGGTTTTGTTAAATTTTATTATGGACATAAAAAAACGCTCACTAAATAAAAATTGATCCTGACAGTTTCCGGACAACCTTTGGGGTAACAACATAAGATTTAACTTCAAATCGAACTTAATAACACGGCTTACTTTTTTTAATACCACGTCGGTGGCAAACTAGCATACGGACCGCCTGATGGTAAGCAGTCACCATAGCCTTTGGACGCCTACAACTCTAGAGGTGTTACATGCACATTGCCGACTCTTTAAAAACCTGTACATTCCTTTTTTGAAGAACCCCATACTGTAGACCCTCGGGAAAACCTCGGCTGGGAGCTCATTCCACAGCCGGAGCGTCCGCGGAAGGAAACCAGTTAGGCTATAGAGTATGAGGCTTTATAAGATGTTTTCTGAACTTCAAAAGCAATATAAATCCACTAATAGCAATATTAAACCGAAGTAATTATAACCACGGAGAAATCTTTCCATCCAGTTTCCAGTCCATTCGTACCATTTCACCTGAGATAAGTGGCTAATAATCGATAATTGTCGTGTTGCGGGTTCGAACCCGGCACCGCCACGTTTCTAACTTGACCTAGTCAAAACTGGATTATGCCTTCAAATGATTTTATCTTAATATATAAACATTTGACGACCGGTTTGGCCTAGTGGGTAGTGACCCTGCCTACGAAGCTGATGGTCCTGGGTTCAAATCCTGGTAAGGGCATTTATTCGTGTGATGAGCATGGATTTTCCTGAGTCATGGGTGTTTTCTATGTATTTAAGTATTTATAAATATTTATTTATTATATATATCTTTGTCTAAGTACCCTCAACACAAGCCTTATTGAGCTTACTGTGGGACTTAGTCATTTTGTGTAATAAAGTCCTATAAAGTTCTATAATATTTATAAGTTAGTTATCTAGGTATGGCAGGCAAGACGTTAAAGAACCTTAATTAAGATTTTCTTAAAATTTTGCAAATTTCCGCTCAGTTAGTAATTTATTGTTATGAAACGGTTAATGGATATGATCTGTCAGCTGTGAATAGTGACATTTCTGGTTGAAGAAATCTCACTGTTTAATATATACCTCAAAAACTTGGAAATTCGGGTTGAATCTCTAATATCAAAGATACAGAAATGAGAATGTCAAAAATAATACAACGATTCATAAATTCCTAAAAATTATGAAATTACTTAATTAGCTATTATTTCGTAAAGAATATCAGCTACAGGATACTAAATACTCAATAAAAAATAAAATAAAATAAAAACAGAGAAACCTCCACCAAATATTTTAATCACGAATTTAACGCGATTAATAGCGTTAGACCCATTAATGATATTAATATGTGTAATAACGCGAGGGTTTAAAGTGTTATATTTCCACCAATTAAACAATTGTTAAAATGTTGAAAGTATAAATAATCTTCTACGTAAAGTGAATTATTTTATTAATAGTAACAAATTAAATAACTTCTTCCGTGTATAAGGGCTTAAAGTATCTTAAAAAAGAACGTAACTACCAATCGACTTACGTCTTTTTTGTAGCAAAGTGACACAAATATATTTATTTGTGTACTAACGATTAAATCGCCCTTCAAATTTTATTTAGTGGCACATTTTTTGTCTATTTTAAATCACGTCCAACATTCAAGCTTGATATTGCCTCAATTGTCGAAAAAACATTATATCTAATACATATAATTGTACGCTGTCGAAAATAACTTTAAGGTCATTATCAATAATAACGGCCGTTTCAATTGTATCATGGAGGAGCCAAAAAACCTGATAAGTATTAGTTATATTAGAAAAACGTAACTTTGTTACTAATTAAGTGGTTTATTTAAAGTTAATTTCAAGTGATAAGCTATCAGCGGCGCTGTTTAAAAAAAAAACTTGCGACTTTTTAAATCTTCTGGGGTATCCTTTACATCATGAATTTTTTATACATTTTTTTTGTATGACTGTATTTTGTGAAAGTTTTAGTATTAAATTTGATCTATGAATTATATTCATTAGTATTATATATGGAATAATATTTACAACATCAATAAATTGCTCTGATAATTTGATTAAGATAATTATATGTAATACTGTCTTACTATTCATAAGTGCTTGTTGCTAGGCCTACATGAATAAAGTATATTTGAATTGAATTGAATTGAATTGAAAGAGAAACATTTGTTTTATTATTGCATCTCTAATATCGTTAGGTGACAACCAAAAATCACTAATTGCCAAAAATCATCATCTTCCTCGCGTTGTCCCGGCATTTTGCCATGGCTTTTGGGAGCGGAGGGTCCGCTTCGCAACTATTCCCAAGAATTGGCGTAGGCACTAGTTTTTACAAAAGCGACTGCCATCCGACCTTCTAACCCAGAGGGTAAACTAGGCCGTATTGAGATTAGTCCGGTTTCCTCACGATGTGTTAGGTTACAAGAACGACCCTAGGTATGAATTCGCGACCTCCGGATTGCAAGTCGCACGCTCTTACCGATAGGCCACCCAGCTCTTCTTAGGCCACAATCGCTTCTGCACTAAATTTGCAAAAAAAACACATCTTCTGATCATCGTTTTTGTTATTAGTACAGTTTACTATGGCTCTGAACTTGTGATAGTAATTAGTGAGTTTTGCTTGTCATGATATTCGAGTATACAATACAAATACTGTTTATTGCACACCTCAATAAAAGAAAACAATACAAAACAAAACAGATACATAAACAGAGGTAAACAACAGCGGTCTTATCGCTAAAAAGAGAGAAAGAAGAAGAAGAGAGAGAGCGAGTATGTTACACACAGAAGTTTTATTAGACACAGGAGAGCTTACATGAACGTTTCTGGTTGAACTATGTAACAACTAATCAAAGGGCTTACAGCTGCGAAAATAATTTACCAAACAACCTTTGCGATATCCTTCCTCATTGATTTGTGGTTATTGCCCTCCCAAATAACGAGACGTAGCGGAATTTCACATTCTGTCGTTTAAACGTGGTCGAGGAACCCGAAAGATTTTAATTTTTTTTTTGTGGTAACCACACATTTCTGAGGCCAAAAGATGGAAATAATGTTATATGAGATTAGGTCCATTTCGCAAAAAAATGTTTTTTTTTTTTTCCTTTTTAGGGTTCCGTAGCCAAATGGCAAAAAACGGAACCCTTATAGATTCGTCATGTCCGTCTGTCTGTCCGATTCTGTCACAGCCACTTTTTTCCGAAACTATAAAAGCTATACTGTTCAAACTTGGTAAGTAGATGTATTCTATGAACCGCATTATGATGTTTAGTATTTGTACATAAAAATCAAATGCTATAGGAAACCTGATACTTAAAATGATTTTTTTTGTGAAACCTAGTTTTTACAAAGTGTTATTTGACAGTTATTTACATTTATCCAGACTACGTCCCATAACTAGTAGCAACATCGTCATCAAAAAGGCGTTTCGTACTAAGTACCAATATTTTTTTTTTTTTCATTTGGCATTAATTCTGAAACTAGGCGATTTTAGTTTTTAAAATATGATCAGGAATACACGGTTAAAAGCTTTCGGGATTCTCGTGAAACAGCGTGATATTTTTTTAGGGAGGCTAAGCTTACATCAAATGATGAATTATGACATCAATATGATGTCAGTCGCCTGTGCCTCTAAGGCGCGCCAATTCATGTAAGCTCGTTCATACTTGTACAACGAGCGAAATGCACGCTGAACTGACATAATTTTGTTATAATTTTGATGTAACAATATAAGTTTGAATTGACCTATGGATTAAGTGCAGTTGGCGCTTACGATATTATTAATCCAAACGATATGACATTATTAAGTAATTTCTTGACGTAAGCGCAACTCGTTCGTACGAAATAGCGTAAGTGTTTTTGCGTTTAGTAATAAAACTCTCAGACGCTTTTTATGCCAGTGGTTTACCGAATTTAATTAACATTTTCCCTCATTCTGATGATTTATTTATAAATAAACTGCTCCAGCGAACCTTTTATGACTTAAGCAGCAGTTTTAATAGTAATACCGAAGACATAAATTACAATGGCGCCCTGAGGCATGTTTCGTAAATATCGTTTACGGACCGGCAAGGTCAAGTGTGTGCCTCAGGCTATCTTTAATGATAGGATAAAATTTATAAATCACTCGTATAATTTTCGAACACTTTTCATATTAACGACAGCTGTTTAACTAGTAACAAAACGATGTCTAAAAATTCTTTGAACAGCCAATAACCTACGTAGTTTTTTTTTTCATGATAAAAAATTTGACTATTTATGAATTTGCATCAACGTTAAAAGTATGTTTTTTTGTCATAATGACCGTCCAAATATTACATGACAAAAATATAAAATCAAGACGATTCCAACTTCATAAGGATGTGTTGTTTCATTTTAGTTTTTGTTACCATCATCTGTCTTTATGATCAAACCAGCTCGAGAAGTTGAAAAACATTTTTACCAAAAATAGTTTTAAATCTTTAAAATATACAATCATCAAAAGATACTTATTAAAATTCAAAAATACTTCTTTATTTCAACCGAAATAACAGTGTAAAAAACTATTTTACATCGAAATACGAAAGTTATGCAGCAAGATAAATTGATATTTCATACTAGGTCGTACTTAAGTTCACGATCATAATTCATGTACTTACCTAAAATAATTTCGACCGTGTTTTATTGATCACACTAACCATACACTCGCACGTGTAATCACGTCGTAATCATCTGGTTGAATTATGGTATTCTTAACACCGACCCACAAATAATAGCTTGTTTGCCCATGCCATTAGACCCGGAAGGTGAACCAACATTTACAACAAAAAAAGACTTATAAGAGCCAAAAAACTATGCGAGTTACTACGTTTTTGTGTGGTATTAGAGAAAGAAGCCTCCATTCCTGTGAAAGCGTGATCGACTAACATTTGTTCCCCTAGTAAACAATCGCAACTGAGAGAAGCCAGAGAATTATACGAGTGACTTGTATTTATTTACCCGTCATACGTTGCAAAAGGCAAATACACCCGAGGTGCAGAACACGGTAACTTTGCGGTGTAAAAACATGCGTTGGCTTCCTCTACCAAGACTGCTCGTAAATTTTGAATCGAGTTACATTTTATGCTTAATATTAGCATCTTGTGGTTAACTTACCGGTATAACAAGTTTGAATGTATAATTCGTTTGTTTAGTTTTTTTTCATCCTTTACGTTTTTCTAGGTCATATTTGGAAAGGCAGTTTTTTTGTAGGCCAATATACTGAGTATTTTCTGTACCATTGAAACAGTAAGTTCAATAGCTATTCATACATTGTTATTACGACAAGCCATGATTTGTATTATGACCTCTATGACTTTGATTCATTTCACTCATATTTATAAATGTACACACGGCGAAGCGATACTTAGGTATATTCAAAACAGCTACAAACCAATTTGATCTTTATTCGGTACCGTTTACTGCATGTAGTTTGGACGCCTACCGGTTAATGCATTTGACTTTGTTGCCGTCCGTACTTAAGTTTTTTTTATGATTTATTGATTTTGATACGGTTCCAAGACATTAAAATGGCTTTTATGAGTTTTAAAATAGTTTAACAGCCTTGCTGGAATAGGTAATGTTAGTAAAATCTTTCGTTACACTATTGGAGTGACAAAAAAGGCAACGAATGTGTTATTGATAATAATTACACAAAAACTAAGTATACTGTACATGAACGTATTTTGTAATATAGTATTATATTACAGGTTGATTTCTGGGTCGTGATCCAGAACCACTTTTTCTAAATCTATAAATGATTCACATTATCATACGGTAGTATTTGAGTTAAAGGTAACTAGTTTAATTTTTATTATTTTTCAAGTAAAATTAATCTTATATGAAGTAATCATGGTCACCCTATGACTTGACATACGCTGTATGGAAAGCGACAAGACGTGACATTGAGTAGGGTGACCAAATTGTATGCAAAAATGTTTTTTTTCTACTTGTCATCTGAAAAATAATCATAATTATTGGTGATAATAAATAATAAGCAACATCATTAGAGTCATCTCTGAGTTCTGTGTGATGTCTTGTTCTCTTGCTCCACGACCCCGAAATCACCCTGTATATTGTATAAGCGTACTTACTAGAATGGCGGTTACATTCTTTACGCTCAATTTTTTTTTGTTAGAAGGGTTTTAAAACGACCTAATTTCATACACGCCTCGGCATAATACCTTCATTAAAAACGCTTGTCGGCCGTAAACCCTGTCAATCTCGATCAAAAGAACTTTTGTAATTTCGTAATTCATGGACTTCTATTGAAACTACCATCGCTATTTAACGAGTCAAAAGCTAAAGCCTTTGACTTTTATCGTTTAGATCTTTTTGTTATTTTATAGTCTCCATTGAAACTCAAATGTTTTATTTAACCTTGCTATGAATTTAGAACATAACTCAGTTTCTGAGTGTTAATTATATTTATTACATAAATATGACAAACGTCTCAAGTACAATGAGATTACTAGCAAAACGCTAGCTGACGAGGTTAAAGTAATTTGTAGGACCCGGTTAGTGAGTCCAAAACTAATGAAAAGAACCGCTCTAATCAAAAAAGACGTATCTATATATACATTTAAACTATACTTACGGCGTTTTTGCTAAGATAGTCAAAATAGGCGTACCACCCATCCGTTGTTTCGAAACGCTCAGGGTTAGACGCTACGTGCTTGACGGATCAAATCATATTCTCAGCAAAAAACGGCCCATTTTATATTGAGTCTTTAAAATTTTCGACCCAATTAACTCGACATTTTCTCGTTAAACTGTTTTTGCCGGATCACGCTTAAAAATTACATTGCAATTAAGTTTATTCTAGATTGGCCTTGCAGAACACGGTAACTGCATTTAGCTTTTTTTTGGCTGATACGATTTTAATGTAACTCACAAGTCTAGATATTTTTTGTTATATGTTAAATCTACGACGTTAGTGACCATGTTTAACTTTGTTCTCATATTGTTAGTTTAATCGCATTTTAAGAATTCGCCTTTAGAATCACGGAGCGAGACATGTGGGCCAAGGTTTGTTCATATAACACGTACGCTTAGGTTAAGGATTTTTATTAGCGGCGGCAAAAAATTCATATCTATTTGAAAACAAATTAATGTAGTTAACGTTATTAGTAAAGTTTTATTTGGGTCAAGAAGATTTAAGTTAAATAACTTAGTTTCTGCTCAATACATAACAATCAATCAAGCATTATTTATTTGCATATAAAAACATATACAATGCATGCAAATACAATTTTTATCGAACATTACACCATTGGTAATGTCAAATTAATAATTAAAAATTATAGTCTATAAGTAAGCATAATAAATTAAGAATAAAAATCCATTAATATCAAAAAATTAAGTCTAAAAGAAATTAAACAGTTCGGAATATTGAAGTATCTAATACATTTTTCCACATTTTCTATATTTTCGGTGCCCACAAGTCAAATAGTATTAAATATTACGTCTTGCGTCTTATTCTGTCACATATTTTCAGTTGATTACATAAAGTAACTTGATACGTATAAACATAGACGTAAAAGAACGAAAAATATAACCCAAATAAACTCGCTATAACTAAGTCTGCTTACAATATTCATAAACATTAACAATACAATACTCAACATTTTATTCGCAATAAAAACGAAACGCCACCTTTTACGGAACAAAAACACAACACATTTCAACTTCTTTAATATTCACATCGTGTGCCTATATGAATAGAAGATTATGGCGAAAAGAGGTCAAAAGTAGCTTTAGAAAGGGTACCGTCGTGACTTCGGTGCATTAGACTAGACACGTGTATACAACGGTGACGATGTCAGTACTGTTTTGTGTCAAGATTGCCTAGATTTGGACATACACGAAACTTTTTGAGACAGAATTTTATTTTAGTACATACGACGTGTATTTTTGATACTATCGCATAATCATAGGGTAGAATTAGTTTAAGCCCTAATGAACATACTCGTATTTTTATACGTTTTATAAAAAATGCACGACTTATTTTTCATTAAATAATTCAGTAAGCAATGCATAACTTGTTTTAACTCAAAACGTCGCATCGCGCGACGTCAATACCTACTAAGGTAGAAGTACTAGTGCTCGACGCTGCACTAGTATTCGACATGGGCACTTTATGTCAAAGTAACAAGGATTAAGTTCGAATACAGAAAAATCTTCGTTGTTCAAATTTAACCTATATTTCCATGAAATAAAGTGCCCGTATCGGCGACTAGTGCAGCGTCGAGCACTAGTACTTGTACCTTATCACAAGTGCGGTAAAAAAACAAAAATGAAATTATGCTCCGGTGGTTAAGAGTAAATTAAACATTTCTTTCAGAATCGTTTCATAGTACTTCAACTCATGTCTCGATTTAAAATGTGATTTTATCAAAAATAAACACAGTATTTTCTATTAACTTTTAACTATTACCTTAAAGTTGTCGCTTACAGCAAAATAAATATTGTCGTATCTGCTAACCATTATAAGGTAAAATTTTCCGTCACATTTATTTAACTTAAACCTTAAGTTTGTCAATATTATTGTGCTTCTTAATGTAAGCACTGCTGGCAATTTAAGTTTAAAATCGTTTCAGTATCATAAAGAATAGCACGTACAAGCAAGTCAGTAATTATAAGCAATCCGGCATCTAAGTCTAAGTCTAAGAATTTACATATAGCAAAAACTGATTCGTAACGGTAGCAATATTTTATTTCCAGGTTCATTAGTAATTCGTTGAAATAGCTGTATAAACTTATTACGACATTTTCAAACGGTAGTTTAATAAAAAAAGTTGCGATCATATTAATTAATCCTATAAGCATAATCAGGGCTTTATAAGGCGGTATATAAAACATCCTTCGATGATACGTCAGTGCTCATTATGAGTTCCTTAGAATTATATTACGGTTTTAAAATGGCTTAGTAATTTTCCATTAAACCATTGATGACAGATGTTGTATTCACTTTGCTAGAGGAATTCTTTATTATTAAACAGTATCATAGATAAATAAGTAAGCATAGAATGCTCACTCCATACATCAGCACAGATATTACTACCGTACAGAAACGAAACTTCATACAAAACCGAAGTTACACAGCAACTCAAGGACGAGGTATGGCACTATCCCTTTCGGCTATTTAGGGTTGTCAAAATTCAAGAAATTATCTTATCTGTGGTTGTGCCAACCCAAATAATTTCTCGTGGCAATGCCCAGCTGCAGATTCATCCCCACTGATATCAGTTTTCTTACCAAAACACTTTTCGTAGTCGACATCTAGCGTCAAGAATCGGATTTATCAGTACTGCTACTTGACAAAATATGTTGCGATGAACGAAAGGTCTAATGCTTATCAATTTCAGTTAATATTATAACTGGGTTAATCGGAACTCTATTTTTAACTTCTTCTTCTATATACTACTATATTCGTTGTAAATAGTTGACCTTTTGTTAGTCGCGACACTCGTGACGTCTAGTGTCAAGTAGCGGTACTGATAAATCCGCCACTTGACGCTAGATGGCGACTACGAAAATAATAAGCATTTTAGTAAGACATCTGGTGTATGGAGTGAGCACTCTATGCTTATTTATTTCTCTATGACAGTATGAAGACACGTCTCTGCCATTTCGCCTTTATTAAATGGAGCAGATGCGCTTTTCTTATTTTAAACAGTTTTATTCAACTGAAAGTTGTAATATTTTTGCATAATATGTTTAAGCGATGAGTAAAGTTGTCACGTAACAAAATATAAAAATAAAACATAATTTTAAAAACCGGACAAGTGCGAGTCGGACTCGCCCACCGAGGGCTCCGTACTTTTTAGTATTTGTTGTTATAGCGGCAACAAGTTATTACGGTTCATGAGATACAGCCTGGTGACAGATGGACGGACGGACGGACGGACAGCGGAGTCTTAGTAATAGGGTCCCGTCACCCTTTAGGTACGGAACCCTAAAAAAGGTACCACAGAGTGGCAGCCCAGCTCAAAACGGGAGTTTGGCAGACCAGGCTTTGCCCAGCAGTGGGACAGAACAGGCTCTCAATAATAATAATAATTAAAATAGGTCGTTTTTTGTTAGCTTCATAACTGAAAGGAATGCAAGATCACCTTTTTTTAAGTCTTTTGAAAAATAAACAATTAATGACATTGTTTATTTTTGTGCGTCTTTTTAAAACGAATCTCATAATAAAAGTATATACCTATGTTAACACAATATAATGTTAGGTATACACGATATGAAAGGTACATACGTGTATGTTAAACAAGGAAGCCTAGAGAAAAGGCTCAGAGACATCCCAAGGCAGGAAGTGAATATAAATTGCGAATAAGTCAAGGATTCTAGATGCAGAGATGTGCACATCAAGTTTATATGACTACTTTATTTTATTTCGTCCTTTAACTTGGGGAAATGATGATTTTGTTTTTGTTACAGTCATTTCTGACTGAAAACGGATAATGTTTTAGAATTTATAGTATCGTTTGTACACTTTATCTAAACAGAGTTTTTGGTTTCTAACGCTACTTTGAAATCCTCGAAGTAAACTAAGCGTAAATTCTCGAAAAAAAGCCAACTTAATAAAGTGCAAGATGTCGAAAATTTCAATTCCTTACCCCGTAAAAAGGGACCGTTTTAATAAAAAAAGTTTCATTTCGACTATTGTTACTCATTATCTGAAAACACAAAAGGTATAAAGAGCTCATCTGGCGTCACGTATTACAATGAACCTTTTAATCGCGGGCTGATCCTTTTGTTCAATGCCAACTCGAAAATGTCCTACATCTTCATTAATATTTCCTTCCGAAGCATTTGCACCATTTTTGTTAAGTAATTCCATTGTACCAGCAATACCAGCATCATCTGTACAATTGCTTGTATTTTGAACGCTTGAAGATTATAGGTACTAATGAAAATACGCTTGATTGGATTTGAACATGCTGTCATAAAATTCATATTAAATAATCCGTCAATATTAAATCAAATTAAAAACTCATTAAAGTCACGGATTAACAATTTTAAATCTTAATTTAGAATCGATGAAGTTCTGACTATTCGATATGCAAGACATACGATATTTCGAATTGAAAAACGTTTTTTGTCGTGTCCATAGATTCACTTGAGGTTTATGAATAAAACATAGTTCTAAGTATAGTTAGTTTGATCGTTGCGATATGGGAGGCATTAATAAGAAGATATATTTCAAATATTTTTGCAATATGTAGATTTATAGTCTACACTCTATGAAATATCAGATTTTTTCAATTACTTTGGAGTAATTGTAGTAAAGCATTGTACAGTAATTAAGCTACTGTCATTAATTTGCAGTTTATTGGCTATTGTTATATTTTTTGTTGTTATTTCATTTTCTTTGACAGAGATATATATTGCAATTATGGTATGTTTATATTTGTAGTAATGTACTATATTTTCGACTTCTGTATCATGTGTAGTTAATATATTTTCAACAGTTTGTTAAACTTAGTTAAAATGTCAAACATCCTCTAAGGAACTCTCAATAAATCTTAAAAACGGAAGTTAACCTCGCTAAATCTCCGGAATCGAGCAAACATGTCCAATAACGCGGAACTTAGAAGGCCTTGTTCAGAATCAATAGTTTGTATGACCATAGATTGAACATTGTGTGATCACGACTTATTCCGTTTAGGGTTGCCTGGCAAAGTGATAAATTATAGCCCTTTAATGATTTCCTGGATGATAAAAGCGTGTTTAAAGGCATAGATTTTTTTACTGAAGTTTCCTCAGTGATGACGCTTAATCGTGTGCCGCTATTTCTATAGCGACAAGTTGAAACTTGTGTTCATATGTTTTAAAACAATCCGGTTTATGTGGATTGTCGATAACTATACTTGTTTTAAGTAAAAGTTTCATCCAAACTCCAATTAGGTACCTAAATATAATATCCTCGATATCAAATGTTTGAATCACTCAGATAAAATACAGAAACATGACATTTTGTAGAGGAATTCCACATAAAATGTAAGTCAGCGCTAGAAAGGGATTCTTGATTCATTTCACCCTTATAAGGGTTAAATTGGGTATGACTAGGGGAAGTTCCTCGTTTTTGACTTTAGAAAATGCCCTTCGGGCTCACGAACCGATATAAACAGAATGTAGTGAAACGTATACTGTAACAAAATCACAGCCAATTTTATTTTATAATATCCATTCTTTAAATATATCCAGCGTGAAATAAGACCAGTAAGACCACTAAATCTTCGCGAGAGCGCGGATGTCTTAAGGTTAAATAATATATGGCATTTTATACCATGTACGGCAATATGTGTATTATTCCGTCGTATACAAGGGCACCCACTCGGTTTCCTGACTACGTCACTATTGAGCGAGTAGAAAGATTGCGAATATAATTATAAGAGGCACGGCTTTGATGCGTGACGTTGATTGTTAGAGTAATTTTATAATATAGTTGTCTTTACTATATTTAAATATTTCTCAATTACTTTTACTAGCGCATTACTTTAAGAGGCTGCCAATACCTAAAGCGCGCACACTGTCTATTTGTATCGGAGTAAATGAGATAGCACTGACGCATGTTACTGGGCCTGGGCCCTTATTGAATTGTCATATCTGTAAGTAGGATTACATAATTACTCGTACTCTGTGAGCATGATAGTTTTGTTTCTAGTTTTAAGTTTAATGTTTTTGTACGCCGTTTGGCAAAATATAGTGAAACTGTACATATATAAACTGACCACCAATGTAACTCTACCTATATTTACAAATAAAACACTTACTTACTTACTTACTTACTTACCTGGGTAAGGGAATAATAAGAAAAAAATTTAAATAAAAAAAGGGGATTATTAGTGTAATATTTTACTCAACCACGGTTTAGATATAAATGTTTTGAAATTGTAATTTTAATTGCAGACCCATAAGTCTAAAGAATAAAGACATAAAACCGTTTAATTGTGATTTTAAGACCAATCTTTGCAATTATTTTCTATCGAGCCGATTTCGTTCAATCATGTATCGAGTACAACCAAGGTCTTTGAAATATAATTAATATGAACATATATTTTTCTTACTTGACTAAAACAAATAATCTTTCTTAAAAAACTGTTTAAGTAACATCAATTTCAAGGACATTGGGTGTTGACAGCCTCTTAAGGCATCTTAAGGAACCGTGTATTTTTTTGTTTCTTTATTATCTTAATTGTAGAAGTTATTTAAATTAATAATTGTTCAGAAGTGCATTATAATAGTAGGTATAATCAGTGTAATTGTTACTTGTTAACTGGAAAAAAGAGTTTTTGCTTCGTTTATTTATATGACTTTGAAAATTTGATTTGGCAATGATATCATATTTAATATAACGTTTTTTCCTTAACTCAGCAAGTTACATGCAACAGGCATATTTTTTACCAGCCTGCATTCATTAAGAAGTATAAAATTGCACCCTGACTCACATCTGTCGGATAACTCGTAAATGTGATTAATTACTAATTGGCATCAAAAAATGCACACAGACATAAAGTTTACAATCTAAATGTAGACCAAATACAAATTGAGCAAAAAACCCCGGTAATAATAGTAACCCGAATTTTGGTTGCACGGCAAAAAGCTACCTCGGCTCACCTTGAGCTCCGAGTGGGCGGGCCGAACTTGATTTAGTTGCCATCTGACAAACCCTTTTTTTCTCCTGAATATAAATAAGACGAACAAAAAATATAAAGTCACGAGGTTTTTTCCCTCGAATATTCCCCCGGGACGACGGGAGGAGTTTAGCGAAAGTAAGATTTGAATAATAAAGCGCCGTATTCGCTTATGGTCGTACACGGCGTGGTGTTGTTTTTATGTTCCTCCGCGATAGTGCTCCAACTTTCCCCCCTCGCTAAACCCTGAAATATGCTCTCCATTTCGGCGGTAACTTTGCAGATACACCCCTAATCCTTTCGCATCTTCGGTATAACGAGGAAAAATAGATAACGCCGCCCTTGTAACGCTGCTCGCTTCCTACATGGTTTGATAATGGCTTCCTGTGTCCTTACACATCATCCTCGTCAATGTTTCACACATCGATCGACGCGGAAGCGGTCAAACGAAAAGAACTCGGTTTATGGCCGTTACGAGATCGGTAAAAATAGACACGAATTGGGTCAGTTAGCGAGCGAATTATCCACTTCATTTTATATTCCAACTGCGTTATAAAAATATCCATCTGTCAGTTGAATAGATTGTTTATACTTGTTTGTAATAATAATTCCTTTGATAACAATTTCATTAATAGTAAGGACGCGGCCTAATGGTGCAAAGCTATGCATACTAATTGAAAGTGAACAGATTTTTGCTGGCTGCGGCAGATGGGGCATGTCTGAAATATTAATCACCCAGACTACAATTAACTGATTCTACCTCCGACATGAATACTTTAGAGCTTTAAAGGCCTTTGAGACTTAACTAACCATTTGTTTCTTTTGTCCGCAGACGAAGAAGAACAACCCCAACCACATCAAAAGGCCGATGAACGCGTTTATGGTGTGGTCTCAAATCGAGCGCAGGAAAATTTGCGAACAAACCCCCGACATGCACAACGCGGAGATCTCTAAAAACCTGGGCCGCGTTTGGAAGACCCTTAACGACGTGGAGCGTCAGCCCTTCATAGATGAAGCTGAAAGGCTCAGGCAGCTACATATGAGGGAATATCCAGATTATAAATATAGGCCTCGCAAGAAGGCAGCCAAGCCCGCGCAGCGTACTGGAGCAGTCTCAAAACAAAAGCGCAAGCAGCGAGCTGATTCTAATAACAATAGGGGAGTCTCTAGAAGACGGTCGAGGCCTACACCTTTGTCCGTCCCTAGCGTAAAAGTAGAAACGCCAGCGCCTACATTATTGCCGTTACCAGCGTCCCCAGCAGGCTCTCCGGACTCTCCTGAATCCGCCTGCTTTTACGAAGACAGCAGTCGCCGAGAGCAATCAGACCTTACTGATCTGTACTCTATCACGGACCTGCTTCCACTGCCGACGGATTGTGAGGTCGACCTGGACGCGCTCACGGATATGGAGTCATTCGAAACGGCTTCTTCTTCCTCAGGCTCCCACTTCGAGTTCTCGTGCACGCCGGACGTGTCTGACATGCTGAGTGAGATTGGCGTGGCGGGCGACTGGGTCGACCACACGTTCTCGTCTTACCTCACGTCCTCTTAGAGCGCGAGCGGGTCGCCACGGCCGCAGCCGTTCCACTGATCTCATGCGTTCGGCCCTGTGCCCACCAGGCCGACGACGCGGCGACCGCTGCCGCCCCGCCTAGAGAGTGCCTACATCCAAAATGACGTGTCGATTTGGATTCAATGTACAAAGTTATTTAATAAGGATCGAGGGTGAACTTTTGTTTTAGTGATCAACCAACCGTTCGCGGTTGAATTCTTCATGAGTTCTTAACTTTGGTTTCTTTAGTTTGTTTAGAAATAAAATCGAATGCTCCGTGCGACGACGTCGCTATCGTATCGGGTTTAAAAACATAGGCTGTGAGTTGGTTCTCGTTTTACGTCGCTTTCGTTTAAATTTAATGGGGGTAATTTCCAAAGATCACGGCACGTCTCAGATGCGTCTCAGTACAGAATCCGTCTCCTCTCCGTCGCTGGTCGGACCGGTCCGGCCCGGTCCGAGCCGGGTCCGGCAGTCGCGTCCGTGTTCTATACGTGTACATTACTCGACTTGGCTTCTAGTGCATGCTAAACCGATAAGTTTGCGGGAAACTACACTCTTTATTTTATTAACATTTTGTACTTTAAGGGCAATCGTCATTTTACTTTGGAAGTGTCTTAGATGAAATAATTATGTATCATTCGATGAATAGAAAAATAAGACTAGAATAGTCATGTTTGTCTTGCGTTCCATTTACTGTACGTAAGTTCACTTTATACTTTGATGCACGTAGATGATAGTTTGAGAATTATATTTTTTATGTCGGAAGCTAATCGGTATGTCATTGAAAGAATTTCGGAATGCGGGAATTTTGAGAATGTTTTAGAACGGGTAGAGCCCCCACTGTTGTCGTTTTGTAAACAGTCGTGCGGTCGCTTTAGCAGCTCTAAGATTTCATTTTGCCGCGCGACTTTGTAACGTAGGGGCTCACGGGTGAGATTTCTATTCGAGTTGGTATTGCTATTATGTATGTTAGAATGTTAAGGTAAGATATAATCTCTGTTCAATGGTAAGGCATGAAATTAAAAATGTATAGTAACGACGGCACCCAAGATTGATGCGAAGGGACACTTTTCTTTCTTTCTTCACGCAAATCTTTTGAACACAAACGTCTATAGAAAGATACATATCAATAAAGGGATGTATTGTATCGCGGGACGGTGAAAATAAGTCGGTTCGACATATGCGTCAGGTTTCACTCAAAATGTTTTGCTATTTCAAACTCTGTGATTTACTTTATGGATTTTCTAAATTGTAAGGTTCTAGTGGAGACTGATAACGCTATAGATTAGTTTTAGCCGCGCTAGCTTCTCAGAATTTTAATTTTTAAAACTGGTCGTGATTATACGGTACCGTCGCAGCTCTTTGTGATTAGGTGCGATGCTTCTCATTTTTACTTAGTCTGAGTCAGAACGTCGAATAATGATTACTTTAAAGTTAAGCATTTACTTTTTTAGTCTGCGTTTTGTTCTGAATTTAGTAACAGTTTTTGTCTTACCCAACTGAATCACAAAGAGTTTCATGGGCACTGTGTAAATAAATTCACTTTGTACCTATTTTTGATAATTTGCGTTATTGTGGGAATCTGGTCACATCATTAAATTATTAAAATGATGTTAAAGATGCAACACCAGATATAACTGATGAAGATAGTAAAGATGATGAGACAAGAGTCCCACAGTAATGCAGAAGCTAAATTGTAAATTGTCGCTAAAGTCTGTCAATTCATTGAAAATGGTGTCAGTTAGTTAGAAGGTAATGTTTACAAGATAATTCCGCAGTCAAGTAAGAGTCATTAAGATTGATCCTTCTAAAATTACTATTTCAAGTGAAATCAATATTTGTAGGATATCTGTGTCCTTCATAAAGTAAGGGATCCGTTGTGGAAGAAAATGCTTTACCAATATTATTATATTCTTATAAATATATATGTAAAAAAACGAGTTCATGTATAACTTAGTAAGTGTCTATGAAATCCAATTATTTAAAATGCATAAATACATACATGTTATCTATACATTAATATACCTAACTGCAAAACTGTAAGTTTAACTGTCTTGTGTGTTCTAGGGCGATATTATTATATTAATAATACATTATAATAATGAAAAGGGAATAAAAAAAAATTGTGCCTAATAATGTCGTGGAACTCTTCTATGTATATTTTAGTGATGCTCAACAACTATTTTTAAGCGCGTAGTGTTCTGTAGATGCTGTCAAAATATCTAATAATATATAGTAAACTACGAGTAAGAATTTCTTTAACGCCAGATATGCATTTTCTACTAGTTTTGCTTCATTAATAATAATCATATTGGACCTTGAGGAAATTATTACATAACTTTTTTTATAAAATTGAACATTTTGAAGTAATTTCTTTAAGGTCATTGTAAAGTATATTTTTGCTACGTAAATTGTCCCTCCATGATTTTCAAAATTTTGACAATAATGTATTGTTTCCATTACATTCTTGATCTGGACTTGTTCTTCATAAATATATGTTAAGTTACTCTTTTTTTTACTTTTATACGCTGATACTTTTATTTCTTTAACAAATACAAAATCGTAACAAAAATACAAAATCCAACGAGAAAAAGCAATACTTAAAAGTCTTATAGAAGAGTAGAGAAATAACCAACGCTCAAATTTAGAATTTAATATGTCCTCAGCTGATGAAAATAACTTAATAGTAAACATAAATCCAGATTTTAATAATGTGGTTCGTTTTGGTCTTAACAAATATAAAAAAAAAACAATAGCAATCATGATGGTACACCATGACAGAAATACACGACCTAGTGATTTTTATTAGTGAGGAGTAGATGTCGCTACCCGCAATCTATTGATACAAAATTATGATCACTTTTGGTACCAATAGATTGGGGATTTTGGTAATAATAAATAACCCCGAGATATCGATATAACACAACATCGAATTTAACGTCGTAATTAGCGCTTCTTGTTGTGGTTCTGAATTGGAATTATCAGGGTTTGATGTTTCTTTAAATATTTAGATGTAACTTTGAAAACTCGAAGCCTTCCTTGGTATGTCCCCTAGAATTTGATCCTTTGCTTCAAAGCAGGCTTTCTTCGTAGTGCATCTTCTAATTGAAGGTATATATAAATCTATTGCATGTAAATAAGTACCTATTGAAACTGTTAATAATAAACGTCAAAATAAAGCGATACTGTGAGAAAAATTAGAGGGTATAAATAAATATGCGTCTCAAAAATAAATATCATAGAGGACGTAGTTAGTTGTTGTAGGTTATATATGTAATTAATAATTGTTGTACTTCATTTAACGGCTTTGGGCTTGACATCCAAGTAAGTAGATGAACCCGAATATAGCAACACATAGGCCTCCCTAAATTTAACATGTAAAATAAAACTCTTAAATTAGTGATTTGTACATGCGATTGATCAAAATGTTAGTGATTTACTCACAGAACTGAAAAGTTGAAAATATTCTCGTTATGTTATGTGTTTGAAAATTGAATCGTAATTATATCTCTCTGTATAATATGTATGTATCACAATTGTTGATTTAATTGATAAGTCTCTTCTATCGTAAGAATTGTTTCCATTTCGTCTTTGAGATACAACGAAACTGTCTATTCTGTTTCTTCATCGTCCTGCCCAGCACAACATGTAACCTTTTAAAATATTATCTGGTATCTAATTGGTGTCTATAAGATGGTAAAATTAAACATAAATAACCCTTGTATTGTATATCAACATCTGTAGTGGATGCGTATTATTGTAATAATAATGTTATTATCCGATTCGTTGTTGACGTAGCTGTGTCATTAATGATAATTGGTATAACGATAAAACTAATGATAATGATAAAACAAACAAAAAATTTCGCACAATCTGAGTCAAGGAACTAACATAGGTTAAACAATAATAGGTAGATATTAATGATTATAATTAAGTAACAGATACACTTGCAGTAATAGACGTGATCGATATTGAAGATTTTAGTGTTCAAGTTCATGTTGAACTTTTCGTCACGACTCTCTTTCCAAGTCCGCTCTTTACATGCTAGTAAGAAGAAGACGTGCATTGGAAGGTTTGGATGTAAGAAATGAAGATGAAATAAATACCTTTGTCATAAATGCAGTTGATTCTGTTTCAGTCACTTAAGCTTAAGGAGATGATCAAAATGTTTTAACGCTTGGACCTTTCGCGTAGTGTTCAAATCGTTGCAACTCGAATGAGTTTTCTAAGCATGGTAAAGGAGGTTGTTAATATTTTGGATTTCGACTTTATTCCAGTTGTTTTACTGTAAATAAGATTTCGTTGATCAAATTGATTAGGAACAAAAATGTTAATAAAATGGTCCACTAAACTCTATCAAGTACTATTAAGGTAATTTTAGTGTTACCGCATACGTATACTTTGAAATTGGTGTGCTTAAACATTGATTGCTGAAATCTTTTGAAAAGTATAATATGCCAAACTTAATCCTACTTTTGTAGCTAGAAAGCATGGCTTTAATAAATATACTGAATTCGACTGATAACATTCTCACGTTACTTTTTCTGACGCTTTACTTCATTCTTTTGCCATTGGACTATGTAAATATCTTGTTAATATTTCTTCTTAAGGCCACATTTTGTTAAGGATTTTGAGAAATTTGTAACTCACACCGTACCGTGTGTTCCGAACCATTCTAGTCTTTTTTAAGATTTAGAACATGTACTTTGTTTCTAAAGTCTTTAAACTCGTCGTTTGTGTCGAGCGGAGCGTCATGCCCTGTTGCTTTACCTTCGATGATCGTAGTGGCCTTTATATCATTGATACCTGATTTTATAATTCAATTTATACCAAAAATAAAAATGAAGCTCTTAGAAACCGTTACCGATGGATCTCTTGTAAGCTGACCGTTGTTCACTCATTCGGCTAACCAAATATTGGGGACATGTTGTTTTCAACTGTAATTGGTTCTAAAGTATTGTACATATTAGTGGTCAGAATTAATTTAAGAAGAAAAACAACGCACGTTTCTCTTAAACGAATCAAAGATTGCCCCAGCGGGGTGTATTTTATAATCTTTTGTCCGGCAATAGTTTAAGAGGTTTTTATTTGTATTTCTAAGTTATTGTCGAGGGCAGGGTTCGCCATTTTCCCCTCGACCGTTGTATAAATTATTGACGTGTATTTCTTAAGATATCTACTATAATTGCATATATGTACGTAGTCTTTTAAACTGTTAAGTATGAATAATAATACTGTAGTTATGGATTTAAGGCAAACGTGTACATTTTGTATCGTACTTTGTTTCAATAATGAATATATATTATTATATGGTAAAAATAAATCATCCAGTTTTTTAAAATTACCAGATTTTCAATTTTAACTTCCCTACTTTCTAATTATTAAAAATGATTACTAATTGTCAAGGTTTGTCTATTAAATAATTAAAGATTAAAGTAACGGCATTATATTTATAGTCTCAATATATTTTTCTGGAAGATTAAATCATGACAGTTATTAATTGTTTTTAATAAATAAATCAACACGATATATAAAATACAGTGCTATAGTTTTGCATGGCTAGAGAAATAAAATAAATATAAAAGTACCATGATGCTTTAGTGCTGTTTTTGGGATGAAAAGTTCAAAATCCATGAAATTACAAGCTGAGGTACTTATACAAAAAAACTTAACACATTCACTGCCAGGCAAAAAACGGCGCACTACCCCAGAAACCGGTGATCTATAGCTGCGTACAAAACAACCCGCCCAGCGGGTTGTCCGGCATCTGAACAAAGTTCACGAGCGCCCACCAGGGCATTAACGCTTAAAAACTTTAAAAATGCCTTAGACTTAAGTATGTGAGTACGCAATAAGGACCGACAATTACACAGACGGATTGCAACCCGACTGCAACTTGTATGGGAACTGCACGCCAACGTTGCTGTTGCAAAGTTGCAGTCGGGTTGCAATTCGTCTGTATCGGTCTTTATTGCTGACTCTACTTAAATCTTAGGCACTTAGGCCCTTAGATGTTGACCACACTTTGACTATTTAAATTTCAACGTACTTTATTCTTAGATGATCGCAACTTTTCTTCAAAGACAGCACACTTTTTAAAGTTTCTACACCTAGAACAGGATCCCCTAGTATAAATTTAATCGACATCATAGCGTGACGAACGCGTTTGCGTTAAGTGTCATTTTGTATAGGATTTTGAGTTTCCAAAACGTCCCGCTTGGCGCGCTCTTTCTAAATCACATACAAAATGAGACTAAACGCAAACGCGTACGTCACGTTTCGAAATCGAATTTATTTACACTAGGGGTACTGATCGAAAGTACATCTACTGATTTAAGGTCACACTTATCATACATGATATGTTGCGATGTTTTAAACCTTTTGACCGCCACAGGCGGTGGACGTCATCGGAAAGTGTTGCTAAGGACGCCAACGACGGTCACAGCCGTCAGCTTCGCCAATGCAATATGGACTTTCGCGGGACTACGTAAAGTTAAATTTCGCTAAAAATCGCGATGGCGTCCAGGGCACGGCATATACAGCTTCGCCGTCTAGCGTTCAAAGGGTTAAGAAAACGAGCTCTTGATAAGCGTGACTATCATACGCCTACTAATTTACCATGCTTATTGTTTTGACAACTACAGGTTATTTTGTCACCTTCACCTGCAATAATTTACGGGGTGAATAGTAAAAGTTAAGCCTATTACTGAGCAATATGCAGCTATGGGACTAACGCCGAAATCACGAAAAAAAAGTACTCTCCCATAGAAAATGTCAAGGTCAAACAGCCAAAATGTATGAAATAGCCAATTTTTTTTCGCGAATTCGGGGTTGGTCCCATAGTAAAAGTTGCTCAGTATAATATATATATTCACCCCGTAAATTATTGCAGGTGACTTAACAAACGCCCTTTATAAATATCGTGCTAGCTTGTGTTTGTGTTAGCTTTTTCGGTGAAGGAAAACATCGTGAGGAAACCTGCATACATCTGCGAAGAAATTCAAAGGTGTATGTGAAGTCCCCAATCCGCATTGGGCTAGCGTGGGGACTATAGCCCGAGCCCTCTCACGCATGAGAGGAGGCCTGTGCCCAGCAGTGGGACGTATATAGGCTGAATTATTATTATTATTATTATTTATAAATATCGTGTCGTCTATGGCGAGATTTCCAATCGACATGGCACCACGTCTTCGGCAGCTAAAGGGTTAAGTATTTAACTTATTAGATGGTAAGTATCGCATAACGTAAAGCAAGTATTTGATCTAAACTAGAGAATACAATACTGTACCCCTAGTGTAAATTTAGTCGATAGCGAAACGTGAGGTACGCGTTTGCGTTAAGTCTCATTTTGTATGGGTTTTTGAACAGCGCGCCAAGCGGGACGTTTTGGAAAGTCAAAAATCTCATACAAAATGACACTTAACGCAAACGCGTACGTCACGTTTCGCTGTCGAAAATATTTACACTAGGGGTACAGATCTAAACATACACAATTAATTAAAGTAATTTGACAGTACGAATCTACAATACCTATGGTAAAAAAAAAACTGGTTACTAAATTATACTATTTTACGGATATTTATAAATAAGAGATAGTAAGAGAAGAGATAATAAAAAATACAAGGCTCTAGTCACATAAAAAAATATCTTACTTTCAAAAAGAAAATATTAAAATGGTACCTACAATTCGATTCCATACATTTTAATGTAAAATAAATTGTATAACAACTATATGCATAAATGCAATATATCGGAGTCAAAATAGCAATTTTCTTGATCTTCCATACATTTGACTAACGTAATGTGACGTCACATTACCATATCATTTTGTTAGAGGCGTTTGTGTTGCTTACATGCCATGAGTTCTATATAGACATTTGATCCTCCGGAAAATCAAGATCGATTGACATTATTTACAAAAAAACTTTCACGAAGTCAATTGAGAATAAATTATTCATCCTACTAGACATAACAGTTTAATTTTAGAACAGTCGAAACGATTTGCCTATATGGAATTTATATGATAACTGTTATAGTGACGTCACGGTTCGATTTATTACATGAAAATTGTGTCAAAATATACATGCTAGCTGTTTTTCTAATAATTATCTGGTCCTTTTTTTTATACTACGTCGGTGGCAAACAAGCATACGGCCTGCCTGATGGTAAGCAGTCTCCGTAGCCTATGTACACCTGCAACTCCAGAGGAGTTACATGCACGTTGCCGACCCTAACCCCACCCCCCTCGTTGAGCTCTGGCAACCTTACTCACCGGCAGGAACACAACACTATGAGTAGGGTCAAGTGTTATTTGGCTGCGGTTTTCTGTAAGGTACGTCCCCAGTTGGGCTCTGCTCTAGATCTGGAATGACATCTGCTGTGCTGTGCCCTACCACACAAGGCGAGATGACATTCACATTGCCCATACCTCTCTTTTGGACGTAGTTTAAGGACATACCCGGGTCTAATTTCGTGCATGGTGCGAAATAATTTATTTTAAATACAGAAAACATCCCCATTACAAGATTAACTTTTGAATGAAGATAATTTTCGTGATGTTACAGTAAAAATTGGCCATTTGCACGAACTCATATAAAGTGAGGAAGACATAAATAATAAACAAATTACAATAATAAATCCAGAATTTTCGGGCGTAATTGTCTTCCATTAAATGTAGGACGAAAATTATTCTCCAGAAATATAATTACGGAACATTTGGAGAAAAGCCGTAAAATGGAATGACTCAATTTTGGAACCAAAACTGATGAAAGTGTTTTTTTATGACTTTATGTCAGAATGCAAACGGAAGATGTTAATTAGCTTAAGATTAATCTTGAAAATCATACTTTATTATGTTTTTGAGTATGGTTAGAATTTGTAATGAGTTTATTACAATTTTCGGTTTTACTAGTACAGAATAATAATAATTATAATAATAATTAAGCCATTTATTTCCAATAGATTACATTCCACGCTTCGATATATTAATTACATTAAAATCATATCATAATAGACTAGTATTTAGATTGCTAGTTTACAATGTATAGTTTTGATTATTTATATATATAGTTAGCAATAGAAATAGCAGTAGCATAAGACATTAATTTATATATATATTATTTTATATTAATTAGTAGTATTATAGTATCTAATTATTATCTATTGGGCTGTCCATCTTCGGACATAGGCCTCCTCCCTCCTGTTCTACTCGTTCCTATCAGCGGCTACTCGGGTCCAGGTGATGCCCGCCTCGGCGACGATGTCGTCTCGCCAGCGTCGCCACGGGCGGTACGCGTGCTGCGTGGCGCCGCGCGGGTACCAGTGCAGGATTTTTTCGCTCCATCGTCCGTCACTAGTGCGAGCCGTGTGTCCAGCCCATCGCCATTTTAATCTGCCATTTCCGCTGAATATGTGTACGTAAGTATACATATGTATTTGTATCGGTAATATTTACACTTAGGAGCAAATTTGTCCCAATAGTAGCATATTAGTATAATGTGGAGAAGTTGATGTCGATCAAGGGGAGGGGTACATGATTAATACAATAACAGTACTAATTGACATTTTCTACAAATCCGCCTAATATAATGATGTACTTGCCATTTACGGTTATTTTGTAATTTCGAATCGAAAAGTAGAAAAAAACACATTTTTAATTTTTCCAATATTTTTATTTCCTCCTTTGGAAACTCCAAATAGGGAACCCTCGTTAGGGAAAACTCATTGTACGAGCCGGAGCTTGAACCCGCGCCCTTCGGATAGCAAGTCGCACGCTACAAAACCTTCCTCTGAATTACGAAAATTAGTCCGTCTGTCTGTCTATCTTAGCAAAAATAGGGATGAAACACCGAATTAATTCAATCGGTCAATTTGTACAACGTCAATTTGTACTATCTATACCCTTGGCAATGTCCGGGGCATGTAGATCCGCCCCGACAAGTCGCGCAAATTAATCGGGGCGCAGTTAACATTCATTCCTGATCCGATCCGACTTGCATTAACTGGGGACTGTCAGGTTCAGGCTGTAATACAAATGGTTTTTTTAATGATATAGGTGGCAGATGAGCAGATGAATCGCCTGATGGTAAGGAATAACCGTCGCCCATGGACACCTGCAAAACTAGAGGGTTTGCAAGTAGGTACGTTGCCAGCCTTTTAGATGGGAATACGATCTTTTCTTGAAGCTTGTGGTAGTTAGAATTTAGATTAAATAAGGGTTTTTTGACAAAGGCTTATAAAATCTAGTTTCGGCCCGATTCGAAGAATGATTAAGACACGTTTAAAATCTTTAAAAGATCGATAACTAAACGACATGTCAAAATTGACGTTTAATTCTTAACTAAAAAAAAATTCGGTTCCGCAGTGATCCCAATAACATCTATCTACGATATTTCTAACGTCAAAGTGACATTGGTTGCCCGAATCGAGCTGCTTCTGTCAATTATACGACATACAAACGATATCTAAATGAGCGCTTATCTAAACCAGAACTTATCGTTATCGTATCTCATTGATAATTGTCTTGTTTGTATGAGAAACGAGTAAAATCGTATGTACCCCTGTGACGTCACAGGCCATGCGCTTTTTGTATGGATTTTTTTTTAAGTCGCGTTGCGCGCGCCACATTTATTTAATATTTTTACAGTTTGAAGTTTCTGGGGTTTTTTAGAGATATTTGAAGTTCACAGGAAATAGAATCAATTGAGATCTTTCAAAAATATTATGCATCTAGCTAGTAACTGTGTTGCATAATCCTATACCTTAGGTACCAAGGTATGGTCTTTAGTACCAACAGAAATAGAAACATCGTTTTTAACATTTGGATATTTTTTCATTATGATATTCGGCAAATTTAACAAGGAAACAATTTGACATTTCTGCGTTTTGAGACTATAAGAGTAGTGTTAAAATTCGGTACAAATAAAGATAATGGCTATGGAAGGTAGAGTTAAGGAACGCAATCTCCATAGGCAGAACTTATGCAAAAGTGTCCAGTGGTCAGCTATAAATAATAGTTCCAAATCTCTCCAGAGTAGCGCTAGAGTAGCTAAGAACCTAGGCGTTATTGACGGAGTGAAGTGCGCTGTCTATGATTTGATTTCTGTTCAAGTATTCTAGGTAGGTATTGTAGCGCCACCTATTTAAGGTTTTTTGATGACGCTTTTTGGTATATGGAGATTCCATTCCTTGTACCTTCCGTAATAATGGCACTATGATATTTAATTGATGGAAGCGTAAGCAAAGTCCTCCATTTTAACTCGGGCAAAATGCTCTCGTGTGTCCGGATTCTCGTGAAATTTTAAAATAAATTGTTTTTGTCTATCCAGTTATTGTTTTTTATTCAAAATATAGAATTTGGCATAAAGGACTTAAGTACCAATATGGTCTATGCCGCTTAAGAAGTTAAGAACATTGCAAGTTCACTGTGATAAACTTTTAAGTCAGCAATCCGCTACTGTTGATGCTGACTTTGCTGACCGTACAGTAATCGCAAGATTTGTATGGCGCGCGCCCTCGAACACGGACAACTGAATTAATCAAACAGATAAAGGGCGAACCTTCCGCTTTTTGGTTCGCAACTATCCTTTTCATATGCTTACGACGCAGAGGTAATTTAGGCTTTACCAGAGATTAGTTATAGGAAAGACTGGGTTTTTTTTTTATACTACGTCGGTGGCAAATAAGTATGCGGCCTGCCTGATGGTAAGCAGTCTCCGTAGCCTACGTACACCTGCAACTCCAGAGGAGTTACATGCGCGTTGCCGACCCTAACCCCACCCCCCTCGTTGAGCTCTGGCAACCTTACTCACCGGCAGGAACACAACACTATGAGAAGGGTCAAGTGTTATTTGGCTGCGGTTTTCTGTTAGGTGGAGGTACTTCCCCAGTTGGGCTCTGCTCTAGATCTGGAATGACATCTGCTGTGCTGTGCCCTACCACACAAGACGAGATGACATTCACATTGCCCATACCTCTCTTTTGGACGTAGTTTAAGTACATTACATACCCGGGTCCAAAAACAGTTTGTTTAATGTTTTATATAAAATAGTTTAATGTTTTATATAAATATATTGAGACTTGGCCATCGCCTGAAAACACGTGTAAATTCAATCGCCTGAAAACACATGTAAATTCAATTATTTAGTGCGATGGCCAAGTCTCAATATATTTATATAAAACATTAAAGAATTTTAATATTGATATGCGTCACTATAAGATGCTGTTAATTATTACGTAACAACTTAATGCTTCGAGTACGGAGATTCCAGACACAATTGATTTTCAATTGTTATGGACCACGATCGTGGTCTTAGAGACTGGACGTATTAAGACAGAAAGTCGCTTAAGTAGAGACTGAATAAATTAATAACCGACTTGGTATTACATGGATCTCACAAATTTTTACCGCAGAACAACTGAGTTGCGAGACTTGGTTTTTTTGACAAGTATTGTTTTTGATGGGATAATTCTGTAAGATTGCTATATCTACAACAGTTACTTACGATACAAGTGCGAAAAATAGGAAATTCGTAACAAGTGGCGAAAAATTAAAACACGGCCGAAGGGAGTGTTTTAAATCGACACGAGTTGCGAATTACCTATTCCCACATGTATCGTACAACGTTTTATAGTACATAATGACCCTTTAAATTTTCGATATCGTCACACAATGTGCTATTTTACGCACTAGTGCGGAAAAGTAGCACCATATGTACTGTAAAAAATATTTAATGTGCTTTCTTACCTGAGCTGTGTCACCTATACAATGATTTTACATGTACACATAATACAATGATGTTAATTGCTACTTAGTAGTCCTCGACTCTGTAATAAGCCTAACATCAATGACTTTTTAAAGTAATTCTTAAGAGTAACTTGAGAGAGGTAACTTGTTATAAAAATGAACGCATTGCCCAACGAATGACTTTTGTACTTTGCGTTAACGAAACATTCTGATAGACAGCTTATTTTTATTTCTAGTGTACTAGTTATGGGCATCTAAATTAGTGAAGGGGTCTAGATTCTTAACAACATAAATAATACTATCATAGATGTATTGGGAAGTTACAGTTTAAAAATTAATTTATTTGAAAAGTTCTCTTAATATAATTAGTAGTATGTGTATGTATATATAAGATAAGTTACAAATTTCCTTAAAGACTATATGAGCCAGACTACAATACAATACAATACAAATCCTCTTTATTGCACAACCTCTGAACAAAAAATACATGGAAACACATAAAAAACATGAAGATAGAGGTAAACAACAGGCGGCCTTATCGCTACAGAGCGATCTCTACAATATATGTAAAGTAAATTTATATGTAAGATAAGTAACAAATTTCCTTAAAGACTATATGAGCCAGACCACAGTATATGTAAAGTAAATTTATGACCAAGAACGTGTTAAAATCAAACAAAAATAATTACATTATGGATATACAAAAAAACCGTCTTAGATCACGCGACATGGAATGCTCCGTACCTATCTTTATACAATTTAGCTATCATGTAAAATTAGACGCCTTCCAAAAGTATACCTTATAATTTTGTAATATAATTGTAGTATAATGGTGTAATATTATTTGAATGTCGTAGTTCTATGGCAAAATATGTATTAAGGTAAGGGCATTTATTTGTGTGTTGAGCAAAGATATTTTCATCACACTTGCTCGAAAAAGATCTTATTTCATGCAGGTGTGCTGATGGACAAACGCCTATTTTGTTCCCTCGGGAGTTATGGATTGTGAAAAAAGCTATAGCTTTTTCCTTTAATTATGTCACTTATTCATACAAACCAAGTAGCATAAATGAGTTTTACTTTTAAAATACTGACGTGTATAATTTAATATTTTTGTTTATTTTTAAAATTACATATTGAATTTGATTAATTTAACTATTTTTTCAATCGTGGCTGAATGCCGAATAGGTCTGTGCCTTCGATGCCTCACCTGCCAAAAAATTACAAAATGGCGGACGAAAGTTTGATATGTCACCGTATTTAAGAATTATTTTGCTTAAAATTTAGTTTTTTCTTCGCAAGTGTGATTTCACATTGTGTGGAACTCCGGGGGTAAGAATTTTGCAAACTCGAGTCTTTAATTCCCTCCAGCCTACGGCTGTCGGGAATTACCACCCTCGTATCCAAAATTTCACTTACCCCCCTCGTTGCACAATGTACTATTGTTCCCGAGTCATGGATGTTTTCTATGTATTTGAGTATTTGTATATTATATAATAATATATCGTTGTCTGAGTACACACAAGCCTTCTTGGCTCTCCATGGGACTTAGTGTATTTGTGTAAGAATGTCCCTATTATATTTATTATTTATTTATATGTTTATAAATAGAAGAAAAAACGTAGTTTAGAGCAAAAAACTAAGGTATTACTTAATAATAGTTAGTTACATTGACGGTGTGAGTTACATAATTATCGGCCCAATTTTAACAACGCTTAAATGATGTCAAAAGTGACGTTTTTGAGTGAAGAAATGTCACTTTTGAGTTTTGACACTGACAGATCAGTATTGTATCCGTGTGACATCTCATTAGCATTGTTTGAATTGGACCATAGGTATGTGACAGTTACTTTTCCAATTAGTAAAAAGAATCAAAGGACTTTTGGCTACGACCTTCCCGTACCGTAGCCGGCTACGTGGCCGGAATACTGATGCTCACTGAAAATGAACGGTCTGGAGTAGGGATGGGCCAAATATTCGGTATTCGGCATATTCGGCTAGTTTTCCAATGGTCTTATTCCGCCGAATTGTTCGATTAAAATGCTGAATAATAAAATAGTCGCTTTTCACTGAAGGAAAACATCTTCTGAGTTGGAAAGACAGAAAGCAGTCGCAGTAAAAAAAATCTTGGGCAAGCGGGCCCCAGACTCCCATGAGCTGTGGCAATAAGTCTCGATTATTAAAAGAACCTACTTTAGGCTATTTAGCAGAGATAATGGAGCTAGTAGAAACACAAGTGATTGACATCAGTAGGTACCCCTAGTGTAAATTTATTCGATAGCGTAACGTGACGTACGCGTTTGCGTTAAGTCTCATTTTATATGGGTTTTGAGTTTCCAAAACGTTCCGCTTGGCACGCTGTGTCTAAATCCCATACTAAATGAGACTTAATGCAAACGCGTAAGTAATGTCACGAAATCGAATAAATTTACACTAGGGGCTCTGACAGCTGTAAAAAATCATAACAAATGCAAATGGCTGTCACATATATGTATCGTAATACATTTACTATTGTGCCAGCATACACATAATATATGCAACCTCCAATACCAATAAATATTCATTCATACATTCATTCATACCGAGAAACGCTAGCAAGAAGAGGAGTGTTGAAAATTTGTTTGCCATTTCCTTGCCGTTTGACCTGTTTGATTCTAGGGAGTTGCCTAGGAAGTGATCTTTAGCTGCAAATGTAACTGAAGCGTTTTCAAATGATTTATTAGAATTATACAGATGAACCGAATAATTCGGCCCAATATTGGGTTCGGTAAAGTCTGAACCGAAAATTTGGCCGAATATTCGTATTCGGCAAACTCCATATTCGGCGCATCTCTAGTCTGAAGCAGATGTAAACGGTACCCGGCTGTTATTGTTTTCAAAATAAATATACCTTTATTTATATATTGTCCTCGGTTACCTTACCTTACCTTAAAATAATTGTACCTACCTAATGTATATCTAGCTTTATGACCCTATTTTGATGTATATGCCTCAAAACCCTAGGTCAGGTATTCAGTCATAGATAGGTGTTGTTCATTATTTTTTGTTAGTATGTGGTTAGCTTTCGTTGTAAACAATGTAATAAGGTTGTACATGTTCTGTGTGAGATAGGTATATTAGCTTCTCACTCTATCACTCTGTGTGTCATGGCGCTGCTAGGCAGCACGCTGTATTCTGTGTTGGTTAACAATAAAATTGTTTTATTCATTTAAACCTATATTTTATTCATATTTTATCTGTTTTGCACATTTTAAGTTTGACCATAGATGAGTATATGTTGATTACATTTTGACAATGGTGAATATATTTCTCCTCAGTCTCCCGTTGACCACGAACACCAAAGGTTCGAAACATCGAACGTGTTGTATTATAGGTACGCTATGTAATCCGTTTACATACGGTTACATTACTACGGTCTTAGTCAATACGTAGCAGTGTCCGGATATCAGTCCCAGCCATATTACACCCGATCTGGTGTTAGTCAGGGCAGCACATTGGGACCGACTCTGTTTCTACTGATGATCAACGATCTACCGAGGCTCGTCAGAAATTTGCAGATGATCTCAAGCTCTTCCTGCAGATTAGTGAACGGGATGTCTGTGACAAACTGCAGAAAGATATTGAGGCTCTTGCAGTTTGGAGTAACGCTAACAACTTGCAATTTAACGCATCTAAGTGTGAAATTATCACTATCTAATAATGTTTATTGCGTACATACCTACGCTGTAATAGTATACTTGACGCTTGAGCTTTATATACCAAATCCCAACACAATACACTCGGATACAGCCTAACCTTCGCACACGCCAGCTAAGCTACTGGTGCCCTTCACGGCGGCCCCGAAACCTGGCCCCGCTCAAACTGTATCACCAGGCTAGGGGTCATGGGGTTGGGTAACGATGAGCAGGCTAACACTAGCAGCCATATCGTCCCCAAAATTACGTAGTCTGTCTGACTTCCCTCCGGGAAGGAGGCCACGGCCACTCATGCCTAAAAAAAAATGTAATAGTGATGTTGATTTGAGCATAGCATGCTGCAATTTTCCTTTTGCCTCGACTAAAAAACAACATCATAATATTATCTTCAAGAAAACGTTGATTGGCGAGAAGTAGCACCGGACCAAAAAAAGTGGCGCTGTTTTGTGCCTGAAGCCAATTCTTCGCTTGTTCGCAGAGGGTTGCTGAGTCAACGGAGTAGGAAAGTACCTAAGAGACGAAACCTAACAGAGAAAGTAATGTAGAGGAGACCTCATCAGGTAAGAACTATTGCGTTTGTACATATTCTAGAAGGTCGATAGAACAGGAAGAGCGAAACTCTTATTTTCTGACTGTGTCTAAGCGAAACACGCATTCCTGCTGCAGTAATACAGCGTGACATTACTGCCCATTGCATTGCTGCCGCAAGTATCAAAATCCTGGGCGCTAACATCGATTTTGACATTAGCGGCAGTAATGCAGTTGGCAGGAATATCGCGCTGCTATATCGCAGGAAAATGAAAATTTACCAGGAAAATATTAAGTTTTATTCAGGGACCATAATTTTATATCCGCAACGCAGACTTCGTCAGGTGAACACGAACGCACAACTACAGGTTTCGTCACAAAACAATGGAGCGGTAAATTCGGGCAGTGCGTGTGACCAGCAGGCTGGCCGCATTTCCCCGTTGAATGGCGTTGTTAATTCTTTGGGCAAAAGACCAGCCCTTTGATCACCCAGTATTGGTGACATTAAATTTGACGTTTCCGACAAAAATGTCAAAATTGAGGTCGCTGCCTACCATTTGCGGCAGTAACGCAGTCGGCAGTAGCGTCGCGCTGCAATACAGCTGAAGTAATGCCGGTGCCGTCTGAATCAGAACGTAACTTTCAGACAACCTTTGAATAGCATCGTCATCGATATTATAATAAAATAGAACGTGAACCAATCCATCCAGAAAAACACGACGGTCGGCTAATCTGGTATGACAGACGAAGTGTCTGATAAGACGTGTTGTCATTGCTATATATAGCGACGGTATTTTGGTTTCGTATGCGGATGTACCTAACCTGTGTGTAGTTAACGGATGCTTAGATTTGAACCAAGCTTTTTGTATTACGAATATTTTCTTTCTTTTTGGATTCACTGATCGAGGTGTTAAGAGAGCTTATTTGGGACGACCGACTGGTCGCCGTCCAGTGGGTCGGGCCAGATACCGCTGGAGCGACAGTGTACAGGCGGATCTGTGCCAACTCAAAGCCGATAACTAGCAGGTAGTGGCACAGGATCGGGACAGGTGGCGTTCTCTCGTTTTGGAGGCCAAGACCCTCTTTGGATCACTGCGCCACAATAGTTAGTTAGTTAGTTTTTGGATTCATGGTTCAAAAGTTAGAGGTGACACAACTTTTTCTTTTAAAACGATTATTTCCGAAAATATTCATTTTATCGACAAATTATTGTTGAAGAACCTTAATCGCTTTGATACTCCCAAACAAAGAAAAGCTTGTACTATGTGTACTAGGAGTCGATAATACATACGTCTATACACAAAAACATACTTTTATACATACGAGTAGAAAAAACTCATGACTCAGGAACAAATATCTATGTTCATCACACAAATAAATGCCCTTACCGAGATTCGAACCCGGGACCATCGGCTTCATAGGCAGGGTCATTAGTTCACTACCACCAGGCCAGATCGGTCGTCATAATGAAAAAACTCTGTGTGAATTGAGACACATAAGGATGAAATAAATAACTACTAGGTTTTACACCGCATTCAATTAGACCTGATTTTATTTTAAATCCAAAATTAGAGGTGTAATTGACCTCTTTAGAGAATACTGATTAAAATAACCGGGATAATGTGGTAGGTCACCCATTTCATTAGACCCTACAGGCCTACAATTAGGTTTTAGGTATTTTAGGCTGGAAGAAAATTAGGATCCATTTCAAGCACAAAAACTCAGCTCGTTTTTTACAGACCTCAACCCAAAAGTGATGGATGAGTTTAAACGCTTAAAAAACAGCAAAAAATAACCCATTTTTAAGGTCTTCATAAAATACAATTAATTATGTATTATTATTAAGCCCCGGACTTTTGTCGCAATGACGTCACAAAAGGGTAGTCTAAATGGCGCGGTGTTAATTAATACGGCTGTGTTAATTAAAATTTAATAAGCAGGCATTTACGATATAAATTATCTATAAGCAAATGTCAATTAATTCATTTATTGACATCGTTCTTTCATTATCTTATTCTCCGTAACAGATCAAAAGTTGTTTTAAGTGACTTGCGGTTAGATCAAAATAAATGTATCGTTTGCAGGAATATACCAAAAGCTATATATTTTTTGTATTTATTTAGAAACTAAACAGTCATACAAACATATCAAAAATGCAATACAAACGATGTACCACAACAAAAGGAAAATACAACAAAAGATCTGGAGGTTCATAAATATAATATATATTATTAATTAACACCGCGCCATTTACTCCCCAAACTACCCCATTGTGACATTATTGCGACAAAAGTCCGGGGGTCTTATTTATATTGAATAGGTTACACTCGGTGACTGCAAGTGCAACAGCGTTAAGGTACCGTCTGAATTCAGACCGCGTCAGCGTCACTCCTCAGCAGTATCGCGGCACGACATTACTGCAACTTTGAAGACGACAATGTCATTCAATTTCCTTGATCTAGCGACATGGTACCGGGTATGTCCTTAAATTACGTCCCAAAGAGAGGTATGGGTATTGTGAATGTCATCTCGCTTTGTGTGGTAGGGCACACCACAGCGGATGTCTTTCCAGATCTAGAGCAGAGCCCAACTGGGGAAGTACCTCCACCTTACAGAAAACCGCAGCCAAATAACACTAGACCCTGCTCATAGTTTTGTGTTCCTGCCGGTGAGTAAGGTTTACAGAGCTCAACGAGGGTGCAGAGTGTTGGTCGGTAACGCGCATGTAACACTTCTGGAGTTGCATGCGCACGGAGACTGCTTACCATCAGGCGGCCCATATGCTTGTCTGCCACTGATGTAGTATAAAAAAAAGTACGGACAGCTACGAGCGAAATGCACACGCGAATGATATCATTCAGGTATTTTGATGTCAAATTGGCCTTCTGATATTTCACTTATTGCGCAACTCTATGCAAACCCGATGTATAATTTTAAACTGTATATTTAGGTATTTTATGTCATAAATTCTCGACATCTTTCACTCCGTACTGAGTGCGTTATTGACCAATTTTAATATATTTAAGTTGACGTTGTAACTATTTACAAGAAATAAAAGGCTTTTTATTTAATATATTTATTTAAGAGGAAAGGGGACGGCCGATTCTCCATACAAACGTAGTCCCCATTTTCCTCTGTGGATATTGACACCATGGAAAATATTTTTTCATAATTTGATGCATATTAACCATAGCTATGACCCTGCGTTTGACTTTTTTCGATTTATTGATTATTGTAAAAATTAGGAGCGAAAAACAGATTTCATACAAATGATTAAATGCTCCTACCTCTCATAAAAATTAAAATATCGAAAAACTGTAGGGGCATAGCTTTGGTTGATATATCAGGTGATCCGTCTGCTCGTTTGCCTCCTCTACCATAAAAAAAAATACAACAAATTGCGTCAAAATATTTTCAATAATGTGAATACCCAGAGAGGAAAATGAGGACTACATTTTGTATGAAAAGGTGATTTTGCACGGGTCTTCCACTTTCGTTTTAATGTTTGTGTCATGTGTGCGCTGGTGGCCTAGCGGTAAGAGCGTGCGACTTGCTATCCGGAGGTCGCGGGTTCAAACCCCGGCTCGTACCAATGAGTTTTTCCGAACTTATGTACGAAATATCATTTGTTATTTACCAGTCGCTTTTCGGTGAAGGAAAACATCGTGAGGAAACCGGACTAATCCCAACAAGGCCTAGTTTACCCTCTGGGTTGGAAGGTCAGATGGCAGTCGCTTTCGTAAAAACTAGTGTCTACGCCAAATCTTGGGATTAGTTGTCAAGCGGACCCCAGGCTCCTATGAGCCGTGGCAAAATGCCGGGACAACGCGAGGAAGAAGGAAGGGTCTCATGGAAGTTTTATTAAAATTGTTTATTTGGGTTTTGGTATCCTTTAATTCACTTATCACAATCTATCATTATCACGACCTTCACGCCAGGGCATTGACCTCAAGGTCAAATTTGTTTTCGGTTTGGTGAAAATAGCTGTGACGTCTAAAGGTGGTAATCAGCTGATTTGGGTAACTGATTAGAGCGTCTGTGTTGTGTAGGAAATGCACTTGGCCCGAATACCTAGTATACGATAAGGTTACATGTAGCATGTTCATGTTTTAAAATGCACAAACACAACTCCATCACTAGCTTCTTCCTACGACGAGACGGTATTAAATGGGCCTTTTCACATTATCTGAGGTCTTTCTCTACACAGGACGATTTGTTGCAGTTCCGACGTCAATTTTTGTGTTTTTCAGATCATTCTGGACCGTTTGTCAGGCAAGTAGCAGGGCGTCTTCCGCGATCTCGATTCATCGTTATTCGTAGATCTAATGCTACTCGTACCATGTGATCTGAAGACCGTCTGAGCACGTAATCGTACCAGCGTAATCACTTTTCCTTCAGCTTATCTTCAACGGGAGCGATTTCAAAACTGCTTCTCACGTATTCTTTACGGATCCTATCTTTCTGGGTGACTCCAGCTGACCAGCGAAGTATTCGCATCTCTGTTATATGTAGTTTTTTAACGTGTTGTTTTGTTGAGCCCAGCATTCGGTTCCATAAAGTAAGGCGGTTCGTACTTCGGTTTTATATAATTTGCGGTTTTAAAGCATATATTCAAATAAAATGCAAATATTTAACATGAGTTGTTTTAGTACCCAGGTACTTATATATTTTTGTTGTATGTAGTTCATTTTCCATCTGATACATTAGATCTATACCTATATTTGAAAAATGTTTTTAATTTTGATGAACAATAATAAAATAATTAAAGCTTATAATAGGTTATGGAAAAGTATTGAATTTTTATCAAGAAGTTAAATATTTTGGAAATAAATAAGTAACAAATCAAGAAAAGACAATAGGATTTCGAAAATATGTAATCAGTTTTTGATTTGACGAGATTTTTTCGAGAAATTACAAACACAATAACTGAATCTCAGTACTCATATAATTGTAACCCTTTTGGGCCTTGACTTTGTATCGGCTGATTCACCAACGATTAGCCTAGTTAGCCATACGTTGCATGAAATTATTAATTATGTAGGAAACGGTACAGGATCGCGTGTTGCGGCCACGTATGCTGTGGTCTTGGGAATTTATTTGTGTTTGAACTTGGGTATTTGTTTTAATGCATGTAATTCGCAGTCGGGGTCTCTCTAGGGACTGCAATAGGGTGCTTAAGGTGATGTATTGGTAAAAACGTACTTTAACCCTCTGTGTAGTAGTGAAGTGAACGTGTACACGTTCCATATTTTTTAGATTTGTAATACGTATACTGTAAGGTTTGAAGACTCATTATTACCCATTTTCAATTAGTCCTGCCCACTTATAATTTTGGGTCATTCTACTTTTTACTGCAAGTTTTTGCGATTTCAAAGAATCTTGATATTTTAATATTCGTAATGCGCTAAGCAACTTACACTAGCAACTTACAGCACATCTCAAGTTTGACCCTGTCTTTTTTTTATAGCCTGGTGCTTCAGACCAAACAAACAACTATATATTGGTGCAAACATACAACTATGTTACCGTCTCTGCCCTTTTACTTAACATGAATAATGACAACTTTGTTACTTATAAAAAATACATGTATATAAAAAGTTTTAACCTTGGTTACAAGGTACTTTAGTGCGGCATTAAAATGTGCTTTTGATGTAAAAGTTATCATCATCATCATAAATTTAAGAGCTGCGCTCTTGTCGGTGAAGCAATCTTCAGGCATGCCTTTCATTGGCCTCTTCCTTGACGGCCTGATACGGCACGACGTTCACTTTCTCCTTCACTTGATCCATGTATGCCCTTCTTGGCTTTCCTCTATTTCTCCTTCCTTCTACTTTCCCTTCTATGATGGTCTTGATGAATTCGTCGTGTCGTAACAGGTGTCCCAACATGCTTCCTCTTCTACTTTCGATGGTTCTCAATAGGCACCGCTTTTCTCGAACTCTATTTAAGACCTCCTCGTTGGTTACTCTTTCTGTCCAGCTTATTTTCTCCATACGCCGCCAGTACCACATTTCAAAAGCTTCAAGGCGTTACAAGTTAAAAAATACTTACTTACTTACTCCGTTGGCTCAGCGACCCAAAATGAGACTTGGCCTCCGACACAATACAGCGCCACTTTTCTCGGTCCTGTGCGACCTCTCGCCAATTGTCGACTCGAAGCTCGCGCAGATCCGCCTCCACCATGTCGCTCCAGCGATACCTAGGGCGTCCGACAGGACGTCCTCCTGCTAGGCGACCCAGGTACGCTCTTTTTACGTTCCGATCTTCGTCCATTCTCTCAAGGTGGCCCAACCAACGGAGTCTGTGGGCTTTACTTTCTCCCATGATGTTAGGTTCAGCCACTAGGTCTTTAATCTCACGGTTCTTAAGGACAAAAAATACATAATTTATAAATATAAAAATCAAATACTTGCTTTTGGGGACACAAAAACCTGCAGTAAAAAGTAGAATGATCCTTTTATTTAGGTAGGTAAATGAAGATTGGAAGAGTTTTGAGTTCCATTGAATGTTAATCGAATATTTATTATAATCCCAAGAATTAGCACTCATGCCTGTGCTAATTCTGTGGTTTTACGAAAGCGACTACTGTTTTTAATTTTTATAATCTTTCCCATATTACTATAGGTAAAAAACGTAAGTAAGTCACCTGTTGTATGTAGTTGTGACGTGTTCGAATAGACAATACATGTTTAAAAGACACACACAAACAAAACAAATGTCTATTCGAACACGTCACAACTACATACAACAGGTGACTTACTTAAGTTTTTTACCTATACGAGTATTAGAGTGTACAGTCAGCATTAAAAGCAGCGGATCAGACTACGCATTAAAAATATCTACCTTTCATATGTCGAATAATTAGCGGCGGGAAAGAGTTTTTTTTTTTTCTTTTTTTTTTTACTTTATTTATAAAAGGCTAAAGCTCAAGTCCAAACTCGGAGTTTGCCAACGAGCCATGGAGCGTAGCATATTAGGTGTCAAATTGGTGGATCGAGTCCGGAACACCACGCTGCGCTCCAAGACACAAATCATCGATGTAGCTCGGAAAGCGGCCAAGCTAAAATGGGATTGGGCTGGTCACGTCTACCGAATGCCGAATGAGTTGTGGGGCAAAGTCACTACAGAGTGGGAGCCCGAAAACTCGAATCGGGGATCTGGCAGACCTCACCGGCGATGGTGGGATGAACTGGACTCCTTCTTGAAGGAGTGGCCAGACATAGCACTGGACAGAGATCAGTGGAGAGATTGGGGGGAGGCCTTTGCCCAGCAGTGGGACACGACTGGCTCCAAATAAATTTATAAAAGAGAAGTTACATCGGCTATGATCACTCGCAACGACGATGAGTTGATGACTCGCAATATGGAACTGAAGAAATTTGAACTTAAAATATAATTACATAAGGTTCAACAACAACTTATTCTACGGAATTTTCAGATTTCTCACTATTTCGTAAAAGTTAACTCGCAAGCGGTACTGAACTTTAAAATCTAAGGATAGACTTTGCCTCCTTGTGTGTGTTCTACGTTCTACCACTTGTACAGTAGGCTGTGCTCTGAAGAATTGTTTGACATGATGCCAACGCCCGCTTTCTATCACCGCACCGCTCGCCGTCGGCAGGGTGTTCATCCTCACACCCTAGAACCTGAATGGTCGACTGTACGTTTTAAGAGGAATTTCCTCCCGCGCACGCTTCGGCTGTGGAATGAGCTCCCTTCCGAGGTTTTTCCGAGAGTACAGAATATGGTTCTTCAAAAAAGGAGTGTACAGGTTTTTAAAGGTTCGGCAACGCGCATGTAATATCTCTGTGACCGCTGACCATAAGGCGGGCCGTATGCTTTTTCCCACCGACGTGGTAGGTATATAAAAAAAAACCCAGTTCTTATAAAACAAGAATGAAAACAAAAAAAGCAAAACGTACAGACACAGGTAATATTGAACTGATATAAAAAAATATTCGTCTGGCGCCAAAATCCAGAGAAGAAAATCTAGAGAATCGAGAATGTTTGTGTGGAAAAATAATCACTAATGTTTCCTCTAACACGTTAATCTATTTTAGCAACCTCATTTTTAATGTCGGATCAAATTAAACAGCAGTACGGCGTTTAACCTTGTACTTTATCTAAATATGAGTCAGTGCAGTTTCCTGGCCTTTTCCGCGCGCCCTTCGAGTATCGTGCTACGCTCAATGCCTTGATATCACAGACTAACTCTTGTAGATACAGCGTTGTGAAACTTTTACGAAAACTTACACATACACCGTTCGGGTTATCCAAAAAAATAAAGTTCTGAATATTCTATCCAAGATACATAGAAATAATCAATACCAAAATGTAGAGCAATCAAACATCATTTAAAGGCTATAAATGAAACATTCTATCGTACAAAAATGTATGAAAATAAATGAATTTATCAAAAATTTTGCTTTCGAGATGTTTTTAATGGCCCTTTATACGTTTTATCTATTAGTAATAAGTGTGTAATACACAAATGTCTCTGTTTGACCCAATGGTTGATTGGTAGAGAATGCCTTTTGGCATTAAGTTCACCATTTGTACATTTTTCTTTTTGTGTGCAATAACGTATAAATAAATAAATAAATGCCGGCTGAAAATTTTACTTTTGTCTTAGGATATATATTTTTGTTTGTATGGGATTATCGCAAATATAAAAATCATATCGACCACTATATCATTAGCAAATGCGTTCAAATTTGGCACATAGATTACTATTTCATAATAGAATAACGGGATTCTTGTGGAGATTAAACGTATTGTACTTATTTTTTCTTAGTTGGACCATCCTAATACACATCAGATAAGCTAAGGCATGAGATGTGCAGTATCTTAAGAGCAACACTACTCAGTCACATCCTGCGTCCTTATTACGGGTGTATTTTCCAATGTATGTACATGCACTGTGAGATGAATATATAAATTAAATTAAATATCATTTATTATATATTAGATACATACCTTACCAACTAACATACATATAATAAAAATCTTTAAAAAAAGATCAAATTAATTTCAGCGACACACTTTCTGTTGCCTTGCATGTTTCGATGTAGGATTCGTCAGAGTATATGTCAGGTCAGGATGAACAGGGTCAAGGGACGGCAAATTTTTGAGAAGAGCTTTTAAAAAAAGTACGTAAGGCGTGGCGAAGTGCACCATGCCGTCTAAGTGCGCCTACCTTGAATATATCGAAAACTGCTTATATAATTCTAGTAATACTCGTATTACTAGTAGTTTGTAGTTTTATTAGTAGAAGTAGTTTTATTAGATTATAATAGTGTCACTCACCTCACCCTAGCTATGTAACTTTAACCATAGGATACAAATAAATGAGTATTATGTACCTTCTCGCAAAATAATTATTAAAACCTGTGCATATTACCAATGGAAACAGTATGTCTTTACCCGTAATGCTCAAACTGAAAGCGACTGCAATGAGCGATTCCGCTTTCATATCAGCACAGGAGCTGTGCACTGCGCGCTGACCACGACTCGTGAATTTCTTACACCATCTACAGCATGTAATCTATGTTCTATACTACTACAATTACAATTCAAATGCATGTGGGCCAATGCCAATAACTAAATCATTACAAGCATGATCGATTTTAAAGTATTAAGTTTATACCTAATTGCTGTGCGTGCGCAAGGGCAGAGTGTAAGGAAGGGTTATGTGTGACCGTGTATTTTTTTATTGTAGCACAAGGACGCTGGTAGCCTAGCGGTAAGAGCGTGTGATTTTCAATCCGGAGGTCGCGGGTTCAAACCCTGGCTCGTACAGTCAGACTACAACTTGGAGAAGTCATTCCTGTGGCTGGCGCGCAAACTGATTGGTGATGGCAACCTATAATTTGTAGCTATGCCTGCGCTCGTGCCCCCAGAAGTCACCATGGACCCACAATGACACATATCGAAAAGGATCTCAAAGAGGCTCAAGACACTGCTCCGCCGGATGAAGATAAAGATTTGTAAATACGGAAAATTGTTAAATTCAATGACCGTGCCCTCTAAATAATGTGATTGGTACCAATGAGTTTTTCGGAACGTTTGTATGAAATTTAATATCATTTGATATTTACCAGTCGCTTTTCGGTGGATGAAAACATCATGAGCAAACCGGACTACACCCAATAAAGCCTAGTTTTACCCTTTTGGTTGGAAGGTCAGAAATAGCAGTAGTTTTCGTAAAAACTAGTGCCTAATTCTGGGAATTGCTTGTCAAACGAACCCCAGGCTCCTGAGAGCCGTGGTAAAATGATAAATGATTGATAAAAATATTACTAACTTTTCTTAAATTCTCATGGCTGATTTTTATTTATGTTTTAGAAAATATTATAAAATTAATAATCTCCTTACATTGCCAGACCATGTCCGCTGGCGGTGACTTTTACCAGACGCTTTAAAGCTGTCAAAACTGGCTGTGTGTGTGTGTGTGTGTGTGTGTGTGTGTGTGTGTGTGTGTGTGTGTGTGTGTGTGTGTGTGTGTGTGCGCGCGCGCGTCTGTGTGTGCGTGTGTGTGTGTGTGTGTGCGTGTGTGTGTGCGTGTGTGTGTGTGTGTGTCTTACGGTACCCTAATGGTTGACGTCGTTATGAGGCAAAATATACGTTACCTTCGTAGGAACACATAAACACACAACATTTTGCCATAAAATGTAATCTGATCCTACTATAGATATAAATCATAGTTAACTCACGGAAATGCGTTGCCTATTAGCTTATTAAACTTGGAGGTCAACTTACAAATTGATGTCAATTTCATCTCATCTTGAAATTCATCCGTGCATCTCGTTCGCGCCGTATAATTGCAAGCGTATACTGCGTCATATCAAATCAAGACCATATTTTTAATGTTCGAATGACGCATTTAAAAATAGATTTTATGAAGCATTGAGGTTGTTAACAGATGTCCAGTGTACTTTAGGGCGAGACATTTAATAAAGTACAGTGCTATTTTTAGAATAATTAACACACAGACAGACACAATGGTTAATTTTAGGTGCTAACTGCAACATATTAGTGCTACTGTCATTGTATATCAGTTTTTAGGGTTTCGTAGAAACCTAGAAACCCTAATAGTTTCGCCATGTCCGTCTGTCCGTCCGTACGCGGCTTTGCTCCGTGATCGTTAGTGCTAGAAAGCTGCAATTTGGAATGGTGACATACATCATGCATGGCGACAGAACGGTATAGTAAAAGTTACAAAAAAATTTTTTTAGGGTACCTCCCATACAAAATGATATTTTTTGAAAAAGGGCTTTGACTCAATAGTGTGGGGTATATTATTGGATAGGTCTTTCAAAATGAATAAGGGTCTCCATAATCAATTTTTTGTTAAAGTTAATATTTCCGGAAATAGTCGCTCCGAAAGCAAAACAAATATGCCCCACCCTTTAATGTTGAACCAATGGTCCAAAAAATATGAAAAAAAATCATGAAACAAAAAGTTAGTAAATAAATTAATGAAAACTATACCGAACATGATCGGTTCAGCCGTTTTTGAGTTATTGCAAAGAATCTTCTCTTCTTAGTAAAAAGACACTGCAAAAGGTACTCCATTATGCTTGTTATGTATCTAAATGATACTTACTAATGATAGCCCCCAAAATTCAAAATTCAAAAATTTATTCTGCAAGTAGGCCTCAAGGGCTTTTTTACAAGTCAATACAACATTTATAGTGACATCATATAGTGACATGAAAAATACATAACAACATTTATAAATACAACAGCCAATACCTGGGTAAACATTACATTATAATAATCTTAAAATAAATAATTACTACAATACAATAGAGATGTATAGTCTCTATGGTTAAAAACACATTAAATCTGGAGATGTAAAAGGTCCCCAATGTCAGAGTACCATCTGGCCTGTTCTGACAGAATGGTAACTACGAAACCCTACACTGAGCAAGGTCCGACATGCTCTAGGCCGATTATTTATCATTATTTATTTTATTTAGGTTACATTGTTAGGTACGTATATTACTGAGATGAACACTTACCTGAAACGCTCTCCCTAAAACATACTTTACAGTACATATGGTGCTACTTTATCGCACTAGTGCGAAAATTAGCATATTACGTTACTGTGTCCAACATTTAAAGGGCCATATGTACTGTAAAACGTTGTACGATACATGTGCGAATAGGTAATCCGCAACTCGTGTCGATTTAAAACACTCCCTTCGGTCGTGTTTTAATTTATCGCCACTCGTTTCGAATTTCCTATTTTTCGCACTTGTATCGCATGTATTCTTTAAAAGGTATGTATGTTTACAATTACATACACGTTTGCCAAGTTTTATAGACCATGCATATACTGGCTTACTAGTTATATCGGGGGCACGGTAGTGCCCCCGCCAAGACGAGCAAAGCGAAGTGCAAGGGACTACCTTTTCTCGAAGCGCTCCATCGTTTTTTTTAAACCCTAATAACTCGGGTTTGGATTATACCAGAAAAACAGAATTCTTGTTGTGTATTTAATGTCAATAGTGGACTTATTAAGTATAACGTATTTCAATTGCATATCCCTGATACATTAGATTTTATTCATATAAAAAAACCCCAATTTTATCTTTGTTACTGACTCATTCACTCACTCACTGATGATCATCAAAACCCTTAGGGTACTTTCTGAAGTCCTAGGAAGCTGAAATTTGGTTTTTGAATAGTATTAATACACAAACAACAAAAGAAATTCAAAATCTTGAAATTTTTAGCCCCCAAGGGGCGGAAAAGGGGGTGGAAATTTGTATAGGGAATCAATAACCGCTGAACCGGTTTAGTTGAAATTTGGTATGATAGTTTTTGCTATGGGGAAGGATGTAGCATGGTTTTTAATCCCACAATCACGCCATAAGGGTGAAAAGGGCGTTAGAGAGAAAAGGTGGTTGAAGTTTGAATAGGGAATCAATAAAAAAAGTAGATCGTATAAAAAATGCCCCCAGATACGTATTACAGGATTTTGATTAGTAAACCCTCAACCCATAAAATTAGGGGCTGGAAGATTGTCATAAGCAACTTACAAAAAGAAGTGAAATCCCATCAAAGACATTTCCATGTAAAATGTTGCCAAGACGAAACCATAAGGCTCGCACTGTCAAAAAGTTATCAGATCTCTTGTAGAGCCAAGCTTCTAACTCTACAATCCCTAACTTCACAAACGCCTTAATCAAAATTTGGGGCTTGGCCGTTTATCTTCTTATATTCTTAGAAATAAGAATACTAAAACCGTAATTTCATCGTACGAGGAACTTCAACACTTATTGACTCATTTGCTGGATTTAAAAATAGATTTTATGAACGTCCCACAACAGTATTCATTAAACCATCGTTTTAACAATTAGAAATAATTCCCGTGCAATTTTATTGTAAATGTTAATTAGAATTAAGCGTGACGCAACCCGTTATTGGCGTAGTTATTATATCTTCCGTGTACTGATAATAAAACATAAGTAATTGCTTTAACGCATATAAAATTCAATTATATACCGGTATAGGTATGAAAAATAATCATTAAAATAAGTGAGGAGGCCTTTGCCCAGCAGTGGGACATTCAAATTGCCGAGTAAAAAAACAAACGACAAGAAAAAAAATACTAACCTCACTTTTCGGGCTGTTATGTTATGTTATGTATTAATAAAAACAATTTATTTATATTATTAATAAAAACTAATGATATATAAATATTATAGGACATTATTACACAAATTGTCAAAGTCCCACATTAAGCTCAATAAAGGTCTTCGCACACTATACTAATTCCACACCAACGCAACTCACTTTTGGTTCACCTTACTGGACGACGAGTGGACGACGCGTAGACCACCCGACAGTTACCTAAATTTTAAACATTGTACTATAGGACATACAAGATAAGGCTTTAATTACAATATTTAATTTTGAGTCGAGTGGCTGTTGAGTTGTAACAATGTGCTAAGACCTTAAGGCTTGTATTGTAGGTACTTGTATGTACGAGCGCCAACGATAACAACTTGTAGACAACGATATATATAATATATAAATACTTAAATATATAGAAAACACTCCTGACTCAGGAACAAATATCCGTGCTAATCACACAAATAAATACCATGATTTGAACCCGGGACCATCGGCTTCACAGGACACTACCTAGCAGTGGCGGCGCGTCACAAATATTCGTAGGGAACCCGGAGCTAATTTTGATTTCCTTTTCTCTATGAACCGATCATGAAAGTACTCAACAGGCTGAAATTAGACAAGCCGGTGGGAATCGAGTTCTTTGAACGATCCGCCACTGCTACCTAGGCCCTTAAGTTGTTGATTAAAACCTACGAAGAAGCCTTGATATTTAAAAGCATCATACGCTTTCATATTCATGACCATCATAGAATATACTTATATTAAATTATCTACCAAAATATTTACTTAGATGTTCTAGGTCATTTGTAGGTCGCTAGATAGTCTCATCTTCAATTAGACAGGAGCTAGTGATGTAATCATGTGATAAAATATCACATATGCGTCTAATAAATGTGATATTTTAAAACGTGATAAACAGTAAAAGGTATTAGTAAGGGTTTCTGGTTTCTCGAGGCACGGGAATTCTCGACCAGGATTTCTCGAGTATCTCGAAAAAATTTAAAAGTTGGACAAAGCACCATGTTATTTTTTTTTTGCTTCATTACAAATCAGACGCATAGGAGTAGAAGGTGAGATCAATAATCCAACAAATGGTAAATTTTTAATTACCATAAATTGCACGTAATAATCTAAAATTCGACAACAAACAAAAAAGACGTGTATTTCTTTAGGTATTTAACAAACAATATTCAAGTCAATTAATTTAACTCGATCTGACAAACTTTTTCAAATTTAAAATACTTTTTAAAATGATGTAGTAACACTCCGACGACTTTTTACGACGATTAGCATTAGAAAGATGAGAGAGAACGATGTGGGACGGATCAAGGCAGTTTTTTATTTGGTTGGTTAACTAATAATTAATAAATGTTTAAGTACCTGAAAATATATAAAAAAAAAACAATGTTTTACATGTATTTACCTACCTAAAGAAATACACTATAGACACATCATGTGTTATACGCGTGTTTTCTTTTTACTTATAACGGAGATTTATTTCTCGAGTTCTCGAGGCATTGAGTTTTTTCCCGCCTCGACGAAGGACAATTTTCTCGAGATTTCTCGTCTCGAGAATTCTCGAGCAGAAACCCTAGGTAATAGGTAAAATATTGATAACAGTAATCCTCATCCACTAATCTAACATCCGGGTGAATGTTCTTTTGACCTATATAATCATATGACATTAAAATGTAACAACTCTTTAAAATAATTCATATAAATACGACATTTTCACACTTAAAGTAGTTATCTAAACATAATTTGCATATCGCAATAGACGTTGAAAACAATGTGAGTGAACTTTTATCTGTTGTCTGATAATCTAGCTTCAAACGTTTAGGTTCTATAATGTTCTATGAGATAAAGACTTGTATAATATGTACTAAAGTCAACGCCATTCCTACCGCTGTACTAGACCGAACTATTCCCTAATTATTCTGCTCTTAGTACATTTTAGTACACTACACGCAAAACGGGACGGGTGCGAGGAGTGACATTGAGCAAAGCAATTCGAGCTATCCAACCGAACTAACGACGAGCGCGAAGATGACCGAACGGCTCTCGGCTAGTATGAGCGAGAGGGCACATTCGTCACTCCGTTGTAACTGCACGGGAGTAAACAAGATAACAAATGTTGAATAGTACTACTTTACAAAACGTCCGCACAGATCATTACGTTACACTATTGTGCTCAGTTTCTCTCGGTGTACTACTGTACTAAATGTACTAAAAGACCGAAACAGTACATTTGTGAGACTGTACTAGTTTGGAGCGATCTTTTCAGTGAACGAGCACACACGACTCTAATGAGATAGGACGGGCAGAGGAAAATTCGTGAAGCTGAAGGACAAATAAAAACGTTTTGACATGGGCACGTGAACACTATAGGCACGTCATGCTTTAAAAATATTAGAAACATTAAAAAAAAATACCTCCAAAGAATTCAATACCATAGGACGTTTCCTCTCAATTTTTCTCAAAAATACGAAAATTAGTACTTTCAACGAAAATTAGTTACTCATAAAATGTAGGTCCTGTTTTTGTTTGTCTGTATTTTTTTAGAAATCAGGCACTCACTCTAAAATAAACATAGATAAGTAAGTATGTAATATAGATGAAAAATAGTTCAGTCGACAGACAACGCAAAGTCGAATAGAATACTTAAAAAAAACTTTTTTTTTTTAAATGTTGTAAAGCTCTGTTAAGAGGCTGTCAACACCCAATGTCCTTGAAACTGATGTTACTTAAACAGTTTTTTAAGAAAGACTATTTGTTTTAGTCAAGTAAGAAAAATATATGTTCATATTAATTATATTTCAAAGACCTTGGTTGTACTCGATACATGATTGAACGAAATCGGCTCGATAGAAAATAATTGCAAAGATTGGTCTTAAAATCACAATTAAACGGTTTTATGTCTTTATTCTTTTGACTTATGGGTCTGCAATTAAAATCACAATTTCAAAACATTTATATCTAAACCGTGGTTGTGTAAAATATTACACTAATAATCCACTTTTTTTTATTTAAATATTTTTCTTATTATTCCCTTGCCCAGGCCCAGTAACATGCGTCAGTGCTATCTCATTTACTCCGATACAAATAGACAGTGTGCGCGCTTTAGGTATTGACAGCCTCTTAAGTACAAGTATGAATCTTTTGAAACTGAACCTTTTTTGAGATAAAATAATGTTAAAGCACGTTAAAGGTTTTAAATAATGTCTAATCAGGAGAACTCGCGGGAAAAAGCTAGTACGTAATAGCATAGTAGTGTGTGATATGTGCGTGATTCTAACTCTTGTCTACTATGTCACTTGGTCTGGCAGGCATCATGTGCGAGATATGAGTTCATTGAACTATGAAATGGGATACCTATTGCAGATAATTGTTGTTAGTGTTTATACCTACACTGATTAAACGTTCTACATATGTTTTAAGTTTTTAGGGTTCCGTTGCCAAATGGCAAAAAACGGAACCCTTACAGATTCGTCATGTCCGTCTGTCTGTCCGATTATGTCACCGCCACTTTTTAGGGTTCCATAGCCAAATGGCAAAAAACGGAACCCTTACAGATTCGTCATGTCCGTCTGTCTGTCCGATTATGTCACCGCCACTTTTTTATGATATAATTATGGTATAGATCAGGGATGTCACGAATGTCGCATTCTTTACATTCGCGAATGCAATGCGAATCCGAATGTTCAGGATGCGAATGTCCGAATGCGAATACGAATACGAATGTTAGGGAATATGTAGTTGTTATTATCATTCCTAATTAGAAAAAATCTGTCAGTACATAAACCATAGTTACCTTAGAACGGGAATATAAGATGTTGAAAAATGTTGACAACTGGTCAAAATGCATTATTTGAAAACAGTTTGCCCGCACTGCCCATACGCGAGTCGACGAGACAGGACACCACGTGTCCACCATCGCATTCGCAAAACATTCGCTTCATTTGATGCGAATGCTAATGTTAAAAAAGAAAAAAAAAACCATTTATTTCAGACTAAAAATCCAAACATGGTTAGTACAATATAAAAAGAGACATAATTAAAACTAAAAACTTAACTTTCCGCCCAATTCGAAGAATGATTAAGACACGTTTAAGATCTTTGAAAGATCCTTAAATGATCGATAACAAAACTCATGTCAAAATTGACGTGTATTTAGATTCCGCTGTGATCCTAATAAAATCTATCTACGATATTTCTAACGTCAAATTGACATTGGCTGCCCGAATCGAGCTGCTTCTGTCAATTATACGACCTACAAACGATATCTAAATGAGAACTTATGTAAACCAAAACTTATCGTTACCGTATTTCATTCTTCGAATCGGGCCGAGTGACTGCATGCAGTTTCTGCCAACAATTGAGCACGGGGACATTTTCGCGTTTCATAAACACGCTCAGAATGCTGTTAGGGCTGCCGCGCAGCCGACGCATCTGTAAAATGATACGAAAATTCGTATATACGAATGCGAATGCGAATATTCGTGCATCCCTAGTATAATATATATAGTTCGTTAGTAGTTAAAGACGGCCTTATCGTGGTAAGAAATCTTAAGTAACATTCTGCCGCCTTAAAAATAAATAAATAACCATAGGATTTTTCTTATTCTTACACAAATTGACCAAGCCCCACAATAAGCTCAAGAAAGCTCTAGTTGTGGGTACTTAGCTTACCTAAATACATTGAAAACATCCATGACTCGAAAACAAATATCTGTGCTATTCGCAGTCAAATAAATGCCAGAATTCGAACCCAGGACCATCGGGTTCATAGGCAGTCAATACCCACTAGGCCAGACCGGTTGTCTCAATACATGAGTAAAGTATCCTTACCTCGAGTTTGACACGGACATATTGGCTAGCGTCTGCATAAACTCACAATGCATCCCCCTCGTTTTGAGAATGGAGCAAGCGAGATGCACTGCGTTTGTTGGCGCAGTCGCTAGCGTTTAAGGCCGCGGAAAAATCATAATGAGGGTATAAGTTAGAGTCGGACCACATAAGTTTTCATGCCAAATGCTACTTCAAGCAATTGTGATGCATTGTTACTGGCAAATGTTTGCATAGTTAGCGTGGTCAGAGTCGACATTACTGTATCACACTCATTGTTAAATTTCGAGGTATATTTATGCGGGTTTCCTTTCCTTTAATAAAAACAAACATTGGAAATTGAAAAAAAAAAACGACCAAGTGCGAGTCGGATTCGCGCACGAAGGGTTCCATAGCATTACGCAAAAAACGGCAAAAATATCACGTTTGTTGTATTGGAGCCCCACTTTAAAAAATATGTTATTCTATTTTTAGTATTGTTTGTTATAGCGGCAACAAAAATACATAATCTGTGAAAATTTCAACTGTCTAGCTATCAGGGTTCATGAGACAGACAGACGGACAGTGGAGTCTTAGTAATAGGGTCCCGTATTTTCCCTCTGGGTACCAAACCCTAATAATACATCTCATTCCGGTTTATACCACGACGGTGGCAAACAAGCATATAGCCCGCCTGATGGTAAGCAGTCACCGCAGCCTATGGACGCCTGCAACTCCAGAGGTGTTACATGCGCGTTGCCGATACCGATTTTTTTACGATTCCGGTTTGATATAAATGTACGTACTGTAAAGGGATACGGTCTATCTGAGGTGAGAAACCTTCACATTCGCGTTTCGCCAACAATCTACAATAGATTGACTGCCATAAACTATTTCTCGGCACTAAATTCGCATCAAAAACTTTATTACAATAATCATAAACAAAAATTCACACAAACGTGCAATGTATTTCCCTAATCAAAGTACAATTTAAACCATATCGGTGATACAGAGGTCGCGATAAAGTGTCACTGAACTGTTATCGTGTCACCTTGCTGACGACATATCGACAGCGTGATATGATGTCATGGTTTTATGACAATATTTTTGGCTGCACGTGGCCTAGGCTTCAGCCATTGAGTCATTTTGTTGACGAATCGTGGTGTGTATTGAAAAAATGAAATGAGAAAAATAATATATATACACGGTGTTTTTTAGGGTTCCGTAGCCAAATGGAAAAAAAACGGATTCGTCATGTCTGTCTATCTGTCAGTCCGTATGTCACAGCCACTTTTTTCCGAAACTATAAGAGCTATACTGTTGAAACTTGGTAAGTAGAGGTATTCTGTGAACCGCATTAAGATTTTCACACAAAAATAGAAAAAAAAAACAATAAATTTTGGGGGTTCCCCATACTTAGAACGTGCTTAGAACTAATACTCAAAAATGTTTTTTTCAACAAACCCATACGTGTGGGGTATCTATGGATAGGTCTTCAAAAATTATATAGAGGTGTCTAATATCATTTTTATCTAAACTGAATAGTTTGCGCGAGAGACACTTCCAAGTGGTAAAATGTGTCTCCCCTCTATTTTAAATGCGTATTTACCCTTAAAAAACATTAATCACACCAACTTTAAATAATTAATATTGAAAAATTTCGTAGCGAGTAGATTCACGGTTTCACAGTTATTTGTGTATTAGCGTCCAATGTGTATGTTTATATGATTTCCAGACCTTTTTTTCTGAGTTGATAAAAGGAAAATAAGGGGAAAAGAAGTGGTTTCAATCAAACTGTATTTACTTATTGTTAGTTATAACTGTTTTACAATTACCTACCGAATTAAGTACTAGGTATATACATTACTCATGCTTTTCAACCGCAACTTAGAACTGTCACAATTTGCGGGAGCTATGAGACGTTTTTCCTCAATCATCCGCCATTGCTATCAAAAACGAATATTAAAACGAAAATATATGAAAGTATGTATGTATATAAGTGATGAGCAGTTTTTGTACGGTGCCTGTTTTTGAGAGATAGCATCTTGAACATATACAGTAGAAACGACATTAGACTTGCTTAGCGTCTAAGGGTACCCGCATCACAATTTTATTATCACGTGATCTTGTGGCAGGAGGGGGTTGCGTTAAAATCACCAAATATCACCAAGGGAGAGCGGGGCGTCAAAAATAGGCCAAATATGATCACATGATTTCTGGACGACCCCTTAAACGTACTTACCCATACCCCGGAGTTATCGGAATTCAATAAAAACATCACTTCAACGCACTGGGGCGCTACTGCACACACCCTCCGCACTACTGGTCTGGCACTTTGCTATTCAGCTGGCGAATACGCGTGCCCGGTGTGGCACCGGTCTACCCACGCAGGACAAGTTACCTCGGCACTAAACGACACCTGCCGCATAATCACCGGATGTCTTAAACCAACGCCGCTTAATAAGCTATACCCCCTGGCAGGAATTGCACCCCCGGAAACCCGCAGAGAAGTGGCGTGTAGTGTTGAAAAATTGAAGCAGGAACAAGACCCAAGGCATCCTCTCCACGGGCACAAGCTACCACCATCTCGCCTAAAGAGCCGTAGGAGCTTTATGCGGTGTACTGCAGCTATCCAGATCCCGCCGTCCCAGAACCGTCTTGCCCAATGGGAGAGTACCCGCGCCCCTCTTGACGACTACGTCCGCCGCGCTGAAACGCTTCCGGCTGGGCATAAGCAGCCGTGGCCGACCTGGAAAGCCTTAAACAGATTGCGTTCCCAGGTCGGTCGCAGCAAGGAGAACATGCTGAAGTGGGGCGCCCTAGGCGTGATGCGAGCAGGACCTCCGTGATGCGACGGACAGGGCGATAAATGTCGCTACCTTTTGGTCCCGCACAGTTTGAAAGTCCGAAACCATCGACACGAGAAGAAGAAGAAGAATAAAAACATGAGGTATATATATGATATATATATTATATGCGAATTAAATAAGAGACTAAACAGTTATCTGTTCCACCGTGATACAGTTATATAACTAGTACGGGGAACAGAAGACGCTTACCTACTCCTATGTTTAAACAAATTAAATGATGTGTACCTTTAGCCTTTAGTGCATATATAATATATGTATACGTAATTAGCGTTGTCTAAATGTAAGCAGTTGTTACTTTTATGGTACTAAATAAAGTTTAAGTTTATAGAACAGTTTAAGAGGGAAATATCATCCATACAAAAAGAGAAAACGTTTTTCCACTTCTAAATATTTTCCAATCTTCAAACATTTTTAGTATGTTAACGACACAACGAAAAACTAGGTTTATATGTTTTCCTTTTTTTTTTACTTTGCAAAAGATCAAAAAAAGTCAAAAAAGCAAAAATAACGGTATCTATGAAATTCCATTTCGGAAGAAAACGATTTCCACTAAATCTTAACAAATCACTTTGATTTTGATGTCGATCGCTTCAGCAGAATATATTCTAGGTTGATAAGTTTCGCTTTTTTTTTACTACTTTTTGATATGAAATTTTGAAAAAATAACCTTTAAACCTAGTTTTCATTATGTCAATAACGTATAAAAATCAAGGAAAATGGAAAATATTTTGCAGTGGAAAAACATTTTTTTTTTCTGTATGGTCGATCACTTCTCTCTAATCACAGGCTTTATCCTGGCGAGTTTCGATTGGTGGGCTGGCCAAAGGTTAAAAGTTACTAAGGAGTTTTGGTTAACTAACTGTTGATATGTTCATGTTTGGTAACTTCTGATAAAATATGGCTGATGACTTACGTACGAAATATCATTTGATATTTACCAGTCGCTTTTCGGTGAAGGAAACCGGACTAATCCCAACAAAGCCTAGTTTACCCTCTGGGTTGAAAGGTCAGATGGCAGTCGCTTTCGTAAAAACTAGTGCCTACGCCAAATCTTTGGATTAGTTGTCAAGCGGACCCCAGGCTCCCAGGACCCGTGGAAAAATGCCGGGACAACGCGAGGAAGAAGAACTTCTGATAAAATATAAAATAAGCTGGGCTAAAATACGTTAACATTTAAACTCACCTAACAGTTTGTACATACGAAGTTTTCCATATTTTTCCGCCCTGCATATGTTGTTGCATTCCATGCGTGCCCTTTCATAATCACATATGCAAAAATAACTGTACGACTTTGAACCTTACTTAACGGATATAAGAACTACGATATGTTATGAGATGATAGTATGGTTAAACAGGGACCGTAATCGTTGGGAAAACCACTAGGGACGCGTCAAGGGACATTCTTCGCGTAGCGGCACGCGATGGACGAAGGGGACTTTATACTCGTATTTATATTTATATTTATTTATTTATTGCAACCATGGCGCATGACGTCATATTAGAAATATTTCTACTGGCATAACATTTTATTTACAATAACAATATACATAATGGATATATAAAAGGATCACTATAACTAGCTTAAATCTAAAATAGGCCCTTGAGGCATTGTACCAAGGATGGCGGCATTTCCTCGTTGTATCTCAATACTGATACGATGTGCTACATATTTATTTTGTTTTTTTAATCCCCGTCACAAAAAGAATGTATATCGGTGTATCTGACTGTGGCATCGTAGCTCTCAAATGGATGAACCCATTTCGATGCGGTTTATTTACGTGGAAACTTCGTGGATTCTTAACTATGTTTGATGAAAATGGATCGATGAAGAGTATCAGCTCTTTTCCGAAATGATGTGAGGCATTTTGGTATAAAATGGTTTAAAGTGCTATGATTAGCGTAGACTTTTTTATTTTATTTTAAATTTATTAGTTATGTAAGTAAAAGTCAAAGAAATACAATATCGGTTGTAGATCAAAATCTTAGGTTTAAAAGATGACTAGCGCTAGACCGGCGCGGGCCTGGGCCGGTCTAGCGTGAGCCATACTTAAGAGTCACATGATTCCGTTGCCGTAAAACCGCTGCCATACAATAGAAATAACGCTCTCATTTTCAAACAACTTGCTTAAATTATATGAACGTTGGCATTTAGATCTACGTAGCATAATATATCTATGTGTAGTATACGAGTTTTCGATGCTAAAAATAGTTATACAAATGAAATCGAGCGAGTAGAAGTTATGTTAAACTACTAAAACTAGTACCAGACATAAATGTATGGTATATACTTTTCATCACACTTGCTCGAAAAAGATCTTATTTCATGCAGGTGTACTGAAGGACAAAGGCCTATTTAGTTCCCGCGGGAGTTATGGGTTGTGAAATAAAAAGCTATAACTCCCTAGGGAGTTATATATATTTTTTTGTCTGTCTCGCTCATATTAACCGAGAGCTATTCTGTCGTCTTTGCACGCGCTCGGCGTCAATTCGGTAGGATCGCTATGCTGTCAGTGTCAGCAAGGGCTCCCGTTCCGTTTTGTGTGGAGTGTACTAAATGTACTAAGAGCAGAATCATTAGGGAATAAGTCGGTCTAGTACAGCGGAAGGATTGACTTTATTACATGTAATACATAAGTACATAAGCCTATTTCCCTTTCGAGACTAGAGTCCATAGTTGTACAGAATACGATTTTTCGAAAACTGCTAGCTAAACCATTCCCGTCCAATTTCATGTTATTACGAAATATCGTATTGAATGTTTCGCGTGAATCTATAATAAATTGTTTATAGTTCCATATCAAGACCAATTTGTTTTTAAATGTCAATGTCACCTCAGATTACACGAATTCAAGCAAACATGCTATTTACAGCCAAAAAATTAAATTTCACTACCATTTTGTACCTTGTCGCAGTGATAATCAATATGAAAGTTGCTAGGGACTTCATACCACTGTCATTATGACAAGGTACGAAGTGGTACTAAATTTAAATTTCTTGACCGTAAAATACTACCGAAAATTATCTGTCAACATTCAATGTCGTCCTATTTTCCAGGTTATTGAACTACAGGTCATCGTTATCAATATAACTGATTATAACACGATAAAATAATATCGGACGAGGATTATTGCTTTCACAAGATCTTATTGATATGGTTTTCAATAATAAACATGATTAAGCAATACTTTTTATCGGATGCTGAATTTTTACACACCAAAATATGGACAGATAATATATGAAAAATATTAACCTAATGTCCGTATTAAGGATCTTGACCGAATATTTTGGTCATCATTTTGCATTTTTTGGAAAATATGTTTTTTTTTTCATGCGCTGAAAGTGGGTAGTTGTTGTTCTAAAAAGTGTGCAGAAAAGAATACGTTTCTGCTCTAGAGCATTGTACTGTCTAAGTACGTTTTTTTTTACCATAAGTAATTAAAATGTTGGTTTTAAGTGGATTTGTTGTACAATTTCTATTCTGATAATTAACTCCCCAATCCATAAATAACGATATTTTTACCTAAATAGTTAATTGAAGGAGTACCCTCAAAGAATAATACTAAAGTTTATACTTAGCCATGTTAATGCACATACATGTATTTTATTTTCCTCGCATTCCAAATAAAAACAAGAGTGTTTAACTTTCACAAGATCTTATTGATATGGTTTTCAATAATAAACATGATTAAGCAATACTTTTTATCGGATGCTGAATTTTTACACACCAAAATATGGACAGATAATATATGAAAAATATTAACCTAATGTCCGTATTAAGGATCTTGACCGAATATTTTGGTCATCATTTTGCATTTTTTGGAAAATGTGTTCTTTTTTCATGCGCTGAAAGTGGGTAGTTGTTGTTCTAAAAAGTGTGCAGAAAAGAATACGTTTCTGCTCTAGAGCATTGTACTGTCTAAGTACGTTTTTTTTTACCATAAGTAATTAAAATGTTGGTTTTAAGTGGATTTGTTGTACAATTTCTATTCTGATAATTAACTCCCCAATCCATAAATAACGATATTTTTACCTAAATAGTTAATTGAAGGAGTACCCTCAAGAAATAATACTACAGTTTATACTTAGTCATGTTAATGCACATACATGTATTTTATTTTCCTCGCATTCCAAATAAAAACAAGAGTGTTTAACTTCGGTGAAAGGAATTATTTCAGTCTCGGACTATTGGCTCAACAGAAATGAGTGCCTTTCATCCCTTGGTTAACAATCTACTATTTCTGCTCTATACACCGCAACCGAGGTTTGAACTTTGAACCCATGAATTTCGACCTCACACAGAGATGAAAGGTTGAAATACACAGAAGCCTTCCATAAGTCAAGGATAACATTACTAGACCGACTTAGCAAGTAAAAGACAATTCCATGAAATTTCCAACCGTTGTCCCGTACTAAAAACGAATTTTCTGAAGATATGCAGGTACAAGAGTTTCCTGTAATAAAGTATAAATAGAAGTCAGTAACAACTGATTACTATACATTTATAACTAAGTAATATTGAATAAATCTCTTCATTTAGCAATAAACTTATAATTATTGCATAATTATAAAAGTGTGAATAATTTCATACATAGTAACCCTTTATCACTGCTACTGAGTGTACACAATACTCAATCGCCTATCACCCGTTAGACATGCAACAGACATACCGACAGCCCGAGTAGGGGTACATTTTACCCCGTAACATGACAAGGGGCAATATCTACCCATTACCTTCATCGTTTATTTAACCCCTTATTTACTGAGTCAATAGAATGGAGCCGAAATTATGTTTATTGTATACATATGTATAAACATTAAACATGAATGATAAAAT